>NC_134267.1:218116311-219351311 GCF_031893055.1 Leptodactylus fuscus | reverse complement strand
TCTTTCTTCTGCACTTTATCACTTTATAATTCTTTCAGTGTCTTTGCCACTTCTCTTGCTCTTGGTTAAGCCACCTACAAGACATTAGCTGCTATGAAGTGAACCGTGGGAGAAATCATGTATGTAGGCTTAAAGCAAAGAATACAAGATACAAAAGAAGGCTGTACTGATACGAAAATATCTTCCTTTGTCTTAAAGGAACACTCCAAGAAAAATGGATAGACTGTGATGTGCCTAGTGTGGTGCTTAAAAGGACAGAGCATGACCCTGGATATTAATCTGCCGCCTTTGACTAAGGCCTGCTTCACACGGTCATGTTTGGTCCTTAACCTATAGACCATAGTTTGGTCGTGTTTCCCAGACTCAGGACCCGGACTCCAAGCTTCAGATTCCAGCTTAGGAGTCCTTGCCTGTTATGAGAATACTGTCCTTTGTTTTAGTCAGGTTTTCAGTATGGGACTGTAGTCCCACAAGGAGGCAGAGACTTCTAGTACCACGGATCACTATGAGGCCTGGTGTCAATGTCCTGTCTGGAAAATATGGTCAACATTGGTCCATACTTCATAGACCGAATATGCCCATTTGAAGCCAGTGATATATGTTAGATCAAGTATGAAGCCGGTGGTAGCACCTCCATTATAGAAGAACCCATAGGGGCAACCAAAATGGAATTGGAACTTTTTGTAAGACCCTGTAGGAAGAGCAAGGACATGATAGGTTCTAGATTATCAAATGTTCTGGATAATGTGTATGAAGGATTAGTGGATGAAGGGGTGTACCGCACGTGGGCACTTGGTCTACACAGTCAATACTGACCATCCGGCCATCCTGGATTATTTTGGCAAATCAGATAGTCCCCACCCAAAAGTGCAAGGTCCCTTCTGTTTTGGTGGACTGGGGCTTGTCCAAGTTGGGTCATGGGTGGGATTTTGAATTTCCTTATTTCACCACCTTAGGTAAGTATGCCGCAGGGGGGCACCTGGGAATCGGGTTATCTAATCATTAGGGATTGCCCAAATACAGATCCTTTTGAGCTAGTAGATCTGTTTGCAATGAGCGCCCCTAGTGGTCAAAGCAGATAATCAAAATTCTATTATGTAAAGGTGAATATGTCCGCCGTAACAGCGGCGTCACTACAATAAGGAAAATGTTTTTGTACCGTGTTAACCAGTGGGTAGGAAATATAAAAATAAAAAACAAAAAACTTGAGAGTCTTCAGTAGTTGATACCTTTTTTAATGGCTAACTAATAATAATGACAGATTACAACGTTTCGAAGCTTTCGGCTTCTTCTTCAGGTATATCTACCCTCCCTCCTAGAATTCTATTCCTATGTGTCCCTCTGTACATACTGTAAATATGCATCCTTCAGAAGTTGTTTTTAGATATACCTGAAGAAGAGGCCGAGAGCTTCTAAACGTCGTAATCTACCATCATTATTAGTTAGCCATTAAAAAAGGTATCATCTACTGAAGACTCTCAAGTTTTTTTTGTTTTTTTTTACAATAGGCATTGTCATGCTTGCTAATAGAAACCAGGCCATGACTGTTCCGTAAGAAGTGAACATACTTGATGGCGACCTCCACCGTGCGTAGGTGGCCGGCTCATCTCAATGTTCTCTGCTCCCTTGCGCCCTGGGTTTAGCGTTCTTTCAGGCAATTAGACGGTGCCATGTTCCTCTCGGTAAGTGCTGCGCCTGTCCTCCATTTATATTTCATATGCTAGACGTTCTATTATGAAGTCCACTTATCATTACGTTAACTGAAGTCAATTAACTGGAAAATCGGGCCCTTTTTAACCCCGCTGAGCCCTTTGCTGCTGGCAGGGTCTGAAGTGTAGCCCATGCAAGGAACTGGAAACTGCTTTGTATGCAAAGCCCGGCGTCTCGCATCAGTGCCTAATGTTTATGAAGCCATTCAGAAAACTATCAGCGGTACGGTGTCACATTCCCCTGCCACAGGACGCAATTCCAATCACGGCGCCCTTTTTTTTTTTTTTTTTTTCGTCTCCGTCCTCGTGGAAAGGATAAATAAACGGCATAACCTGCATTAATCTGTCAGCCTGATTTGTGATATCCACCGCATGATCTCAATCTGCTAAACTCAGAGGTGAAATGTTTACTTGGAAGAAAGAGCAGCTTGAACTCCGGAGAGTGACTCTGCCCGGTCAGCGACTCAATCATTTTTAATGGAGCACAAAAGGCTAGGCGTCCATTTTTCTTTTTCATTTACGGGCAAATTCAATCCATTTGTGGATCATACCAGGGTGCAAAAATGTGCCCCAACACTTGCTCTTGGGGGGTACTGTTTTTCCTTGAGGAGACCATTTGTTGGTGAAGGGGAGTTTTGCAGGTGCAATGCTCCCTGGGAAAAGCTATGCAAATAAGCATTCCCCCAGAACAAAGAAAATCTCTAGTGTTACCTATTGGAGGTGGCTACTATGTGTTGACACATAGGGTTGCTGCCTATAATGGGTGGCACTAGAGACTCAAGACTCAATATCAGTACTTGATACGTCAAGCATTGTGACCCCTGCCCCTCATCTGCCCACAAAACCTACAGATGCCAACTTTTTTTTTATGTAGATTGTGAGCCCCACATAGACCTCACAATGTACATTTTTCACGATCAGTATGTCTTATTTTTGAATATGTGATGGAAATCCATGCAAACATGGGGAGGACATACAAACTCCTGGCAGATGGTTTTATGCTCTTGGCAGGATTTGAACACCAGGACTCCAGCGTTGCAAGGCTGCAGTGCTGACCACTGAGCCACCGTGTGCCCCCCTCCCCAGATGCAAGCTCACTGGCACTCCAGTCACTAGGAGGCCTTAGGGGGAATTTCGACCCCTTCATCCTATTTATCAATGGGAATCTGGCAATCGGGCCCCCAGTTATCGGACACTTACCCCTAGGGGATAAGTGTCCATATGGTACAATCTCTTTCAGGACCTAGTCTGGGTTCTTAATTACTTTTGGGGTCTGTTGTGGTAGCTGTCTGAACTAGTTTTGGTGTCTGACCTGAGGTCTCATTTAAGGGTCTGGTGTCTGGTGTCATTTATGGTTCTGATTTGTTGTTTTATTTAATTTAGGGGCCTGAATTAATTTTGGTGTCTAGTCGAGGGCCTGAATCAATCTAGACATCTGGTCTTGGGTCTGACTTTAAGGTCAGATTTAGGATCTGAATTAATTTAAGGTCCTGGTCAGGGGTCTTCATTAATTTCGGGGTCAGGTTTGGGGATCTGAGTTAGCTTTAGGATCTGGCCTAGGGATTGTTTTAGTGGTCTGGTGTCTGACTTACGGTAATTTTAGGGCTCTGATCTGGGACGCCATTACATTTGGAGGCCTTGTCTGGGGTCTGAATTGATTTTGGTGTCTAGTCTAGGACCTGATTCAATTTAGGTCTGATATAAGGAATCTGGTTTGCAATCTGAGTTAAGTTAAAGTTTTGGTCTGGGGTCTTAAATTATTTATTTATTTTTATTTAATTTAGAGGCCATGTCAGGGGTCTTAATTAATTTGGGACGTTATTACATTTAAAGGCCTGAATTAATTTAGGCCATCGGGTCAGGGTTGGGATCTGAATTAATTTGGGGTCCTGTTCAGGGGTCTTAATTAATATAGGGTTGTTTTTTTTTTCTTTTGTAGATTGTGAGTCCCATATAGGGATCACAATGTACATTTATTTTCCTATCAGTATGTCTTTGTAGAATGGGAGGAAGTCCACGCAAACACGGGGAGAACATACAAACTCCTTGCAGATGTTGTTACTGGCGGGATTCGAATCCAGGACTCTGGAAGGCTCCACTGCCCTCTTAATATAGGGGATCTGAGTTAGCTTTGGCCTCTGTCCTGGGGTCTCTTTTAGGGTTTCTTAATTTAGAGTTCTCATATATTGTGTACCTTGTCTGGGGGTCTACATTCATTTTGGGATCCGGTTGGAAACCGGGGTTCTGGTCTAGGATCTAACTGAATTTTAACATGACCTTCGTTAAACGTTCACATAGTTAAATGGCGGGGGCGGGCCGGTTGCAAAGTGTGGTGTGGGGCCCGCCACTTTGGAGTTACGCCTCCGACAGTAAGTCAAGTTGGTTGCTAGGCAGTTTGACCTTAAAGAGGCGTTAATAGGAAAAATAAACAAAGATTAAGCAGATTTATGTGTTGGTAATTATATAGTGCGTAGGCAGCGGAGGGAGCCTTTAAGAGCCTCGTTGCTGACCTGCGCTGTTTAGCATCTGCAATGAGATCGAGTCAGTGGAGTGAAAATTATTAATTGCTGCTGACAACTTATTATCTGATTCCTTTAAGGAGGGGGATGTCACGGTGCCCTGCTCGTCTGATGGTTGCGAGCGTCGTCACACCTTGAGAAGACAGCAGCATGTCAGTCTTACAAGATGGGGTGACAGACAGACTCCTCCGGTGAGCCGGGTGCTCGGCGTTGGATTGCGCTTTGTAGGAAATGATTTCTGTGTGTTACCGAAGACTTTAATTACAGATATTTCTTCCTTGGTAATGGTGTGAACAAATTGCCATCCCAATTAAGTACAAATAATCCGCTCTCCAATTAAGTACAAGTAAGCCGGCCTTATTTCCCCCTCGCACACAGCGCCTACCGTCTCCGTGATTTCATTTTCCCATAAAACGATATTTTATTTAAGCTCTTTGTGGTCTCAGGGGAAACAAAAATCGTCAGGGCCAAAGTTTAGAGTTTTTATTAAAATGTTTGTTCAAGGCGACCTTTCTAGAACTCGTTGACGGAGCTCTAGAACTGATCTGGAATGGATCAGAGAGTGTCTGCTGAAAGGGATAGTGTCGCCAGAAAATTAGGTTGGATTATTATATATAATTGGATTTTTGATTCTATTTTAATAGGATTCTATTTTAGTTAAAATTTTCTCTCTGACTACTAAGACTAATAATAGACAGACAATTGCGAAATTTAAATGGCTTTTCATTGAAGTGGTCACCTCATTTATATCAAAGATAACAGAGACAAATGGAACATCTCTATAGATCTATCTCTACATCCACCACTGACAATGTCACATGTTGTCTACCGCACGCTATGACTACAAAACTCCCCCAAAGACCTCAATGAGTCAGCTCCAGTTTGTTGCTGCTTAGGGTCATCACTAAGATGCGCGGCCCTTACACCAGTCAACTGTTCAGAACTGTCACCAGGTCCAGTACTATACATATACTTACCAAAATTTTGGTGACAACGTTCGGACAACAGAAATGGTTTGCGAAGCCCTGCCCCCTTTTGATATGACGGGTTCCCTTTTTGTGGCGTGGGTATAAAATGTGTTGCTTCCACCATTTCTTGAGGCGATCTTGAGATTTCAAGATCGATTTTAAAATCCGATTTCCGATCATTTTCCAGCCGATCTCGACCCCGATCTCGATCGTGAAATTTGCTCGATCACCGATCGGAATCCAATCTTTTCCAATCCTGATCTTCAACCCTAGTCAATGCTTTTCTATGGGAAAAGTCACTTTTGGGGTTGAGCCGATCTTGAGATAATCTCCGTTCTCGATCCCACTGGAAAAGATCGTGTCGGAATTCTGATCTCGATCGTGAAATTTACTCGATCGCCGATCGGAATCTGATCTTTTCCGATCCCGATCGCTCAACCCTACTTGAGATGTGACAACGGATCAACAGTTCATATCCCACGTAAAGTAACAGAGCTTGGTGGATGGGGGACATTTTCTTACTTTCTCGGGATTCAGGGAGATCATCTTTTGACATTCAGGAAGAATTGGCAGCATATGGAACCAGAAGCAGATAGCGCCCTATATTGTATAGTGGTTGACTGGTGCTATTACAACTCCACTCCCAACTTCAGTGCGAGGAGCAACAATGGCACATGGTCACTATACAATGTACGCAACTATCTATTTTCGGTATCTTCCATGCAGCAGTCCCAAGTAGGTTGCAGAGGCCACATGTTGACCCACCACCAATCTGATTTTGATGGACTATCCTAACAATTGGCCAGTAAAAAAAAAAAAAGAGAAACTCATGAAACCCCTACAATCTGGACAACGATAGTGGTGTCCAAGTTGGTGGAATTTGTCTCATGTGGTTCCTCAAACATCACCCCTTCCTGCCTGAACTTTCAGCTTCCCCTCTGAGATGCTTCCTCAAAATAGGGACTGACCCCTATGGTCAACCCCTTTTAACGTTGTCTTGATGACGTCATTGTGTACCAGAACAATGACATCACCGGTTTGCCTTTGGAAGACTTTACCATGCGATGAAGTCTTCTCTTGCCCTTATGTCTACTGAACAATACATTAAAGGAACGCTTTACATGACTGTTTACTCTACACGCTGGTTTGTGGTGATACATAATTACTATAAAATTTGTGGGATTTTTAATTAAGACGACCGAGAACATCATATTTTAGAAAGAAGCATTTTTGAGGCAATTAGAAGTGTACGGGAAACGTAATGAGAAACGCGCCGTCTGCGCTGTATGTGACATGGAGGATCTAACTGCAGGAGGGCATTTTGTTTGTCTGTCTCATTATGAACCTATGATGAAGTAGTTTGTACTTTTGTCTAAATTGCGGTTGGGGGTCATTTATCACACTTGTTAGCTGGTACAGCGAGAGACTTAATTGGGATCTGCTGGGTTTCATGGTTTCGTTCCATCTTTCTGTAAAGAGGTCATTTTTCAATTTGTAGAGTGTTAAAAATTGTTTACTTTCATAATTTGTTTTCTAAGGAAACAGGAACATAAATGGCTTAGAGAATGTAACGAGAATCCGACGGGCGGCTTGTTGCTCTTGTTTAGACGTCTGCTGCCTGTTTGTGCCACCAGGGGGCGATCTGTCGATCTGTTTACAGCTCCGATCGAGGGCCAATTCTCATGCCAGGCTGTCCACTTGTTTGCGAACTTGGAGCGTGTCAAGTAAACCCAAAATAGCACTTTTGGGAGATTTTGTGGTCATTCCTGAAAAATTAAGGCTTGGTTTACAGTGTAACTATTCTTCTATATTTTATTGCATATATCCATAGTACAGGTGGAGAGAACAAACTTTGTAATATACTTTATTAAAGGAAAGTGCCTGTGTCTCTATTTATTTGCCTCCTTCTACCACTGATCAAATCTATACAGTAGAAGTCTATGGAGAGGGGAGGTGGAAGAGGAAAGCGCCTCAAAGCAGAGACATCTGTACTATAGAGAGACTGTTTACTTTCACAACATAGCTGGGTTATCAGGAATTACTATCCAGCTTTCTTCTAATTCACGTAATGCTGTAGATGGCTTCATATCTCAGTTTTTCTACTTGTTCCCCTCCCCTCTCCATAGACTTCATTGTAAACTGATAGCTAGTGGGCCACATGGGTCAGGTTGAAGTGGCTCAGGTGGTATAATAACATTCATACTCACCTTCTGTTACACTTTCTGTTACCTCTTTTGAGTCTCCTCATGGCATTCGGCGCTCTCTCTCGTCTTCCTCATTGAGGTCATGCACTCAGGGTCACTGCTGAGACCTGTGATTTGGCCTTAGCGGTGACATGGCACAACAAGCCTCTTGCAGCCATGTCAGCGCTGTGGCTCATTCACAGGCCTCAGTGGTGACCCCGGTGTATAACTTTACCAAGAGAGCACAGGATGCTTCATGGAGGCCCAAAAGAGGTTAGAGAAGGTGAGTATGAATGTACTTTTTTTTTCACCTCCCTGGGTGGTGAATAGACCCGAAAATATAACAATTTGCCGCAATACATGTCACGGCAGCCATTTTATTTCGTCCCAGACAAACCCCCAACTTTTTGGTTTCGTTAAAAAACTAACAATTTGGAATATTTGGGTTGAACCTAGCTCGTAAAACAGTTCCCCATCTCTATTAGGGACAACTTCCTGCTAGGGCAACTGTCTTGTTGGTCACTCATCCTGTCTAAGAACCATAATAGCTAAGACATGGTTAAATGGAGCTGGGATGTTTCTAAGCTTGTGCTGGATATCTATCTAATAAGGGGAGAGGGGGGTGTGAATCTGCATAAACCCAACCATACACATATCATAGTAAACAGCAACGTAATCCAGTAAACCTTCTCCCCAGATAGCGGAACCGAAACATTTTATGTTATTTTTCTCCATTTTATTTAATATTTTTGGAAGACACGGTATCAGCGAGTGATTGATGTGAGATTAAACAGGCCTAATCTCCCTGTAAATAGAGTCATGAGCTATTACATTTTTACCACCGGAAATTCAGACGGACGGGCCGCCAATATCTCCCTCAGTGTTTGAACATAGGTCGAGCCATAGTGGATATTGTCAAGGAAAATGGAAAATTGAGTTTATCAAACGTCAGATGGGTAATGTAAGACATGTAGATGCCATCTAAAGCATCAGATCCGGGCAGAACCTCTGCTTACAGGTACACGGAATATTCCGCCACAGATTGCAAGATTAATCTGTTTGATCTGCTCAATAGTTGATAATCTTTGTAGTCCAGGCAATAAAATGGCGTCATGATCGGGAACACGGCGCTGCGGCTCATTAACCCGTGCACTGCCAGGTGTAATCGACTCTTCCCATTTTCATGTGCTGCATCTTATATTAAGAATATTTGCGGTTTGATATAGTGATAAAGCCCTGAAAATTATATTTAAACTGCCCCATTGGTTGATATATTGATCAATATGGTTGGAGGTTGTCACATTATAGGATATGTATATGTTCTTAAAAGGAATGTTACATCTGGGTTGGGAGCCCATAGAAAAGGTTGAACAATACGCACGCTTGAACGTATGATACGTCGAAATCCATGAATTTATGAAACAGGTCAAATTTTGTTTGAATACTGAGCACTACGCGTTTTGGGAAATATCCCTTTTTCAAGTGCATAAGATAATATAGTATTAGACGCTGAAGAAGCGGATCGGAAGTCAGTGACACAGGGGACAGCTGCATGCGCACATCGGTATACCACTTTGTCACTACTTCAGCATTTGATACGATATTACCTTATGCACTTAAAAAAGGGATATTTTCCAAAACGCGTAGTGCTCGGTATTCAAATATAGTTTGACCTGTTTCATAAATTCACGGATTTTGACATATCACATTGGTATACCACTTTGTCACTGACTTCTGGCCTGCTTCTTCAGCGTTTAATTAGATATTATCTTATGCACTAGAAAAAGGGATATTTCTTGAAACGCGTAGTGCTCGGTATTTGAATAAAGTTTGACCTGTTTCGTAAATTCATGGATTTTGACATATCATATGTTCAAGCGCGTGCATTGTCCAACCTTTTCTATGGGCTCCCGATCCAGATGTATTCTTTCTACTGACGCCACGTACTGTTGATGTCGCTGCCACTGTAATTTCGAGTTTCAATGTCATGCATATTGTTGTGACTACCCACAATGCATCAAGGTAAGGACCCATTTAGGCCTTCTTACCCTATTATTTCAATATTTAAAGCTGTATTACGCTATGTGCCGTTCAGTGTCTCCCCTTTTCTGTATGTGAGCACTTAAAGGGAATGTGACTTCAGAACATAACCTTTTGTTTAAATCATGTTTTCATGTTAAACATATTTTTTAAGATCTTTTGGAAATGTTGAGTTCAATTTTTCATGTTCTCTATATTACAAAAAAAAAATCATAAAAATTTTGCAATTCCAACTCTTCCCACTAACCCTAAAATAGTCAGTCATTATCTACTGGAGATGGACCATGGGCCATAGGCACAATGACCTGGACATACACTATGACGTTTATTAGGATAGTAGATAAACTGCCTGTGAGCACCTGTCAAGACTGATGGACTCTGTGTCTTATCTTCATATACATGATAGCTGGGATCATCAGTGAGACGTAAGTGAGGCAACTGCTGCAAAGAAATCTCCTACACAAAATGGGAAGTATCAACATATATTTGACTTAGTCACCAGAGTCGGAACTGCAGGATTTTTAGAATTTTTTCAAATAAAATGAAAAAACAATTCACCAATTTTTTTTTTTTTTTTTAAATTCTAACTTGATTTTAAAATTTAGTTTATTTCCTGTTGATACATTCCCTTTAAGGCCAGGCTCTCTCATGTCAATATATTGTGGACTGGATTGTAATGTAAAGTGTTAACAGACCAGTCCACCTTTACGGTGTTCTGGTCCACGACGTAAGTTCCCGACTCCCCTACACGAAGGGAATTTTGCAACAGAACCTGAAAATTATATTACAATGTAACACATTTGGAAATTGGACCTGTCCCTTTTTGAAGCTAGAAGAGGCCAATGTACGGACAATCTTCTACCATATGCGTCTTCGGTTACCAAGTATTGGTACTCTAAATGGCGCGTTGTTGGTCCCCGGTTAAAATTTCTGAAATCAACCCCGTTATTGTTTGCAGGCAGTAGATGCGTATTTAAAGGGCCGGACACCTAATATTCCACCTGCCATCCTAGTCCCAGACAGAGCTAATAAGATCTTTATTGTGTCTACAGCGACATTACGGTCACAACGCCAATCCTTATTTATGGGTTGGATTTCGTTCTTGCCATAATTGAGACAATCTCTTCAGCTGCCAGGGACAAGTTTAGAAGAGTTAAAAAAACGAGGTAAAAAAGCAAAGTCTCCTTTTTAATTTGATAGAAATGTATCGGTTCCCCAAAATAGAGCGGCTAAGGACTTTTTAATTGAATGTTAAATTAGCATGACCTTTCCATATTAATTACTGAGCATTAGATGTCCTAAACTGGCGCGGTGCGGAGTGGCGAGAACAAGATGACTATTACAACCACGGGGTGCTCAAATATAGCAAGGAGGGGGGGAGGCCATTGTGAGGAGCGAGGAACTGGATGGACGTCTCAGGAGGTTTTGTATGTTCTTGTGAAGATGCCAGCTGGCATAAGGAATGCTAAAAGATCAACTTAGGCCCCCCCCTGCGCGCACAACCTCTCCTCCTTGTGTCTTATCCATATATTTTTGCAGCATTTACATTTCACTTTCCTTCACTAGATCGGGACCACCATATAAACTTGTTTGTATACAAGCGTCCAATCTTTTCCGTCCCTTTTTGGTGCCCCCCACATATTAATCTTGCTCCTCTACTTGACTATATGCTGCTGACCATACCATGAAGGGGTTAATTTCCTTCCGTTCCGACACGGGAAGGCTGTGTGCTATAAATGTTCTCACGCCAGTGCACCAGAGGGCAGGGGTGATAAATTTATTAGATTTACAGACGGCCAGACATCTAAGGAAAGGCGATCAAAGAAGTTTATCTCACCATAGTGTGGTGAGGTGGACCCGTGGGCCCCCCTGGCTTCAGGACCTTTGATGGGGTTGTCCAGGATTATTTTATAACTTTTCTCTAGGGTAGGCCATAAATATCTGATTGGTGAGGGCTGACAACCATCAGCTGTTTGGGAATAGCCCAGTCCCCCTACTATATAGTTCATAGAGCAGATGGCTCCTACATAGTGACCAGTTCCCATTGACATCCCATTGGCTGTAGGCCCCCCCACCATGTATGGCCTATCCTAAGGATATCCCTGAAAAAAAAATCCACACAACCACCCGGCAAAACAATCTGGTATCCAGGTCCTATTTCGGCCAATATGTGAAAATATCCTTCAAAATATGGCCCAAATCTCTCTAACCATAACGCTCTGCAAGGTTACAGATTACCAGAGCGAAATGCGGCAAATTCTATCCACATACAGTATATAGATGTGTGTACGCACGGTAATAGATTCCCAATTACCGCGAGCAACCTCCTCCTGCTGGAGAAATTCCCACCTGGTCTATGTGTGAGCTTCAGCGCCATCCTCATGTTGACTTTGTGGTTGATACTTATACATCAGATGTCAGCTATAATCATATCTCATCGTCTCACCTGAGGAACAAAGGATTGAGCTGCACTTTCCTCCGGAGGACGCCTCTGGGTCCGCTTCATTAGTTTCATTCTTCATCTCTTTAGTCTGCACCCTGGAGTATACGACCTTAGCAAGATGCATCAGTCCAGCAATTAACATAGGCCTGTCTGAGGGCGAGATACTCTGCATGACTAGCGGCAGCTATTAGACATGACAAGGCCCAGGGACTAATATATATATATATATATATATATATATATATATATATATATATATATATATAATTATCCAATACATGTACAAATGTCATCTACGCTAAGGAAAGTCGGCTCTAGATATCAAGTCAACCGGAGGAAAGTCAGCTCTAGATATCAAGTCACCTGGAGGTGTTAATAGAAGCTCCCGGTGACAAGGACTTGCTAGGTGATATTGGGGCGTATTAAGGGGTTCCTAAATGTATATTTAAAAAAAAAAAAAAGACCCCCCCTACTTCACTATGTGTAGATGGTGACTGAGGAGCTCTCTCTCTCGCAGCAGGAAGTCCCAGCAGGCTAAATAATTGATGACCTATCCTTAGGCTTAGGTCATACATTCAAGATTAGAAAGGGCTTGTCCATTCTATTGAATGGGAGGGCAGTGTTCAGCTCATTCAATACCCCCTAGACAAAGCGCCATACAATTGTATGGTGGCTGTACATGGTACTGCAGCTCATCCCATGTACTTGAATGAGACCGAGTTGCCCATCAGGCATGGTGGTCAATGGAACTGATGTCACCTGGTTTCAAACGCTGAAGTTGACACTAATTTTCTCAATATACAAATGTGCTCTTTGGAGCAACATGGGCGTGGCCACTTACCTTATCGGAGTAATGAGAACACCCTTATGCCAAAGAGCTCAAATATATATAGACAAAAATAGCGATATCTCAGGAACGGAGTCACCGATTCACAAGGGGAAAACACCATTAGATTCAGCTGACCCTAGGCTAGCTATCTGCTGGGTGATACATAGTATAATAAACATGAAAGCTGTAAAAATGTAAAACCCCCAGGGCCACACAACCATTGGCCCCAGAAAACCTTTGTCATGCAGATACCGGTTTGCCATTGGGCTTATTTGTTCTATTCACATCCTCTGTACAGATAGACCGCTGCTATTGTTGGCCGGATTTCAGGGACATGTCACCAGTCAGCATAATACATATATTCAGAAATGATAGAATATTGTAATATATAGAATCTAGAATATATGAAGGTTAGTTCAGCCTAGTGGTGACAAGTACCAGGAACTTCTACGGAAATTGAACTTGCCTACCCTGAGTAACAATGGATATAAAAATGAGAAATTGACATATACCCTGCTTGAAGCGTCTTTATTTTTATCTTGACTCAAAAAAATCTATTAGTAAATCATTAGGTTTTATTAAGGGACAGTATTTAAAGAAACACTTTCTCCACCTCCACCAACTCCTTTAATGCATGAAGCTCCACTGATTCCAGTGTAATTGGAATTTTCTCTCTAGCCCCCACCATTCCTGAGCCATCAGTGCTGTTAGCTTTGGCACCTAAATTGTTAATTAGGCTCTTTTACTGTCAGGTGGGTGGTCCTGGGATATAGAGGTTTGTCTGAGACCACCCACCTGGCAGTGGAGAGCCTATTTAATATATAGTATGTTGAAACTAATAGAAATTATCGCTCAGGAATGGTGGGGGAAACAGAAGAAATGTCAACTGTGCCGGAATCTAGATACAAATGGTTGGTGTTGAAGGTTGTGAGAGGTCCTTTTTGAGCTTTATGTCCATTAAAGACAACCCCTTCTCCTCTTATGATGTTGTTTAACCATAACAACTATCCACAGTATGGGTGTTAAGTGACTAATTGTTGGGGACCGACTGCTAGGACCACTAACAATAATGAGAATGGGGGTCCAAAGCCCTCCGATGGAAAGGAGCAATGGGCGCACATGTACCCTGCGGGCCCGCACAAAGTCAATGAGACTGACGAAGATCACCGAGCCCTTTCATTTCCACTGGTCCCATAAAAATTCATTGGAGAGGCAATGGGCACGTGCAGAGGTCACTCCATTTGTGCCAAAAAATACTTATATGATCAAAGAAACAAATGGCCTCATGGGTTTTTTTTTTTGCCTTCCTCAGGATCAACAATGTAGGGTTATAGGTTGGACTTGATGGAGCTTTGTCTTTATCCAACTTCATCAACTATGTTATCACTATGTAATACCAAACACCGCCTGAGGATAAGAGTGGCGCTGTTTTTGCTAGAAGGTGGCCATGTTTTTCTTGTTATTTTGATGGTGGCTCTGATGCAGTTTATTCTATATTAATTACCCATGGAATAATGGGGGGGGGAGGACTTGACTGTCCCCCCTACAACTGTGTTTCCTCGGCCCCTATGTAATATCATTCTCATACAGTGTGTATAATACTCTATAATAGACACAGAAATCTTCCCCCTTCTCCTCCACCTCCTGTTTCTGTGCAGGGCTCTGATTACCAATTTCCATTACAAATCTGCTGCTTGATTTTCTCTCTCCATTACAAGACTAGTAAGACGCCCCGCTATCAGATCGCCGCTGTTCACGTTAATCCTTACAGAGTCTGTGCCGCTGCCTGATTCGTCTAAAACGCCAAATCGCCACGTTAGCCTTTACCATTTATTGGAGGTAGCCATCCGGCCTGTGACTACCAGGGCCGTACAAGGCCCAAAAGTCATAGATATTTGATATCCTTATAAAAGGAACATTGAAGCAGGTGTTAATGTAGGATGTCCTACTATTATGTTTCTATAGCAACAGCCGTGTGATCTGGCACGTATACGGCGTGTGAGACTTTGCGCGCCGTAAAAGCTCCCATTGATTTCAATGGAGTTGGGATCGTATACGCCGGTGACTTCATAAATTTCCCCTATGGATTTTTTTGCCCCATTATAGTCTATAAATTGAGGGGGAAGTAATGGCATAACACAAATAAATTAGGGAATCGTTCAAGATGCCGCGTCCTAATTTTTTGAGTTGGGGGCGTTAAAGATGGAAACGGTTCCGAATTGAGGGGCATCAATAAATTTCAGAATATGGGGAGGGGGAATTTTTAAGTCTTTTTACGTCTTTTCTTTCCCCTATTATGCCTAAACTATTAGGCCGGGTTCACACGATGTCTTTTGGCACGTAATGCGGCACGTAGACGCCGCGGGAGCTTTTGCGGGCCGTATACGCTCCCATTGATTTCAATGGGAGCGTGGATCGTATACGCGGTGCTATTTTGCGGCCGTGATTTTGCGGTGGCTGCAAAATAGCGCCACGTATACGCTCCCATTGAAATCAGTGGGAGCGTGTACGGCCCGCAAAAGCTCCCGCGACTGAAATCTAGTAGATTTTGGATACAACTCACAACAGTTTTTGGTAAATCTATTAGTCTTAGGCCTGGTTCACATCTGCATTCGGTATACCGCTTGGGGACCCCTGATCAGAATACCGAACGCATTAAAAAGTGGTGATCAATGAAAGCACACAGACACAATAGACTATAATGGGGTCTGTGCGTTTTCCGCGCGGTGTCCGCACGAGTCATGCGGAGAGAAATATACTTCAAGCAGCACTTTTACCTCCGCATAATTCGTACGGACACCCCGTGGAAAACACACGGACCCCATTATAGTCTGTGGGGTCCGTGTGCTTTCATTGCTCACCACTTTTTAACACGTTCTGTATTCCGTTCGAACGCAGATGTGAACCAGGCCTTAGGCATCATCAGCCCACCATGATCTCTGCCCTGCTCCCCCCTTCTTGAATGAATGCGTTTTTGGCATATTTTTTGGTACCATTTGCCAAGCACCAAATGTGCCAAAAAAACTGTCATCTCTATTTTTAATCCTTTTCCCCCACCAGCCCAAAGGACTAGAATTTGTCAGTGTCGCGCAGTTGAGCTCTGCTACATCCGTTTCGCAGAAAATGAAGTGTGACGAAGAATCGTAGAGTTAACACGTCTCCCTCTGCCATCCTTCTTCATAACCAAAGGGTAAGTAAGATAATTAAGCAGGAAGAGCAGAAGAATGGAGAAAGGCGACAAAGCCTCGAAAGATGAGCAGGATAGGAATTAAGGAACACGAGAAAACGAGGAAGAAGTTTGACATGCAACCGCGGTGACGGTTCATGAAAGGTTATGGATAAAGTAGGCTGAAATGACAGCTTCTCAGCAGTGGCAGGAGCCTCCAGATGGAAGGGAATTCAGAACAGAGAATTATAGGCAGCTTGTGAACATAAGCTTCTTTATAAAAGCATATCAGGGAGAGGAAGGAGGAGGATTCTTATTAGAATGTGTTTAAAAAAAAAAAACGCATTGTTAAGAGCTGACAGCGAAATGTTGATGCCTCACGGACTCGCTTTTGTGTACAGAATAGCTGTGAGGAGAGAACGGGGATTACAGCAAATGACATAGAACAAAAATGAAGCAGTCACTTAGCTCCTGACAGGCCGCGTGCACCCGTTTAGGTTTGGGGTTTTGTTTTTCTATTATTTTTTTATAGTGTCCCCGTGTACGATTTTTTTTTTTCTCTCCTTAATACCACGCTGTCATCTTAGAAGAACGCAGATGGGAGACTCTTGGCCGTCATCGGTTGTCAGATGTTTCAGCGAGTGAGGGACGGGGTTGGGGAAACATATGGTAGAACGTTCAAAGGCAAGGTTCTTCTCAAGCACCTGGTCATCCACATGATCCATCAGACAAGGCCTCCTTCTTGGTCCAATTTTGATGCCCGTGTGCCAGTTTTGGCAGTGGACTGGGGTCAGCATGCAGTACACTGTATGTTCTGACATGTTTCTGTCGTAGCCAGAACTAACGTTTTCAGCAATTTGTCTTGGCTCAGGCCACATAGGCCAGCTTTCATTGTCCACACATCAATTGACCTTCTTCTCTAATGACCATGACACCAGTTGAATAGTTGTTAGTACCCACCAACTTGTGTTAGGTACTAACCATTGCATTCCAGGAACCATGCCATGAATCCAGTCCAAAATAAGACACACCTCTCCTTTTGCCAAGACATTTTGCCAGGTATCTGTACACCTCACTCCCTGGATGCCCTGGATGCCACCGTAAATGGAGGACTACACTTCCACAATCCCTTCCAACTCACCTATCATACTTGGCTACACCGGAGTGAAGGGACCTTCTACAATCTCACATCCACCCAAATAGTGGCCACCACCTAGCACTCCACAGTAGGTGAGACATCAATGTCCCCAAACCCAAAGGGGTAACAAGCGATATCTATCCTCTTCGGAATTGTTGGGAGGTTTTTTTTGGCCAAGAACAACCTTATTACATTTTAGATTTAATATATAAAAAGAAGTACAGTGCTTAAAGGGGTTGCCCCATCACAAGGATCCTATCTATACTGCTTGGTAATGTGGATGTAAGACTTCTCCTAAATACACTGCTTCAGCAAAACTGCTTTGTTTGTCCACCAACTTAATTTATTCAATTCATTGTTGACACAACCCTTGACTTATCTGCTCAAAAGTCAAGTGATGTATCTGCCTGCTCTCAGGGGGGAGGAAGGAGGGGCTAAGTGCACGGGAGCAAGCCTGTGTTTCTAGCTATTCCTGTGTCTGCACCACGTGACCTAGGTCCTGCACTCAGATAGGGGACAGGAGCTGCTTTCATTTCTGAACTCGTCTTCTGTTCTCCCAGTTATCAGGCTAGCTAATACAATTGTGTTCATTATGGCAGAGACAGGCAGTCTCTGTATGTAACACAGAATGGAGTTGCTCCTGCCTGTACTTCATAGTCCAATATTGTGCATATAGTGTTTAAGGACCTTTGATGACATCACAGGCCCTTCAACCGCCCCATAGGATCACGCTATGCGGTGGGCGGAGCTACACACTAATTTGGGGGTGGAGCTAAATGGCAGGTTGCATATGAAATCCCACCCACCAAATGACGCAAGAAACCAGGAAGAAAGAAGATTTTACAGCAGTGAAGACTGGTGAGTATGCGACGTGGGAATACCCCTTTAACAAAAATGATGCAACAAGAAAGACATATATGGGCCAGTCCAATTCAGCAGAACTAGCTAACCATCTAAGATCAGATAATCCTTTAGGAGGGCTCATGACTGTCCCAAAAGCGCATGTTGGGGGAGAGTAAGATCAAGCTGTTTGATATCAATATGTCCAATCCTTTTATTTTCAGAGAAGTTAAGTCTCTGCCAGTATGCACCTAAATATAGGAGTCAGAAGGAATAGCTGTCAGAGAAAGGGCATTTTCATTCATTATTTAAATATAGACTTCATATTTCACAAAACCTATACTTTTTTTTTACATTTTAGTTTTACATTTCACATGTAGGTCAAAGAGTTGACCATAAAGCCCTTATGGACTCTCCGTGGTATTTCTTATAAACCAAGCATATCTTACATTTTGTACATATCCATGGGATTTTTCCGATAAATCCATGGGATTTAGCCGGAAGGTAAACTGGGTTTTACATACCAATGTATACTATATAACATTACATGGAAAGATCAGATGACACCTGAAGGCTTTGGAGTAAGCACGGAAGGGACTTTACTAACAACTCAGTAGGACTTTGCTTGTAAGCTCTGAGATACATGTGCTGCGTTGTGCTACCTATTTATAAGTATTAGTCTTGTGTGGAAGCAGGAAATATAGAGAATGTGAAGAATTCTGTAGGATGTGTGTACAGGATTGAAAAATATCCTTGAGCGTCGAACCTTAATGAACAACTCAAGCCAGTTGCACCACAAGCGGATACGAGGTCAGTCAACAGACCTGAAATGTTCCCATTACAGAGATCATTGACTTCTGTTGGGAACAGATGGATGGTAAGCACCCATGTGCCAGACATCTGCTTTGTCAAGTCATGGTGGGGAGACAGCTTTTTATTAAGGATGCAAGTCACATCGCAACAGTTAGGTGGCCCCGCGTAGACACATATACTGGAAACAACTCAAAGAGAGTTTTAGGATATTTTGACCCAAGAAGAAAGGGGATATTTGTAATTTTTAGGACAGGGATATAGATTTGCCGCATAAAACGGGCACAGGGTTGGTGGGAGCCATTTGTATATTTTGGGACCCTGGAGCTTTAAGTTACACCCCGGTCTTGAATATTGACTTGCTGGTTCCTTGATCTAACACATGGCCATGAGGTCCAGAAGAAGACCATGTCCATTTTGGGTTAATGTAATATATTAGTCCATATTATTGATATGACTTATATGTGTGCAATGAGTTTACTGTTCATTAAAAGGAGACATTTATATCTTCTATACGGTAAAACGTGGACCCTATGCTTGGTCCAAGGAACTCAGGTCTAAGTCTAGCCAGATACATTAGATGTCTCAACATTTGGGCAAGTCCCTCTCCTCCATGTATAGGCACTCTCAGGCAGTGCACTCCTGCTCCTTTTACCTACTCCTTCGCACATTGGGTCTCCACTGTCGCAAAAGGGTGAACTGTCCATCACTAAAGGCCCCAGGATTCCTCTCACCAGATATTCGTTGTGTTGTATTCGTTCACGGAGTTGGTTGACACCTAGACAGATGTGTCTCTCCTCTCTATGTGGCCCCTTCCAATCTCACCTGGTCTCACTAGATCTTGTCTCCTCCATCCATTCCTCCATTGCTCTCTTCATCAATGAAGTGCAGGAAAGGCTATGAAATGGAATTCCTACACCCTGGGTAGTTGGAGTAACACCAGATGTCAGTGGGTTGCACCAGAGGAGCACAATAAACAACTTCTCCAATGGTCCAACTTTTAGGCCCAATGTACTACCACCTCTAAGGGATTATTGAGGGAGTCGGCCTCCAGAATATCTCAGAACACTGTCCACACGATGACCTGAACCAATGTGGCTCCAAATCTGGTATTAGATGCTCCACAGAATGAATGAATGAATATATATATATATTATATCATATGAGCCCATAAAGGACCATCTCTTAGGCAAGGACGTAGCGACATTGGGCTGTGGGGCATGTGCCTAAGGAGTCGAGTAGTAGGGAACACATCCTTTCTTGGCCACAGTATTAGGATACCGAGCTAGGGCAGTGAACTGAATCTTACTTATAAACACGTAAACTTAGAAAGTGAAGATTCCGAGGAAGTGAAGATTCTGGAGTTTCCCTTTAAGAAAAGCCTCTCTGTTAAAATCATGAACATAATAATAACCGCTATTGTTTACACCTGATCAATCTCCTGAATGAAAACAAGCCTCGCGTTGCCGTATCCCGGGCACTCCGGAGAAAGACAAGCAGGCGAGTGAGACAAAATAAAATTGAAACACAGTTAAGCGTAACGTAGCAACAGTTAAACACCTCGCCTGCGCCGACCGCGGTGTCCCATATCTTTCCCTGACCAAACTGAACTGTGCAGATCTCAGTGGGGACAGGATGCAGATGTATTATTTATGTATGACAAGATGGGAGCATTCATTCGGAAGATTAGCATCTTGTGTTCCCATGTACGGAGTGTCACTTTAGAAAATGCTTTGCTGATGGCAGATTCCCTGAATGACAGTCCCTTCTGTGAATTAGATATGAAGCCGAACGACTCGTAACACCTGCGAGCAGTACAGAATGATCTGCGGGAAATGTGAACTTCAGTCCAAAGGTGAAATTTAATCATATCCCTCTTATCCCTCCTACTGAAACAAAATTCTAGCTTGGCGCCTTTGTCTATGGGCTTGTGCTGTTCATACGTATACTCATATACTTGCAGTTAGTGAGCGTCCACGAAAGCTACTAGTGTCGGACTGGCCCACCAAATTACCAGTGAGCCCAAGATTAGGGTTGAGCCGATCTTGACTTTTCAGGATCGATTTTAAAATCCGATTTCCGATCATTTTTCATTCGAACCCGATCTCGATCCCAATTCCAATCCCAATGCAAGTCAATGGGATTTTTTTACTAATCGGTAAAAGCAATCCTATTCACTAAACAGCATAGAATCTAACAATTGAACGTTTTAATTGTTAGAATACACTCTATGTAGTGAATTTTTTAAATCACTAAGTAGCCAGAAGATTTTTTTTTAATCCTCTGGCTACTTAGTCCCCCCTGGTGTCCACTTACCTGCAAAGATGGCTGGTCCGGTGCCCGGTGTTCTCGTTCTTCTTTGCCTCGCTGACCCCGCCTCCTAGATTAGTGTTTAAAGAGCTAGGAAGGCGGGGCTTAGGAGAGTGTGGGCGGGTACATGGCGGGGAGACGTGACGTCTCCCCACCCAGTACCCGCCCACACTCTCCTAACCTGGGAGGCAGGGGACAGCGAGGCGAAGAAGAATGAGAAGACCAGGCACCGGACCAGCCATCTCTTCAGGTAAGTAGCTACTAGAGATGTTAGCTAGTCTCCCATTAGAATGAATGGGAGAATAGCTAGCAAAGCATTGTGGGAAATGATCACCGATCTCGATCCCACCTAAAAAGATCGTGTTCGGGATTCCGATCGCTTTACTTTTGACAGGACATGTTAAGATATGTGCATCTCAAGATGATCAATTTTTCAAAATAACACAGTTCTGTGATATTTTGTCACAACTCAATATGTCTAAGTGCACTCCAAGTGGTTGTGTTGTGAATTGCAGCATATTGTGACCTTATACTGAATAAGTTTCATATGAAACAGGAGCCCATAAGCAAGTGTGAGCAAAGATAAACGTGGACACCTCTGAGTATCATTCTCATTGAGAACAGATGACTAGTGGACCAATTACTGCCAGGCCTCCACTATCCCTGCACCCGCACCAACAAGTGATAATATGTATGTCTGGCGCTACTAATTAGATTTTACACATTCTGGTTTTGCTAATGATGCGAACAAAGGTCAACCAATATGCTGTATATAGTAATGTATTTGCTCTATACACTGTACTGTGCAAAAGTTTAAGGCAAGTTTGACCCAAAACCCCATTGCAAAGTCAGAATGCTTTCAGAAATATCAGTGTTACTAGTTTATTTTTGCCAATTAACAAAATGAAGTGAATGAATAAAAAAGGAATCTAAATCCCATCAATATTTGGTGTGACCTTTGCCCTTTGCCTTCCATCAATTCTTCTCGGTACTTGCAGACAGTTTTTGAAGGAACTCGGCAGGGAAGTTGTTCCCGCCATCTTGGAGAACTAAGCACAAATCTTCTGAGGATGTTGGCTTGCCCTAGTCCGTCTGTCTCTTTGTTTTCAGGTATGGTGACCATCCAGATATTTTGGGTCCCAAGCCCATGCGTTACCATGGGATGGCAAATACAAAGTAATTCAGGAGCCCAATGCTGCTGGGAAGTGTGTTATGTCTATGATGAGCGACTAGTGAAGTGTCCAGCTCCTGTACAGCCTGCCAGCAGTTTATTGTACGATCAATGCTCCCCTACATCTTTGTATACCATGGATGCGTATCATAGATTTGGGCCATAATTGAGGACCCAACCCAACCAGTCCCATCTCCTTCCATCATGAGTAATTAGAAGCTTCTCAACTTCACCAATCATTACGAATCTGGAATAGTAGGGGTCCTACCTAGTACCGTCCTGACTAGAGATGAGCGAGTAGTGTTCGATCGAGTAGGTGTTCCATCGAATACTACGGTATTCGAGATACTCGTACTCGATCGAACACTACTAGCTGTTCAAAATTTAAGGTTCGATGCAGAACCAGCGTTGATTGGCAGAATGCTATACATTGCCAATCAATGCTGGTTCTTCTCTTACCTTTAGAAGTCTTCTCCATGCAGCGTCCCCGTGGCTTCTTCCGGCTGGAATTCACTCTGCCTAGGCATCCGGCTTAGGCAGAGCCGACTGCGCATTCGCGGGCATGCCCTCGCATGCGCAGTCGGCTCTGCTCAGGCGTCGGGCCGGGCAGAGACGACCGCACATGCGCAGTCGGCTCTGCTTAGGCCCCGATGTCTAGGCAGAGTGAATACCAGCCGTAAGACGCCGCAGGGGCGCTGCGCCGGGAGAAGACTTCAAGGGGAATCCAGCCCGACCGTCACTCGTGGACTTGGTAAGTATAATTTTATCGAATGTTGCGTACCCCTGAAACAAGCATTTCCCCCCATAGACTATAATGGGGTTCGAAATTCGTTCGAATAGCCGAACAGTGTGCGGCTGTTCGAATCGGATTTCGAACCTCGGACATTTTAGTGTTCGCTCATCTCTAGTCCTAACCCAACTACATGGTGAAGAGTACTAGATCATGAAAAACCACCAGGAACGGGGCCTTATGTCCATGATAAAGTTGTTTGCTCCGAGCCCCCTCCCCCTGACTACGTCTACACTCCAGTGACTATAGAATCCATATGTCATGTTGTTTGCTATTGCAGTAGTCAGATTGGCTATGTAGATGATGAGACACATCACTGAATGTGTCAGACATTATCGTATTGTATCACTAATAGAATACATCCATGTTTTGTCCCTTTGAAAACATTTCTCTGTGTTTGGCGAGATAAGTGGCGTTCACGATTTCCTCGTTAGATCTTTTTAATTTCTCAGCTTTCATAACGATGGGAAGAATATGAAATAATTACATGTCTTAGAGAAAGAGCTCCTCAATTTACTGATGTGAATTACATTAGCGAGTGCAGTTTATTGTATCCTATGAATACTGACAAGGGACAGATCCTTTATTCAGGCCTCGGGCCATAGAAGATAGTCAGGAGCCATTGTGTCCTATTGTAGGACATGTGAGATTATAGGCATCATATCTGTCGTGTATACTGGACGTATTCTTAGGGTGAGTTCACACGGAGTAAACGCGCCACGCAATGCGGCGCGTTTACGGGGCGTGTACGCCGCGTTTTTTAGCGTTGCGCGCAAACGCCGCGTTAACGCCGCGTGTACGCGGCGTTAACGTGGCGTTTGCGCGCAACGCTAAAAAACGCGGCGTACACGCCCCGTAAACGCGCCGCATTGCGTGGCGCGTTTACTCCGTGTGAACTCACCCTTAGAGAAGACCTCTGTTCATAGGAAAAATGTATGGTAAGAGTATGTATATATGTAAAAAATATGTTATATGATTATAGCTATAGAAGGAGAATATTTGGGAATTTTAGGATAACGAAAGAAATATCCACTTAATGGGTAAATAATACATAATAATAATACTAACTAATAGCAAAAATAATAAAATAATAATCAGAAGAAGAAGAAATAATATGATAAAATACAACAACAATAAACATTGGTAATTACTTTTCTTGCAGTGAATTCAAGGCACAATTCGATAAGTATTTACTAAAGTAAGTATTCAATACACTGAATAGTATGTTGTAATATGTAGAGAGCAAGTGTTACCCCTCGTTCACATCTGCGTTAGTATTAAGTTCCGGGGAGTCTGCATGGGGATCCCCCTGAATGGAATACCAAACACAATTGCAAGCATTGTGCAGTGAAAGCATACGGACCCTATAGCCTATACTGGGGTCCATGTGGTTTCTGCACGGTCTCAGCACGAGTCATGCGGCCAGGAAAGAAGATTTTGGAATATTTTCCTGTCCGCATTTTCTGGACATCTGGCAGCAAGCACACGGACCCCATTATAGTCTATGGGATCCGTGTGCTTTTACTGCACACCGCTTGCAATTGCATTTAGTATTCCGTTCGCAGCGCCGCACCTCCCATGAGGCGACCTGAAGGCAGCGCTATGCCAGGGTCCCGGGGGGACGGCATTTTTGCTTACCTAAGCCAGTCCAGGACAAGCTGTCAGCTTGCTTAGCGTCACTGTCTCGGCAGCCCAGCATGGGAAGCGAGCGGTGGATTGGGGAGGCCCTGTGGACGCAGCGCTACTCCAGTGACCTCCCCTCATGCTCAGGCAGAGAGCAGGTATTCTCCCTGCCTGCTAACGCCGCTCCGCCACGCCCCCCTTTGCTCCACCCGGCCCCCTTAGCTCCTCCCCCTACGCTCCGCCCCCTCCTCCGAGGAGGGGGGGGGCGGCTTTCTGTCGTCCGCCTCGGCCGGCAAAAAAGGCAGGTTCACCCCTGACCGTTCAGGTTGGGGTCCCCATGCGGACTCCCTCGAACTTAATACCAACACAGATGTGAACTAGGCCTTATGTGCACTCAAGGGCCAAAGTGAAGAGTGTTTTGAGTCTTAATAAAACTCACTACCAATAAAAATGGTAATAATAAATTATATAAACAGTAAATAATAATATATAATAATGTCAGGAAAAAAAAAATTAATTAATAACAATAGTCTTGATGAAATTAAAAAACTAATATTCATAATCAATAATAATGCTTAGTATAATTCTCATTAATAATAATAATACCGCAATAATAAAAATAATAATACCATAATAATAATCATAATAATAATACCATAATAATAATAATAATAATAATAATAATAGCGCAATAATAAAAATAATAATACCATAATAATAATAATCGTAATAATAATAATAATAATAATACCATAATAATAATACAATAATAATAATAATAATAATAATAATAATAATAATAATAATAATAATATCACTAATAAAATAATTAAAAAAATAATAGTCCATATAAAATAGTAATCACTTCTAAATTCAGATACAAATGCTGTAATAGTAATTATGTAATGTGTTTCTAAGCAGGAGAGTTGATGTAATGTAATAGAACATGAGCACATTGCCGCCTCTCCATATCTCCATATACTGTAGGTACATTATGGTGCACCAGGGACATTAAGTTTCCATGGCATTGTGTTCTGATTTTTTTTTCTGTGTGTTCTCGTCATGAAGAAAAAAAAAAGAGAGACATAAGAAATGAAAGGGTCTAATAATGTTCTCAGCTAAAGAGGTCTGCATTATTGAAACAGCCTACAAATTGTTCCCTTTTTCATTTCCTTCCCTCATCAAAAGAATCAATTGAGCCTCCTAGATTAAAGCAGGGCTTCCTTTTGTCCCGGAGATGCTTCTGCTGTAAGGCCTACCAGTTATTCAAGGCAATGGCTTGTTGAATGTACTTTGATTCATTATGTCCCGGAGTACTAGAGTCTGTAACGTCCACCAGATTCTGCAGATACCAAAATGATTTGCTGTTGACAAAGGGATTTTAAGAGCAGGGGAAGTGTGTTCTCCCGTGTAAAAATGTGAACCCGAGAGTTAATATCTTGAGATTGGTTCAGGAGAGATAAAATTAGACCCTTATCAAACCTTGTAATGTACGTTATTGTGTAGACAGAGGCTGGAAAAATGGCTGAGATTAGATGATTGGAGGGAACAAACAGCTCATATAAGTATAGCTGGGGGAAAGTAAAAGCCCACTTACTGCTTTGTAATGGAGAGAACACGAGGAACACCAGGTTTTTTTCCCAATGTTTTCTTTATGGAATCTCAGAGAAGCAATAAAGATACAATATAGTGCGGCACTGCCCCAGCGGGAGCATGCATGGGTTAAAAAAAGGACATCTAGGTCTATAAAAAAATCTAAAAACTGCTTTGGTCTGGACCTTTCATGTCCTCTAAGATGGGGCATGTTATATATCATATATAAGGGCATGTTATATACCAGATATACTGAATTTGCCAATATGTGCCCCAGTTCCAGAGATATCGGTGTCGTTAGTTTTGGCCAATACAATGGCACTGCTGTCAGGGGACAGTTCCTATGAGCTCAGGTGAGGAATACCCCCATGACAGTGTGACGGTTATAATCATGTAATGTATGAAAAATATTGTTATCCTTAAAAACTGAATGCTAGATATGGTTGCTTATACTTGAAACTGGTATAATGTTATATGATAAGATGACGCCTGTATCCAGGGTGGGTGCAAGAAAAACTAATGCTTGGCATGGTGCCACAAGACAGCTCCCCAAGGTTACCACGCAGGACCGGGAGTAGCTGGCTATATATGGCACTGCTTAAACTTTTTCTGTTTGATTGAGCTGTACCATACCAGTCAGGAATGAATATGAAGACTTACGTTGTTGTTGTCTCTTTTCCTTTCTCTGCTACTATTTAACCCCACGTTGCTTTAATAAAAGGGCGTAAATATTTCCTTCTTGGATGAGAGAGGAACTAATACCAACATAGTTTGTCTGGTGTCATTTCCTTACTGCTGGCACTCAGCCTAATTAATCAGGACTATGTGAGTTACTCAGGATTATTGGTCAATTAGTCATAAACATGGCTTTGACCTTTATCAACAGTACGCAACTGTTGGTTCTTCGCCACCCAGTGACATTGAGCTGTGAGTCCAGCCCCTTTGACAGTGTACAGTAGGTATATTGGTAGTAGATTGGAAATTAATGGCACCAATATCTTTGGAAGTGGGGCGGATACCAACAAAAGCTGAAAGTGCACTGCACACAGTATACCATCAGCTTTGCAGCGGTATACAACATGCCCTATCTTAGGCCTGGTTCATATCTGCGTTTGGGGTGTCCGCTTGCTATTTAAATCCACGGACCCCATAGACTATAATGGGGTCTGTGTGGTTTCCGTTTAGTTTCCGCTGCTTGCAAGACTTTTCTCTCAACATTTTTCATGCAGAAACCGAGTGGAAACCACACGGACCCCATTACAGGTAGTCCTCGGGTTCCGACGGTCTCGGGTTACAACGTTTCGTGGTTACGACAGCTCCCTTGTAACAGAAAACTGCCAGCACTCCCAGCTAGCAAGAACTAGCCTGCGGCAAATCAATGCTGGTTCTGCAGCAGGCTCGTCCTTGCTCATCGGAAGAGAGCTGGCAGCTTGTTGTTACAAGTGAGCTTGTAAAATAAAACCCTGAAACAGAATGTGAAACTTACCGACCGGTGCAGGGTGGGCGGGCGGGCATTCAGGCCTCCTCTTCCTCCGATGTCCTGACCACTTCCTCCGGCGCTCGCGAACTGATAATGGCCTGGGCGCATGCGCAGTATCATAATGCTTCTATTACGGCTACTGCGCATGCGCCCAGGCCATTATCAGTTTGCGAGCGCCGGAGGAGGAGGACGGAACATCGGAGGAAGAGGGGGCCTGAATGCCCGCCCACCCACCCTGCACCGTACGGTAAGTTTCACATTCTGTTTCAGGGTTTTATTTTAAAGGGGGGGGTAGTTTCGAGCCGCTGCACACTAAATCACGTTGATCCGTTCCTACGCGGCGTCGATATGGTAGGTTTCCGACTTACGTCGAAATTCGGTTTACAACGCCGCGCAAGAACGGATCAACGTCGTAAGTCGAGGACTACCTGTATAGTCTATGAAGTCTGTGGGTTTTCTTAGGTAACGAATTTTTAATGGGTTTATATTAGGGGGTCCCCAATTGGACTCCCCGAACGGAAACCCGATGGCAGATGTGAACCGGGCCTTACATGACATGAAAGGTCCTCTTTAAAAGGGTAGAGGATAACTTCATGATAGGTCTACTCGGACACCCATGATCCCAAGAACGGGATTCCAGTTCCCCCATCCTAATAAAGTGACAGGCCAAGCTTGCGCTCTGCCCCTTGCTGCATTACAGTATATGGCTTCCTTTATTTAACCCTGATGCCTGTGAACAATACATGCCACCCTCCTTCGATAGAGGGCTTAAAGGACACCTTTAATCACCTCCACCAACTCCAACTCTTTTTGGAATTTTTCTCTAGTCCTCAAAATTCCTGAGCAATCATTGCTGGCAGTTTCCCCATCAAATATACAATGCTCTCTACTAATTCAGCTCTCTACTGTCAAGTGGGTGGTCCCAGACTATTTTCTCCAGCCTACCTGACATTAGAGAGGTTAATTAGCTCAATTAGGTGCTTACACTAATAGCTATGATTGCTCAGGAATGGTGTGGGCTAGTGAAAAAATTCCAAAACGGCCGGAATCTGTGGAGCGGCGCCTTTTAGAGGATGCAAACAATTGGGATTGGTGGAAGAAGGCATTGAAAGGACCTCTTTATACAGGATGTGAACAAAGCCTTCGCGTTCTGGCAGCATAGTATCTCCTGGCATAGTAACCTCTCTGCTATTAAGAGTGTTTTCATTTTAACAATAGATTTCTACACTAAAGCAACAAAGCAGAAAATTTCATTTTTGTAAGTTTTCTAACTTTTTCTAAGTTTCTTTAAATTCCCTTTGATTGCAGCGGCATACCTGCCAAACAACGGGAAAGGTTGTGTTAAGAGAATGCGCTCACCCGCCAGCATGGTCGTGCTTGAACAATTTGCTTAATCAGAAAGAAACAGACAACACAGCAAATGTTGTGTCACTCTTTTTACTTGTGTACAGAACAGAGTCATTTACTTGGTTCTTGCAAGCATGGGAGAAAAAAGGTGGGGGGCAGGGCTGAATTTATTTGTTAGCAACGCAAGTAACTTTGTTTTAAAGCTACAGGCAGCTACAGCTATAGGTTTGGGTACATTTAGAGGGGTTGTCAAGGAATTATAGAAACAGCAGCAAAATCTGCAACAAAAAAAACGCTTCTGCAACTTAAGGAAGTTTTCTAGCCAATTGATTTTAATGACCACCATCGATAAGCCGTTCTCATCAGCTGCTATACCGAAAAAAACAGAGCCATGCTGAGTTGCTGCAGATTAAGTCCTATATAGGTGAATGGGAAATGATCTGCAGTAACTCAGTATGGCCACTACATGGAGAACAGCGCTATCTGCGTCTGACTCTGTTCTCTCTATAGTGGCTGCACAGAACAACTGATCGGCTTTGGACCCCTACTCATGACGGAACTACCGTTGTAGCGGTGTCCAGTGCTCCTTCATTGGTGTCTTTGGGAATCTGTAAGAGGCCAGAAGACATCCATGAAAGAGACCTCAAGGAAAGTGATTATTATCCTCTCCCTGATCAGACCCTAAACTATAGTCATGATTCATGGTTGGTAAATCCAAAAAATAACAAGCCCAAATTTTCCAATAATCTCAGTTTCGGCTAAATCCAAGAACCAGTTCAGGCATCTCTACTGAAAAGGTTCAAAAGACCAAATCAGGTATGTCCATAGGCCACCTTGGTTAACTTATACCCAAGTTCCAGAATGTGTCCTGATCTTCTGATAGGTCTTAGGCCTGGTTCACATCTGTTAGATTTAACATACACAAAGAGTACAATGCTTAACAAAAAAAGATGCAACAAGAAAGACATATGGACCAATCCATTTCAGCAGGACTAGCTAACCATCTAAGGCCTGGTTCACATCTGCGTTCAGGGAGTCCACTTGGGGACTTCCCTAAATGCATAAAAAAAGGTTACCTGGGAATCCTACGGACCCTATGGACTGCAAGCAACACTTTTCTCTCCGCATGTTTTGTGCGGAAACCACATGGATTCCATTACAGTCCATGGGTTCCTTTAGGTAACCGCTTTTTTATGCATATAGGTCTCCATTCATGGGGTGCCCAAGTGGACCCTCCGAATGGAAACCTGAACGTAGATATGAACCGGGCCTAAGTGATGGTGGAGGAGACCATACTCTTTCCCCATCTTTATTTCCCTACATTTTTGTAGACCCCCCCCCAGCATTATTATCCTCTCTTCTCCATTCCAGGTCTATCTAGTCCTCCAGGGCTATGACAAAATGTAATAAGTGATGTAAAGACCACAAGTGGCGTAATGGGCAGGAGGGATTTCTCTGCTCTATTAGATTACGCTGGGTTGAACGCATGAACCTCTATTTTTGCATTTGCTGATTACATTATGAACCATCCTATAACAAGACATAATACCAGTAATTTCTTTACAATGCCACTTTCTATAGTTTCCTATGCCATCATTCCTGGCTATAAATACACACGCGTTTCGCTTTAGAACTCCGCATGTATGTCTTATGTCATAATACTATTAATAAAGCAATTACCATCTGAGAAAAAATTCCTATTTTTACTACCTGCATGTACACTGACCTCAGTCACTTGCAGCTGTTTATCCTTATGCGGTTCTATTCCTTTTTTCCCCTTCGTTTTTATTACATTAGCGGCGAGTCCTCGTCTTGCATCTTAAATAGAGAAATAAAGTTAAAATGAGATTTTTCTTCTTTTTTTATCCAGACTGTAAAAGACAAAGAGCAGAGGAATGAGCCGAGCCTCCCCACTGCGCCGATATCCCAGCCTAGAGAAGGGAATCCGCTTGTTTTTATAGAAACTGGGAAGATTATATCTGTTCTTGAGGATGATAAGCTGCATTGACAATGTCTGGTATAAATAAAACATTTGCCCTTCTCGCAGCCACATGATATTCATTAGATTCTTTTTCTTTTTTGATACTAGAGATTTACTCCCCCCCCCCCTTTCTCCACCAATCTTGGAGGATTCTTACGTGTTGTGGATAACATGAGCATTCTGCAAGGTTCCATGTTTGCATTACTTGGGATACATTTATCTGCAATCTTGAGGAGCAAATTAAGTTGATCCACGTGGAATCTTTTACTTCTCTATTTAGATCCTGGCTATAGGATTGTTCAGGAGGAGTGATTTGGGGGGCCAAAAATATAACTGGGACTTCTTCTCCCTCGATCTTGGAGGACTTGTAACGTTGGATGTAGACATGGACAACCAATTATGGTTAATGGTGACAATAACCAAAGGTGCAAGGTTAACTCAAACTACTGGCATGACTTCTGCCATTTTCACTCTCTTGAAGCTTTTCCAAGCTAACTTGACTCCTTTGGCTTTTCGAGGAGCTTCTTGATCATCTTCTCCACTGTCTTCAAACCAACTCTTGCATCTTACATAACTTTGGGCTTCCAGTAAACAGTAGCCACTACCTCTTGGCCAGCTATGGGCTGACACGTCTTCCCACCTCGTATGACAAAATAGTGGTCTTCTCCTCTACCAATTCCCATACTGTCCAGGTCCCCACCAGTCTCTATACCCTGTTGATAAATCCCGGTGATAGATTGAGTGATTATTACCTGTGTATCAAGAGGGGCCAGGAAGTGGTAAAAAGAAAGGGGCAGGGATTTTGACATATATTATTTTTGCTCCACTTTTTTGTATTTTAATCACCCAAAAACACCTATAATGGTGCATCTAAGAAGTAAAATACTTATTTTTTTACACTTTTTTTAAAATCTTGGACAACCTCTGTCCAAATATCCTAGTAGATCCTCTAGAGTGGTATCAGCTCTGGCAGACCCTGCCCATCCATTTGTTACATGGTCAGCCATTTATTTGATCTACACTCCATGGACAGATGGCACTTTCCCCGGTGATCTCTGCGGGTTCCATAACCAGATGTCTTAGCGTGCCCTCACAGTCCAACGATGGGTTGGCGTAACGGGAAGAGTAGTTTGGTAACAGCTGGAGCACCACAGGATGGACATCGCCATGCTACATGGTGAGGGTAAGTCCAAAAAAAACAAAATCACTGTATATTTCTAGCTAAATTCCCTGTAAAAGAATCTCAAAAATATCCTAATATTTCCTGGAGAAAGTGATATGCACAAGAACAGAGGCAGCATCATGTTCCAGTTCCGATCCTTTTATTTAGTACCTTACACAAGTCGCAAATAGACTGACAAGCATCGACAAATATATTCTTTACACCAGCACTTAACAATAATCATGGGTTCCAGGGTTATGTTTTTTTTAACATTTCTGTTTTCCTTCCCCAAAATTCAATTTACTCCAGAGACAGCGAAGCCGTAAAATCTATGGTAAAAATCGCTGAGCAGATGGCAGGCCTACATTGGAAATATATTGTTAATTTTGTTAGTGGTCTTCAAATCATAACACTAGCAGATTGGTGTGTATAATTTCCGAGACCTACCAAACACAGTTCTGCGCCTTTGTTATTTTTTTTCTCCTTCTTCCTCCTGACTCATTGCGAGCGGCATGCCAGTGTTTCATTATATTCGCCAGCCTTTCCAGAGAAAGATTCATTTGTGTGGCTGGTGAAGTGCTTGCGTCTGGTGCCGTCTCTTATCCTTTCTTGAATTCAATAGCTTGGCCATCTGGCTTCCTAAATAAGACTCGTGCTAGAACATTGCTTGTAACTATTCTTATGTTGATGCTTCCTTTAAAAGACCAGTCACCTTAATTTTTTTTCTTTTATTTCAATGTATGTAAAACATCTGAGTTCTTGGGTTGGTGCCTGATGGTTTTTGAGCTTGTTGGTACAACCAAAGGTCCAAGACGACCTCCAAGATCACCTAGGAGGTCCAAGAGGTCATTTGTGAATCAATTGACTGGTTCCAAAGTCACCTCCAAACGGGGTTGTCCTCTGTTGGACATTTGGGGTCGCTTTTCCAACAACTCATTTTTCCTCTCACTCTATAACTAGGTTACTTGGTCCATCAATGTCTCCTTTGGCTCTCTAGTAGTCCACCCTAGGCAAAAAGATAAAAAATGTTGTTGTCTCTCATGGGTTATGGTAGGATACTGAGGAACAGAAATGACAGTCAAAGAACTTGCCACCATATTTAACTCCTCTTCCTTAGTCCGTAACCCAGTTTATTCCAAGAATGTGTACCCCCCTCCCAATATATTGAATATTCTTCATTATCATTGCAGTCGATGGGAAATACAAAAACAGCCAAGAAAGCCTATCCAATTTTTCAGTAAATTGTTCTCCAAAGTACAATTCAATCATTATATATCAGTATCTAGTATCTGTCATTGGAGTAGTTGCCATTTGGGCCATCGCAATATCTAATTTGGTGCTAGGGCTAAGCTTCGAGCCAGTATTAAGTTAGAGGGTAGGTGGATTAGGCATCTGTTCCAAGATTTTAAGAAAAAGACATGTTCCACACATCCCAATATTATACATTGATCTATGCAAAATCTACAAAAAGAACATAAGGTTCTTAGTATACGTTTTGTTCCAGGTGTATAAGCCCACAAACTACTTCATGGTAACCTCTTTATAGTAGGTCCCTACCCTATTAGAAGCTAAGATCAAGGTACAACATTGAGGTGTCCATTTTTTATTTTCTAAAATATTCGGTTAGGCATCTTCCCTGGGAACCATTCTGACACACCTAAAAGGAACACAATTTCATTACATTTCATAGAGCTGAAGTGCAATACCAGACACAGCCAGTGGGCTAGAGAGGTGCTCTTTCTTGAAGCCAGACCGCTCCATATAATAACCATACACCATTAAATGGGTTATCAAGACATAGAAAACATGGCTGCCTTTTTTCAGAAAAGCTCCGCTTCTTCTTCTTCTTAGAAAGAGATACCTTCTAGGTTGGTCACAGGATACAGGTCATGTTACGCCTCAGTCACATGCAGCATGACCTTGTTACGTGTTGTCATTTCCTCAAAAGAGGAAGTAGCCCTCATTTTGAAAGGAGACAGCCATGTTTTCTTATGGGCAGGACTAGAAAACCTGGCGGCTCGCTTCTCCTCAGGAAGTGACATCATGTCTGTTGGTCACATGGGCAATAAATTGAATGGGAGTGAGCTGCAACATGTGACCGATGGACATGATGTCACTTCCTGAGAAGAAGGCAGCCATGTTTTTGAAGTCCTAAAAAACCTTTAATTCTAATGGTGGGATTATTTGTTTTATGTTTCCATATTTCCCGAATCTCCTCAACCATTACCCCTTCCCAAGCTCTTATCTATAGGGATATATATCGGTATACTATAAGTACATTATACTGAATAGAATAAGAAGTTTCTGGTGTAACTTGAGGACATTTTCAAGCAGTAAGAATAAACTTTTCGGCAGACAACTTTCTTCTTTCTAGAAAAACGTAATCTCTGTGCCGGATGATTCCATTGCCGCTAAGGCGGAGACGTCTGCAGGTACATATAAAGCTAAGGTTATTGGCAGGAAGCTAATAGACAGCATAGAGCTGCTGACCCACTTTTGGCAGGAGATGAATGCATCCTTAATACAGGCCGCACCTGCTAACAGTCTGAGTGTTCTTATCACAATGACATGCACCGCTTCCTTTCCTTGCATAGGTGCTCCGGAGTCCAGATCTGATTCTCAGGCAGGAAATAGACTTTATTTCGTGTAAAAGTAGACGTCATGACTAGAGAGAGTCTTCTCTTCTGGATTGGTATTCTGCAAGGGCGAAAAGGCTCATGTGTCTTAATGCCAAAGCCCTGCACAATTTCTCTTCAAGACAGTCAATCACATCCCATTCCTATTTTAGCAGTATTTGTATTTCCCTTTCCTTCTCTATGTCCGCCATGAAAACTTGTTAACAACATGTCCGTGCACACAAGCGTCTCATCATTCCCATCCCCTGTCAGCAGGGTCGGACTGGCCCGCCGGGGAATCCCCCGGTAGGCCCCGAGCCTTGACTGTCAGTGTCAGGGCCCCCCACATTGTTATCATTCCCCCTGTTGTGCCATTACCTACCCCACAGAAACATTTTTTGACTATATGATGCTGAGCAACTCTTATTTTTCCTGAGAAAGGGTTAATTTTCTCCTTTCCGACAGTGGAAGGCTGTGTGTCATAAATCTTCTCACTACATTGCACCAGAGGGCAGGGTTAATACATTTACAACTTTAGACCATCAACCAGTTCTAGTTCATTGAGGGTGACCTGTAGACCCCTGTTCACGGGATACAAATACTGTGACCCTATAGGTACCAGCATCCATTATGACCCCTATAGTTAAACCAGTGGTTCTGTGAACCGCATTGGACAAATCATAACATTTCAGGGCTAGTCAATGTACTCTCAGAGCCTGCTGACTGTTTCAAGTTCACACATCGAGAGTCACTTTTGTAAAAGGGTGTTTCAATTTTTCAATAAACTTTAAAGGGGTTGTCTCGATTGTTAAACCTGTACTCTATTAGTCAGGACCTCTATCACCGAGAGTGGCTGCAAGTTTTCTCAAATTCTGGAGGACCCAACATATCTATTCATTATACAAGCAGTCCACATATCAATAGGCACCATGTAATAATTCATGTGACCTGCGGAGGCGCTGCAGGAGATTTGCTGTCAGATAGCACAGATAGCAGTTGATGGTATGTGCTGTCTTCGGCCAACTCCTAACTGTTAGGAGTTGCCTGATATGTAACTGTCTAATTCATAAAGAGAAGTGATCCAATAATAACCCTACAGGGAGTTCATAGACACATATTTATGGCAGCCTGTATTCTGTTACACAATACAAATGGGTCAACCCTTAAGTGTAACTCCCATTCTTTTTCTCTTGCTATTGCATCAGGGTGAGGGGGATTGTTTGGTGAACATTTTTGTAATAAACCTGCTTAACCTATCTAACTTCCATTTAATAGAAAGCAGTCAGTAACTAAACAATGCCAGGGAGAATCTATCCCTGACACAAAAGCAAAAAATAAAATTAGAAAGCTCAATTTTGGTGAAGGAATCCAATTTCTCAAGAATCCAACTTGATACAATATGACAAGATTCTAACAAGATCTGCAATTCTCAACAATGTTGCTGGGTGGTCACACTTTGTGACACAATATCAAAGAACAGTATTTTCTTGAAAATCTGATCATCTTGTGCCATACATATCTGGATGTGTCTGGTCAAAAGGAATGAAACGGAAGAACACATCTGTAGGTGTCATTGCCAAGGTCAAAGGGCAACACCAACTTGAAATATTGACCTAATTTCTATCTCTGTTATGTACACAACTACCCCCAAAGAAAACTTTTCACCACTTCCACCAAATCCGACTCTGTGCATCCTTCAGTAGTTGTTGCCCACTTATTTTGGCACTGCTAAAAATTTTCTCTAGGCCCCACCATTCCTGAGCAATCATTTGCGTTAATTTCAGCGCACAATATGCTAATTAGGTGTTCTACTCTTAGGGGGCGGTCCCTGTCTGTTTGCTGAAAGAGAGCCTAAACAGTATACTGGGTACTAAAATGAACAGACATGATTGCTCAGGAATGGTGGGGACTAGAGAAAGAAATCCAACTGTGCCAAAATCTTTGGAAAGTTGGAGGTGGTGAGAGGCCCTCTTAAATATATTTGTTAACTCTGCATTTCTAAATGCAAATATGACTGTATCCATGCAAATGGATTCCCGTAGGAGAAAACAATAGCACTTACAAGTCTTTTTGCAGATTAATCATCTCATGAATATCCAGCTCTCCCATCCTCTCTCCATTTGCATACGGGGATATTCACTCGGTACAGCTTTGCTTCACAAAACACAGATTGCGGAACGAAAAGAATTTTTTAACTTTTTGTTTTGTTTTGTTGAAAATAAAATTATTCCATTTGCAGTAAATAAATTCCATTATTGGGACGCGCCATTGTTCCTAAGCCCGTAAGACCCCGCAGCTGCTGTGCATTTTACCCAAGATTTCCTCTGATAGGCTAAAGTGCACCTGAATATTCCTCGTTGAATAGGCCCTGTATTATTTGGGGGGGTTATCATTGAAAATGTTGAGTACTGTACCAGCACAATGGGAAACAAATAATATTCTCTGCTTGAATAGGATTATTGTGCTAAAATAATCTTACCCTCCGGTAATCCTTCAAGGGCCGTAAACCACAAAAACATTCAGTCCCGATAATGTTATTTTTCATTGTGTAGAGGAGATGCGACCTATATGGAGTTTTTTTTTTTGTTACATTGTAACAGTTGGGCTCTATTCATTTGTGCCAGCAGCATGGCGCCCTTGTATTATCGTTAGCGCACAGTGTGATTAAATCACATTTTTGCCCACAATGATCGGTCTACTTCCAGCCGGCTAGTAATTTATTTGCCACTAGGTCGCATCATTATTGTGAAGAATCAACACATTAAAAATGCAGATAGGACAAGTGCAGACAGTCGGATGACCTGGACGGAGCGCTGAGAGACTGTGGCAAGGAATATTGCTACACTGCCAGGGTCCTGGACAAAAAAAAAAAAAAAAAAAAAAGGATAACTTCCTTAGCCTGGCAGAAAATCAATGAACAGCATAGGGCTCGGATAATGACATCTTGATTATAAAGTGCTCAGAATAGTCTTAGCCCTGGAACAAAACGTGAACGAAGACCAAGCTCGTGTTCTGGCGAAGGCGTCTACAGGAGGGTTTTATGGCGAAAACTGTTGTTGAAAAAATACAGATATATAAAAATAACAAAAAATGATAAAAATGGATTTTAAAAATCTACCATAAGGGTGCGTTCACACGATGTAACCTGGAGCGCGATCTGGCACGTATACACATGTTAGCAGATTGCACGCTCAAAATGCTCCCATTCATTTCAATGGGAGTTAGGAGCGTATAGGCCGCGTTAGTTTGCGCCCGCAAAATCACTGCGCAAAATAACGCACTGCGCATTTCTGCTGACACTTGTATATGGGCCAGATCGCGCTCCACGTTACATCATGTGAACGCACCCTAAAGTTAAAAACAATAACAAAAATGAAAAAATGTATTTAAAAAATTTCTCAATGTAAGAACGACACAAAATAATAATGTAGTTAAAGAAATCTACCGTAAATGTAAAAACAATAAGAAAAAAGGAAAAAAAAATTATAAAAAAATCTAAATGTAAAAATAACAAAAATGATAAATGTATTTAAAAAAATCTAAATGTAAACACGACAAAAATAATAAAAATGGAATAAAAAAATGATGAAGATATATTTTAAAAAATCTAAATGTAAAAATAACAAAAATGATAAAAATGTATTTAAAAAAAATCTAAATGTAAAAAGAATGACAAAAATAATAATAAAAATGGAAAAACAATAAAAAAATGATAAAGATATATTTAAAAAATCCAAATATAAAAACAATTAAAAAAAAATGATAAAAATGTATTTTAAACATGTAAATCTAGAAGCAAAAATAAAAAAAATAAAAAAATAAAAAATCTTAAAGCAGCCTCAGAATGATCAAAATAACATGGTAGAAAATACAAACAAGTCTAAATAAAAAAAAAACTTAAAAAAATAATAAAATGGATTGTAAATTGAATAATAAAACATGTTAAAAATAATAAAATATGGTAATATGGTAACTAAAAAAAAAACCAGAAAAAAAAAAAAGAGGCTGATGCCTGTTGCCCCATGTCATGGGATAAACTCCCCGTCTATGATTCTGATGAAATGTTCTCTTCTCCAAGCGTAGAGGATGCCCCGATTATTATTGGTATGACCAATAAACCGTACAGTAAGTTGACGCTCTATGGTAAAATCCTGCTCACAATACCAGAGTAAGAACTATGCCGACCATAGACTTCTATTTAGACCCACCTGGGGCATTGACTAGGATCTGTCATCAGTGTCGGGTTGACCTACCACAGGCCCAGGCTCTAACACAATAATGGCCCAGCAGAAGACACCCAAATATTAAGGCTACTGTGCTCTATTTCGTAGGGATGTTGGTGGGTAGACAACCCAAACCATTTCATCTGGTGGGCCCAAGGACCCTCAGTGGGCACTGCCTGCCATCCCTTCTTACATGTTTGCTTTAGCTAACCCTTGTATTCCCCATGATATAACAATTCTGTAGCATATTCTCTCTGCCGTTCTTCTGTTATTCCCGAAAATTTCTAAATAAATTGAGAAGTGTGTGTACCCATCTCCTTGTCAAAGGGGCGAGTCCCTAGATAGACTGTCAGCGTGGCAACTCATAGTTGTCATTTTTTTTAGATAAGTTTCTAGGAGGAATAATAGAGGAACGACAGAAGACGGAGAGATGAGGATTACATAATTGTTATGTAATGGTGAATACAAGTATTTCTCAAACAGACTTGTCAGGAGAAGTGACAGATTCTCCTTAAAGATGGGAAGCGGTGTATCACACAAAACCCCCTTTACCGGGGAGAAGGAGATAGAACAAGTTTAAAGGGATTGTCCTGTTATGGAGACAGGACAGGGGATGGGTCCAATTCTTTGAGACCTGAAGAAGGAGTCCCCCAGTGATCAGGATGAAGGTATCCTCCAGAGTGCTTACGTGCTCCATTCATTTCAATGGGGCTATCGGGACTGTAATCTCTGCAGCCCCATAGAAGTAAATGAAGAACCGGTCACACAAGTGCACTTGCACTCAAATCAAATAAGCTTTATTGGCACATCCAAATAGATATTTGGCATTGGCAAAGCAAAGAGAATGGTGGGTATTGGGTTGGGACATACAGAGGTGGATGGGTATGGTGGGGGGATTGGGTATAACAGTCCATGGAGTCTCATCTTCCTCTTGTTTGGTGACAGCTGGACACGTATTGGGCAGCGATCTCCACAGTGGCCTCTTCTTCTCCCAGTAGGATGTAGAGTTTCCTCTTCTCGTCTGCAGATATGAAGTCTGGGATGTGAGCAGAGAGTCTTTGGTAGTAGACGGCCTTCACAGCTGAGTATTTGGTGCAGTGTAGCAGGAAGTGGGTCTCGTCTTCTAGGGCCCCCTGGGCACAGTGTTGGCACAGTCTGCTGTCCCATGCCTATGCCGCCCGTCTCCATCTCCAGGTTGTGGGCGCTCAGTCTGTACCGGCTCAGGGTCTGTCTGTGTTTGGGGTGGGGTATTCTCTCCAGGTAGGTGGCCATGGTGTAGTCCCTTTGCAGTGACTGGTACATGGTGAGTTTTTTGGAATTATTTATTGCGCTTCTCCATTCCTCGATGTACCGCTCTTTGCCGCTCTCTATGACCCCCTTTATTTGGGCCTTGTTCAGGACCCGTTGGGAGTTTTGGTTTGGTAGGCGGCTGACACTCGGTTGGAGGGCACCAGGTTTGCTCGGGCTCTGTGGCTTAGCCAGGCTTGATGGTGGTAAGAACCGGGGCTGCTGCCCTGTATGTGTGCCCAGCATAGTGAGCCATAGGGAAAGCCTACCCAGCTCTGCTCGGCATGCCATGTTGGAGGTGCTGCAATGGACATGGAGGAGGTACTTGCATGAGCTACTCTCACAAGGTCCCCTATCCTTCTGAATAAAGTGGAACCAGTGTTGGAACCCCCAGCGATCAGACACGTATTCCCTATCCTATAGATACAGAATAAGTGTCCATAACGTCACAACCCCTTTAAGCTCCTCTACCTGCGCCCTAAAGCATCCAGCTGGTTGCTTACAAAGTCCATTTGCCCTTGTCTTCTTTATAGTCTCGTCTCTTTGTGTGAAGAATGAAAGCACCGCGCTACAGAAACCCTACAGGATGCTTGATATCACTTTGTCAGGCAGGGAGATAGCATGTTCCTATAAATGAGGCAGCCTGCAGACCACAGCACAGGCCGGAATATATACATAAAAGAAAAGGTCAGCTTTGCATTTCAGAACATATACGCCTCTTTGCATTCGAAACATACAGGAAATGCCTTGAAAATGCATCAAAGTCTTATTTATACAAATTCAGAGCTGGAGACGGAGTGAAAAAAAAAGGGTTGCACATTACCCTTGGCGCCGCGCCAATCCGCCTTTATTTATGTCAATAAGACAGATTTGCACTTGTTATAAATAAGGAAATGTCACTTCTTATCCTCAACCAATTGCACTTGTGGCCACTATTTCGGTGAAGGAGTCGAGGGAAATTTTCTGCTTAAATCCTGATCTTGTTTTCTGCAGAGTTTCTCATTTTCCTGGGGTTTATTAAAGCAGCAGGCTATTTTTTTTTTTCTGGTGTACGGCGGTATAGCAGGCGAGGCGGACGGGACTTTATCTCAACCTCAGCATTAACTACCGGTTATAGATGGTGGGGAACAAAAGGGGGATCGCTTTTATATGTCAGATCAGAATAATGGTGGGGGGAGGGGGGGACTCTTTTTTTATAGGGCTTTATGATTGTGCCTTATCTGGTGGGCGTCGCTGAGCGGATCAACGCGTTTCGGGCCTAGTATTATTCCATTCCACTGTGAAGTCTTAAGCTCTGCTTTATTACATGATGAATTGAAGCTGCTACAGTGGCTGTTACTAGACATTGGCGAATCTCACGAGATTGGTTTGGCGAATATTCATGAGTCGCACTCACTTGTTTCTAATAAGCAGAGGCCCAGGGGACATCATCTCTCCTGAGATCCCTTTTAATGTCTGATACTCACTGTCCTCTTCAATTATCTTCCAGCCTCTTATGTGATGTCACATCATTCAGACTAAAAATACCCCAGAGTATAATATTGATCCAAACTGCTAAAATTTTCAATTTCAGCCAAACCTGAAATTTTTGGAAAATTCTCTATGAACCAGTTTGCTCATCTTTAGCTGTCACCTTCACGACTCACTTCACCATGCTAGAAAATACAATATAGTTGTATTAGAAGGGTCTCCTGAGAATAAACCGATCAAAGATTATCCTGCTTTTGTGATACCCAATGATCGTCTGTGATCTGAGTCAGTATTGGGACACAAGTGTTTGATTTCGCTGCAGTGCCACCACAGGACAAATGATGCATTACATCATACATATGTAATTTACATAAGTAAATTGCGTTCAGTTCTTTATGGAGGTAAATACTCTTTGCAAATGCATACTGACTGTCTATTAGATGAGAATATTGAAAAAGAGGACCTGTCCCCCATATTAGCCCCAAATTCCCTATTTATTATTTATTTATTATGCTTACTTATATAGCGCCATCATATTCCGCAGCGCTTTACAGATATTGTCAGTCACTGTCCCATATAGGGCTCACAATCTACATTCCCTATCAGTATGTCTTTGGGAGGAAACCGGAGTACCCAGAGGAAACCCACACAAGCACGGGGAGAACATACAAACTCCTTGCAGATGTTGCCCTTGGCAGGATTTGAACCTAGGACTCCAGCGCTGCAGTGCTAACCACTGAGCCACCGTGCTGCCGTATTCCCTAGTACAAATACTGTATATCAAATGAGTTAAAGAGTCTGAAAAGCCCAGTGGCATACATCATTTGATCGGTGCCGTCACCCTGAGCATTCTGATGCTATGTTTATCCAAATCCGTTCAGCCTTTCCAAAGATATAAGCCCTTTTAGTATCGATACACATTAGGGTCTACTAGCCAAGTGGGCGGTAACACTGTGGTTTCTCATGGGCAGGGTCTCTGTGTGCTGTATGTCATGTAGTGTTACTGCCCACTTGGCTAGGTGACCCTAATAGGCATCAACACTAAAGGGCTTATATCTTTGGAACGGCTGAACGGATTTGGATAAACAAAGCACCAAAATGCTCAGGGTGACAGCGCCGATAAGATGATGTATTGTATTGGGCTTTTCAGACCTTCTAACAGGTCTTCTTTATAGGAAAACTCTAGTCAAATATTAGATATTAGGTTTTCCACCTGGTAGTTATGTGTTCAATACATGCATATTTTAAAGGGGTTTCCCAGTACTTTATTATTGATGACCTGTCCTTGGGATAGGCGGCCATCAATGTCATATCAGTGGGGGTACAACAATCGATCTTTTGTTGATCAGCTGTCAGAGAGGGGCTGTAGTACTCTGGCCTTTCTATTGTACAGTGCCATACATTGTGTAGTGGTTGTTTGTGGTACTGCATCAAGTGAATAGGACAGAACTACATGTAGTACCATCCACAGCCATAGCAGAATGTATGGCCCGTGCCTGGTAATGAGGAGGACAAAGCACTCGCCATAGACCCTTCAATTAGCTGACTTGTGGGGTGTCAAGAGAAGGACTCCCAATCTGATGGCTTATTCCAAGGAGTCCTGGAGAACCTCTTTAACAGAATTGGCAAGTTATGTTCTGCACATCAGGCCTTATTTTCTTACTCTACGTTTTTCCATATAAACTCCTATAGAACACTGCCCCCTATTGGACATATTTCCAAAGATGATAATATACCAATATTACTATTCTTCTATTGAGGGTATACTATCACGTTACAATTTTATAAGGTTCATACATCGGTCGGGGTAGTCTGTGATTGGCACTCCATGTATATCCTTCTTCATTTCCTAAGACGTATTAACCCCGGGTATTTGAAGACAATTTTCTGCCTAATAATTTTTATTATGCTGTAATGTTTACGAGCAAATCAAAGCCATATAGCTGAATTATAGGCAGGGGAAAAAAAATCAGCTAATAGCTTAGGCAAAAAAAAGAAAAAAAAATTCTGTATATCCCATTTATAAAAATTAATTTGCGAGCGTTGTAAGACCACATGAAACACAAACAGATTTAATGAGAATACAAGAAATGCAAAATGTGGAATTAATCTACAAAGAACTTATTTGCATCGTACAATACTGAAGCGTAGAAGGAAATTCCCGACAGGTTTTTATCTCTGAATGATCCGGGATCTTGGTTTACCAGCCATAGCCTGATAGGAATTGTCATACTGGTTATCAGCTTACTGAAATATCGAGATGTATTAACATGTTTGCCATTGACCTCCAAAATTGTGGGATATTTGCTACTAGCCAAATTAAGAACCTAGTACTTGCCCAATTTATTGCCCATAGATAGCCAGCAGGACCCCAAATTGCAATGAATTGGTTCCTTTATGGCAGGGAATATTATCGTATTGCCCATTGGCGCACAATAATGGTCACATATTGGCAGCTCACTATCATAATCACTAATATAATCCAGTGACTCTAGAGGGGGGCCATGAAAGACAGCGGGGACCTGTCTTGGGCCACATGCACACAGTGGCGAACCTAGCCTCTCTAGTGCCTGAGGCGGACCTGGCATTGAGTCCGGGGTGGGGGTGGGGTCTTGTTCATCTTTTGATCGTCCGCCTCAGACAGCGGGGGGGGGATGCTAGTGGTAACAGTAAAATAAATACAATGCAGTAATATTTTGTGCTGTAATACTCACAGGAGACGTCTTCCCACATTTCCTTTCTCTTTCCTTTGGACCGCCATGACCGCTTCTTCCATCTGTGACTTGACTCTGTAAAGTTTGCAACACAGGCATCTTTGACTCCTCACTTCTCCACACACCCGAAGTGCCATTTGGGGTTTTTTAAGAGCGGCCGCTCTCCTGCATTTGTATAGGTAAAAAAAAGTTTTTAAAAAAATTGAACGTGGCTGCTGCCCCCTCCGGAGTGCCACCTGAGGCTGTTGCCTCACCTCGCCTCATTAGAGGTGCGGCTCTGCATGCACACAACCTAGTGTACTGTTCAATGTTTGGCCCCATTTTGCAGCGAAATGCACTCAGATGGCACTCAAAGTGATATCTGGGTGTAACCTGACGGTACTCTGTGATGTATTAACCCGCACGGGGTCTTCCAATCCCTTTTGTTCCAATGACATGAGCAAGATAAGACTTGCTCTATGTTTATCAGAGTGGAATGGACCATCAGAGGACCATCGGATGGTGCTCTCGTTCCTGTGCATGGGGCATTATGCTCAGAAGCGTGAGGCAAATTAAAGGGGCTATGCAACAAAACAAGTTTATCTTCTATCCATAGGATAAAGGATAAATTCCTGATAATGGGGTCTGACCATTGAGACCCTACCAATCCACAGTATAAGGAGTTGTTTTATGGAGCCAAGGCGAAGGCTGATGAACCTTTGGTGAAACCAAACGTCTGTCTACACCCATTCAATTCAATGGGAGTGTCAGAGATAGACAAGTGCTAGACGGATGTCCGTTCCCATCAAGGGTACGGTAAAACAGCCCCTAATCTCAACATTGGTGGGGTACATAATGGTCAGACCCCTACTGATGAGCAATTTATCCACAGTCCCATAAACAGACATGATCCAGTTCTAATGCTCATGTGTCCACTATGGTCCCTTTTTGTAGTAGACCTATGTCAACATGGACTACACATCCCCAAGCACAGCAAGCCATGACCCCAACCGATCAGCAATGTATCATCCATCCCATAAACAGACATGATCCAGTTCCATCGCTCCTGGGTCCACTATGGGCACCTTTTGTAGTAGTTGTCAACATGGACTACACATCCCCAAGCACAGCAAGCCATGACGCCTTGTGTATTGTGGGACCTGTTGCAAAGTATAGTGGAGTCCATTCCGCAACACGGCACAAAGGGAAACCTACTCATTATTAGGCAGGTGGTTTTAAGGATTTGACTATTCGGCGTATATAAAGAATCAGTAAATCTGGCGGGTCACTTGTTATAAGTGATTCACCTTGCATTTAACGGGATTAATAACTCAGACAGCGTCTTTATGGTTGTGTATAGAGGCTTTGGTAATGTAAAGCGCGCTGTACATACTGATTTGCTCCAGTACAAAGCATTATTCATCATTAGACTAGAGATTTCTTGGTTCCCTCTCCAGAGGGGTAAAATGAAATATGAAGCAGTAAGTAAGAGCAGAGGCGGCAGACCTCCTATACATTACTATTTCATAAGTAACATTACACAGTTTTTCATCTTAATAGGTTTCGGGCTGCTGGTATTAGGATTTAGTCTGAAAGTGCAAAGTATGCGATAATCCACTATGGCATCTCCTCTCCAGACACATGGCTCTCAGAAAATAGAGCGGAGTGATACCCCTGAGCTGGTGTAGGGGGCATATGAGAGCAGCAGCCACATAGGGCAGAAGGAGAGGGGGGGGGGGGGCACATAAATATATTACGACTAATTAGGTGTGAGGGCAGTGACACATTATGGGTCAAGGTTAGGGTTGAGCCAATCTTGAGATTTCAAAATCCGATTTCCGATCATTTTTCAGCTGATCGCGATCCCGATCGTGAAATTTGCTCGATCGCCGATTGGGATCTGATCTTACCCGATCCCCATCGCTCAACCCTAGTCAAGATTTTAGTTTTTCACCTTTCCACCTGAGCAGAGACATAACTTGAATCTCCTTGGACCCAATGCAAAATCTGTACGGGGGCTTCCACTTACTATGTGGTGTCTATAGTACTGGTGTTTTCGTAAATTGTGGACCCAAGGCCCAGTAGCAATTGCTACTCCCTATAGAGAAGACACTGCACCCAGGGACCACCACTGATCACAAGAATAGGGGTCCTGTGCCCCCTGTGTGAATGGAGTGACTGGGGGACATCTTCCCCGTGTTCCCTTCCAATGCTCCACCATTAAAGGAGGGAAGGGGGGATAAATGGCCCATAAGTGGGGGTATCAATACCGAGACCCCAACGATCCTAAAAGCAAGGATGTTTTACCACCATACTGAATGTATAGGAGGATGTAGAATTTGTTTCATTGGGATCACCAGAGATAGCCAAGTGCTTTACTTTGGCTACTTCCAATATTGACATGAATGGAGCCCTCGTGCACGTTCTGTATTCACCACTACATTCAGAATTGGGATAAAGCACCCCCGTTCTCGGGAGCTGAGACCCCCACGATCAGTTATTTATCCTCTCTCGTATAAGTTTTCATGTACAAACCTATTGACATGAACGTGTTATGCCTTCTTTCACCTGCGGGGGTGCTATAGGGAAATAAAGATAAGCATTGCTTCTCATGACTTTACAACTTTACACATTTTTGCTCAAATCAGGATATGGTGTATAAAATGTGCGACATTATGTTTTTGGCAAAACCCTCGCTACTTTTCCGAAAAGGGGGTGCAGAGGCTATGAGCTGGTGTATGACACAGAAGAGGGTGCTTCCCATTTATGGGGGGGTGCTCTTCATCTGATAGGAGGCGCACGCCTCTGCAGCGATGGTGTGTATCCCATCTGTCTTCATAATTCTGCCACTATAGGTGGGATATAGGCTGCATATAGGGGAGGCGGAGAGGCTGACAGATGCAATGGAAGTATACAAGCCATGTAATAAATGAGCACAGCGCTGATGGCAGACAGCACATGACTGAGCGTGGCTAATGCTATGCATTGTATTACACAGACCCATGTGTGCCGGGTGCATGGAAGCAGAACCGATTCTTCAGTAATAGCACGTACTCCCATAATGATAAAAACCCCATTTGTAATATGGAACCTTTTATAGTGACTTCTTCATTTGCGCCGCGCTTCCAACGTTCATTGTGCATTTCACTTTACATCACACCGAGACAGACGCGGCTTTTATGCCCGGTTTGATTATGTCGCTTTTTTATTATAATCTGTGTCCCTGCTATGGAGGACTCAGCGGCCATGTTACTGCTGAAAGACATGTAGGCTTTGAGAGATGAAGGAGTTTATATAATTCACATTACTGGCAATATTGTCATTGCTATACGGCTCCTGAGCGCTCACTTCTATGTGTATACCCTAAGACGGGGTGGAAGACAGCAGCCATGTTTTTCTAATTTTGTACAAATTCTGTGTCACCCTCCACCATATCACCTACAGGGTACAATATATGTCACCAGGTCCGCTGTAGTATAGGTGGGGGACTACTTTGGTCTCCACTATATCATATAGCTCCACCATGGTTACCTTAAAGGGGTTGTCCAGGGTAAACTGATAATTAACCCCTAAACTCCCTCACCCCGCCTAACTTCTAATTTACTTCAATTACAGAAAATCTATAATCATCCATATCCCTGGAGCAGTCATGTGACCACCACAGGGACTCTTTCTGATAATCCATTGACATTCCGTTTCACCATTTCCGGAGGGAACGTCACCATCACTCTTCCCCCTCCCCTATCCCCTAGAATGGCTCCTCCCTGTTTTCTAGTAGAGGGCAGAATAGGTTAACTAGGGAGATGGGTGGGTGGGCGGCTAGTAATGGGTGGGATCGCTAGGCTAGAGAGACAGGAACTGGTAGGAGGGGCTAGTAATGGGCAAGATCGCTAGGCTAGAGAGAGACATGGGAGGGTGGGAAGTGCTAGTAATGGGTGCAATTGATAGACTTAGTGAAACTGGTTGGGTGGGGGCTAGTAATGGGCAGGATTGCTAGTCAGTGACAGTGGGAGGAGCTAGTCTTAGTGAGACAGTGAGAATGGGAGGGGTCAGGCTTAGTGAGTTGGAGGGTTTTGTAACAGAGTGAGATAGGGGGCTGAATGAGAGGGATCTAGTGTTGCAGCTACACAGGAAGCTGCACAGCAGGAAGCTAACACCAGTAAACAAAGGGAGAGAATGCAGCAGCAGCCAGAGACACCCAGAAATCACTCCAAACACTGCTAAAGGTATATGGGTGTCAGTGGCGGAACTAGGAATGGCGAGGCCCCGTGGCAAACTTTTGACTTGCCCCCCCCCCCTCCCGACCGACGCTGAAGACCTCAACCAACTGACCCCTAAAGCCCCCCCCCCCCCCCCGCGCGTGCATTTCTGCGCACACTATAATACCCCATATTGGCCCCTGCACACAGTATTATCCCCCATAGTGGCCCCAGTACACAGTATTATGCCCCATTGTGGACGCACACGAACAATTATTAAACTCTGGGGTCTTTTCAGACCCCAGAGTATAATAATCGGAGGCCCGGAGGGATACAAACTTACTTACCTTTCTCTCGGCTCCGCTGCATTCTCCGTCACTGTCGGCCATCTTCCGGGACGTCTTGTGGCTGGGGCCCTGCATCGCGGGTCATATGACGTCACGCAAGTAGGTCGAAGCCTGCCCGGAGCCTGGAGAGGAAAGTAACACATTTTTTTATGTCATCTTACCTCTCCCGGGCCGATCATTAAATAGTGCTTGTGGGGCCCGCACAGTCACTTACCGATCCCGGCCCCTGCCAGGATCGGTAAATATATAACAAAAAGATTTTCTGCCTGGAAACCCCTTTAAGTGCTGTCAAAAAAGCTGTGGCTCAACTGCAATACCAGACAAATCCATTGGATAACAATGGCGCTGTTTTGTAAGTACCTTTTTCTAATCTTATGCAATGCAGTGTGTGATTCAGTACGGTGTCACGAGGCTTCTCACTACGCGGACAGTGATCTCCCTCCACGTCTTATTCTCATGTTGGACTCTTATGGAGAAGTATTACACGTGTGCATGAAGATCAAAGGCACAAATTGTAAGACTTGCCCTTACCCGAGCAGCGTTTCCAGTTCATTTGCATGAACGTTATTATCAGTCATCTCCTAAGCTCCAATTATTTGAATTTATCTAACACTCCGCACGCGCGGCTTTTGTGTTCGCCAAAAATGCATTTCTCTTCTCCGTATTGTTTCAGGTCCCATTAAAATATGCTTTCTTTTAATTCAAGGGCAAGATCAAACAGACTGGGCTGATTATGGCTTTGTAGGCATATGAATGTGGAGGTTTATACGTGTTGTCGCCGTTCTAGATAAGCCCCAGCGCGTCACCGGTATAGTTATTTTGGAGACTCATGTCGTTATCTGGAGGCGAATGAAAAAGCTACAATTTTACAAAAGACATGGTATTAAAAGGGGGTTTGCTGCAACCACCGGCGGTGCTCCTATTTGCGCTTCTTAAGGTATTGTATTAGTATTGTTCGCTTTTTTATTTTACAGATAAACCTTGCCTTTTATTACTTTCTTTATCATTCTGTTCTACCGTGTTTTTTTTTTTTTATTTTATTTTCTGCACGAACAGGACAAAGTACAGAAAGTTCTATAGAAAATGGTAATAAGAGCGAAGACTGGTATGAAATTCGTAGAAAAGACTCCTTTCATCTAAAACATTTGGTGAGAAATTGCACCCAGACTAGACTATCCGTGATGTATTCACATCTATGGGGGCTCCGTTCCGATAAGACAAATGATAATAAAGCAGGTCTCATCGCAACGGATAAGACACCCCCATAGATATGAATACATAAGGGAAGGCACCTTTAAAGGGATTCTACCATTAAAATCCAATTTTTTTCTCCCTAACACGTCGGAATAGCCTTAAGAAAGGCTATACTTCTCCTACCTTTAGATTTCTTCTCTGCGCCGCTGTTCGGTAGAAATACAGGTTTCTGTTTATAGGCAAATGAGTTCTTTCGCAGCACTGGGGGAGGTCCCCAGCGCTCAAACAGCACTGGGGGTGTCCCCAATGCTACGAGAGAACTCTCCAGTGCCGCCTCCATCTTCCTCAGGCGTCTTCTTCCGGCGCTGGCGGTCAAATTTGTAGGCCTCGGCAGAGACGACTGCGCATGCCCACAGCCACAAGAAAAATGGGTGCTTACACAGTAAGTAAGTGGTCATTTTCTTGTGGCCTGTGGACATGCGCAGTTGACTCTGCGTATACGTGCCACATCACGCGGCACTTTATTCCGTGTGAAGGACATCAGACCTAGGAGTGAAAAAATTAAAAATAAAAATAAGTCATTATTTCCATAGCCGCATACCTTCTCACAGCGCATTAATTATCACTAGGCCATCCACAATTCTGATAATCTGTGTCTTAATCCCCGGGGATTGTGCGATTTCCTATATTGCGTTACTCTTGTGATTTGCAGTGAAGCATAGAGACCTGACCAATACCAAAAACATCATCACTTGGGAGAGGGGGGGTGGGGTTGCATCAATTTGCAGCATAATAAAGATCATTTTCAAATTCAATCCCTGGAAAACCTGCTGTGTGTATTCTCCATTCTCCCTATAGAGAACACATGCACACTGTGCTGAGCTGAGCATGCATGTGAATGGTGGAATTAGTTGGAATAGCTGTCCAAGCTTAACCTAACCTATCATACTTTTATGCTCTGACCAGACCTTTGCTATAGGTACCCATATATGTGCCCTTGTCTGCTATGGCTCTGGTTCCTACTTCGGCTGTGACGGACAGGGGGATCTGTCTCCCTCATTTAGAACATAATCATGTAATAATTTCATAGTACCGGGCGATGATATTTCACCGCAGTCCTGGTAATGAGCGCTCCGGAGTATAATGCTTCTAGAGCTTTCCAGCCCATGGGTAGAATTGATTACATTGTCTTCTCCGCCACAAGGGACTTGGCACCTTGTCTTTTATTTTAGAGACAGTGTCATTATCAATCGACCACCTGTTCATCAGATTTACATGCAGATATCAAATTTAGGGCGATCATGCCGTCCGCCGCCACCGCGGACAATAAAATCGCTGTCTGCCAAGAGCGAATCACTGAAAATTTGATGTTTCGTGATTAATAGGTAATTATAAATCTAATCAAAATTCTCATTAAAAGATGGCCGCGGTGAAGGACACGAGGAGCAGGCGGCCCTGTAACTTATAGCTATAGCTTACGGAAAAGGGGGAAAGCTCCTAAGATGGGCAGGTGGGAAATCCTAAAATTGCGCAGATGTAATTATTATTGGTATTAGAAAAAGGCAGATTGTACTGTATACATGGGGAGCAAGCAGGGGGTATATAGGAAGGAATGCGGTTATATACTTTGAATAGACATTATATATACATGGATATAGAGATCTATATATTTATATACGTAGATACGCACATTTATATGTATATATATATACTTACATATACACATGCAAAGCCAGGAATAGGTAAAGTTTATACTATGAGAATCTAGATACATATATACATAGGGATCTAGAAAGGGCCATGTACAGTAGGAATCTAAAAAATGGATACATACATAGAGAGAGAGAGAGAGAGAGAGAGAGAGAGAGAGAGAGAGAGAGAGAGATAGGAGATAGATGGATAGATAGATAGATAGATAGATAGATAGATAGATAGATAGATAGATCATAGATAGATAGATAGATAGATAGATAGATAGATAGATAGGAGATAGATAGATCATAGATAGATAGATAGATAGATAGATAGATAGATCATAGATAGATAGATAGATAGATAGATAGATAGATAGATAGGAGATAGATAGATCATAGATAGATAGATAGATAGATAGATAGATAGATAGATAGATCATAGATAGATAGATAGATAGATAGATAGATAGATAGATCATAGATAGATAGATAGGAGATAGATAGATAGATAGATAGATAGATAGATAGATAGATAGATAGATAGATAGATAGGAGATAGATAGATCATAGATAGATAGATAGATAGATAGGAGATAGATAGATCATAGATAGATAGATAGATAGATAGATCATAGATAGATAGATAGATAGATAGATAGATAGATAGATAGATAGATAGATAGGAGATAGATAGATCATAGATAGATAGATAGATAGATAGATAGATAGATAGATAGGAGATAGATAGATCATAGATAGATAGATAGATAGATAGATAGATAGATAGATCATAGATAGATAGATAGATAGATAGATAGATAGATAGATAGATAGATAGATAGATAATATGAGATAGATAGATAGATAGGAGATAGATAGATAGGAGATAGATAGATAGATAGATAGATAGATAGATAGATAGATAGATAATATGAGATAGATAGATAGATAGATAGATAGATAGATAATATGAGATAGATAGATAGATAGATAGATAGATAGATAGATAGGAGATAGATAGATAGATAGATAGATAGATAGATAGATAGATAGGATAGGAGATAGCTAGATAGATAGATAGATAGATAGATAGATAGATAGATAGGAGATAGCTAGATAGATAGATAGATAGATAATATGAGATAGATAGATAGATAGGAGATAGCTAGATAGATAGATAGATAGATAATATGAGATAGATAGATAGGAGATAGCTAGATAGATAGATAGAGAGATAGATAGATAGATAGATAGATAGATAGATAGATAGATAGATAGATAATATGAGATAGATAGATAGATAGATAGATAGATAGATAGGAGATAGCTAGATAGATAGATAGATAGATAGATAGATAGATAGATAGAAGATAGATAGATAGATAGATAGATAATATGAGATAGATAGATAGATAGGAGATAGCTAGATAGATAGATAGATAGATAGATAGATAGATAGATAGATAGATAGATAATATGAGATAGATAGATAGATAGGAGATAGCTAGATAGATAGATAGATAGATAGATAGGAGATAGATAGATAGATAGATAGATAGATAGATAGATAGATAGATAGGAGATAGATAGGAGATAGATAATATGAGATAGATAGATAGATAGATAGATAGATAGATAGATAGATAGATAGATAGGAGATAGCTAGATAGATAGATAGATAATATGAGATAGATAGATAGATAGATAGATAGATAGATAGATCATAGATAGATAGATAGATAGATAGATAGGAGATAGATAGATAGATAGATAGATAGATCATAGATAGATAGATAGATAGATAGATAGATAGATAGGAGATAGATAGATCATAGATAGATAGATAGATAGACAGACAGACAGATAGGAGATAGATAGATAGATAGATAGATAGATAGATAGATAGATAGATAGATAGATAGATAGATAGATAATATGAGATAGATAGGAGATAGATAGATAGATAGATAGATAGATAGATAGATAGATAGATAGGAGATAGATAGGAGATAGATAGATAGATAGATAGATAGATAGATAGATAATATGAGATAGATAGATAGATAGATAGATAGATAATATGAGATAGATAGATAGATAGATAGATAGATAGATAGATAGATAGATAGGAGATAGATAAGTAGATAGATAGATAGGAGATAGATAGGAGATAGATAGATAGATAGATAGATAGATAGATAGATAGATAGATAGATAGATAGATAGATAATATGAGATAGATAGATAGATAATATGAAATAGATAGATAGATAGATAGATAGATAGATAGATAGATAGATAGATAATATGAGATAGATAGGAGATAGATAGATAGATAGATAGATAGATAGGAGATAGATAGATAGATAGATAGATAGATAGATAGATAATATGAGATAGATAGATAGATAGATAATATGAGATAGATAGATAGATAGATAGATAGATAGATAGATAGATAGGAGATAGATAGGAGATAGATAGATAGATAGATAGATAGATAGATAGATAGATAATATGAGATAGATAGATAGATAGATAGATAATATGAGATAGATAGATAGATAGATAGATAGATAGATAGGAGATAGATAGGAGATAGATAGGAGATAGATAGGAGATAGATAGGAGATAGATAGATAGATAGATAGATAGATAATATGAGATAGATAGATAGATAGATAGATAATATGAGATAGATAGATAGATAGATAGATAGATAGATAGGAGATAGATAGATCATAGATAGATAGATAGACAGACAGACAGATAGGAGATAGATAGATAGATAATATGAGATAGATAGATAGATAGATAGATAGGAGATAGCTAGATAGATAGATAGATAGATAGATAGATAGATAATATGAGATAGATAGATAGATAGATAGATAGATAGGAGATAGATAGATAGATAGATAGATAGATAGATAGATAGATAGATAGATAGATAATATGAGATAGATAGATAATATGAGATAGATAGATAGATAGATAGATAGATAGATAGATAGATAGGAGATAGATAGATAGATAGATAGATAGATAGATAGATAGATAGATAGATAGGAGATAGATAGGAGATAGATAGATAGATAGATAGATAGGAGATAGATAGATAGATAGATAGATAGATAGATAGATAGATAGATAGGAGATAGATAGATAGATAGATAGATAGATAGATAGATCATAGATAGATAGATAGATAGATAGATAGATAGATAGATAGATAGATCCATGTAACTATGCATCTGTCTATATCTAGAAATTTCTACTTAGGGACGTAAACCTGGACATATACTCTAAGGATATAGGAATATGCAATGTGTACAGTACATAGGGATCTAGAATTGGGAATATACTGTAGGAATCTAGAAATGTGCACATAAGGATCTACAATGTGTATACACTCTAGAGATATAGGAATGTGTACCTATGGATCTATAAATCGGTATGTACCATAGGAAACTACTAACACGTATGTGGGGATCTAGAAATGAGTATATAATAATGCACATATAGGGACCCTAGCCGTGAAGTTTGTATACAGACTAGTAACACTATATACTCCCCTATACGTTCCATTTCGAGAGCTCCTTAAATTAGTAGAGACCTCCTGTATGTACATAGACAGGGCGCTCTACCACAATATACACAAACATCCCGCGGCCGCCAGCAAGGTGACTGACTCCACACTTGTCCTACATGTGTTTCCCTACAATATACGAGATTTTAACAGCAAGAGTCATATTACAGCTTGTAAAGGGAATTATATGCGTGAAGGTTGGTGGGTGAAAATGCTGGTTCACCAGACTCTTAATACGTGGTCGTGGTACTTTATCATCCAATTATAACTGGCTTATGTTTTCCCACAGGGAAAGCTGGTTGTAATTTGCTCGTATAAGCAGCTGGCTTCTTTTTTTTCCGACGAGAACAGCATCAGCCCCATACCGGCATAGACTTCATAGTACTTCCTACAGATGAGAATCAGCCCAACCGGCCCGCTCGCCGAGCCACGAGCAAAGCAAAGTCACTGTGCTGTATAGGAAACCATCTAATAGTAGTTATATAGGATAAGCGTATCTATAGGGGGTCAATTATATGGAAGAATAAGAAGCTGGTGGCTGTAGCGTATCTATAGGATTTGGGAATTCTGACTCCCATTGTTTTTAATGGGATGTAGAGATCTCATACAGAGAAAATAAGTGTCCTGCTCAATCCTGTCGCCTATGCTCGGCAACGACGTTCAGCAGTGGGAAACCGACCGTCAGAAAATGAAGAGGAATGCGAGGCAGATCCTAACTATCACTCTGGCTTCATATTGCCACATTACAGCTCTTTTAGGCTATGGCCCCACATAGTAAAGCACAGATTAAAATTGCGATTGCTAGTTACATTTTTTTTCCCACAGTAGTTTTTGCTGAGTTTTTCCTTGCATGTGTCCTCCTAGTCACCTATGGCAGCAACTTATCTCACATTAAAACAAAAGGATCAGGCTTAGGGGCCACATGGTGGCTCAGTGGTTAGTACTGCAGCCTTGCAGCGCTGGAGTCCTGGTGTTCAAATCCCACCAAGGGCAAAAAACTATCTGCAAGGAGTTTGTATGTTCTCCCCGTGTTTGCATGGATTTCCAGCCCATATTCCAAAAAAAAAAAGACATACTGATAGGGAAAAATGTACAGTGTGACCCCTATAAGGGGCTCACAATCTACATTAAAAAAAACAAAAGGATCAGGCTTATAATGGGGCACCCTGTTCACATTAGATGGTCCTGCACAGTGGCATAACTAGGAATGGCTGGGCCTCAAGGTGAACATTTTACATAGTGGCCCCTGCACACAGCATTATGCCCCATAGTGGCCCCTGCATACACTAATATGCCCCATAGTGGCCCCTGCACACAGTATTATGCCGCATAGTGGCCCCTGCACACAGTATTATACTCCATAGTGGCCCCTGCACACAGTATTATGCCCCATAGTGGCCCCTCCACACGGTATTATTCCCCATAGTGGCCCCTGCACACAGCATTATCACCCATAGGGGCCCCTGCACACAGTATTATGCCCCATAGTGGCCCCTGCACACAGTATCATGCCCCATAGTGGCCCCTGCACACAGTATTATACCCCATAGTAGCCCCTGCACACAGTATGATTTGATGCCTTCATGCAACATTATTTGCGTCCTTAGGATGTTTTTTTGTCTTTCGGTAAAAATTATTTGCTAGAGGTGCCCCAACAATTTTTAATTTGTTTTGCCTTGTGTCTTAAAAGGTTGAAAAACTCTGCATTAGCGTAATGTATACGGCCACCTTAAGAACCTAATGCATTCTTATGGAGAGTGGTAGAAAGCGTTGTTTATTCTCATCTTATTCCTGCTTTTTCTTTATATAAACAACAATTTCCCCCCGAAAAAAATTAATTGACCTTAAAAATAGAAAAAAATGGAAATTCATGTAACTGTATTTTCTCGAATGTTTTCTTACGTGAATATTTATGACCGCTTTTTTAATAGCGAAACACTGCCGGCTGCCACCATCCATTAACTACAAGAGAACACGGCGGAAGTTACACATAAATTAAAACGCATTGCACAGATATTCATTAAAAAAAAATATTGTTTAGCAAAAAAAAAAAAAAAAAAAACTTCTGCAAACATTAAAAAAAAAAATGACAACCGGAAAGTTCATAAATAAATTTGCATTCATCATTGGGTCGGATCCGTCTTTCGGCGAGAATGCCAAGATTTAATGCAGACTTTACGAAAAGATTTCCATGCCGACCATATGGTTGCGAATCAACACGAATACGTTTCATATGTGCCACTCTGTTGTCCAAGTTAAACTATAGCATGTGTTATTTTGCTTGCTGTTTTCCTGTTTCGAAAAAAAATTGAAAGAAAAAAAATAAAAAAACAAAAAATAAAAATAAAAATAATAGTAGCCTAAGCGCATTGGGGGGGAAAAAAAAGTTCTGAAAGCTTCTAATGATCTCTTTGCAGGCAATTTCCTGAATCGGTTTTTAAGTTTTACACAATTTCAGCATTGGAAAATAGAAAAAAAAAATACAACAAAAAGCCCAGATGGTAACTATTATAGTAACTAGAATAACGGAGGGAGATACAATAGCTCGGGGCAAAGCTGCCGATCCTATTATCTCAACTATTCCACTTTGTAGTGTCACTTGCACAAACACGTAGATGTAGGCACAGGGTCTAAATATCTGAAATATTTGCGTTTCCTTTGACTCCCTGTAGGTGACTAATGCCGCCATTCTTTTGTTGGGGACGTGTTGTGCTTTAGCTGGTGCGGTGTGTGTTTTTGTATTAAGTCATGATGGGAATTTTCGCTTTTTATCATGTAAAGTATGGGCTGGTTTAGAAAACTTGTGTTCTTTATTTGAAAATTCGGTGGGGTGGCGGGGGGATATCAAATCAAATAAGCTTCATTGGCAGGTTCGAATAGATATTTGGCATTGCCAAAGCTGGTAGAGTGGGGGGGGGGGGGGAGTTTGATTCGGGTGGGTCAGTGGTGGGTATGGGGGGGGTGGTTTGGGGTATAACAGTCCGTGGAGTCTCGTCTTCCTTTTAATTGGTGACCGCTATATGGGGAGGTGGGGTGGGGCGGATGGTTTGGGGTAAAACAGTCCGTGGAGTCTCATCTTCCTCTATACTTCTCATTCAGAATCGTCATCTATTAGGCAAAGAAGAGTGAGGTTGTAAAGAGTGTCTCTCTCTCTGTCTGGAGGACCCAACATGTCCAGGCATTTTATGGATGGTTCAGGGATTTTAATGATAACTATGAACTTGTTGCGTGTAAGGGCGGGTTTACATCTGCGCCCGCTCTCCACTTCAGCCAATCCAGTTTCTGCCCTGAGAAACTGGAGAAGAGACGGAAGCCCGGTGGTCAGTTTTCAAACCCATTCACTTGAATGGGTTTGCAAAGTGACCACCCGTGTGAGCTTTCTGCCGCTCCGCAGCAAAACCATTTTTTTAAACCGGGCACAAAGTCCTGCATGTCCGACTTTGTGTCCGGTTAAAAAAAAAAAACGTTTTGCTATGGAGAGGCAGAAGACGCACACGGGCGGTCACTTTGAAAACCCATTCAAGTGAATGGGTTTGAAAACTGACCGCCGGGTTTCAGTCCCCTGTCCAGTTTTTTGGGGCAGAAGACGGAAACCCACCAGGTTGGCTAAAGCAGAGACCGGGCGCAGGTGCGAACCCGCCCTAACTCATGACGCTGAACAGGCTGAAACACACGTAATAATAAATATCACATACATACTAAACAGCACAGAGACACGACATACAATAAAGGCATAGATCCCACACTATAACATTACATACATACTAAGTAACACAAGATATAACAAAGGCACAGATACAACACTATACATTTCATACTGTGGGGAAGCTAGCTCGGTAGAAGCAGTGGTGCGGATCCAACCAGTCAAAGACAGGGACAAAAAATATATAGGTCAACTGGTTTATTTACAAAAAAAACAGGAAAATAAATAAACCTTGACTTCAGGCACAAAATGAGCAAAACAAAATACAGCCTTAACGTCAGGCAAAACGATAAGAAAGAAAATCCTGCTCGTCTGAGCAACTAACTAAACGGTAATACACTAACTATATGTGTGGCTTACTACCAGCAACACAAACAAACCAACAAGTAAGATTCAGTCTCGCCGGATTCAGGGTTACATGACAGATCCAGACGCCTCCCCTTACTCCCTGGATCTGCCCTGAAGTACAGGCTCTGCAGCCTTTTATGGGCCAGTAATGAGCCCAGGACCCACAGCTGGGGCTGAGGCCTATTCAAGACCCGCACACATAGCGGATCACACATAGCGTTTCCGTAGATATAATTCAATTGCTGCGAATTCCAGAAATACAACAGTTTTGGAAATTGCAGCAATTGTGATGCGCATATTTTTCTGCAACGTGTGGATGGGATTCGCTAGATCTGCACGGACTGTAAAACGCTGTGATTTGTACGCCACGTGGGGCTTCAGCCTTAAATGGATTTTGAATATTCGTATGATTTTCCTTTAGGTGCTTTGTTTCCTTCTTCATTCCAGAACATCCTTAGGATACCTCACATTGGAGTTAATATATTGACATCCTATGTAAACTACCCATAACCCAACAACAAGTTTGCGTTTTGCAGCATCTGTATTTTGTCAGCCAACCATCAGGAGGATTCCCAACCTGATAAGAGGAGCAGACGTTCCCGCCGTATGTTCCTCTACATAATGTCTGCCAGCAATACATGCTGAGCTTCTCAGTATAGATCTGACAGCAACTGGGGAACCCAATAAGCCCAGAATAGAATCCAATGAAATAGGTTTCTAATTGATAATGTGCCCTGTCAGACCCCCCTGAGCTCGCCAGGACTGGCTGATGATGGCGGCGACTCGCTCCAATACTAGCAATTGTCTAATGTAGCACAGGCCATATAATGCACAGTAACAGAGACTGGACTGCGCTACCCCCTCCTCCTCTCCTCATCTAATCCATATTAACCTCGGAACGGGCAAGTTATTAGGAAACCAGAAATACTGACATCTACCTCCAAGGAGATCATCAATAGAGAAAGAGATTTCTAATTGTAATATCAGTATAATATTCATCAAAAGCAGAGCAGGATAGATAGATAGAGAGAGAAGAGAGAGATAGATAGATAGATAGATAGATAGATAGATAGATAGATAGATAGATAGATAGATAGATAGATGATAGATAGATGATAGATAGATGATAGATAGATGATAGATAGATGATAGATAGATGATAGATAGATGATAGATAGATGATAGATAGATGATAGATAGATGATAGATAGATGATAGATAGATGATAGATGATAGATAGATGATAGATAGATGATAGATAGATGATAGATAGATAGATATAGATGATGGATAAACTGATTGATAGATAGAGATAGATAGATAGGTAGATAGATAGGTAGATAGACAGATAGACAGATAGATATAGATAGATGATAGATAAATTGATAGATAGATAGATAGATAGATCCTATCTATCTATCTATCTATCTATCTATCTATCTATCTATCAAACAAAAAGAACTCCAGAGCAGCACCATATATTGTAACCTATCATGACCAGAGCGTACAAATCCTAAGGGATCTGGTATATGATCCAAAGTAAACAATAGAACAAATGGACAGCACTTCAAAATTGTGAACGGAAATTATTGTGGGTTTATTCCGTGTAGCATTTTGGTCCCGAAAGGTGCAGTCACATGGAATAAACCAACAGTAGATTTCTTTCTCAATTTCAGAGTGCTATCCATTGTTCTTCTATCTCCTATCTATCTATCTATCTATCTATCTATTTCACATCTATCTATTTTTCTATCTGTTTCATATCGATCTATCTATCTATCTCCTATCTACCTTTAGCTATACTGCAATGACATACTCAGCTCTGCTACTTATACCGCTCTACACGGCTCCCCAGTCCTCTAGCCTTCCTGCCCCATCTGTAATGCTGGTGATACATGAAGTGCTCCTGCAGGTTCTGCCATTGATAGAGCCTGTCTGCTACAAAGCGTTACTTTAGGAATCCCAAATTTCAGAGTGTATAAAGCCTACGCCCCGTCACTGCGCCCTCTCCAGGCAGAGCTGGCTATTACATCTTATTGAATCCAACGATAACTATTAAACCAACTTTGTTATATTCAAGAAAAATCAAATTTCTTTCCCCTCTGATTGAAATCTTTGTATGCGGAGGCAAAGCCCGGAATATTACTTGTGTGCGTCTGAGTTTTATTCCAGCAATTGTTTAAATTACTTAATCACATAATAACGAGAAAGTCAATGACAACCCGCGAAGCTGATTGACTGAACCGCGCCAAACGTGTCAGCGCTGAATGCTAACAAAGGAGCTCTATAATTTTATTTTGTATTATTTTTTCTTCCTCTTCTGCTTTTTGAATTATATTATATGGATGGAAAAAGTAATTTGAGGAAAGACGCGGCAAACGCAATAAGATTAGTGTAATGGGGGAGGGGAGGTTGGGCGCAAATGAAAGGGACGCGCGTGATTGTCAAGTCTTGTTAATCGGATATATAGAGGTCTTAAAGGGGTTTTCAGATGGAGTTTTTATAATGATGACCCTTACACAGCACAGATCAGTAAGTGATCCTTGGGGGTTTGACGCCAAGGAGCTGATCTGTGTGGGGTCCAGGTGATAGACCCCATAGTGCTCATATTGATGACCTATCCTATGAATAACCAATAAGGCCTTTAATTTATTGAAAAAGTCTTCTTTTAACCCCAAATTTTTGTTAAAAACTGTATTTTATTGCATTTTTTGGGGGCAGATTCTGCCATCCAGTGATAGGATGGAAATTGTCCCGACTAGGTGCAGAACGTACGGAGAAATGGTATACAGGAGCATACACGACGCGAGGTTCATACTAGTGTTCGGCTGTCGTTGTTCATGTCCTCATGGGGACCCGAAAGCTGGAGAACCTATCTGCTTAATAAGAAGTTACCCAAGGACACCCGCGGACCCCATAGCCTATATTGGGGTCTGCCAGGTGTCCATGGGGTTTTCGCCGGTTTTATACTGTAGCAGGACATTTCTCTCTGCTAATTTTAGGTGGAGACCCCTACACAGATGTGAACCTAGCCTTAGAGTGACTGAGGTGGGCCACATTCACACAACCCTGACAGTTCTCCGCATTGGTTTTCACGCCCCGATTTCCATCCCATGTGGTTGGTGTACATCCAATCCATAAATAAATAGAAAATGTCCCATTTTTTCATGGATCATGAGACCACACAGCCGAGAAACTTGGTCATCTGAACAGAGCCGTCGAGTTGGGAGAAATGAACAGTGCCTGTGCATACATATATGCCGACCGGGTGACCAAAGGCCATCCCTTAGGTCCTGCATGCAGGACTTTTCTCTCCGCATTTTTACATTGTATGGAGGAGGATTATGACGTGGATTGCGCTGTCAAAATCCTCCTCCATGTCCCCGTGTGAACTAGCCCTTAGGGTGGAAATCCTGCGGACGCCATTATGGTCTATGGGGTCTGTGGGTTTCATCAGGTAATGCCTTTTTAAGCACATTGGGTTTCCGTTTTTAGGGTCACCAGGCAGACCCAAAAACGGAAGCCCGAACGCTAGTTTGAACCCGTCGGAATAGCTTTAACTAAGGCTATTCTTCTCCTATCTTTAGATATCTTCTCTCCACCACCGTTCGCTTGAAATCCTGGTTTTTGTCGGTATGCAAATAAGTTCTCTCCCAGCACTTGGGGCGGGCCCCAGCACTCAAACAGCACTGGGGGCATCCCCAATGCTGTGAGAGAAATCTCCAGCGCTGCCTCCAACTTCTTCAGCAACGGCCTCTTCTCCACGTTTTCTTCCGGCGCGCAGTGGGTCAAAATTCGACACATGCGCAAGTCGGCTCTGCCAACAGGCCTCGGGCAGAGCCAACTTCACATGTGGGTCGCCATAGAACTACAGGAGCATACTGCGCATGCACAAAAAAATGGCCGCTTGTGAAGTCAGCTCTGCCCGAGGCCCACTGCGCATGCATTGAATTTTGACCCACCGCGCATCGGAAGAAGACACGGTGAAGAGGCCGTTGCTGAAGAAGATGGAGGCGGCGCTGGAGATTTCTCTCGCAGCATTGGGGATGCCCCCAGTGCTGTATGAGCGATGGGGCCCACCCCCATTGCTGCGAGAGAACTCATTTATATACCGACAAAAAACAGGATTTCAAGCGAACGGCGGCGTGGAAAAGACATCTAAAGGTAGGAGAAGAGTAGCCTTTCTTAAGGCAATTCCGATGTGTTAGGAACAAAAAAATGAGTTTGAATGATAGGATCCCTTTAACTGGGGGCCCTTGGACGGAAGGGGCACATCTTTGGTTAGTGCCATACCTGTCCCAAGTGATTACTGAGACTTTGTGCAGGGCTTAACCCATATTACAGTGTGTGAAATTGGCCTTTGGGTCATGAAAAAGTCTTGGTGCGGGAAAGGTTATCCTGACCGGTGAATACCACCATAGCACCGTACAGAGGGCCTTATTCTTCATCTTTACAAAAGGGCTTCTTTACTTCTTTGTAGACCACTGTGTAATTCATAGTTTTGCATAGGACTACAACCTCCTCCATTATCTTAACTCAAAAAGTCAATTTAGCTCTGCTGTGCCTCTTAATATACACCCGGCTGAGAGTGCACTTTACTTCTTAATACACAGTGTAATATTACCAAGCATTCAAGGTAAAGCTTAATTGAGGATTTTCAGCTTTATCTACAAGTATGACATGACAATACTACTTGGAATAGCAATGCGCGTTCCCCTTGTGAGCCTGGAACAAGGGCAGGGATTAGCGCATTTTGGCTACGGTAGCAGTGGCGCGATGGATGCAAACCGCTGACATTTCCTTCACCCTTTCGAGTTCATGGTTTTAGAAGGAAACAGCTGAAGACGGTCCCTGTGGGGTTGTCACATTCTGCACCTGTAACAAACAGCCCGTGTGTCTTGCTGATGTAGCAGAGCTGAATATGTCATGTATAGAAAACCATGGTGACTATGTGAATTCACTACATCTGACATACTCAGCTCTACCGCCTCTGACATCCTCATTTTTTGCTATATCTGACATACTCAGTACTGCAGCATCTGACATGCTCAGCTCTACAAGATTTGACATACTCAGGTCTGAGTTGATATACTCAACTCCGCTTAATCTGACATACTCAGCTCTGCTGCATCTGGTATATTCAGCCCTGCTGCATCTGACATACTCAGCTCTGCTGCATCTGGTATATTCAGCCCTGCTGCATCTGACATACTCAGCTCTGCTGCATCTGGTATATTCAGCCCTGCTGCATCTGACATACTCAGCTCTGCTGCATCTGGTATATTCAGCCCTGCTGCATCTGACATACTCAGCTCTGCTGGTACCTGATATACTCAGTTCCACTACATCTGACATACTCAGCTCTACTACATCCAAAATACTCAACTTTGCTGTATCTGGTATACTCAGCTCTGCTGCATCTGACATACTCATCTGTAATACATCTGACATACTAAGTTTTGCTACATCTGTCATACTCAGCTCTGCTACATCTGACATACTCAGTTTTGTACCTCTGACATACTCAGATTTGCTACATCTATCATACTCAGCCCTGCTACATCTATCATACTCAGCCCTGCTACATCTGACATACTTAGCTCTGCTACATCTGATATACTAAGTTTTGCTAGATCTGACATACTCACCTCTGCCACATCTGACATACTCAGTTCTTCCGCATCTAACATACTCAGCTCTGCTGCATCTGACATACTCAGCTATTCTACATCTGACATACTCAGTTCTGCTGCATCTGACATACTCAGCTCTGCTACATCTGATATACTAAGCTATTCTACATCTGACATACTCACCTCTGCCACATCTGACATACTCAGCCCTACTACATCTGACATCCTCAGCTCTGCCACCTCCGATATCCTCAGCCCTGCTACGTCTGATATACCGCACACCTGTATCTTTCCCCTGTATGCCCTTGACAGGTTAGCGGGGCTTAAGGACAGCTGCAGCCTCAGCTCTGGCGAGAGGAGAGTGAAAATTTACAGCAACTTAATGAAACTAATGATAATATCCAAGCAATCATAATATATTTGCATAAATTTGCCTATGTAACCTTGGCGGTGGCCGCAGCTGCAGACAGGAGGCTTGATATGTATCCGTGTGGATTTATGAGGCGTACCACAATACAGTAAATATTTCGTTTATATGGTTGTTCCCTAGTTTCTCTCATCTGCCATGTTGTCAGACAAGTTCATTGCTCGCATACAATGATTTTTCATCCCTTGGTGGGGACAGTGGTCACGGCGGCCCGGGCTGGCCGAACCAGTTACATAAAACATATCTAGTTAACGCATTTCACCTCTAGGATTGCCACCACATCAAAAACTGCAGCAAAACGGCATCTGTTATTACCTGATACACTTGTGAGTGTACCTTAAAGGATATGTCCTATCCACTTTACACTTACTGTAAAACGCTGCTACTGCAAAATCGTGGCGTTTGAACTATGTGGCTAAGGCCCCAGATTGTGGAAACAAAAAATGTTATGTTTTACCGTGCCAGCAAAGTGAATGAAATTTAGCATTTTTCCACTGTGTTGTTTAGTTGCGGTTTGCTACACAGGGCCTTAAAGGGATTTTCCAGGTAAAAAAAACCCTATTTTTTAGAAAGATCTATCTGTGCTAGTAATGGGTTAATAAGTGCACCCATATACCTTTACCAGTGTTTAGAGTGATTTCTAGGTGTCTCTAGTTCCTGTTGCATCCTCTGCCTTTGTTTACTAGGTGTTAGATTCCTGCTGTGCAGCTTCCTGTGTACCTTACACATTCGTTCCCTCTCACTCTGTTACATCCCCTCCCTGTCTCACTAGCTAAACTATCCTGCCCACTACTAGCCCCTCCACCAATCCCCCCTGTCTCACTAGCTAAGCTATCCCACCCACTACTAGCCCCTCCCCCACCCTTGTTTCACTAGCTACGCTATCCTGCCCACTACTAGCCCCTCCCCAATATTTCTGTCTCACTAGCTAAGCTATCCCGCCCACTACTAGCCCCTCTCCCACCACCTGTCTCACTAGCTAAGCTATCCTGTACACTGCTAGCCCCTCCCCCACGTCTCACTAGCTAAGCTACTCCATCCACTACTAGCCCCTTCCCCACCCCTGTTTCACTAGCTAAGCTACCTCCCCACTACTTGCTCCTCCTCCTAGGTAAACTATCCAGCCAATTACTAGCAAAGAGGAAGAGGGGAGGAGACATTCCCAGACACAGGAAAGCTGGTAAGTATTGATGGGGATTGTGACGTTCCGTTTCGGAATCACCGGATTATCAGAAAGTGTCCCTGGGGCGGTCATGGGTAATTATATTTTTTTAATAGAAGTAAATTAGACATTAAGTGTGGGAGGGGGTTTAGTTTAGGGTTTAATTCTTAGTTTAGTCAATAGAAGATACCTCAAATTAAATAACATACATAGTCTCAAAACCAAATAGATACTCAAACCAAAAAAAAACTTGAGACAAAAAAACAAAAAATACTTAAAAAATAGAAAATATTTATTAATTCATAAATAAACACTACAAAATACAAAGGGAGACAACAAAAGACAATCTACCACATAGTAGCAGAATATACTGAATCTTCTCACTGGTTAAATGAGCAGAGGGAAACCCCCAGGTGATACCAAACAAATATCCAGGGGAAATGCACCAATTACATAAATATAAACATATCAGAACAAGATAATCATATATAAATATAAATAAATAGACAGTACATACCCATAGTCATATTGGAAAAAATATAACCGGTCACCAGAGAAGGGGGAAAAGCCGCTGCACATTACCAGTGAGATCAGAATATGTATATGATCATATTCTGATCTCACTGGTAATGTGCAGCGGCTTTTCCCCCTTCTCTGGTGACCGGTTATATTTTTTCCAATATGACTATGGGTATGTACTGTCTATTTATTTATATTTATATATGATTATCTTGTTCTGATATGTTTATATTTATGTAATTGGTGCATTTCCCCTGGATATTTGTTTGGTATCACCTGGGGGTTTCCCTCTGCTCATTTAACCAGTGAGAAGATTCAGTATATTCTGCTACTATGTGGTAGATTGTCTTTTGTTGTCTCCCTTTGTATTTTGTAGTGTTTATTTATGAATTAATAAATATTTTCTATTTTTTAAGTATTTTTTGTTTTTTTGTCTCAAGTTTTTTTTTGGTTTAATTCTTAGTTTATCCTGGACAACCCCTTGAATCTTAAACTAAGGCCCCAGATTGTGGAAACGCTGGGGAAACACAACGGGAATATCTACGTTTTACAGTTCCAGCAAAAGGGAATGAGATATTGGCTAATCTCATCTACACATTGCGGAAAAAAGAGCGGCGAAAAAACGGCATTGTCATAAACCCATATGAGTATTAAAGGCGGAAACGCTAACGTTTATCCTATAGCTCGGATCTAGAAATGGTATAGTGCCCATATATATATATATATATATATATATATATATATATATATATATATATATATATATATATATATATATATACACCCCCCATACACCCCCATTGGTGTTACACCTATACACCTCATACACCCTATTGGCCCATTCAGGCTTTGTCTATGAGCGTTACGGAAAGCCCCAAGCCCTGGTCTTATGGAAGATAAGATAATCCTTTAATAGATATGCCAACCATTCAAATGAATGAGCGTCCTTGTGATATCTGGACGTCTCGAGTCCTCGGCATCAGAATATGTTCTTATAGGGGTCACCTGTGTGGGGGAACCTTATTTATCACATCCAACTCCCCTAGTACGACACATGAGGTTTATATTTGGCGGCAATCCCTTTATACTGCCAGGTTCTGCCTTGTTCCCAAGCATCAAAAAATAAAAAACACGGACAATAGTCCATAAATAATTCAGGATCGACGGAGGAGCAGAAGAAACAGATTTCATAGAGGTTCAGGTTCAGAGCCAAAGACAAGTGTCAGAAACTGATCTGTGTCAAAGACGAAGCGCGCGAAGGAAACGCGTGAGTTGCCCGGCCAAGGTGACACCGGCTGCAATAAGGAACATTCACAGCTACAAGGAATCCGTCTTCCTCCTCGCCACTGAATCTCCAGCGGCACCTTCTTCCTTACATGAGGGAGGTTTTACCTCGGCGCGGCTTTTAATGCTCCTTTTGCGAGATATCTCGGCACCTGCAGTTCTAATTTCCTTTCCCAAAGAGATAAAAAGCCAGGAAGGAAATCAAACCGGCTACTTGAATCGCTCCGAGTTGACAGCCGAACGTCAAATCACCAAGAAGGCAACTGGTTCTTGACTCCGGTATCATGTATAATTCCCTTCGAGGAGCTCGGTGACAAGAAATGGAGGAGACGTACAGATTTGTCAAGGTTCAGGCAGGGAAAGCGAATGGTTTGAAGATTTTACAAAAATATATAAGGGACGGTGGAAATTCTTGTCTGAAAAAAGATTTAGAGGGTTAGAAGTTTTTCGGTGTCGGGAGGATTACGAGGATGGAAGACGGGGCGGAAGATTCCGGATGTAGAATTCCAATGACCCTTGTAGGTTATGGCATTACAAACCTGACAAATACGAATCATACTGTGTTCATACTGAACCTCCTGATTCATGAGTGAAATACCAGCAGAGGCGTAGCTGGAAAGCATAACCTATAGCCATTCTCTTACATTTACCGTGTGCCATTTGTAATTAGGAGGTCTTCTTATACAGTTGAGGGTCTTTGGGCCCCCTCAGACATGGGGCCTGAGTAAGACTGCTATCTCTGCACCACCGAGGGTTAAATGAATGGGAAATACAATAGAGCTGTGTCAGGAGATTATACTATGTATATATAGGGCTGTGTCAGGAGATTATACTATATAGAGAGCTGTGATAGGAGATTATACTATATATAGGGCTGTGTCGGGAGATTATGCTATATATATATATATATATATATATATATATATATATATATATATATATATATATATATATAGAGAGAGAGAGAGAGAGAGAGAGAGAGAGAGAGCTGTGTCGGGAGATTATACTATATATAGAGCTGTGACAAGGGATTATACTATATATAGAGCTGTGTCAGGAGATTATACTATATATAGAGCTGTCAGGAGATTATACTATATATAGAGCTGTGTTGGGAGATTATACTATATATAGAGCTGTGTCGGGAGATTATACTATATATAGAGCTGTGTCGGGAGATTATACTATATATAGAGATGTGATAGGAGATTATACTATATATAGAGCTGTGACAAGGGATTATACTATATATAGAGCTGTGTCAGGAGATTATACTATATATAGAGATCTGTGTCGGGAGATTATACTATATATAGAGCTGTGTTGGGAGATTGTACTATATATAGAGATGTGATAGGAGATTATACTATATATAGAGATGTGATAGGAGATTATACTATATAGAGAGATGTGATAGGAGATTATGCTATATAGAGAGCTTTGTCAGGAGATTATACTATATATAGAGCTGTCAGGGGATTATACTATATATAGAGCTGTGCCGGGAGATTATACTATATATAGAGTTGTGTCTGGAGATTATACTATATATAGAGATGTGATAGGAGATTACACTATATATAGAGCTGTGACAAGGGATTATACTATATAGAGAGTTGTGTCGGGAGATTATACTATACACTCACTGGCCACTTTATTAGGTACACCTGTCCAACTGCTCGTTAACACTTAATTTCTAATCAGCCAATCACATGGCGGCAACTCAGTGTATTTAGGCATGTAGACATGGTCAAGACAATCTCCTGCAGTTCAAACCGAGCATCAGTATGGGGAAGAAAGGTGATTTGAGTGCCTTTGAACGTGGCATGGTTGTTGGTGCCAGAAGGGCTGGTCTGAGTATTTCAGAAACTGCTGATCTACTGGGATTTTCACGCACAACCATCTCTAGGGTTTACAGAGAATGGTCCGAAAAAGAAAAAACATCCAGTGAGCGGCAGTTCTGTGGGCGGAAATGCGTTGTTGATGCCAGAGGTCAGAGGAGAATGGCCAGACTGGTTCGAGCTGATAGAAAGGCAACAGTGACTCAAATAGCCACCCGTTACAACCAAGGTAGCCAGAAGAGCATCTCTGAACGCCGCACAGTACGTCGAACTTTGAGGCAGATGGGCTACAGCAGCAGAAGACCACACCGGGTGCCACTCCTTTCAGCTAAGAACAGGAAACTGAGGCTACAATTTGCACAAGCTCATCGAAATTGGACAATTGAAGATTGGAAAAACGTTGCCTGGTCTGATGAGTCTCGATTTCTGCTGCGACATTCGGATGGTAGGGTCAGAATTGGCGTCAACAACATGAAAGCATGGATCCATCCTGCCTTGTATCAACGGTTCAGGCTGGTGGTGGTGGTGTCATGGTGTGGGGAATATTTTCTTGGCACTCTTTGGGCCCCTTGGTACCAATTAAGCATCGTTGCAACGCCAAAGCCTACCTGAGTATTGTTGCTGACCATGTCCATCCCTTTATGACCACAATGTACCCAACATCTGATGGCTACTTTCAGCAGGATAATGCAATGCCATGTCATAAAGCTGGAATCATCTCAGACTGGTTTCTTGAACATGACAATGAGTTCACTGTACTCCAATGGCCTCCACAGTCACCAGATCTCAATCCAATAGAGCATCTTTGGGATGTGGTGGAACGGGAGATTCGCATCATGGATGTGCAGCCGACAAATCTGCGGCAACTGTGTGATGCCATCATGTCAATATGGACCAAAATCTCTGAGGAATGCTTCCAGCACCTTGTTGTATCTATGCCACGAAGAATTGAGGCAGTTCTGAAGGCAAAAGGGGGTCCAACCCGTTACTAGCATGGTGTACCTAATAAAGTGGCCGGTGAGTGTATATAGAGCTGTGTCGGGAGATTGTACTATATATAGAGATGTGACAAGGGATTATACTATATATAGAGCTGTGTCAGGAGATTATACTATGTATAGAGATGTGTCAGGAGATTATACTATATATAGAGATCTGTGTCGGGAGATTATACTATATATAGAGCTGTGTCGTGAGATAATACTATATATAGATCTGTGTTGAGAGATTACACTATGTATAGAGCTGTGTAAAGAGATTACACTATATATAGAGATGTGATAGGAGATTATGCTATATATAGAGATATGATAGGAGTAGAGATGAGCGAACACTAAAATGTTCGAGGTTCGAAATTCGATTCGAACAGCCGCTCACTGTTCGAGTGTTCGAATGGGTTTCGAACCCCATTATAGTCTATGGGGAACATAAACTCGTTAAGGGGGAAACCCAAATTCGTGTCTGGAGGGTCACCAAGTCCACTATGACACCCCAGGAAATGATACCAACACCCTGGAATGACACTGGGACAGCAGGGGAAGCATGTCTGGGGGCATATAAGTCACTTTATTTCATGGAAATCCCTGTCAGTTTGCGATTTTCGCAAGCTAACTTTTCCCCATAGAAATGCATTGGCCAGTGCTGATTGGCCAAAGTACGGAACTCGACCAATCAGCGCTGGCTCTGCTGGAGGAGGCGGAGTCTAAGATCGCTCCACACCAGTCTCCATTCAGGTCCGACCTTAGACTCCGCCTCCTCCAGCAGAGCCAGCGCTGATTGGCCGAATTCCGTACTCTGGCCAATCAGCACTGGCTAATGCATTGTATTGGCGTGATGAAGCAGTGCTGAATGTGTGTGCTTAGCACACACATTCAGCTCTACTTCATCGGGCTAATAGAATGCATTGGCCAGCGCTGATTGGCCGAATTCCGTACTCTGGCCAATCAGTGCTGGCCAATGCATTCTATTAGCTTGATGAAGCAGAGTGTGCACAAGGGTTCAAGCGCACCCTCGGCTCTGATGTAGCAGAGCCGAGGCTGCACAAGGGTTCAAGCGCACCCTCGGCTCTGATGTAGGAGAGCCGAGGGTGCACTTGAACCCTTGTGCACCCTCAGCTCTGCTACATCAGAGCCGAGGGTGCGCTTGAACCCTTGTGCACACTCTGCTTCATCAAGCTAATAGAATGCATTGGCCAGCACTGATTGGCCAGAGTACGGAATTCGGCCAATCAGCGCTGGCTCTGCTGGAGGAGGCGGAGTCTAAGATCGCTCCACACCAGTCTCCATTCAGGTCCGACATTAGACTCCGCCTCCTCCAGCAGAGCCAGCGCTGATTGGCCGAATTCCGTACTCTGGCCAATCAGCACTGGCTAATGCATTGTATTGGCGTGATGAAGCAGTGCTGAATGTGTGTGCTTAGCACACACATTCAGCTCTACTTCATCGGGCTAATAGAATGCATTGGCCAATCAGCGCTGGCCAATGCATTCTATTAGCGTGAACTGAGTTTGCACAGGGGTTCTAGTGCACCCTCGGCTCTGCTACATCAGATTGCTACATCTGATGTAGCAGTGCCGAGTGTGCATCAGATGTGTAGTTGAGCAAAACTGACTCAGCACTGCTAAGTCTGCATTCGCATAGGAATGCATTGGCCAGCCTTCGGCCAATCAGCGCTGGCTCTGCCGGAGGAGGCGGAGTCTAAGGTCGGACCTGAATGGAGACTGGTGTGGAGCGATCTTAGACTCCGCCTCCTCCAGCAGAGCCAGCGCTGATTGGTCGAGTTCCGTACTCTGGCCAATCAGCGCTGGCCAATGCATTCTATTAGCCCGATGAAGTAGAGCTGAATGTGTGTGCTTAGCACACACATTCAGCTCTACTTCATCAGGCTAATAGAATACATTGGCCAATCAGCGCTGGCCAATGCATTCTATTAGCTTGATGAAGCAGAGTGTGCACAAGGGTTCAAGCGCACCCTCGGCTCTGATGTAGCAGAGCTGAGGGTGCACAAGGGTTCAAGTGCACCCTCGGCTCTCCTACATCAGAGCCGAGGGTGCGCTTGAACCCTTGTGCAGCCTCGGCTCTGCTACATCAGAGCCGAGGGTGCGCTTGAACCCTTGTGCACACTCTGCTTCATCAAGCTAATAGAATGCATTGGCCAGCACTGATTGGCCAGAGTACGGAATTCGGCCAATCAGCGCTGGCCAATGCATCCCTATGGGAAAAAGTTTATCTCACAAAAATCACAATTACACACCCGATAGAGCCCCAAAAAGTTATTTTTAATAACATTCCCCCCTAAATAAGGTTATCCCTAGCTATCCCTGCCTGTACAGCTATCCCTGTCTCATAGTCACAAAGTTCACATTCTCATATGACCCGGATTTGAAATCCACTATTCGTCTAAAATGGAGGTCACCTGATTTCGGCAGCCAATGACTTTTTCCAATTTTTTTCAATGCCCCCAGTGTCGTAGTTCCTGTCCCACCTCCCCTGCGCTGTTATTGGTGCAAAAAAGGCGCCAGGGAAGGTGGGAGGGGAATCGAATTTTGGCGCACTTTACCACGTGGTGTTCGATTCGATTCGAACATGGCGAACACCCTGATATCCGATCGAACATGTGTTCGATAGAACACTGTTCGCTCATCTCTAGATAGGAGATTATACTACATATAGAGCTATGTAAAGAGATTACACTATATATAGAGATGTGATAGGAGATTATGCCATGGGGCTGTATGAGGGAATTACACTATCGAGCTGTATTGTGAGATTATACCACAGGGCTGGAGGAGTGGATTATGCCATAGGGATTTGTCAGGAGATTATTCTATAGAGCTGTTTCGGTAGATTATACCATAGACCTTTTTCAGGAGATTATGCCACAGGGCCGTGCAGGAGATCACAGCACACAACCTTCATTGTCATAGACACACACAACCATGATAATATCACACTGTATTTGGCAATTACGTGTAGCCATCGTGTAGGGTGTGTCGCGGGGGTAAGTTACACCCTTGGGACCTGAGGGCAGACCTTATATAAGGAGGAACAGGGAGGTCTAGGGCTCAAGGACTGACCAGGCTAAAATGGCTGATAACAGGGAACAATACATTGCCTTCAGCTACCCGGCAATGCTGTCACGTCCCTTTAATGACATTGGTGTAGCGTTCTGTAGCACAGCTGCAGTTCTGTCATTTCCTGGCTGCGATTCTTGTAGAAGACCTTTGCATTTATCCAGGGGGTAACCTCCTTGACCTCCCGCCGCGGCGTCATGTGACATGCCAATTAAATATTTCGTATGCCATCAGCTCAGTACTTTCCCGGTAAACACTAGACAGAGACCTTTGCCCCGATAATTGAAGGTCAGATGACGCTTAGTTGACCAAGACATCAGGGCAGATGAGTTTCTCAAAGGCGAGAGCAGAAACCACTTGGAACCCGGTATAATTGGATGACGGCCCGGTGTGAGCCTAATCTCCTGGTTTACGGGGAAGGTCTTCGGAATGATTTAGCGCTCTGGACCACTGCCGAGAAGGACTCCAACCTCACAAATTCTTGCCCTTAGACAATTTAAAACATCCCCTCTGCTCCTTGAAGAAAATAATGAGGATTAAGATCGCAGTAGGCGCCAAAACGCGTCAGACACACAATTTTTTTTTCTCCCAGTCCAACTGTGGGTTTACCTGAGTCTTCGAGATTGTTAGCGGATGTGAGAGATAGTGAGGAAACAAAGCAAACATTGATTGAACTACTAAGAAGAAGAAAACCCAACATCATATGCCGCAGTCAATGCAAATAATGGCTTCCCGAATGTCGGCTCTTATGATCTGTTTTCTTTCAAAGCCGCTTTGATTATATTTTTTTATTTTTCTCGCTGCGGCTCATCCGGAAACACAAAATCTTACTTTAAAAGATTCCAGAAGACGTGATGGAAAGCAGAAATTTCGCCTCTATGATGGTGATTTGCATGGCAATGAGGGCTCACCAAAGCGTGGGAATGGAATGGGCGTTAGTTATAGGGCGGTATTACATGACAGCAAGTTAGCAAGTTACGCAACAAAAAAAAAGTTTCACAGTGTGGTTAAAGAGGAAACTTCATGTCCTCTAAGGTTAGGTTCTGTGTTGGAGTCTTTAAAGAGGATTCTGCTTAAAATCAGCGGAGAGAAAAGTTCTGCAAGGAATATAACCGGTGAACAATCCTCCTTAAAGGGATTCTACCATTGAAATTAAATGTTTTGTCGGTCACACGTAGGAATAGCCTTAAGAAAGGCTGTTCTTCTCCTACCTTTAGATGTCTTCTCCGCACCGCCGTTCCATAGAAATCCCAATTTTCGTCTGTATGCAAATGAGTTCTCTCGCAGCACTGGGGGCGGGCCCAGCACTTAAACAGCACTGGGGGCGTCGCCAATGCTCCGAGAGAACTCTCCATCTTCTTCAGGAACGGCTTCTTCACGAGTCTTCTTCTGGCACTGAGCCGACACAGTAAGTAAGCGGCCATTTTCTTGTGGCCCGTGCTGTTATTGTAAAAGACCTTGCATCTTGCATGTTGCTGACACATAAGAATTGCATGAAATCCATTAGGTATAGATTTCTTGCGACCATCATGTTACAGTGTTGCCATCTTTGGTCTTTGGTCACACGTATCAAACTTATACTTGCGATTTTGCCAACAGGTTTAGCTTTTTTTACAAATTCCCACAGCAGTCACATTATGTGGCATGTCGCAACGCAACCACATTCTCAATCCCACTAGGCCTACATGGCAAAATATTGCACAGTAGTCACGCAATAGTTGTCCAACCAGAGTCACGCCGTGTAAGGCTAGCCTAAAAACACAATCAAGTCACAGACGTGTCACATGCAAGTCGCCGTTGCATTTGTCTTCCATTGAGGTCTATGGTAAAAAAAAAAAGTTGCAAGCAGCTTGTAGCATAAATTCAACTGTTGGATTTTCTACGCCTGGCTCATGATGGTTGCATGAGGCAGCATGTCGCAACACCACAGAGACACATTTAACTTTTTGTCACTGCATAGCTCTATATGATTTCATATACTAGACCCCTATGGATTGTAGTCGGAACTAGGCCTGGTTTATGTTAAAACCATATAGATGTGTTGTTATCCTATATTTGAATACATTGCAAGTCCCTCCTATACTGGTGAGGTGTATAGCTTTGTTCATAGTGTACTTCCTGACATATGAATATAATGCAAGAGGTTCAGTAAGGACTGACACATAGGCAGAATGTGATGTAATTGCATAATAATCATATATATACTATTCAGGGTCTGTGAGACGCTACAACGGGCACTGGCAATCTAGCGTCACCGGCATTAGTATCCTGTTTAAAAGAGGCTTGGAACGTATGTGTTTTACTGGATGTTGGGTTGTGTGTCAGCTCTTGTTATTGATTTGGGGCCCCGGTGATATCCGCCCCTCCTCAAGAAGCTATTGATGTGCTGCTTTCTGGCGCAGTTACCCATCTGGGAACCTAAGTTTATAAATTTCTGCTTGCAAAATGCATCCCCAGCCTCAATTCTGCACGCAGCATCAGCACTTAGACAAGACTAATGAACAAAAACTACCACAACATCTGAATTTTCTACAAATCTGCAGGGAATCTTTTAGAGAGTCCTGAAATTGGAAGACTCTTGGAAGAAATAAGGAGCTGTCGGTTTTTTTCTTCAGATCAGTTCAGATTGCTGCAGACAATAAAGTAGTTTTTTGCTAATGCACAGGTGATATATACTATAAGTGTACATAGTGGTGAGGCGTGAGGTACAGTGCGCCTCAATGTATGTGCAACATTATTCCCATATTTATAAGCTACTGTTTACACCCATGAAATGGTAGTCATGTCTTTCCAAAGGTGATGAAGTGTTGTATATACAATTACATTACCAAGCGCCAGCAGTCCATATTATAATGGATAAACCCAACTGTCCTCGCCAACCCCCAAGGACCCACCCATCCAATGCAATAACAATAAATTGACAAAGTAATAGAAATATCCGTTATATACTGTATACTAAGACTTGGATGAGAAGCCATTTTTATTCAAACCACTAGTACTCTGCTTCTCCTGCTTTTCTCCTTTCTCTCCAGTATCCTTTGGGACTGCCCCCAAGGAGCTCTTGGATGAGAAGCCATTTTTATTCAAACCACTAGTACTCTGCTTCTCCTGCTTTTCTCCTTTCTCTCCAGTATCCTTTGGGACCGCCCCCAAGGAGCTCTTAAATCTTAGATTATTGAATGAGCAAAAGAGTACATACTATATAGGTAACATTGATAGATACTTAGGACCCGGTGTTAGAGATGACCCCTATGGACACCGCAGAAACCTCCGAAAATCAGAATCCCGAATGCTGACCTGCATAGAGATTCCTGCTATCATAGCCCCTACTCATTTTCTATACTTCTATTAATCCTTCTTTTTACCTCCCATCTTCTCCTCTTACTTATATTTTTTCTCTTGTCACGCCTCTCTCTCTGCAACCTCCCCAAGAAGTTCCTAGGCCCCACCGCTCCTTTCTATAGTCATCTTCTATAAATCCTTCCATCTTAATTATGTTTTCTCTGTTCTACTGATTCTCTCCTTCTAACATCTCCCCTGAGGAGCTCATAGAACTTAAATTAATAGATAACTTACCTAGGGGTCTTTGATAGACCTAACTCCTACCATAGGCAGTGTTGGCCTACTCAGGGCTACCTGTTATCATAGCCCCTACCCAGTTTCTAGTCTTCAATAATTCATTCTTTCTTCCTAATGTTTCTTCTGTCAGGTGCCTGTCCATCTGGGACCTCCCCTGAGGAGTCTCTAGGCCCCAGAGTGTTCAATAAATAGAGAGGGGTAGCCCCTTGCCAGTTTCCTCCACTAGCCTACTATAATTCCTTCTCTTTTCCTTCTTTCTTCTCTAGCTATGCCTCTCCGCCTAGGACCTCCCCCGAGGAGCTCATAAAGCATGATTTATAAGGCAAGAAGGGGTGTACATGCCATATAGCTGACCCAGGCAGCTATTTAGGGCCCAAAGAAACAAAAGAACTCAGCGTAGCCCGGCATAGGACTACTTTTATTATTTTAGGTCTTACAATATTTACAAATAGGGGAAGGGGAAGGGGCAGATATAGGGGTGTTTAGGAGGGGTGCTAGATTTTGATGGATCACTGTTACGTGCCAGAATGTCATAAACTATATAAACCTGAATAATGTTTAATGAAATCGTTTTGTGTTCTGTTATATTTTTTCAACTTTCATCTGTTTTGTAGCTGATGCTGGAGAAGGCAATGTCGGGGTATTTAAGGGCGTTTAGGGAGAGCGGCAGTTCTTGTGTGAATGTGGCTAATGGGTTGGAGCAGATTTCTTCAGAAATATGTCAGCAAGTCTCTGGTGGTCCGTACGTTCCAGCTACAAGTCATGTGGATCCAGACACTGATTACATTTGCAAACCGAGAGGGAGAGTGAGCCACACAAACAGCGCTTTACCTCATTACATGGAATTTGACAGCTGCTGTACTCCACCGTACCTCATTGGCTCTCCAGACTTTCTTTGCATGTGTTGGAAATCTCAGAGTTGGGGAAAAATTAGCAAACTCCTCTGAGCAGAACTAATGTAAAGTTCCTCAAGTGTGGTGAACGCTAAGGAAAGCAGGCTGTGGCTACTGAGAATATGCAAGCGGGAGAGCAGGTAGTAGTCACAAGTCTTAATGTGGTATGTAGCAGAGCTGAAGTTATGTGACTCATTGGGCTCTATTGTTACCAAAGACGACTCTTTAATAGTTGTGCAGGGCCTGATGAAGGCTTGTTTGGCCAACGGTGAATTTTCTTGAGCATCCATTACACATGAATGCTTGGATTGGCCAAGTGCGTTTGGTGCAAGAGGAGTGCACTACTAACAGACACCTCTAGGGGCAGTTTAGGGCGCATTCACCTTTGCGTTGTTCACATCTGTCTGTTCTTCTGGTCCATTGCAGAACCGGAAGAACGGTCTGTCTAATGGCAGACAACTGCGGACTATAATGGGGTCGGATGTTCGTTATTTTTTTCTTGCAGGACTTTTCGGCCAGGATTTCAGAAGGACTGAAACCAAATGTGAATGAAACCTCAAGACAACAAAGGATTGAGTATGATAGAATACATGCCAATCCTTCTATCCCCTGATACTATTTACGAGGTAAACTTGGGCCCCCTACATACACATGTATGATAGTTGGCCTGTCCACCTGACCAATGACATCACAGGAATGGAGGATCAGGCATGTTGAATTCCACCATGCCCAATCCTTCCTTTCTTTGATGTCTTCTGTCAGTGTGGAATTGGGCCCCTTCATATACCTGTAATAGTCAGCCAGTCCACCCTAACAGATATCATCAGGGGAAGGAAGGATCAGTCATGTTGAATTCGGTCATGCCCAATCCTTCCCTCCCCTGACCTCATCTGTCAGTGCAGAATTGGACCCTCTTTGCCAGTCCAGCATATATCTCTTATAAGTGGACCACATGGAGGACTGATGCCACTTTTTCCCTATGACCGGTTACGGGCGACTGTACTGAATACGCCCCCTTTCTCTGCCTCTATCTGATATTGGGATTATTTCCACCCAAACCTGTACAGAGTATGATTCCAAACTGGTTCTGGATTAAAGGAATTTGACCGCAACCTCTATAATCAAATTAATGGCTGGTAAAACACCAGGATGGGCAGAAAATATTGGAAGTAATTGTACGGCACCTTCTGAATGCCGATGTATTTGATCCAGTGTTGTCTCCTGAAATAATGATTTTACTTTACATTTTACAAGATCAATTAGTTATCATATCTTTACAAGAAAGTTCAAAAGCTTCTGAAGATTTAGCAGACACTAAAGGACAAAGCAGATTGATGGAATGTGAATGTATTGTAGATAAAATGAAACACTCTTTCCTTTCTGCCCGCCTTTGATATGTGTCCTTCTTTTATATTTTGCATCCTAAGGATTTTCCCTTCCTGTTATGAGGAGGAATATTAAATCCCCCATCCCCGGTATCCTTTATACTCCTAGTAATGACCTGTAGTTTCTATTTTCTCCTGAACTTTGCATCATTTATGTGCGGCGGAAACTTCTAGGCAATTAAAATGCTTTTCCCAAATGGCTATTGAAAGGGGTTGTCCACCTTCCACCACCGAAGTTTATAATCTACATAAAAAGTTAGAGCAACTTTATAAATGCACTGTTTGTGCTAATCCTGAGTTACATCCTGTATTATACTCCAGAGCTGCACTCACTATTCTGCTGGTACAGTCACTGTGTACATACGTTACATTACTTATCCTGTACTGATCCTGAGTTACATCCTGTATTATACTCCAGAGCTGCACTCACTATTCTGCTGGTACAGTCACTGTGTACATACATTACATTACTTATCCTGTACTGATCCTGAGTTACATCCTGTATTATACTCCAGAGCTGCGCTCACTATTCTGCTGGTACAGTCACTGTGTACATACATTACATTACTTATCCTGTACTGATCCTGAGTTATATCCTGTATTATACTCCAGAGCTGCGCTCACTATACTGCTGGTACAGTCACTGTGTACATACATTACATTACTTATCCTGTACTGATCCTGAGTTACATCCTGTATTATACTGCAGAGCTGCACTCACTATTCTGCTGGTACAGTCACTGTGTACATACATTACATTACTTATCCTGTACTGATCCTGAGTTACATCCTGTATTATACTCCAGAGCTGCACTCACTATTCTGCTGGTGCAGTCACTGTGTACATACGTTACATTACTTATCCTGTACTGATCCTGAGTTACTCTTGTATTATACTCCAGAGCTGCACTCACTATTCTGCTGGTACAGTCATGTCTGTACATACATTACATTACTTATCCTGTACTGATCCTGAGTTACATCCTGTATTATACTCCAGAGCTGCACTCACTATTCTGCTGGTACAGTCATGTCTGTACATCCACGATCTTGTACAGTTTCTCAGATGTTACTGTATACTGCTATATAGCCCTGTGGTTCCCATATGCTTTCAGTCTTTTTATTTGATACCTCTATAAATAATAGATTTTTCTTCTACTCTATTTTGTGAAGCAAAACTCATGTATGCCAGCCCAAGTCTTCTTTTTGCGTCTTTTAGGTCAATAGAGCCTTATGGATATTTCGGTATAAGCTTAGGGCTGTAACATGCTGTGAACAGAGCCTTATACTTCAGAGCTGAATTCACAACAAGCTTGTCAACAGAAATGCCTTAATGGCTTTGATGAGCTCAGATAAATCAGGGGCACAGTTATGTTGTCGATAATCTAATGTGTATGGGAGTCAACCGAGCAGCAGATGTTGGAGCCAATGAGAACCATTTCAACTAGATCTTGGGGATGGATATATAGATCTGAGAGATTGGGAGATTGGGAGATTGGAGATAGATAGGAAATAGATAGATAGATACAGTCCTATGAAAAAGTTTGGGCACCCCTATTAATCTTAATCATTTTTAGTTCTAAATATTTTGGTGTTTGCAGCAGCCATTTCAGTTTGATATATCTAATAACTGATGGACACAGTAATATTTCAGGATTGAAATGAGGTTTATTGTACTAACAGAAAATGTGCAATATGCATCAAACCAAAATTTGACCGGTGCAAAAGTATGGGCACCTCAACAGAAAAGTGACATTAATATTTAGTAGATCCTCCTTTTGCAAAGATAACAGCCTCTAGTCGCTTCCTGTAGCTTTTAATCAGTTCCTGGATCCTGGATAAAGGTATTTTGGACAAACAATTCAAGTTCAGTTAAGTTAGATGGTCGCCGAGCATGGACAGCCCGCTTCAAATCATCCCACAGATGTTCAATGATATTCAGGTCTGGGGACTGGGATGGCCATTCCAGAACATTGTAATTGTTCCTCTGCATGAATGCCTGAGGATTTGGAGCGGTGTTTTGGATCATTGTCTTGCTGAAATATCCATCCCCGGCGTAACTTCAACTTCGTCACTGATTCTTGAATATTATTTTCAAGAATCTGCTGATACTGAGTGGAATCCATGCGACCCTCAACTTTAACAAGATTTTGGTTTAATGCATATTGCACATTTTCTGTTAGTACAATAAACCTCATTTCAATCCTGAAATATTACTGTGTCCATCAGTTATTAGATATATCAAACTGAAATGGCTGTTGCAAACACCAAAATTTTTAGAACTAAAAATGATTAAGATTAATAGGGGTGCCCAAACTTTTTCATAGGACTGTAGATAGATAGATAGATAGATAGATAGATAGATAGATAGATAGATAGATGGATAGATGGATAGATGGAGAGATGGAGAGATAGGAGCTAGATGGATAGATAGATAGATAGATAGATAGATAGATAGATAGATAGATAGATAGATAGATAGACGGACGGACAGGATTTCCTCCTTTTCCTTTGTTCTCGGGGTACTTGTCCACCTCCACAGTAGCCCACTTTATACCAAGACATTCATTATCTTCAGTAATCCACCATGGTAAATAATTCTGCGATCTTCTCGGCTCTTGCACCCGGCGTATCCTGTACCTGCCAGATGATAATAACTCTGGGATTTAAACTTGCAAATGGAAAGATAATTAAATATTGCATTAGACAAGAGGTTAATGCAGTCAGCTTGAGGTTGAGTGTGTCAGTTAAGGATGGGAAAAAAGCTCAGAAAATTAAAATTTCAGAGCAAAGTGTAACTTGACTTTTAATAGTTGCTGAAGGAGCGGAGGAAGTGGTTCTCTTCAAGATATCCATAGATTATTGGACTGTGCACTTCAGCGACCCTTGGAGACCTCAGCGGCGATCATACGCTTCTTTACATTTTTTCATCTCGTTATTGCAAAGCCCTACAGATTCTGTTTGACAGGGATTGGACACCCTGCTTAGGTTAACCCCTTCAATCTTCACGACAACCCAACTTGTTCATCTTTAACAAAACTTCTTCTATCATGCTGCTTGTGGCTTACATAGGGCTACTGGTATAGGTATTGCTATATACAATCAAGGCAATTTCTCTAAATTCTGCTTAAAGGGAGTCTGTCACCAGAACCCAGCATATCAACCCAGCCCTGCAGATAGATAGGTTAGTGTCTCCTGAATCAGACGGTGTTTCGCCCTTGTGAATTGGTGTCTCTGTTGCCGAGATATCGCTGTTTTTGTGATATGCAAATGAGCTCTTTGGAACTACAAGGGCGCCGCCATTATTCTTAAGAGCTTTACATACTGACAAAAACAGCAATATCTCGGGAACCGAGGCACCAATTCACAAGGGGGAAACACCGTTTGACTTAGATGACCCTAACCTATCAATCTGCGGGGCTGGGTTGATATTTTCGGTTCTGGTGAAATACTCCCTTTAAGGCTTCCTCCTGTGGGATAATGATTTGGAGTTACGAGTCTGTTGGTTAAAGTTATAACATACAGTAAGTGTACACCTGTCTCTTACATTCATAGAAAAAAACCTGAAAATAATAAAGTAGAGGAGCCCGGATGTGAAGAGATGAGAGAGGAGAAAACAGCACTCCCTTGTTATAAATAATGGCTGTCTCCCAAAATGACTGTAATAAAAGTTGTAATATCATTTTGTGCTTTCAGGTTATAGTTTCGACACAATCCGAAGCTTTCAAGCCCATTACTGCCGTGTAATGCCCATTTGGGGTGTCATTAAATGTTACATCATGCACATCATGGTGAATGGCTTGTTTTCATTAGAGGAGGCCTGGGGAAAATAATACCGGGCCGAACCTTATTAAAATGTGCTCTATTTGGTTAATTATGTACACAGGATCCGCGGGTGTCTCCTGTCACCGAGAGACAGGTTTCATTTGCAGTAAAGATAATGCAATAAAAAAAAAATACAAATAAAAAATTAAATTACAAAAATCCCTTGTTTTGATTTACCCTTTTTTTTTTTCTTATCACTGCCCATGTTTATAGGCCCGACGCCTTCACTGACCAGTGGCGGAAAGAGTTAATAAACCAGGCAATCCACTGTGCATTATTTCTTCTTATAGGGCCAAAGAGGGAAAGGAAAAATCAATTGTCTAATTTTTAGTTTTTCTATTTTTTTTTTTTTTGTATAATCCAGTGTTCCTTGTAATGGATTGACCCTTGCTAAAATAGCAGTGGGGTACGGTTGGTGTGACCCCTGCCAATCAGACTAGAATTTCATATATCCTTCCTGATCTCGGCTGCACTGGAGCAAATTGTGCCGAATTTATTCAAATTTAATTAATCGGAAGTTTATCCTGCCCTATGTGTGGCAGAATCTCAAATCTACACCCAACAGGTGATGGCATAGATTATAGTTAATCTGGTAGGATGAGGAGGTTATGCCCCTTCTATTAAGCCGTTTGCAAATATGCCCAATTTTTAACAAGTCTCCTTTGTGTAACAATGCAATTTCTTGAAATTAGATATTTTTGAAAAATATATTGAAAAATCACTCCGTTTCCCTAGAATGCATATAAAAATAAACAGTGATAAACTTTTTAGGCATTCCTGAAAATGTCCAAATTAGAAAAATTTGCCTCCGAAATTTTTTTTATAAAAATGTATCAAAATGTCAGACATCTGTACCCCTGTGATGGTGCCAACCTGTATAATGTAAGAATCCTGTCCTATTTACCACACAGCGAATGACATTAAAACGAAACCTGTAAAAATCTGATGCAAATGCAATTTTTTTCTTATTTTCACCGCTTTATGAATTTTTTTTCTAGCTCCCCACTACATTGTGTGTAAAATTAAGAGTTACCATTAGGAAGTACAATTTGTCTTACAAAAAATAAGCCCTTATACAGTTCTGAGAATGGAAAAATAAAAGTATAATTGTCCCACAAAAAATAAGCCCTCACACAGTTCTGTGAATGCAAAAGTAAGGTGTAAGGGAATTGCTAAGACAGCAATTCCCAGAACTGTTAAACCCTGGGAGGGGCACAAGAGACAGTGAGCCCTAAGCTGAAGCCCCCCTCTTTCCCTTCCTATTGCCAGGCCCTATCCTAGGTAATAGGCGACAACCACGAGGACAAACCCTCCCTGAATACGTGAAACACAAAACGCAGACAAGACGAACAACAACAAAGGGAGGTCAGCTAGCCAGGGTTCGGTAACAGGAGAGCGATGCAGTGCCAAATCGGAGTAAAGAGAATAGTCAATGAGAAAAGCCAAAGGTCAGGTATAATAGTATAAGCAAACAGGGACAGTAAGAGCAGGTATGCGCACGGCAATAGCAAGCACTGGTGTGAATGGGAACCAAGGCTAAATAGGGTGGAAGAACCCGCCCATGGAGTTCACAGAAAGGCAGCTGTCAATCAAAGGGCAAGGCCAGATTAACCACTTAATGGACAGAGGCAACCTTGGCAGAAGACGGGTGTGGTGCAAATACAATTAAGGACTAGAGCCGTGTTCACACAGTGCAACTAAAAACTTTAAGCAGATTCTCAAACTGCACACGCCTCCTGCGCCGCAGCACACGAGCAGAGGGTGGCGCAGAGGCCTGAACAGGCAGAGATGTTACATAAGGCTAAGGTTCCATGGGAATGTCCAACAGCAAAAACGCGCTGCGGGAAAAACCGCAACAACGACGCATTGCGGTTGTTCCCACAGCGCTTTAGACAGAAAGTTTCCAGAGTTTTCCTCTGAGGACTTTCTGTTACATCTATACCCATAGGGAAACCTTCGGTGTTTCCGTAAGTTTAACTGACATGCTGCGATTTCCAAAACTGAGCCTGTTTTGGAAATCGTGGCCTCTTTGCACCAGTTTTTTACCCCAAAGTGGGCATGGGATCCCATCCACTTTGCCCACTGCGATTTTTTCCCTGTAGCGTTTCCACCATGAGCAAATCATGGCATTTATGTCCCATAGGGCCCAGGCTTAGAAGTATAATTTGTCCCTCAAAAAAAAAAGGCTTTCTACACTTCTATAAATGGAAAATTAAAAGTGCAATTTATCCCACAAATAATAAGCCCCTATACAGTTCTGGGAATGGAAAAGTAAAAGTATACTTTTCCTTGGAAAAAATAAGCCCTCATACGGTTCAGTAAATGGAAAAAAAGTATTAGTTATCCCCCAAAAATAAGCCCTATATACATAAATAAAAAATTTTTATTTGCTACAACAAAAAACTAGTGTGAATAAGTCCTGAGCATGAGCCCATCTTAAAACCACATACAGACCTAATACGGACCCTGTTAGGCTGGGTTCACGCAGAGTTTTTTGGACCGGATTTTGACGCGGAATCCGCCTCTTATTGACTTCAATGGGATCCGTTCACTTCCTTTTTTCGCAAGCGGGAAGAAAACGAGCTGGCCTTTCTTCCGCTGCACGACAGTCCCTCCCGACTAGGCCCATTCATTTGGAAATGAAATGCCGTGACTTTCGGAATTCCGCAGCAGTCGCGGCTATCCGCAGGAGGCGTTTTTTTAAACCAGATTCTGAGGCGGATTCCCGCATCAAAATCCGATCCAAAAAACCCCTTGTGAACTTACCCTTAGTCATAGTGAAACCCTCATCCTATATTCCACTTTTAGGCTCAGGTCCCACTAGGCGGAAAAGCAGCAAAAAAACGCAGCGTAAAAAACTGCAGAGACAACGCTGCCTTTTCTGTAGCGGAAAAAAATGCACATGTACATGCGTTTTTCAGTTTTGTGCTGCGGAAATTCATATGAGTTTTCTGTTGAGTTTTTCATTGCGTTTTTGCTCGAATTTCTCATGCGCAATAAAGGTGATTGAAGGCTATGTTGAAAATCCTAAGGAATTATGGTCCTCTGCTAGTTAGGCCTGGGCCCCACGGAAAAATCGCAGCGTTTTACAGTACTTGTAATGTGGATGGGATTCATGCGAATCCCATCCCCACTTTGCGGAGAAAATCGCAGCACGGACACGCTGTGATTTCCAAAACCGTTGCGGTTTTGAAAATTGCAGCATGTCAATTATATCTACGGAAACGCTGGCGGCTTTCCCATAGGTATAATTGTAACAGAAAGTCCGCGGAGGAAAACTCTGTGAACTTTCTGTTCAAAGCGCTGCGGGAAGAGACGCAATGCGTTCATGTTGCGGTTGTTCCCGCAGCGCTTTAGCCTCAACCAAGCAAAACAGTGAGTTTTTGTCTGCGGATTTTGATGCGTTTCTGCGGAGTTTCTGCAACACGTTTATCATGCTGCGTTTTTCCATAGAAATCTAAGGGGGGAAAAACTCAGTCTTTCCGTAACTATAATTGACATGCTGCGTTTTTCCAAAAAATGTGAACAGTTTTGAAAAACGCAGCTTTTCCGCAGAAATTTTTTTCCGCAGTGTGGGGCTAGGATTAGAAAAAATTGCATACACTATGCTGGTACTGTAAAATGCAGCGGTTTTTTTCCGCTGTGTTTCCGCAATGCCCAAAAACGCTGCATTTCTGCCTAGTCAGGCCTTAGCCTATCCTTGCACCATACCTCCAAACCGTCCCGATTTCCACGGGACATTCACGAATTCGGTGTCCTGTCCCGCAGTCCCTGTCGGCGGGAGGTATGTCCTGATTTCAACTCATCGGCGTCCGGAGGATGAGTTGAACACATACACGAGTAAAGCAGGAGCTGTCACTGCTCAGCTCCTGCCTTACTGCTGCGCTCCAGCTTCAGCGTGTGACATCACATAGGGCCTACAACTATGTGAGTGGAGTGAGAGAGCGGAGAGTGGCGGGGGAGCGTTGGAAGGTGAGTAAGTATTTGTGTTAAACATTGGGGGGAACGTAACTGTATGAAACTGGGGGCATATGGGGGGAAGAACGGCATCACATTGGGGCAGATGAAGGGGGGAGAATGGCATGACACTGGGGCAGATAAAGGGGGGAGAACAGCATCACATTGGGGCAGATGAATGGGGGGAGAACGGCATGACACTGGGGCAGATGAAGGAGGAGGACATGAATCTGGGGGGCAGAGATGGGGGAACATGAATCTGGGGGCAGAGATAGGGGGACATGAAACTGTGGGCAGATACAGGGGTTATATGAAACTGGGGGAGAGATGGAGGTGGGGAATATAATTTACAGGTGACTATAGGAGAATTATACTGTGTGGGAGCACATGAAAAATGAATGAGAATGGGCAGAGTCAACATAAAAATGGGCGGGGTTAAGTTGGGAGGTATCCTTGCATCTTTAAGGATATCCTTACATTCCAACCTATAAAAATCTGTCTCCATTTCTTCACCCCGTAGAAATGTATATAAAAGAAGTAATAGCGTCGGCGCGCAGAGCATCTGATATTTAGTAAGTGCAAGTAATCCAATAAACAGTAATGGAAGAGTTTACCATAATGGTGATTTAGTGGTGGGAGGAGAAGCTAAAAGCCCCGAGCCGCTGATAGTTTCCAGGCTTGCGGGCCCGCATCTACCTGCGCTAATTAACCCTTATTTCAGTTCAACATTTGTGCATCTCATGCAAATTACTCATCCATATTCATTAGAGGGACCGGGGAAAGCTGGCGTGTTTGTGGTCCTCGGAATCTGCAATTATTTCATTACCTGACAAACTTCAGGAATTTATTAAATATTAATTAGAAGATTAGAGGTAATTAGAAGTGGCTGCACCGAGCTTCATGTGGTTATCGGCGCAGGTATCAAACACTCCGGAGCGCTCACATAAGTAACAAGGCCGGGGGGCAACTCAGCCTCACGGGAAAAAGAAATTGCTCCATTATTAGACTAATTCATAGAAAGCAATTAGTGACTTGTGCGTTAAAATCACATTGCACATGGAAGACTTAAGGAAAAACAGGGGAAAAAAAGGTGCTTACCTGCTGCGACCAAGGTGCAAGACCGATCCCGAAAGATGAATGGATCTGCTTAGGCTGCATTCACATTACAGGTGTTGTAGGAAATTAGAAAAAAGTGATTTTTTTTTCTATTTATGAACAGTGCCTTCCTGGACTTGTGGTTGTGTCCGGTATTGCAGTTCAGCATAATTTGAATGTTGCCGTAGCAGATACAGACTATAGAGAAAAGCGGTGCTATTTCTGGAGGAATGGACAAATGTTTACAACCCATTCAAAGTAGATCTTTTAGAATAGATTTAGTTCTATTTATGTTCAATGATAAGCTGGTCTTACATGGTAGATTAATCTAGGCCGAGTTCTGCAATACATGAAGGCTAGACAAACATCAAAAGCATAACTGACTTCTTGTTGGCAGATGTACATGTGTGTGGGGAGATATAGAGTCACCGTACAGAGATAATACACACAGTGATGTCACAGTACAGAGATAATACACACAGTGATGTCACAGTACAGAGATAATACACACAGTGATGTCGCAGTACAGAGGTAATACACACAGTGATGTCACAGTACAGAGATAATACACACAGTGATGTCACAGTACAGGGATAATACACACAGTGATGTCACAGTACAGAGATAATACACACAGTGATGTCACAGTACAGGGATAATACACACAGTGATGTCACAGTACAGAGATAATACACACAGTGATGTCACAGTACAGAGATAATACACACAGTGATGTCACAGTACAGGGATAATACACACAGTGATGTCACAGTACAGAGATAATACACACAGTGATGTCACAGTACAGGATAATACACACAGTGATGTCACAGTACAGAGATAATACACACAGTGATGTCGCAGTACAGGATAATACACACAGTGATGTCACAGTACAGGATAATACACACAGTGATGTCACAGTACAGAGATAATACACACAGTGATGTCGCAGTACAGGGATAATACACACAGTGATGTCACAGTACAGGATAATACACACAGTGATGTCACAGTACAGGGATAATACACACAGTGATGTCACAGTACAGAGATAATACACACAGTGATGTCACAGTACAGATTATACACACAGTGATGTCACAGTACAGGATAATACACACAGTGATGTCACAGTACAGGGATAATACACACAGTGATGTCACAGTACAGGATAATACACACAGTGATGTCACAGTACAGGGATAATACACACAGTGATGTCACAGTACAGAGATAATACACACAGTGATGTCACAGTACAGACATAATACACACAGTGATGTCACAGTACAGACATAATACACACAGTGATGTCACAGTACAGACATAATACACACAGTGATGTCACAGTACAGGGATAATACACACAGTGATGTCACAGTACAGGATAATACACACAGTGATGTCACAGTACAGAGGTAATACACACAGTGATGTCACAGTACAGGGATAATACACACAGTGATGTCACAGTACAGGGATAATACACACAGTGATGTCACAGTACAGAGATAATACACACAGTGATGTCACAGTACAGAGATAATACACACAGTGATGTCACAGTACAGAGATAATACACACAGTGATGTCACAGTACAGGGATAATACACACAGTGATGTCACAATACAGAGATAATACACACAGTGATGTCACAGTACAGAGATAATACACACAGTGATGTCACAGTACAGGGATAATACACACAGTGATGTCACAGTACAGAGATAATACACACAGTGATGTCACAGTACAGGGATAATACACACAGTGTTGTCACAGTACAGGATAATACACACAGTGATGTCACAGTACAGGGATAATACACACAGTGTTGTCACAGTACAGGGATAATACACACAGTGATGTCACAGTACAGAGATAATACACACAGTGATGTCACAGTACAGGGATAATACACACAGTGATGTCACAGTACAGGGATAATACACACAGTGATGTCACAGTACAGAGATAATACACACAGTGATGTCACAGTACAGGATAATACACACAGTGATGTCACAGTACAGGGATAATACACACAGTGTTGTCACAGTACAGAGATAATACACACAGTGATGTCACAGTACAGGATAATACACACAGTGATGTCACAGTACAGGGATAAAACACACAGTGATGTCACAGTACAGGATAATACACACAGTGATGTCACAGTACAGGGATAATACACACAGTGTTGTCACAGTACAGAGATAATACACAGTGATGTCACAGTACAGGATAATACACACAGTGATGTCACAGTACAGGGATAATACACACAGTGATGTCACAGTACAGGATAATACACACAGTGATGTCACAGTACAGGGATAATACACACAGTGATGTCACAGTACAGGGATAATATACACAGTGATGTCACAATACAGGGATAATACACACAGTGATGTCACAGTACAGAGATAATACACACAGTGATGTCACAGTACAGAGATAATACACACAGTGATGTCACAGTACAGGATAATACACACAGTGATGTTACAGTATAGGGATAATACACACAGTGATGTCACAGTACAGGGATAATACACACAGTGATGTCACAGTACAGGGATAATACACACAGTGATGTCACAGTACAGGGATAATACACACAGTGATGTCACAGTACAGAGATAATACACACAGTGATGTCACAGTACAGAGATAATACACACAGTGATGTCACAGTACAGAGATAATACACACAGTGATGTCACAGTACAGAGATAATACACACAGTGATGTCACAGTACAGGGATAATACACACAGTGATGTCACAATACAGAGATAATACACACAGTGATGTCACAGTACAGAGATAATACACACAGTGATGTCACAGTACAGGGATAATACACACAGTGATGTCACAGTACAGGATAATACACACAGTGATGTCACAGTACAGGGATAATACACACAGTGATGTCACAGTACAGGGATAATACACACAGTGATGTCACAGTACAGAGATAATACACACAGTGATGTCACAGTACAGAGATAATACACACAGTGATGTCACAGTACAGAGATAATACACACAGTGATGTCACAGTACAGGGATAATACACACAGTGATGTCACAGTACAGAGATAATACACACAGTGATGTCACAGTACAGGGATAATACACACAGTGATGTCACAGTACAGAGATAATACACACAGTGATGTCACAGTACAGAGATAATACACACAGTGATGTCACAGTACAGGGATAATACACACAGTGATGTCACAGTACAGAGATAATACACACAGTGATGTCACAGTACAGAGATAATACACACAGTGATGTCACAGTACAGAGATAATACACACAGTGATGTCACACTACAGGGATAATACACACAGTGATGTCACAGTACAGAGATAATACACACAGTGATGTCACAGTACAGGGATAATACACACAGTGATGTCACAGTACAGGGATAATACACACAGTGATGTCACAGTACAGGGATAACATACAGACATACTGTCCTTGTGTAGAGCAAACAAAAGAGTGGGTGCAATGTGTCAGAGACCTGGCAATGATCCCACATAGACACAAGTGTAGAAATAGTCCAATTCAGTACAGACATACGGTAACTATCTCTGCACAAATCCTGTATACTGATTTCCTAGATACAGAGAAGCCCGCACGACTCCAGCCGGTGTCCTGACTGCGGCGTGCAGAGGATGTGGCAGTGCAGCGGTTAATCTGCTCTCACCATTCTGCTCTTCTCTGTATAAAACAATATTTGTTCTTTTTTTTTTTTCCGGAATTACAAATTACTATAAAATGTTGCCGTGTAATTTTTTTTTTTTTTTTTTTTAAATGACATTTTGGAAATCGCAGCTAAAAGCAATAAGCTGACACTAAATAGATGGAGTAAAGTAAGCTCAGACCTTAAATCCATTGTGAAGCTTATAGTATTCAGGCTGGAAGTGTCTCAATTTAACACATCATTGCTTACTATTATTAGAAATTTCATTGTGTTGTGGAGCGTATTATAGTTATACTCCAAAATTTAAAGTACCTAGGCTCAGGATGTTCCCAGGCTGTGTTCGGTAAGGAACTGCAGCTCCTGAAGCGAGAGGCGCTGACATTAATTCCCTCTTATAGTCCCGGCTCTTCTTCTTTTTTCTTTAAATTTTTTTTTTTTTTTTTTTTATATTAGGACATCAGTTTATGCAATGGATAAATTGGATAGGACTGTTCTCCCCCTTCCCATAACAACTTGACCCCTTCATCTTAAAGGGGTAACAGAGTCTTGGGTTTTCTCTTTCATTACTTGTAGGTGGTAAACTAAGGCCCGGTTCACATCTGCATTTGGAAGTCAGCTTGAACGGAAATCTTTGCACATTACCTGGGAAATCCCCTGGACCCCATAGATTAGAATGGGGTCCATGTGGTTTCCGCACAAAACAAGCGGAGAGAAAAGTCCTGCAAGCAGCACTTTTCTCTCTGCCTATTTCGTGCGGAAACCACATGGACCACATTATAGTCTATGTGGTGCGCAGGCTTCATGAAGGTACCCGCTTTTCAATGCATATAGGTTTCCGTCGGGGGGTCCCCAAACGAACAGAGATGTGAACGGGGCCTTAGGGGTTGGTTACACTAGTGTTTTAGATTTACATAAAAAGATGGACCCACAGTTCCATTTATTTAGAGGGAGGGTCTCATCATCAGAACCAATTTACATGATCAGCTTAGTAATGGGGTTCCGGGTTCGGGACCTCCCACCCCATTAGGGATATTGGCGATGGCCAACATTATCTGTACGATGGCTACTATGGGATTGATTTGGTAATAGGTGTTCAAGGTATGGATAGTAGATTGAGAGATGGTATTTTTGGCTGATAGAAGGGGGGTCTGGAGTCGGAGACCTCCTTTTCTAACATCAGGCACACTTACCAATATTTAAAGAGGGTCTGTCACCGAAACGTAACATACTAACCCAGCTGTGCAGAGAGGATCGGAGGACAGTACAAAGTGGTGGGAGAATGACCTCTTTGGAGCAATGGGAACACCCTCATTGCTCCAAAGAACTAATTTACATATTGACAAAAATAATATCTCGGCATTGGAGACACAGACTCACGAGGGGACAGGATATCCCGCAACTTCTGCTATAATGGGGTTGTGTTATACAGGTCTCAGGCAAAATTTAGAAGGTTGCGTTGGTAGCGACACTGAAGCTATTTTCAGCTATGCGATTCTAAGGATGATTCAGGTTGTGCAGACACCATATGGCAGATTCCCTGACAGATCCTTCCCTCCCGCTGTTTAACTCCTTGCAAATGACTTGGCGGAACTTTCTGTAGCCATTTGTGTCTATGGGCATCATTAATATATACAGTCCTATGAAAAAGTTTGGGCACCCCTATTAATCTTAATCATTTTTAGTTCTAAATATTTTGGTGTTTGCAACAGCCATTTCAGTTTGATATATCTAATAACTGATGGACACAGTAATATTTCAGGATTGAAATGAGGTTTATTCTACTAACAGAAAATGTGCAATATGCATTAAACCAAAATTTGACCGGTGCAAAAGTATGGGCACCCTTATCATTTTATTGATTTGAATACTCCTATCTACTTTTTACTGACTTACTGAAGCACAAAATTGGTTTTGTAACCTCAGTGAGCTTTGAACTTCATAGCCAGGTGTATCCAATTATGAGAAAAGGTATTTAAGGTGGCCAATTGCAAGTTGTTCTACTATTTGAATCTCCTCTGAAGAGTGGCATCATGGGCTACTCAAAACAACTCTCAAATGATCTGAAAACAAAGATTGTTCAACATAGTTGTTCAGGGGAAGGATACAAAAAGCTGTCTCAGAGATTTAACCTGTCAGTTTCCACTGTGAGGAACATAGTAAGGAAATGGAAGACCACAGGGACAGTTCTTGTTAAGCCCAGAAGTGGCAGGCCAAGAAAAATATCAGAAAGGCAGAGAAGAAGAATGGTGAGAACAGTCAAGGACAATCCACAGACCACCTCCAAAGAGCTGCAGCATCATCTTGCTGCAGATGGTGTCACTGTGCATCGGTCAACTATACAGCGCACTTTGCACAAATAGAAGCTGTCAGGGAGAGTGATGAGAAAGAAGCCGTTTCTGCACGTACGCCACAAATAGAGTTGCCTGAGGTATGAAAAAGCACATTTGGACAAGGCAGCTTCATTTTGGAAACAAAAATTGAGTTGTTTGGTTATAAAAAAAGGCGTTATGCATGGCGTCCAAAAAGAAACAGCATTCCAAGAAAAACACTTGCTACCCACTGTAAAATTTGGTGGAGGTTCCATCATGCTTTGGGGCTGTGTGGCCAATGCCGGCATCGGGAATCTTGTTAAAGTTGAGGGTCGCATGGATTCCACTCAGTATCAGCAGATTCTTGAGAATAATGTTCAAGAATCAGTGACGAAGTTGAAGTTACGCCGGGGATGGATATTTCAGCAAGACAATGATCCAAAACACCGCTCCAAATCCTCAGGCATTCATGCAGAGGAACAATTACAATGTTCTGGAATGGCCATCCCAGTCCCCAGACCTGAATATCATTGAACATCTGTGGGATGATTTGAAGCGGGCTGTCCATGCTCGGCGACCATCTAACTTAACTGAACTTGAATTGTTTGTCCAAAATACCTTTATCCAGGATCCAGGAACTGATTAAAAGCTACAGGAAGCGACTAGAGGCTGTTATCTTTGCAAAAGGAGGATCTACTAAATATTAATGTCACTTTTCTGTTGAGGTGCCCATACTTTTGCACCGGTCAAATTTTGGTTTAATGCATATTGCACATTTTCTGTTAGTACAATAAACCTCATTTCAATCCTGAAATATTACTGTGTACATCAGTTATTAGATATATCAAACTGAAATGGCTGTTGCAAATACCAAAATATTTAGAACTAAAAATGATTAAGATTAATAGGGGTGCCCAAACTTTTTCATAGGACTGTATGTAGACTTGTCGTGTAAGCAATCATTTTATCGTTATTTTTGATGGAACCCTATGGCTTCTGTTAGCCCCCCATATACAGTGCTGCAATGCCACTACCATATACTAAATAAAAGGTATCGTATAGTTTCTACATAAATACCACATTAATATAGTGCATCAATTATACTAACATCCCGTATAGCATAATATACCAGTATAACATACAATACCAACTCCATACATAAACTAATGTTATAATAATGGTATACAATAATGTCTAAAAAATACTGCTAAACAGCGCCAACACAAAACCTTAAAAGATACTATATACGGTACCTAATGCCTAAATAATACTGCTATACGGTGCCACCATAAAACCTTAAAACATACTATATAAGGTACCTTACCATGCCTAAATAATACTGCTATACGGTACCACCACAAAACCTTAAAATATATTGTATAAGGTGCCATATAATGCCTAAATAACAGTTCCACACAATGCCTAAATAATACTGCTATACAGTGCCACCACAAAACCTTATAAGATACTACATAAAGTACCATATAATGCATAAATAAATACCACCACAGTGTAGCATGTAGGTGCATCCCGTAACCACAGCTATAAACATACAGTAATACCGCTATACAGTGCACAAGTATTACACTGAAAATATAATGTTCCATATGAAGACTAAAAAACAGTACCACATCATGCTTGTGTTACCGACATTATACTTGCATACCGTAACCACAGCTCCATACATAAAATAGTGAATTAACAACGGTATAATAATATTTTTATACGCTGAAAAATAATGTACCATACAGTGACCAAATAGCAGTACCGCACAATCCTTTAATAAATAAAACCGTCATGAAGTTCAATGCATAATGTAACGGTGGGGACTAGAGAAAAATTTCCAACTGCAATGGAGTAGCATGATGCAAAAAGCAAAGGGAGGTCCCCTTTAAGTTTAAGACCTGCACTGGAGCTGTATACACCAAACGGTAGGAATTTTTCAAAAGCAGCATCATTTTTTATATTTAATGCACCAGAAAAAGGGAGTTGCAAAAGTCTACACACCCCCTAAAGGGCATCGAGATCCACCGCATCGGAAAACATTGAAAACCAAACAAATCTCCTAGAATTTTATGCAACTTTTTTTTTTTTTTTTTTGTTGGATAAAGTTTCCATATGGAAAGGGAATGTAATTTCCAGGCCAGGATAATGAACGTAATAAAGTTTTGCGCCCCATGCCGCTCACGAACGACAGACACAATACAGTCATTTGCACAATTGCATTTTCGGCGTGTAATGACGGGTGCTCCTGGCTTCTGCTATTTAAATGCATCTTACATCTGTTGTTAAATATTGAATAAGTAATGAAATTCTTCTCGGCTTCCAAGATCTGATCCTTTGGAGATTTATAAGCAGTAATGAAAAAGAAAATTGTATTTATAATCCCACATATTGCATATGTGCACTCAAAGCGACACCAGAGGCTTTAATGTTGTCCTGTCTCCCGGCACAGCCAACCGCACTATCAATAATTTACATTTATGGCGTGCAATGTGTGCACAGTGATTTAAGGGCTCGCGTTGCATCCCGATGGTGGTCGCTCCATGTACGCCAAGCCACCTTCACATCTGTTCGTTCTGCACAGTTTAACCTCTGTGTATATAGAGTGGCACTGGGGGACTGCCGAGGAGCGGTCCATGCCCGGATCACAATGACCTTTTCTACTCAAAAGCGTATTAAAACTGAGCTTGGTCAATGGAATTACTGTAGTCCGACTGGGAATGTCAGTCCCTGGATGGGGATTGCAGTAGAGCATGCAGTTGTAATGGCGTACAGATAACATGTGGTGAGCAGATGTTAACTATAGATGTAGCAGAGCTGGGTCATTAAACTCACTAAATGAATTAGCTCCTCATGACAACCTCATCCAATACACCCTCATTTTCTCCATCGCCATAGAAGTTACCCAATAGGGGCTCCTACCCTTGACCACCCGTATCTTCCATGAGTGGTCATACTGTACATTTGAATAGCTACATGTAATTCCTCATTTCCCCTGTAGTGGCCAGTGCAGGGAAAATGAGCAGCCAATTGTAATTTCACCCAATAAAATCAGGGTTAAGGGGATATTGTCACTCCTTGGGGAGAGACCACCATACAGATGTGTGGAGACTTATTAAGCCTTTAGCACTCCACTTCGCTAGGGACCATGGGAAGAATATGCAAATCTGTCTTCCATGATGTAATTAGGAAGTCAGCTGCTGCCTCAGTGTTGCAAACCAATAGAGGGCGCTCACTGGAATGTGCAAGCCTGTCTTCCCTGATGTAGTTAGGAAGACAGAATTTCAGTGAAATAACCCAATAAAGGTTTGCTCCCTTTAGCATCATACTCGACCTTCCAAGAGGCCTTTGTTTTGCAATGACGCTGGGATTATTACCAGGTATAGTCTCTCAATCGAGGATGGCCTTTATATATATATATATATATATATATATATATATATATATATATATATATATATATATATAAGGTGGTCTCTCCCCAAGGAGTGACAATATTCCCTTAACCCTGTTTAAGCCTCTCACCTCTACCAGGTTATAGTCCTCTCTGCATCGAGCTGATGAGATGCAAGTACATCGAAACGGCCGTCCTCGATTGAGAGACTATACCTGGTAATAATCCCCTAAAAAAAACGCTGATGCGTTTCAAAACTACATAGTTCCTTTATCAAAGCGGAAATCCAGAATTTCTTCCATGGTGATAAGCTGTTCACCACACTAGTCACATCTTGTAGATACTAGCCACATCTTGTGGCTTACTATGTCATAACTCAAGCGTTCTACAAGGATTTCACTATAGACTGCAATACTATATTGTATATAAGTGGTCAAATAACTGAAGGATCAAGCCCCCAAAGGGGCTAAAAAATAACAAGAAAAAAAGAATTAAAGATAAGTTTGGGATCCTGAGCCATATTGATCACCTGATCGCTACATTAGTCATACTGTGACAGACTTCAATAGCTATACATGGATTTCACCATAAACTGCAATACAGTAGTTTTGTATTCTGTGTTACGAGCGATTTAATGATCGCAGGATCAAGTCCCCTGGAAGTCGGGAGCTTTTTAAAACAAGGGGAAAAAAATAATGAAAATTTTGGGAACCTGACCCACATAGTTACATAGTAAATGAGGTTGGATAAAGTCCATCAAGTCCAACTTATAACGCTACAATCCCCTATATTGTTGATCCAGGAGAAGGCAAAAAGCCCCATGAGGCTTATGCCAATTGCCCACGGTGATCAGCTGATCCCTATACTAGTCACATATTGCGCCATACTGTGACAGACACCAATAGTTACTCAAGGATTTTACAATAGACTGCAGTGCAGTAGTATTGTTGTCTATGGTGCAAGCAATCTAATGATCAAGCCCCGTGGCAGGAAAAGTTTTGGTGGCATAAGAGAGATTTCTTCCTTCTAGTGCAGAGCTAATTTACATAGATTTTCCCAGAGAGCATTGCCTGCGAGACTCCCTATGCCATCTCCTCAAGAAGTCTCAGCACCCCCTGAAGTAAGACATGTTGCTATAGGTGGGTGGCTATTGGCATGTGTTAGGCGTATATAGTACATTTCACTGCCCACGAGTTGTATTCTGCCAAGTATCACGCCATGCTTACCCCATCAATGGATCACACTGAGAAGTAAAATGGGATTTTGGCAGCAGCGTTGAATTCGGAGATCCCTGTGGAAGTTGGAAGCTGGTCACCAGGCAGGATATTTAGGAGATGGATACCTTCTGGCACTGTGTTACGGCTCAGCTCCCTGACTGTGATAATGAGCCCGGCTTTGTCTCCAAGTAAAAGCACTTACATATAATCATTATATTCCATAAAAGTTACCGCGACAATTTCCAAAATTAAATTAGACATGTTTAGCTACAAATGTCTCCAAAATGTAGAATTTCCTTATTTTTCTATGTTTATTGGTTATGTACATTTCATAAAACCACAAACTGTGGAAGATCGGAAAATATCTCATTACACTATCTATTTATCTATCTATCTATCTATCTGCCTATCTATCTAACTATCTATCTGCCTATCTATCTATCTATCTATCTATCTATCTATCTGTCTATATATCTCCTATCTATCTATCTATCTATCTATCTATCTATCTATATATCTCCTATCTATCTATCTGTCTATATATCTCCTATCTATCTATCTATCTATCTATCTATCTATCTATCTATCTCCTATCTATCTATCTGTCTATATATCTCCTATCTATCTATCTATCTATCTATCTATCTATCTATCTATCTATCTATCTCCTATCTATCTATCTATCTATCTATCTATCTATCTATCTATCTATCTTATCTATCTATCTCCTATCTATCTATCTATCTATCTATCTATCTATCTATCTATCTATCTATCTATCTCCTATCTATCTATCTATCTATCTATCTATCTATCTATCTATCTTCTATCTCATATCTATCTATCTATCTCCTATCTATCTATCTATCTATCTATCTATCTATCTATCTCCTATCTATCTATCTATCTATCTATCTATCTATCTATCTATCTATCTCCTATCTATCTATCTCCTATCTATCTATCTATCTATCTATCTATCTATCTATCTATCTATCTATCTAGAATTAGAATAGAATTTCATCCAATACAATCCATACATCATGTGCAAAATAAAATAGAAGGCAGCACTCCAAGGGGTTACGGTGCAAAGACAAAAAGCAGCACATTGCCCCATACAGCAGTGACGCTACAGCTCTGCATTAGAGCATGCGGTTATTGTATATTGCCGCGTTTGCCGTCGGCGACTTAGTATCCACTGTAAGAGTGTCCTGTATGTCTCCAGATTACTTTACCAGTCCTGTAATATAAATGGGCTGTGTCTTACACCTTGGGCAGCACATATAGGGTGGAGCACACCTGGCGCGTCCCCTGCACACCACCGCACCATCCATCCTTATCACTTCTGTCATGCCAGGTGTGCACTCATTACCCAGGGTCCTCCATATAGCGGCAGGTTTGATGGTGCGGGTCTCTCTGACAGCTGCAGGGTTAAAAGTGAGATACTTTACAGGCTTTGTTCAGTTTGCTTCAAACACGTCAATTTATCTCTCCATGCCGGAGGTGTTAAAAATTAGTCTGCAGGCTCTTTGGGGAAGGATTGTGTTTTGTGGGCTCAGCAGGAGCTGTCACCGAGCAGCATCCACTGTAAACGTTATTTTTATCTCACAATCAACAACTCAGACCGCAACAACCCCGGATCCGCCATAATCCCCGGGATAACATTGGACTAATTTTACCTTATTATGGAGATTTTAGCCCTTCTCTTATACACAGGAGTTGTCTATTTTTCTTGTACGATCTAGATTGTGCACTAATAACATCAGGCCACATCTTGTACTGAGTCTTCTAAGGCTCTTTTGATCCTCCTCTAAAAAAAGAAGCCAGTAATCCGGTTAGAAGATCATGGAGGAGAAATATTTAGCGGTGGAGAGTGCGCTTCATATCCTTCAGTTCTTATCAAAGAGCTAGGACATTGCACAAAGACGTGTGACACAGACTCACCGGGGTGGAGGTTGAGAATCAAAAAGTGAGGTGTAGACAACTTCCCCTTAGATCTTCAGCTGAAGTTCAACACGACTCATGTCCTTCTATATAGTTAATATCAAACTTACAGGTACAACATCTACATTATCATGATATCACAAAGCCATGAGTCTAGTAGAACTGAGTTGTGCACAGTGGGGGCGTGTACTAAGCTAGGGAGGGCCTAATAGCAAAACAACCCCTTTCTACTTTGGGACACACCCATGAGGAGCTGCAGCCACGAGGAAAGTTCAACATGTCAAGTTGTTTAATATTTTTTATCAAAATTCTAATTACAACCATGCCTTGGTCAGCAACAGAGATAGACAATGTTGGAATTTTTGCTTTGGAGAAGGTCACTAAACAAACCAGACCTTATACTAATGGTCAGGAGTAAAGCAGGTGTAAAGTGACCATGAGGGTGGAGATGAAAGTTGTGTCGATGATGGTGTGAAGAGGACGTCTAGTTGGTGTAGCCATTGTCAGGTCATGTAATAATTTTATACTGGTGATCAGAGCTGGGTCAACCAGAACTGACAAAGACCAGAGGAGCAAGAGGGAAGGGAGATGAGCTGAGCAACAGAGGTGATAATCGATTGATGGGGCACCGTCTATATGATGGAACTCAACCTGGAAATAATGAGGACCTAGACAACTATTTTGGTCGTATCAAGCAGAAAAGTGACATTACACCTTTAATAGTTCTTGGCCAAAGAAGAGACAGAGGATAAGAAAATGAACTGAACAATGTTGAAAATCAATTGAATGGTTACCAGACTGTTTGAGGGAACCCAACTAGGATATGATGAGGACCCAAGCAAGCATTTTGGTTATATTGAGCATAAATGAGGCCAAACACCCTCAATAGTTCTTGGCCGAAGGAAAAGCAAGAGGGAATGGTGATGAATTGAGCATCAAGGATGAGGATCATTTGAAGGGACATCAGTCTATTTGATGGAACCCTACTGAGATACCTACACAACCATTTTCATTAGACCAAGGAAAAACATGACCAAACTGATGTCCGTATCAATATGCTGTCAATGGGTAACCGAATAAGTTGGTGCCAGTCACCTTTAATCTCCCAGGGGGAAAAGAGATTGAGCATGTTGAATACAGTCATGAGACAATTGGCCAATCCTACTGTTATTGGCAGGTCCTTATATCTATAGGTCCTTAAGTAAAGGCAGGAAGTGGTAAATCTGTTTAAGCCCATATGGCAGAGACTCCAAGCTCCCGCACATCATGACCTTTAACAAAAGCTGAATTTAAGAGCCTAATTCTTTATCATCTTGTCATCTCCTTTGTAACCTAGTGATAGAATTTTCCATATCTGACAGCGACGCATTTCTAATGATCCCTAATGAGCGCTGTAATCATGTGTAGCTGTTAGTTCGTGACAAGCTGCAATGCGCCACTTGCCTAGATTTCGCTGAAATTTCCCCAGGTCTGTATCAGACTGGGAGGCCCTGCCATCTTCCTCATGTAAGACACGACCAGTGGTGCCGCTCTAGCGCAACTGTTGTCTTGACGCTTAAGAATAAAGCAATTACATCCTGCTTCACGTATGCTGGGACTCGGCTTTTGTGTCGGGCCTGAATCTTCTTTACCACTGGCAGGAAAGTGCAGTCCGGGGAGATTATTACAAGCCTGGAAATTTGTATATTTTGACGGGGCTGATTTGCATAATTACTAAATTGGATTTTCGTGTATTATTACAGCAAGACTTGCGGTCGGATTTCTGTTCTCTTTCAGACTGTCTCCCTGTGGCCGCTACACCAGGATAAATGGAGGCCTCCATGCTATGTATACGCTACATTAATAGGAAGCTACGGTAGAAATCATTCATTTTATTATATTGGGGAACTAAATTATTTGCAGTTTCCTAAAATATACCCAATACGTAATAGGCGCTCTCTCAACAGACTGGAGGTACAAAGACACACTTGAGAAAGGGATCTCTATTCCCGAAACGCGTCGTGTATTAAATAAAGATGATCGTTTGGAACGGCGCCCCCATTGTCTCTTTTTTCTACGATATGGATGATCAAGTACAAAGATGGCAGCTTTAATCTGGGCGATATCCATTTAAAGGGGTTTTCCAGGACCTGTCCATAGGATAGATCATCAATATCAAATTGGTGGGGGGCTGCAACCCCCACTCGTTATCTGACTGTAGAAGCTGCGGCTTTTGAAAGTACTGTGGCTTTTCACTGCTTACCAAGCACAGTGCCGTACATTGTATAGTGGCTGAGCATGGTACTGCAGCTCAGCCCCATTCATTGGAATGGGACTGAGCTCCAACATTTCCATGTGACCAAAAGTGGAAATACTGCATGACTGCGCATGGTAGTCCATACATTTAAGTTTAGGACAAGAATAATCTGACGAAGGGGTATGCTGTTATACCCCGAAACGCGTTATTGTTCTCAATAAAGCTTGGATTATTCCTATTCCGAAGCGTCTTTTTTGGTTTTTCAGGAGCTATATGTTCCAATCCCATTGTTTAAGTCATATATGACATCATATAAGAGTTGAGGGGATATCGTCACTCCATAAGGAGAGTCCACCATTTAGGTGTGTGGAGTCTTATTAAGCCATGAGCGCTCCACTGCAAAGGAACATGGGAAGAATATGCAAATCTGACTTCCATGATGTAATTAGGAAGCCAGTGCCTCAAGTATGCACACCCTCTATTGGATGTCTTGACTGAGACTCTGTCTTCCTAAGTATATCATGGAAGACAGACTTGCACATTCTCAGTCAGCGCCCTCTATTGATGTGCATTTTTGAGGCACTGGCATCCTAATTACATCATGGAAGTCAGATTTGCATATTCTTCCCATGTTCCTTTGCAGTGGAGCACTCATGGCTTAAAAGACTCCACACACCTATATGGTGGTCTCTCCCTATGGAGTGACGATATCCCCTCAACCCTGTCTAAGCCTCTCACCTCTTCCAGATCAGTCCTCTCTGCACCAAGCTGATGAGATGCAAATACATCGAAACAGCTGTCCTTGGCTGAGAAGACTGTATCTGGTATAATCCCAACATCATTGCAAACAAAGGCCTCTGAGAAGGTCGGCATGATGTTAAAGGGAGCGCCCTCTATTGGATGTCTTGGCTGAGACTCTGTCTTCCTAATTACATAATGTAAGACAGACTTGCACATTCTCAGTCAGCGCCCTCTATTGGTGTGCATACTTGAGGCACTGGCTTCCTAATTACATCATGGAAGTCAGTTTTGCATATTCTCCCCATGTCATATAAGAGGTCATACAACCTCAATAGTATCATCACAGTATAAACAGTATTTAGTGCAAGGCTGCAGAGCATTGTATAGACAGACAAAGGACCAGTAGGGAGCGATAGGGATCTGCATTGAGTAAACAGGAAAACATGAGACTTGTAAAATCCTCTTTGGATGTGAACGGAGCAGAACATATTATGTAACTGAAGATCTCTACAAGATAAGTAAAACCAAACTGACTTTATTCATTACTTTTCCATCTAATAAATTGCAGCATAATACAATGGTCAGCCAGGGCTTGGATTTCAGAGAGAATACAACATCTGTGACTCGGCTTGTCCCTCGCTGTTCGATCCCTCTTTACTTTGTGTTACCAGCCGCTCACTTGATGGGCTGCACTTAACCTTGGCAAGTAACGCAACAAACTGCAGAACAAACCGGGGATTGTGTTCAAACCACAGGCCTTCTATTTGTGAGATCTCTTTTGGCAGCTATAGTTTTTTGCCTACTGTGCTAAAGAGACAGCTTTATGATTTGTGGCGCTGATGTGTGTGGATTAAAGAGACTTGTTCTGCACCCTGTGTACTGCCGGCTATACACTCCTATCTTTCAGATCTCCTTGACACGCCATGAGCACGTATATGCGGCTGTATGTACACATGTGTGCAGAAATGACTGCGGCGTAATGAACCATACTGCCCTCTAATGTACAGATATAGAACACACTTGCTGTATGTAAAGGGTTAGCTTCAATGGGTCATTGGGACATTGTCTGGTCGGTATCGGTCCCAACAGTTCGTTCTCCATTGACCCCAAATCTGATGCCTAGAATTGAGTCTGTGGCGTTCGATAATTTGGGATAATTTGCAGGGTTTAGTGCAATTTGGAAATTGCACAATTTTGCTGCAGCAACCAGGTGTGGCATTGTGGCAAGTAACGCCGGCCATACACGTTAGATTAATATTGGCCAAACCATCATTACCCAACAGCAGATGTTGGAGAAGATAAGGACCTGGTAGCATCTTACTCCGTTCTCCCAGCTGTAAGGAACTCTAGCTGTCTATTGCATATGGCCGGCTTATTCATATTACACATTGTATACAGAAATGTTCTGTATCTTCTCCATATTGTTTGTGTTCCATTCCTCCTCATTTTCAAGATCTCATCTTAGGTCAGTGAAAAGGAACAAGGTTGGATAAACCATAACAAGCACTGCTTAGAAATCCCTTTAAACCATCAAGCAGAATAATTGAAGAAAATGAGGATCGAAACACAAAATATATTAGAATGCTTAAGGCTCTTCCATACTTTAGCCCCTCCCCTGAGCAACACCATCAATCCCTTTCTCCCTCCGCTGCTTAAATTACCAATATCTCCATCATATAGGGTTCCCAGTGTTGTGCTCAACATTCTGATGAACTGAAACTTTTTGTAATACACCAGCATACTGTAGGCAGGCTCAGTTTTCTATATGGCATTCTAGATCTATTTTTATAACTCTTATCAATGTCATTCTTATATATTTAGGATTTACCTCATATGCTGTTTCATTATAGATAAAATTCATATGTGTCCTTTCTCACCCTTCCTCTTCTCTTGGCATATCCTAATAAGAGTACACCAGATGAGTAGCTTTGAAAAATAACATGATTTTGTGATAATCTGTTGTGTAGCTATATGTGTCTATATGTGGCCACCCAGTGGTTGTGATGTAGATTACTGTGTGTTTCTGGCATATCTCAAAAATGTATTTCATTTGTGTTATAATAATTAGAGGTTTTCCTGTTTCAGCAGCTTTGCCTGCTGTCTCTTCTTTTAATTTCCTGTATTATTCAGCAAGCTGGTGGGAGGCGGGTTTGACTATTTGAGGAACAGGACACTATGAGTATACTCACAATATACACTTTGCCTTTATCATGAGAGATTATTTATTATGTTTACTGGAAATCTATTATAAATGCAGATTAAATAATATGCACAGTAAATGTATATTATATTACTCAGGTTTGTACAGAATATTTACCGTGCTTCTAGAGAACAGACTTGGTGTTATCTTTTTGTTATGCAATATTGTTCAAGCCTTTATCAACAAACTGCAATTAGTTGACCTGATGGACCTGTACATAACAGAGAGAGCACTCCGCCGCCCCAGAAAGCAGTGACTCATCGTACCGTCCTGTCTTATCACATAGGTCTTGCTCCATGGAAACAATGTGTAAACAATGGGAGGAATAATTTCACATAGCAGGCTAACAAAGCAATATATTTAGTAAAACCTTTGAATTTACATAAACTAGCTGTATAGATAGGATCCTTGAGATGTGAATACCCCTTTAAAAAGGGAGTCTGTCACCAGAATGCTAAATTTCAGCTCAGCCCTGTAGATAGATAGGTTAGGGTCAGGTGAATGAAACAACATATCTCTTTGTAAATTGGTGCTTCTGTTGCCAAGATATTGCTTTTTTGTTAATATGCAAATTAGCTCTTTGGAGTAACAAGATAGTTGCCATTTGCCAAGTGCATATTGATAAAAAATGCCAATATCTCAGTACCAGCGGCACCAATTGACAAGGGGAAAACAGTTAACCTATCTATCTGCAGGCCTCGAATAATAGGCTGGGCTCTGGTGACAGACTCCCATTAACAAAATCTAGGAATGGGAAGACATCTCTGTACAGTAAATGGTAGTTTCCACATTTTTAGCACAGTGTATTATTTTGCGCAGACCACCATAGCTGTATCTGCTGCCATATATTAAGTTGGTGAACCGGTGTGACCGAGCTGCCTGTCTCCTATAATAAAACATGCGATAAACAACAGAGCCAGCGCACAGAAAAACTGCTATTCTGTAAGGGAAATTCATATTAAAATGCAGCCGCATGGCAAAAGTCTGTTACATGGTTTGCGAAACCCTGCAGGTCAAGATGCTGTCAGTCTCTAAGCTTCTGTCAAGACGTATTTGTGGTTCTTGCATCAGCGATAGATTGCGAACAAGAAGGGGCTGTCTGTCAGGTAATGGTTTCCTATGTAACGGCGCAGTAATGTGTTTACTGTAACGATGACTTATACACACATTTATTTATTTATCCGCCTGGTGTCAGAAGCAGAATGTGTTACGGGAGACGAAACACTTGGCAGTACAAGTCGTGATCCAGCTGTCTTGGGATTAAAACCTTGGCCTTTGAGCGGCAAGTCCTGTTCCAGTGTGTCTGGAGCTCGGAAAGCGAGTCTGAGATTGAGGAAATTGAAGACCTCAGTGACTCTTTCGTTCCTGTAGGTTTATTTACATACGGACAAAAAGGGGATGTTTTTATAAAAATTCTTCACCATTTTAAAGACCTCTGCATGCTATCAAGGAATGGAGATAGTTTTCTTCAGCGGGGAAATGTTCGCTGCCGGAACATCCCCAAAGTGTGGACTGGAGGGGGGTGGAATGACAGGTCCCACTACCAACCTACCTGTCATTCCTAAAAATCCAGCCCAATACTGAACATTTACCAAAATACTCAGCAGACGAAAGTTGTCTGCTGAGAACAAACATTCCTTCTGGAGTTTTCTCATCTCACCCACCTGAGTAGTCTGGGTGAGATGTACACCTCCTCCATTACCTGACCAGCCATCGGCTTACAGTAGTGAATAGGATCATTTTTAAAATCCGATTTTCGATCATTAAAAAATCCCATTGAATTGCATTAGGATCAGAATTGGGATCGGGTTTGGATGGAAAATGATACAAAATCAGATTTTAAAAACGATCCTGAAATCTCAAGATCGCCTCAACCCTAATCAAGGTGCTTTTTCGAAAACAATGGGAGAAAAAAATCTGGCACTGATTTGGGGGCAGAATACCATCATGTGTTTCCATGGGTCTGTGTGAGGACCATGAGGACCAGAGGCAAAAATTTGTGACTCCAGTCCTCTTCTCCACTTTCCGATTCTGGTGCTCCAGTGATGACATTCTTGGCCTCAACGGTAAGAAACCATATACATGAACCCTTTAAATGTCCAGTGCCCCCTATTCAGCGCCAACACTCCAGTGCCCATCTAATCTTATAGTGACCATGTCATGTACATGACTTCAATGGCTGATGCAGATAATGGCTGCAGTGGTCATGTGTCGTTCATTTCAGTATCGTCGCAGAGGCCGGTAATTGGCTAAAGTTTTATATGACATCATCGCTGCAGGACCAGCGAGAACCGGAATGGCTATGACTGCAGTGATGGCACTAGACAACCCATTTAAAGGAAATGTGTCATCAGAAAATGACTATTTTTTATGAATTTTTATTTAGTATTTTTTTAATTTTTCATGTCACTGTTAGAGCTGGCAACCCTTGTTCACCCATCATTAGTCTATATTGATTTTTTTTTTCTATGTCTTTTTTGTGTTTTTTAATTACTAAACCCTGCAATTTTTACTCTGACTACTAAGCCTACTGACACTCGTAGAGGTTTTCTTTGCAGCAGTCACCTCATTTACATCACAGACAGGATTAAGTAGGGATAATACCTCTACAGATAATACCAGTGACCCATCACTTCATCCATTACTGACCATAGTGATATCACTTCTTATCTAGTCATACTCCCTGTACAGAGCCTGTACTCTCGCTTAGACCCCAATGGGTCAGCTCCAGTCTATTGCTGCCTATGTCCTTGAGACTGCTGTAACACAGATTTCTAAGTGCCGTAGTAGAAGCTGAAGCAAGATAGCCGCCCCTATAATAATGTACAGAAAATAGAATAAAAAAATATAGAGAAAATTTTTTAAAAATTCACTGTTTGGTTAATAAATAACTGGCAATGTGTTCCCTTTAAGTTCTCTTTACCCTATATATATATATATAAGATGGGTAAATTTTGCCATAGACATAAGATAGTAGCCTGACTATTAATTTGTGACTTTCAGGGGAGATGGTAGTCACAACTATGGATATGACCAAGGTTAAAGTTGCTGGAGGCGCTAATAGCAAAGCGATCTGAAGGTTGACTTTAATTTCACACTTCTATGGTAGACTATTTTTTTTCTCCTGGCCATGGTTCGTATGTTATATATCTGTGTGAAGTAATATACGACAGACCTTGCAGAGCAGTTATGGATGGTTAAAAACACATATTCAGCTGCACAAAGAGTGGGTTTTGCTGAGTGAATTACAATTTACAGCCCAAATACCATACAGGATTTCATGGCTGTTAAAAAACAAAAGATAGCAGGTTGACAAGTCTGCGCTTACGCTATATTACCGCATTAACCTGTCAATCATAAACACCACGGGGTAATTGAAAAACGGAGAGGATCCGGCGCAGCCTCGCATTTTACGCCAATGAACGTCTAATAAAAGAGTTTTGGTGTTGAGAACAAAAGTATAAATTAATTTTATTGGTCACTTTCTGTCCGTCTCTCTCTGTTGTTGTTTATAAAGTTTACGAGGATGTGACCCTTCATGTCCTCCATGCTTTATTGTCGATATCTGGATCTGGCACTTTTTCATTACCGCGTCCAGACGCCGAGGCTCGTGTGATTTGTTGAGATTGAAAGAGAGACTAAATCAAAGAAAGTTGGAAAAGTCTAAATAACAGCATAGCTAAAAACTTTCACATCTTCTAGGAACCCTATAATCCATGGACCTTATGGATTTTGTCTTATAAATCATAACCTAAGGATCTCCAAAAGAGCCTTTAAGGGGGCACCCATTAGCTGTAGTATTTATAGGTTAGATTTGCCAGGGGAGAATGGTACCCATAGATGGTGTCATGGAGTCTAGGCCGCAACGTTGCTTTTAGGATCAATAAAGACAAGGTGCAATTTTTTGTTTACTTCCCTGGGTTAAATAAGCAAATGTAACATCTCTATGAGGCTTCTACTTTGTGCACTCCCTTGAGTAAAAGGAGTCAAACCAAACTTTCTCGATGAGCCTCCGTTTCCATGTACTCCAAATCATACTATTTCTCTATGAGGCTCCTACTTTATACACTCCCACGAGTAAGAGAAATCAAGCTAATTCTCTAAGTCTCCTCCTCTGTCCACCCCCCAACAGAGCAAATCAAGCTATTTCTCTCTATGAGGCTCCTCTTTTAATACTCATCAAAGTAAAAGGAGCAAATAAAACTGTTTTATTATTTGGCTATGTGTACGCCCCTGAGTTAAAACAAAGCAAATTATTTCTCTATTTTCCCTTATAAGGCTCCTCCTTTATACACTCCCCTGAGTAAATGGAACAAATCCATCTATTCCACGTTACGAGACACTTCCCTGAGTAATAGAGCAAATGGAACTATTTTTTTTCTGAGGCTCCTTCCTTGTACACTCCCCCGAGTAAAAGGAGCAAATCATAGTATTTCACTTTATGAAGCACCTCCTTTGTACACTCCCCTGAGTAAATGGAACAAATCCATCTATTTCACTTTACGAGGCTCCTCCTTTGTACACTCCCCTGAGCAAATTGAACAAATCTATTTCACTTCCTTTGTATTTATGGCTTTTCCTTTGTACACTCCCCTGAGTAAATGGAACAAATCCATCTATTCCACTTTACAAGGCTCCTACGCTATGTATTCCCCTGAGTAAAAGGGGCAAATCAAATTATTTCACTTTAAGAGGCTCCTCCCTTGTACACTCCCTTGAGTAAATGGAACAAATCCATCTATATCACTTTACGAGGCTCCTCCTTTTTACACTCCCCTGAGTAAATGGAACAAATCCATCTATTGTACTTTAGGAAGCTCCTCTTATGTACACTCCCCTGAGTAAATTGAACAAATCCATCTATTCCACTTTACAAGGCACTTCCTTTGTACACTCCCCTGAGGAAATGAAACAAATCCATGTATTGCACTTTAGAAAGCTCCTCCTATGTATACTCCCCTGAGTAAATTGAACAAATCCATCTATTCCACTTTACAAGGCACTTCCTTTGTACACTCCCCTGAGTAAATGGAACAAATCCATTTATTCCCCTTTACGAGACACTTCCTTTGTACACTCCCCTGAGCAAAGGGAGCTAATCCATCTATTCCACTTTCCGAGGCTCCTCTTCTCTCTACTCCTACGATTAACAGGGATCAAGCCAAACCCTTTTTACTGTGTATGCCCTTAAGTAAAAATGAATATTCAGTGTTATTCCTTCCATTATTTTATTCCAATGAACAGCTCCATTTTACTCATTTCCCTTCTGAACCGAGGACGGTACATTATTATATATTAATCACACAGATACATTGGCGTATAACAGATTCACAACTTTTAGCAGGAACGTGTGAGACTTGTCAATACTCCAAGAATAAACCTGTTGAGGTTTTCTACAGCGTCCCTGTGGACTTGTCATAACATACTAGAGCAAATGAATAACTAATAGAGCTCTCCCTGTATGTACGGAGCCGGCCTTGTAATGAATTGCTCGGTTACATTGCTTTCCTATTGTTGTCAGCGTAGAAGTGTGGAGGAACAGTTATCTCTCAGTGTGACGTTGGAGCCTCAGCTGTTCATATAATGAGAATGGGTACAGTTATTAATCTCTGACTGATCTAATATATCCGCATGCTCTCAGCCCCGGCCGACGTGTTTACTGCTCTGAACATGCATTAGAAATAGAAATTTGGGTACTAATGTCATATTAAATGTGGAACCTTAGGCGCGCCTTTATTTAATTAGAGGATTAATAATATTAGGCTTACATGCTATATGTGATATTCGCTTCATTCTGGTAACGTCAATGGTCTATATATATATCTTTACGTGGAACGTGTACAATTTATTGGTGAACATGACATATCTTAATGGTCAGAATTTCATAGGCTGAATGTAGACATGACTGGTGGTGGACGACGCACCCATTCACCTCAATGGGAGCGCCTGAGATAGCTGAGTACTGCACTTCAAGACGTGAAGATAATGGGAGCGCCGTCCACCACCAGTCACTCCTATGAAATTCTGACCATTATAATAAGTTGACCACAAGTCAGGCTGGGTAGGGAAAAGAACCTCCGTTCTTAGGATTGTGGGGGTCCCAGCAGTCAGACCTCCACTGACCAAGTAGTTATCCTTTGTCATAGCCCCTTTAAGTGATCACAGCAGCACATGGTATTTCAGCGGAGAAATGTGATAATTGGAAGGCAATGTAGCTAACAGGTCACTGACTCCTACATGATAAACATACTCATCTCCTTCTCTGCATGATAAACATACTCATCTCCACTCATCTCATTAGTGTTATCTGATCAGCTCTTGGATACTGCTCCCCCTATGCCTTCATTTCGTTGCCCTACACACCTCTGACCTTACTAAGTTTATAAGATTAGTGGACGGGTCACTGCCTCCCACAGGGTCAGCACACTCTTCTCCCACTGCTGTTACCATCATCTGATTGGTTATACTATGGTATATCAATCATTGGGTTTTAGCCAGTGTGTGCCCAGGAGATGCCAACAGCCTCTGAATCTCACAGTTTAACCCCTTATATGCCATGCTCAATAGTGATCATGACATCTAAGGTGTTTGACGGAGGTCGGACAAAGGTGCAAAAACCGCAGAAGGAAGACCATGCAAAAGAAGATGAAATATTAAACCCATGATAAGAAGGTGCCCAGCTTGACAGCACCATAAAACCATGTGAGGACGGGTTCACATCTGCGCCCCGTTCTCCGCTTTCAGCAGAAGACGGAAACCCAGCAGACAGTGAGTGCCCGTGAGCGTTTTGTGGTCTCCGCGGCAAAACCGTTTTATTTATAACTGGACACAAAGCCCTGCATGTCCAACTTTGTGTCCGGTTAAAAAAAAAAAAACGGTTTAGCCGCAGAGAGCCCAAATGGACCCTTATGGAAACAGCTAGAAGATAATACTTCCCTCCTCTCTTAAAAGGAATGGACTCTCGCCAGATGGGGTGCAATGGCAGGGGGCCCCACTTATGGTTTACAATGGGACCATCTTTCGGTCTAGCACCAGAAAAGTCATTTCTCTTAACAAGACTATACAGATGTAGCAGAGTTTACCCGAACTTCTACAATTGGTTAAACTTGCTGCAGCGTGATAGCTTATCACAGAAGACAACAAAAAACAAAAAGTCATTGAAAAAGATTTTTCCAATCATTTTTTTATTGTCTTCTGTGATAAGATATCGCGTTGCAGCATTTTAACCAATTGTAGAGTTTGGGTGAATTCTGCTACCTCTGTATTCCAAGCTTTGCAGCAGAACCGCCCACCTCTTAGGCGTCCGGGTGATGTCCCTTATTTTTGGGCAGGGTTGTCGGGTCCATTACTAGCTGATATGTCTGTTCTATCTGTGACGGAGCCTATGGAAATGTATAATTACGTCTGATCTAAAATAGTTGCAGGGAAGTGGAAGCTTCTTGTAATGCAAAGACAGTTGTGACTTAAATTATCCATAATTCCAGCCTGCCAACTTGATGGCACATGTCAAGGTCACCGTCCCGCTGAGATAAGAACAGGGCTTGCCAGATTTGGCAGAGTTGAAGGGGAATGGAAGAACATGCAGAATGTAATAGAGAGTCCAATTAAGCCCTTGCTAGTTTGCCTTTTTAATGCAGATAGAAGTGAAATGTGTGACACCACATTATGTAATGTTTTGTTTCCGCGTCTTATTAGTTCCCTGTCTTCAACTTTTCCAATTTTTTTTCCAATTTATTTATTTATTTTAAAAAACGGAATAATCCCAATATCACTATACTTTAGGCAGCGGTCTTGTACCATCCTCTTCTATGTGCCTGTACTGTTCTCTGTTGCAGGAATATTCTAGTCCATGTCTCATATAGGGGCACCTGGCTTTTGGGGTAGCCAGAGTGGACACTCAGCCCTTAAAGGGGTATTCCCATGATGCATACTCACCAGTCTTCACTGCTGTAAAATCTTCTTTCTTCCTGGTTTCTTGCATTATTTGGTGGGCGGAGTTTCACATGCAACCTGCCGTTTAACTCCGTCCCCAAATTAGTGTGTAGCTCCGCCCACCCATATTGGACTATGAAGTACAGGCAGCAGCAACTCTATTCTGTGTTACATACAGAGACTGCCTGTTTCTGCCATAATGAACACAATTGAATTAGCTAACCGGATAACTGGGAGAACAGAAGAAATGAAAGCAGCTCCTCTCCCCTATCTGATAGCAGGACCTAGGTCACGTGGTGCAGACACAGGAATAGCTAGAAACACAGGTTCGCTCCCTGCACTTAGCCCCTCCTCTCTCCCCCCTGAGAGCAGCAGATACATCACTTGACTTTTGAGCAGATAAGTCAGGGCTGTGTCAACAATTAATTGAATAAAGTAAGACAGTGGACAAACAAAGCAGTTTTGCTGAAGCAGTGTATTTAGGAGAAGTCTTACATCCACATTAACAAGCAGTGTAGATAGGAGCCTTGTGATGGGACAACCCCTTTAAAGGGAGTCAGTCACTGGAAAAAAACATGCCAACCCAGTCCAGCAGATAGATAGGTAAGGGTCACCTGAATCAAACAGTTATTTCCCCTTGTGAATTAAAGCCTCCATTGCTGAGATATCTCTGTTTTTGTTACTAAGAGGGTGTCGCCATTGTTCCAAAGAGCTCATTTACATATAGACAAACACAGAGATATCTCGGCAATGGAGGCTCCGATTCAAAAGGGGAAAACGCCTTTTGACTCAGGGGACGCTAACCTATCTACATGCAGGGCTGGGCTGATATGTGGGTTCTGCTGATAGACTCCCTTTAAATGGATATTCAAGTCATTACTACAGTCAATGCTTGAATTGGATTGCTAGGACAGCTCACTTTTTATCTTTGATTATGAGGACTCCTGCCCCTCCAAGTAGTATCATCCATAAAGTTGTAGATAAAATGGCAGTGTACATCTTTGACTTTCTCTTACTCCCTCCCCCTCCTACTATACATCCTACTCTTTTGTTCTAGAAAAAGATGAGTCTTAAGAGTCTGTATATTTACTGCTATTCCTGTGATACAATTTCATTAGAATATCCCTTTAAGTAGGGATGTATTGCTGCAAATAAGTCTAGGAGAAAGTTGCGCTTGATGTAGGGAGTCCCACCCTTTTTCAGCTAAGCTCCACCCTTTACAATATTTCAGCAGGACATAAGGAAGAAAGCTTAGAAGACTCATAATTTTCTCAAAAACGCCGCTTGAGGATTGAACACCTTTTCAGGCTTATGGAGACTTACAAAGCCATTCATGCAGTTAGAAATTCTATTCATATTCCCCGAGAGCAATAACATGGCACCATCTAGTGGCCAGTTTATAATGAAGAATATAATAATGCTTCAAGTTAAATCTAATTCTAAAAATAATCTTTTTGACAAGTTCTAGCTGGAAGTAACTCAGCTTTGCTATGGTTTTGATAGACATATGTCCCTAGTTATGCACTGATGCATGACAAGGCCGCTCAGGACTGTAAGAAAGTTGGGTGGCATCCCCTGAATGCTATAATGACAGCTGACATCACAGGTGCTCTGTTTATGATTACGTCTTTGCAGGATATGGTGATATATTGGGGTTTAGTAATATATGCAGGGCTGTATTTAACATTTTTTGATCCCATAGGCGTTGGTGAGCGACGACGCCCAATGGGGCCGGATTAGAAATTACACATTCATATTCTGTTTGCCCCAAGTCACTGGAAATGGCAGTATTTTCCAATAAAAACAAGTGTTGGTGGAGATAATTTATGACATTTACATGCCTGTGTGTTCTGTAATATTTGAGTCACATTAATAGCCGTGCTGTCAACTTTGGGTAAGAACTCCCACATACGGCATATTTATGTGCGGCTCTCACATCTGAATATTTATGTGCAATTTATTAGTGTGAGGATTTCTGTGCACATAAAAAACTCATTTCAATATTGTCTAGCCAATGTATCGGCAAACAACCCCCAAGGGATAGAGGCAATGCTGAGATCTGTAGTGGGCAGGGGTTACAAGTGTCAAGATGGAGTGCAAGAAGAAAAAGGGCCAAGCCCCGTATCATCTGGGCAAAATAGTACAAGCTCCTATGCTGCACCCTCCACAATTTACATAGGAGTTTACATATATAATACTCACTGTATAATGCCCTCTTAGTCCCCCCCCCCCCCCAAGGACAACAATTTCCCTTTGGTAGTCCCAAGCTGTTCCCTTAACTGGCCCCTAAACAGTATAATGCCCCTTTTACGTACCCCAACACAGTATAATACTCCATTTGTAATCTTCACAATATAAAGCTCACTTTACTGGCCCCCACATGGTATAAAGCCCTTCTAAAGGCCCCTACACTGTATAATGTTCCATTAGTAAAGCACATAGTATAATGCTCACTTTATTGGCCCCCACACTGTTTAATGCCCCCTCTACTGGCCCCCATAAGGTATAATGCCCCCTACACAGTATAATTTGCCCTTTACTGATCCCACCACAGTATAATGCCCACTTTACTGAGTTTAACACAGTATAATGCCCCCTTTACTGATCCCCACACAGTATAATGCCCCCTTTACTGATCCCAACACAGCATAAAGCCCCCTTTACTGATCCCCACACAGCATAATTCCCCCTTTATTGATCCTACTAGAGTATAACGCCCTCTTTACTGATCCCACCACAGTATAATGCCCACTTCACTGAGTCTAACACAGTATAATGCCCACTTCACTGAGTCTAACACAGTATAATGCCCCCTTTACTGATCCTGCCACAGTATAATGCCCCCTTTACTGATCCCACCACACTATAATGCCCCATTTACTGATCCCCACACAGTATAATGCCCTCTTTACTGATCCCCACACAGCATAAAGCCCCCTTTACTGATCCCCACACAGCATAATGCCCCCTTTATTAATCCTACCACAGTATAATGCCCTCTTTACTGACCCCACCACAGTATACTGCCCCCTTTACTGATCCTACCACAGTATAATGCCCTCTTTACTGACGCCACCACAGTATAATGCCCCCTTTGCTGGCCCCACACAGTATATTGCCCCCTTTGTTGGCCCCACACAGAATAATGCCCCCTTTGCTGGCCCCACACAGTATAATGCCACTTTTACCAGCCTAATACACTTGGTGGCATATGAGTCCTTCAGGTGGTGATGCCCAGCTCAGGTCCTACTGGAAATACCAGGTCCCGCTCTGGGGGTCTCTTTACCACCATGTATTACATGGTCTTCCTACTTAATGTACAGAAGACGACCCTTGTTACTACCTACCTACTGAAATTTAATTAGTCACCAACTCTGTCTAGTCAGGCTCCGCCCCCAGTGCACTTACAGGCTGATTTGCATATCCATTATGCATTATGATGAAAGGCATCTATTTAAGATCCCTACATGGTGCTAATATTGATTTTGGAGGTATATTGGACTAGATATTCTCCCTTTAATCTACCCAGAACGCGCAGCATTCACACTGTGTGTATATGGGTATATACTGGAATCGGAAGCAAAGGTTGTAATATACTCTTAGAAGACGTCTGACTGAAGTGAGTTCAAGGTTCCTTAAAGTTCTGTGTTATTTAGTTTTCTGTTCTGTGCCCAGGGCTAAGTGTCTTTGATGAACTCGGCTGGAAAGGAAGAAATCTGACGGCTACAAGTGTTTTCTGACAGCCTTTTCATGTAGTTTATTTTCTTAAGATCACCATTACACTCCTCCAAAATGCCCGCCACATCATACCAGGGCGATATCACGTGGTGCCCGGGCTCGCTTCTGAACCAGGCTTAATAAAACCCACTTGACATTGCTGGAATACACATAACATCTGGCTCTTACATGTCTCGCTGCAAGAAAACAGCCTTTGATGTTATTTAACACCACAAAGAAAGTTGCAGAGTACTTCTGCGGAGAAGACGGAGGCGCGACACCTCTGCTGAGACTCGCAGATGACAAGTTTGATGCGCAGATGTAGCAGAGCTGAGTTTGTCATTAAGCCCTTTGAGGTTTGTGCACATTTCCAGAGTCACTTGGTTTGGCTATTACTGTGGTGGATACAGTCCTATGAAAAAGTTTGGGCACCCTATTAATCTTAATCATTTTTTGTTGTAAATATTTTGGTGTTTGCAACAGCCATTTCAGTTTGATATATCTACCGTATTTTACGGACTATAAGGCGCACTGGACTATAAGCCGCATTGCCCATGAGCGCCTTATAGTCCGTCTCGGTTCATATATAAGGCGCACCGGACTATAAGCCGCAGTCCGGTGCGCATTATATGTTATTGAAAGCGGCAGCAGGCAGACTTTGCCAGCGGCCGCTTAACCCCCCGCGTGCCAGCCGCTTCTATTGGAAGCGCTCGGCAGGCGAGGAGGGGCTCTATCAGCAAAATCATGCTGATAGAGCCCAACCGTAATGTTGTGAAACTTACCGAGCGGTGCAGGGCGGGCGGGCATTCAGGTCTCCTCTTCCTCCGATGTTCCGTCCTCCTCCTCCGCTGCTCGCTGATAATGGCCTGGGCGCATGCGCAGTAGTAGAAGCATTATGATATTGCGCATGCGCCCAGGCCATTAGTTCGCGAGCGCCGGAGGAAGTGGTCAGGACATCGGAGGAAGAGGAGGCCTGAATGCCCGCCCGCCCTGCACCGCTGGGTAAGTTTCACGTTCTGTTTCAGCGTGACAGCAGGGCTGCCGGACACTTCCCATTCATTTCTATGGGAGCCGGCATGCGAGCGCTCCCCATAGAAATGAATGGACTGCTTTTTTCCATTCATTTCTATGGGGAGCGCTCGCATGCCGGCTCCTATAGAAATGAATGGGAAGTGTCTGTCCATTCATTTCTATGGGGAGCGCTCGCATGCCGGCTCCCATAGAAATGAATGGGAAGTGTCCGGCAGCCCTGCTGTAACGCCGGCGTGTACGGCTGTGATACACGCCGGCGTTCCGTAGTGTGAATGCACCCTTACGGTGCCTTTTATGTATGTATGTAAGCGGCACGCAGACTTTGCCGCCGCTTCCAATCATATATAAGGCGCACCGGACTATAAGCCGCACTTACGATTTCTGAGGAAATCATAGGTTTTTATGTGCGCCTTATAGTCCGGAAAATACGGTAATAACTGATGGACACAGTAATATTTCAGGATTGAAATGAGGTTTATTGTACTAACAGAAAATGTGCAATATGCATTAAACCAAAATTTGACCGATGCAAAAGTATGGGCACCCTTATCATTTTATTGATTTGAATTCCCCTAACTACTTTTTACTGACTTACTGAAGCACAAAATTGGTTTTGTAACCTCAGTGAGCTTTGAACTTCATAGCCAGATGTATCCAATCATGAGAAAAGGTATTTAAGGTGGCCAATTGCAAGTTGATCTCCTATTTGAATCTCCTCTGAAGAGTGGCATCATGGGCTACTCAAAACAACTCTCAAATGATCTGAAAACAAAGATTGTTCAACATAGTTGTTCAGGGGAAGGATACAAAAAGTTGTCTCAGAGATTTAACCTGTCAGTTTCCACTGTGAGGAACATAGTAAGGAAATGGAAGACCACAGGGACAGTTCTTGTTAAGCCCAGAAGTGGCAGGCCAAGAAAAATATCAGAAAGGCAGAGAAGAAGAATGGTGAGAACAGTCAAGGACAATCCACAGACCACCTCCAAAGAGCTGCAGCATCATCTTGCTGCAGATGGTGTCACTGTGCATCGGTCAACTATACAGCGCACTTTACACAAGGAGAAGCTGTATGGGAGAGTGATGAGAAAGAAGCCGTTTCTGCACGTACGCCACAAATAGAGTTGCCTGAGGTATGAAAAAGCACATTTGGACAAGGCAGCTTCATTTTGGAAACAAAAATTGAGTTGTTTGGTTATAAAAAAAGGCGTTATGCATGGCGTCCAAAAAGAAACAGCATTCCAAGAAAAACACATGCTACCCACTGTAAAATTTGGTGGAGGTTCCATCATGCTTTGGGGCTGTGTGGCCAATGCCGGCATCGGGAATCTTGTTAAAGTTGAGGGTCGCATGGATTCCACTCAGTATCAGCAGATTCTTGAGAATAATGTTCAAGAATCAGTGACGAAGTTGAAGTTACGCCGGGGATGGATATTTCAGCAAGACAATGATCCAAAACACCGCTCCAAATCAACTCAGGCATTCATGCAGAGGAACAATTACAATGTTCTGGAATGGCCATCCCAGTCCCCAGACCTGAATATCATTGAACATCTGTGGGATGATTTGAAGCGGGCTGTCCATGCTCGGCGACCATCTAACTTAACTGAACTTGAATTGTTTGTCCAAAATACCTTTATCCAGGATCCAGGAACTGATTAAAAGCTACAGGAAGCGACTAGAGGCTGTTATCTTTGCAAAAGGAGGATCTACTAAATATTAATGTCACTTTTCTGTTGAGGTGCCCATACTTTTGCAGCGGTCAAATTTTGGTTTAATGCATATTGCACATTTTCTGTTAGTACAATAAACCTCATTTCAATCCTGAAATATTACTGTGTCCATCAGTTATTAGATATATCAAACTGAAATGGCTGTTGCAAATACCAAAATATTTAGAACTAAAAATGATTAAGATTAATAGGGGTGCCCAAACTTTTTCATAGGACTGTACATAACGGGATACGTTCGATGATGTCATCATTGAACTATATATCAATCAGCCATAAGATTAAGACCAATGACCAGTAAAGTCAATACGTTAAACTTGAGTGCTTATAGCAAGGAATGGGACATAGAATTCAGCAAGTAAATTGTTAATTCTTGAAATTGGACAAGTGTAAGGATTGGAGTGATTTTGACCAGGGCAAATTGAGATGGCTAGGTAAGGCTAAGTTCACACGTATTCTAGACTCCACCACAGAAACCGCCAAAAATCTGCCTGCGGTATGACTGGACTAGTTGGGTGCACAATCCGGGAAAGATGTGCCTCTGTTATAAGGAGGCGTGTATCTGGTCATAAATAAGACCCTCCGCCAAAAGCGGGGTTGTGAAGACTGGCATTAACAATGCCGATTCCCAGTCATTTCTCTTTGTGCCTCTCAAGTCCCCATAATATGTCCCTACATTATAATATCCCCTCCAGTTGCCCTGTCCTCCTTCAATTCTCCCCACAGTATAATGCCCTCTCCAGTTTAATGCCCCCCACCAGCTGCCCCCACAGTCTAATGTCCCCTCCTATTTGCCCCATAGTATAATGTCCTCCTCCAGCTACTCCCACAGTTTAATGCCCCTCGCCAGCTGCCCCACAGTATAATGCCCCTCCCATCTCCAGCTACCTCACAGTTTAATGTCCCCCCTCCAGTTGCCCCCATTATATTATGTCCCTCTCCTGCTACCAGGCAAACATAAAAAAAAACAAACAAAAAAAACCTAATACTCACCTCGCCCCCTTCCCCTGCTGTTCTGTCAGCCGTCTCTGCTCTGGAGCATTGAAGGATGTCATCAAAACCCACCTATATTTCCCAGAGCAGAGATGGGGGCCAAAATGGTGAAGCAGGAAGCCGACAGCTTCCTGCCTCACCATTATATTCACTTACCTGTGTCCTCCCATTTACATGCATTGAATCTGTGAGCAAACAGTATTTCCCATAATTCATCTGCTTGTTCTTACTCTCTGTGTACCCCTCTCTTCTCTACTCTCCCCAGGAATGAAATCACCAGGAATATACAACACCTGTGTGCAAACTCCCTCCCTGAGGTCTGTGTTGGGTCACAGTAGTTTTTCAGTCCATGCAGCCCTGCATTAGTAAATCACTCTCATGTCAGTATGAGTGGCGTGAACAGGTTACACGCTGCTGTGACGTTTCATTTGCTGGCTGAACTGCTCACAGGGAATGGTAGTGAGTTTGTAAACGAAATGTCACAGCTGTGGTCAATAACCAGAAAATAAATCAGATAAACGGTGCCAAATTTAAACAAGATACATATTAGGAAGTGTTTTACATTGATGCATCCTGTTATTTGGACCCTTTAAAATAGAATAAGATGAGGGATCCCCAAACAATGGACACTGTCACCCTGATAGCGGGGTAGTGCAGAGAAGTAGTGACTGTATATGCAATGTATATGAACAATTGGAATCTACCAAAATGATGGCGTCCTACAATCCTCCTCTATAATATTCATGGCAGAGACTGTAAATAGTAAGATATATACAGGCTTTATCCGTCATTCCGTAGAAGCCATTATATCCCAGAGAACAACAGGACATGACTTATGCATTAGTCTTCTTGTTTGTCAGTAAAATATAGCCGTGCACCATGAGGCGGTATAAAGCAATCACCGCTACTACGGGGTCATTATAAATATATATGTATTTTTCCGTAGATGTATTCAGTCAATAATAACATCTCCAGAGATACCGCCACAAAACGGGGCAAAGAGACGTCTCGCGGCGCCTTTGTAGCTGCCAGCCGCCGCAAACCGTGATGTTTAAATAATCCTCTTTGTTACGTCTTCCATTCAGAGGTTACCTTCAAGGCACCGGTGTCAATTATAGAAAAAATAGCAGGCCTCAAACTTATTGACAATCTGCCAGAGTCATGGAGATTTGATAATAAGTAAGAGTCTTGTCTTCATATTTTCTATTCCACCGGCTAGTCCTAGGAACGGGGATGGAAGTCAATAAATGCGATGCACTTTATGAGGCTGAGTAATGTATTATAAATGAGGCTCTTATTAATATCATACTGGATTTTTCGGCTCCGCTCTGTAAGTGTTTTGTGACCTGCGTCTTCAAGATATCTTATCGCTTCTTGTAACTGGGTAGAGGGTTCTGAGAGCGAGGCCTAGGCCATGGCCGTGATCGATGGAGGATCCTTGATATGGCGTGTCTGCAGAGAGAAGAGCAGGGCGAATCTGGTGACCTAAATAACAGGACTCGGTGGTGACCCCCGGGCGCATGACCTCACAGGAAGGAAGTCGCGAAAGAGGCCCAAAAGAGGTGGGAACTCCACGTCAGAGTATGATGTGGCGGCCATTGTAGTTCACCGAGACGAATCTCCAAATAATTTGGAATATTAAGGTCAAAACTGGATCGGTACACGTCGGTACGCCCATCTCTAGCAGAGATTATTCAAGAGTCAATCCAACCCAAAGCTACGTTCAGTATCATAACTATGGACAACCATATGCTTTAGGCAACTTTTGGCTGAATTCTTGTTAGTGACAGCTATTCCTCCCTACACGTGCACACCCAGCTTGGGCAAGCAAGCAAGTGAGTGGATAAGCCTTAAAGAGGGCCATACCAATCCCCCAAATTTTAGCAAGACCAGTCAACTATTTAATGTTGACTCTTCCCAAATGTCAGGTTTTGATGCTGAGGATCAGGCACCTGTATTTCAATATGCGCCATCCTTCTGTCCTAGGGGAAGTTAAGCTGCTGGCGGAGATGTCTGACATGACTTACTACCCTCTCGTCGCTGAAAAGATTTGCACGCGAAGGACGAGTGTGCATGTGCCTGACGAAGTCCCATACGCACTTTGATTGGCCAAGCATGCAGATCTTTTCAATCTGGCCAAACCAAACCCAACCATGTTAGTGAGACCAGTCAACTATCTGATGGTTTGAGGGAGCTCAAGACTCTTTCCAGAGGACAGTAGATAAGGATCAGGCAGATGTATTTCAATAGGCCCGATCCTTTTGTTTTAAGGGAAGGTAAGCCAGAGGTAACTGGTAACAATTTTCTATTTCCTCTCTATTTAAAAGAATTGTGAGCATGCATGTGTATGGGAAAGACAGGAGGAATAGCCATTTACTAAGCAAGTGTTCCACCAATAGCTTTCTGTGTATGGACAGTTTAACATATTGTCAGACATCTCTGGTAGCGGCTAATCCCCCTTAGCACAAAATAATTGGATATGAGATGGTTGTGTGATCTGCCAAAATCGACAGAGGTTTAATGGCTGCCATTTTTTGGACTTTTTTGTGAAACAGGTCATCCTATGTAGAGCTGAATAGATTTACCTCTGCTGAGATCTCTAGCGATCAGAGGGACAACTTGGCTACAAGTGTTCAAATTCCCTGCAGTGCCACCACAGGAGAATTAAAGTATTACACAATTCTCATTAAAGTCATGTAATGCATGGACGTGCAAGGTCTTCCATGGAGTAGGACACTCTTTGTAGACCCTCTAGCAATGTAATAGTGTCATGGCTGTGATGTCCAAGTCAAGTGCATGTGTGGGAATCAAGAACAAGCGTCGACGTTGAGTTGACAGCTATGGAGGTTGTATGGGGTGATGTACCGCATACACAGTTGTAAAGGGGCGGTTTATAAGATTCATACGTTTGATTTCCTTTCAATAAAAGACAAATGAATGTAGGCCGGGATTTACTGCACTATCCATAATGTTCTGCCTTCAAGAGAAAATGTAGAAATAATACAGAATTAAAATACTAACCTGTAGATGTGAAGGCCCTGGAGCATCACACCATGAGTAACCTAGTTATGTGGATGTAAATGACACAATAGATCATTAGACGGGAGGACGGGGCACGTGGCCATGTCTCCCTGAGCTACCGGCCTGCTCTAGGTGACTCTCACTCATTGTCCTTTAACACATTATCCAGTCCACAGCCTCATTGATTTCATATGTGGCCTGTGATTATATGGAGCGAGTATTATCCATCTACCCTGACAATCTGATTGTAATGAAATCCCTCCGGATACTTCAAGCAGAAAAACAAACTATCCTTTCAATCAATGCTGTGCAGACTGTATACCATGGCCGTCCCCGAGATATCCATCAGACCCATTAGTGGCATCATAGACCTGCTGGAAATACACTGTATATGGATGGATAGATGGATGGATGGATGGATAGATAGATAGATAGATAGATAGATAGATAGATAGATGATAGATAGATAGATAGATAGATAGATAGATAGATAGATAGATAGATAGATAGGAGATAGATAAATAGATAGATAGGAGATAGAGAGAGAGAGATAGGAGATAGATAGATAGATAGATAGATAGATGATAGATAGATAGATAGATAGATAGATAGATAGATGATAGATAGATAGATAGATAGATAGATAGATAGATAGGAGATAGATAGATGATAGATAGATAGATAGATAGATAGATAGATAGGAGATAGATAAATAGATAGATAGGAGATAGAGAGAGAGATAGGAGATAGATAGATAGATAGATAGATAGATAATAGATAGATAGATAGATAGATAGATAGATAGATAGATAGGAGATAGATAGATAGATAGATAGATAGATAGATAGATAGGAGATAGATAAATAGATAGATAGATAGATAGATAGATAGGAGATAGATAGATAGATGATAGATAGATAGATAGATAGATAGATAGATAGATAGATAGATAGGAGATAGATAGATAGATAGATAGATAGATAGATAGATAGATAGGAGATAGATAGATAGATAGATAGATAGATAGATAGATAGGAGATAGATAGATAGATAGATAGATAGATAGATAGGAGATAGATAGATAGATAGATAGATAGATAGATAGATGATAGATAGATAGATAGATAGATTATAGATAGATAGATAGATAGATAGATAGATAGATAGATAGTAGATAGATATGATAGTTAAATGATAGCTAATATACATAACTCTTCTACCTTGAATTACAATCACATAATCCAGAATATATCACAGACACATTTGACCATTTCCCGGTCTCCCGTAGACATGTATAGATGAGGGGGCACGCACTCCCCCGCCTCATATACTGTACATCAGCAGCTGACCTACTGTAGGAACAGGTGAGAAATGTTCTTTGCTGGTAAAATCCCTTTGAGACCACCATTGGCCATGATCTTAATAGAGCATCAAAAGTGACCTTGCCGAGATTTTATAGCCCGCCACCTGGTGTACAATACTAGAACAGCAGACCCTCCCATATAGCAATGTGACAGTCGTAGAAATTCTCGCCTCATATGAAGGAACCTCATTAGTAAATTAGTCACTAAATAAGTTTCTGTATGAGATGTGTGACACGCGTGACTACGATGTGAGCCAGACATGGCTATGACCGATCTATGCGTGACACTCAATGACCTTCACTGACACTTGCCCTTGAAGGAGCGTCCATAGGGGCTGCGTGGGTTTCCGGGCTGCCTGCTTCAGTAGTGATGTCACTATGATCTCTTTGTATCTGTCTATGAGACGGCGGGTCCATAACTGTCAGATTATGATTATTATTTTCTTGCCACGTCCCCGGCCCGTGTGCCATCCTCTCTTCACTAATTATTTCCCAAGTGACTTCTACCATTGTGATGAATTACCGCCACATTCACTTAGCGGGAGATAAACAATATTCTGGTTTAGGGGAGAGTGTCAGGATGAAAATTTCTATCATTATGCATCCGCCGGCGCCATCCTGTTTAATGCAAATAAATTAAGGACTAGACTGAGCAGAAAAATCTAGAATTGTATTTGTGAATCTTCACTTAAATTACAAAGAAATGACAAAATATAATAAAAACAAAGGGTTAAAACGACCTCTAGTTGTGTCCTAGGAGGCAGCAGTTTTGTCTCCCTCTCCTTCTCGCTGCTCTAGGGTTAGTGGAAGTGAAGTATGATGAAAGAGGAAAGCTTAGGCTACTTTTTCTATGGCTGGGAGGCATCTTTCTGCAGCAGGAACCTCCCCCCATAAACTTGATCCTCAGTGATCTGTCTACCACGAATCAACCTTCTTCTTTTAAAATTCACTATCCGTGATCTATCCTTAGCAGTATTGAACTGACCCATCTGAATACCGGAGAATTCTCCAATGGGCGGCCAATAGGCCCAGGCTACACCACAATAATGATCCAGAAGAAGACATCCACATTTAAAGGGTTCATTAGGTCCTTCAGAATCATTTTATCTGGTGGGCCCAAGGAACCTCAATCCATTTAAAGGGTCCATTAGGTCCTTCAGAATCATTTTATCTGGTGGGCCCAAGGAACCTCAATCTATTTAAGGAGTCCATTAGGTCCTTCAGAATCATTTTATCTGGTGGGCCCAAGGAACCTCAATCTATTTAAGGAGTCCATTAGGTCCTTCAGAATCATTTTATCTGGTCGGTCCAAGCAACCTCAATCTATTTAAGGAGTCCATTAGGTCCTTCAGAATCATTTTATCTGGTCGGTCCAAGCAACCTCAATCTATTTAAGGAGTCCATTAGGTCCTTCAGAATCATTTTATCTGGTGGGCCCAAGGAACTTCAATCCATTTAAAGGGTCCATTTGGTCCTTCAAAATCATTTTATCTGGTGGGCCCAAGGAACCTCAATCTATTTAAGAAGTCCATTCGGTCCTTCAGAATCATTTTATCTGGTGGGCCCAAGGAACCTCAATGCAACACTGGTCCTTAGGATAGGTCCTCAGTAGCAGATCGTGGGTTCGACTCTAGGCACCCTCACCGATCAGCTGTTTGCCAAAGCCATGGTGTATCAGTACTATACAGCTCCATACCCTTGTATTAACCCGTAAAGGTACTACTAGCTCAGTCCCATTCACTTAAGGTGTAAGCCACTTACTTGGAAGTTCTTAAGGACCTTCCTACATGTACACTTGGTTGGCTGAGCATGCATGTGTTTTCAATGGTAAAGCGTGGTAAGGTGCCATCAGACAACTCTGGAGATGTCTCCACTGAGAAGAAAAAGATTGGGCTTGTTCAAGATACTGAAGCTTAGCCTTATTATGATCATCATTCTGTTTGGGATGGATCCCTGTCCTTGCCAAACCTTTTATATGGAGACACATAGCTCTGTAGCAGCGCTGTATACGCAAAACAGAAGGCTAGTTTTTTTTACCAAAACTACTTGCAATGTTGCTTCACTTTTCATTTCAGACACACCAGAGCCTTAACAAATTAGTTCCAACAATATACACACCCTTAAAGCCCCACACAGGGCATTTTAATACGGTTTTCTCCTGATTTTTTGGAGTCCGGTGTCAGATTTATAAGGTTTCCGGTGTCACCTTCTTACTGACATTAATAACGCATGATCGCCTTGAGATGTCCTATATTATAGCGTGTAATGGATCCTTGTTTGGCGCAGACAATGGCTCCCTCTGTTTTGCTCATCCATTACTTTAACCCAATGTGTTTCTCATTCAAGTATTTTCTGGCTTTGTAGATGGGATTGGCAGGCGAGGGGTGAATAGCGGGCCAGGGTCTCATTACAATGTTTTATCGCTTGCCTGGAAAACACAGTGCAAAAATTTTAAAAAAAGCAGCTTCAGTCTCCAGCATCTGGTAAATTCACTTTCTAGTTATTTTTGTATCCTCGTTGGCCGATCCTACTGTTCTGAGACAATTTCTATGTACAGATTCGGATGCAGATTTATGTGCGCCCAAGTACTCGGACCACCCAATGCCCTCTCCTCTATATAGGTCTCAAAGTATGTGGTGCTGGTCTTATATATTTACTCTGAGGGCCCCACATGTGTAAGACAACGTGGTCAGGAAATACCAAGTCATTGGCAAGCTGAGTGTTGGATCACTAACTGCAGTACAGTATATTCATTCTAACCTTGATAGTTAAAAAAAATTTTTGCCGGACCCTTGACAATAAGCTGTTATCCTGGTGTAGGAACCTGGAATCAAGTGTTCAAATTCCCCAGAGCACCTCCGCAGGTGAAGTGAAGCATTACAAAGTTTTCATTAAGATCAATGACCTGTCAATGTAAGACCCAGTTCAAATCTGTGCATGGGTTTCCATTCCGGGAGCCCCCCCGAATGGAAAACTAATCTGCATAAAAAAGCGGTTACCTTAGGAAATCTGTAGACCACATTGACTATAGTGGGGTCTGTGTGGTTTCACGCAAAAAATGCGGAGAGAGAAGTGATGCTTGCAGGGAACGGAATGGCCCAAACGCAGATGTGAATTGGACCTAATACAAGTATGTATAGACTCCTGCAGGGAAAGAGACGATCTGATCTTGAAGAGGGTCCTTTGTTTATTATTTCTTTTCTGTGATATCACTATTGGCTGTGCATGTTATGTGCTCTGTGACATCACTGTGTGTATTCTCCCTGTACTGTGACATCACTGTGTGTATTATCTCTGTACTGTGACATCACTGTGTGTATTATCCCTGTACTGTGACATCACTGTGTGTATTATCTCTGTACTGTGACATCACTGTGTGTATTATACCTGTACTGTGACATCACTGTGTGTATTATCTCTGTACTGTGACATCACTCTGTGTATTATCCCTGTACTGTGACATCACTGTGTGCATTATCTCTGTACTGTGACATCACTCTGTGTATTATCTCTGTACTGTGACATCACTGTGTGCATTATCTCTGTACTGTGACATCACTCTGTGTATTATCTCTGTACTGTGACATCACTGTGTGTATTATCTCTGTACTGTGACATCACTGTGTGTATTATCCCTGTACTGTGACATCACTGTGTGTATTATCTCTGTACTGTGACATCACTGTGTGCATTATCTCTGTACTGTGACATCACTGTGTGTATTATCCTGTACTGTGACATCACTGTGTGTATTATCTCTGTACTGTGACATCACTGTGTGTATTATCTCTGTACTGTGACATCACTGTGTGTATTATCTCTGTACTGTGACATCACTGTGTGTATTATCTCTGTACTGTGACATCACTCTGTGTATTATCTCTGTACTGTGACATCACTGTGTGCATTATCTCTGTACTGTGACATCACTGTGTGCATTATCTCTGTACTGTGACATCACTGTGTGTATTATCCCTGTACTGTGACATCACTGTGTGTATTATCCCTGTACTGTGACATCACTGTGTGTATTATCTCTGTACTGTGACATCACTGTGTGTATTATCCCTGTACTGTGACATCACTGTGTGTATTATCTCTGTACTGTGACATCACTGTGTGTATTACCCCTGTACTGTGACATCACTGTGTGTATTATCTCTGTACTGTGACATCACTGTGTGTATTATCCCTGTACTGTGACATCACTGTGTGTATTATCCCTGTACTGTGACATCACTGTGTGCATTATCTCTGTACTGTGACATCACTGTGTGTATTATCTCTGTACTGTGACATCACTGTGTGTATTATCTCTGTACTGTGACATCACTGTGTGTATTATCTCTGTACTGTGACATCACTGTGTGTATTATCTCTGTACTGTGACATCACTCTGTGTATTATCTCTGTACTGTGACATCACTGTGTGCATTATCTCTGTACTGTGACATCACTGTGTGTATTATCTCTGTACTGTGACATCACTGTGTGTATTATCTCTGTACTGTGACATCACTCTGTGTATTATCTCTGTACTGTGACATCACTGTGTGCATTATCTCTGTACTGTGACATCACTGTGTGCATTATCTCTGTACTGTGACATCACTGTGTGTATTATCCCTGTACTGTGACATCACTGTGTGTATTATCCCTGTACTGTGACATCACTGTGTGTATTATCTCTGTACTGTGACATCACTGTGTGTATTATCCCTGTACTGTGACATCACTGTGTGTATTATCTCTGTACTGTGACATCACTGTGTGTATTACCCCTGTACTGTGACATCACTGTGTGTATTATCTCTGTACTGTGACATCACTGTGTGTATTATCCCTGTACTGTGACATCACTGTGTGTATTATCCCTATACTGTAACATCACTGTGTGTATTATCCTGTACTGTGACATCACTGTGTGTATTATCTCTGTACTGTAACATCACTGTGTGTATTATCTCTGTACTGTGACATCACTGTGTGTATTATCCCTGTACTGTGACATCACTGTGTGTATTATCTCTGTACTGTGACATCACTGTGTGTATTACCCCTGTACTGTGACATCACTGTGTGTATTATCTCTGTACTGTGACATCACTGTGTGTATTATCCCTGTACTGTGACATCACTGTGTGTATTATCCCTATATTGTAACATCACTGTGTGTATTATCCTGTACTGTGACATCACTGTGTGTATTATCTCTGTACTGTGACATCACTGTGTGTATTATCTCTGTACTGTGACATCACTGTGTGTATTACCCCTGTACTGTGACATCACTGTGTGTATTATCCTGTACTGTGACATCACTGTGTGTATTATCCCTGTACTGTGACATCACTGTGTGTATTATCCCTGTACTGTGACATCACTGTGTGTATTATCCCTGTACTGTAACATCACTGTGTGTATTATCCCTGTACTGTGACATCACTGTGTGTATTATCCCTATACTGTAACATCACTGTGTGTATTATCCTGTACTGTGACATCACTGTGTGTATTACCCCTGTACTGTGACATCACTGTGTGTATTATCCTGTACTGTGACATCACTGTGTGTATTATCCCTGTACTGTGACATCACTGTGTGTATTATCCTGTACTGTGACATCACTGTGTGTATTATCCTGTACTGTGACATCACTGTGTGTATTATCTCTGTACTGTGACATCACTGTGTGTATTATCTCTGTACTGTGACATCACTGTGTGTATTATCTCTGTACTGTGACATCACTGTGTGTATTATCTCTGTACTGTGACATCACTGTGTGTATTATCCTGTACTGTGACATCACTGTGTGTATTATCCCTATACTGTAACATCACTGTGTGTATTATCCCTGTACTGTGACATCACTGTGTGTATTATCTCTGTACTGTGACATCACTGTGTGTATTATCTCTGTACTGTGACATCACTGTGTGTATTATCTCTGTACTGTGATATCACTGTGTGTATTACCCCTGTACTGTGACATCACTGTGTGTATTATCTCTGTACTGTGACATCACTGTGTGTATTATCCTGTACTGTGACATCACTGTGTGTATTATCCCTATACTGTAACATCACTGTGTGTATTATCCCTGTACTGTGACATCACTGTGTGTATTATCTCTGTACTGTGACATCACTGTGTGTATTATCTCTGTACTGTGACATCACTGTGTGTATTATCTCTGTACTGTGATATCACTGTGTGTATTACCCCTGTACTGTGACATCACTGTGTGTATTATCTCTGTACTGTGACATCACTGTGTGTATTATCCCTGTACTGTGACATCACTGTGTGTATTATCCCTGTACTGTGACATCACTGTGTGTATTATCTCTGTACTGTGACATCACTGTGTGTATTATCCTTGGGTATAAAGCAGACTGTAATAATCGTACACTTTTCAAGTTCTGACCTTGCTGCCTTATTGGGTCATGGTATATTGGGTACCACCTTATTACGTTTTGTTATAGTGCCCCATGGTTACTTGTTATGCCCCTGAGCCTGCTGGAGCTTTGCTGGCACTTATGTAATATACTGGACGGACTATTTCAGCAATTCCCTGGCCGTATTACTTTCCGCTCACCATATGCAGAATACAATGAGGGTATATAATAGAGCGGCTCCTGCAATAAATATGCCTGATCCATTGTAGTTAGTAGAGCCGGCAGCGACACAACTCTCACTTCTCATTGCACAAATTCTCATGTTTTATAGATCTTATCATCTCGCTCACTTTATATATATCTATATCTATAGAAGAGTAAAAAACAATCCCCGCATAAAACAGTGGAATTGAGAAGACAGAAAGCGGCCTTTGTTCCGGCAGTAAAATGATTATTTAAACAGATATTTCATCAGATATACTCGCAGGGCATTTTAATGTCGATCCCACTTCTCAAGATGCCGTGATAGGCGCTCGGGAGGATTGCTCGGTCCTTTCCATTTTATTGATACCGCAGCGTTCTGCACAATACATCACCGAGGAAGGATCGGCAGTGAGTGATGAGAAGAACACGCCGACGCTCCTTCATGTTCCTTCTTAAAGGGATTCTTCGCATTCTAAAACCCATTGTTATCGCCTCTGAAGATTCGCTTCCTCTTAGATTATGATACGTTGGCCCAAGGATTTGTTTCGGGTTGATCATGAACTGGAATAATCCCGTGTAATAAGTGGAGGCCTGGGGAAGGTGTGTAAACATAATATGCATAATATACTCCCCTTCCTTCATCTCTTCTGAGTATCCTTGCAGCATCCTGCGCTCCCTTGCCGTCTTCTTCCGGCCTCCTGGGTAATGTCAAACATAGGCCTCAGAGGGGTACAATGACAACATGATGTCCGTATTAAAACAACTTATTGTCAGTGTGCCCATTGTGACTGCTGAGACCTGGGATTGTGACCCCAAGGGGCATGACATCACCCAGGAGGGTGTAATAGGACCCCAACAGAGTAAGGATGCCCAGGAGAGGTGAGGGAAGGTGGACATATCTCTGTATTAAAGGGATCCTATCATTGGATACCCTTTTTTTTCTGACTAACACGTAGGAATAGCCTTAAGAAAGACTCTGCACCATCTTCTCTGCACCACCATTCGGTAGAAATCCGGTCCGGTATGCAAATGAGTTCTCTCGCAGCACTGGGGGCGGTCCCTGGCGCTCAAAAAGCACTGAGGGCGTCCCCAATGCTGCGAGAGAACTCTCCAGCAACACCTCCATCTTCTTCTGGAATGCCCTCTCCCTGCGTCTTCTTCCGTCCTGGGTTTCAATCTTCTAGGCCTTGGGCAGAGCGCATGCATATGCCCGGGCCACAAGAAAATGGCCGCTTACACCAGCTTACTGGTGGTCTTCAAATTCCAGTCCAAAAAACTCTCATGTGAACTTACCCTTACACTTATGGTCACAGATGATAATCCCCAGAGTTTCAGTTTTGAGTACGAAAAACGTTTGGAAAATTTGAGTCAAATATGGTTCATTCTGAACTGATTCCCTCATTTGTGTACAGTTATTGCGCCGTCCTCTGTTCAAGGTCCTTGTCTCTTGGCCAAAGTGGATAGAGCTCACAATGAGTGTCTCTCACTCTGGAAGACCTATCCTGTCCTGTTTTACTCATTGACTGGATGGACATTGTGTAATACTTTATTTTTCCTGTGGTGGCACTGTGGGGAAATTAAACACTTACTGTCAGGTTACTCTACAGATTATAGATTTTGGGAGGGGGTAAATCTCTGGTCAGCTTATTAAGGGACCCTTTTGTCAAAGTTACTAGGCAAAGTGGAGTACCCCTTAAGTGAAGCTACAACTTTTATTAGGATAAACTTTATTGTCATTTAACAGGATTTTTTTTTTTTTACATTCGAACAGCAATGTGTGAATTATATACAGTCCTATGAAAAAGTTTGGGCACCCCTATTAATCTTAATCATTTTTAGTTCTAAATATTTTGGTATTTGCAACAGCCATTTCAGTTTGATATATCTAATAACTGATGGACACAGTAATATTTCAGGATTGAAATGAGGTTTATTGTACTAACAGAAAATGCGCAATATGCATTAAACCAAAATTTGACCGGTGCAAAAGTATGGGCACCTCAACAGAAAAGTGACATTAATATTTAGTAGATCCTCCTTTTGCAAAGATAACAGCCTCTAGTCGCTTCCTGTAGCTTTTAATCAGTTCTTGGATCCTGGATAAAGGTATTTTGGACAAACAATTCAAGTTCAGTTAAGTTAGATGGTCGCCGAGCATGGACAGCCCGCTTCAAATCATCCCACAGATGTTCAATGATATTCAGGTCTGGGGACTGGGATGGCCATTCCAGAACATTGTAATTGTTCCTCTGCATGAATGCCTGAGGATTTGGAGCGGTGTTTTGGATCATTGTCTTGCTGAAATATCCATCCCCGGCGTAACTTCAACTTCGTCACTGATTCTTGAACATTATTCTCAAGAATCTGCTGATACTGAGTGGAATCCATGCGACTCTCAACTTTAACAAGATTCCCGATGCCGGCATTGGCCACACAGCCCCAAAGCATGATGGAACCTCCACCAAATTTTACAGTGGGTAGCATGTGTTTTTCTTGGAATGCTGTTTCTTTTTGGACGCCATGCATAACGCCTTTTTTTTATAACCAAACAACTCAATTTTTGTTTCCAAAATGAAGCTGCCTTGTCCAAATGTGCTTTTTCATACCTCAGGCAACTCTATTTGTGGCGTACGTGCAGAAACGGCTTCTTTCTCATCACTCTCCCATACAGCTTCTATTTGTGCAAAGTGCGTTGTATAGTTGACCGATGCACAGTGACACCATCTGCAGCAAGATGATGCTGCAGCTCTTTGGAGGTGGTCTGTGGATTGTCCTTGACTGTTCTCACCATTCTTCTTCTCTGCCTTTCTGATATTTTTCTTGGCCTGCCACTTCTGGGCTTAACAAGAACTGTCCCTGTGCTCTTCCATTTCCTTACTATGTTCCTCACAGTGGAAACTGACAGGTTAAATCTCTGAGACAACTTTTTGTATCCTTCCCCTGAACAACTATGTTGAACAATCTTTGTTTTCAGATCATTTGAGAGTTGTTTTGAGTAGCCCATGATGCCACTCTTCAGAGGAGATTCAAATAGGAGATCAACTTGCAATTGGCCACCTTAAATACCTTTTCTTATGATTGGATACATCTGGCTATGAAGTTCAAAGCTCACTGAGGTTACAAAACCAATTTTGTGCTTCAGTAAGTCAGTAAAAAGTAGTTAGGGGAATTCAAATCAATAAAATGATAAGGGTGCCCATACTTTTGCATCGGTCAAATTTTGGTTTAATGCATATTGCACATTTTCTGTTAGTACAATAAACCTCATTTCAATCCTGAAATATTACTGTGTCCATCAGTTATTAGATATATCAAACTGAAATGGCTGTTGCAAACACCAAAATATTTAGAACAAAAAATGATTAAGATTAATAGGGGTGCCCAAACTTTTTCATAGGACTGTATTTCTTCTGATCAGAACGGTGTCTTCTCACCAGCTTGTTTGTCTTTCCACCTGTAGATTCTGGTTAATCTCTTTCCTGTGTATTGAGACATTAGTTCAGAAATAACTGATAACAGAGGGCAATAGCTTTTGCTAAAATCTGAAACTGTTTTAGAATTCAATTTAAAAAAAAATATATATATATACCTTGCTTTATACAGTAGCTTTTATCTAACCCTATAAAATGACTTCATATTTTTCAGACGCCTGTACTGTCCAAGGCTGAGAAACAGTCGCAACGACAACTGCTTGCAACCAGTGTGAGGTGGGGTCAGACGCCTATCAACCAGTCCACACCATGGGATACTGAGGAGCCTCCGTCTAAGCAGATGAGGAAAGGTGAAAACCCAGGTAAGCCTTGCCTGTCCTGGGATCCGGTTTTATACAGTGTTCAGTTTTGGAAACTGTCAACAAGATGATGGTGACTGATCCACCACTCTTGTCCATGGTCTAGGTCTGGTATCGCAATATTTCTTGGGGATTATTTGCAAATCCTCAACTCCTTACCATTATCCATCGTACTACTACAGCAGACTTAGGGTTCTTCCCACTCCTGCCCATTTTTCAATTTTTGTTTTCGACTCTCGGCCTTCCAAACCCCATGACTTGTTTATTTTTCCATTCACACAAGCATATAGGGGATTTAATTTTAGCAGGATGGATTGTACTTCATAGGGCGGGTTTACACCTGCACCCCGGGTCTCCGTTATGCAGGTTTCCGTTTCCTGCCGAAACTGGGCACGATACGGAAACCTGCAGTCATTTTTCCAACCCATTCATTTGAATGGGTTTGAAAAGTGTCCAGCCGTGAGCGCCGGTGAGCGTTTTCTGCTCTCCGCGGCGAAACCGTTTTTTTTTAGCCGGACACAGAGTGGGACATACAGTACTTTGTGTCCGGTTAAAAAAAAAGGTTTGGCTGCGGAGAGCACAAAACACTCACGGCCGGACACGTAAGCCTGGAGAATGGAGATCGGGCGCTGGTGTGAACCCGCCCATAATGGTACCATTTAATATTCTGTACAATACACTGGAAAGCTTGAAATAAATCAGAATAGGGTGCAATTGGAGCAAAACTGCATTGTTGCATCTTTCTAACGGGCTTCATTTTTACGACCTTCTCTGTGTAGCCAAGATGTCATGTCACCTGTATTCTATGGGTTGGTACGATTCCAGGGATACCAAATTCATATATTTTTATTTATGGTTTAACCCCTTAAAAAAATCCAAAACGTTGCAAAAAAATAAAAAGAAGTTTCTTGGAATCGCTATATTCTGACACTTGAAAATTTTTGAAAATTTCCATGTACGGGGATGCATAAGGCGTCTTTTTGTGATGGTTAGTAGAGATGAGCGAACACTAAAATGTTCGAGGTTCGAAATTCGATTCGAACAGCCGCTCACTGTTCGAGTGTTCGAATGGGTTTCGAACCCCATTATAGTCTATGGGGAACATAAACTCGTTAAGGGGGAAACCCAAATTCGTGTCTGGAGGGTCACCAAGTCCACTATGACACCCCAGGAAATGATACCAACACCCTGGAATGACACTGGGACAGCAGGGGAAGCATGTCTGGGGGCATAAAAGTCACTTTATTTCATGGAAATCCCTGTCAGTTTGCGATTTTCGCAAGCTAACTTTTCCCCATAGAAATGCATTGGCCAGTGCTGATTGGCCAGAGTACGGAACTCGACCAATCAGCGCTGGCTCTGCTGGAGGAGTCTGAGTCTAAGATCGCTCCACACCAGTCTCCATTCAGGTCCGACCTTAGACTCCGCCTCCTCCCGCAGAGCCAGCGCTGATTGGCCGAAGGCTGGCCTATGCATTCCTATGCGAATGCAGAGACTTAGCAGTGCTGAGTCAGTTTTGCTCAACTACACATCTGATGCACACTCGGCACTGCTACATCAGATGTAGCAATCTGATGTAGCAGAGCCGAGGGTGCACTAGAACCCCTGTGCAAACTCAGTTCACGCTAATAGAATGCATTGGCCAGCGCTGATTGGCCAATGCATTCTATTAGCCCGATGAAGTAGAGCTGAATGTGTGTGCTAAGCACACACATTCAGCACTGCTTCATCACGCCAATACAATGCATTAGCCAGTGCTGATTGGCCAGAGTACGGAATTCGGCCAATCAGCGCTGGCTCTGCTGGAGGAGGCGGAGTCTAAGGTCGGACCTGAATGGAGACTGGTGTGGAGCGATCTTAGACTCCGCCTCCTCCAGCAGAGCCAGTGCTGATTGGCCGAATTCCGTACTCTGGCCAATCAGCGCTGGCCAATGCATTCTATTAGCCCGATGAAGTAGAGCTGAATGTGTGTGCTTAGCACACACATTCAGCTCTACTTCATCAGGCTAATAGAATACATTGGCCAATCAGCGCTGGCCAATGCATTCTATTAGCTTGATGAAGCAGAGTGTGCACAAGGGTTCAAGCGCACCCTCGGCTCTGATGTAGCAGAGCTGAGGGTGCACAAGGGTTCAAGTGCACCCTCGGCTCTCCTACATCAGAGCCGAGGGTGCGCTTGAACCCTTGTGCAGCCTCGGCTCTGCTACATCAGAGCCGAGGGTGCGCTTGAACCCTTGTGCACACTCTGCTTCATCAAGCTAATAGAATGCATTGGCCAGCACTGATTGGCCAGAGTACGGAATTCGGCCAATCAGCGCTGGCCAATGCATCCCTATGGGAAAAAGTTTATCTCACAAAAATCACAATTACACACCCGATAGAGCCCCAAAAAGTTATTTTTAATAACATTCCCCCCTAAATAAAGGTTATCCCTAGCTATCCCTGCCTGTACAGCTATCGCTGTCTCATAGTCACAAAGTTCACATTCTCATATGACCCGGATTTGAAATCCACTATTCGTCTAAAATGGAGGTCACCTGATTTCGGCAGCCAATGACTTTTTCCAATTTTTTTCAATGCCCCCGGTGTCGTAGTTCCTGTCCCACCTCCCCTGCGCTGTTATTGGTGCAAAAAAGGCGCCAGGGAAGGTGGGAGGGGAATCGAATTTTGGCGCACTTTACCACGCGGTGTTCGATTTGATTCGAACATGGCGAACACCCTGATATCCGATCGAACATGTGTTCGATAGAACACTGTTCGCTCATCTCTAATGGTTAGTCATACTAGTTTGGGGAATGTCTATTGCTTTGATTGCTTTTAATTAAAATTTAAATTGTAATTAAAATTAACATTTTTAATAGGGGTGAAAAAGTGAAAAAAACTGCGGTTCTGCTCTTTTGATTTTTTTTTTCCATTGCACCATTTACAGTATTGGATGATTTATTAAAACATTTCTAGACCGGGGGTTTATGGATTCAGGAAAACCTAATGTGTTTGTGTTTTACTTATTATTTTTTTTACTTTTATATGTGTTCTCGCAAAATTTGAATTTTTTTGTTCTTTTTTATTTCTTTTTTTTTTAATTCCATAGATAGATAGAGATATATAGGTAGATAGGAGATAGATAGATAGATAGATAGATAGGAGATAGATAGATAGATAGATAGATAGATAGATAGATAGATAGATAGATAGATAGGAGATGGATAGATAGATAGATAGATAGATAGATAGATAGATGATAGATAGATAGATAGATAGATAGATAGATAGATAGGAGATAGATAGATAGATAGATGATAGATAGATAGATAGATAGATAGATAGATAGATAATTGATAGATAGATAGATAGATAGATAGATGATAGATAGATAGATAGATAGATAGATAGATAGATAGAAGATAGATAGATAATAGATAGATAGATAGATAGATAGATAGATAGATAGATAGATAAATGATTGATAGATAGATAGATAGATGATAGATAGATAGATAGATAGATAGATAGATAGATAGATAGGAGATAGATAGATGATTGATAGATAGATGATAGATAGATAGATAGATAGATAGATAGATAGATAGATAGATAGATAGATAGGAGATAGATAGATAGATGATAGATAGATAGATAGATAGATAGATAGATAGATAGATAGATAATAGATAGATGATTGATTGATAGATAGATAGATAAATGATTGATAGATAGATAGATGGTAGATAGATAGATAGATAGATAGATAGATAGATAGATAGATAGATAGAAGATAGATAGATAGATAATAGATAGATAGATAAATGATTGATAGATAGATAGATAGATAGATAGATAGATAAATGATTGATAGATAGATAGATAGATAGATGATAGATAGATAGATAGATGATAGACAGATGATAGATAGATAGATAGATAGATAGATAGATAGATAGATAGATAGAAGATAGATAGATAATAGATAGATAGATAGATGATTGATAGATAGATAGATAGATAGATAGATAGATAGATAGATAGGAGATAGATAGATAGATAGATAGATAGATAGATAGGAGATAGATAGATAGATAGATAGATAGATAGATAGATGATTGATAGATAGATGATAGATAGATAGATAGATAGATAGATAGATAGATAGATAGATAGATAATAGATAGCTAGATAGATAGACAGACAGATAGATAGAAAATAGATAGATATGATAGATAGATAGATAGATAGATAGATAGATATGATTGATAGATAGATAGATAGATAGATAGATAGATAGATAGATAGATGATAGATAGAAAATAGATAGATATGATAGATAGATAGATAGATAGATAGATAGATAGACTTGAATAACAGCCAAGACTTGACAATTCTAACCCATCTCCTTAAAAACCTTATAAGATTATATTACGATGTTGCTAGCCATGCCATTGACTAATCTTCTCTTTATTTAGGCAGAGCCCCCCTTTATATTCCGAACCTACACTAAAAGTGTCGTCATGTTTCTGTGCTGAATTCCTTGGCATAGAAGGGCGCAGTACACATCCAGTATATAATTATATAGGCTAGTCATTATGGTAATTGGTGCATTATTAATGAGCGCTTCTGTGCTGCCGGTAGCTGAGGCTTTCCCCGAAATAGCAGCTCAGTGATTATGAGTGACATGACCAGGAGCCTCTCTGCCATCATTGTGGGGGGGCGGGGGACAGGGTACTATGTGTTCCTCTGCAGGATTTCAGGAGATATGTGTTTGTAGAATACATCAAGTCCTAGGACATAAATCCAGAGTAATGAGCGAGGAGCGGGGTGTTATTGCACAGATTCCCTCTTGCAGGGACCTGGCTTTGTGTCATTATGTTGTGTCATTCCGCTGTCACCACACACAGACGCTTCATTTCGCAGAAAGTCCCATTCTCCTGTTTGCTCCCGCAATTTGATTCCATTTCTAATTAAAGCTCGGTATACTGTCAGACACAGCCAGAAAGCTCCTGGATTACATGTAACACCTACATCTCTATCTCCCCGGAACACAGAATTTTATTGCATAGGAGTTGCAGTCAAGTTTAACTTGAAGGGATTGTCCAGATGGTAAAATTATTGTTAATAAAAATAAACAAAAGAAGTGATATTCACTTCGCTGATGCTCCATTTTGCCAGTTCTGAGGCTTCCTGGGTCCTAGTGCTCTCTACCTCACTTCCTGGTTCCTCTCGACACACAGGAAGTGATCACTCAGCCAATCACTGGTTGTAGTGATCACCAGCGTCAGACCGTGATTGGCTGAGCAATCACTTCCTGTATGTCAAGAGGGAACAGAAAGTAGAAACTAGCAGAAAATTATGACTTTTTGATGCTATTCTTACCATTTTTTAAAAAAAATCTGTTTTTCCAGATGGAAACCTCTTAAAAGGGGTGGTCGAGGAATTATAGCGAATTCAGGGGCAGTGAGGGTGGGTGTAAGACAAAAAAAAAGTCATACTGAGCTATCCCTTAGAGTCCATATTGCCTTTTCTTCCACTGTCGGGACACACTGATGTTGGTCCCTCCAGTGACCACTGAGGTCAGTGATAGGCCTTAGGCCCGGGTCACATCTGCTGTAATTCTTGGAAAACCCCTTTAAGGGAAACGCTTCCCTTAGGTTTCTTAACAATATGGGATAGTAGAAAATCTGGGTTAAAACCCATATGGTCAATTTTACAGTTCAATAAAGAGGGCCCTAAATTGTTCTATAGTCTTCTGATTAGTTAAAGGGAAACTCCAGCAGACACGTGTAACCTTCCCTTAACCCCTAACCTAGCTCATTTGTGAATTAACCATTTTGACTGTAGTAATCACAGTTCTGCTGGCTTCTATTGACAACAGTCGACAAGTTTGTTGTCAGACACGCCTCTAACAACACTTTATTCAAGTAAAACAAAAATCGTGGAGTACCCCTTTAAGGTGGAGCTCTTTTTTTATGCCTGCTGTATAAATGATTATAATACCGTGAATGTGTCCTTGGTAGATAGGCTGGAGTGATCCTGATGTACAAAAATAAGCTGGCTGTGCCAGGAGACTAATGTTAAATCCTCTTGGAGTGGGTTGCGAGTCCATCGTGTACAGTACAGAAGGCCGATACCCAAGATACAGAACAAAATGGCATATTATACAGTACAGAACACATTCATAAATGCAGACATAATCCGGAGTGTCAATAGATGTTTCACAACAGCAGATGAGATGATACTGAGGATAGAAACCTGATGCCCAAGCTTTGGGTGTGTGATAAGGCCTGAAATTTACAAGAAACTACACCATACACCATATGCTGCAAAATTACCAGGTGACACAGTTACTAAGTAAATACCAATACACAGTGCTCAAATAATACCCACATACTGTGCTCAAATAATACCTACATACTGTGCTCAAATAATACCCACATACTGTGCTCAAATAATACCCACATACTGTGCTCAAATAATACCCACATACTGTGCTCAAATAATACCCACATACTGTGCTCAAATAATACCCACATACTGTGCTCAAATACTATCCACTTACTGTGCTCAAATAATACCCACATACTGTACTCAAATAATACCCACATACTGTGCTCACATAATGCTAATATATAGTGATCAAATAATACCCACATACTGTGCTCACATAATACCCACATACTGTACTCAAATAATAACTACATACTGTGCTCAAATAATACCCACATACTGTGCTCAAATACCCTCATACTGTGCTCAAATAATACCCACATACTGTGCTCAAATAATACCCACATACTGTGCTCAAATAATACTCACATACTGTGCTCAAATAATACCCACATACTGTGCTCAAATAATACTCACATACTGTGCTCAAATAATACCCACATACTGTGCTCAAATAATACCCACATACTGTGCTCAAATAAGACCCACATACTGTGCTCAAATAATACCCACATACTGTGCTCAAATACCCTCATACTGTGCTCAAATAATACCCACATACTGTGCTCAAATAATACCCACATACTGTGCTCAAATAATACTCACATACTGTGCTCAAATAATACCCACATACTGTGCTCAAATAATACCCACATACTGTGCTCAAATAAGACCCACATACTGTGCTCAAATAATACTCACATACTGTGCTCAAATAATACCCACATACTGTGCTCAAATAATACCCACATACTGTGCTCAAATAAGACCCACATACTGTGCTCAAATAATACTCACATACTGTGCTCAAATAATACCCACATAATGTGTTCAAATAATACTCACATACTGTGCTCAAATAATACCCACATACTGTACTCAAATAATACCCACATACTGTACTCAAATAATACCCACATACTGTACTCAAATAATACCCACATACTGTGCTCAAATAATAACTACATACTGTGCTCAAATAACACCCACATACTGTGCTCACATAATGCCAATATATAGTGATTAAATAATACCAACATACATTGCTCACATACTACCCACTTACTGTGCTCAAATAATTCCAATTAAGGGTTCACACGGAGTTTACAGGCACGCATTCTGGCACGTATACACGTGAGCGCTCAAAACAGATCCCATTCATTTCAATGTATCATTACGGGCGTATAACGCGCGTAATTTAGCGCATGTAATTTTTGTGTGCGCAAAATTATGCGCGTTATACGCCGGTAACAATACATTGCAATGAATGGGATCTCTTTTGAGTGATCACATTCTGACACATGTATACGTGCCAGAATGCACGCCCGTAAACTCTGTGTGAACTCGCGCTTATATTGACCAAATAATGCCAACATACAGTGCTCAAATAATACCAGTATATAGTAACCAAATTGTCCCAACATACAGTGCTGAAATACTACCAACCTATAGTACTCAAATAATGTCAACATACAATGACCAAATAATACTAATATACAGTGACCAAATAATCATAACCAAATAATCCCAACATACGGTGCTCAAATCTTACCAACATATAGTACTCAAATAACACAATCACCTAATAATACCAATATACAGTGACCAAATAATGCCGCCATATAGCACTCAAATGAAACCATCAATGCCCACATACAGTGATCAAAAATGATTAAGATTTGTAGCCATTGCAAAGACCACTGAGGCGCCTAGTTCACCATGTGCATCCTAATGGGTCACCTATCTTAGAGGTCCCCTTGTCATTATGGGCCACGCTGTATCTTCTTCAAAATTTAACCATATATCCTAAAACTTGTAGAAAGTAACATTTATCATAATCCTTAATGATTCTTAATTTTTTTTTCTCCAGCAACCCCTCCATGGGTAACAACCAACTCTGCAGGAACCCAGGCATCGCTTATAGCTCATACTTATGGAATGACCCAGCCTCCTATATACAGCCAAGCGGCCAACGTTCAAGCTCCCATCATAGGCGTCACCCCCACCATCCCTCCTCACGTCGCCCCACAACTACCACTCATGACAGCTCACTACCAACTCCAACAGCACCAGCAACCTGCGCAACCTCTGAGCAACATGGTGGTGAACCTACAGAGCCAAACGATGTACAGACACAGTCAACCGATAGCTATGTCCTCCTTGACCGGCGTCGGTCAGGTGCCTCATCCCGGACACACGGCTATAGGCAACGGTCACATGACGTGTCCCATTCTTCCTCCGCCACCACCTGCCCTACCTTCTGCAGCGCTTCCTAACAGTGTGCCGGCTACAAACGGTCAGACCCCACCTCAACTTCCTCACAGCCAACCCATAACCACCGAAAACCCCAATGGTGTCCAGATGCTCCGAACAATTGGAATGGGAAAGTATGAATTCACAGATCCTTGGTATCCTAAAGGTAAGCCGTCATGCCGCTTCCTCTCTTTTCTTCCTATTGATCTAATCCTGGTTGAACACCGTGTGATGTGCGATTGACACCGAGTTGCAGGCTCAAGCGAAGGTCACAGAAGAAGATCTTTCATCCCTGACGTGTGTAAGCTAGGAGCCCTCCATCACTTTCTTCTTCTGTGGCCTTGCAGAAGCGGTTATGAATTAAATATGAACACGCGCAAAAAAATAAAAGATAAAAAAAAGAGAAAGCAATTCTCCAGACGTAAAACAAAACACGGATTTCTTCTCATTTCCCGGTGACACCTACTGAGTTTGCCAGAAAATGGTTGAGTAGAATTCCTGCAGTCTGATTTATATAGAAGGAGCTGACGTGCCCTCTCTGAGTATCCCGCTGAAATGCATCAGTTCGCGGTTGAGAAGCGAGGCCCCCGTTTTTTTTGTTGTTTTTTTTGTTTTCATCTAAAGTGATGCTTAGGTCCCCGAGCTCCGGCCTTTTTAAATAATGCATGATCTGCAAACGTGCCTTTTCCAGAACAAGCAGCGAAACAAGGGCTGGAGGCTCGCCGTGACGCTAACAAGTCCGCAGTCCAAATACATAATACAAAAGTCTCCTTTATATTTCGCATGACTCGACAGATTCTCCCGGAATTAAATTTGCTTTAACGAGAATCTCATCTACTCCTGATTTATGACCACTCCCCCCCACCGTCGTCTCGGTGGGTAACTCTAAGACAACAAAGAAGATGACTGGGACTGTAGATCAGGTTTTATTTTCACCGCAGGATAGCCCTTGTGAGGGATGCCTATAACAACGCTCCATCGGGGATCATATATTTATGGCCGTGAGGGTACAACGTAAAAGCCTTAGCAAAATTTATGGGGAAGGGGAGAAGTAAAAAGCAGAATCCAAAGTCAACATAAGTCCTTGTGAAGATAGATATGCAGTAAAATGGAGCAGGGTGGTCCGTAAAGTTGTGTGCTCTCCGAAAAAGTGCCATATTACATGTATGCAGGCTACTGGGTAGATACAGTATATTCATTGTGACCTAGGAAAAGTTTTAACTAGTAATCACGGGGCCCCACGGCACAAAATATAATGGGCCCTGTTGTCTCATGACCAACATCAAAAAGTAACAGGAATTTCCCTCACCTAGTCCATTTTTAACCCAACTTTTTTTACATGCTTAGATCATTGTTTCCCAATCTAGACCATGTGATTCAGTTCCTGTCCCTAAATCAATAATTTAATTAAGGCAATTTGTGCACTGAGAGGATCAATGGAGCAGTTGGTATAGTCCGTTAAGGGAGTCTCCAATTAGGGGGACTGTCCCAAATTTTTAGTTGGGTTGAATACCAGCAGCAGTCAACACAATTGTCCAATAGTGTGACCGGCTCGATTGCAGAAGGTTTGCCCAAAAGAACACTACGTTATTATCAGTCGGCTCTAGCACAGTCTTCTTTTGGGCAAACCTTCTGCAATCAAGGGAGTCCTAACCAGTCACACTATTGGTTAAATCAATAATTGGTCTTTGTCCAGAGAGGTTTACCCTAAATATAAGCTATATATTATATAAGGTAATTATATTCCTAGTCTCCAAGTCCATCAAGTGTTTCTGGAAGTCTGAGGAGCAGAAGGTTCAAAACTTGGAGTAGATTTGATAAATAGAGTATTTACACCCAGGTCCAGGAGCCTTAGGGGCCACATCTCTTCCATATATGAGGGAACCAATATATTATAGTCGGGGGTGGGGGCTGATACAGATTTGGACGAGGAACACCTTTTCAGAGTGACCTTTCTCCCGTTTCTTAGAGACGTTATGAACTAGTGAAAGGCTCCATCTTTTCTCAAATAAAAAAAAAAATTCTCAGTAGAAGACCCCACCACAGATAATTTGGCTGCTCCTCTTGACCTCCCCGATACACATGCAACCGTTTATGTCAATGGGGAGAGTAAAGCAAGATACTTTTGGCAGCGACTTCTCTTCCCTAAGAATTAAAGGATCAGAAATTGAAATTTAAAATACTCAACCCCCAAACATATAGAGTAGACCTGGGACAGTATGGGGGGCAAAGTAGGCATTAAAAGCGGGACCTACTCTTTTTGTCTTTACTATTTAGCCCCCTCTACTCATTTTCCTGTCTCCCAAGAGAGCAGTCTAGTACATTACTCTATAACTGACCCCGCAATCTAGACACGCCCTTCCAAATACGTAGAGTCCCTTCCTTGGAGCACACACTGTCATGCCGAGGTGGATATTTAATTCCCATTGATTCTCAGACTCCTTCTTTGTCTAAGCCGAACCGTTATCCATCGAGACTGCTTCTTCTGTGAAAAGACGTGAGCATGAGAGCATGGTAGGCTCTTGAGTACAGAATGCCATCACTCGTGTGGTACTTAGACCACTCACACCGACTGCCGTCCTTTCTTCTCTCGAGAGCTCGCCTTGCATTATAATAAGATCTTTTTGAAAAGGGCCGGAGGTTCCATCTCATTAAATCCCCGAGTCTTTCAATTTCATTGTCTGGCTTAACACGCAAGTCTTGGCAAAGTTCACGAGCAATTATTGTCTGATGTCCAGCAAGGAGAGCGAGCGCGGGCCTATCGCTGGCGAGTGGAAACAGATATTTTTAGAGTTCATTAGCGCGCTTGCTTAAAATTCTGCATTTGTTTTCTTTAATTACAGATCTGCCGGCCCTACCAAAGGGGGGGCCGTACTCATTTGCATGTGAAAATGTACTGTGCGTTCATTATTAACCTTTGCTCGCCCCCCTTCCCCCCCTCCAAGAACATGGAAATTTTCTCAAATTTTTCATTTGCAACAGGTCATGTTGTCTTCTCAGATGGGTGACAATTTCATTTAATGCCGAGTGCAAGCGGGTAGACTGGTTAATTATCACGCTATTGTAAGTGCGGCCGGGAGATTGGAATTCATGTGTCGCGAAGCTTTGTTAATTATTTCGTACATTGAGATTCGCCACCCTCTTTGTTGCTATATGTAGTAATAGATTATATTAAGAACGGAGGTTTATATTTGTACCGCATACCTAGAGTGCAGATCAATGTTCAGACTCTGGACAAATTTCCCTTGGTCACCCCAAGTAATTTTTACCAGAAGACAGAAAAACATTCCAAGGACGCAGACAAAGTTGCGTGAAGGCGTCTGGTCAGCTTCTCATCCACAGTGTCACAGCCCCCTGGTGGCTTTGTTGGGAGTTGTTGGTATACACTATATGGCCAAGGTACGAAAATGGGTTCCCTATTGGTTCATGCCTTCAAACCAGTATTGGACTGAGGTTCTTTGGGCCTACAAGGTAAAATGATTCTGGGGCCACTAGAAGATAGACTGTAGAAGCTTTCAAAGTTGGATGTCTTTTTCTGGACAAGTTTTTTAGATCCTGGGCCCACCGGAGGGTCCTCTGGTACTTTGGTGGATCAGTCCATCAATGCTTCATACCATGTGCTTCTGGAGAACCTAAATCATGCAATCCCTTTGTAAGAGAGACGGGTCGTAATCCTCTATAACTGGGGTTAATCCATACTGTACCTGTCAACTCTCCTGAATTGTCCGGCAGGCTCCTCAGACTCTTGGAACCCCAAAAACCATGGTGGGTACTGGGCATCTTCCAGAAGGCAAAAAGTTGCCCAGTATCGGTTAGAGTCCATTCACATCACAGAGAATATTTTTTGCATCCTTTTTGCCACAGCATTGGCCCCCGGCCCACCAACTGGGGTAGGTGAACAACTCTAGATACCATAGAAGATCAGATAGCTCAGATATTAATTTTGGGGGAAAAATTTGTAATATGGGGTCTAGGGAGATGAAGTGTGACATAAAATCTGGCTCCTCGGGGGCCACATGGTGGCTCAATGGTTAGCACTGCAGCCTTGCAGCGCTGGAGTCCTGGTGTTCAAAACCCGCCAAGGGCATAAAACCATCTGCAAGGAGTTTATATGTTCTCCCCATGTTTGCATGGATTTCCATCCCGTATTCCAAAGACATACTGATTTACATGGGGCATTTTTTAAAAAATATAAAAAGATCTGGCTCCTTGTGTCATACATTGGAGGTGACATGATCAACAATGGTATTACTTATGTCAGGGGGGCCACAGTTACACCAATCTATAGCAGAAATCTGGCAACGATGGGTTAATAATGTTTCACTATTGTGTAAGCTTTTTCTGGAGAGCCCCTTTAAATTTGATATGATACTACAGACACATTTGTAAGAACAAGCAGCAGATTCCATAGATTCCTGCATATTCGGGGTCCTCGCATCACACCCCATTATTACCATTTACCCGCCTGCATCTTATCTGACTGCCCATAGGGGGCGCTGTTGGATTTTCCTTATTTATCAAGTGTGTTTTAACATATCTACTTTTCTATCGGAATTGAATGTCCGGATTGACCTTGTCGCATGTTTACTTTGGAGTCCCCTCAAGGCTTGATATGGAGGACAAGACCTCGGTAGTACACCATTAGTGATGCATTATAACAACTGCTCAATAACTGCGTTCCCTAATGTGAGGGGCGGAGGCTGCGCATGACAGCGACCCCTTACCCTGACTCATCTGCGTTATATCTTCTCACCCTGGAGTCTGTGAAATATATAAGGAATAATATTTAATGGGTATAATATATGAACTTGTTATTTCAGCACTGTATGGCTGTATTATTTTATATTGTATGGTGTCATAATTTAGGCAATCTATACAGGTGATTGTTAGTTAATCTTCGGCAGTATTATACAGCTGTCTTGTGATTTGATTGGTTTGATATATTAAATTGTTGGTTGCGCACTATATAACAGTATAATTTGTGCACGATATGGTGTCATCATTTAGGAAATCTTTATTGTTTTTTATGATGTCCTGCAGCAGTTGAGGAAGGCTAAAAAATCTCTAACCAAGGCTACTTGCAAACGTGACTGAATTTTTATTTTAGACGCACTTTTAGCCTCTCTTTGGCAGTATCACATACCCACCATTTAACGATTTTATTAGTTTGATATACAAAATTGTTATTTGGTCACTGTATTACAGTATTATTTATATACCGTATGGAGTCATAATGTAGGCACTCTTTACTGGTAACTTTCAGGCAATGTATGGCAGTAATATACAGCCACCGTCTAGCAAAATTGTTAGTGTGATATAAGAAATTTTCATTTGGGTACAGTATGACCGTTTTATTTATGTACTGTATGGTGCCATAATTTAGGAACTCTTTACTAGTAATTTTTATATCTATTGATATTGTTGGTGTGAGATACGAAATTGTTTTTTGGATACTGTATGACTGTATTATTTACCGTATGTACTATATGCCTGTATTATTTGTGTTCTATATGGAGATATAATCTAGGCACTCATTGCTGGTCATTTTTAGGCCCTCTTTGGCAATATTAGATATCTATCATCTAGTACTTTTATTGGTCTGATATATATAATTCTTATTTGGGCATTGTATTATGTGTGTACTATATAGTCTCCTAATTTAGGCTCTGTTTGCTTGTAATTTTAGGAACTATTTGGCAGTATTAATATATGGAATTGATTATTTGGCCACCAACTCTATTATTTGTGTACTATATGGTGAAATAATATAGGCACTCATTGCTTATACTTTTAAGGCTCTCTTTGTTAATATTAGACATCCATCATCTAATACTTTCATTGGTTTGATATACTGTATCATATTGTTGTGGACATGTATGACAGCATTATATATGCATCATCTGGCGGTTTTATTAGTTTGATATATGAAATTCTTGTTTGGGCACTGTATGACAGTATTATTTATGTACTGTCTGGTGCCATAACTTAGGCACTCTTTACTGGATTGAAGTTGTTGTTTGGGCACTGTATGACAGTATTATTTATGTACTGTCTAGTGCCATAATTTAGGCACTTTTTACTGGTATGAAGTTGTTGTTTGGGCACTGTATGACAGTATTATTTATGTACTGTCTGGTGCCATAACTTAGGCACTCTTTACTGGTATGAAGTTGTTCTTTGGGCACTGTATGACAGTATTCTTTATGTACTGTCTTGTACCATAATTTAGGCAATCCTTCCTGGATTGAAGTTGTTCTTTGGGCACTGTATGACAGTATTATTTATGTACAGTCTAGTGCCATAATTTAGGCACTCTTTACTGTTATGAAGTTGTTGTTTGGGCACTGTATGACAGTATTATTTATGTACTGTCTGGTGCCATAACTTAGGCACTCTTTACTGGATTGAAGTTGTTCTTTGGGCACTGTATGACAGTATTCTTTATGTACTGTCTGGTGCCATAATTTAGGCACTCTTTACTGGTATGAAGTTGTTGTTTGGGCACTATATGACAGTATTATTCAGACACCATATGGTAGTTTTTATGAACTATTATCAGATTTTTTCTTCTTTTGTAACCTTTTACAATATCATGGCTGTAGAATATTCATCTTTTCCATGCACCTTGTTCTTTTCTGTGATTTTTGGCTCTCCCTGTGTCCTGATAGTCGAGTAAGGTGCACTTTAAGAGTCTAATAGTTTTCGCTGATTAGCATGTATTAGGAATAGACGGAGGCTTCATGGTTCTGTGCTGGATTGTGTTACCGCCATGAGCAGCGAGGCTGGTGATATAAGTAGCGACGTGCCGGAGATGGTAACTTTTACAGCACAGAACAGTGTGACAGCGCTGGGATTTCAGTGTGATTTCAAAGCAAAGCCTCTAGACACGTAGACAGTGAGCGCCTCATACACAAGTTGGGAAGCGTTGCTTCAGAATATATTTTAGAGCACGTTGCAATAATGAGACTGTCAGTCTGCCGATTCTCCGCTTCAAGGGCGTTAATTATTTGTGAAATAGGCTGCCGCAATCCTGAAGGGAAGGAGAGATCATGAAGTAATGACTCCAACTCATAAAATACAATAACACAGATCCCCATCCATAGGGACAGCCGGGAAAATGAGTTTTAGATCTGCCTCCATGGTAATATTTACACCATCGAGCCCCATAATAATTAGTCACTATGTGACACTCATCTGATTGCATCGCTCGCACTGCGCTGCGCTTCACCCCGCTCTTAACAATGTCATTGACGAAACAAGATGCCTTCCAAACGTTACGGCTACTTTCCATACTGTCATTTGGTGGTCGATATAAGCGTTGGGCTCATCCGTCTATAACTTTCATATCAGGAAAATTATCAATATGAAACTTATTCGATTTGCCTTTCAGGGTTGAGGGAAAGCTGAGCTGTGAAACTTGTGGTGGCCATGTTATAGGGAAGGCACAAAAAAAATGACGCTAAAAACGCAAAAAACATAAACCACGTACTAGCCCTGTACGTGGCCGGTCCTATTCCTGACCATTTTTGAGGCTGGTCCTGTGTATTCTACTGATAGGATCCATGGAGAACATGAACGGCACACGGATACCATCTATGTGTCATCTGTTCCATTTTCCTAGGACATGGACACTACATGGTATGATCACCTATCCTTAAGATAAGTCATCAATATGTGACACTCAGGACACCTACCAATCAGCTGTTTGAAGAGACCTGTTCCATCGGTCACATGGAACAGCTACAGTTCAGTCCCATTCATGCGAATGGGGCTGAGCTGCAATTTCAACCATAGTCCTAACCATATGAACAGCTCTGTGTTTGGTATCCAGTGAAGAGGCCACAGTGCTCACCCAAATGCTGCACACTACTCACCTAACAGCTGATGGGGGTACCGGAGGTCAGACCACCATCAACATCACATATAGGAAAACCCTTTAAACATACCGTCCAACTAGCAGAAGACCAAAAAAAGGAAAAATCCTGCTGCAAATTTACATATAATAAACCATACTTCTAACCCCACCCTTGCCCCATTTAGTCCCACCCAGTCCCTTTGTGCCCCCAAACAATACAGTCCTATTAAAAAGTTTGGGCACCCCTATTAATCTTAATCATTTTTAGTTCTAAATATTTTGGTGTTTATAACAGCCATTTCAGTTTGATATATCTAATAACTGATGGACACAGTAATATTTCAGGATTGAAATGAGGTTTATTGTACTAACAGAAAATGTGCAATATGCATTAAACCAAAATTTGACCGGTGCAAAAGTATGGGCACCTCAACAGAAAAGTGACATTAATATTTAGTAGATCCTCCTTTTGCAAAGATAACAGCCTCTAGTCGCTTCCTGTAGCTTTTAATCAGTTCCTGGATCCTGGATAAAGGTATTTTGGACAAACAATTCAAGTTCAGTTAAGTTAGATGGTCGCCGAGCATGGACAGCCCGCTTCAAATCATCCCACAGATGTTCAATGATATTCAGGTCTGGGGACTGGGATGGCCATTCCAGAACATTGTAATTGTTCCTCTGCATGAATGCCTGAGGATTTGGAGCGGTGTTTTGGATCATTGTCTTGCTGAAATATCCATCCCCGGCGTAACTTCAACTTCGTCACTGATTCTTGAACATTATTCTCAAGAATCTGCTGATACTGAGTGGAATCCATGCGACTCTCAACTTTAATAAGATTCCCGATGCCGGCATTGGCCACACAGCCCCAAAGCATGATGGAACCTCCACCAAATTTTACAGTGGGTAGCATGTGTTTTTCTTGGAATGCTGTTTCTTTTTGGACGCCATGCATAACGCCTTTTTTTTATAACCAAACAACTCAATTTTTGTTTCCAAAATGAAGCTGCCTTGTCCAAATGTGCTTTTTCATACCTCAGGCAACTCTATTTGTGGCGTACGTGCAGAAACGGCTTCTTTCTCATCACTCTCCCATATAGCTTCTATTTGTGCAAAGTGCGCTGTATAGTTGACCGATGCACAGTGACACCATCTGCAGCAAGATGATGCTGCAGCTCTTTGGAGGTGGTCTGTGGATTGTCCTTGACTGTTCTCACCATTCTTCTTCTCTGTCTTTCCGATATTTTTCTTGGCCTGCCACTTCTGGGCTTAACAAGAACTGTCCCTGTGGTCTTCCATTTCCTTACTATGTTCCTCACAGTGGAAACTGACAGGTTAAATCTCTGAGACAACGTTTTGTATCCTTCCCCTGAACAACTATGTTGAACAATCTTTGTTTTCAGATCATTTGAGAGTTGTTTTGAGTAGCCCATGATGCCACTCTTCAGAGGAGATTCAAATAGGAGATCAACTTGCAATTGGCCACCTTAAATACCTTTTCTTATGATTGGATACATCTGGCTATGAAGTTCAAAGCTCACTGAGGTTACAAAACCAATTTTGTGCTTCAGTAAGTCAGTAAAAAGTAGTTAGGGGAATTCAAATCAATAAAATGATAAGGGTGCCCATACTTTTGCACCGGTCAAATTTTGGTTTAATGCATATTGCACATTTTCTGTTAGTACAATAAACCTCATTTCAATCCTGAAATATTACTGTGTCCATCAGTTATTAGATATATCAAACTGAAATGGCTGTTGCAAACACCAAAATATTTAGAACAAAAAATGATTAAGATTAATAGGGGTGCCCAAACTTTTTCATATGTCTGTATATTGCTCCCTTAGTCTCCACATACAGTATCATAAGAGGTTATGCCCCCAACACAATACAATGTCCCCTCTGTGGTTCTAACACAGTATACTGCTCCCTCATTGTAAGAAGTTGCCGTTTGCAGAAAGAGGTATTCCCTGAAATTCTCTAGGAACATATTAGGTCAGAATTCTGCCAGTAATAATTGACCGCAGTGCATGTCACGGGGGCCATTTTCGTTTATACAAGATGAATCCCAATAACCAACAATGGTGAGCTCAATAGAGAGATAACATCAGTAGATAACGCTTGAGGACTGTCCTGGACCGTACCATTATACCCAAGAACCGGCACGGCACCCGAATCCTTCCGAAACTGGGAGTTTTGCTTTATAGGATATGTGAGACGTGTCGGTCACTGATGGTCCCACTGCTGGCGAGTTCTCATATATGTTATATCTGTAACATGGCTGCCTTGGCTCCATGAGTGTCACATCTGGATCCTATTAACTCTATAGAAGCCTTGGGATATCAGCCATCCACCGTCATTACTACTAGCAATTCCCTCTCCCTATGGGGTAAATTACCCTCTGAACTCTCCCCCCTCCCCCGGTCCTAGTCGTCTAAGCCCATTTATTCCAAGGGAACCATTGCTTATTATATGACGGGGGCCATAAAGGACTGCCCGTGGATAATTGGAAAAAGAGGAAATTCATGGAAGACGGGTCGGGTTCACGGAAGGTCCATAGAAGATCACACTCATTTAGGTCACCAGGATATTGGGAGGTTGGGGCACTGGAGCAGGCGAGGCAACGGAGAGCGGTCATAGAGAGGAATGATGAGAGTAATCGCACCAGCAAGGGAATGGTTAAAAAAGGTAATACAAAAATGGTAAGCGTATAAGAAATCACCAAAGAGTTCTGTCACCAGAATAAGATACAAGGCCAATGCTGGTACACAGGTCAAGGAACTGCGAGATGACTTGTAAGACAATTATCATATACTAAGGGTAAGATGATCCCTATGATACGCAGCACAGCTGCTGCAGAACTGCATTATCCAGATCAGGTGGGAGATTCTTCATTCTTATTTGGTTGATATGTAACTCATCCCAGTTGTACAGCAGCAGAGGTGTTTGTTATGAGGTTCTGCAGCAGCTGTGACATATAGAGTGATGTTCTACAGCGACTGACGTGCGTAATATGGTGTGTGGCAACCACTGAGGTGTCTATTATGATGTTCTGCAGCAGCTGAGGTGAATATTATGATGTCTGCAGCAGCTGAGGTGTATATTATGAGGTTCTGCAGCAGCTGAGGTGTGTATTATGATGTTCTGCAGCAGCTGAGGTGTGTATTATGATGTTCTGCAGCAGCTGAGGTGTGTATTATGATGTTCTGCAGCAGCTGAGGTGTGTATTATGAGGTTCTACAGCAGCTGAGGTTTGTATTATGAGGTTCTGCAGCAGCTGAGGTATGTATTATGAGATTCTACAGCAGCTGAGGTTTGTATTATGATGTTCTGCAGCAGCTGAGCTGTGTATTATGATGTTTTGCAGCAGCTGAGGTGTGTATTATGAGGTTCTGCAGCAGCTGAGGTGTGTATTATGATGTTTTGCAGCAGCTGACATGTATATTATGATGTTCTGCAGCAGCTGAGGTGTGTTGTTTGATGTTCTGCAGCAGCTGAGGTGTGTTGTTTGATGTTCTGCAGCAGCTGAGGTGTGTATTATGAGATTCTGCAGCAGCTGAGGTGTGTAATATGATGTCCTGCAGCAGCTGAGGTGTGTATTATGATGTTCTGCAGCAGCTGAGGTTTGTATTATGATGTTTTGCAGCAGCTGAGGTATGTATTATGATGTTCTGCAGCAGCTGAGGTGTGTATTATGATGTTCTGCAGCAGCTGAGGTATGTATTATGAGGTTCTACAGCAGCTGAGGTTTGTATTATGATGTTCTGCAGCAGCTGAGGTGTGTATTATGAGATTCTGCAGCAGCTGAGCTGTGTATTATGATGTTTTGCAGCAGCTGACATGTATATTATGATGTTCTGCAGCAGCTGAGGTGTATTATGAGGTTCTGCAGCAGCTGAGGTGTGTATTATGATGTTCTGCAGCAGCTGAGATGTGTAATATGATGTTCTGCAGCAGCTGAGATGTGTATTATGATGTTCTGCAGCAGCTGAGTTGTGTAATATGATGTTCTGCAGCAGCTGAGGTGTGTATTATGATGTTCTGCAGCAGCTGATGTGTGTATTATGATGTTCTGCAGCAGATGAGGTGTATTATGAGGTTCTGCAGCAGCTGAGGTATGTATTATGATGTTCTGCAGCAGCTGAGTTGTGTAATATGATGTTCTGCAGCAGCTGAGGTGTGTATTATGATGTTCTGCAGCAGCTGATGTGTGTATTATGATGTTCTGCAGCAGATGAGGTGTGATAGATAAAACTACTTCCTTGCATTTTCATTGTAGATGCATTGGGGAAAAAAAATTAACAAACTCTGCATTTGTGAGAAGAGGACGTGGCCTGTGAGGACATGGCTGCCAGGCACGGCGTGTAGCGAGCAGGGCCTCACCCCGCTGTACGGTATATTATTTATCCATTTACCATATAAGAGCTTTCCCGGCTGTTTACAGTAGCAGCCTGCAGTCTCTCCATTTTGCGGCAGACGAGATATTCCCAGGTACACATTTCGGTTGCCTCTATCTTCCATCTGACAGCTAAAATTGCCTAGAGAATGGAAAAGATTATCTTGTTCTAAATTTCAGAGCAAGCTAATCCTTAAGTACTGCAGTAGGTGGAAGCTGTTTGTGATATACGGTTCACATGCAATTTGTGTTGTTCCATCTTAAAAATATCTCGGGCTACGGTTTGTACAGAAATATCAGTGTGTGGATTTTCATATTCAGCTCTCATAATACCAGACCTTTCCCTCCAAAGAACAACTTACAGCGTGCAAGGAAAAGAGACTGAAAACTCAAATCAACCCGGTATTATAGACAGTGAACACAAATGATACACCGCAACGCTCCAAAACTACCGCTATATCAATATCAGCAGTGACTAGAAAACTAGACATGAGGAGCAATGCCAAACAGATCTCACAACTGGGATACTTAGTACTCTCCACAGGGGGGCAGTACTATAATTTTTATATTCTTGTACATAGGAGGTAGTATTATAGTAGTTATATTCTTATACATAGGAGCAGTATTATAGTAGTTATATTCTTGTACATAGGAGGTAGTATTATAGAAGTTATATTCTTGTACATAGGAGTAGTATTATAGTAGTTATATTCTTGTACATAGGAGCAGTATTATAGTAGTTATATTCTTGTACATAGGAGCAGTATTATAGTAGTTATATTCTTGTACATAGAAGCAGTATTATAGTAGTTATATTCTTGTACATAGGAGGTAGTATTATAGTAGTTATATTCTTGTACATAGGAGTAGTATTATAGTAGTTATATTCTTGTACATAGGAGGCAGTATTATAGTAGTTATATTCTTGTACATAGTAGCAGTATTATAGTAGTTATATTCTTATACATAGGAGCAGTATTATAGTAGTTATATTCTTGTACATAGATGACAGTATTATAGTAGTTATATTCTTGTACATAGGAGCAGTATTATAGTAGTTATATTCTTGTACATAGGAGTAGTATTATAGTAGTTATATTCTTGTACATAGGAGTAGTATTATAGTAGTTATATTCTTGTACATAGGAGACAGTATTATAGTAGTTATATTCTTGTGCATAGGAGCAGTATTATAGTAGTTATATTCGTGTACATAGGAGCAGTATTATAGTAGTTATATTCTTGTAAATAGGAGCAGTATTATAGTAGTTATATTCTTGTACATAGGAGCAGTATTATAGTAGTTATATTCTTGTACATAGGAGCAGTATTATAGTAGTTATATTCTTGTAAATAGGAGCAGTATTATAGTAGTTATATTCTTGTACATATGAGCAGTATTATAGTAATTATATTCTTGTACATAGGAGCAGTATTATAGTGGCTATATTCTTGTACATAGGAGGTAGTATTATAGTAGTTATATTCTGGTACATAGGAGCAGTATTATAGTAGTTATATTCTTGTACATAGGAGGTAATTTTTATTAGTAAAAACAAAACAAAAATACATTACATTCCAGCAGAATTAATAACTAATAATAATAATAATAATATAACATAAATCAGACATGTCTGTCAGATAACAAAAATGAGAATCACTTTAACTTAAGAGTCCATTGCTGGCAGGATAAAGAGGGGGAAAAAAAAAATAAATCCATAAATAAATGAACAGACTTATTTGCAGTGTTATCAGAATATTCAGCAATCGATATATACATTTCTCCACAATTTTACATTATCAGACTTTTTTCTGACCTCCAGAGACTTTATCCACCTCAGTTCAGACATGATATATGTGACAGCGGTCATATGACGGAAGGGCTCTCTGTGTAGGGACACCTGGGTCCTCGTATGCCAGTGATAATATTTGATGACAGTAATAATAATATACAGGGTCTCCCGGTTAATGTCACCTATATTAGTTGGGATGCCATATATGATTTCGGGGTATTTGAGTGATTGTAATCGGGGAATTTTCAGCCTCCGGGATATTTCCTGCCAGATCTTTCGCCCTCCCCCGCACTCTGATATAAAATGTGCCATGGTCTCCTCCTGCTGGCAACCCAATGGACATGCCCGATCTGTCACACTGAGATGTTTTAGGTTGCCTCTTACAAAAAGTTTCCCATGCAGAGATAGCCAGGCAATGTCAAAGAACTTTGCAGGGAGCCTCAGACCAGTGAGGAGCCTCAGACTATCCTGCAGGGTTATAGATGTACAGTCCCTCAATGCCGGCTGGAGACAATAGAAGGTCTTACATACCCTGGTGTATAGATCTCTCCTGGTCTTACTCACCAGATAGGTCTTTTCAATACCCCATTTTTTCAGGCACCTTATACCATAGTCCAGATACTGGGGGAGGTAGTCACGAGTCGATCGACCCCTCTTAAGGCTGCCGCCTCGCACCCAGGATTCTGCAAAAGGCAATATCCAGTCCCTGATACTATTTACCCACAGGGAGCTGTTATCTGAGTCCAGGCAACCAAAATTTACTTTTAGAAACATGGAGTCAAAAAACACCCTTGGATTTAACATATCCAGCCCACCCTCTCTCCTCTGTAGGTAGGTTATCCCTCTTTTTACTGGGTTCAACCTGTTCCCCCACAAAAGTTGGAAGAACAGGCTAAAGAGCCTAGCGGAGAAAGATTCTGGCAAAGGAAAGACAACAGAGACGTACAAGAAGACAGGGACCAGGTAAGTCTTCAACATTTTAACCCTTTCTCTATAGGTCAGCCTCCAGTTCTTCCATCGCTGAACCTTTGCATTTCCGGATTCCAACTTTTCTTCCCAATTTAGTCTGCAATTATCATCCCTCCCGAATTTCACCCCAAGGATCTTAATATAGGAGGAGGCCTGGGCAAACTGCGGCAGATCAAATGTAGGACCAGTATGACCCGTCCAGAGAGCTTGACTCTTCTCAAGGTTGACAAGAGACCCGGAGGCCTCTGAGTAACTTCTGATGGCTGCAGACAACATCTCCACCTCACGAGGCTCAGATATCACCACAGTCACATCATCCGCGTAGGCAACAACTCTCAGGGGCAAGCAGTGGGGGACCGGCGCCCCCTGAAAATCACACTCCTGCAGTGACCTAAGAAACGGGTCTATGGCAAACACATACAGTAATGGACTCAGTGGGCAACCTTGTCTCACCCCTGCCTCAACCCTGAAAGCATCACCCTGCCAACCATTAATCAGAGGAAAGCTCTCCGCCTCACGGTACAAAGTTCTCAGCCAATCCACAAATTGTCCCGGAATACCGTACTTTGTCAAAGTCGCCCATAGATACTCATGGTCTACTCTGTCAAAGGCCTTAGCCTGGTCAAGACTCACAACATATCTCCCACACCTCAGAGCTTTACATCTCTCAAACATCTCCCTTATCGAGATAACTGCTCCAGAGATGTTCCGCCCTTTAACTGTGCCAAACTGTGAGCCTGCCAACAGTGCCGAGGACAAACAAACTAATCTAGAGAACAGAATTTTTGCAAGAATCTTCCTATCGACATTCAAGAGGGCAATCGGCCTCCAGTTCTTGATGTCACTAGGCTCTTTACCTTTAGACAGCAGGATCAGGGAGGACACTCTCATGGATGGAGGCATCAGGTGGTTTTCTAGACTAGTTTTGTATACATCCACGAGAATTGGTGCCAAGAGGTCTCGGAATTTCTTATAGAACTCAGCTGTAATCCCATCTGGACCTGGTGCCTTCTTCAGATGTAACTTATCTATGGCCTCTTTCACCTCCTCCACTGTTAACTCTGCTGTCAAAGGAGAAAAGTCCAAATCATTAGTATCAGGACCTGGAGTTGCCTCCAAGAATTGAGCCACCTTCTCTCTATCCAAAACCTTCTTCTGAAACAAGTCAGCATAGTAAGTTCTCACCACCCCCAGGATACCCTCCCGAGACTCCTGTAAAACACCCTGGGAGTCAGTGAGACCTGTGACCGATTTATTTGCCACCCGCTCCCTGCAATTCTCAAAAGGATCCGGAGCCCCTAAGGACCCATAATCCCGTTCAAGAACCAGGGATGTATACCTGCGGTACTGATACTGACTGATCTCAGATTTCAGCCGGTCAATCTTCTGTTGGTTATCCCCGCCCGCCGAATAGAGTGACTCTAATTCTTTCCGCAGCCTGAGATACTGGCTATACTTACTCTTCCCCTTCTTAACTGACAGTCTCCTTAAGAGGGATCTGATCTCCTCCTTGACATCCTCCCACCAGTCTGCCATGTTGTCATAAAACACCACTCTCTCAAGCTGGTTCTGAAATAGAGAGTGGACACAACTCCGGACACAGTCATCGTCCAAGAGGCTGGAATTGAGCTTCCATAGGCCTCTCCCAATATCAGGGCGTTTTGTGGAGCCCAAGCAAAAATACAAAGCCAGATGGTCAGAATAAGGGACTGTCTTTTCACTTTTCTCACTAACATACTCAGCGGGACTGACCAGAGCTAAGTCTATCCGACTGCATCTACCAGCGCAGGAGTAAGTGAATTTGGGTTTCCTACCACCCTCAGTAAACACATCAGACAGACCAGCCTGTGAAATAATTCTGCTTAAGACCTTGCAGTCCCTGGTGAGAGGCCTACCAGTAGGTCTGTCACTGGATGACATGGTGGCATTGAAGTCCCCTGCCATGACTACCGGAACAGATGTAAACAAGTACTGCTTGACTTCATCAAACAGACGTGCCCTTTCAATCACCGACTGCGGTGGACCATAGATATTAATGAGTCGGAGCCTTCTGCCTCGGATGGTAACTTCTAAAACCAGGCACCTCCCCATCAGAACCTCAGTGAATCTGTGTATGGTGACATCAGGGGTGTTAAACAGTATAGAAACCCCGGCATAAGGTTCCACAGCCAGAGACCAGAAGGACGGGCCAGATTTCCATTCTCTCTCTGCTTCTCGTATTAGTCCTAAAGTATTTAAACGGGTTTCTTGTAAGAAATAGACATCGGCATCAAGATATCTCAGATGTTCATACACTGCGTGTCTTGTCCTCCTTGCTCGGATGCTATTCACATTACTAGAGATAACTTTAAGATAGAAACCTGCCATCAGAACAACTAGGAATATGAGAAACAGAGAGATGGGCCCCATTGTCATAGGTCAGAGTCAGAGGTGTCCTGGTGACCAGCTGTTTCCATGTCTGATTCGGACTGCCCCTCATCTCGGTGGGGTCTCCTCTTAGTGGGGGGATCGCCCTCTGGCTCCTCCTCATACTCCGCCATCATTCGTGAGAGTTCTCTGTCTAGTTCTGCTTCTCCGTCTGACTCTGATAGGACACTAAATCTATTCCCCGTTGCAGTGACCTCGCCTGCACTACTTACTCTCATCTTTGTGGGCTTTTCTACCGTGGTCCACTCACCCTCAGGCTTACGGCTGGCTTTATCCTTCTTCCTCCTTTTATTATTGTTGGATGATCGGGCAGGAGAAGAGACGACCACTGAGGGTTGTACAACCTGCTCGACAACCTCCATGGTCGTCTCAATGGGACCTGACTCGGCCTGGTCTTGGGTGGTATCACCTGTATGTGGTTGAGGCTCCGCCTCCGTGACTACTGACCCTGACAATAGCGCCTCCTCCTCCTCCTGTATGTCATCAGCCGCTGCCAGCAAGTCCTCATCAGGGCTATCCTTACAGATGTTATGCCAGGCATCAGGACAATCTCTGTGGGGGTGACCGATCCTACCGCACAGGTTACACCTAATGCTTTGGCATGTGGCACTCACGTGGCCCATTTCATTACATAGGCTACACTTTACCATGGAGCATACACTGGCCACATGGCCGGCCTTCCCACACTTGAAGCACCGGCGAGGCTGACCCGCATAGAAGCAGATCCCTTTTTCTCGGCCTATAAAGAACGAATTGGGCAGATGTTGGGTTATGTTGTTCTGCTGACGCAACTTCACCAGGACCCTCCACCCACCGGTCCAGACCCCGTCTTCATCCCTGTTCTTAGTAAGATCGGACATGAGGTCACAATGCCTCCTGAGCCAGATGACAATGTCCTGAGGGGGAACGGCTTCATTCCAAAATACAATTGTGACAGAGGCTGTATCTGGCCTAGAGATGGGGATGAAACTGAACTTATCCCAACCTTCCGTATCTCTCAACCTGGTGAGATTGGCCCAGAACCGGTCCAGATCAGACATCAGCTTAAAACTAACATCATACCCCTGGCGGTCAGGAAGGTTTATGACGGCCAGGATATCAGTCGGCACAAAGCCCATCTGGGTACATAGGAGCTCTCGGACCACAAACCTCCTATCCGGCAGATCCTCCTTGGCACCTCCGTGCCTAAACCTGACTACATTCCTCCTCCTGAAAGCCTGGCCTGTATAATTGGAGTTTGATGCAAAAGATGGAGCACCGCGGCTCCAGGCATTCCCTGAGGAGGTACGGCCGGATCCGCCATCTTGGCGTGTTTGTGGGCGCTGTGTGGGCTGCTGAGCACCTGTACCATGTGGTTCTGCTACTGTGCGAGTATCCAGAGGGGGAAAGTCCTGCACACTGGACTGTCCTGTGTCCGCCCCACCATCGACCTCTATGTCTGCAATATCACCAGACTCCAGAGACTGGACTGCAGAGGGGTCTGACGCCATAGATAGTGAAGGAACCCCCCCAGAAACACCTTCCCCTGCTGGGCCGTTATCACATACAGGAATATCCATAATATCAGGCACATTAGTCAGATAATCAGCGGCAGCAGAGTCCTGCACAGCAGAGTCCATATTAGTATTATAGTCAGCGGCAGCAGAGTCCTGCATAGCAGAGTCCATATTACCACTACAGTCAGCGGCAGCAGAGTCCTGCACAACAGAGTCCACAACCTGTAACCCCAAATATGTTACTCCCCCAGTACCTTCAGGTAAGAGTCCATAGTCCTGCTGCAATGACTTGTCTCCTGGGACTTGTGGTGTCTGCACAGCTGCTACTTCATTACCATTAGGCAGGGGTCCATGACCTGGTTGCAAAGTGCTGGTTGCTGGGACTTGTGGTGCCTTGCTGAGAACTGCTGCAGGTTTTTGCTGTTGCTGAACACTGGTCGCTTTCCCGTACAAATTCCCTTCCTTAAAAGGGAAACTTGCTGGCTGCAGAACTGGTTTTACATGGGACTGCTGGCTGCCACCTTGAGAGGGTTCAGACCCAGCTTTAGCACAAGGTGATGGTGACTTCTGGTATTCCTGGAACCGCTGCTGGTTTCTGTATGATTCTCCCACCGGTCCCATTTGCTCCAGTACAGTCTCGGTCTCCCGTACGTTCTCGGCGAGCTCTTTCGCCAGTGCGCTCAGCTTCCTGTCCAGTAACACCAGTTTCTCAGGGCATGCAGACTTTTTTAGATTATACGCACATTCAATCTGTCTCTGCAGATATATTTTACTGGCCTTCAATGTCTCCAGTCGCTTGACCAGTGCTGGTATCTCATCTGCCAGGCGCAGTTCTGGTGCTCGCTCAGTAGCTGTGACAGTCTGTGCATTGTTGGAAAGCTTTGCAGGTTGGTTACCCCCAGTATGGCTTCTGGTTGGTGTAGCCTGTGATTTCTGACATGCTACGGCTGTTGTCACTGCCATGGGCCCACAATGTCCAGACTGGGGACTATGTCCCAGTTTATTTCCAGTGACTGTACTGCTGGTACCTTGAAGCTTCCCCGCTGGTCTCCCTTTGATCTCCTCCACTGCCTTCACTACATTTTTGTAGTTACCGCTTCCAGATCTTGTCCGCTCAGACCGTACCAAAACAGACTGCTGCATGTTCTCCTGCATGGTCTGCTTCTCCAGGGATGTTCTCCTCTGTCTGCAGGAGGGTGGGGTGGACTGGACACCTGCAACCTGCAATGGAGTCTGCACAGGCTGCAAAGTTTGCTCCTTACATTCAACCATTTTGCTTGGTTGTTGCACCGTACTACTGCTTGCTTCCGTTACTTCTTCCTTTACAACTTTCTTCCCATCTTGGCTTGCTGCACTAGGACTGCTGACACACTGGACACGATTCCCATTACTGGGGACTTTAGGATTTCCATCCATTTTTTTAGTTGTCTGGGAATTGCTTCCCAGAGAAGGCCTTGGAGCCTGGGCCTTGGCAGGGGAACTTCCCCACCCAGGGCGGCCCCGCCCTGGGCTATCTCCAGACATCAGGAGCCTCAGGAGAGCTACAAAAACACGTCCTCACAGCTAGGAGGTAGTATTATAGTAGTTATATTCTTGTACATAGGAGTAGTATTATAGTAGTTATATTCTTGTACATAGGAGACAGTATTATAGTAGTTATATTCTTGTGCATAGGAGCAGTATTATAGTAGTTATATTCGTGTACATAGGAGCAGTATTATAGTAGTTATATTCTTGTAAATAGGAGCAGTATTATAGTAGTTATATTCTTGTACATAGGAGCAGTATTATAGTAGTTATATTCTTGTACATAGGAGCAGTATTATAGTAGTTATATTCTTGTAAATAGGAGCAGTATTATAGTAGTTATATTCTTGTACATATGAGCAGTATTATAGTAATTATATTCTTGTACATAGGAGCAGTATTATAGTAGTTATATTCTTGTACATAGGAGGTAGTATCATAGTAGCTATATTCTTGTACATAGTAGCAGTATTATAGTAGTTATATTCTTATACATAGGAGCAGTATTATAGTAGTTATATTCTTGTACATAGATGACAGTATTATAGTAGTTATATTCTTGTACATAGGAGCAGTATTATAGTAGTTATATTCTTGTACATAGGAGTAGTATTATAGTAGTTATATTCTTGTACATAGGAGTAGTATTATAGTAGTTATATTCTTGTACATAGGAGGCAGTATTATAGTAGTTATATTCTTGTGCATAGGAGCAGTATTATAGTAGTTATATTCGTGTACATAGGAGCAGTATTATAGTAGTTATATTCTTGTAAATAGGAGCAGTATTATAGTAGTTATATTCTTGTACATAGGAGCAGTATTATAGTAGTTATATTCTTGTAAATAGGAGCAGTATTATAGTAGTTATATTCTTGTACATATGAGCAGTATTATAGTAATTATATTCTTGTACATAGGAGCAGTATTATAGTAGCTATATTCTTGTACATAGGAGGTAGTATTATAGTAGTTATATTCTTATACATAGGAGCAGTATTATAGTAGTTATATTCTTGTATATAGGAGCAGTATTATAGTAGTTATATTCTTGTACATAGGAGGTAGTATTATAGAAGTTATATTCTTGTATATAGGAGTAGTATTATAGTAGTTATATTCTTGTACATAGGAGCAGTATTATAGTAGTTATATTCTTGTACATAGGAGCAGTATTATAGTAGTTATATTCTTGTACATAGGAGCAGTATTATAGTAGTTATATTCTTGTACATAGGAGGTAGTATTATAGTAGTTATATTCTTGTACATAGGAGGTAGTATTATAGTAGTTATATTCTTGTACATAGGAGGTAGTATTATAGTAGCTATATTCTTGTACATAGTAGCAGTATTATAGTAGTTATATTCTTATACATAGGAGCAGTATTATAGTAGTTATATTCTTGTACATAGATGACAGTATTATAGTAGTTATATTCTTGTACATAGGAGTAGTATTATAGTAGTTATATTCTTGTATATAGGAGCAGTATTATAGTAGTTATATTCTTGTACATAGGAGTAGTATTATAGTAGTTATATTCTTGTACATAGGAGTAGTATTATAGTAGTTATATTCTTGTACATAGGAGCAGTATTATAGTAGTTATATTCTTGTACATAGGAGCAGTATTATAGTAGTTATATTCTTGTACATAGGGGCAGTATTATAGTAGTTATATTCTTGTACATAGGAGGCAGTATTATAGTAGTTATATTCTAGTACATAAGAGCAGTATTATAGTAGTTATATTCTTGTACATAGGAGGCAGTATTATAGTAGTTATATTCTAGTACATAGGAGCAGTATTATAGTAGTTATATTCTTGTACATAGGAGCAGTATTATATAAGTTATATTCTTGTACATAGGAGTAGTATTATAGTAGTTATATTCTTGTACATAGGAGTAGTATTCTAGTAGTTATATTCTTGTACATAGGAGCTGTATTATAGTAGTTATATTCTTGTACATAGGAGCAGTATTATAGTAGTTATATACTTGTAGATAGGAGCAGTAGTATAGTAGTTATATTCTTGTACATAGGAGCAGTATTATAGTAGTTATATTCTGGTACCTAGGGGGCAGTATTATAGTAGTTATATTCTTGTACATAGGAGTAGTATTATAGTAGTTATATTCTGGTACCTAGGGGGCAGTATTATAGTAGTTATATTCTTGTACATAGGAGTAGTATTATAGTAGTTATATTCTGGTACCTAGGGGGCAGTATTATAGTAGTTATATTCTTGTACATAGGAGCAGTATTATAGTAGCTATATTCTTGTACATAGGAGCAGTATTACAGTAGTTATATTATTGTACATAGGAGGCAGTATTATAGTAATTATATTCTTGTACATAGGAGTAGTATTATTTCAGTTATATTCTTGTACATAGGAGGAGTATTATTTCAGTCATATTCTTGTACATAGGGGGCAGTATTATGCATCCTACAGTATTATGTGCTGTTAATTACTGTGCCAACATGGATTTAAAGCATTGTTTAGTATAAGATATACACTATATTTTACACCATATATTTCCAATGATACAAAATGGATAATCAAGTTCAATAAACCAAGTAATCCAACAGCATAGGGAAACGTGTGCATGCCTAAAATAGTGCTAATAATATGGAGAAAACTAGGCCAAGCAAGAAGCCTATATATAATGCAAGTAGCTGTCACATTCGCTGCAACCATTTCTACCGTGCCTCACTGAAATTTTAATTTTTTCTGTTTTCTTTTTTTTTTAATCTTTATATGGTATTTACAGGGGAGATATTTTATTTTTTTTAAATTTACTGTGAGGAAAAAACGAAAAGTTATTACTGTGAAGAAGGCGCGATATTTCATCTGTCAGCTATGAAAAGTGCTGCAGTGCCTAGGGGCACACTTTAGTGGCGGTTTGTGCCAGTATTTACATAGTAAAGCTATATAATAGGTTAAAGGGGTTGTACGGGATTTGTCAAATTTTCCAAAACTATAGATTAGAAAAAAATATGTAATATGAAATAGGAAAGCGGAAAATAGAAATCTTTCAGAAACTTCTCGGCGACTCTAAATTACAAAAACATACATAATCATCCTGATAGAAGGGGAAGATCTTCTTAAGGTAGGGGCCCTACGTCGCGGGCCGTAGCAAAAATGCGCTGCGGGATAAAAACGGTTTCTTTTCACAGAAAGTCTGCAAAGTTGCCTCTGTGGACTTTCTGTTTCTATCATACCTGTAAGGAAACCGCATTATTTCCGTAGATATAATTGACATGCGACACTTTTCAGAACCGCACACTTTTCACAACACATGGGGACTCCCCCCCCCCCCCCCCGAACGGACTACTGAACACATTTGCAAGCGGTTTGCAGGGAAAGCACACGGATCCCCATAGACTATAATGGGGTCCGTGTGCTTGCCGCAAGATCTCCTCAGAGAACATGCGGACAGGAAAGTACTTCACAATCTACTTTCCTGTCCGCATGACTTGTGCGGATAGCACACGGCAATCACACGGACCCCATTATAGTCTATGGGGTCCATGTGTTTTCACTGCACAGCGCTTGCCAATGTATTCGGTAGTCTGTTTGGAGGGGTCACCATGTGGACTCCTCGAACGGATTACCAAACGCAGATGTGAACCAAGGGTAAAACACTGTGATTTTTGCCATGTGAGGTCCTGGAGCACGTATTCTGAAGCACGGAGTCCCCTGACCCTCGTTCATCCCCACAGTAAATGGAGAGAGAACAGATATGACAAGTCTATTACAGTAGTGCCCGTCTGGGACTGGCATAGATTTCTGGTATAACTTATGCCAGTTTTTGATGATCTAATGGGCCAAGACGTCCCAATCCATCTGGATTTCTTAACCGATCTGTCCACTTTTTGAAAAATGGTGATGGAGCACAAAATAGGAAAGTCGCATCCAATGCATGATATATCGACCCCATTGTGTTCCAGCAAATCTTTAGGGCCCGTGCTCACGATGTAACGTGGTGTTGATTCTGACACGTAAACCCGTGTCAGAATCAGCATTTCAAAACAGAATCTCATTGACTTCAATGGGTTCCGTTTAACGTGCGCTACACATTGACATCAATAGGAGGCTTTTTAACCCATTGATTTCACTGTGTTACGCGCATTAAACGGAACCCATTGAAGTCAAAGGGATTCTGTTTTGAAGCGCTGATTCTGACACGAGTTTACGCGTCAGAATCAACGCCGCGTTACATCATGAGCACGGGCCCTTAGTTGCAGACCGGTATATAAAATCCCAATCTTAGTAACGTGGCATCACGACCCCTATTTAAGAATACGGAAAGACTGTCGTAAGGAGACAACAGTAATTATTTTTATTTTTTTTAATATTTTTATTTATATTTTTCTGTTTTATTTTTTTCTGTTTTTAGTTTATTTTTCTATTTTTTTTAATCAATTTTTCTCCTCAATTTTTTTTTTTTCTGTATCTTTCGTTTTTCTCTGCGCCAGTCTTCGAGATGTCAGGCATTGTCTCGTAAAAGTAAACTAATAAAAACAAATAAAAATATTGTTTTATCCGCACCGGCATTAAATATGGCAATTAAACAGTTCACTGCGTGACGATAAAAAATAAATGCGCCGGGCCCTTTACAACGCTGATGTGAAGAGTTGATGGAGAAGTAAAGAGCTACAAAGCCACATAATCCCCTGCAGAATCCGGAGCCTCGGCAGCCGCGGTAATGACAAAACAATTCATGTGAACGCACTTAAAGGTGTGACAGTGACGGCCGTCCTGAGGGCCTTTGTGGACAGGGTTTATGTAAACTATGAAGACATACAAGTCTCATGTCTCCCGGCAGTCTCTGCTGTGCCACGGTTAGTCTGGTGTCAGCTATAAGAGGGATCTCTGTATATAGCACAGGCCTTGACTTGGATAGTGGATAAAGCCGATCATTATCTGGCTGCAGAATATCTGTGACTGAGAAAAGGGATAGAACATGTGGCCCCTATGGGGTCCTTGTAGGGAGGGGTCCCAGTGATGGTTGGTTCCATCCCCTGTACTACTGGCTGGGGAGAACCTCACCTAAAGGGACTGAATTGTTAGCAAAGAGGTGTAGGAGGAATCACCCCCAATGGTCATAGGTAACAAACACCAGGCCCTTGTGTATAAGGAGGCAAATCTGGCACCATAATTCAAGACAAAGGTGTCCACCAATTGTAATGGGGCTGTACTGCATCAGTACAACAGCAAGATCAGATTGTGCATTGATTTTTGTTATTACCATCTCCCCCATGAACAGCTAGAATACACACAGTGATGTCACAGTATAGAGAGGATGCATAGTGATGTCACAGTACAGGGATAATACACACAGTGATGTCACAGTACAGGATAATACACACAGTGATGTCACAGTACAGGGATAATACACACAGTGATGTCACAGTACAGGGATAATACACACAGTGATGTCACAGTACAGAGATAATACACACAGTGATGTCACAGTACAGGATAATACACACAGTGATGTCACAGTACAGAGATAATACACACAGTGATGTCACAGTACAGGGATAATACACACAGTGATGTCACAGTACAGGGATAATACACACAGTGATGTCACAGTACAGAGATAATACACACAGTGATGTCACAGTACAGGGATAATACACACAGTGATATCACAGTACAGGGATAATACACACAGTGATGTCACAGTACAGGATAATACACACAGTGATGTCACAGTACAGAGATAATACACACAGTGATGTCACAGTACAGAGATAATACACACAGTGATGTCACAGTACAGGGATAATACACACAGTGATATCACAGTACAGGGATAATACACACAGTGATGTCACAGTACAGGATAATACACACAGTGATGTCACAGTACAGAGATAATACACACAGTGATGTCACAGTACAGAGATAATACACACAGTGATGTCACAGTACAGGGATAATACACACAGTGATATCACAGTACAGGGATAATACACACAGTGATGTCACAGTACAGGATAATACACACAGTGATGTCACAGTACAGGATAATACACACAGTGATGTCACAGTACAGGATAATACACACAGTGATGTCACAGTACAGGGATAATACACACAGTGATGTCACAGTACAGAGATAATACACACAGTGATGTCACAGTACAGAGATAATACACACAGTGATGTCACAGTACAGAGATAATACACACAGTGATGTCACAGTACAGGGATAACACACAGTGATGTCACAGTACAGAGATAATACACACAGTGATGTCACAGTACAGGGATAATACACAGAGTGATGTCACAGTACAGAGATAATACACACAGTGATGTCACAGTACAGGGATAATACACACAGTGATGTCACAGTACAGAGATAATACACACAGTGATGTCACAGTACAGGGATAATACACACAGTGATGTCACAGTACAGGGATAATACACAGAGTGATGTCACAGTACAGAGATAATACACACAGTGATGTCACAGTACAGGGATAATACACACAGTGATGTCACAGTACAGAGATAATACACAGTGATGTCACAGTACAGAGATAATACACACAGTGATGTCACAGTACAGGGATAATACACACAGTGATGTCACAGTATAAGGAGAATGCATATCGTGGTGTCAGAGTATAGGAAGGATCCATACAGTGATGTCACAGTATGATATTGCTGCATTTAAGTATACTATATGATGTTATTATACTATATTATAGATTATATACTACAGTATATGATATTGCCACATTATAGTATATTACATGATATCATTGTTTTATAATATACTAAATGTTATAAATTATAGTCTATGATATTGCTATATAATAGTATGCTTTACAGTATTATTATATCATACTATATGATGTTATTATATTATAATATATTTGATATACTTCACTATACAATAGTGCTATATTATTGTATACTACATCATATTATATTATACTATACTATATATTCTAGATTACAGTATATGATTGTTATGTAATAGTATACTATATGATATTATTATATTATGCTGTATGATGTTATTATATTGTTATAAATATTTGCCATTTGCTTCTTGTTGTATTTTTTCTCTATTTCTTACCTTGTTACATACATTCGATGCTAATTCAGTACCAACCAGACAAGTAATTGGTGGCAGACCTTTTTTTTTCGTTCCTTGCTCGCTGCCTGAACCAAGCCAGAAGAAAAAAAAAAAGTTAATGGATTTAATAGGGTCGTGTTTTTGACCTGGATTGTGGGGAGTTGCATTACCCGGAGGCTGACGCTCTCTTGAAAAGTATATTGATTGTCAGGTCTAATCATGCCACATAGCAAATTACATTACTTTCTAAAGATTTGTTTCCTCTCGCACAGGGCAGTGACCATATTTATTTCACTTAGACGCAGAATTGGAAGAAAAAAATGGTGTCTGCCGCGATTACTCTCTTCTCCACGGATTTCTTATATTGCTGCACTTTGCTTTACCCGGTGGATAGTACGGAATTATGGGAATCAAATGAGTATTAGTATGAAATATACGTTTAAGAATACATTTGCATATCACTTTGAGAAGTTCTTGCACTACGAGATTTGCAGGTCTTCTGGTTCCACTTGGACTCCATTCACATTGTCCTTGTAAATACACTCTTATGTAGGTTGGATGGCATACTTACCAACTGTCCGAGAATATTGGGGAGATCTGGCAAATCTCCTGGCTTGGGTAGTGCTTTAGTATTCTCTATGTGACGTGGGCACAATAAGTCACAAAAAGGGGCATGGTCTGGTGGGAATTGGGGTCCAGGGTAAAATTGTAGCACAGCCCCATTCAAGAGAATGGAATAGAGATGTAATACCGGACATAGCCTGTATTGTAAGAGTGGCACTGTTTCTCGATAAAAGAAAATGGTGTTGAACTTTGTTCTACTATATGGGGTTCAACTTTGTTATATTATAAGAGGATGAACTTTGTTATACTAGATGTGGTCCATTTTAGCAAATTAGCTCTTTCATAATTTTATCCTAATGATATTTCATCAACATCAGATGGGCAGGAGTCTGATATCTGGCACCCCCACTGATCACATGTTGCAGCAGGCAGTAATGTTCGAACTTCTCATTACTACTTACCAAGCATAGCGCTGTACATTATATAGTGGCTGTGCTTGGAACTGCAGCTCAGTCCTATTCACTTGAATAGGACTGAGCTGCAAATAGACCATGTGACTGTTGAACATGAGAACACTGGGCTGAGCCCTCACACCTTCTTTAATCTAAGGCCATGCATTTTCAAACCAGACATATACGGGACATCTGGATGGGGGCCTGCAAATACACACATATATATATATATATATATATATATATATATATATATATATATATATATGTACCGCATATACTTGAGTATAAGCCGACCCGAATATAAGCCGAGGCCCCTAATTTTACCACAAAAACCTGGGAAAACTTATTGACTCGAGTATAAGCCGAGGGGGGGAAATGCAGCAGCTAATGGAAAATTTCAAAAATTAAAATGGTCGGAGTTTTTGGGTGCAGTAGATGCTGGGGAAGGGGAGGGGGTGTTTTGGTTGTCTGTCTGCCCCTTCCCTGAGCTTGAGGACTGAGTTTTTCCCCCACTTGGAATTCAGCCTGGCTGACTATAGGGTATCTGCAGTGCTCCTATTAATCCCTTCCCGACGGAACAGGAGCACTGCAGATCCCCTATATTCAGTAGACCGGGCACTGTCAGACACAGGGATACCTAATGTGTATGTGTTTCACTGTCATTTTCTACTTTTATATGTATTCTAGGGAAAGGAGGGATTTACAACTTTTATTTAGTTTATTTTTTTATTATATTTTTTTTAAAGCCTCTTTTTTTCCACTATTTTATGTGAGATTCTATACATTACTATTGCTGGTCATAGACTCCCCACCACCACCACCACCACCCAAAAAAAATTATTATTTTTTTTTGCTTGACTCGAGTATAAGCTGAGGGGGGCTTTTTCAGCACAAAAACTGTGCTGAAAAATTCGGCTTATACTGGAGTGTATATATATATATATATATATATATATATATATATGTGTATATACGTGTGTGTGTGTATATATATATATATATATATATATATATAATTTTTTATATGGAAGAATTATTTTTTATTTTAAATTTATCTCCTTTTTTTATTTCCTTTTTTTTTTTTTTTTTTTTTTTTTTTTTTTTTTAATCCTGAGATTCCTTCCTGATTTTTATGCACTGTCCATTCCCAGACAACCAATTCACGCCCCGCTTATTTTTTCGGTAATTCACTCGCGCTACCTCCTCACCTTGGATCTATTTAGATATTTTACAGCTGACTACTTCTTCACACTGCGGTAATTATCACTGGGCGCATTTTCTAAGTGCCAGTGGGATTTTTTATTTTTTTTCACTTCTCATTGAGCATTAGATCCTGAGAACAGCGAAACGCGTCGAGAGTTGATAAAAATTCTTGTCTAATACAGAGATGCTTTCTCATTTTACATCTCAGATCTTTCCTTCTCCCGGAGTCATTACCCCATCATACCTGGGAGCACTCAAAATTATTTCTGACATGTTTTAGGAAAAAGTTCAATCATTCTTTCCTCCTCTTAATCAGTAATCAGCTTCCTTTCATAACGACGCCGGGAAAAAAAGACTCTGAGCCTCCAGCAATTTTAGGAAGAGCAGAAGTGATATGAAAGATAGGATCGGGGTGCGATTGCCTTCACATTGCTGGTGGCTTGTTTTAAAGAATAAAAAAAATAAATCTACAATTTATTTAAAAAAAAAATCACAAAAATAAACAAAAAGTCTAAAAAATGTATTATATATATTAATTATTTTTATATCTAAAAATATTTCAGGTAGTGTACAATGTAGGTCAAGTGGCCAACCCATTAAAATGGACACATAGAGCGGAGGTATCTCGCTTTGGTAGAATGAGATCATTGCCTTGGAACCACAGCAGAGGAAACCTGTAAATGAAAGGAGTCCTCCACCTGCTAAATATCATACAAAAGTAAAACAGAGCGGCACAAGTGCTCGGAACCGAGCGCATATGGTATTACAAGACGTATATTGGAGACTCTTACCAAATGGTTTACTTGTAATGTAAGATCAAGCCAAGACAATCTTAAGCTCTTTTGATGATATTTCAGGTTTGTCAATGGACCTCATGAGAATCCAAGGTCTGTCAACAGGCCCTGGAGAAGCTCCGTGCAGATGCAGATACTTGACCCCAACTAATCACGAATACACTTCAAATCAAATTAGATTTTTTTTTTTTTTTTGATTCTTACATCAGAGAGACACCAAGCGTTTGACTGTGGAGCCTGATTCAAAGCCCTGGAAATGCTTTTCATATTGCCTTTGACTATATCAATATGCAGTGTTCACAACAAACACAACATTTGTTTGTAGTGCAGCTCACCGACTGTAGAAATATGAAAGACAAGCGGCGTCAGTCCAGAGCCTTTTATCAGTTTTGTTCCATTGGTTTCTCCTGTCATCTATACCGGTTGGCTCTCTGGCATGAAACAATATTCCTGTTTGTTTCCATTTCCCATAATATAATGAGAATGTAACTTCTATAATACTGCCACTATGTACAAGAATATAACTACTATAATACTACCTCCTATGTACAAGAATATAACTACTATAATACTACTTCCTATGTACAAGAATATAACTACTATAATACTGCTTCTATGTACAAGAATATAACTACTATAATACTGCTCCTATGTACAAGAATATAACTACTATAATACTGCTCCTATGTACAAGAATATAACTACTATAATACTGCTCCTATGTACAAGAATATAACTACTATAATACTACCTCCTATGTACAAGAATATAACTACTATAATACTGCTTCTATGTACAAGAATATAACTACTATAATGCTGCTCCTATGTACAAGAATATAACTACTATAATACTGCTCATATGTACAAGAATATAACTACTATAATACTGCTCCTATGTACAAGAATATAACTACTATAATACTGCTCATATGTACAAGAATATAACTACTATAATACTACCTCCTATGTACAAGAATATAACTACTATAATACTGCTCCTATGTACAAGAGTATAACTACTATAATACTGCTCCTATGTACAAGAATATAACTACTATAATACTGCTCATATGTACAAGAATATAACTACTATAATACTACCTCCTATGTACAAGAATATAACTACTATAATACTGCTCCTATGTACAAGAGTATAACTACTATAATACTGCTCCTATGTACAAGAATATAACTACTATAATACTACCTCCTATGTACAAGAATATAACTACTATAATACTGCTCCTATGTACAAGAATATAACTACTATAATACTACTCCTATGTACAAGAATATAACTACTATAATACTGCTCCTATGTACAAGAATATAACTACTATAATACTGCTCCCTATGTACAAGAATATAACTACTATAATACTACCTCCTATGTACAAGAATATAACTACTATAATACTACTCCTATGTACAAGAATATAACTACTATAATACTACCTCCTATGTACAAGAATATAACTACTATAATACTGCTTCTATGTACAAGAATATAACTACTATAATACTGCTCCTATGTACAAGAATATAACTACTATAATACTACCTCCTATGTACAAGAATATAACTACTATAATACTACCTCCTATGTACAAGAATATAACTACTATAATACTACTTCCTATGTACAAGAATATAACTACTATAATACTGCTTCTATGTACAAGAATATAACTACTATAATACTACTCCTATGTACAAGAATATAACTACTATAATACTGCTCATATGTACAATAATATAACTACTAAAATACTGCCCCTATGTACAAGAATATAACTACTATAATACTACCTCCTAGCTGTGAGGACGTGTTTTTGTAGCTCTCCTGAGGCTCCTGATGTCTGGAGATAGCCCAGGGCGGGGCCACCCTGGGTGGGGAAGTTCCCCTGCCAAGGCCCAGGCTCCAAGGCCTTCTCTGGGAAGCAATTCCCAGACAACTAAAAAAATGGATGGAAATCCTAAAGTCCCCAGTAATGGGAATCGTGTCCAGTGTGTCAGCAGTCCTAGTGCAGCAAGCCAAGATGGGAAGAAAGTTGTAAAGGAAGAAGTAACGGAAGCAAGCAGTAGTACGGTGCAACAACCAAGCAAAATGGTTGAATGTAAGGAGCAAACTTTGCAGCCTGTGCAGACTCCATTGCAGGTTGCAGGTGTCCAGTCCACCCCACCCTCCTGCAGACAGAGGAGAACATCCCTGGAGAAGCAGACCATGCAGGAGAACATGCAGCAGTCTGTATTGGTACGGTCTGAGCGGACAAGATCTGGAAGCGGTAACTACAAAAATGTAGTGAAGGCAGTGGAGGAGATCAAAGGGAGACCAGCGGGGAAGCTTCAAGGTACCAGCAGTACAGTCACTGGAAATAAACTGGGACATAGTCCCCAGTCTGGACATTGTGGGCCCATGGCAGTGACAACAGCCGTAGCATGTCAGAAATCACAGGCTACACCAACCAGAAGCCATACTGGGGGTAACCAACCTGCAAAGCTCTCCAACAATGCACAGACTGTCACAGCTACTGAGCGAGCACCAGAACTGCGCCTGGCAGATGAGATACCAGCACTGGTCAAGCGACTGGAGACATTGAAGGCCAGTAAAATATATCTGCAGAGACAGATTGAATGTGCGTATAATCTAAAAAAGTCTGCATGCCCTGAGAAACTGGTGTTACTGGACAGGAAGCTGAGTGCACTGGCGAAAGAGCTCGCCGAGAACGTACGGGAGACCGAGACTGTACTGGAGCAAATGGGACCGGTGGGAGAATCGTACAGAAACCAGCAGCGGTTCCAGGAATACCAGAAGTCACCATCACCTTGTGCCAAAGCTGGGTCTGAACCCTCTCAAGGTGGCAGCCAGCAGTCCCATGTAAAACCAGTTCTGCAGCCAGCAAGTTTCCCTTTTAAGGAAGGGAATTTGTACGGGAAAGCGACCAGTGTTCAGCAACAGCAAAAACCTGCAGCAGTTCTCAGCAAGGCACCACAAGTCCCAGCAACCAGCACTTTGCAACCAGGTCATGGACCCCTGCCTAATGGTAATGAAGTAGCAGCTGTGCAGACACCACAAGTCCCAGGAGACAAGTCATTGCAGCAGGACTATGGACTCTTACCTGAAGGTACTGGGGGAGTAACATATCTGGGGTTACAGGTTGTGGACTCTGTTGTGCAGGACTCTGCTGCCGCTGACTATAATACTAATATGGACTCTGCTATGCAGGACTCTGCTGCCGCTGACTATAATACTAATATGGACTCTGCTGTGCAGGACTCTGCTGCCGCTGATTGTCTGACTAATGTGCCTGATATTATGGATATTCCTGTATGTGATAACGGCCCAGCAGGGGAAGGTGTTTCTGGGGGGGTTCCTTCACGATCTATGGCGTCAGACCCCTCTGCAGTCCAGTCTCTGGAGTCTGGTGATATTGCAGACATAGAGGTTGATGGTGGGGCGGACACAGGACAGTCCAGTGTGCAGGACTTTCCCCCTCTAGATACTCGCACAGTAGCAGAACCACATGGTACAGGTGCTCAGCAGCCCACACAGCGCCCACAAACACGCCAAGATGGCGGATCCGGCCGTACCTCCTCAGGGAATGCCTGGAGCCGCGGTGCTCCATCTTTTGCATCAAACTCCAATTATACAGGCCAGGCTTTCAGGAGGAGGAATGTAGTCAGGTTTAGGCACGGAGGTGCCAAGGAGGATCTGCCGGATAGGAGGTTTGTGGTCCGAGAGCTCCTATGTACCCAGATGGGCTTTGTGCCGACTGATATCCTGGCCGTCATAAACCTTCCTGACCGCCAGGGGTATGATGTTAGTTTTAAGCTGATGTCTGATCTGGACCGGTTCTGGGCCAATCTCACCAGGTTGAGAGATACGGAAGGTTGGGATAAGTTCAGTTTCATCCCCATCTCTAGGCCAGATACAGCCTCTGTCACAATTGTATTTTGGAATGAAGCCGTTCCCCCTCAGGACATAGTCATCTGGCTCAGGAGGCATTGTGACCTCATGTCCGATCTTAGTAAGAACAGGGATGAAGACGGGGTCTGGACCGGTGGGTGGAGGGTCCTGGTGAAGTTGCGTCAGCAGAACAACATAACCCAACATCTGCCCAATTCGTTCTTTATAGGCCGAGAAAAAGGGATCTGCTTCTATGCGGGTCAGCCTCGCCGGTGCTTCAAGTGTGGGAAGGCCGGCCATGTGGCCAGTGTATGCTCCATGGTAAAGTGTAGCCTATGTAATGAAATGGGCCACGTGAGTGCCACATGCCAAAGCATTAGGTGTAACCTGTGCGGTCGGATCGGTCACCCCCACAGAGATTGTCCTGATGCCTGGCATAACATCTGTAAGGATAGCCCTGATGAGGACTTGCTGGCAGCGGCTGATGACATACAGGAGGAGGAGGAGGCGCTATTGTCAGGGTCAGTAGTCACGGAGGCGGAGCCTCAACCACATACAGGTGATACCACCCAAGACCAGGCCGAGTCAGGTCCCATTGAGACGACCATGGAGGTTGTTGAGCAGGTTGTACAACCCTCAGTGGTCGTCTCTTCTCCTGCCCGATCATCCAATAATAATAAAAGGAGGAAGAAGGATAAAGCCAGCCGTAAGCCTGAGGGTGAGTGGACCACGGTAGAAAAGCCTACAAAGATGAGAGTAAGTAGTGCAGGCGAGGTCACTGCAACGGGGAATAGATTTAGTGTCCTATCAGAGTCAGACGGAGAAGCAGAACTAGACAGAGAACTCTCACGAATGATGGCGGAGTATGAGGATGAACCAGAGGGCGATCCTCCCAATAAGAGGAGACCCCACCGAGATGAGGGGCAGTCCGAATCAGACATGGAAACAGCTGGTCACCAGGACACCTCTGACTCTGATCTATGACAATGGGGCCCATCTCTCTGTTTCTCATATTCCTAGTTGTTCTGATGGCAGGTTTCTATCTTAAAGTTATCTCTAGTAATGTGAATAGCATCCGAGCAAGGAGGACAAGACACGCAGTGTATGAACATCTGAGATATCTTGATGCCGATGTCTATTTCTTACAAGAAACCCGTTTAAATACTTTAGGACTAATACGAGAAGCAGAGAGAGAATGGAAATCTGGCCCGTCCTTCTGGTCTCTGGCTGTGGAACCTTATGCCGGGGTTTCTATACTGTTTAACACCCCTGATGTCACCATACACAGATTCACTGAGGTTCTGATGGGGAGGTGCCTGGTTTTAGAAGTTACCATCCGAGGCAGAAGGCTCCGACTCATTAATATCTATGGTCCACCGCAGTCGGTGATGGAAAGGGCACGTCTGTTTGATGAAGTCAAGCAGTACTTGTTTACATCTGTTCCGGTAGTCATGGCAGGGGACTTCAATGCCACCATGTCATCCAGTGACAGACCTACTGGTAGGCCTCTCACCAGGGACTGCAAGGTCTTAAGCAGAATTATTTCCCAGGCTGGTCTGTCTGATGTGTTTACTGAGGGTGGTAGGAAACCAAAATTCACTTACTCCTGCGCTGGTAGATGCAGTCGGATAGACTTAGCTCTGGTCAGTCCCGCTGAGCATGTTAGTGAGAAAAGTGAAAAGACAGTCCCTTATTCTGACCATCTGGCTTTGTATTTTTGCTTGGGCTCCACAAAACGCCCTGATATTGGGAGAGGCCTATGGAAGCTCAATTCCAGCCTCTTGGACGATGACTGTGTCCGGAGTTGTGTCCACTCTCTATTTCAGAACCAGCTTGAGAGAGTGGTGTTTTATGACAACATGGCAGACTGGTGGGAGGATGTCAAGGAGGAGATCAGATCCCTCTTAAGGAGACTGTCAGTTAAGAAGGGGAAGAGTAAGTATAGCCAGTATCTCAGGCTGCGGAAAGAATTAGAGTCACTCTATTCGGCGGGCGGGGATAACCAACAGAAGATTGACCGGCTGAAATCTGAGATCAGTCAGTATCAGTACCGCAGGTATACATCCCTGGTTCTTGAACGGGATTATGGGTCCTTAGGGGCTCCGGATCCTTTTGAGAATTGCAGGGAGCGGGTGGCAAATAAATCGGTCACAGGTCTCACTGACTCCCAGGGTGTGTTACAGGAGTCTCGGGAGGGTATCCTGGGGGTGGTGAGAACTTACTATGCTGACTTGTTTCAGAAGAAGGTTTTGGATAGAGAGAAGGTGGCTCAATTCTTGGAGGCAACTCCAGGTCCTGATACTAATGATTTGGACTTTTCTCCTTTGACAGCAGAGTTAACAGTGGAGGAGGTGAAAAAGGCCATAGATAAGTTACATCTGAAGAAGGCACCAGGTCCAGATGGGATTACAGCTGAGTTCTATAAGAAATTCCGAGACCTCTTGGCACCAATTCTCGTGGATGTATACAAAACTAGTCTAGAAAACCACCTGATGCCTCCATCCATGAGAGTGTCCTCCCTGATCCTGCTGTCTAAAGGTAAAGAGCCTAGTGACATCAAGAACTGGAGGCCGATTGCCCTCTTGAATGTCGATAGGAAGATTCTTGCAAAAATTCTGTTCTCTAGATTAGTTTGTTTGTCCTCGGCACTGTTGGCAGGCTCACAGTTTGGCACAGTTAAAGGGCGGAACATCTCTGGAGCAGTTATCTCGATAAGGGAGATGTTTGAGAGATGTAAAGCTCTGAGGTGTGGGAGATATGTTGTGAGTCTTGACCAGGCTAAGGCCTTTGACAGAGTAGACCATGAGTATCTATGGGCGACTTTGACAAAGTACGGTATTCCGGGACAATTTGTGGATTGGCTGAGAACTTTGTACCGTGAGGCGGAGAGCTTTCCTCTGATTAATGGTTGGCAGGGTGATGCTTTCAGGGTTGAGGCAGGGGTGAGACAAGGTTGCCCACTGAGTCCATTACTGTATGTGTTTGCCATAGACCCGTTTCTTAGGTCACTGCAGGAGTGTGATTTTCAGGGGGCGCCGGTCCCCCACTGCTTGCCCCTGAGAGTTGTTGCCTACGCGGATGATGTGACTGTGGTGATATCTGAGCCTCGTGAGGTGGAGATGTTGTCTGCAGCCATCAGAAGTTACTCAGAGGCCTCCGGGTCTCTTGTCAACCTTGAGAAGAGTCAAGCTCTCTGGACGGGTCATACTGGTCCTACATTTGATCTGCCGCAGTTTGCCCAGGCCTCCTCCTATATTAAGATCCTTGGGGTGAAATTCGGGAGGGATGATAATTGCAGACTAAATTGGGAAGAAAAGTTGGAATCCGGAAATGCAAAGGTTCAGCGATGGAAGAACTGGAGGCTGACCTATAGAGAAAGGGTTAAAATGTTGAAGACTTACCTGGTCCCTGTCTTCTTGTACGTCTCTGTTGTCTTTCCTTTGCCAGAATCTTTCTCCGCTAGGCTCTTTAGCCTGTTCTTCCAACTTTTGTGGGGGAACAGGTTGAACCCAGTAAAAAGAGGGATAACCTACCTACAGAGGAGAGAGGGTGGGCTGGATATGTTAAATCCAAGGGTGTTTTTTGACTCCATGTTTCTAAAAGTAAATTTTGGTTGCCTGGACTCAGATAACAGCTCCCTGTGGGTAAATAGTATCAGGGACTGGATATTGCCTTTTGCAGAATCCTGGGTGCGAGGCGGCAGCCTTAAGAGGGGTCGATCGACTCGTGACTACCTCCCCCAGTATCTGGACTATGGCATAAGGTGCCTGAAAAAATGGGGTATTGAAAAGACCTATCTGGTGAGTAAGACCAGGAGAGATCTATACACCAGGGTATGTAAGACCTTCTATTGTCTCCAGCCAGCATTGAGGGACTGCACATCTATAACCCTGCAGGATAGTCTGAGGCTCCTCACTGGTCGGAGGCTCCCTGCAAAGTTCTTTGACATTGCCTGGCTATCTCTGCATGGGAAACTTTTTGTAAGAGGCAACCTAAAACATCTCAGTGTGACAGATCGGGCATGTCCATTAGGTTGTCAGCAGGAGGAGACCATGGCACATTTTATATCAGAGTGCGGGGGAGGGCGAAAGATCTGGCAGGAAATATCCCGGAGGCTGAAAATTCCCCGATTACAATCACTCAAATACCCCGAAATCATATATGGCATCCCAACTAATATAGGTGACATTAACCGGGAGACCCTGTATATTATTATTACTGTCATCAAATATTATCACTGGCATACAAGGACCCAGGAGTCCCTACACAGAGAGCCCTTCCGTCATATGACCGCTGTCACATATATCATGTCTGAACTGAGGTGGATAAAGTCTCTGGAGGTCAGAAAAAAGTCTGATAATGTAAAATTGTGGAGAAATGTATATATCGATTGCTGAATATTCTGATAACACTGCAAATAAGTCTGTTCATTTATTTATGGATTTATTTTTTTTTCCCCCTCTTTATCCTGCCAGCAATGGACTCTTAAGTTAAAGTGATTCTCATTTTTGTTATCTGACAGACATGTCTGATTTATGTTATATTATTATTATTATTAGTTATTAATTCTGCTGGAATGTAATGTATTTTTGTTTTGTTTTTACTAATAAAAATTACCTCCTATGTACAAGAATATAACTACTATAATACTGCTCCTATGTACAAGAATATAACTACTATAATACTACTCCTATGTACAAGAATATAACTACTATAATACTACTCCTATGTACAAGAATATAACTACTATAATACTGCTCCTATGTACAAGAATATAACTACTATAATACTGCTCCCTATGTACAAGAATATAACTACTATAATACTACCTCCTATGTACAAGAATATAACTACTATAATACTACTCCTATGTACAAGAATATAACTACTATAATACTACCTCCTATGTACAAGAATATAACTACTATAATACTGCTTCTATGTACAAGAATATAACTACTATAATACTACCTCCTATGTACAAGAATATAACTACTATAATACTACTCCTATGTACAAGAATATAACTACTATAATACTACCTCCTATGTACAAGAATATAACTACTATAATACTGCTTCTATGTACAAGAATATAACTACTATAATACTGCTCCTATGTACAAGAATATAACTACTATAATACTACCTCCTATGTACAAGAATATAACTACTATAATACTACCTCCTATGTACAAGAATATAACTACTATAATACTGCTCCTATGTACAAGAATATAACTACTATAATACTGCTCCTATGTACAAGAATATACCTACTATAATACTGCTCCTATGTACAAGAATATAACTACTATAATACTGCTCCTATGTACAAGAATATAACTACTATAATACTACTTCCTATGTACAAGAATATAACTACTATAATACTGCTTCTATGTACAAGAATATAACTACTATAATACTACTCCTATGTACAAGAATATAACTACTATAATACTGCTCATATGTACAATAATATAACTACTAAAATACTGCCCCTATGTACAAGAATATAACTACTATAATACTACCTCCTATGTACAAGAATATAACTACTATAATACTGCTCCTATGTACAAGAATATAACTACTATAATACTGCTCCTATGTACAAGAATATAACTACTATAATACTACCTCCTATGTACAAGAATATAACTACTATAATACTGCTCCTATGTACAAGAATATAACTACTATAATACTGCTCCTATGTACAAGAATATAACTACTATAATACTACCTCCTATGTACAAGAATATAACTACTATAATACTGCTCCTATGTACAAGAATATAACTACTATAATACTACCTCCTATGTACAAGAATATAACTACTATAATACTGCTCCCTATGTACAAGAATATAACTACTATAATACTACCTCCTATGTACAAGAATATAACTACTATAATACTGCTCCTATGTACAAGAATATAACTACTATAATACTGCTCCCTATGTACAAGAATATAACTACTATAATACTACCTCCTATGTACAAGAATATAACTACTATAATACTACTCCTATGCACAAGAATATAACTACTATAATACTACCTTCTATGTACAAGAATATAACTACTATAATACTGCTTCTATGTACAAGAATATAACTACTATAATACTGCTTCTATGTACAAGAATATAACTACTATAATACTACTCCTATGTACAAGAATATAACTACTATAATACTGCTTCTATGTAGAAGAATATAACTACTATAATACTACTCCTATGTACAAGAATGTAACTACTATAATACTACCTCCTATGTACAAGAATATAACTACTATAATACTGCTCCTATGTACAAGAATATAACTACTATAATACTGCTCCTATGTACAAGAATATAACTACTATAATACTGCTCCTATGTACAAGAATATAACTACTACAATACTACCTTCTACGTACAAGAATATAACTACTATAATACTACCTCCTATGTACAAGAATATAACTACTATAATACTGCTCCTATGTACAAGAATATAACTACTATAATACTACCTCCTATGTACAAGAATATAACTACTATAATACTACCTCCTATGTACAAGAATATAACTACTATAATACTACCTCCTATGTACAAGAATATAACTACTATAATACTGCTCCTATGTACAAGAATATAACTACTATAATACTACCTCCTATGTACAAGAATATAACTACTATAATACTGCTCCTATGTACAAGAATATAACTACTATAATACTACCTCCTATGTACAAGAATATAACTACTATAATACTGATTCTGTGTACAAGATTTTTATTATAATTATATTGCTATTATTGTAACCTATGCTAAAAAACGGAAAGTGATACAAAGTATTTTTAAGATTAAAGCAGCAGAATTTTGAAGACAGCTTTGACTGTGATTGGAACAGAATGTAACTTAGTATCAGATAGTGAAGTGTTTACAATTTCCTGTATAAGGTAAAGATAAGATCAGGAGGTTTGTATGTGGAGGCGCCTTATATAAGAGATATAGGACTGTTGATTGCTCGGTATATTTGATGGTATTGATCGCCTTCTTCCTGACAGTCTCTCGTTGATCCCTCATGTATCTTCGGAAGCTATGTGATGGAAAGTAGAGATTTTTGCCATAGAATGGGAAGGAGAAATTCTCCTGGGTCCGATTTTGATGCATCAGGTTTCTGGCTGCTTGTCACACCTGCAGACTTCACAGAGATTGTCCTCTCCTCCGTTCTCGGGTTCCTTCCATTTTATGTTTCGCCTTTTCTCGCGGCGAATCCTACCTTGTCAGCTCTTGTTTATGAAGCATTTTCTCCTGTTTCCGCGGGTCTATGATGCCACCAGATAATTTCCCCGTACCCGGACCCGAGCAGCTGAAGTAATTTCGAAGGTGTGTGATGTGCTGAGCTCCGAGCCTCGCACTGCATGTTACAACAGATACAGTCACAAAGTGAAAATGACAGGGAGTAACTTGTCCCTCTGATATTACATCTATTCCCCGCTTAATCCCACCTTCAAAAACAGAGATATCAATATTCGGAGACTTCCATCTCAGTACAAGTTTGTTCACACTCTAACATCAGGCCCAAAGAAGAAAAGCAGAAAATGCAGTTTGACGGACTTAAAGTTTAAGCAAACTTTTAATTATTTTTTTCAGAAATCTGTAGTGAGGGTGAAGGGAACAAAATTTGTAATATACTTTATTAAAGAAAAGTGCCTGTTTCTTTACTTATTTGCCTCCTATCGTTGATAAAAATCTGTACAATAGAAGTCTATGAAGAGGGGAGGGGGAGGAAGCAGAGATATCCTCAAGGCAGAGAGGCATTTGCACAGTAGAGAGACAGTTCTCTTTCACAACATAGTTAGGTTATCAGGAATTACTATCTAGTAGACAGCCTCATTCCCCAGTCTCTCTTCCTCTCTCCATAGGCTTCATTGTATTCAGTGCATTTTTCTTTACTTATTTGCCTCTTATCATTGATAAAAATCTGTACAATAGAAGTCTATGCAGGGGGAGGGGGAGGAAGCAGAGATATTCTCAAGACAGTTCTCTTTCACAACATAGTTGGATTATCATGAATTACTATCTAATAGACAGCTTCATTCCTCAGTCTCTCTTCTTCTCTCCATAGGCTTCATTGTATTCAGTGCATGTTTCTTCATTTATTTGCCTCCTATCATTGATAAAAATCTGTACAATAGAAGTCTATGTAGAGGGGAGGGGAGGAAGTAGAGATATCCTCAAGGCAGAGAGACATTTGCACAGTAGAGAGACAGTTCTCTTTCACAACATAGCTGGGTTATCAGGAATTACTATCTAATAAACAGCTTCATTCCTCAGTCTCTCTTCTTCTCTCCATAGGCTTCATTGTATTCAGTACATCTTTCTTCACTTATTTGCCTCCTATCATTGATAAAAATCTGTACAATAGAAGTCTATGGAGACAGGAGGTGGAGGATGCGGGGAGATCCTCAAGACAGAGGGACATTTGCACTGTAAACAGACAATTCTCTTTCACAACATAGTTGGGTTTACAGGAACTACTATCCAGAAGACAATCTCATATCTCAGTCTCTCATCTTCTCTCCATAGACTTCATTATAAACTGACACTGTTTGTGCACGGAGTACGAACCAAAATCACTCAGATAAGAAGTAAAGACAGGAGTCATACTTAAAGGCACTTTTCTTTAATAAACTATATTCCAAAGTTTGTTCCCTTCACCTGCACTATGGCTTTAAGAATAATAATTAAAAGTCTACGTATATTTTAAAGGGGTGCTCTTCTAAATATTCACATTTCACATGGTACTTATTCATTAGAGAATGCGTCAGACTAACGAACGAACAGTCTCTGCCATCAAAGAGATTACTAAATAGGATTTCGGGGTTCTCCACAATAGATGACCACTCCGTAGAGAGGATGTCAGGTCGGGGGGCCCCATATCAGTCACCATTGTTATCTTTTCATTAGTATGGATATAATATGGATATGTTTCATCCTAAACTCATTCTCACATTAAGACAGAGCGGTGACGGCTATTCAGTCAAAACTCAATTTCATATTTTGTGATCCATAATATGGAGGTAGAGGAGCGACCGTCTCACATTCCCTTATTCACTGCTGAGCTTTTGGGTACAGCTCCTATGTCTGCAAGCCCACAATGATATGGAGGCATACTTGGCAATTCTACCATAATGTCAAGGAGGCTTCTGAATCAGGGGTGACCTCTTGGCCTACCTGAAGAGTGGCCAAATTTTCCAAGTCAGGTGGATACCTCCCCTATAATATGTGATATGGGCACGTTGGGTGCCGGTGATGTCACGGAACATAGGTCCAAAAAAAGGGGTGTGACACATCCCAAAAGGAGTATGATCTCATTAATAGGGTCCAGGGATTGCCCACACTCCATTCTTCCAAATATCCACCCTGGAATATTGGTGAGTAGGCATGTACAAGGGGATGCATAAAGGGGTATCTATAAATACCAAATTGGTACTTAAAGAGAACCTTTCACCACTTCTGCCAATTCTAGTTCTTAGCATCTTAGCTGCTCCACTGATTCCAGCACAGTTGGATTTTTCTCTCTAGCCCTCACCGTTCCTGAGCAACAAGTTCAAGTTTTGGTACATGACAGAAAGGCGGGGGCGGGGTCAGGCAGGGGGGCGTGACTCTGAGCTCTAATCAGAGCCCTTGTACTTCTTCTGCCTGATCTCGCTTTCCTGACAGTACAGAGACTAAATAGTTTATCAGGCACCAAAAATAACAGTATTGATTGCTCAGGAATGGTGGGAGCAAACTCCAACTGTGCAGGAATCAGTGGAGCTGCAGCAGTTAAACAATATGAAGAGCTGGACTTGGAGGTGGTGAAAGATTCTCTTTAATACTGCTGTCCTGCTATGTGGAAAAGGGCCCTTTAGTTCATTCAGATTCTGGACTTGACCAGTAACTTTATTGATGACCTTTATATTAGCCATAAAACTCACCAAGCATTTTGGAATCGTCTTTTGGATACACAAGACCATTCAGGATATTGGCCCTTAAAAGGAGCCCTATCATTGGATACTCTTTTTTTCTGACTGACACATAGGAATAGCCTTAAGAAAGGCCATTCTTCTCCTACCTTTAGATGACTTCTCCGCGCCCCCATTCGGTAGAAATCTGGGTTTTCTTCGGTGTGCAAATGAGTTCTCTCGCAGCACTGGGGGCGGGCTCCAGTGCTCAAACAGCACTGGGGGCATCCCCAATGCTGCGAGAGAAATCTCCAGTGGTGCCTCTATCTTCTTGTGGAACGCCCTCTCCCTGTGTTTTCTTGCATCCTGGGTTGCAGTCTTCTAGACATCTAGTCCATCAGGCACAGCCGACTGCGCATGCCCATGGCCACAAGAAAATGGCCGCTGACACAGCTTACTGGGTAGATCCGCCCCCAGGGCTGCAAGAACTCATTTGCATACAGAAGAAAACCCGGATTTCTACCGAACGGCGGCGCAGAGAAGACATCTAAAGGTAGGAGAAGAATAGCCTTTCTTAAGGCTATTCTTACGTGTTAGTTACAAAAAAAAGAATATCCAATGATAGGATCCCTTTAAGTTGTACAATTTAGTAGAATTTACTAAAAAAAAAAAAAAAAAAAAATTGTTAAAAAAACAACAAAAATAGAAGAGCAAAATAAACAAATAACTAAACCCGCCTTTGGCTCCTGTTAATAATTGACACCTTATCGCATTTCCTTCCACTTGACCTCTCCTTTCCACATTGTAAATAAGACAATCACCGGTTTACAGTTTCCTATCAAAAATCAGCAAACTAAGGCGTCCCGTTCCCGTGGCGTGTGATTAATTTATTCGTTGCCCGGATGGTGTTACATATTCTTTAGCTGTTGTTTCGGTTTGTTTTTTTTTATTGGCCGCATGATTGATGGATTGCGAATTTGCTGACTTGTAGGAGTCGCGGAATGAATCGTAGGCTGCCAATGATATAAAAAAAAAGCAAAAAAAATTAATAAAAAAACTAAAAATCATAGAAAGCGGTGATTATAGCCAGGACTTAAATTCTCTGCTTCAAATGCTGTGTCTGGATTTTCTTGCTGCTGATTCAGGTAGAGAAGAAGAAATGACCTGACACATTGTTATATGATATATGTTACAGACAGTCAACATTTACTACTGAACATTATTACTTAAGACGTTCCGAATCAATTACTAAAATGTGCCGCTGCCTGGGTGCTGTAATACTGAATAGGCTGAGCTAAAGGAGAAAATCCAATTACAGCTACGGGAAGGTCTTGTATGGGGTGTACGTATTTATTAAAGGGGCGATCCACCTTGGAAATCCATGACCAACCAGAGGGTATCCTAATGTCAGGAATCCCAGTGATCTGCTACAATCAGTAGGAGAATTCTATACATGTTTCTATATTACCTGCAGCACCGCCACAGGCAAACTGAGGAATTACACTGTTCTCACTGAAGTCAATTGACTGGTCATATAACATGCCAGGTTCTTTATGGAGCATGATATGATTTTTCTAAGATATAAGAGGGATCTCCCTCTCTACTAGGGTTTCTAAATCAAACACCCCTGTGCCCCGTCCATCACATATGGGGTCCTCCAGAAAAAAACAAATGCTCTTTGTGGCAAACACTGGCCTGAAGAAGGCCGCTGTTAAGTGAATGGGGATATTAGAGATCCTCTAATATTTTGTGTATATCCAATATAAGCATTGCCAGATGGAGGGGCAACTGGGGCATGGGTCAGGGGGCACCAAGAAGCCACTTTGTCTGAGCCAAGATGAGGTGGACTTAAAGGGGTTTCTGGGCTTGGGGAAAGAAGGTCCAACACCCAGGACCACCAGGGACCACCTGCTTCCAATTCACATATCATGTTCAAAAGTCACAGGGATGAGACGATCTTGAGATTTCAGGATCAATTTTAAAATCCAATTTCTGATTATTTTCAAGCTGATCCCGGGATCCGATCTTTCCCGATCCTGATCGCTCAACCCTAGTCAATGCTTCTCTATGGGAAAAGTCACTTTTAGGGTTGAGACGATCTTGAGATTTCAAAATCCAATTTCCGATCATTTTTCAGCCGATCCCGATTGTGAAATTTGCTCGAGCGCCGATCTGGATCCGATCCCGATCGGTCAACCCTAATAGTCACATAGCCTGTTCACAGCTCAGTCCCATTCAAGTACATGGGGCTGAGCTGCAATACCAAGCACAGTCACTATACATTATACAGCGCCGGGATTGGTTTTCTTTTAAGAGGCCACATTGCTTTCCCCAATGCTGCAGCCTCTTGAAACAGCTGATCAGCGGAGGCCCCAAGTGGCAGACCCTTGCCTATCTTCAGTTGAAGACCTATCCTAAGGATAGGTCATCAATTAATAAGCCTGGAAACTGCTTTAACCTTTAATGCAGTTGGAGGAAGCCTAGCTATGTCGCTGACTACATGTCTAGAAGTCTCAGCACATCTTTCCTGCCTCTCCATAGAGCCCATGTTTATGTATGATTATCTTACAGTATGTATGTATGAGTATCTTACAGTATACAGTACTTCGATGATTTTTTAAGTAACCACTGTCTCGTACTTCCCTCTATAGATACATTGTATAGTGTTATATAACATGGCGTGTAAGCATCGGCCTATAACATAATGGTACACAATTATATTCCGCTATCAGTATGCTTCCCCAGCAGCTCCCCATAATCACCGGCACACACTGACTTGCATGTGGTTTCTCCTTGTTAATTGGCTTAGAAACGCATTAACTCCCATCAACCATCTTAACCAGGTCTGATTTTTTTTTTATCTCCGTCTTCGCTTTCTAATGTCATCTTTTGTCTGCTACAGAACTTATTCGCACTGCAAGGTGCGGATCAATGGAAGTTCAAGAGGTTGAGCAGCCGTCTGGAGCACCCGGGCCAACAGTCTGTGCTATGGAGCTGCTAAACTTTTACCAACACATTTCTACTGTCTGAGCTGCGCAGAAAATAATACAATTATAAAGTGATAGGAAAAGTTCGACTTTTGAGCAACTTTTGTACATTCGGTAAAAACTATAGCTATGGTATGGATTTGTGTAACAAAACTGTCTGTAACCTGGAGAGAAGGGAGAGATGGTTTATTACCGTCACTGCCTCCCCGGTCGCCGTATACACAGCACTCAATGAGCCATGCAAGCTGCCATGATGTGACTTCCTCCCCGTCCAATGGTCATGTGCTCCGCAGGGGTGGGAACTGTAGGAGCTGTTGGGTCCTAGTATATACTAGGAGGTTGTATTCCTCTAGAGCAGGGGTGCTCACACTTTTTCAGCGTGTGAGCTACTTTATAAACTGACCAAGGGATAAGATCTACTACCCACTTCTTGTGGGTGGGCCGGGGCGGGGCCTGTGGGTGGGGTGGGCCAGGGTGTAAGTCCGGGCCAGCAGGTAACAAGGATCCGCGACTAGGAGACAGACGCACACTGGCAGGTATATAACACAATTTACTTATGGAAAATGGGAAGGAATCAACAAAATAAAACTAAGTTACATATAACAGTATGAGGATAACGCACGCTATAAACTGGCCCTAGCTGTCCCTGAGATACTTGTACGGTACCGGGTTTATACAGTCTCTCAGCTCTCTGTGGTGCTCCCTCGATGCAGGCCTGTCCAGGAACTCAGCAGACTCTGTCTTGCTTCTGTCTTGGGTGAAGGTCTGAACAAAGTCCAAGGCACAGTCCGGCTTTAGTCTCCAGAACAATCTCCACAACACTGCCGCTTTCTCCAGTCAGTCTCTGCAGTGTTTCAGGCCTTCTACTATGGCCTACAGCAGCAATGGCCTCTCACAGGTCCTCACAGCACACACTCTGGATCCACACCACGCTGCTCACGTCACTTCCTCTGGACCGCACCATTTACCAAACAGAACAGGGTGATTATTGTCTCACAGTAGTACAGTCCCAGGCTATATTTCTTCACACCAGTAGATGGCAGCAAAACACCAGTGTTAAGACAATAGGGGCTACTACTGACTGCTACATACCCCCCCAGTCGAATGTTGGCAGTCCCTGACAACAATAGCCCCATCAACACATTTCTGTAATCGCAATGTTGTGATGTAACGATGGACCGCTGGCCAAACAAACTCATTCTGGGCATAACGCACTGGCGGTACACCCGCTGTGGAGCGACTAGTCCGCCGCAAGCTTGTCATATCATCAGCAAGTGTAGAGGTCGGTCTCTCATTAGGACGGTCAGATATGGCAGTCGGGGGTGTCACTACTGTTGCAGGCCCAGTTACTGTCGGGGTGGTCACAGCTTCCACAACACCCCCGTTATCATCATCGTCATCCCACAACCAGGGCTCACTTGTGGAGGGGTGTGTCATAGTCACTTCCTCTCTGTCGTTCTGAACTGGTCCCTGAGACTGACATGGGCGTAACATGTCACGGTGTAGCGTCCGCGTCTGCTTGGTCAGGGTATTTTGGACTTGGTAAACGGGACTATCAACATGAGGGTGGGCCACAATGCAGTAAGGGTCAGGTTCCCACCTACTGTCCAATTTCCCTAGTGGCTTCTTTACTCGTACCAAGACTAAGTCGCCCACTTTAAGAGGGGTGTCCTGCACCGGCCGATGATTAGGGTGAACTTGTTCTTGTAGTCTCTCACGTACTATCCGGTGGACAGTCTCTAATCTCTGACGGTGAGCCTGAATCCAAGTGGGCAGGCCTCGATAAGGAAATTCATCGGTGTCTTCGAGGTTGAGGTCTCCCACACCTTTTCCGGGTCGCCCAAAGAAGAGAACATATGGGGCGTACCCTGTGACAGAGTGGACTTGATTATTATAGGCCCATAGCAATTCAGGCAGGTACTGCGGCCATTGTCGCTTCTTGTCGGCTTCCAAGGTACGGATCATCTGAAGTAATGTGCGGTTAAATCGTTCACATGCCCCGTTCCCCTGTGGATGGTATGGGGTGGTGCGTGACTTTTTCATTCCATAAATACGTTGCACTTCTTGCATGACTCGCCCCTCAAAGCAGGCGCCTTGGTCAGAGTGAATGCGTTGAGGGCAGCCGTACACTCGTATGAAGTGGTGACACAGGGCCTCAGCAGCCGACTCAGCAGTCTGGTCCTTTGTTGCAACGGCTACAGCAAATTTGGTAAAGTGATCTACCATAACTAAGCAATACTGATGCCCACTTGCAGAATATCCCACGGCGAGATAGTCAATCATCAATACTTCAAGTGGCTCTTTCGTCACTATGGTCTGTGTTGGAGCCCTCTGTTCAACTGCTTTGTTGATTTCGCATGCTCTGCAATCACGACATACTTCTTCAACAATGAAGCGGAGACTCGGACAGAAGATCAATCGTTGGAGCCACCTAAAGGTCTTCTCAGCTCCAAAGTGACCATTCCTACGATGTACCTCGGCGGCTAGTGGACGGGCCAGATCAGTAGTCACTACAATTTGATAACAGGCGTCAATTTCAGTTGGCAAGTATACACGCCGTCGTAGGATCCCGTCCCTCATCTCCAATCGGTTCCACTGCCCCAGTACCGCTAATACTTCAGGTGACAGCTGGTCTCTTTCATCAGTAGTAGGCTTGCACCCCTTTTTAACACAACGGCATAACAGTGCCAGGCTTGGATCACGTTGCTGGAGCCCAATCCATTCTTGGTGGGATGGGCCCAGGAAGGGAGCTACTTGAGTTCCCAGTATTTCGCTCTGTCGAGCAGTCACCACCTTCTGGGAAAACTGGGTGAAATCAGGTACCTCTGTTGATTCTAATTCTTGATCTATGTCGCCGACCGGTGGTTGGGTGGTGACTCGGGACAATGCATCGGCATTCTGATTCTCATTTTTGGAGCGATATTTCACACTGTAGCGGTACTTAGAAAGTCGGGCCATCCACCGTTGCTCCAGGGCACCTAGCTTTGCATTATCCAAATGTGCCAGTGGATTGTTGTCTGTCAACACTTGTACTTCTGCCCCGGTGAGGTACCCCGCAAACTTCTCAGTCATTGCCCACACAAGGGCTAATAACTCCAAGCGGAAGGAGCTGTAATTAGCAGGGTTTCTTTCAGAGTCTCGTAATGACCGGCTGCCATATGCGATCACTCTTTCTTCTCCATTCTGGATTTGGGAGAGTACTGCCCCAAGACCATATTGGCTGGCGTCTGTATAAAGCTGAAAGGGTAGATGGTAATCAGCATATGCCAGAATTGGAGGGTTGGTCAAAGCATCTTTCAGAGTTTGAAATGCTCTCTCTTGTTCGATACCCCAAGGCACGCATTGAGCCTTCGGACCCCTAGCGGTATTCCTCAATAGCGCATTCAGTGGTTCAGCTTTGTGTGCAAAGTCTTTCACAAACCGCCTGTAATATCCAGCAAGCCCTAAGAAGGCACGGACCTCTCGTAGGGTGGTAGGAGTGGGCCAGTCTCGCACAGCCGCAATCTTCTCACTGGATGGCTGCACTCCACGTCCTGATATTCGATGTCCCAAATATTCAATTTCTTCCTGTAACAGGCGACACTTACTGGGCTTCAACTTCAAACCGTGCTCTCTTAGTCTCCTAAAAACCTGCCCCAGCTTCTGAAGATGATCTTCGAATGTAGCGGAATAGACAATGATGTCATCAAGGTAAATCAGAGTGAATTCGAAATTGAAATCGCCCAGACATTTCTCCATGAGCCGTTGGAATGTACCCGGGGCATTGGTCAGACCAAAAGGCATACGGTTGAACTCATATAGACCCATTGGGAGGATGAAAGCCGTCTTCCCTTTGTCTTTCTCACTCATGGGGACCTGCCAGTAGCCACTTGCTAAATCCAGGGACGAGAAGTAACGGGCCTTGCCTAAGGCCGTAAGCGATTCTTCAATACGGGGGAGCGGGTAAGAGTCACGTACAGTGCAGGAGTTCAGTCTACGATAATCCACGCAGAACCTTAAAGATCCGTCCTTCTTTTTGACTAACACCACTGGTGCAGCCCAAGGGCTTTGACTCTCTCTAACAACTCCATTCTCCAGCATTGAATTCAGCAGATCTTTCACTTCTTGGTACTGTTGGGGTGGTATCTGCCGATATCTCTCTCGGATGGGAGCCGCATCTCCAGTGGGTATTTCGTGATAGATTCCCTGTGCACAGCCAAAGTCATTCTCATGTCGTGCAAATGAGGCCTTGTGTTCTCCTAGCAACTGGTCTATCTTTCTGACTTGATCAGTGGTGAATCGGGAAACATTTAACTTCATCCGTTCCCGCAGCAACCGCCCTTCTTCATGGGAGACAATGAGCCCTTCTGCTTCTGTGGACACGGTCACTGACCATTCCCCCTTCCCGGACGGGGTCAGTTCTAAAGGTGTCGCCTTTCGTATTTCAGCTGGGACAGCATAGACCTTGGCAAGGAGGCTACCTGGAGTCAGATCTAAACTCTGGTTATAGGTATTGACACACCGCACCAACACTCTCCCCTGGGTTACCACAGACAAAGAGCGAGCCACAAGCACATTAGTGCACCTGCTCTGGTTAGATAATGGGTCAATCATGACAGAGAGGCCTTCTAATTTCCGGGTGGTGCCCAGTGGGAGCGATATAATAGTCTCTCTTTCAGCTGGTAGTGTTACCTTGGTGTGATGAGGAACAGTAATACAGCCCACGGGCTGTTCTCCACCGGTGGCTCTCTGTAGTCCACACATCCTTATTAATCGCTGTAAGGCAGCCCGAGTGGGTTGGTGAGCAGTAGCTTCTCTCCAATAATTATGCCCATCTCTAGCAAACAGCAGGTGGTCCATGTCCTTCAGAATATTCATCCCTAAAATTACGGGGATCTGTTTATCATAGCCCTCCTGGACTACGATAATACCTCTTCTGCCTAAGTCTCGGCCGCATATGTTCACGTCCATCCAGACTACTCCGCATACCGGGACAGGTAGGTTATTGGCTGCCACCACACTCACAAACATCTCAGGGTCATACTGGGGGCAGACTGTTGGAAGTACCGTTCATAACATTCTCTTCCCATAGTGGTAACCTGTGATCCCGTATCTATCATTCCAGTAACAAGAACATCATTCATCTTGACCTGCAATACTGGGCTTGCTGCAATCAGTGTATCATCAGGGCTCTTAACTTCCTTCACTCTTTTATTCCCTTCCAACGCATGCCCCGCTGCGCTGGAACCTTCTAGTTTAAAGGCGGCTGTCTTGGGAACTTGTCTGGGCATTTTGCAGCGACATGTCCCAGTCTTCCACACACCCAGCACTGGATCTCTCGCCGAGGTGGTCGTCTCTCTGGGCCCCCTCGGTAGACCCAACGTTCTCGGTCCTGTTCTGGGCCCCCTCGGTAGGCCCCTGACACTCCACTCTCAGGTACTTTATTCACTCTTCCTCCTTCATAGCCTCTCTTGGCCTGCTGCGCATAATCTTCGCAGCGCTTTGTTAGGTATTCTACTTGTACCTGTAGTTTCTGAATAATGGACTCCAGGTCTCTGGCTTTTCCTATAGCTGCTGCTTCAGCCCCTTGACTTAGTGTGACACTCTGTCTCACCTGTGGCTCTGTCACTTTACTATTCGCACGGTAAATTGCCTCCACCCGTATGTCACTGAAGGTAGATTGTGGCCGTCTCCTTATCTCATCTTGCATTGCCTCTGCTATGATCTTGTCACGTATTCCTATGACAAACTGGTCTCGGAGAGTACGGTCATAGTCGGCTATAGCGTTGGTTCCCCCTTTTTCCCTAACGTCATTGAGTAGTTCTTGTAGGGCATTGGCATACTGAGGGAGAGTTTCAGTTTCTGACTGGGTTCGCTGAAAGAACCTGACCTTTAGGGAACCTAATGACGCTGTCTCTCCATAAATGGTCTCTAACAAAGTCACTACTTCATCAAATGTCTTTTTCTCATTAGCTGGTTGTAGCCTGACAGTCGTCTTGGCGTCCCCTGTCAGCGTCAGTGTGGCTAACTGTACTATCACATCTGGTGCAATGTCATATATCTGCTGTAAGCCTCGTATCTGATCTGCCCATTCAGCTACCGTCATATTACATCCATTAAATTTTGTCACTTGGCTCATCACTGAGCCCGGCGGCACCATTCTCCTTCCTGGTAAAACAGCTACATTGGGACTATCAGCTGGGGCGCCTGAGCTTGACCCGGCAGAGGTTCCCTCTTCCCTGTCCGACATGTCTCCTGAGCTACGGATCCTGCCGACTACGCCAAAATGTAAGTACGGGCCAGCAGGTAACGAGGATCCGCGACTAGGAGACAGACGCACACTGGCAGGTATATAACACAATTTACTTATGGAAAATGGGAAGGAATCAACAAAATAAAACTAAGTTACATATAACAGTATGAGGATAACGCACGCTATAAACTGGCCCTAGCTGTCCCTGAGATACTTGTACGGTACCGGGTTTATACAGTCTCTCAGCTCTCTGTGGTGCTCCCTCGATGCAGGCCTGTCCAGGAACTCAGCAGACTCTGTCTTGCTTCTGTCTTGGGTGAAGGTCTGAACAAAGTCCAAGGCACAGTCCGGCTTTAGTCTCCAGAACAATCTCCACAACACTGCCGCTTTCTCCAGTCAGTCTCTGCAGTGTTTCAGGCCTTCTACTATGGCCTACAGCAGCAATGGCCTCTCACAGGTCCTCACAGCACACACTCTGGATCCACACCACGCTGCTCACGTCACTTCCTCTGGACCGCACCATTTACCAAACAGAACAGGGTGATTATTGTCTCACAGTAGTACAGTCCCAGGCTATATTTCTTCACACCAGTAGATGGCAGCAAAACACCAGTGTTAAGACAATAGGGGCTACTACTGACTGCTACAAGGGCGTGGCCTGTGGGTGGGGCGGAGCCTGAGAGCAGTAGAAAGCTCTCTGGTGTCTGCTTGTTCACAGCGCAGGCTGAGAATCATCTCTGGACACTGGCAGGTCGGGGCCTTGCACTCGTTCGCAGTCAGGACTGCGGCAGACCTGCCTTCCAGTGTCTGGAGAAGACTCTCAGCCTGTGCTGTGAACAAGCAGCACCCCGTCTCCCTTCATCCCCAAGAGCGGGGAGCGAGTCATCCCCGGAGCTGCTGCTGCCCGGCCTGCAAGTGTCCGGAGTGCTTGTTCACAGCGCAGGCTGAGAGTCATCTCCGGACACTTGCAGGTGGGGCCTGCAGACACCGGGGATACCTGGCTGCATCCCGCGATCGACCCATATGTCTTTCGCGATCGACCGGTAGATCGCGATTGACGTATTGGGCACCCCTGCTCTAGAGTTTTCCTCTACGGATTTTCTTCCTCTATTACACCTATACGGAAAACGCGTTTCCGTAGGTATAATTGACATTCTACGATCTTAACAAATGCGAATGTTTTTGAAAACTCAACTTTTCCGTTGCAGAATTTTTTCTGAAATGTGTGGATGGGATTAGCCAGAATGCCATCCACTTTGCAGGTACTTTGATACACTGCGATTATGAAATATGGGGCCCCGGCCTAAGGCTAACGCCCCACATAGCGAAACGCAGCTAAAAGAAAAACTTTAAGGAAAAAACTGCAAAATGCATTGAGTTTTTGTTATGTTTTCTCTGTGTTTTTATATAAGTAAACTGCTTGCTAAAATGAACACACGGCTATTTTTTTTTTGTTTATTTTTGGAAAGGCAGATTATTTTTCTCCACATTATATGGATGAGATGAAATTAGATCTCATATACTTGGCTGGTATTATAAAACACAGCCAACGTGGGGCCTTAGGGGAGGTGTAAAAATAGCAAACATTTATACTCACCTTCCCTCCTCTCCTCTGGGCATCCTTGTGGCCTTCTGGCCTCTTCCGGACTCCTGGATGATGTCATATGCTCTCAGATCACTGAGACCTGGGATTGGGCCTCAGTGGTCACATGGGTTGTGCTGATGTCATGTCAAGCATTATGACTACATGCTCCAAGTCACCACTGAGGCCCAGGCCTCAGCATTGACCCTGAAGCACTTGACATCACCCAGGAGGCCGGAAGAGGCCAGAAGGTCAGAAAAGGACCTAGAGGGAGCACTCAATACCACAAGGATGCCCACAAAAGGTGATGGAAGGTGAGTATAACTGTTTTTTATTTGTCTACGCCTCCCCTAGAGTATAATAATGTCACATTTGGTTCATGGGTGATGGTTCAGGTCAAATCTCGGCTCAATGCGAACCGGTTTGCTCACGTCTAGTTATTAATATAGCCTACAGTACATTATGTGTGCGTTCACATTATGACGCCCGGTCGTCCCTCTTAATTAATTTTCGCCAGTAAACATCCTCCGTTTCTTTTCAATTAACTTCCTGAGCATACGCAGTGTGGGCCGCGACGTAATTGCCCTCTCTCTATTACCGGTGCCATGTATCAAAGTGAGATTGTTTTCAGACTGTATTCAATAGCGGGAATGTTCGGTGGTTTTGCTTAAATCTCACACTGTACAATAGCGAATGAATTCACATTAATGCCTTCTGTAATTTCCCAAGATGAACATAAGGGAGCTGTGATGGATTAGTTAACCTGGAATCAATGCCGGGATTAATCAACAGCAAAGTGTATTATATGGGAAAGCGGTATAAGACAATTGCGCTAGTCGCCCCGTGGAGGCATTTACTACGGGTCTTAAGCAGTCAATAATAACTTCTAGAAATAGAAAACCAGGATGAATCCAAAATAGTCTCCAGGTTATGTACAAGTTTGTGAAAAGGTAACCTTCACTAAGGGGGCATTCACACGGAGTAACACCGGACGTGTATCACAGCCATACGCGCCGGCGTTACGGAAGACTGCCGAAACACTTCCCATTCACTTCAATGGGAGCGCTCGTAACAGCAGCGTTTACGAGCGCTCCCATTGAAGTGAATGGGAAGAGTTCGGCAGTCTGCCATAACGCCGGCGTGTACGGCTGTGATACACGCCCGGCGTTACTCCGTGTGAATGCCCCCTTAAGGTGCTGGCTCTTCTTGTGGAGAGTCAGCATAGGGTAAGGTAAAGCAATGCACCCTGGGAAGAGTATGCAAAATAGCTCTCCAACGTGTCTCTTCAGTGCCACCTATAGGCAATGTAGTAAATAGCACCTTAGCATGTAGATTTAGCTCTATTGGCCCATTACAGTCCCATAGAAGTTCATGCTCATAAAGGAGGTCTTAGGAGAACTTTTGGTCCTCCATCCTCCTGATAACTGGAGGACCCAGCAATTGGACACGTATCCCCTGTCCTCTGGACAACCCTTTTCAGTCCTTATGTACAGAAACATTGAAAAAGAAGACGTTAAAAACCATTTTTAACACCCATTTTCCATCAATGTGTCGCAAATTTTTCATGCGTTTTCTGCTTACTGGTCAATTTTTAACAACCACTAGTCGCCCATTTTTATACAAGGTTGACACTAGCATTCAGATTTCTGTCCTTCGGGTCCACTTGGCAACTTGTCCACTATCTGCTTAAAAGGCGATTACATGAGAAAACCCGCGGAAGGCCGGGGAACGTGAAAAGAAAACGCCATACATACCCACCTGTCCCTCATACTCCAGTGTCCCCGGGGGCAGAAGTGCTTGCCACATGTGACTGCTTAGACCTCAGCGGCCTAAGAAAAGGATGTCAGTCACATAAGCCCCGGGGCGCTGCTCTATCGGACAGCGGCCTGGGACACTGGAGTGCTGGGGACAGGTGTGTATGGTTTTTTATTGTTGCTTTTGTTCACCTTCCCAAACCTACTGGACAACCCCTTTATGGCCCTTTAGGGTTTCTCATAGACATTAGTACTGACCGCCCCCATGCGTTGATGACGATGATAGCGGTGATGTGTGTCATTATTAGTCTGCAGTATTATGTATGCGGCACAATAGCGCTAAATACTGCTAATAATACCAGTCAATCCCACATAGTAAGTGCGTGTGAAGATAAAAGCCACCACTGCCTTGTTATCTTAGATTACTGAGTAATTATATTCTTAATGTGTTTTTCCACCTTTTGATGACTTTCATTTATTTGCTATTATTGTTAATGTCTTGCTTATATAACATCAATATCTGACGTCTCCGCTGAGACTGTTTATTCTCATTGCTGTTGCCATCGGGAGGCAATTATCTCAATTTCTACCAGTGCAACAAAAGTAACCCCGCTTTATATAATATGTTGTACGTTTCTTCTGGAGCTGCGCCCTGGGGTGAAAGATATTTAGCATTTAGTAATTGCATGCTCTATATCATATTTGTTGACTCCCTTTCGGCCATTGATTTCATGAAAATGAGATGTTGATCCCAATTGGGGTAGTTTTCACCATTGCACCCCACGACCCCAAAAAATGTACATTCAGGGGTGTCTGTGGTAACCTACAGATTCAAAGGCATGTATAGAGTCCCATAGGTGCTATGGGACCCTTATGGTACTTTCTCCCACATGGTACCGGCTCGACATTATTCATTAATGTATAAGGTACTGAAGCTGTAGCACCTCTTCAATGCCTACTTGATGTTTTTGTTGGCTGAGATCTGCGAGTCCCAGAAATTTTTGTATGACCACGACCCCTATGTCAAATCTTTACCCCTTTGTCGGGTGTGAGACACCCCAGATGGTGACGTGAACACCAAATCTGCCACATGCTTCAATGTTGCTGGTCAACCAGAAGTATGTGACCTATGGAGATACCAAAAAAGTTCCAGATACTATCAACTACTTAGTAGAGTCAAGTCAGTAGCCTGTAGTGAAATAGTACCATTAGATGAGAGGGGCCCAGTTCGAGTTGGTGTCATTCCCTTTGGGTGACAAGTACCTGTGTAGAACTTCCCTCTATATTGGTCACATTGTTAGCCATCAAGGGGCTATTAACTGACCCAAGAGACATGGAAAGGGCATGGAGTGGGAAACACCACAAGGTCCATTCATCCTGGGTACCAAACTTGGAACCATAATGGTTGGCTCAGTCTGATCTTTGCTGTGGACAACCCCAAGCATAGACCTGCCAATGACCAGTAAACAGTATAGCCTGCTTATGGCTGCAACTTCCTATTAAGCTGGCCATACACTTTAGCCTTGTTTGGCTAACATCTATTCCTCTACCCTAGGAGACTTGTGTCCTCACTTGATCTGAGGATTTACGTGTTCTGAGTGAGGAGTAAGCCATTGCCAGATACCTCACTTAACTCTCCTGAGAACCAAAGGATACCAAGGGAAAGTCAGGACAACCCCATAAACATTAGATGGCTAATTGGTGCCACCAAAACTGGTGGCCTCACCCAAGATTTCTTTGATATCTATTGCCAACCTTACAGGAGGAAGGTCAGCTCTTGAGCACAAAATGCAGCCCCGATTATTTCAATCACCCTAAGAGTAGGGACATAGGTGACATGTATTATATATAGCCCATAAAGGTCTTCACCCCCTTGGCTTTATACAGCATTATTGAGTCTTACCACCACCCTAGCGCCCTGGAGTGAATTTCTGAACTCTCTACCTGGCTGATTCGCTCAGTCGCCCTGAAATAACTTCTTTCGACATGAAACTTCACTCGTCCGCACTCTTGCACCTGCTCCTAGCAAGGGATTAGCTGGGTTTATATAAATCACACTTTTCCTGCTGCATTTAAAGGCTTACTTAGATTAGACATGGTTTACATACTTAATATAGATTATACTTTATATAGATTAGGCATGGCTTATATACTACACACTTTTCTTTCTACCTTCTTAAAGGGGCTTTGCATAGAAATCAAACCTTCTGTTTATACTTTCCTGCGCTGAGATCTTCTTCAGATACTCAGTTAAAGGCATTTATTTCTTAAAGAGCAATTCAACCATGGGCGGGGGCGAAGCAAGGGCAGGTCTGTCAGGGCTAGTGCTGAGGACTAGGTGGCTAGGATATCTTGGTACAGGGCTAAGGAAGAGAGCTGAACCTTCTCTGGGCCATCCTTAACTTAAGGTTCAGGTTCAACCCACAGGATGGGTGTTTTCTCACTTTATTCTGCTCCAAAATAATGCAAATATATTCAGTACTAGACAAAGGTTTTAGGGTGTAACAACATAAAGTGAATGAAGGAAAGAGTTGGTCCCATCAATATTTGGTGTGACTTTTCGTCTTTGGAGGAGGAGTCCTAGAAATGATAATACGGCCACCACAGAGCCCTGATCTCATCATCATCCAGTCTGTCTGGGATGACATGAAGCTTTAGAAGGATTGGAGCAAGCCTGCATCCACAGAAGATCTGTGCTTAGTTCTCCAAGATGGTGGGAACAACCTCCCTACCGAGTTCCTCCAGTTGCCCTCACAGTATAATGTCCCCCTCCAGTTGCCCCCACGGTATAAAGTTCCTTTCCAGTTGCCTCTACAATATTAAGCCCCTCTCCTGATGCAGTTTAATGCCCCTATACAGCTGCCCCATTGTGTAATATTCCCCTCCAGTTTCACCAGGTTTACTGCCCCCCTCCAGTTGCTTCCACAGTATTATTTCACTTTCCTGGTGCCCCATAGTGTTGAACAATCATGAAAAAAACCTAATACTCATCTCACTCTGTTTCTTTGCTGTCTCTGGCCCTGGAGGCTTCTAGAAACAGCAGGCATAATGTAAGTGACTTCACTATATTGCACCTACAGATCCCGGAGCAGAGACTGGTGCTGAATGGTGAAGCAGGGAATTGGACGGCTCCCTGCTTCACCATTGCATTCAACTCATCTGCATCCTCTGAACACAGATACGACTGACGCCAATACACACCTCTGACAAACTGGGACAGCACCCGATATCCAGGATTGTCCCACTGAATCCAGGACTTTGAATGATATGCATCTGAAACCGGGAACCAACCTGACAAATCCAGGATATTTGCGAGGTATTCCCAACAAGGACATGATCATAAGCTATACTGTGTTAAAGAAAGACTATGAAATACCCTCTGATGATGTTACACGTACTCCCTAGGGTACACTTACCATAGGTTGAGAACCTAGGAACTGAAATGATGGACTTTGGAAGGAGTCGATACATTCCACATATTGTTATTTTTAGTTGGCGTGGTAATAAATAGATAATAAATAGTCTGTCTTTTATTGATCCCGGTATCGTAGACTTCTCGCAGACGCGGCCCTTAAACTATTAATTGCTTTTACGAAGCTCTTGAAAACTCATTCATAAATAAAGCAAGGACACACAATTACAAGGCCAGGAGATATATTTGCATGTTTTTAACTATTAGACTAGTATAATATCTTCAGAACAGAACCTGTGCTACACAACTATAATTAGTTTCTTCTTCATTTCCCACCGGTCTCCACAAAAAAGGGAACGAAAAAAGAGCTTCTTAGTATTCTCATTGTAGTTACATTACCCATAGGGCTGGAGAACGTGCCTAAAAGTTTTCCTAGAAAACTTATTTGTATTCGGTTTGCAGTAAGCGTAGAAAAAATACTACAAAAATCTTACTCGGGGGGATACACAGATTGAAGTGAGCATCGAGGTATAAATCTGAATGGAACCGGCCGTCTTCTATTGGTTCTCAACACTGGAGCCTCCATATCGGACAACTGGACCCTCGAAGGAGAGAAGTTGATATGACACAAGGCCATGGCCTCCTAGCAATCTATCCTATTGTGTGTCTATATGATTTTTTTGAAAGCCCCTTTAAGGCTCTGTTCACATTTACACTATGATTTGTGGTTGTAATAGGAACCATGAATCTATATCAATGGCGTCCAATTTTTTCTTTTTATGTAGATTGTGAGCCCCATATAGGGATTTTTTTCCTATCAGTATGTCTTTGTAGAGTGGGAGGAAATCCACGCAAACACAGGGAGAACATACAAACTCCTTGCAGATGTTGTTCTTGGCGGGATTCAAACCCAGGACTCCAGTGCTGCAAGGCTGCAGTGCTAACCACTGAGCCACCGTTTTGCCCCCGATGGTGCCTGAGTTTGTCATGTTCTGACATGATGTCCAGTCTAAAGAGCTACACTCCCTGTGAAAAGATAACCTATAATGTAGAATAAGCAGGTGTCCCCTTACCCTTACCTAGATTGCCTGGCACTCTAGACATGGGTTAAACTACTGGGAATCCCAGAGATCTCATGAATGGAGCAAAGCACAAAGTTTAGGCTAGGTTCACATCTGAACCCCACGCCCTGTTGTTCGGGCCCACCAGGAACCCAAACGACGGAGAGTGGGACTGCTAAAGTGGACACCGACAGACCCCATTGACCATAATAGGATCTGCCTGGTGTCCGCCATTTTCATACTATTCCTCAATACAGTCTTTTTCTTTCCACCGATTTTTGGCGGAAGAGTCTCCGGGGCAAATGTAACGTAGTGTTAAATGGTGCACCATCACACATTCGCCACTGTTGCTTCATTGAAGCGAGTGACACAAGACCCCTTTCTCATCATTTGTAGGGTTAGCAGTAGAACCCCCAGCCGTCAGCCACTTATCTCATAGATGTGGGATTGGGACAACCCCGATCTTCATTGCTCCGATAACAACTTCCATAACAGATTTGGAGCATAGAACAGCAGAACTATGGCTCCGAGTAACCAATTCTATTAATAATATTAATTTCCCTATTAGATAAAAGGCCAGGACTCGAGTCCACATCCCGCAGCGAGGCGCAGTACAACCTAGTTATATGTCAGTACTTCTTTGTTGGCTCTGGAGCAGCCATTGTAAATGTCCTCTTCTCAGCGCTCGGCTTTTCTCGCCAGCCTTCATTATACCCTTATCTTTCTGCCACTTCTGTCTCTGTATTAAGGTTATGGATTGATTTCTTGCAGTGCAGAGCAGGTCACCGTGTGCAGCTAATTCTCAGCTCTCCCTCCATGGCGGATTCATCATAGATTTGTCTGATCCCCCCTCCCCCACTCTGAATTTTTTTTTAGTTTTTTTTTTTTTTAGTTTTTGCAGACATTATACCTGGAGTAATATATTTGCCTGTAAACCACATCTCTCTTGTATAACTAGGCGCCATCAGGGCTGTCGTCCCCTTTGCTCCGAGGGACGTTAATCTTCTGGAATATATGGATTTATATTATAGACAGAGAACATACAGGAGACAAGTGATGATCTCTCCATTACATGACATGTAGGTTTCGCTTCGATCATAGAGGGGAAAAAAAAAAAATGATTTTTCAACCGAGTCTCGATGGGTCTTTCATTATTTTCTTCTACAACTGATGAATTGGATAATACGGTTTTGATGTCGAAGATGGATATTTTTATTAAATGGTAATTCAATAAAAGAAAGTGTTTGCATTTATATTTAGGTGGGTGGATGGGAATAGACCTCTGTCAGTGAGCGATGGAAGGAGTCTGTACATTCTAGGTTAGATGTGGCTGAAGTATTGGGATATTGCTTCCCATACTGGTAGTTCGGGCAATGGAGCATATGAACGTAATAAAGGAGAACCCTGCCCCTACTCGGTGCACCTTATATGTGCCAAAGTGAACTGGTCGACTTTGTGTATATATATACCCTACATAGTCATATTTTCGTGTGTTTAGTCATTCTGTAATGCTACATTTCTCATGCAGTGGCCGTTTACCTCAATGATAAGAGCGACTTGATGGTGAAATAATAGCAACATACAGTCCTATGAAAAAGTTTGGGCACCCCTATTAATCTTAATCATTTTTAGTTCTAAATATTTTGGTGTTTGCAACAGCCATTTCAGTTTGATATATCTAATAACTGATGGACACAGTAATATTTCAGGATTGAAATGAGGTTTATTGTACTAACAGAAAATGTGCAATATGCATTAAACCAAAATTTGACCGGTGCAAAAATATGGGCACCTCAACAGAAAAGTGACATTAATATTTAGTACATCCTCCTTTTGCAAATATAACAGCCTCTAGTCGCTTCCTGTAGCTTTTAATCAGTTCCTGGATCCTGGATGAAGGTATTTTGGACCATTTCTTTCTACAAAACAATTCAAGTTCAGTTAAGTTTGATGGTCGCCGAACATGGACAGCCCGCTCTCAAATGATCTGAAAACAAAGATTGTTCAACATAGTTGTTCAGGGGAAGGATACAAAACGTTGTCTCAGAGATTTAACCTGTCAGTTTCCACTGTGAGGAACATAGTAAGGAAATGGAAGACCACAGGGACAGTTCTTGTTAAGCCCAGAAGTGGCAGGCCAAGAAAAATATCAGAAAGGCAGAGAAGAAGAATGGTGAGAACAGTCAAGGACAATCCACAGACCACCTCCAAAGAGCTGCAGCATCATCTTGCTGCAGATGGTGTCACTGTGCATCGGTCAACTATACAGCGCACTTTGCACAAATAGAAGCTGTATGGGAGAGTGATGAGAAAGAAGCCGTTTCTGCACGTACGCCACAAATAGAGTTGCCTGAGGTATGAAAAAGCACATTTGGACAAGGCAGCTTCATTTTGGAAACAAAAATTGAGTTGTTTGGTTATAAAAAAAGGCGTTATGCATGGCGTCCAAAAAGAAACAGCATTCCAAGAAAAACACATGCTACCCACTGTAAAATTTGGTGGAGGTTCCATCATGCTTTGGGGCTGTGTGGCCAATGCCGGCATCGGGAATCTTGTTAAAGTTGAGAGTCGCATGGATTCCACTCAGTATCAGCAGATTCTTGAGAATAATGTTCAAGAATCAGTGACGAAGTTGAAGTTACGCCGGGGATGGATATTTCAGCAAGACAATGATCCAAAACACCGCTCCAAATCCTCAGGCATTCATGCAGAGGAACAATTACAATGTTCTGGAATGGCCATCCCAGTCCCCAGACCTGAATATCATTGAACATCTGTGGGATGATTTGAAGCGGGCTGTCCATGCTCGGCGACCATCTAACTTAACTGAACTTGAATTGTTTGTCCAAAATACCTTTATCCAGGATCCAGGAACTGATTAAAAGCTACAGGAAGCGACTAGAGGCTGTTATCTTTGCAAAAGGAGGATCTACTAAATATTAATGTCACTTTTCTGTTGAGGTGCCCATACTTCTGCATCGGTCAAATTTTGGTTTAATGCATATTGCACATTTTCTGTTAGTACAATAAACCTCATTTCAATCCTGAAATATTACTGTGTCCATCAGTTATTAGATATATCAAACTGAAATGGCTGTTGCAAATACCAAAATATTTAGAACTAAAAATGATTAAGATTAATAGGGGTGCCCAAACTTTTTCATAGGACTGTATTGTGCTTAAATAATACCATATACAGTGCTTAAATAATAGCACCATACTGTAATCAAATAATAACACCCTACAGTGTGTAAATAATACTATTATACAGTGATCAAATAATACAAACATATAGTGTTTAATTAACACTACCATACTGTAATCAAATGATACCATCAAACAGTGCCTAAATAATATTACTATACAGCAGTCAAATAATACCACCGTAAAGTGTTTAAATAATATTACCGTACAGTAATCAAATAGTACCACCATACAATGCTTAAAGAATACTACTATACTGTGTAATCAATTAACCCGACATTCAGTTTTTAAATAATGCGATCATACATTAATCAATAATACCACCATACACTGCCTAAATAATACTACTGTACAGTAGTCAAATAATGGCAACATATAGTGGTTAAATAATATTGCCATACATTAATCAAATAATACCACCATAAACTATATCGTAATCAAACCACCATACAGTAATCAAATAATACCAACATAGAGTGTTTAAATAATACTACCATATAGTAGTCACATAATACCACCATACAGTATTTAAATAATACTACCATATAGTACTCAAATAATACCACCATACAGTATTTAAATAATACTCCCATACAGCAATCAAATAATACCAATATAGAGTGTTTAAATAATACTACCATATAGTAGTCAAATAATACCACCATACAGTATTTAAATAATACTACCATATAGTAGTCAAATAATGCCACCATAGCAGAGTTAAACAGTGACATTAATGGCCTCTTATTACCATACTTTGTTTCTATCCAATTAAAGTATCCAAGAACTTTTAGATGCAGGCAGAAAAAGTTCTGGGAATGTGGATTGATCAATTAATGGGACAAAGCTTTAATAGGCAGGTGTTCTTTGAGAGACGGGAGACAAACTTAATAAGACAGGGTAACCTTTTAAGAAAACGCTCTCGAAATTAATTATGGCTCCAACCATTGAAGAGAAATGCTTTGCTGACTAATATCCAGAAGGCTTAGATATTATATATGTTGGTATATTTCAATTTCAGGCATGTGAGGTCGATGAACTGTTGGCTCACCACTGTACCGAGACCGAGAGATCTTGGGATGATGTAGACGGTGACATCGATGCTCTTTGTCCTTAGCTGGGAGAGTTGATGCCAATAGCTTCAACCGTTGAAGAGAAAAGTTTTGTTGGCTTATATCGGGAAGGCTCCGAATTTATAGATGTTATTATAGTTCAATAGGAGACATGTAAGGTCAATGAAATCATGGCTTACCACTGTACCGAGACTGAGAGATCTTGGGATGATGTAGACAGTGACATCGATGCTCTTCGTCCTTAGCTGGGAGAGTTGATGCCAATATCGTCAACCATTGAAGAGAAAAGTTTTGTTGGCTTATATCGGGAAGGCTCCAAATTTATAGATGTTGGTATAGTTCAATTGGAGACTTGTAAGGTCAATGATTTCATGGCTTACCACTGTACCGAGACTGAGAGAGACTGAGAAATTAATTATAGCCTCAACCATTGAAGAGAAAAGTTTTGTTGGCTTATATCGGAAAGGCTCCGAATTTATAGATGTTGGTATAGTTCAGTAAGGTCAATGAAATCATGGCTTACCACAGTACCGAGAGTGAGTAAACCCGAGAGATCTTTGGAAGATGTACTTGGTGACATCGTTGCACTTCGTCTCTAGTTTGCAGCAGATAGAAAAAAATGCTTTTGCTAACTAATATCCGGAAGGCTCAGATATTATAGATGTTGGATAGGTTGATATATTTCAATTTCAGGTATGTAAGGTCAATGAACTGTTGGCTCACCACCGTACCAAGAGAGAGAAATCTTGGGAAGATGTAGATGGTGATACCGATGCTCTTCGTCCTTAGCTGGGAGCAAATTAAAAAGGGAGATTTGGTGCCAATAGTTCCACCCATAGAATAGAAAAGCTTTGTTGACTAACCCTGGTAAAGTTTAGATTTGTTATATGTTGGTATAATCCAATTGGAGGCATGTAAGGTCGATGAACTGTACCGAGAGTGAGTAGTCTTCAGCAGATCTCAGGGAGATGTACACAGTGACATTGATGGTCCTTGTCCCTAGTTGGGAGCAGATTTAAAAAAAATGGAGATTTGGTGCCAATAGCTCCAATCATTGAAGAGAAATGCATTGCTGACTAATATCTGCTATGGAGGCATATCCATTGGAGGCATGTAAGGACGTTGATCTGTTGACTCACCACTTTGGCAGCAAGTGGACTGCAACTGAACCGAAAGTGAGTAGGTCCCAAGAGATCTACATGGTGACACCAATGCTCTCTGTTCTTAGGAGCAGACAAAATTGGTAGATTTGGTGCCAACAGCATGAACCATAGAAGAGAAATGCTTTGCTGACTAATATCGGGAAGGCTCAGATTTTATATATGTTGGTATATTACGTTTGGAGGCATGTAAGGTCGATGAACTGTTGGCTTCCCACTGTATGTAGAGTGAGTAGGCCCCAACAAATCTAGGGAAGATCTATATGGTGACTAAGGCGATTAAACCTAAATCAATAATTAACTTCGATTCCAATTAATGGTGATTATTTAGGCCACATACCTTTTATAATACTACGCCACCTTTACAGTACAAGTATGTTGTGGTCAAATCTCACAAGGATCGCCCAGGAATGAATATGTCCAAATGGCAACTGCTATTGTTATACTCGAAGGGGCAAGGAACTGTTGGCTCGCCACTTCAGCGGCAAGTGGACTGCAACTGTTCCAAAAATGAGTAAGCCCAAGGAAAGCCTGAGGGTTCCTACAGAGGAAAGATATATAGGGGGCACCAATGCGCTCCATCATTAGGTGAGGACTGGTAGTTGGGAGCAGATAGAATTGGAGATAGCGCCAGTTAATAAGTCTACGTGGATTCTCCGTGGCAGTAGACTTCTATTTGCTATCATACCTAAATTTGAAGAATTAGAGTAATATTTGATTAATTTGAATTGCTCCTTTGGTTTTTGGTTATAATTAATCATATTGATAGAACAGATCTTTTATTCTCCTCCGTTTTACTCTTTGTCCATTTTTATAGATTTAGCTTCTAGCTCATTTTTTATCTTTCCATTTTCTTAGTTCAGCACCAGAAGGTTACTGTGACTCGATTATTTTGCTTGAGATGTTTCTGAGCTTCTTGAAAGATGTTCATCTTCTTCCCCATTCCTTAGAACCTGTATATTCTGTTTTAATATGCTCAAAATTGGGAAACATTTGTATTATCTACCAGCAGAAATTCTGTAAGGTCTCCTGCACACAGATGAATATGGGCCGGAAAATCTGGACCATATATTGCCCACATTTCTGGGACTAGTCCAGAGACCAGGTCTCCATGCATCATATTGATCCATGATGGTCCCTTCCTCTCTGTGGACCCACTATCCTATAGTGCCTATAGCATGGATTCTTGGACTTCAAGTCTCCTGACTAGGTTCAGGCTAAGAAACCTGGATGACGGATAGATTGGATTTTCTGGCCTGTATCTATGTGCAAAGAAGCTATCACTGGTCATACTTATTACTCTAGGTTCACACCTGTGCTTGGGTTACCGTTCTTTGGGTCCACTTGGGGACCCGAAAAATGGAAATCTAATCTGCTTAAAAAGGAGTTGAATTCACGCCTGCTCCTGGTTTCCATTGGGTATTTCGACCTGGTTTCCACCCGAAAAATGCTGAGACAAAAGTCCCGTCCAAGTGGGATGAGAGATGGAAATCCCCAATGAAAACCAGGCGCAGGTGTGAATCCAGCTTTAGATTCTCATTAGATAACTGTCAATCAGTTCCTCCATAAGCAAGCATGTTCAGCTATGTATGGGGAAAGGGGAATAAGCCTATGCCCCGACAAATTTAGCAGATAGTGATGGGACACGTTAAAATTGATCAACTTGACCATTTATGTCCATTCCTGGTAGTACAGAGCCTAAATAGTATATCAGACATGAAAACTAACAGCATTGGTTGATGGGAGGGGCCACACGGTGGCTCAGTGGTTAGCACTGCAGCCTTGCAGCGCTGGAGTCCTGGTGTTCAAATCCCGACAAGGGCAAAAAACCATCTGCAAGGAGTTTGTATGTTCTCCCCGTGTTTGCATGGATTTCCATCCCATATTCCAAAGACATACTGGTAGGGGAAAAAATGTACATTGTGAGCTCTATGTGGGGCTCACAATCTACATAAAAAAAAGCATTGGTTGATGGGGAATGGTGGGAGCTAGAGAGAGAATTTCAACTGTGCTGGATTCAGTGGAGCAGCAGCTTATAAATGAAGGACAGAGCTGGACTTGTTGGAGGTGGTGAAAGGTTCTTCATGTTATGAATTGGACAAGCCATCAATATATTAGGAAGTCTGACACCCTTCACCCTCCCTGATTTGCTTATCTCAGAAGCCACTGGTCATAAGAATAACATAGGATGTGTAGTGTCTTGACCCCATGGCCCTGGGTCACCCCCTATAGCTACACCCAAGATATGTAATGCTTGGGTAGAATGCAATATTATACAGTATTATATTGTAACACTTTAATTGATACATGCATACCTATATACCTATGGCATATCCTGACCCAAATACATGCTAAATAGAAGTACAAGGCTTCCGCCCGAAATGCAGCAGTGCCAAATACGTAGCGGAGAATTCAAGAACAGCAAAACAATCGCACTCCCCGCTGCAAATAACAATTAGGCCTGTGCAGGATTCCTCCATTCGCACATCAGCCCCAGTGAATTGATACATTTGCCTTATCATGATTCATTTATCTTTTATGGGAATTTGGCACAGAAGATTCCCTTTTGTCTGCGTTTTGTGAATAAATCATTTTAGATGCAGAGTGTAGAGATTTCATCCGAGGAAGGAGTGGCGTTTCGGATGTTGGAGTGTGATCGCTCGGTATTAACGGCGTGACCTTCATGATGCACATTGTGAGGAATCTTACTAACAGTGATACGACGGTTACACAAAGTTCTGTAGTTCAATGGGGGGGGGGGTGAGGGAGTGCGGCCTTCGGGGGAATTGCAGGGCATAGTACAGACTGCTACAATAGACAAGGCTATGCTGTAGTGCTTTGAAAGCTCTGTTTTTTTATGTATAAGGTCATGGGATACATAAGGACAATAAATGTTCATCCAGTCAATAATGAATTCGCTTTACAAGGTCCCACTAGCCAACCAGGACAAATACAAGTGGGTTGTCCAAAGAGCTGACACTATAATGGACCGAACCAGTCACAATAGTCCAAGATGCGATTAAATGGGGCATTTATCCATTTAGTATGGTGAACCCATCAAATATTTGTATTAAAAAGTGTCTTGTGCCCCACACCCCTGGAAACTATATGGCACAACCTTTTGACCAACTATATTAGTCGTATGACCACTATGTTCTCCAGGTGAAATTTATTGACCTATGACTATGAATAAGTGTGTACCCCCATACTGTTCTTGGCCAATGACTTTTCCCTGCATGTTTGATCCCAAACTACAATTCTGTTTTCCCTTTAAAACTTTAACCCCCCTTGACAATAATGAGACTGTTCATTGTTATGGCTGTATTTCCCCCACCCTGGTTTCTAAATGGACTGTATTTTATCCAGAGAACTAGGTCCAAGAGTAGCAAGATTCTAAATTCACAGAAAAAAGGAACACTCTTGGAGCATACTTACTGTTCAAGATGGTAAAATAGGGATGTCTACGTCGCAATCCCTACTCTGACCCCGGACACTCCCTCTGCCACGCAGCCTCCCCTAAGCCAGATGGGACCATTCACTTTGGGGTAGGGTTTCGCTAACTATGCTTCGTTTTCAGGTCAGGGCTGCCCAAATTTGCTAGGCCTGTTGCCAAACATTAGGGACTTTTCTACCAGGTTTGGGACTTGGCAGGATAAATGTGCAGTCCATAAAACTCTTTTTCCAGGTAACCCCAATGTTACATGTAGGATTACCAAATAATGAGTGTAAAAGCCTTTATACCCTTAGCGAAGTTTTGATAATGCTAATCAGTGGTTTAACTAGGATTGGGGAGAACTTTTGACATGGCCCCCTCCTGACCGACTGTTGCCAAAGACCCCGACCAACCGACATCCAACCCCCAATGCACAATTACTCCCCATAGTGATCCCTGCACATAGTATTATGCCCCATAGTGGACCCTGCACACTATTATGTCCCATTGTGGACAAGCATGAACAATTATTATATTCTGGGGTCTTTTCCGAGACCCAGGGGAGGATAAAAACATAAAAAGCACTGTTACTTACCTATCCCCGGCTCCACTGCACTCCTCGCTGATGTCGGCCATCTTCAATGACGTCACATGACCTGGGCCTGAGTCACGACGCATATGGATGCAGGCCCCGGTGATGTGACGTCAAGGACGTCACACTAGTAGGCCCGAAGCCTGGCCGGAGAGGTAAATAAATGGGGCCCGTTACTGGCTGGAGTAACTCTACTGAAAAAAAAACAGCAGTAGCAGATGTCGCCGGGCCCCTTAATGTCCTGGGCCCCGTGGCAGCTGCTACCGCTGCCACCCCAATAGTTACACCACTAATGTAATAAAATTTCAGTTTTAATAAAGCCCTTGCCTGGTCTGCCTGATATAAACACATTACAGAGAGTCTTTCCTTGCTGCCCTCATAAATGCATTGTGCTGTTCTTAAGATGTGAAGACACAGAAGGAATTACATGTTTGTAAATCATACGATTAGTGAGGTGGTGACACCAAAGGCCGCTGTGACGCCGGCTACGACATGAATTCTGTATGAAGTGCCAAGAGAGTCTGTGGAGGAATATAAAATATTTGCCAATTAACTTTTAATGCGGCGCTTGTACCGGGAAGGATTTGTGTGCGGCTCTCCTGAATGTAAGTGACAGATTAGCAAAATTATTTTCTGTTTCAGTCTTGGGGGCTGGAAAGTTTCGACAAGGATATCATCCCATAAGAAATAGACCCTGGTGCCAAGTTGATGACTTTAAGGTCCCCTCCAAATGCGAGGACCTTGGGGCTCATTATTTTGTCACTCGGTACTTTAGTGCGCCAATTCAGCTTTGCACAAATTATCTTCAATCACTTCTATAGTCTTCTAGGTAGGGGCATAGCTATTGGGGATCAGGGGGTGACAGTCACTACCAACCTTGGACTACAAAGGGGCCACAAAGGTCAATCTGCCCTTAAAATATACCACTAGGCCCAGGAGCTTAACGTTACGCCTCTGCTTTTAGGCCTCCATTTCTAGGCCTTACTCCTATGTTAGAGTCAGGGCATAGTCTTGCCCATATATTTGCCATTTGCAAAAACCAAAACATCAGAGGAAAGTTTTACCTCCAAGTGATCACCCAGAATCCCAGCCGCAGGACACCTTGTGATCAGCTTATTTTTAGGGGACCCACGCAACAATTTGTTCAAAGGGTTTTTTGGGACCCTGAGATTGGAAACCTTTTCTTAGCATAGATCACTAGTATTTCATCAGTGGGGGGGTTGACTTCTGACCCTTGTAACCACTTTTTTAAAGGGGTTTTCCAGGACGACGATATTGATAACCTATCCTTAACATAAGTCATCAATATCAGATCAATGGGGATCCGAATTTCAGCACCTCCACTGATCAGCTGTTGGAAGAAGCTGCATCACTAGAATGTGAGTTACTTCAATTTCTTCCCCTTCTTACGTCCATTATTCATTTGGATAAGGTGCCCACTTATTATCCCCTGACTCTGGTCTATAGTCTATCACCTAGCCAAACCAATTTCCCTATGCTGTGCTGATGAGATCCAACCAGATCAAAACAGCTGGGATTCTGTTCCTTTTGGAATAGATCTACTGGTTTGGCAATAATCCCGCATCATGTTATTAGGCTTATTGAAAAAGTCATGCATGATGTTAAGGGGGCTGTCCTAGAGGCCGCGAACAGAGGCGCTGTTTTCCTAATTACACCCTGGGAAACAGATTTGCATATTCCCCATAATCCCCTAGTGGAGCAAAAATGGCTTGTAAGTCTCCATACGCCTGTAAAGGTGCCCACTCCTCAAGGAGTGTTATTATCCCCTGACCCTGATTATATTCTATATTATATTAAATTACATGATGCTCTACATATTTCATTCTATTATATTACAGTATAGCACAGCACCGTGTGTAACAAGACATTATAGAGTATTCTAAGTTTATTACGTTATCTAATGTTACATCACTAAATGACATTCTATTTTGTCATATTGTAGTATATTGTATTACATGCTTAGTAGGCTTTATTACATTATATCTTATTGTATTATATCATATTAGACCCAATTAGACCAAATACTAGATTGCATTATGTATATTACATTATAGGACATCATCTAGTGTGTTATATTTATTTCTATTATGAAGTGTTACTGTACAGTACTGTATATTATATTACAGTATATTGTAAAGATTGTGTTATAGCATAGTATATCATCTTGTAATACATTAGGTTATCTTTTACTGTCATATAAAGAACCTGGAATAAATCGTAAAGCAGAATAAAATAAACATTTCTCTTGACAAGCGACACGTAGATTTATATCGTAATATTAGATTTTGCTTGTTATTAGTTTTATAGGTCAAGGTTAGAAGACCTTGTAATGTTTATGGACAATATTCAGTACCCCGTAGGAGTCAATTTATGCTTTCTTACTTTAATGATTCCTTAAATCGATTTATGGCGTGGCATTATGTAATGAATCCCTGAGCATAATACTGAAGATTATTCTCTACTAGCTTCTGCCCACGACTTCGTCTGCGGGTTGTTGGCGTTGAAGATCCGCCTATATTCAGCAAATTGCTGCTGTCGATGGTTTGTCTGCTCTGGCATTTTGGCAGCTCGCAAGCTGTCCTGTTGCTGAACTAGTTCCTCACACTGTGCCTGTGATTGTTCTGGCATCCCAGCAGCTTGCTGGGACGCCATATAATGAGCATGTTGTTGGTGTTGATGATCCGCCTGCTCTGGCGTTTCGACAGCTGTCAAGCTGGCCTGCCGCTGAACTTGCTCCTCGTGCTGTGCCTTTGATTGTCCTGGTATGTCAGCAGCTCGCTGGGACGCCATATAATGAGCGTGTTTTTGGCATTGATGATCCGCATGCTCCGGCATTCAGCTGGCCTGCCGCTGAACTTGTTTCTTGCACTGTGCCTGTGATTGTTCTGGCATCTCAGCACCTCGCTGGAATGTCCTATAAATAAACGTGTTGTTGGTGTTGATGGTCCGCCTGCTGCGACGTTTCAGCAGCTGTCAAGCTGGCCTGCCGCTGAACTCATTCCTTGAGCTGTGCCCGTGAGTGTTCCAGTATCTCAGCAGCTCGTTGTGACGCCATATAATGCATGTGTTGTTGGCAGGGCTATCTGCAGGGCTGGGTTGATATGCTGGTTATGGTGACACTAGCCTATCTATCTGCAGGGCTGGGGTGATATGCTGGGTCTGGTGACACTAACCTATCTATCTGCAGGACTGGGTTCTGGAGACAGACTCCCCTTTTGTTGGCTTTTGCTTACCTACATATGATTATATAGTAGAGCGAGTTGCAGTGTGACCAGAGTAAAGGACCCTGGTAAGTAAAGTAATAATTATTCAGACACTCACCCGCCTGTACTTAAGTAGTCTTTATCAGAAAGGAGCAGCACGACTATCTTAATAGAAATTATTTTCTGACACCCCAGGAGCCCACTGTGGTCACTGCGTGATGAATTATCTTTGACATCCCATATGTATTCAGTATAACCATCAGTGAAGGGCCATGTTGTATGCGCGAGTGCTGCAATGAATTAGACAATGCTCTAGCGCTTTTATTTCTGGAGTTTATGAAAGATGACAATCCCAGGGAAGATGATTCTTGTCAATTGGAGAATGTTCATTAAAAAACACGCAGATGAGGAGGGGTCGCTCTGTGAAAGTCCATTCTGGAATATTTGTAGTAAGGAAACTTTGTTAGTGTGTATGCTAGAGGAGGAATGCTATTGTGGCTGCAACTCAGTCTTGGTGTAAAATGCACCGAATCTAGTGCATTTTTTTTTACATATTTCCACACATCTATTATTAGATTTTCTTGAGAATGTGGTGTCGAAAGGGACAAAGCCAAATTGTGGCAAAACATTAAAGTGGAATATTGGACCGAACTAAGCAAATTACTAGGTGTTATGAAGTGAGATTAGACAGTCTATAGATCCATTAGATGTATCATCCATCATCAGCCACTGTGATAAATCTGACAGATTTTGAGACTGCCTGTCAAATGTAATTACAATACTATTGTACTCTATATAAGGTACATAATTACTATAATATGGAATATACTATATTGTTGCTTATGGACAAGAATGTATCTTCTATAATACTATCCACGATGTAAAAGAATATAACTACTATAATACTGCTCCTATGTACAAGAATATAACTACTATAATACTGTCCCATTGTAAAATAATATAAATACTATAATACTGCCACTATGTATAAGAATATAACTACTATAATACTACCTCCTATGTACAAGAATATAACTACTATAATACTGCCACTATGTACAAGAATATAACTACTATAATACTGCTCCTATGTACAAGAATATAACTACTATAATACTGCCCCTATGTACAAGAATATAACTACTATAATACTGCTCCTATGTACAAGAATATACCTACTATAATACTGCAGTATGTACAAGAATATAACTGCTATAATACTACTCCTATGTACAAGGATATAACTACTATAATACTGCTGCTATGTACAAGAATATAACTACTATAATACTTCCCCTATGTACAAGAATATAACTACTATAATACTGCCCCTATGTACAAGAATATAACTACTATAATACTGCTCCTATGTACAAGAATATAACTACTATAATACTGCTCCTATGTTCAAGAATATACCTACTATAATACTGCAGTATGTACAAGAATATAACTGCTATAATACTACTCCTATGTACAAGAATATAACTACTATAATACTGCCCCTATGTACAAGAATATAACTACTATAATACTGCTCCTATGTACAAGAATATACCTACTATAATACTGCAGTATGTACAAGAATATAACTGCTATAATACTACTCCTATGTACAAGAATATAACTACTATAATACTGCCCCTATGTATAAGAATATAACTACTATAATACTGCTCCTATGTACAAGAATATAACTACTATAATACTATTCCTATGTACAAGAATATAACTACTATAATACTACCTCCTATGTACAAGAATATAACTACTATAATACTGCCCCTATGTACAAGAATATAACTACTATAATACTGCTCCTATGTACAAGAATATACCTACTATAATACTGCAGTATGTACAAGAATATAACTGCTATAATACTACTCCTATGTACAAGAATATAACTACTATAATACTGCTCCTATGTACAAAAATACAACTACTATAATACTGCTCCTATGTACAAGAATATAACTACTATAATACTACCCCTATATACAAGAATATAACTACTATAATACTTATCCTATGTACAAGAATATAACTACTATAATACTGCCCCTATATACAAGAATATAACTACTATAATACTGCTCCTATGTACAAGAATATAACTACTATAATACTGCTCCTATGTACAAGAATATAACTACTATAATACTACTCCTATGTACAAGAATATAACTACTATAATACTTCTTCTATGTACAAGAATATAACTACTATAATACTGTTCCTATGTACAAGAATATAACTACTATAATACTGCTCCTATGTACAGGAATATAACTACTATAATACTGCCTCCTATGTACAAGAATATAACTACTATAATACTTCTTCTATGTACAAGAATATAACTACTATAATACTGTTCCTATGTACAAGAATATAACTACTATAATACTACTTCCGATGTACAAGAATATAACTGCTATAATACTAGCTCCTATGTACAAGAATATAACTGCTATAATACTAGCTCCTATGTACAAGAATATAACTGCTATAATACTGCTCCTATGTACAAGAATATAACTACTATAATACTGCTCCTATGTACAAGAATATAACTGCTATAATACTGCTCCTATGTACAAGAATATAACTACTATAATACTGCCTCCTATGTACAAGAATATAACTACTATAATACTGCTCCTATGTACAAGAATCTAGCTACTATAATGCCATCTATGTACACTATTATAACACTGCACTCTACCTATAGGAATATAACTACTACAATACGGTAACATGAGCAGTTACCCTGCAGCGTCAATACAAAGAAAATGAAGCATTACATGGCGCTCCTTGAATTCAGTGTGCTCTCCGTATAACCTATGGGCACGGCGGGTTCTCCAGGGTAAAGATGCTCTTTGTTCTTGCTCTCTGCTCCAATTAATTGATAGACTCCCGAATAGGCGCCCCCGTCTATTAGCTCAGAATGCCTTAATAGGGTATTTGAGAATGGTTTTGGGAAATCAGACATTCCCTTTAAATGAAAAAAGCAGAGTATTAGTCTTTGAGAATCTGTTATTTGCTACAAGTGGATTTAGGATTCGGCTTCTTCCACACTCAGATTAGAGAGAATCTAAACATATTTATAGACTGTAAACTAATTCACTTTGCTCTTTTTCTTTTGCCTTTCCTCCGAGAATTCATTTGCTCCTTTTATTTGGCAGAGGTTCCACTTTACTTAAAGAGAAAATCTGAGGGATTATGTGCAAACCGCAGGTTGTCTTTGTTAGTAAACTGCAGCTTTTTCGCAGACTTTTCTGGGGGGTTTTTTCTCTTATTTCCACACAAATTCTTCTTTATTTGACCCTGAGCTAAATCCAATCACGGTAAACTTGTGGCACCGAGAAAAGCAACGTCTTGAATCAACAAAACCTTCTCTTGGCTCCACAGAGGAACATCTCCTAATGCTCGGAGACATTAGCAGAAGTGAATTAACTTTACACATCCCTACAAAAAAAAAAGGCAGAGGAAAAAAAGGGAACAACCGGGGAGTTTTTGGAAGGCTTTTAGCAAAAACTTGCCTTACAATGTCAAGAAGAAAGCCATGTGCTCTTGGTATTATCATATCAAAAAGTTACTTCATTATATTTCCAAAAAGTTTATTACAGAAGTTTACTTTAAACCTGAAAGCTTTGTAAGCCAAGTCCTTAAGAACTTCGTGAAGAAGTTTTTGACCCTCCATTTTTGGTGTTATGTTCGCATGGGTTATTGTGGTGTTATTTGGATCACCATAACCAACATGGCAATGTTGACCAGACCTGACCCAAGCTTTCTACGAGACAACCTAAAGAGGATTCTCCCTAGCTGAATAAGTCAGTTGAGTAGGGTACTTGGTGAGGAAATAACAAAATGGAGGATTTGCGCTTCCTGTAGGGGGAACTCAATTGGATAAAATAGTGCGTCTACGTTCCTTCCTCTGGATCGTGCCAACACCACTCTTTCCTTGGTATGGAGGGTGGTGAAAATCAAAGCGAATGTTCTGTCGCTATAGCTGGGGGTTGCAACCACATGGATGCAGGGGTGAATATGGCTGTCTGCCGCCTGAGGAGGCAGGAGGCTGTCTGCCCCAGAGGAGGGGGCGGGGCCGAGCGGAGGGGGCGGGGCCGAACGGAGCGATCGTCTTTAGCAGGCAGAGAGCAGGCACGGAGAGGACCTACTCTCTGCCTGAGCGTGAGGGGCGACCGCTGGAGCAGCGCTGCTCCAGCGGCTTCCCCAATCCACCGCTCAGTGACAGTGACCCTAAGCCAATCCAGGACAGCTTGTCCTGGACTGGCTTAGGTCAGCAAAAATGCCACCCTCTCCGTGGCCCTGGCATAGCACCGCCTGAAGTGGTCGCCTCATGGGAGGTGCGGCACTGCATGAATGACAGCCGTCACTAAGGAACGCTGTATATAGACACCATGAAAACCAGTAGAATCTGAAGAATTCTACCAAAAAAAATGTGTGGGCCCACACTCCCTTAAAGATGGCAATCAGAGAGATGGATAACGAGGATAAGGCTTTATTGGAAGATGATCGTTATCATCTCTCCAGTTGCCATCTTTAAGGGATCGTGTGCCCATGCAGGTTTTTTGGTAGAATTCTTCAGATTCTGCTGTTTTGCTTGGTGTCAGTTGAGTGGGCCAATAGGAAAATTTCAGGAAAAATTCCGTTTTAACCAGAGGTATATACACCCCTTGTCTTGTTTCAGTTGAACTAAGACGAAGGTAAGGAAGGGCATATTTATACCACATGGAAGAGATGAAGTCCAACGCCAAATAGAGTATAACTTCATAAAACCAGTCATAGTTGGGCATTGGTGTTTTTGAGGATCCTTTGGATTTCTGGTGGACCAATCGAACCCTGTAGTAAACCAATTGTAGTGAACAAGTTTAGGTTTGGGATAGTCATAATAATATATTCTGCTTATCTAATACCTATAAAACATCTTTACTGGACCTGTAATGGGAGTGTCCAGAAGATTACCTTAGACGACCTTGCTATTTGTCAGACATCCGAGCAATCTTGTCTGAGGAATCTTGAAGTATCCTTAAATATTTGACTTGATTCCTCATGCGATTGTTGTATCCATGTTCCCATTTAACAGCCAAGTCAAATGTTTTTGTGTTTGCTTAAGATTTTATGGTTCTTTAGTTTGGATTCTATAACCTTGGAACCAGGACCGTCCCATATCCATGTCTTTAACCGGCCAAAATCAACATTTGTCTTCTAGTTTGATGGAGCTATTGTATAACTATAAAGCCTATAAGTAAATAGATGAAGTCTTGGGAAAATATGACAAGCTCTCAGGGAATTCTGGGGGCTACATCTTTTCGAAATAGCTTATTATACACTTGGAGGAACGTCAATAGGCCTCTGGCTTTTCCTACATTTGGCAGATCCTCGGCTAGAACGGGCCTTAACCTTTGACACCAATCATTTATTCTTTGTAAACTTCTGCTCCCTAAACTGCTTTCTGCATATTGATTTCCTCTCCCACTGTCGATATAAGCTGTATCATAGCCTAAGGATGTCCCCCAGGCAGTCTCCGAGAAATTCCCTACTTTCCAATACTTATTCATTACTGGCTTCTTAGCGTTCCCTACGTGCAGCCATACATGTTCTAATAGATACATAATAACTAAGGCCAAAAACATCCAAAAAGTTGACCTTATTAGGTTACGTTTTTATTTTCAAGCTGAATTTAAATTTTTGATTTTTTTTTCCCCAAAACAGAAATTTGTCCCAATTCTACGCCCTAATCATTCCATGTTATGCCAATATTCTAGGTTATTGGAACACATATGGTGACGCAGACTGGTAATTTTGCAGTGTTCGGAACGTGTTCGGGTCTTGTTCACTACAGTCATCATGACAAAAATTCAATTTCCTTCCTCCTAATATGTGTATCTTTGCCTCAAGCCCTGGCTCCGAATTGTCCACATTTATTCTCATCAATGCAAATGTAGCTTTAGGTTTACGAAGAACGTAATTGTGTTTCTATTAACCATGTCTTGTCTATGTTGATAAGATCTTGGTGATGAGGTGTTACGTGCACATTAGAGATGAGCGAGTAGTATTCCATCAAATACCTCGCCGTCATAGGAATGCGTGTAAGCGGCTGAACACCAATGGGTTAAGCGCCTTGAATATTCGATGCGCTTAACCCCTTGGTGTTCGTCAGCTTACACGCATTCCTATAGGGGCAAGGTATTCGATGGAATACTACTTGCTCACCTCTAGTGCACATCCATCTCTTGTATACCAGGCAAGAGGAAACAGTAGACGGATACGGACCTGAAAAGCGGCAAAAACAAATGTGCCATATAGATGTGTCCACCTTTACCTTTCACAAATTTCATTAAACACTCCAATTTCTCACAATGTTATCAACTAGCAAACCCTTGACGGGCTGCAATTCACATCATGACCACTGGTTGGCCACAAGTAGATAGTGTCTACATATAGTAGAAACAAAATCACATGTTTTTTCAAAGCTGGTTATCTCGTGATATTGATCTTGGGATAAGTCGTGACAAGAGGAAAGGCAAGGAATGACAGTCCTCAGTTTTTATGATATGGAGCCGCCATTTTTTTTTACCATAGAAGATGAAAATTTACGTCCCATTGTAGAAGTATTTTTTTATAATATAAAATGTTTATAAAAAATTTTAATATACGCCTTATATCAAATTCCACTCCCCAATTCTACATGTGACTTAGATGATTTCTGCACTATTTTTGCTACGTGTACTCTATTTTTATGCAAGTTATCGATTTTTTTGCGTCCTCCCGATCTATTTTTTTGCCTTTATGGTATACGCAGCCTCAAGAGGTACAAATTGATTTTGAGTACAGAGCCGGTGACCATCTGTCAATAAGAGATCACTTGATGACGGCCCCCCAGGGTTATTGCCACATTAATACATATTAATATTGATGCGGTTGCTGTTGTTGCCGTACCCTTCAGATTGCGTATTTCGACTGATTTTTGTTGCAACATTAACAGGTTGTACTTGGTCCAAACAACAAGACTTCTTCAGAAACAGGACCATAGCTGTCCAAGAGTTGTCTGGTGTTGTATCTCAGCTCCCTAGAGGTTAATAGTGCTGAGCTGCAATACCACACAAAACCTTTGGAAAGGTGGGGCGCTGTTTTTAAAATAAAGTAGACAATTTTTTTTATTCCTGAACTCTTTTAAAGGACATGTGAAAATTGGACAACTTCCTTATGTTATGATAAACCGATCACTCAGCTACCTGGCCCAATGTCAGAAGTCTGACCCTCCCATGATCAAAAATTAATGGCCTAGCTTAAAACAATTTTCCGTTGTCTGTTTTTTTCTTCGCATGCTGAGAAAGCAGAACCAAAAAAAAGACTGTATTTGGTAACAGATAAATTTTTGGCCATTTTTACTATACTTAAAAAATATCCGCATTAATATCTGTGAGGGCGGGTTCATGCCTGCGCCCGGTTTCCATCTTCTGCCCGATAAGCTGGACAAGAGACGGAAACCAGCGGTCAGTTTTTAAATCCATTCATTTGAATGGGTTTACAAAGTGTCCACCCGTGAGCGTCTTCTGGTCTCCGCGGCGAAACCGTTTTTTTTTTTTTTTTAACCAGACACAAAGTCGGACATGCAAGGCTTTGTGTCCGGTTAAAAAGTAAAACGGTTTCACTGTGGAGACCAGAAGACGCTCACGGGCGGATACCGACTGCCGGGTTTCCGACTCCTGTCAGGGTTTCTTGGGCAGTAGACGGAAACCCACAAAGCGGAGACCGGGCGCAGATGTGAACTCACCCCTAGCCAGCGCCGCACCTCCCATGAGGCGACCTGAAGCGACTGCTATGCCAGGGCCCCGGGGGGGGGGGGGGGGGGGGCGGCATTTTTGCTTACCTAAGCCAGTCCAGGACAAGCTGTCCTGGACTGGCTTAGCATCACCGTCTCGGCAGCCCGGCACGGGAAGCGAGTGGTGGATTGGGGAGGCCCTGTGGACGCAGCGCTGCTCCAGTGGCCTCCCCTCACGCTCAGGCAGAGAGCAGGTCCTCTCCCTGCCTGCTCTCTGCCTGCTAACGCTGCTCCACCCCGCCCCACCCCCCTCTGCTCCGCCCCCTCCTCCCGGGGAGGAGGGGGGGCGGCTTTCTGTCGTCCGCCTCGGGCGGCAAAAAAGGTAGGTTCACCCCTGCCCCTAGCGGCCAATTACTATCCTTTATGATAGACATCCTTGTTATTTTCTTAACGAACCCTATCATAACAGACTTCCTTAGTAGTGTGAACCTCAAAAATTGCAGGATTTAGTATTTTTGTAAATATGACACCAAAAATTAGAAAGAAAATTATCAAAAATTCTAAAAAAATATGTTTATACCTAAAAACTTGGTTTCAAAAATAGGCAATTTTTTTTAGAGTTCTGTTGCATTCAAGGATATGGCACCTGTTGACCTGAGATGTCAGCCATTACGAATACATTCTCTGCACCCATAGGGATATTGTTATTAGTTTATGTATCCTGTTTGTTTTTGGATGCACACTACTCGCCCCGCCCGTTGGCTCGCACCATCCACTACTTTAGTACATACTGTACTATGTGTTGTTTATTGAGCCGAGACACTGAAGTATCTTCTGTAATAATAAAAAGTGAATCATTGCTTTTGTTAAACCAAAGCAGCCGCCAATTTCACACCAAGATTCAAGTTGATTTACGTTCGGCACAAAAAAATAAAGGATTATAGAATATGAAAACGCGTGGAGCCCATAGGATGAAATAGTCTTCTGGCTCCATTCTGAGCATGACAAAAGGCGCTGTTATTTCACAAGTGTTCTCATCATCTCCTCGCTCTCCGGAGTACACTGACCCATTTCACAACAGAATAATTAGCCTTTCAGGCACTGCCATGTTTCCATTAAATATATATAAGCTCGCCGGCTGACATTTACTTACCTAAGCTTTGTAATGATACACTGCAAGATTTCTGTTGCTTCACTTTTTTTCAAAGCTTAGCAAAAGCAGAGATGAAATGTTCAGAACTTTAATTAACCCCGTGTGCGGTGATCGCTGCTAAGGCCATCTCGGAGTGAAGGTATTTGACATCCTTCTATACATGGGGTAATGCAATAAACGGGATACTTTGTTATTAGAAATTGTCTAATCATCTTGCCGTTGGTCACGGGAGGCCTTTTGGACTTCTTGTTGGGACAGTGTTCTCGTTCCCTCACAGAGGTCCTGACGAGACACTCTCCTGATGCCGATGTTCTCGTTCCCTCGCAGAGGTCCTGACCAGACACTCTCCTGATGCCGATATTCTCGATCCCTCATGGAGGTCCTGATCAGACAACCTCCTGATCCCAATGTTCTCCTTCCCTCATGGAGGTCCTGACAAGACAACCTCTGGATGCCAATATTCTTCTTCACTCACAGAGGTCCTGACCAGACAACCTCCTGATGCGAGCGGACCAGGGCCAGTGCCAAGAGATTGTTTGTGGCAGAGAATTATGAGACTAAATTGAAGACTGGTGTCCACTGGAGTTTGTACTTATTTAGGGGGTCTGAATTTCTTGATGCAGTCTGGTCTGAGGTCTGTATTTGTTTAGGGTATCTGGTTTTGGGTCTGCATCTATGTAGGTGCTATGGTCTAGGGTCTGGAATTATTTGGGTCTGGTCTCGGATCTGTATTTGTCTAGGGTCTGTATTAATGAGGTCTGGTCAAGGTTGTGAATTTATTTAGGGGTCTGGGGTCTGTATTTATTAGGGTCTGGGTACTGTATTTATTAGGTGGTCTAGCCCTGGATCTGAATGTATTTGGGTTCTGGTCTTGGGTCTGCACTTGTTTAGGAATCTGGACTGAGGTCTGTATTTGTGTAGAGGTCTGGTCTGGGGTCTGATTTATTTATGGATGTAATGGAGGGGTCTATATTTGTCTGACTACAATGAAGTTGATGTCACCCTTTGAGAATACACTGACTTGTATCCAGGCCACATCTGTGTTCAGGGTTCCGTTCAGGGAGTCCACTTGGGGACCTCCAAAATGGAAACCTATCCGCATAAACAGGTGGTTACCTAAGGAAACCCACGTACCCCATAGACTGTTCGGATTCCGCTTTAAATGCGGAATGAAAAGTGCTGTTTGCAGAACTAGGGGAATGAAACGCAGATGTGACCCGGGCCTAATAATAGTAAACATCAATGTGACACTAAATCTTAAATTATTGCGACCATGCTGGACATTGTACAATATGAGCTCTTCGCACAATCTGCCACCATAAACACTGACCATATGTTCTAAAATCTGCCCCATAGCATCAATACTACCTCTAGAAAAGGCAAATCTTGAACCGAGTGGAAAAAAATGAGAATTGGCTAGGGAAATGTTGTAAGGACCATTATACAGGACCACTGTGGATAATGATATCTACGGACCATTTGAATTGTAGGACTTTTGCCTGAAATTCCCCGTTGAGACATCAGTTGCATTTTGTAATACCCTTCCTCTAAAAGTAAAAAACTTTCTAGACTTATTTTCTCCACCATTACAGTCAATTCTAAAGAAACTCAACTGGGGATTTCACGCAGATTTCCTATTTCGGAGTTATGTCATAGCCTCGTAGAATACGGTATGGCCAAGATAAAATGAGACCATCTTCGATCGAGTTTTCGGAACAATAACCAAGGCCGACAGTCGCCCTTCTAAAGAGATAATATTGTCCACCACGTCCTTAATAAACCAACCATTGGGTAAAGTTTTTGTATATTGCAACCATGTGCTAGGTTGTTGTCACTTTTGCTCCGATATCACCCATCTCCCGGCAAAGCCTTCCACATCAAGGCGGAATACCCAAGGTAGGTTCTCTTATTGTCGTTCACTTGTTACTGGATATGATGAGGTCATCCATATGCTTCCATCACCTACCACTCTTCCCTTCTCTAGAGAGCTGTGGCCCCTAATGATTTAGAGGAAGGAGCCTTGTACTTTCCAATTCTTCTACCACTTGTTTATCTGATTTGGTCGAGGTGGATTGTTTGTTCCCAGAAATTAATTACACAAACTGTAATTGATTTGTTTATAAATAATTGTTTCCATTAAATATAATTGCCTTGCATTGATGTACGCTGAATATTAACTTTTCTGCAAATACACGCGAGCCAAGATCTATTGTTCCCACAGGTCTTTAATCCTTTTGAAACACAACCTGCTCATACTGTGCCTCATAATGTAATGTTTACCCGGTAAGACCCAAAAGCATTGAATAGAATTTGCAAACGGACAAGCGTTTCAAAGTCTTGCCACATTTCTTTCTGTTTAATTTTTTTCTCCCCACATGTATTAACAATAGCAATATAATGACAATGTATTTCATTCCCACTGGTATGTATATTGTATACTTTAAGGTTATTACGCTGTGTGTCTTACTGCCCATTTTTGCTTTATTTTATTGTGGATTTATTTTATTTCGCACATGGTGTCTGTGACCTATCTTGCCATTCAGTCTTGCCGAGTAAAAGAGACGTTACTATGTATGTGTCTGTAGAGAGAGCGATAATCCAAGACAACCATCATGCACTTACGTGTAGGTGCTGCCCTGAGGCAACCAATCAAATCTGTTTCACCTCCAACACCAGTTCCAACTCTTTGCATCGTCTTTCCACTGATTCCTGAACAGTTGGAATTTTTTCTCTAGCCCCCACCATTTCTGAGCAATCAATGCTGTTAGTTTCAGCACCCAATAAAGGGATCCTATCATTAGAATCCATTTTTTTCTAACTAACACATAGGAATAGTCTTAAGAAAGGCTATTCTTCTCCTGCCTTTAGATGTCTACTCCACGCCGCCGATCGGTAGATATTCCGTTTTCCGTCTTCATGCTAATGAGTTCTCTTGCAGCACTGGGGTCGGGCCACAGCGCTCAAAACAGCACTGGGGGCGTCCTGAGTGCTGTGAGAGAACTCTCCAGCGCCGTCCCTATCTTCTTCAGGAACCAGCCTCTACATGTCGTCTTCTGGCCTGGCTTTCAATCTTCTATGCATGCGCAATCTGCTCTGCCAGCGGGCAGAGCCGACTGGACCTGCGCGCAGCCATTTTTTTGAGGCTGCTTACTACAAGAGCTTGCGTAAGTGGCCACAAAAAAATACCCGCGCAGGTGGAGTCAACTTTGCCCACTGGCAGAGCCGATTGTGCAAGATTGAAAGCCAGGCCGGAAGACGACACGTTGAGGCCAATTCCTGAAGAAGATGAAGATGGCGTTGGAGAGTTCTCTTGCAGCACTGGGGACGCTCCCAGTGCTGTTTTAGCGCTGGGGCCCACCCCCAGTGCTGTGAGAGAACTCATTTGCATAAAGATGGAAAACGGAATATCTACTGAACGGCGGCACGGAGAAGACATCTAAAGGTAGGAGAAGAATAGCCTACGTGTTAGTTAGCAAAAAAGGGATTCTAATAATAGGATCCCTTTAAACTTTATACTGTCAGGTGGGTGTTCCTAGACTGGAGCATAGAGTCAAGGATCACCCACCTGACAGTAGAGAGCCTAATGAGTGCTGAAGATAAGAGCATTGATTGCTCAGGAATGGTGGGGACTAGAGAATTTTTTTTTAACTGCATTTTAACAGTTACAGAATCAGTGGAGCAGTGCCTATTGAAGGACACCAAGAGTTGGAACTGTACTAGGTGGTGAAAGGTCCTCTGGTACAGTCAAGAGTGGACTGAGGTTAGACCTGAGGAGGCCTACACGCCCCTTTCCACTCCATTGGTAGATCCTAACATAATAAGTAGAGTGATGTCACCATACCAGGTGCAGTGACGTCACTAGTCGTACCTCAATGGCATACCCAGGCCAGTCTCAGTCTACCCTCTCTAAGCAAACGATTGGTTACTACGGTAGGCACTGGTTGTCCCAGTTTCCTTCAATTGTTTATTCTTCATTTTCTACGTTATAAAAGAAAAAAAAAAAAAGAAAGAAAACATAGCTCATTCTTAATTGGAACCCTGGCAATGTCTGTCTTCTCTGTTCTGCAGAAATGTTGAAGGAACTGAACCAGCAGCGCAGATCGAAAGAGTTTACAGACCTGAAAATTATTGTTGAAGGAAAAGAGTTTGAAGTCCATCAAAATATTCTAGCTTCCTGCAGCTTGTATTTCAAGGACCTGATTAAAAGGTTTGCCTCCCTTCCAGCTGTGATCTGGTCTGTTCTTTTGTAGGGCGCATATGTGTGGCTTTATTTTTTTTTTCTATTTTTTTTTCTATTTTTTATTTTTTTTATTTTTTTTTTTTCCTCCCCTCTCTTGCAGGTCTGTGAAGAATGAATCTCCTTGTCACAGAGCCAGTAGCCATTCTTTCCAGTTTTCTTGAATGTACTTTCCCAATTGAAACCCTTGAATACTTTTGCCTCAGACTCCCGCCGAGTAATTATTTCTGGTGCCCAAGTTTAGCATCAACCACCCACACAAAAGGTTTTTTGTTTTTTTTTTTCCCATTTCTGCCTAAGATAAAACATCCGCCTGACTCTTTTAAAGGTTAAACACATGGCCCCCGGCATTACCATAATTAGAAAGTAGTTCTGACTTTGTTAGCGTCATGCCGATATATAAACAAGCAACAAAAACAGCTAAAAAATACAGGAAACAAAATAACGGCCTTTGGAATAAGTGACATTAAAAGTCCATGTTAATTGATGGCTTCGGCAGTGTTTCGTAGGTCCCCGGTTAATTTCCTCTGCAGCCAATTTATAAAACAATTCCGCTGTCATTATTCTAACGCGGAGCTTAGAGCAAACGCCGCGCATCAAATTAATTGTCTTTAGCGGAGAAAAAAAATACAGATCGCATCAAAAATCAATCGCATGTTCCATTAATTAAATGTAATATCTGCCTAAACAAAGCTGCCGCTGACAGTGAGGTCAGACCATGTAGACAGCTTCTGTCATCTGCCATTTTTTTTTATGATTTATATCCCATTGAGGATTTTTTTTTTTTTAGATTTGCTCATTACCCAGTTTTATGTTTTTGAATTTATTTATTTTTTCCATATCGGATATATACAAAAAAAAAAATCCCTCTTCTAAGACGTGGGCCAGACTAGCACGATAGAGTAGAAAAATGCTGATAGAGTTAATGCCTATTTTTCTCAAGCCTTCAAAAATTAACCCTCGTGCATTCTTTGCTTTGCAGCATTGGCCCTGATCTGAGTGCCAGAGCAGGCGGGTGATAGCCGTGTGCCGCGAAGACCTCATGTTACCGTCGCTTGCTATGAGAAATACTGCTATAAATATAAACTAACGCTGTAGAAGTGACGTTTTCCTTTCAGGAGATTGACCCGTCTGGTCCCTATTTTTGTTTGTTTTTGTATGTGTTCCTATGACCGATCTAGAGAGATGTGTGTATGAAACTCAATCTGATACCATTGACTGTATACTCATTTAACTCTGCGTGGACAATACTTACGGTAGGCCTTGGCCGGTGTATGTTTCCGTGAGTAGTGTTTTTGTATATTTTTGTATTCATCTGTTCGGATGGTTCCCCCCGACCCGGGGCTTAATAATATTCACAGCGGTGCCTGATGGTTGTTATCACTTATAAGTACAGAGGCTACTTATTCCATAGATAATGGATGGAGGCCTCTAGCCTTTTTCTGTAAAAAATAAAAAAGTCTTCCCGCTACTCTGTGTTTATGCTTTCGAAATTCAATTTATTTTATCACTTAGTGGATGAAATTCATCAGTTATTTTGCTCTTCCAGAGTCGAAAAAATATATTGGTACTTTTATCTAGCCGGTCCTCTTCAAATAATTGGAAGAGTGGGCCTTATGTGGACCCTTATGTGGTTTGCTTGTTGCCTTCCCCTTGATAGACATACTGTTTTGAAGACACTGTATCTGTTTTAGTAAATGTGTGCGCTCTTCATTAAAAAAAACAATTCTGGAGCAATTTTTTTAATAAATTTTTGTTGCATCGTTCCTTCAATATTCGTCCTAGAAATTTAAGAACAAATTGGCGACTGGTTGTTACCATTCCCATTGTCTTGTCAATGGGGTGTGTTCCTACGCAGTCTAGAATAGTCCACACTGATTGGACAGTGTGCAACACCCAACTGGCAACACCCATTTGTCAATTTATTCTCTTACTTTTAGGAGGAATAACACAGGAATGGGCGCTTCAGAATTGGCATACCATTAACAAGAGCAAGGTCAGGAAAATAGACAAGTCAACAATGATGAGACTAAAGTTATCATCACATTCACTAGAACTACTTTTTTGTTGTTTTTTTGCAATCGGGGACTAATGAAGCATGGAAAAACCCAGTGCTATTTTTTTTTTCTTTGAATGGGTCTTGTTTTTTATTTTTTTGGTGGGTGGTTGTGGTGGTGATCAGTACTACCTTTTTGGGTTAGCATTTTCTGATAACGATAGATGAAGATTTTTGGGTGGAGTAGCTGTGGCTACTGGGCCCTGAAGGCTAAGGGGCCATAGAATAATCCAATAAAAAGTTTTGATCCAATAAAAAAAAAAAATATATACAAAATATTATACATAGCACATGGTAAGTGGGAATCTTATTACAGACTTTGCATTGGACTGGAGCATAGTAGCTTACTACATATTTTACATGAGAACAAACACAATATTACATTGTAATGTAATAATATAACAGTATAAAGTTATTTCATTCTAATGGTGGCTGAATGACACCAAAATTTTTGCAACCAAAATTTTCTTATTAGCGTTCCAACCACTATATAGATATTAAAAAATAATCAACACACATTTAGTTTACTTTACTTTATCCTTCTTACCACCCTTGTATCCTGAACAGTACTCAAAGACCCAGGGTAGCTCAAATCCATTTTTTAATATACAACCCATTGTCGGAATGTGGGGGTCTCAAGGGGCTTGTTGAGGAGCCTCAATGATTACAAGAAAATGTAGGCTAAAAATGTGGTAACTTTTTGTAACTTCAAACTTTACAAAAGTTTACAACTTTTTGACATATGTATATATGATATGTCTGTGAATGGAACATATGTTTAACATAAATTAAATGCACGGCCGCAAACTAGCGCGACGCATACGCTCCCCGCTCCCATTGAACTCAATGGGAGCGTGTACGGCACGCAAAGGGTCACGTGGCGTCTACGTGCCAAATCTCGCGGCACGTAACTCCGTGTGAACTCCCCCTAACTGTAGGTTTCAGTGGTATGACTCGGCGGCGAGTCCATAGACACTGCTGAGCTGCATGGATTCTCGAGATGTCACCTGAGACTGGAGAGTCTATATGGGGGAGATTAATAGAGCCTTAAATTCCTCCTGAAACAACACGCCATTTGATTTTGTAAAAAGTAGTGAAAGTATTTTAAGCTAAATCAATAGAAATCATCAATGCCTTCAGCAAAGTCCTAAATTTTGACTTCCACAAAGCAGTAAAGGGAATTTTTAACTAAACTAAGACTCATAGCAGACAAAAAGTCTAAAAATTTTACATAGAAAGGCTTAAAAGTAATTTTGATCCAATAAAAAAATCTAAATTCCACAAAATACAAAATGTACAGTGAACAATGAGCAAACGGAGAATAATAGCTTAGAATTTTGAATTTAACTTTGGGAAAAAGGGGATCTGAAAATATCAATGGTCAATAATAAAAAAAAAAATTATTAAAATATGTTTCAGGGAAAAAAATTATAATGTTTTTAGTACTCTGAAACAAAAAAAATCAATAATCAAAATTAGATTATCTTCACTTTTTTGTAGTTTATATTTTTACATCCAATTTCATTAATTTTATAAAATATAGATCTATTTATCCCCAACACATCACACAAAGATGTCCCTTTGTCCCGAACAAAATATGAATGATTTTAATTTTCTAATAAAAATAATAGGACTTGAGATCTCGTAATAAATTGATGAGCACAAAAATAAAAAAATGAAAAATTTTAATTTATAATTTTTAAATAATTAAAAAACCTTTACTAAGAAACCATCATTAATAAAAAAAAAAAAAAAATTCTAATCTGTTTTTGTTAAGATTATGTAACTTTAACAACTGATATTCTTTCTACGTAAATTTTTACATTTTTGTTCACAGTAGAGGAAAAAATATTTGAGAGACCTAGTAAGTTCCAGATGGAGAATATGTTTAAAGAATCCGTGAAAGTAAATTTTAGCATATTCAGTAAGCTGTCACATCTGTCTTCTTTATAACGTCTCTTCTAAAAGAAAAAAAATGAATGAACGCTTGAATTTGTGTTTTATTATTTCGATTGAATAACTCAAAGAAGGAGAGAGAGGGAGAGACATCTTTTGATTTATAATGAAAAATTTGATAGATGATGCTGAAAAGTATACCGACCGGCTTTTTTTTATTTTATTTTTATTTATTTTAACATGCCATTATTTTTTATTTATTTATTTTTTTGCATCTTCTGTCTGCACATATTTTTTTTTTTTATTCTTTCTCTTCCTATTCTTACAGTACTTTTAAGATTTATCCTTTCTGGATAAAAGGAAACTTACTTATAAATAAAGTAAAAAGGCAGAAAAGTTTTAGACAACCAAAGAACTTTTGGGGCTTTGTAAAAAAAAAAAAAATGACAGTTGACAAAAATTTGTTGTCCAGGAATGAAAAAAACATGGCTGTTTCCTGCTCCCTATGGCGCCAACAAACTGAATGGGGGTGAGCTGCAACGCCACACGTGACCTGGAGATGGGTGTTGGCGATGTTTTTGGAAAAAGCAGCCATTTTTGAACTTTTAGTAACTTCTTTAACAATAAAGGTGACCTTCTGTAAACTAAATCTGATCCTTTTCACATTGAGGTGAAATGTTATTTTTGGATCATTATACTCTACTTTATGTTGGATCCCAACATCATTTTTTGTAATAATTTTTTCCAGTATCTGTTTTGCTTATCTAAAATTTTAAACAAATTTAGTCCTCCCAACTAGGCCTACAAATTATCAATATAACTGAAGATCACAGGCAGATTAGAGTCATCTGGGCCTGCCCATTACGGCATATGGCCCATTGCCAATCTGTATAGCCTCTATACCATTAATTTGAATTAAATGGGTTAAAGGTGCATTCCCTATACTGGTGTTGAGCTTTATTAATTATATACACCCATTAGTTATATTTATGGAGTCCTGAACTTTCCTTTTGTGGAGGGCAGTTGGGGAGGACAGAATACTAAATTTTTCTTTCTCCTGCAGCTTCTCCATTTCTCACTGATGTCACTGATTCCTCTCTGTTCAGGCCACACGCCCATTGAACAGAGTGTAGTCAGTCATGTGACTGAGTGCATCAGCCAGAGAGGCAGATGAATGAGCTGCAAAGCTGCAAAGGTCTTTGGGTTTCCGAGAACCAGGGTGTTTATTAGTACTAATGCTTAACCAGAGCAGGTAAACATTATTGCTCCCCATATAACCCCTTTAATAAATTGCACTTAATTTATTTTTAGTAAATCTTGAAAGTAAACAATAAGAAACTTTTAGTAAATTTTCTGCAGATAGATAGGTTAAGTCTAGGATCAAATCAATGTACAATGAACTCTTTGGAACAAAAGGGGCATTGCCATTGCTCCAAAGAGGTAAGTGACAATACCCTCATTGCTCCAAACAGCTCATTTGCATATGCAAAAAGTGAAAGGAAGACACAGCTTGATTCGGGTGACCCTAACCTATCTATCTGCAGGAATTGGGTGATATTTTGGATTCTCGTCACAAACAACTTCTAAGGAGTTAGGGTGTAGGTGTTGAGTTGACCCCTGAAATGATATGTGTAGAGATCCATGGAATGTAATATTCTATAGCAATGTGATATAGTTAAGACAACATACAAGACAATCTGTTCTACGCGAACAAGAAATATAAGACAATAAAATGGAACAGCCGGTAGCCAAACTATATAGAATAGTTCTTTCAATGGCAGATATCCATGAGCAGAGCAGAATGGTACAGATGGTACGGGTCTGCAGACATTTATTAAGGGCCGAGCACAGACTGGCCTCAATATATTTATCTTACACAAAGACAAATAGTAACTGGAATGAAGACTCCGGCCTCCCGCGGCCTTTTTTTCCATTAAAAAATGTCTTCCCGCGTGCTCTCTGCAGATATTGCTCTGAGTTTAATATGAGAGATTTGGGAGAGTAAATCTAACTCTGCTTTATTCTTTAAGATAGTTTAGAAAAAAAGTAATTTAAAATAACAAAGGCAGTGTTACGGCGCCGGGGATGGAGGAGGCCGCGGGACACGACAAATGCGCGGAAACAAGTACAGGATTTCATTTCATAGATTCCATGTCGGTGGGGATTGGAGGTTTCATACGGAACCATATAAATTTGCATAGCAAAGAATCAATTGGTGATAATATTTAGCTCATTTGCATAATTATTTTCCCTAATATACTTGACCCCGCATCTCTTTTTCATCCTAAATAGACGGCTTTGAAGCCTGGATTTACATTTACAATTTCCATTTTGTTCGTCCCCCCCCCCCCCTCCCCAGGCCGCTATTTCTGTGGCGTGGCTTACTAAATAGTTCATGATGAATTCATCTATATATAATGCAAATAGAAATAATTCAGACCTAAATGAGGAAATACTTAAATATTAACTTTGTGTATGGTATAAATAATTCATACATCTCGTAAAAAGAAAAAAAATTGCAAGATGTCAGCGTCCAATTCTTCCAGGCCTTTAAGAGGACCTATGACCAGATCTGGAGAGCCCTGTGACATACATCATGTGACAGGTGATGTCACCCTGGACATTGTGGTGTTTTCTGTATCCAAATCTGTTCTGCTATTCCAAAGTTATAATCCCTTGTAGTGTTTATGCAAAATAGGTAAACTAGTGGGCCGCAACACTGCCTGATATTTAGGACACAAAGACACCACCCCTAGAGAAACTACTTGTAAACTCTTACCTACATCCACACTAAAAGGGCTTATAGCTTTGGAATAGCTGAACAGATTTGGATAAAGAAAACACCAAAAGAGTGTATGCCACTGGGCTTTTCAGACATGGTCCCAATTCCAATCTAAGCCATCTTCCTCAGGTTAGAAATTTGCTGGTTTGTCATCTGTCAGTCTTTGGCATAATAATAGGTGGTTACTTTGGTCTAGACAGAAACTTGTAGATCCATCGAAGACTCCAGTTGGCTGTGGCATACAGTGGGGGGGATCCAACCGCTGGGGTCTCCACCAGTCTTAAGAACTTGTGACACTATAGGTATAGGAGGTGCAGAGGTGGCAGTTATACCTGGGCCATGATAAGTAGGGGGGAAGGTTTCTTTGTCACAAGCCACTAGTGTCAGGGAGGTCTTGTATCAGACCTCCATGGTTAGTGGACATTCTCAAATTCATTGCGTTACTTGGAGTATTTGTATTAGGACACTTGACACAATAGGTGACCCCACAGTGGGGGGCTCTGCAACCTTAGACACACCAACAGTTATGGGACTATGCTACACACTTGCTGGGCTGTCCTTGGACCTGCCACAGAAGTAAATGGAGCATGCAGTTGTAGTTTCACAACAGCTGGTGTGTCGAAGGTGGCAAGAGGGTAGGGGCACCTATAGGGGAGTATAAAGTTGGAAAATGCCCTATACAATATACATGGCTTTCTCCATTACAGTTTCTGGGTGTCAAAGGGATTTTCGACTTTGTTAAATTGATATCTTACACTAGGTTCCCACTAGTGCCGGATCTCTGTCGTTTGGATCCATTGGGGGACCTGAACGACGGAGATTCGGACCACTAAAACAGCAGTTAAAGATGGAGCCCAGTGAACCCCATGAACTATAATGGGCTCTTTCGGATGTCCGCTGTTTGAAACGGAAGGTGACGGAGAAAAAAGTTCTGGCGGTCTCTGCAACAAAGTCTCCAACGGAGACTTCCATGCAGATGTGAACCCATCCTTGGCCATAAGATCAAATTTAGTTCTGGACTATCAGAATAGGGGTTTCCTAATGACCACATGCAGTGCTCATTTGACGTACTCCTCATAGTGGCGGTTGTGAGTATTGCAAGAGTTTCCCATTCAGGTCAGGTTCCAGTGGACGTGCCATACCTATCTATTGTGGAAATACCCCTTTAAGGTTCAGGCTTCCGCAGTCTGCTTTAATGCAGTTTTTTCTCAATAATCTCATATGGAAATGTTGCGGTATTTTCGCCAGGAGTGCAGTCATTCCCCGTTCACTCTGTTGTTACAAGAAAGTAGCAATTGACTTGATTACACTTACAGCAAATAGTTCTGTAAGAGTCGTAATGAGAGGCGCTAATTGTCTGTAACCCTTTTAATGCTGCAGCGTTCCCTTCTCATGGGGCATTATTTTTCATGAAATATTCTTTCCCGGAGTTGCTTGCTTACTTTACAGGATTTTGTACGAACTCTGCCCCCTTAAAAGCTTGATGCGTATCAAAAACCCAGAGTAATGCATTTATCCCCGGCGATATACAGCAGGGAGACGTTTCGGGTTACAACAAAATCAAATACGAGGAAGAGATTATGTCGCTTCCTGGATGAAGTGTTTAAGAAATAAATATTACTGAGTGGTCTGAAAGTTATGTGAAGAGACGGGAGCGCTCTGTATCCAAACAGATGTAGTGTCAAGGAGCTGCAGTGTGGCGGGCTCGGAAAGTCATTGGTCAATGCGTGGAGACAACTGGGGTCTTCATCAAAGGAAAACATGGCTGCTGTCTTTGTAAAAGAGCACCACACCTGTCAATAGGTTGTTTGTGGTAGTGCAGTCAGCCATATTCACTTCCGTGGAGTCCAGCTGTAATACCAAATACAACCACTAGGCAGGTGTGGTGCTGCTTTTGGGCAAAAGGAGTTATGTTTTTCTAAACATAGGCAACCCCTAAAATTAGAAAGTGTACCCCCACCCCAAAAATGAGTAATAAAAGTAAGAAATACTACCAATATGGTGACTTTCTTCAAAATAAATTTATTTCAATTCAGAATTTTTTTTTGGGCAAGTTGGGTTCCAAAAAATATGACCTCCAAAATAGGTTGTCACCTAACTTTAATGATGTCCAAGTGATTGTCCGGTAATACAAAATTGGGGATTCATGAGGGGCATGGCCACAATCATATGGTGCTGGAATCTAGAGCAGGTACCAAATGGCCATTGTATTGACGGGATCTTTAGATACAAGGATAGAGAAGCAAACTAAAGCTTTGCATTGGGTGAAGGAAGGACTAGCTAAGACTTTGACATTCATTAATCCATGTCCAAGAGTCTTGCAGGGTGGGTTATGGTAGCAAGGGATTATGTATAAAAACAGCCAACGTGGCTTCTACGTGAGATAGAAAGGAGGAGGCCAACTCTACGTTGGTTCCCCCATAATTTGAATGGGGTTTTCAAGGATTCTCAAGATAGGCCATCAACATCAGATCAGTGGAGGTCCTATTATCGGTCAGTTGTTTGAAGACTCAGATCAGTTCTTTGGCTCATTACCTAAATACTGCAATTGGGAAGAAGCTGCAAAGTGGTCTTAGACTACAAACAGAGTCTATAAACCCACCAGTTTAGGGAACGGCAACTGTTCTTGGCACTTTGTTTTTATCAGTTTCACATCTGCACTGGAGTCTCCGTCACAGTGTCCGCCTGAAAATCGGTGGAGGGCAGAAGACTTTTTCCTCCGCCAGTTCCTGTTTTAAAATGACGGACACCATAATAGTAAATGGGGTCCGTCGGACTCTGTATGTTACCACCATTTTAGGGGACCTCGACATTGTTTTGGTCCTTTGACACATAAGAACAATAGAAATGTCAATTGTCACTTCTTGAACCTTCTGGGTCATTACCTAGAGGTAAAATACTCCTGCATTGAATGTTTTTTGTGAACAGTGTAGTATCAGGTGTCATTCTTGTTTAACCTTCTAAATGACATGGTGGACTTTCTAAGAAAGCTGAAAAGCCACAGGTTTCCCAAGTCGCCCCTTCGGCCTGTAACCTCAGCCTAGCAAAGAGTCGAATAATATCAATTCCCGTTCATAGTGCATCAGCAGAAGGGTTTCCATTAGAATTGACAGCTCTGAATTTGTTCACCAGTTTTCATCTGTCATGCTCAGGTTCTGCTGCCAACCCTGTTATCTGGAGGAACCTTGACCTGGATAAAAAACTGAATTTCAGTCGGGCCACACGGTGGCTCAGTGGTTAGCACTGCAGCCTTGCAGCACTGGAGTCCTGGTGTTCAAACCCCGCCAAGGACAAAAAACCATCTGCAAGGAGTTTGTATGTTTTCCCTGTGTTTGCATGGATTTCCATCCCATATTCCAAAAAAGACATACTGATAGGGAAAAATGTACATTGTGAGCTCTATGTAGGGCTCACAATCTACATTTAAAAAAAAAACACAAAAAACTAAATTTCAGTTGTATTCTGTATGAAGCAGATCCCCATAGCTGGCCTTGAGGAAACACATACCCAAGTATGGCAATCATGGTTCAGATGCGTAATGGGAGTTTCTCACATGGTCTGGAAAAGTCCAGTGGCCTGAGGTGGCAAACACATAAGCCAGATTTGCCCTGGCATTCTTCTAGAACATAGGGACCTTTTAGGGCTACCACCTGTCTTGACAAAAACAGCCAGGATTTGTGATATGATGTGTCTTCAGTTTCTATAATGTAGCAGAACTGAAGCCATTAAAATGTTTTATGGGTGTGTAGTACATGATACTTGGTATTCCTTTTCCATGGGTAGTATTGAGATCAGCAGGGAAGACCTCCACCATGATGTCCCAACTGTAGTCTAATGTTACATATTTAGCTATCAGGACATTGTTATGTGTCTTCTGTATGGCTCTAATATGTATGTACTGTATGGTTTCTGTTTGGTACTGATAAGTGGTACTGTATGGAGACCAGCAGGGAACGCCTTCACCATGATGTCCCAACTATGGTCTAATGGTACATATTTAGGTATCAGGACATTGTTATGTCTCTTCTGTATGGCACTAATATGTATGTATTGTATGGTTTCTGTAAGGTACTGATAAGTGGTACTGTACGGAGACAGGCAGGGAAGACCTCCACCATGATGTCCCAGCTATGGTTTAATGGTACAAATTTAGCTGTCATGGCATTGTTATATGTCTTCTGTATGGCACTAATATGTATGTACTGTATGGTTTCTGTATACGTAGTAGTGTATGGGTAGTATTATTTAGACACTATCGGAGCATTATTACTACTTTGGGTCCTCCACTACCTCACTCCAGGCCTGCGTATACACTACTAGTGTTCTTGCATGGGTTAACAGACATTGGATGCTCCTAACACGATAGTATATGAAATATTAGACGGAAACCCAATTTTTTTTTTATACATGGACCCCCATTTGATATGCAGGCAATGCAGGTTCTTTGATATTGTAATGTATACGATGTGTGTGTATGCGGTGCCATGCTGCGGAAACCAACGCAGGTATGAATATTCATGACGGAGTGAATGTGTGCAGCCAATACCGTCTAATTTTTCACGCTTTTTTTTTTAAATTTCTAATTTTAAACCTTGTCACAATAAACTGTTATAGCTTTAGCTAGATTAATAATTCCGCCTGCAAGAACGCCATCACGGTCGGTATAGAAGAACCGAGATCAAAGACGTGCTCGTTTCATTCCTTATTGTCGACTTATTGTAGCCAGCTGTAGAAATCCAGAATGTTAATGCCAGTTCTTCTAGGATGTCGCAGAGTTCAGGAAAGCGTTCTCTACGGTCAGCCATGTGATTTGTTAATATCCATATTTTTTCCGAATAACATCTTGCTTTGTTTTTTCCCCCCCTCCTTCTTTTTTCCTCTCCGTTACCAAACTCTCTTACCGTTTGTTTGCTCTTTCAGGCCTATCCGGTTGTGACAGTCCCAATAGCTCCCTATGCACTAATTCACACTTCCAAATGCAGGCAATATCTTGATTTCAAATGCACTTTATGCAGGAAAACAGACTTGAAAACTCCTTAAGGATGGCTTCTGGCTTCGTGCGGGAGATCTGGGTGACTCCCTCCCTCCCTCTCCCCTCTCCTTAGAGCTCTCTAACCATTTGTCTGTCTATCTTGTCTCGTATTCCGTTTTCAAAGCTGTGTCACTAAGGTCTTTTCTTTTAGTGCCTAAAGGGAACAATATATTTTTAGAACAAAAAAAATAAAAAAATAAAAAAACCTCTTTTTTTTAACATATAACCTTGGAAAGAAAGATCAAAAAGTCTGATGAAAGACGGCGTTTTATTTTATATATCTTTACGCTATATCAGAGCCTGTTTAAAGATCACAGGTCAAAGCGAGTCGATTCGGGAAAGAAAAAGCTAAAAGTAGATCACTTTCTCTTCCTATCCTACAGCCCAGAGCTGCGAAAGCACCTTCATGTGCCAGCCGGGGCCTAGGATTTGTCCCCTTGTAGTGCTTGGCTGTTAGTTTGATTGATTCGCTATCTTTTATTCTATCTTTATATTTCCCACAGCGGCGCAGGCCTCTTTTATATGTACTTTTTTTTTTGGTCTTCTTTTAACTTTCGCTTGGTCAAACTTTAAGGCTAGTATAAAATCCACATACCTCAAACTAAGGAAACGTCAAGAAGAAAAAGGGGATTTAAGGCGGCGAGAGAATAAATTAACCCTAAAATTGAAAATAGGCAAAAATTCAAATATCATTTTTTTTTTTATGTAGATTGTGAGCCCCATATAGGACTCAAAATGTATGTTTTTCCCTATCAGTATGTCTTTGGAGTATGGGAGGAAATCCACGGAAACGCGGGGAGAACATACAAACTCCTTGCAGATGTTGTCCTTGGCAGGATTCGAACCCAAGACTCCACTGTTACAATGCTAACCACTGAGCCACCGTGTTGCCCCTGGCATATCAACTTTTGGAACTTTTTGAAACTGCAATATCATAAGTTGAACACTACCGCAAAGGTGTACGGAAACAGTCTAAAGTATGGGTAGGGAACCTTCGGCTCTCCAGCTGCTGTGAAACTACAACTCCCATCATGCCCCATTCACTTCCATGGGAGTTCCAAGAACAGCAGAGCAAGTATGCATGCTGGGAGTTGTAGTTTTGCAATACGTTCCCTACCCCTGGTCTAAAGTGTATGAGACTGTTCCAAATTTCCCCTGATGTCAACGAATGGAAAGATCAGCCATGTTGGATTTCAACATGCTGGTGTCATATATACACAGAAGTGGCTTATTCTCATCTCCCCATTGAAAGAATGTATGTTTTATGGTGAAATAGCTCAGAATGGTCGTCTTAAAGGGGTTGGGATAACATGGCTACTTTCTTCTTCTCGGGAAGTGATTTTACATCCATTGGTCACGTGGCCATGTCGCTATTCTGAATGAAACTGAGCGGTAGCTTTGCCTTGTGGCCAAGGGGGTGTCATGTCACTTTTTGAGAAGGAGAAGAAAGTAGCCATGTTTTCTCATACTGGATAGCCCCTTTAAGAATGGAAGCTACACCTCAGCTCTCCGTGATCAGGGAAACTCCATAGCTCCCCTATAAAATGACATTTATTGCTCAATGATATTGTCCAGTATAGGGCAGAATAGGTCTCCTCTAGTTATTAGGCCTTGTCGCCTGTAGAAACCAATCAAAAAACACTTCATCTGAAAAAATGGAAGCTGAGCTCTGATCGTAAGAGCGTATTCGTCTTCTTCGGCTGTATGTTATCTGTGATCCGTCCAAAAATTGTTCAGGCTGTATTTTTTTCACGGATCGGACTATTGGGTCCAATTTCACACACGCGATTCGGTCATTGAGGGGAATGGGTGTGCAAAAACAGCCACATCCCTCACAGATCCGATAAACACCCGGCCAAGTCTTGTCTCAGCCATCAGAGACCCATGGTCCGATGTTAGGAACAATAAGCACTTTTTGTGGTGCCATATGGTGTCAATGTAAACGTACTGATAAATCATGCCGCCATTTAGTATTGAGCGAATAGTATTAGATTTGAATACCTCCGCTCCCATAGGACTGCATGGGAGTGGACGATCGCGAAGGGGTTAGGCGAGGTATTCAAAGCTAGGAATCAAATACTATTCGCTCAACACTACCGCCATTCAGTGTAGGACACAGTACTACTGAGGCTTTCTATGCCCCAAGGTAAATGTCCTGTATTAGGCCAAGGCCAAGTCTTATTGATACCTCCCCTTGAACCCAACATGCCAAAAAATGGTCAAGTTTTGGAATATATATACCTATATATGTATTTTGCCATATGGCGCTACGATTACACTTTATTCTCCGCTAAAAAGCAATGCTCCTTAGGATATATTCTCCACGCTTTGGCATCTGGTGGACCCCTCTACAATCTGTAGGATTCCCATATTATAGATCCATACAGAATTATTTTTTCAACCCGAGGATCTATATTTATGGTAATTTTTCATTCTACCATTCATCCAAATAAAAAAAAAAGATTAAATTAACCGGTTTCATTTTTTGCTACAGGCAAGAAGAATGCCTCGCGGGGACGCGATTTTTAATGTCAAGGGCTTTTCGGGAAAAAAATAAATAAAAAATTGAAAGAAAAATTGAAAGAAAAAAAAACGTTCTCGAAAAGGAACGTTAGATTGGTGGCTCTTTAATTTGCTCTGGTTACAAATGCATATTCAGATACATCAACAATCTGCTTCAGTTGAGCAATTTTAGAGTCTTTCTCACACTCCGTAATTAATGATCTCATTAAAATGTATTGTTTCCCTTTGAAAACTAACATTGTATCCCATTTCCATTAACGTCGCCTCATACTCCTTACGTATGCAACCTCTTATGCATGAGAATGCAGATAACTATAGCAATAAAAGGTTTTGTTTGTTTTTGCTTTGTTTTTTATTTTTATTTTTTTTTATTTTTTTTTTTTACAATTTTGCTGAACGATCCTAAAAAAAACTCCTTCTCTTTCAGATCCGGTATGAGATGAGTTGTATTAATGTGATGTATAATGATGTATAATCTTCCATCTGCCTCAAGGAGTTGATGATGATATGCAAAAAGTTTCTGGTTTTGACAGTGTGAACGGACCCGTCTCTAAGAATGTCATTGTATTTGCCAGGTCGTCGAAGGAACAAGCTAAAAACGGGGAGAAACTGGAGCTGGCTATGTCCAATATCAATGCGGAGGTCTTAGAACTGTTACTGGAATTTGTCTATACAGGTTCCCTGATCATAGATTCAGCCAATGCAAAAATTCTTCTGGAAGCGGCGAGCAAGTTCCAGTTCCACACTTTCTGTAAAGTCTGCGTGTCGTTCTTAGGTAGGACAAAACATTCTTGTATACTGTAGATTCAATGGTGACCTGATTTGGGCAGGCATATGAGCCTGAAATTACAGTAAAGGTTCTCAAATATTCAAGTCATTTTTCAAAAATGTTTGGTTTGGGGCCTTTTTTTTGTTTATTATAGAGAGTTGCTGTTGAAATTAAAGGGATTTTACCATTAAAATCCTTTAGAAGTTGTCTCCGGCCCACTGTTCGGTTAAAATCCCAGTTTTTGTCGGTATGCAAATGAGTTCTCTCGCAGCACTGGGGCGGGCCTCAGCGCTCAAACAGCACTGGAGGCGTCCCCAATGCTGTGAGAGAACTCTCTCCAGCGCTGCCTCCATCATCTTCAGCAACCGCCTCTTCACTCATCTTCTTCCAGCTGGGGTCACACTTCGACGTCTGCTGAAGAAGATGGAGGTGTCCCTGGAGAGATTTCTCTCGCAGCATTGAGGACGCCCCCAGTGCTGTTTCAGCATTGAGACCCACCCCAGTGCTGCGAGAGAATTCATTTGCATACCGACAAAAACGGGATCTTAACCAAACGGCGGGCCGGAGACGACTTCTAAAGGTAGGAGAAGAATAGCCTTTCTTAAGGCTATTCTGACATGTAAACGAGAAAAAAAGGGTTTTAATGGTAGAATCCCTTTAAGGTGTTTTTTTCAGTAACTATACAGTACAGTACAGTACAGTAACTATAAGTAACTAGACCTAGAGAAAACTCTAATAAACTGTGATGTGACAATGTGATATATTCATGGGGTTGTCCAAAGGTTAAAGCGCAACTTAAAAAAGCAGCGAATATCAGATTCCCTTCTATCTGTTCCCTGCTGAATTACATTTGGCATTATCTCTTCTGATTGTTATACTGGGTAAAGAGCTGCAGGTAACAGCATCAAGTGGGCCATAAAACAGTTCATAGGAATGAAAACAGCAGCAGGAGAAGACTGTGCTAACACTTTGAGAAGCAGTGACTGGTCCAGTGTAGACATCTCATTGTGTTCTAGGGTAAATGCCTATATGTTTAGGTATGAAATATGTGTGGACTGAGCACTCCATGACCAGTCAGATGATACAAATGATTATAGCAGAAGAGGAAGAGTGTTCAGATGTGTAAAAATTCCGCATTATGCAGTAAAGGCTTCTGGGAAAGTCGGGCATGATGTTCAGGGTGCTTGCTATAGAGGGCAGCATATCAGAGGCACAGTCTCCCTATTTACATCTTGGAAGACAGATTTGCATATTCCTCCCATGATCCCTTACAGTGGAGCAACTATGGCTGTATAAGTCTCCACACACCTAATAGGTGGTTTCTCCTTAAGGAGTGACATTATCCCCATAATCTGTTATCTCAGACTCTCACTGCTACCAAGTCAGTATTCTCTACGCTGCGCTGACGAAGTCCAACCAGACCGAAACAGCCGTCCGTAGCTGAGAAACTGTCTTGGTAAAAATCCCACATTATGCAGTAAAGGCTTCTGGGAAAGTCGGGCATGATGTTCCGGGTGCTTGCTATAGAGGGCAGCATAACAGAGGCACTGTCTCCTTATTTACAGCTTGGGAGACAGATTTGCATATTCCTCCCAGATCTTATGAGCGACAGTGACCTATCCAATCTACTCATCTCATTGTGATATATGGTAAATAGCTATATGTTGAGGTATGAAGTATGGGGGCACTGAGCACCCTGTAACCAGTCAGATGATAGAAATGAATACAGCAGCAGGGGAGGAGTGTTCTGATCTTGTGAAAGGCAGTGACCAGTCCTGTCTACTCATCCCACTACAGGAACTTTATCAAGACCTGCAGTTTCCACACCCGTATTAATAATGTATTTGATTTATGATGAGGTGCAGGCCCCAGGCACACCTATTAGTGGGGCCTACACCAGTACTAAACCAGCAAGGAGCTGGCATAGATTTCATGACTCATTTTATGCCAAAAAGTCCCAAACCTCTAGTTCCTAGTCCATAATAAATGTGCCCTATTATCTTATGGCGTAAATGGCTATACAGTACAGTGAATTCGTGTAAGCACCCAGTAATCAACCAGATGATGAAAATCACTAGAGCAGCTTTAATTAACAAAAAGAACTGAATGACGAAAAGAGAAATCTAAATCCCATCAATATTCAGTGTAACCTTTGCCCTTTGGAGGAGGAGTCCTGGAAGTAATGATCCGGCCCCCGCAGAGCTCTGATCTCATCATCATCCAGTCTGTCTGGTATGACATGAAGAGACAGAAGGATTGGAGCAAGCCTACACCCACGGAAGATCTAGGCTTAGTCCTCCAAGATGGCAGGAACAACCTACTTGCCGAGTTCCTTCAAAAACTGTCTGCAAGTACCGAGAAGAAAGGAAGGCAAAGGACAAAGGTCACACCAAATATTGACGGGATTTAGATTTCTTTTTTCTTCATTCACTCCATGTACAAAATGATGTCCACACGTTAAGTCATTATTGTGGAGGCTTTGTTACATAATAACCCTAGGCTTCTATAGCCATCAGCAGAGGTTGCAATTACGAGGCTTTCTATAATTAATCCTGAGCAGATGGCATAAGGCAGGTTATTGTCATGTCGTGCTTGTGATGACAGCGCCAGCCACAACACCTAAAATCAAAGTGATTTGCTTGTGTTTCTCTGTGCAGAAAAACAGCTGACTGCCAACAACTGCCTGGGCATCCTGGCCATGGCCGAAGCCATGCAATGCGTGGAGCTCTATAATATGGCCAAGGCATATGCCCTGCAGAATTTCCCCGAGGTGGCCAACCAGGAGGAGATCCTGAACATTTCCAGAGAAGACTTTGTCTCGTACATTTCAAATGACAGCCTAAATACTAAAGCAGAGGAGCTGGTCTATGAGACGGTGATCAAGTGGATCAAGAAAGACCCGGCGAACAGAGCACAGGTAGGGGAGAGGCATTATATCTTATGATTTCTGATAAGTCCTATGGGAACTGTAATATGTCTGCAAATCTTATAACGTAATATTGTAAGTTGCGGCATTCCAAAGTAATAAAGATATAAGGATGTTGTATCAGTAATGTAGAACGGTAAAGGAGTATGAATACTGGAGTGATAGCTGCTTGTCAGATTATATACAAGTTGGCAGGATTTCCATTACAGGCTAAATTTCCCAAACCATGGGTAAAGTAAACGTGCTAGGCTACTTGTACATGATGACATTTTCTGCTGGAGAAAGCTGCTGCAGAAATGCCTGGCCGACCCTTGAATTTGTGTAGTTAAAATGCAGCATGATTGTGGATCTACATGTGGACTCGCCCCAGTTAGTGTGATACACACAGTATAATGCCCTATTAGTGCCCCCACACAGTATAATGCGCTATCAGTGCCCCCACACAGTATAATGCGCTATCAGTGCCCCCACACAGTATAATGCGCTATCAGTGCCCCCACACAGTATAATGCGCTATCAGTGCCCCCACACAGTATAATGCGCTATCAGTGCCCCCACACAGTACAATGCGCTATCAGTGCCCCCACACAGTATAATGCACTATCAGTGCCCCCACACAGTATAATGCGCTATCAGTGCCCCCACACAGTATAATGCGCTATCAGTGCCCCCACACAGTATAATGCTCTATCAGTGCCCCCACCCAGAATAATGTCCTATCAGTGCCCCCACACAGTATAATGCACTATCAGTGCCCCCACACAGTATAATGCGCTATCAGTGCCCCCACACAGTATAATGCGCTATCAGTGCCCCCACACAGTATAATGCACTATCAGTGCCCCCACACAGTATAATGCTCTATCAGTGCCCCCACCCAGAATAATGTCCTATCAGTGCCCCCACACAGTATAATGCACTATCAGTGCCCCCACACAGTATAATGCGCTATCAGTGCCCCCACACAGTATAATGCGCTATCAGTGCCCCCACACAGTATAATGCTCTATCAGTGCCCCCACACAGTATAATGCACTATCAGTGCCCCCACACAGCATAATGCCCTATCAGTGACCCCACACAGTATAATGCTCTATCAGTGCCCCCACACAGTATAATGCTCTATCAGTGCCCCCACACAGTATAATGCACTATCAGTGCCCCCACACAGTATAATGCTCTATCAGTGCCCCCACACAGTATAATGCCCTATCAGTGCCCCCACACAGTATAATGCTCTATCAGTGCCCCCACACAGTATAATGCCCTATCAGTGCCCCCACACAATATAATGCGTTATCAGTGCCCCCACACAGTATAATGCGCTATCAGTGCCCCCACACAGTATAATGTCCTATCAGTGCCCCCACACAGTATAATGCCCTATCAGTGCCCCCACACAGTATAATACCCTATCAGTGCCCGCACACAGTATAATGCCCTGTCAGTGCCCCCACACAATATAATGCCCTATCAGTGCCCCAACATAGTATAATGCCCTATCAGTGCCCCCACACAGTATAATGCCCTATCAGTGCCCCCACACAGTATAATGCGCTCACAAAGAGTATTATACCCCAGTCCCCATACAGTACATGCCTAGGCAGTGTGCGGTGAGTGTGTTTCTCAGTATTCACCCTTCTTACTAGAGATGGGAGAATCTTGGCCTCAAAATCAGCTCCAAATACCAGCCAGAACCAACTTCCCATTGTTTTCTTGAACAGAAGATTCCACAGCTGATTCTGCTGCAGAATTTACAACTAAGTCTACTGCTGCGGGTTACACAGGCCAGAATTTGGAAATGAATGAGATATGGAAGATTGCCTCAAATTCCTCTCCAAATTCTGACGTTTGAACAGGGCCTTAGGTCTCTTTTCTGCTACTGACACCAGCGTACAGTTGTCAGACCTCCCTGTGTAAAAGATTACAGTATCTCCAAAATGCCCGGGTGGACTATCCCTTTAAATGCGTTGATGCTGGTGACCCAAGCGATCCGACTGGACATTTTTCATTGTATATTTTTTTTCTGTGACGTGAAAGAAACCAGGGGTGGAAAAAAACAACTACTTGTAGTTTCACTCAACCTTCTAAACTTTCCTTCATTGTAAAATATGTCCGTCATATTCTTTGCGAGCGTCTCTATAACTCCAGCTTTATTGTAGTGTTATAAAAATTGCTGCTCCGCTGCTTCCCTGTAACTCATGAGCCCCCAGTAAAAAACATTATAAATTGTATAGTCCTCAGTATTTGTCATTGTGCCTTCCACAGGCAAATTCGCCTTCAGCGCTGCTTATCGTCAGCAATATCCTTCACTTCTCCCAATTCCTTTTTATTAGGAATGGCTGCGAGTTCTGATATTAGTCTAGAAAATATTCGCCATTTCTGCTTTGTGCTCACTGTAAATTCTATCTGGTGATAATATACTCCTATGCAGCACCAGACATGCTGATCTATAGCCTAGTCAATGGCTGGGACAATAGGATAAGATGTGCTTGATACCAAACTAAGCTCTGCTACATCTGCTCAGATCAAATACCTGCCAGTCACTTGACAGGTTGGACTGGTGTAGCAGAGCTGAGTTTGGCATCCGCTATAAATAATCCTAGTATATTGAGGCTAAGGCCACAGGTAGTGGGTCGCACCAGTTTTGGGTTCTTCCCGCAGCACTTTTCACAGAAAGTCCACAAAGGTTTCCTCAGCGGACTCTCTGCTTCCCTATAAGGAAACCGCTGGCGTTTCCGTAGATATAATTGACATGCTGCAATTTCAAAACCAGAAGAGCTATTATTATACTCTGTGGTCTCTTCGGACCTCAGAGGGGTCATATGGAGGTGCAGAAACATAATATACACTTACCCTTGGTTCACATCTGCGTTTGGTAATCTGTTTGGTGAGTCCGCATGGGGACTATCTAATGCATTTGCAAGTGGTGTGCAATGAAAGCACATGGACCCCATAGACTATAATGGGGTCCATGTGCTTGCTGCAAGATCTCCGCACAAGTCATAAGGACAGGAAAGCACATTGTGAAGTACTTTCTTGTCCGCATGTTCCCTGCGGAGATCTCACAGCAAGCACACGGACCCCATTATAGTCTATGGCGTCCATATGCTTTCACTGTACAGTGCTTGCAAATGCGTTCGGTAGTTCGTTTAGTGGGGTCCCCATGCGGACTCCCCCGAACAGATTACCGATGCAGATGTGAACGAGGCGTTAGACTCACCTTCTCTCGCCTCTTCTTGGCTCTCTTGTAGTCCTTTTCAGACATCTTTTGGCCTCCTGGGTGATGTCACAGGACCCAGTAGATTTCCGGGGCCTGTGATTGGGTCTTAAGGGTCATGTGGGGCACACCGACATCATGGCATTTTGATAAAATCAACATGCTGGCGGCATGCCCCAAATAGCAGCTGGGGCCCTATCACAGGCCTTAGTGGTCACTCGGGCCCGTGACATCACCCAGGCTTCAAGAGAACTGAAGACGACTGAATAGGACTGTGAGGGAGCGCAGGAGAGGCAAGGTTAGTATTAGGGGGTGGTCAATTTGACCCTGAATTTGTCAAGCAGAAAATTTATTTTTCAGTAATTTGAAGCAAATTTTTGTGCTCGACAAAATCCGGAATTCGAAGCAGATTTTGACAGTGAATTTGAAGCAGAATTTGAAGAAGATTCCACTGTGTATTGTCTGTATTGGACAGGGCCAAATTCTGCGGGAAGACTTTGACATATTCCACGTTCCATTTATTTCAATGGATGTTCTCAGGTGAAATTCACCTGAAGAACAAGCAGGACGCTTATTTTTTCCACTAGTTGAAAAAAACAGCCAATAGCTCCATTGGCAGATTTCAAGTCGAATTTGAGGCAGATTTTGAAGCAGATTCTTAGTGTTTACTATTAGAGATGAGCGAGTACTATTCGGAACTTCCATTTCGAATAGCACACAACCATAGGAATGAATGGAAGCGGTTGGCACGTAGACTTTGCCAGCAGCCAGCCGCTTAACCCCTGCGTGCCAGCTGTGTCCATTCATTCCTATGGGTGCGTGCTATTCGAAAAGACTATTTCGAATAGTACTCGCTCATCTCTGTTATTCTGCACATTCCATGAGTCTCTGTCTCTGATAAGGAGGGAGGGGGGCGTGGCTTCGCGGAGGGGGCGTGGTGCATCGAAAGGGGGCGGGGCTTAGCGCCGTTCGCCGGCAGAGAGCAGGCCCGGAGACTGCCTGCGCTCTGCCTGAGCGTGAGGGGAGTGGCCTCCCCAAACCACCGCTCGGTGCTAAGCCAGTCCAGGACAGCTTGTCCTGGACTGGCTTAGGTTAGTAAAAATGCCGCCCTCCCTGAGGCCCTGGCATAGCGCCGCCTGAAGGTCGCCTCATGGGAGGTGCGGCACTGACCCCACCCCTGCTTTGGCTGGGACAAGTGGGTTGGAGTGATCATGAGTGGGTCCTAACATGGGAGTTTCCATGTTGGTTGGGGAAGCCCTGTACCATCTCTATGAAGGTCCCAACATGGTTGCCATTGGAATTTTTATTGAGGATTGTGCTGACTGAAACAATGCAATTTTTCAATTTCTCAACCGGTGTGGGGTACGAGGCCGAATTGTCGGAGTGCTTCTTTTATAGCGCAAGTCACTTTGACGTCGAAGAAAGCAGCAGCGGGAAGGTTCTGTATTGCCGAGTGCCTGTCAAGTTGATTTTTTAGAACTATCGGAACTCCAGGTTTCTGTACCCCACAGATATTCCACTTCAAAGGTGTCTAAAAATTGGACGTGCTGAAATCTAATCCGAAAATGATATTTAATGCTTTTTCAATGAACAGGACAATAAAAATGCAAATCATAATGCTGTAATTACCAGCTGTACCTATCCCCGCATTGTTAAAAAACATGATTTAAACACCATTATTACCGGCAAAACCGGTAATTATTTTCTCAGAACTTTTGCCATGTTTCCAGGGCAACCACGATATTTAATTTGCTATTATTGGATTATTTGTGACCCCTTTAAGCGTGCCGCCGGTGACATCTGGAGCGCCATAGTAACCCGAACACTTTGTTCATTCGCACAGTCATCATTTGTCATTCACAAAATACTAAATCTCCACTTCGGCAACTTTCTACAAACTTGTAGTGACTGTCGGCCTCCCGAGGTGGATAATAACACGGTTATTACAACTTATCGAGTGTTATAATCAATTGTGAGCGCCATAGTCGCTGAAGCCGTTCCAATGGTAATCGTATGGTATATGTTTATGTTCCTGTATGCTGGATATAGACATACAACAACCCATACAGATGGCATATTAAAGGGGTTTCGAGGATTAGTAAATATGGCTGCTTTTAGCCATCCCATGGGTGCAAATTCTGTAACTTTACATTGAAAGGGGCTTTATTATGTAATTTTGGGTTATTTCCAGTTGTAATGTGGGTGGGGCTTAAAATAACCAGAATGATAGATGCGCATGCGCAGTCCAGCACGTCCATTCAATCTCTATGCAACTGGGGGATACGGGAGCCCTGTAATTTATTGATTCCAGCTGAGTCAATAAATCGTTTTTTAAAAGGAGTCTGTCACCAGAACCCAGTGTATCACCCCAGCCCTGCAGATAGATAGGTTAGTGTCACCAGAACCCAGTGTATCACCCCAGCCCTGCAGATAGATAGGTTAGTGTCACCAGACCCAGCATATCAACCCAGCCCTGCAGATAGAGAGGTTAGTATCACCAGAACCAGCATATCACCCCAGCCCTACAGATAGATAGGTTAGTGTCACCAGATCCCAGCATATCACCCCAGCCCCACAGATAGATAGGTTAGTGTCACCAGAACCATTATATCACCCCAGCCCTGCAGATAGATAGGTTAGTGTCACCAGAATCAGCATATCACCCCAGCCCTGAAGATAGATAGGTTAGTGTCACCAGATCCCAGCATATCACCCCAGCCCCACAGATAGATAGGTTAGTGTCACCAGAACCATTATATCACCCCAGCCCTGCAGATAGATAGGTTAGTGTCACCAGAACCATTATATTATCCCAGCCCTGCAGATAGATAGGTTAGTGTCACCAGAACCAGCATATCACCCCAGCCCTACAGATAGATAGGTTAGTATCACCAGAACCAGCATATCACCCCAGCCCTGAAGATAGATAGGTTAGTGTCACCAGAACCAGCATATCACCCCAGCCCTGCAGATAGATAGGTTAGTATCACCAGAACCAGCATATCACCCTAGCCCTGAAGATAGATAGGTTAGGGTCACCAGAACCAGCATATCACCCCAGCCCTGCAGATAGATAGGTTAGTGTCACCAGATCCCAGCATATCACCCCAGCCCCACAGATAGATAGGTTAGTGTCACCAGAACCATTATATCACCCCAGCCCTGCAGATAGATAGGTTAGTGTCACCAGAACCAGCATATCACCCCAGCCCTGCAGATAGATAGGTTAGTATCACCAGAACCAGCATATCACCCTAGCCCTGAAGATAGATAGCTTAGTGTCACCAGAACCAGCATATCACCCCAGCCCTGCAGATAGATAGGTTAGTATCACCAGAACCAGCATATCACCCTAGCCCTGCAGATAGATAGGTTAGTGTCACCAGAACCAGCATATCACCCCAGCCCTGCAGATAGATAGGTTAGTGTCACCAGAACCAGCATATCACCCTAGCCCTGAAGATAGATAGGTTAGGGTCACCAGAACCAGCATATCACCCAAGCCCTGCAGATAGATAGGTTAGTGTCACCAGAACCAGCATATCACCCCAGCCCTGCAGATAGATAGGTTAGTGTCACCAGAACCAGCATATCACCCCAGCCCTGCAGATAGATAGGTTAGTGTCACCAGAATCAGCATATCACCCCAGGCCTGCAGATAGATAGGTTAGTGTCACCAGAATCAGCATATCACCCCAGCCCTGCAGATAGATAGGTTAGTGTCACCAGATCCCAGCATATCACCCCAGCCCCACAGATAGATAGGTTAGTGTCACCAGAACCATTATATCACCCCAGCCCTGCAGATAGATAGGTTAGTGTCACCAGAACCAGCATATCACCCCAGCCCTGCAGATAGATAGGTTAGTATCACCAGAACCAGCATATCACCCTAGCCCTGAAGATAGATAGCTTAGTGTCACCAGAACCAGCATATCACCCCAGCCCTGCAGATAGATAGGTTAGTATCACCAGAACCAGCATATCACCCTAGCCCTGCAGATAGATAGGTTAGTGTCACCAGAACCAGCATATCACCCCAGCCCTGCAGATAGATAGGTTAGTGTCACCAGAACCAGCATATCACCCTAGCCCTGAAGATAGATAGGTTAGGGTCACCAGAACCAGCATATCACCCAAGCCCTGCAGATAGATAGGTTAGTGTCACCAGAACCAGCATATCACCCCAGCCCTGCAGATAGATAGGTTAGTGTCACCAGAACCAGCATATCACCCTAGCCCTGAAGATAGATAGGTTAGTGTCACCAGAACCAGCATATCACCCCAGCCCTGAAGATAGATAGGTTAGTGTCACCAGAACCAGCATATCACCCCAGCCCTGCAGATAGATAGGTTACTGTCACCAGACCCAGTATATCACCCCAGCCCTGCAGATAGATAGGTTAGTGTCACCAGAACCAGCATATCACCCTAGCCCTGAAGATAGATAGGTTAGGGTCACCAGAACCAGCATATCACCCCAGCCCTGCAGATAGATAGGTTAGTGTCACCAGAACCAGCATATCACCCCAGCCCTGCAGATAGATAGGTTACTGTCACCAGAACCAGCATATCACCCCAGTCCTGCAGATAGATAGGTAAGTGTCACCAGACCCCAGTATATCACCCCAGCCCTGAAGATAGATAGGTTACTGTCACCAGACCCAGTATATCACCCCAGCCCTGCAGATAGATAGGTTAGTGTCACCAGAACCAGCATATCACCCCAGTACTGCAGATAGAAAGGTACAGAAAGTATGTACATTTGTAAAATTATATAACTTTTAATTATTCAAAATCCAATATTTATTTCCTGAAATTGGAGAATTAACAAATCTGTATCCACTAATTCAAAGGGAATGTGTCATCAAAAAAATGGCCTATTTTTTAAACCAAGTCTTTAAGTTAAACATAGTTTTTAGGAATTTTTAATGATTTTATTTTGCCATATCACTATCTATATTCATTTAAAGAAAGTACTATAACCTGCAATTTTCACTCTGGTGACTAAGCCTAATAATAGACTGATACTTGTTAGTTCGGTAAGGGCTTTCTTTGCAGCATGCATAGAGCAGAGTAGATGTTCAGGAAAGATGGTCACCCCCATAATCATGTACAAAAAATAGAATAAAAAAATCTACAATGTAAAAGTATAACAGGTTACAAAAAACGTGAGAGATTTCAGTGTTTAGTTTTAATAAATAAAAAATTGATGACCTATTTCTTTTATGTCTGTAAGATCAGGGCTATGATTGTTATAGCACATATGTGTTATCACGTGTAATGAAGTTTATAGTGTGACATAAAAGTAGCTTGTGTGCAAGGACTTATATTACCTGACTTTTTTTTTTTTTTGGGGGGGGGGGAGATTTCTTTAATATAAAAATCCGGTTTCCCTGGCTGGAGTGAGCAGCGATGTGAATTTCTAGAACATGTAAGCAGCTTCAGCCCAGACAAATATGACTGCTTCAATAATATTTTGACTCTCTTCCGATTTTCGAGCATGCTGTCAAGGGCTTCGGGGGCTTTAGTTTATAGGTTCCAAAGATGTTGTTTTAGCAGCTCCTGGCTAGGATCCCTATAGCTGCCAATACGTTACGTAAGCCTCTTACATGCTCCTTTACTGAACCAGAGGAACTAATTTAAACCTTAAGAAGCTGGCCTGGAAAAATGAGATTGCCGCTCTCCAGGCACTCCGAAAACTTTACTCCTGCAAACTTGTTATTTCTCTCCGGTTGTATACAGGGTTTATGTTATATGTCTGAAGCTGTAAGAGAAACGGACAAGGGCTATGCATTATGGAGGCAGATCATGTGGCTGCTCGGGGGCCCTTAGAGAGGGGGCCTGGTCCTCATTGGTTATCTTTGCATTGGCTGTTAGGTGGGAGGAAGTTGTGCAAAATCCCCATTCAGAGGAACAATACTGTTAGCAAGTAAAGGGTTATTATGTTATTTAATATGGTTTATCTTCAGAATGGAGCATTAATATCTGATCGGTGGAGGTCCAACAACTCTCACCCAACAGCTATTTGGGATTGCCTCTAAGCCAATGGCATAACAAGTGTCCGGGTGCAAATTTTTGTCTGTTTTTCAACCCCCTAACTATGTCACTATTTATTTAATTTCGTCACATTTTTGCAAAAATTGATAAAAAAATATTTAAAGGGAAATTCTATTTCATCTGATATTAAAAGGGTTTCTATTTTAAGGCTTCCTATGATGACAAGGTCCCAGGCAATCAGCTTTATCCTATAATAGTATCAGACAGTGTTTCATTTCCCTACAGTACCTCCGCAGGAGAAATGAAGTATTACAGATTTGGATGTGTTGGGTCCTCCAGAGTGAGGCTTTGTAACGCACTCTATGGGTAATAAATGAGGGGTAAGGAAAGGGTCATAACAACCGCTCTAACACATTTCAGAAAATATTTTGTCCCTTTTACACTTATTAGCCCTTGTTTTTGTTGCAGCATTGTTGCAGCATCTTTAAAGGGGCTGTGCCAAGATGACAAGTTATTTCTTATTCACAGGATAGCTATAGGGAAGGTCTGACAAATGGGACAGACAACCCCAAAAAATCAAGAGAATAGGGAACCCACTCTAGCAGAATTGTCACTCTAATGGAATATTACGAGGACTTGGCTTTCCTTCAAGAGTCCCATATAACTGAATGGAGTTATGGGGGTAGGGATCATCCATGTTGCTATGACTGGTGGGGGTCCCAGCAGTTGGATTGGACACTTTCAGTCTTCTGTGCACTGTCCAGAACTTACCGTATATACTCGAGTATAAGCCGAATTTTTCAGCCCAGTTTTTGTGCCGAGGGGGCAGCTTATACTCGAGTCAGCAAAAAAAAAAAAAAAAAATGTTTTTTTTTTTTAAGGGGGGGAGTCTATGACCAGCCACAATATCAATGTATCAATGCTTATACTCGAGTCAATAAGTTTTCCCAGTTTTTTCTGGTAAAATTAGGGGCCTCGGCTTATATTCAGGTCGGCTTATACTCGAGTATATACGGTACATGCAAATTGTCACCACACATGGTTAATTTTTCATAGTGACGTCACGAACGCATAGCGAGAAGAGCGTCTGTATCTACAGTACACGTATACCTTCGCATGAAGCTGAGAGAGGAAAAAACAGACAAAAGCTTCCAGATAAATGAATAGAAAGAATAGAAACAATTACAGGAATTTCAAAAGAGAATAAAGACAATGGCTGGATACAGAGGCATAGATAATTCTCCCCATACAAAGATAACAGCGCTATTGTTACCAACTGATTGAAATGTGGACCATCAACCGCAAAATGTGTCAGATATGTTGGAGAATTTCCCTTACACATCATCATCAGCGCTCCTCATGTGGTATGATTGACAGACGTCACTATAGTATAGGGCCATAGAAGTGTGCAGTCCACTGGAATATGGAAGCGGAATCCACATGACGGATACATGGATACATGGTGGAAATTTCCCTTGCCCCTTGTGATCCCATGTGCCCTCCTTGCACCAGAAACTCAAATCTATACCAAATAATAAATCTGCCTGGCCTCATAGGCGTGACCCCTTCACTAATTCCCACCCTGATGCCCATACTGGTAATGGGGAGCACAAAATAGCTAAAAGGTCTCAATTTGAAGTGCTATATATTGTGAAAAATGAACAATGAACAAAAAAAAAAGCTTTTCTAGCTGCAAAACTGGTGGAGATGATTTCAGAAAACTCCCTTCCCCCCTCCTCCCCCCTAGGGGATTGTCATGATTCATGTATAAATTCTGGGAGGGATAAATATCGGAGTCTACGGTGCTATTATAGAATGTGTAATACAAGAAATATTGTATAGTAGGAGGGTTATAGTTATATGTCACGTGTCAAAATATCTATCTATCTATCTATCTATCTATCTATATCATCTATGTATCTATCTGTCTATCATCTATCTCTTATTCTATCTATTATCTATCTATCTATCTATCTATCTATCTATCTATTATCTATCTATATATCTCCTATTTATCTATCTATCTATTATCTATCTATCTACCTATCTATCTACTATCTATCTATTATCTATCTATCATCTATCTATCTATCTATCTATCTATCTATCTATCTATCTATCTATCTATCTGTGTCTTATATCTATCTATCTACTATCTATCTATTATCTATCTATCTATTTATCTATCTATGTCTTCTATCTATCTATCTATCTATCTATCTATCTATCTATCTATCTCATATCTATCTATCTCCTATCTATCTATCAATCAATCAATCAATCTATCTATTATCTATCTATCTATCTATCTATCTATCTATCTATTATCTATATATCTCCTATTTATCTATCTATCTATTATCTATCTATCTATCTATCTATCTACTATCTATCTATTATCTATCTATCTATCTATCTATCTACTATCTATCTATTATCTATCTATCTATCTATCTATCTGTGTCTTATATCTATCTATCTATCTACTATCTATTATCTATCTATTTATCTATCTATGTCTTCTATCTATCAATCAATCAATCTATCTATCTATTATCTATCTATCTATTTATTTATCTATCTATGTATCTATCTATCTATTATCTATATATCTATCTCCTATCTATCTATCTATCTATCTATCTGTCTGTCATCTATCTCCTATCTATCTATCTATCTATCTATCTATCTATCTATCTATCTATCTATATCATCTATGTATCTATCTGTCTATCATCTATCTCTTATTCTATCTATCATTATCTATCTATCTATTATCTATCTATATATCTCCTATTTATCTATCTATCTATTATCTATCTATCTATCTATGTCTTCTATCTATCTATCTATCTATCTATCTATCTATCTATCTATCTGTGTCTTATATCTATCTATGTATCTACTATCTATCTATTATCTATCTATCTATTTATCTATGTCTTCTATCTATCTATCAATCACTCTATCTATCTATTATCTATCTATCTATTTATTTATCTATCTATGTATCTATCTATTATCTATATATATATATCTATCTCATATCTATCTATCTATCTATCTGTCATCTATCTCCTATCTATCTATCTATCTATCTATCTATCTATCTATCTATCTATCTATCTATCTATGTCTTCTATCTATCTATCATCTATCTATCTATCTATCTATCTATCTATCTATCTCCTATCTATCTATCTATCTATCTATCTATCTATCTATCTATCTCATATCTATCTATCTATCTATCTATCTATCTATCTATCTATCTGTGTCTTATATCTATCTATCATACCATATACCTATCTAAAGGTGCCCATACACATAAGATTAATTTCACATGATACTCCTGATTTCTTCTGGACTTTTGAGAAAAGAAAATAACAAAAGATTGGATTCCTGATCCTTTTGTTCTCAGGAGAGATAAATGACCACTTATAATGACTCCTCTTTTCCTACCAAAATCACCTGGCGGACCGAGTGTTCATGTGTACGGCAGGGCAGAAGGGATACGCTTTCCTTCACCTGCTATCTGAAGTGTATGACCGTCTGTAGTCTCTGACCATTGGTGTTCTATAATGTGTAATACAACAATCTCTGTATATAAGGCAGGGCGTGTATTATGTATGTTGTAGGTTTTGCTCTAATGTTAGTATACGGTTATATATATATAATGATTATAAGTACACAGATTCCCTTTGGATGTGATGTGTACATGCTACTCTGTGCTGCATCACTTCCATCCTGAGAGCCTCACAGACTACAGGGCAATGTCTCCCATGTTTAGGGCCCTGGTGTTTTGCTGCGGTTGGTTCTGCAGTCCCATAATGCCTCAGATGTGAGAAGTCACAGAGGAATTTGACTATAAATTGCTGCAGATGGATGCCGCTGACATGTCCTGTCCAATTATCTGTGTCTAGTAGCTCTCTGTACGGGAATTTATAGTCAGATGCAAAGCTGCAAGCATTAGAGCATAGATTCAGATAGCTAGCACCGCTAAGAATGGGCTTCATGGGACTACAGGCCTAATGTGCAGAGGAGGACGCCTCCAAAAATACATTACCCCTACTGTCACTTACATAGCCATAGCCAAAGGCACAAATATAGTCTACATATTAGATAGATATGCGAAGTACAGACAGATAGATAGATAGATAGATAGATAGATAGATAGATTGCATAAATATATACTCAGTCCTACTTAAAATCATCATATCCTTTTCTCATGTATCTATCTTTTTATATCTCTATCTATCTGTTTCTCTATTATCTATTTATGTATCCATCCGTCTTTCTATCAGTGGCGTAACTACCGGGGTAGCAGCTGCCACAGGACCCGAGACATTAGGGGCCCGGTGACAGCCGCTACCGCTGTGTTTTTTTTCTCTTAATAGGCCGCTACCGGTTGGAGTTACTCCAGCCGGTAATGGGCCCTATTTACTTATCAATCCTGGCAGGGGCCGGGATCTGTAAGTGACACTGCGGGACCCACAAACACTATTATTATATTCTGGGGTCTTTTGAGACCCCCGAGTATAATGATCGGAGGACCGGGAGAGGTAAGGGAACATAAAAAACTGTGGTACTTACCTGTCCACGCTCCTGGCAGGCTTTGGGTCTAGTTGTGTGACATCCGAACATCAAGGAAGATGGCCAACACCAGCGAGGACTGCAGCGGAGCCGAGGATAGGTAAGTGACAGTGTTTTTTTATGTTTGTACCCCCCCTCTTGGGTCTTCGATTATTATACTCTGGTGTCTAAAAAGACCCCAGAGTATTATTATTATTATTATTATTTATTTATATAGCACCATTAATTCCATGGTGCTTTACATAATTGTTCATGGGTGTCCACGTGGGCATAATAGTGTGTGCAGGGGCCACTATTAGGTATAATACTGTGTGCAGGGGCCACTATGGGGCATAATACTGTGTGCAGGGGCCACTATGGGGCATAATACTGTGTGCAGCAGCCACTATGGGGCATAATACTGTGTGCAGGGGCCACTATGGGGCATAATACTGTGTGCAGGGGCCACTATGGGGCATAATACTGTGTGCAGGGGCCACTATTGGGGATAATACTGTGTGCAGGGGCCACTATGGGGCATAATACTGTGTGCAGGGGCCACTATGGGGCATAATACTGTGTGCAGGGGCCACTATGGGGCATAATAATGTGTGCAGGGGCCAGTATGGGGCATAATACTGTGTGCAGGGGCCACTATGGGGCATAATACTGTGTGCAGGGGACACTATGGGGGATAATACTGTGTGCAGGAGCCACTATGGGGATAATACTGTGTGCAGGGGCCAGTATGGGGCATAATACTGTGTGCAGGGGCCACTATGGGGCATAATACTGTGTGCAGGGGCCACTATGGGGCATAATACTGTGTGCAGGGGCCACTATGGGGCATAATACTGTGTGCAGGGGCCAGTATGGGGCATAATACTGTGTGCAGGGGCCACTATGGGGCATAATACTGTGTGCAGGGGCCAGTATGGGGCATAATACTGTGTGCAGGGGCCACTATGGGGCATAATACTGTGTACAGGGGCCACCATGGGGCATAATGCTGTGTGCAGGGGCCACTATGAGGCATAATACTGTGTGCAAGGGCCACTATAGGGCATAATACTGTGTGCAGGGGCCACTATGGGGCATAATACTGTGTGCAGGGGCCAGTATGGGGCATAATACTGTGTGCAGGGGCCACTATGGGGCATAATACTGTGTGCAGGGGCCAGTATGGGGCATAATTCTGTGTGCAGTGGCCACTATGGGGTATAATACTGTGTGCAGGGGCCACTATAGGGCATAATACTGTGTGCAGTGGCCACTATGGGGTATAATACTGTGTGCAGGGACCACTATGGGGCATAGAGCACACAGGAATGGGGGGGGGGGGGCGACATGTCAAAAGCTCGCCACGGGGGCACGCCATTCCTAGTTACGCCACTGCTTTCTATGGTATATATCTGAAATCTATTTATATGTATCTATATTTTGATCTATTTTTTCATATTGCACATACATTGATAAATAGTCCACTTATTTTTCACCTACTCCATCAGGAGTGCTAGCTATGTCTTTTCTATCTTTTCTGTCTGTCTGTCTACCTAGCCATCTATCTATCTAAATTCTAAAAGAACATATATTACACAGCATTCCAAGGTTAAGTGCTTCTGAATATCTGTGGAGGACTTGGTCAACTTCCCATCCTATTAGATTCTGTGCTGCTGCAACTTTTCAATGTTTGTATCTATCCCATATCTATTCAACCAATCATCTATCCTATCATCTATCTATCTATCTATCTATCTATTATCTATCTATCTATCTATCTATCTATCATCTATCTATCTATCTATCTATCTATCTATACATTCTATCTCTCCTATCTATCTATCTATCTATCTATCTATCTATCTATCTATCTCCTATCTATCTATCTATCTATCTATCTATCTATCTATCTATCATCTATCTATCTATCTATCTATCACATATCTATACAATCTATCTCTCATATCTATCTATCTATCTATCTATCTATCTATCTATCTATCTATCTATCATCTATCTATCCAGTGCTTACCTCTGCATACAATATACCTAATCTACCGTATTTTTCGGACTATAAGACGCACTTTTTTGTGTGTGCGTCTTATAGTCCGAATGCAGCGTGTGCAGCGTCTGTGTCCTGTCTATGAGGAGCAGCACGGAGAGCAGCACGGTGCCTGCCTGCTCTGCCCCTCCTTCCCTGTCTGTGTCGCGTGTTTGCAGGAGCGAGATCTGAGAGGCAGGGAAGTAGGGGCGGGCCAGACAGGTGAAGGAAGCGTGGTTTCAAGCTTGCCGAGAAAACCACGCCTCCTTCTCCCATCTGGCCCGCCCCTCCTTCACTGCCTCTCAGATCTGGCTCCGGCAATGAAACCACACAGACAGGGAAGGAGGGGCGGGCCAAACGGGAGGAGGAGGCGTGGTTTTCTCGGTAAGCTTGAAACCACGCCTCCTTCACCCGTCTGGCCCGCCCCTACTCCCCTGCCTGTGTGGCTTCATTGCAAGAGCAAGATCTGAGAGGCAGTGAAGGAGGGACGAGCCAGACAGGTGAAAGAGGTGTGTTTTCAAGTTTGCTTAGAAAACCACACCTCCTTCACCCGTCTGGCCCGCCCCTTTTTCTCTTCTTACATAGCTTCACTGCAGGGTGTCTCTTTCCATCCATGGATGAGATTAGATAGAATAGATAGACAGACAGATAGACAGACAGATAGACAGATAGATAGGAGATAGATAGATAGATAGATAGATAGATAGATAGATAGATAGATAGATAGATAGATAGATAGGATAGATTAGATAGATAGATAGATAGATAGATAGATAGATAGATAGGATAGATTAGATAGATAGATAGATAGATAGATAGATAGATAGATAGATAGATATGTTCAAATCACCCCATATCCCTACAATACATATAAAACAAAAACATTACTGTGAAACACATACACATTTGGTATCCCTGTGTCCGAAAGCCCCCGGTTCTATTTACATTGGTGAAATATTATATTATTAGGTTATTAAATATTTTACCAATTTTTTTTCCTTAATTTTTTTTTTCCCTATTTTCCTCCTCTAAAACCTTAGTGCGTCTTATGGTCCGGTGCGTCTTATAGTCCGAAAAATACGGTAGATCTGACTATATGACGTGAGCGGCAGTAAAGAGGTTAATGCCTCCTCTGCAAGTTTTCTCCTTTTTATTGCCGCTCTGAAGATCAACAACTGGAAAGTAACATCCCATTTAGACGTTCAATGGCCGCACTGGTGATACGAGCCATCTACTTAATATTTTGTGGAGAGCATTTGTGCTGGTGCTTTAGTTTTACAGTACAGGGGTACAGATGTTTCCAATTAGAAAAAATATGTCAGCAACATCACTAACAGTTGCATGAAATCAACTGCTCGAAGAGGAAGAAAAAGGGCGCACGACGGAGGATTAGTGACTGATTAGGTAATATTCCGCCGAAATGAAGGCCGACTACTGAGCTGGAAGCCCCAAGCAATATGTCACATCTGGAAAAGTTTCATCTGCTCCATAATGTTGTACTTAGCTGAACACTCATGGACCGGCTGGGGATGATTGAAATATGGGCCTAGTGAAGGGGGGAGGCCTGCAGCCAAAATTAAAATGAGTCTGCCTATTAGTGTTCCCCTACTACGTCAAAATGGTCAAGGGCTTGCAATGTGACCCCCAGACCTTTACATCTTTGCTAGATCTGCATCACATATAGAAAAAGAGTTCATTATATTATTACCACCAACAAGGAGGGGGCGCCATATACCCCATATGAGCTGGAGGATGTGACTAAACCTAGTTTTTTTTATATTATACTATTTTTTTAAAGAATTTTTGATGATCTTTTTCATTACATTTCCTATGTCAATGTCTATATTTAAAAAAAGTACAATCCGGACAATTTTCACTCTGGCCACTAGGCCTAATAATAGAGTAACACATGCCATTTTTGTAAGGTCACCTTATTTACATCACAGACAGTATTATGATAGAATATTATAAATAACACCACTGAGCCATCATTGACAATAGATGATGTCTCAACTTATCTACTCCCCTTCCATAGAACATGTCTAGAAATCTCTCCCATAAGTCGGCTCCAGTCTATTGCTGCCTATGGCCATGACTAGGCCGTAAAGCATATTACTAAATGCTGTTAACAGAGACGAAGATGAAAAGCTCAGTCAAGATGGCCGCCCCCATAATCATGTACATAAGATAGAATTTTAAAAAAATCTACAATCAGGAAATGAAAACATAAGACATAAGGGGGCGCTGTCGTCTTTAAGAATGGAAAAAAATAGTGTGATAGATCTCTGCTCTGCATATGAGTTTGTAGCTCTGCGAATCCTTCCTCCTCCCACATATATTATGTGTCTTGTTTTAATACTTAGTTCAGAGTTTCCTGACATATTCTTCAAGATAATGAGATTAAATGAAAGGAAACGTTTTTGAACTGTCTCCAAGAAACAAGCTGCAGAGCTTTCTCTATTACCGGGAGATAAGGATCATTTGTGTCACTTTAGTGCTTGGGAGAAGCAGAATCTGTGTCTGTATACATATATATGGTTATATACTCCTTCCTGTGACATCATCTTTGCTGTTTCTCTGCTGTCTCTAACATCTAGTCTCCTATCTATCATCTATCTGTCTATCTATCTATCTATCTATCTATCTATCTATCTATCTCTCCTATCTATCTATCATCTATCTATCTATCTATCTATCTATCTCTCTCCTATCTATCTATCTATCTATCTATCTATCTATCTATCTATCTATCTCTCTCCTATCTATCTATCTATCTATCTATCTATCTATCTATCTATCTATCAATCTATCAATCACATATCTATACAATCTATCTATCATCTATCTATCATCTATCTATATCTTCTATCTATCTATCTATCTATCTATCTATCTATCTATCTGTCTATCTATCTATCTATCTACAGTCCTATGAAAAAGTTTGGGCACCCCTATTAATCTTAATCATTTTTAGTTCTAAATATTTTGGTGTTTGCAACAGCCATTTCAGTTTGATATATCTAATAACTGATGGACACAGTAATATTTCAGGATTGAAATGAGCTTTATTGTACTAACAGAAAATGTGCAATATGCATTAAACCAAAATTTGACCGGTGCAAAAGTATGGGCACCTCAACAGAAAAGTGACATTAATATTTAGTAGATCCTCCTTTTGCAAAGATAACAGCCTCTAGTCGCTTCCTGTAGCTTTTAATCAGTTCCTGGATCCTGGATAAAGGTATTTTGGACAAACAATTCAAGTTCAGTTAAGTTAGATGGTCGCCGAGCACGGACAGCCCGCTTCAAATCATCCCACAGATGTTCAATGATATTCAGGTCTGGGGACTGGGATGGCCATTCCAGAACATTGTAATTGTTCCTCTGCATGAATGCCTGAGGATTTGGAGCGGTGTTTTGGATCATTGTCTTGCTGAAATATCCATCCCCGGCGTAACTTCAACTTCGTCACTGATTCTTGAACATTATTCTCAAGAATCTGCTGATACTGAGTGGAATCCATGCGACCCTCAGCTTTAACAAGATTCCCGATGCCGGCATTGGCCACACAGCCCCAAAGCATGATGGAACCTCCACCAAATTTTACAGTGGGTAGCAAGTGTTTTTCTTGGAATGCTGTTTTTTTGGACGCCATGGATAACACCTTTTTGTATGACCAAACAACTCAATCTTTGTTTCATCAGTCCACAGGACCTTCTTCCAAAATGAAGCTGGCTTGTCAAAATGTGCTTTTGCATACCCAGGGGCGGATCCAGGGCCAGGCGAGCCGGGCCCTTAGCGGGGCCCCGCGGCGCGGCCGGGACCTAACAAAATGGTCCCGGTCGGCATGTCCCGACTCCAACTGAGCTCAGCGTTAAAGCAGGAGCTAACAGCTCCTGCTTTAAATGCCTATGTATTTCAGCTCATCGACGGTAGGACGCCGATGAGCTGAATGCATAGGCGTTTAAAGACGGAGCTGTCACAGCTCAGCTCCTGCTTTAACGCTGAGCTCCGGGCCTCCGGCATTTGTAGCCGCGATGTGATGACCCGCGATGTGATGACGTCATCACATCGCGGCTACAATATGTGTATGAGGGAGAGAGCTGCGAGGGAACGAGGAATGGTGAGTGTGTGTGAGTGAGAACGGCATGACACTGGGGCAGATGGAGGGGGGAGAACGGCATGGCACTGGGGCAGATGGAGGGGGGAGAATGGCATGACACTGGGGCAGATGGAGGGGGAAGAATGGCATGACACTGGGGCAGATAGAGGGGGAGAGAACAGCATGACACTGGGGCAGATGGAGGGGGGGAGAACGACATGACACTGGGGCAGATGGAGGGGGGGAGAACGGCATGACACTGGGGTAGATGGAGGGGGCAGAACGGCATGACACTGGGGCAGATGGAGGGGGGGAGAACGGCATGACACTGGGGCAGATGGAGGGGGGAGAACGGCATGACACTGGGGCAGATGGAGGGGGGGGGAGAACAGCATGACACTGGGGCAAATGAAGGGGGAGAGAACAACATGACACTGGGGCAGATGGAGGGGGAGAACGGCATGACACTGGGGCAGATGAAGGGGGGGAGAACGGCATGACACTAGGGCAGATGGAGGGGGGGAGAATGGCATGGCACTGGGGCAGATGAAGGGGGGAAGAACAGCATGACACTGGGGCAGATGGAGGGGGGAGAATGGCATGACACTGGGGCAGATGAAGGGGGGAAGAACAGCATGACACTGGGGCAGATGGAGGGGGGAGAATGGCATGACACTGGGGCAGATGGAGGGGGGAGAATGGCATGACACTGGGGCAGATGGAGGGGGGAGAATGGAATGACACTGGGGCAGATAGAGGGGGAGAGAACAACATGACACTGGGGCAGATGGAGGGGGAGAACGGCATGACACTGGGGCAGATGGAGGGAGGAGAACTGCATGACACTGGGGCAGATGGAGGGGGGGAGAACAGCATGACACTGGGGCAGATGGAGGGGGAAAACGGCATGACACTGGGGCAGATGAAGGGGGGGAATGGCATGACACTGGGGCAGAGACGGGGGGAAATGAAACTGTGGGCAGATAAAGGGGGAGAATGGCATGAAACTGGGGACAGAGATAGAGGGGGGTCATGAAACTAGGGGTAGATGAAGGGTGTATATGAAAATGGGGGGGAGATATAATTTACGGGTGACTGTAGGAGGATTATACTGTGTGGAATCACATGAAAATTGAATGAGAATGGGTGGAGTCAACATAAAAGTGGGCGGGGCCTAATTTGCTGCGCGCGCCGCACGTTTTGTTCCCTCTTTCTAGTCTTCAACAGTTGGGAAGTACAGGTTAGAAGTGCGAGACCCCCAGTAAGTAGGGCCCCGCCAAAGTCAATTGCCCAGGGCCCCGCAAACCCTGGATCCGCCACTGTGCATACCTCAGGACTCTGTTTGTGGCGTGCTTCTTTCTCATCACTCTCCCATACAGCTTCTCCTTGTGCAAAGTGCGCTGTATTGTTGACCGATGCACAGTGACACCATCTGCAGCAAGATGATGCTGCAGCTCCTTGATGGTGGTCTGTGGATTGTCCTTGACTGTTCTCACCATTCTTCTTCTCTGCCTTTCTGATATTTTTCTTGGCCTGCCACTACTGGGCTTAACAAGAACTGTCCCTGTGCTCTTCCATTTCCTTACTATGTTCCTTACAGGTTAAATCTCTGAGACAACTTTTTGTATCCTTCCCCTGAACAACTATGTTGAACAATCATTGTTTTCAGATCATTTGAGAGCGGGCTGTCCATGCTCGGTGACCATCAAACTTAGCTGAACATGAATTGTTTTGTAAAGAGGAATGGTCCAAAATCCCTTCATCCAGGATCCAGGAACTGATTAAAAGCTACAGGAAGCGACTAGAGGCTGTTATCTTTGCAAAAGGAGGATCTACTAAATATTAATGTCACTTTTCTGTTGAGGTGCCCATACTTTTGCACCGGTCAAATTTTGATTTAATGCATATTGCACATTTTCTGTTAGTACAATAAACCTCATTTCAATCCTGAAATATTACTGTGTCCATCAGTTATTAGATATATCAAACTGAAATGGCTGCTGCAAACACCAAAATATTTAGAACTAAAAATGATTAAGATTAATAGGGGTGCCCAAACTTTTTCATAGGACTGTATCTATCTATCTATCTATCTATCTATCTATCTATCTATCTATCTATCTCCTATCTTTCTATCTATCTATCATCTATCTATCCCATATCTATCTATCTATCTATCTATCTATCTATCTATCTATCTATCTGTCTGTCTATCTATCAATCATCTATCTATCTATCTATCATCTATCTATCCCATATCTATCTATCTATCTATCTATCTATCTATCTATCTATCTATCAATCATCTATCTATCTATCTATCTATCTATCTATCATCTATCTATCTCTCATCTATCTCTTGTCCTACCACCATATACTAATCTACATAAATGTGATATTTCCATTTCAGTCTGGGGTCTTACCATTGCTACGAGGGATCGCATCCGTTATTTTGGGATTATTTTCTACATAGCCGTTTCTTTCACCCCCTATATACAATCACCTGAACCTCCAAACCATCTCCAGAATCCGACCTCTTCTTACCATTGAAATGTTAAGTGCTCTTATTGTCACCCTGATACATTCTCAACTTGACTACTGTAATTCCCTACTAATTGATTTCCCCCTCCCCTCCTCCCATCTACAATATCTCCAGACTCATCTCACAGTCCAAATTCTACATCCATTCCTCCATTCTGTCACTGCATTAGTTGCCATTCACCATCAAAGACAATTCTCTTACTCACATTGCCAAAGTTCTTCACAGTGCAGCACCACCCTACATGTCCTCCCTCATCTCTGTCTACCACCCTACACGTGATCTAAGACCAACATCCTCCATAATCCGCACCTCCCACTCCCATCTCTTAGACTTCTCTTGAGTTGTACCAATTTTCTAGATCACGCTACCCTCATCAACCAGATTACTATCCAACTTCCACAATATCAAATGTGCCCAAAAAACCATTCCCTAATGTGACTCTTCTACACTTACGCTCCATAAACTCTTCTGTTAACCCCTACCCCTTCCATGTTATAGCTCTGACCCTGCTACCATCATCTAACAGTACCAATGCAGGTCAACACACTTTGTACCTGTACATACACAGATACTGGCTGGTGACTAGAGTTGAGCGATCGGGATGGGGAAAGATCAGATCCTGATCAGCGATCAAGCAAATTTCACGATTGGGATCGGCTGGAAAATGATCGAAAATCAGATTTTAAAAACGATCCTTAAATCTCGAGATCGGCTCAACTCTACTCCTTAAACATAAAGTAACTAGGGTTGAGCGATCGGGAATGGGAAGGATCAGATACCGATAGGCGATCGAGCAAATTTCATGATCAGGATCAGCTGGAAAATGATCGAAAATCGGATTTTAAAAACGATCCTGAAATCTCAAGATTGGCTCAACCCTACTGGTGGCCATCACATGCAGATTTATGTCACCCAGATTATTGGACCATTATGCAAAGTCTTGTACCTCTTGTGTCCCATCTTTTTCCTCGTGGCAAGCTGGGCCTTCACTCCTTCTGTATGAATTGTTGATATACTGTAATGTCTGGTCTATTAGCACTAGTTAAATAAAAAAAATTATTAATCATTATTATATACAAGGGCAAAAATCTGTGGACATCCAGACATTATGTTAGTGGACCATGTTGAACATCCAATTCCAAAACCACTTGGGTGCCACAATAGCACCCATTCTTCTGAGAAGGTTCTCCAGCTGTGAAGAATTTCATCTCTCAGATGCCCAGACCAAATTATTCCAGTTCCACCAAATGTCGAAGTTGGCGCTAGACATATTGGCAAAAAGATTTCTTCTGGCCTTCAACATTTCAAAAATCTTTCAGACCATACAGTAGGACATTGTTCATTACTCAATATAAAACAGTTCTGTCTAAGTCTCTCCACCAGTGGTGGTGTGCTTTACCTCCCTACAGTGGAAGCTTGGCATTGCCCATGATGACCTCACATTTCACTGCCCATGGTGACTTCAATGAACATGGCCATAGAATTCCAATCTAGAGTCCATCAAACAATTTTTGCCCATATCTTAAATTTGTTGGTAGTATGAAACCTAGCAGTAAGGCTCGGTTCACATTGGATTTCAGAAGTATTTCCTGGCGTATATCTCAGAACATATGGTGTGGATATGCTCGACATATGCAGCGGGAGCTTTCCTGGCATATACGCTGAACATAGTGTTGACACGTAAGTGTTGCACTTCATGCTTGTCTTCTGTGTGGCCTACAGCTTTTCAGCTGATATCATTACGCTGCTCCTTGACATTCATTCTTCACAGATTATCGCCATCATGGCAGTAATATGTTGAAATCACCAGATGAAAAGGTTAAAGTATCATGATCAAAGCTGAAAGGCTCTTCATATCTTCCCATTCTACTGCTGACCATGGACAGTGAAGAGTATATGGTTGGACATGATTTAAGCAGATGTTCCTATACTTTTCCATTATTGGAACTGAAAAATATATAACCTCTGGCATAAATGGGTTAGAAAAGTCCTTAAAGGGACTGTGTAATGAAAACCTAGCATATCAACCTAACCCTGCAGATAGATAGGTTAGAATCCCCTGAATTCAACAATGTTTTCCCCTTGAGAATCGGTGTCTCCATTGCCGAGATATGTCCATTTTTGTCAACACACAAATAAGCTCTTTGAAGCAATGGCAGCTCACATGTATACAGACAAACACAGCGATATCTCAGCAACGGAGGCACCGATTCACAAGGGGAAAACATTGTTGAATTCAGGGGACCCTAACCTATCTATCTGTAGGGTTAGTTTGATATGCTGGTTTCTCATAACAGACTCCCTTTAAGGGCTTTTTAATGGGAAGATTTGCCTAAATCATGTACAACCATATACTCTGGGATGATACACTGGGTTCTGGTCAAAGGCTCTATTTAAAAACGAGAGTCACTTATGTCCCCCATTACCAAAGAGGTTGTATTAGCACTTGGCTCCAGGGGGCGCATATCCTAGGTCACTAACCCTATTTGCCAGTTCTCCTAGTGAATCTGCATCCTGCACATGGTTCTCTAGACGTCTTCCAAACCTCTTGCTGCTGACCCAATTTACCCAACATTAGCCCAATTTCTATTAATTAAAATATAGATTTGGTACAATGATAATGCCCGCCTCTGTATTCAGACAGAACAAAGGAGGCGCTCTCAATTAGTTATATCTCCATATCAGCACACAAGGAGATATATACTGAAGCGTGACCCTTTATTTTGGCTGTGGATGAGCCGTATTATAATCTTTAGACACAAAAGAAACCAGTATTTATCATCACACTCATGCAAAATGCCATATTCACGTTATATAATAGCACATGTGAGGCACCGAGTGTCTTGTCAAGGCTTGTTGTTCAGTGCGAATAGCGGGATTCATGCAAACAATAAGGCTGTAATGTGCATAAGAGTAGGTTTTTGTCCCTTTCCTAAAGTGCATCTCCAGTGAAAAATAATTAGATCCTCCTGCACAGTACTTTGCGGAGCCTTTCTCGGTAAAAGCTTTGTGACCTTCCTACTAATTCACTAACAAGAAGTTGTTATCAGTAGTCATGTAACGGGCACGGTGGAGCTATAGGCCTCTTACAGTCACTCTACAAGGCCGCCACTATACATTAGGATTTCTTATCCTCCTTCCTTCTGGTCTTGCACCTGCTACAGTGGAGATACCGATTACTTGAAGCAGTGCTGATGCTGCTGTGATCACAGGACCTTATTTATGAATAGTTTTCTTCTATCCTACTGATATTATAAAGGTGAAAGTTTGTGTGTTTGGATGTTTGTGGGTTTGTGTGTTTGGATGTTTGTTGGTTTGTGTGTTTGGATGTTTGTTCCTCAATCACGTAAAAAACGCTCAACGGATTCGCGTGAAATTTTCCACAAACATAGTTAAGATAGGCTACTTTTAGGAACAATCACAGACATACGTTCTCGGCAGGGGCCGCCGAAAACCAGAACTCATAGCAGCAGGTCTGCAATCCCACACACTTCTTAGCACAGCAAGCCACAAACTCCCTATTGCTGCCTCCGGGCTAGCCCCTAACTCCAGGCAATAACATTTACATATGCTTTCACTCTTCCCCGCTCACGGTAAGGTTACTCCAGCGGCCTACCTCTTCCATGCTCCGGACCCAGCATCTTTGCCGAACACCAGTGCAATCGGGATCCGCGACACCGCCCGGCCTGCCACCGCAACTACACTGTATTTGCAGGCACATGCGCACATTGCCGACGTACACAATGTCTTCCGGGATGCCACCACTTTGAGGCTGTAGCCTAGGCCGCAGGGCAGGAAGTCCTCGGCAGCCCACGACAGTCCCCGACGCCGCACTCAGCTTACTGACCTTCCCGAACCTCCAGCTTAGCTATGGTGAGTACGCCGTGTCATTCGGCAGCGAGACAGTGCATGTGCCAGCAGGGGAGTTAGGGGATTTTGCGGAGGGGGCTAAACAGGGGGTTTTGGGGAGGGGGTGCCCGACAGGTGGGGGCCATAGGAGGGGGGGTCTGCAGAAAAAGGGGGGTGGGAAGGTTGACTCGGGGCGCCGGGGGAAAGGGGTCTGGGGCACTGCGGGGGGGGGGGGCTACAGAGAGGATGGGGGTGCCATGGGGGTGTGGCCAGGGCCAAGGGAGAGAGAGGGCGGCCGGGGGCTCTGGGGCGTGAAGGGGCATGAGCACGGGGGAAGTGACAGCAACACACCCTGAGTGCCACTTCCGCTTTTCAGGTCATGCAATATCACAATCATTGGTTACAGGACAGGTCATTAATTATTTGTTATCCTGGAAACCCCTTTAAAAACTTCAGTACATTTATTATTGCTTTAATTGCATCATATATATATATATATATATATATATATATATATATATATATATACTTGGCAAATTCAGTGGCCAGTTTCTAATAGATGCATACTAGCGCTTTTCAAGGGGTATCATGTAGCCCCTTGGTCCCAATGCAGAATGTGTAATAGGATTTCCATGCATCATACCATTTGTAATACTATTTGTTCCTTATATAGTAGAAGGACCCTTAGACCCTCTCATGCACCAGTGTCCAGGGACAACTGCTATTGCTACACCTACCTATAACTACGCATGGTTAAAGAAGCGCATCCCCCATACAAATAATATGCTTGGCCTCTGTGTTGTCCTTGAGAATCTCAAAGTTGGCAAAATACCAAAAAGTTGCATTTATTGATGGAACATCATTGTATGTTTACGCCTGTACTGTTAAGTGTTTTGTGTAGCCGAATGCTTCCTTGCTTGGCCATTGATTAAAGCACCGGCTGCACATTAGGATACTGGAAACCTACCAAAGCAAGATGTCCAACCAGCTTGACGTCCTGTTGGCTGTGGTTGGTAATGACTGGAAACGAAGCAAAAGTATCCAGCAGGCTGCACAAATGAGCTGAAGACGATGCACTTCTCTCATATCTGTCTACTCAATATGTTTCTCCAGATGAAACTAGGAACATCCTAATCGGGAGATTTATAAAAACTAGTGCAAAGAAGGAGCAGAAGTGTTGACTGTAGCAAGAATTCACCCTGCCCCATAAAGGTTGTGTTACTTTAATGTCCTATTTGAGGATACCATGCTATTAGCTAAAGTTGTGGTCCTTGAGGACTGTAGGAATTGCGGTGAATGGAATAGGCACTATAATGTTGACCCCTGCGCCTATTGTAATATGGCCATTCCAGTACTGCTACATATTGACATACAGATGTACGTAGCAAGGGTCAAACAAACATCTCCACCCTATTTGCATACTGCATGTTAAGCCTATGAACGGTGCGCTTTGCAAATATCATATATATATGCTACACCTTTAGCGAACTCCTAAATAAGGTGCTTACTACATCTGTACTAACATTCACACAATCCCTCTCCTCTACCACAGTGCTTGGGTGCAGGACCTTGATCATGTGATTTAGATAATACTACAGGTCCTGCACCACTTCTAGAAATTATTTTTGCTGTGATTTTCATAGTTTCTTGTAGTAGTTCTACAAAGATTACTGCAAAACCAAGACATATATCATTTACATACAGGCCTGGTGTTCTACCTCTATGTAAAATAGGGGATGAATAAGTTTACACACCCCAGGAACGTTATCAGAATATTTGTTTTTCTAATATAAAGCTACCGGTATATTAAATTCTATCCCGTTTTTGCTTTAATATAAACTCTTATTTTCTTTCTTTTCTTATTTCATTATGGGGCGGCCATCTTGCTCCGAGTTATTGTAAAAGTAGCTGCAGAGGTTTGCTTTATAGCAGGCAGCCGAACATAGAAAACTAATCTTTTGACTCTTATGATAGCGTATAGTACGTCTGTGCTGTGCAGAGCTCCCTATACTGCGAGAGGGAGGAGGGAGGAGCAGCTGACCTGTGATATCACCTATTGTCAATGGTGGGTCCTTTGTTATCAGCCTCCAACTTTATAACAGAGGTGTTTCCTTTCATTGTAGTCCCGGTCCTTGGTTATAATGAGATGACTAGCTGAACAGCTGAAAAGTGACAAAAAATGCTAGTCAATTGCGAGGGCTCGGGAGTAAGTTTTCAATTTTTTTTCTATATAGAGGATGTCATGGAGAATAAAAACACCACCAAAACGATAAAACCTTTAAGACGGGATGGGAACAATAGGTCATTCCTTGAGATGGAGAACATCTGAAGAGTAACATGTCTCCTGTCTGTACTATGAAGCTGGATTGCGAGGTGGCGTGACACCGGGATCTGAAGAGCCATGCTTCTGCCCTATTAAATTCACACTGAGAGACTCCAAATTGCCATTTGCAAATATGCTTGAATATCTAGTGGTGACATGATATATTGCGAGAGAAATGGGATTTACAAAGTGCAATGAAGGATGAAGTGATACTTCATTTTCCAGTGCTCTGAATTTACATTTCTATCGCTTCATATTGTGTTGTAGTTCTGAATAACTCCCTCTGCAAACAGGTTATTTCAATTTCTTTGCCGCGGCTTTATTGAAATCCTTTCCTCCGAAATATACTGCAAATAAAGTGAAAGCTGAGACGAGACGTGTGACTTCTGTCACTCGGACCCCGGTGGCTGTGTACGTACCAGGAACTCATCAGAGGTCAGCTCAGGGCGTTGTAGTCGCCATGTTGTCTCCTCGGCCTTGTCTACCTCTAGGGTAACTGATTATTTTACTATGGCTTTTGCGGGGTTAACCGAAGACTGATGCTTTTGTTTTATGTGAATTATTAGAGGGCTTTGTGTTACTATATACCTTATATATAGTAGGCTGCGATGAAGATGTGGATTTAGAATATTGCATGATGGGAAAGTTAGAAATAAGTGCAGCATGCTGACATGTCTTTATTGAATGTGTTATATTGTCATGTTTTCTGCAGGGTACAGATGTGCTATTGTTGCTATTATGTGTATATTGTTTTTTAAAACTAGTATTATTATAGATCCAAGGGTCATAGAGGCATCATAGATCCACAAAAAGTCGTAGAGGTACCATATATCCAGCAAGAATTACAGAGGTTCCATAGATCCAGCAAGAGACGTAGAGGCACCATAGATCCAGCAAGGGTTATAGGGGCACCATAGACCCAGTGAGGATCATAGAAGTACCATAGATCTAGTAAGTGTCATAGATGCACCATAGATCCAACAAGGGTCATAGAGGAATCATAGATCCAACAAGGGTCATAGAGACACCATAGATCCAACAAGGGTCATAGAGGAATCATAGATCCAACAAGGGTCATAGAGACACCATAGATCCAACAAGGGTCATAGAGGAATCATAGATCCAACAAGGGTCATAGAGACACCATAGATCCAACAAGGGTCATAGAGACACCATAGATCCAACAAGGGTCATAGAGGCACCATAGATCCAACAAGGGTCATAGAGACACCATAGATCCAACAAGGGTCATAGAGGCACCATAGATCCAACAAGGGTCATAGAGACACCATAGATCCAACAAGGGTCATAGAGGCACCATAGATCCAACAAGGGTCATAGAGACACCATAGATCCAACAAGGGTCATAGAGGCACCATAGATCCAACAAGGGTCATAGAGACACCATAGATCCAACAAGGGTCATAGAGGCACCATAGATCCAACAAGGGTCATAGAGACACCATAGATCCAACAAGGGTCATAGAGGCACCATAGATCCAACAAGGGTCATAGAGGCACCATAGATCCAACAAGGGTCATAGAGACACCATAGATCCAACAAGGGTCATAGAGGCACCATAGATCCAACAAAGGTCATAGAGGTACCATAGATCTAGTAAGGATCATAGAAGTACCATAGATCCAGCAAGAGTCATAGAGGTACCATGGATCCAGCAAGGGTTGTGGTAGTACCATAAATCCGTAACTGACTTCCTTGGTTGTGATCTGTGAAAAATTAGTGCATGGTATTTATTATGAATTGGACTCTCAGGACTGTGAAAACAGGCCCAATTTGCCCATTGAGGTAGTGCCCATTCACGCAAAAGGGCTGTGTGCTTGGCCACGGAAAAGTACACTTTTGTAAATCGCAGCCTGTCAATTATACCTAAGGAAACGCTGTTTTTTTTCCCGTATAGGTATAATAGGGACAGAAAATCCGCAAAGAAAAACTTTGCGGACTTTCTGTGAAAATGTGATGTGTTTCCGACACGTTTTTTTCCGCAATCCTTTTTTTGCTGCGGTTTGCTAAGTGGGGCCTTAGCCTTAAGCATCAAGGACGTGCTTAAATAGTGAGCGCTCTCCCTATTGTAACCCTAATAACATATCACAGTTAGTGGTGATAGCGCATGCCAAAATAACATGACTAGGGTACAAAACCTGGGTGCAACTAAGGCATCTTGCACCTTGACGCAAGCGTGATATCGATTAACACGATTTTAAACCTCTATACAGGGGCTACTAACCTGTCCTGTATATGGCCATTTACTGCCCATGCACATAACCGAGTATGCATCCAAGTTGGGGGGCGAGTTTATCAAAGAATGCAGTCGGATATCATCCCAGTGCTTTCTGTGATACATTCACATCTATGGGGGCTTCTGGATCCATTCCATTCTGATAACACGGGGCAGAATAGAACCTGCTCTATAATCATCTCTTTTATGGGAACGGAATGGATCCAGAAGCACTCGGGAGACATTCAACTACATTTCATGATAAACTCAGCCCCAATTTGGGTTGCTACAGTGAACTGAAGAGGTTAACCTCATCACAGGTCTATGTCCCCTTGCCCCCACACCCATATATGAAGCTCTACGTTTGTCGCAGTAGAACCCCTGGGGGCGTACATATTACACCCATCTAAAACCTGACCTCAAGCCCCCACCTGTACTACCTAAAGCTGTTCACATTTCATCGCTGCCAGCAAATCCTGGGAAAAATGATTAGCTCATAATGGAGTCAGCTGGCTGAACCCCCCCCCCCCCCCCCGCCTTCATGTTACTGATCACATAACCACGAAGAAAACCGCTTCTGTTACTAAACACCAGGTACCAAGGGGCCGCATTATTTACCGAGAGCTGCGTTTGACTGATGGATGCCGGGCCGAGCACTTCTATCACAGGGGGAATTAAAATCTAAAAAGCTGCTACCATTTCAGCCTTGTTCCCCGCATCCCCGCTAATACTATTTACTCTGCAGTAATTTTTATTTTTTTTTTTTTGACTCGCTACTCATTCTCAGCCAGTATGGAAAATCCCCTGAAACGATAAGGAAGAAAATAAAATAATAGAAAATAAAATACAATTTTTTTCCAGGGTCACTTAGAGGTAAATTTATTGAGTTTGGAGAAGATGTTAAATTATTCGCAGTACTGGAGGACGTTGCGTGGCCACCGGGGGCCACTTACTGATTATCAGTGTTGTTTTTCTCTCTTTTATTGCTTTTATTTTTTTTTTTCACGTTTTATGCCCACATTTATTTTGCTTTGTCTCGGATCCCGGCGTGTGCCAATTACAGGCTGTCATTTGATGGAAGGGCACGGGTATACGAGTGTATAACACCGTCTGCGGCTACAAAGCGCCTTTCATTAGCGAGATTAGTTAGTACGCCGTTAATAGATAGTTTATTGACATTCCGAGCACTCAGCCCCATAAACTAAATAAGCCGCCGCGTTTCAAAGGATCGGCGGCCTAGAGGCCGGAGTCACCCACATGAAGTTACTTTTTACTCTCAGGGCACAGGCGAAAACTTTTTCCTTTTTTTTTTTTCCATTTTGTTTTTGTTGTTGTCGTCTGCGGCGGTCTTGCCCGTCTTTGGCGTTATTAGTTCTGTTTTATTAGTTAGAGACATGATAAACAGTTTAATAACTGGAGCGAGCTGCCTGGGTACAAGGCTTTATTAGATCAGTCTCTGCAGTGATCCGTTAATGTCAGAGGACAGGTTTGCTCGCCCTGCAGTTGTTGCTGTTAGGCCCCTGGAAGATTGCACTCTGTGGAGTCTCAATCAAGAGGATTTCGGGTGGAATTATTACGCTTAGTGCCAAGGAAAACATAGTTATTGGAGACACAGTGTATTACTTTGGATAGACAGTTCCCATCTTATATGGCTTCTTGTAATGTGCTTTTATTTTGGACGGGATTAAAAAAAAAATCTACGGCATCCATTGAAATGAATGGAAACCCCAAGACAAACACATCAATATTTGTATAGTTGTACAGTTCGGGCATTTTCAGACGTGGGGTGTTCATGTTGATTTTTGCATATTTTTATATAATCTAGGTAATGTGGTGTGATTTCAAACTTTTATTTTGTTTTCTTTATACTTTATTATTTTTTACATTTTTTTTACATTTTAGACCATCAAGGGGACTTGAACAGTAGATAGTCCGATCACCCATGCAATATACTGCAATGTTAGTGTATTGCGCCATATTGACTTCTGTTAAACACTGCCTATGGCAGTGATGGTGAACCTTTTAGAGACCCAGTGCCCAAACTGCAATTCAAAACCCACTACTAATATATCACAAAGTGCCAACATGGGAATTTAATCTTAATAATGTGTGGATCCACAATTGCAGACATTTAAGGACCTGCAAAAGTACAGTCATGTGAATGGGGCTTTATAGAGCTTTCTGCTCCACTGTGACCCCACACAGTCCAAACTGCTTCACAATGACCCCCACACAGTATAATCTGCTCCACTGTGACCCCCACACAGTCCAAACTGCTTCACAATGACCCCCACACAGTACAATCTGCTCCACAGTGACGCCCACACAGTACAATCTGCTGCACAGTAGTCCACACACAGTACAATAAGGTCCACAGTGGCCTCCACATAGTAAAATCTGCTGCACAGTGGCCCCCACACAGTACAATCTGCTCCACTGTGACCCCCACACAGTCCAAACTGCTTCACAATGATCCCCACACAGTACAATCTGCTGCACAGTAGCCCACACACAGTACAATAAGGTCCACAGTGGCCTCCTCACAGTACAATCTGCTGAACAGATGGGTGCCCAACGAGAGGGCTCTGAGTGCCACCTCTGGCACCCGTGCCATAGGTTTGTCATTACAGGCCAATGGCATAGTAATGACAGGCCAGGCAGCCTACAACAAGTTCCTGACTGTCCTGGTAACTGATTGTGGCCCCCTTTATGATGTTTTGTGGACCGGAAATGGGAAGCAATATGGTGACAGCCATATAGGTGCCTTGGTCACAATTGAGCTGTTTCAATACGTCCTTATTTACACTATAATATAATCATATAGTAACGATATATAATATACTATAAACATCATGTGTCATTGAGGGATTAAAGAGCTCCTGTTGCCAAAACCCAGCCCCATAGATAGATGGGGTATGGTCACGTGAATGAAAGTGCTTTCCTCTTGTGAATCGGGACCTCCATTGCCGAAATATTGTGGTTTTTATCAATATGTAAATGAGCTCTTTGGAGAAATGAGGGTGATATCATTGTTCAGAGACATAAGTGACAATGCCCTCATTGCTCCAAAGAGCTCATTTGCATATTGACAATGCCAGCCATATCTCAGTAATGGAGGTAGCAATTCACAAGGGTTATACACCCCTTGATTCAGGTGACCCTAACCGATCTATCTGTGGGACACCGAGCAGTGATTTGCAGGCTGGAGTCATGGACGTGTGTTCTCCAAAATTTTATTAGGGTACATCACTACGCATTTCGGGCAACGCCCTTTATCAAGTGCACACAATCACTGACTAAACCCCCTGGAATTATGAGTAGTACCTACTCATTGCTACTCATTATTCCAGGGGGTTTAGCCAGTGATTGTGTGCACTTGATAAAGGGCGATGCCCAAAATGCGTAGTGATGTACCCTAATAAAATTTTGGAGAACACACGTCCATGACTCCAGCCTGTAACTGAGCACACTTCACTCAATCTCTTCCCTACCCTACTGGTCCTGTATTTTGAGGATATCCTATGGGGATGGGTTGATATTCTGGGTCCTGGTGACTCACTCCCTCTAAAGAGGTTGTCCAGAAATTTGCTAAGTTTGGGAGGAGGCTAGGGAAGCCATGTAGTGGCCGCCAGAAGTCCAGCACCGCACTGATTAGCCTCAGTGGCCACAGGAGGAGACCTGGTGAAATCACTGGGTACTTTTCAGCCACTGGTGAGACCACTTATTGGCCTCACCGTAACGTTATGTCCAGCACAGGACTTGTGGAGGTGACTTCACAAAGATCACCAGTAGACCCTGAAGCACTGAGGACAGGAATGCTCCTTTTTTTTAATGTTTCACCTTCCTCGGCCTCCTCTACAAATTCCTGGACAATCCCTTAAAGCGGTCAGTGACTTTTACAAAGATGTATATGGTACATGGGCCAGTACATAGTGATTTTTGCATTGATGGACACGTGATATTTTTGCAATAATGTACAATAGCTGTGCAGTCGCCTTCCTTACGCCTATGGATATCTACAATACTCTTACTACACTGCTGTGCAGTAGTCTTAGCCCGGTGGCTAGTGTACCGCAGCGAGAGTCGCTAGACTTATTCACATTGATCTAGATCATCATACTAGTGGCGAGCCACTTCTTATCTGCCTCTTCATTGACTTCCATGACAGGTAAAAGCCTGATCCTTGGGTGATACCGGAGATGGCGCCGAGGCCTGTATCTTATCTGCACCTTCATAAAGCTGTGACAATCAGATCCGCTTTGCAGCATTGTTACTACGGCTCAAAACATTGGGTTTTTTTCCTGATTTTTTTCTTTTTTTTTTCGTAATCCTCCCCTGCTGGGTGTGCGGAGGGCAGATAAATCAGCAGCCGCTCATTCTGTGCTCTGTGCTCTGGGAATACTGAGATTTCCAGGTTCACACGCCATTTCTTCTCCTGTCATGTTAACAACATAAATCTTTCTGTATAACACGAAACATAGGAAGGTGACAAATCCTTTTTTTCTTCCTAGCGCCGAAGCTTTAATAATAAAAGTGCATTAAGTTCTTGTACTTTATAAATGATAAATCACTGTCATATGGAGACTCCTGGGCAGCTCGAGACGACTTCATTGAAGTGTGACTAGCGCATATGTCTATATTTCTGGACTGTCAGATAATAGTGATATAATGATGACCTACACTATAAAGGGGCTGTTTCATTAAAGGGGATCCGTCACGTCTCCTGACATGTCTGTTCTAGTAAATACTTGTATCCCCCATGACATAACAATCTTAGATCAACGTTTCTTATAACTCTTTAAGTCCTCCTGGATATTTAAAGGGGTATTCCCAACTGTCTTGTTCAGCAACCTGCATGCTGTGTGCTCTCTTCACTTCCTGGTTTTCTCGATCAGGGGATAATCATACACATCAGGGAGAGTGTGTGCCTACATAGGCGTACGGAGACTTACAAGTCATTCCTGCTCCGCTAGGGATTCTGGGTAAAAAATATGCAAATCTATTCTCCAGGATGTAATTAGGAGAACAGTGCCTCTATATGCTGCCCTCTAGGGACAGTCCCCTTAATATCATGCATGACTCAGTTAAAAAGCCTACTGACATGATGCGGAGTTTATTGCCAAATTAGTATTTCTATTCCAAAAGGAACAGATTCCCAGCTATGGACAACGCTGTTTCGGTCTTTTGGACCTCTTCAGCATAGCGCAGGGATACTGATTTGGCAGAGTGAGAGACTATAGACCAGGGTCAGGGGATAATCATACACATTAGGGAGAGTGTGTGCCTACATAGGCGTACGGAGACTTACACGTCATTCCTGCTCAGCTAGGGATTCTGGGTAAAAAATATGTAAATCTATTCTCCAGGATGGAATTAGGAGAACATTGCCTCTGTATGCTGCCCTCTAGGGACAACCCCCTTAACATCATGCATGCAATCAGTATCTCTGCCCTATGCTGAGGAGGTCCAAAAGACCGAAACAGCACTATCCATAGCTGGGAATCTGTTCCTTTTGGAACAGTAGACTTTTTTAACTGAGTCATGCATGATGTTAAGGGGGCTGTCCCTAGAGGGCAGCATACAGAGGCACTGTTCTCCTAATTACATCCTAGAGAGTAGATTTGCATATTTTTTACCTGGTTTTCATTGGTGGGCGTGGTTTCACTTGCTATCTCCCAGGCAAAGCTCTTCTATCTCTCTTCATAGCAGTACGTGTTTGCAGTCAGTAATAAGGGATGGTTGTACATAAATTAGCACAGTATCACTGGAAGATGCACAATATGAAGCTGATGTAGCAGAGCTGGATTTGAGTCATTTTGCACTAAAATCCGTTTTAGATCTGTGTTTACATACAGAGGTAAAAGACTCCCTATATCATCCCTTATAAGCCAAATTCAATTAACCAACTGATAAGTGCAAGAGCAGAGAGATAAACAGCTCAGAAATACAAGCTGCTCCCGAGCACGCAGCTCCCCCTCCCTCCTGAGAGCAGGGAGCTACAGCACCCCTCCCTCCTGAGAGCAGGAAGCTACGTCACTTGTCGGCCCAGAAGAGAAGACCATCCTCAGGTCCTTGGTTATGGAAACGTAGTGTAAACAATTAAGTGGCTAAATTAAGATAGCGGCCAAACAAAGCAGTTTTGATAAAGCAATGCATTTAGGAAAAGTCTTAAATTCACATAAGCTAGCAGTATAGATAGGATCCTTGAGATGGGACAACCCCTTTAAGGGTTATCATTTTCCTTGTCAAAGGGGCGTGTCCCTATTCAGTCTGTACTGACTGCACTGATTGGACAGAATCAGAGAGTGTAAAGGGACACACCCCCTACTGGTAACACTCATAACAGGGGAGTGGCATAACATAGAATTCTAATAACATAGAATTTTGGTAAATATAGGTTTTTAGTATAATAGACATGTTCAGAAAAGTGATTGGTACTTGCCTACTCCCCCGGAAAATCTGGGAGACTCCCAAAAAGAGGGAGGACCTCCCGGACTCCCAGAAAAGTGGGCAGATCTCCAGGGCTTGGATAGAGGCTTGTAATAGAGTAGAAACATATCTTTGTGACCACAAACCAAAGAAGCAGTGCAGAGATAATAATCTTTTTATGGATATGCATACCCCCCTGAACTGTGCACTGGGGGTGGACCTAATTTGACCTAATTTGATAGATTTACATACGGACAGAAGGGACACAGGCAGAGACCGAAAATGTCCATTGCTAAAGGGGCAGTGTTGAAGCACTTGAGTTTGTCTATAGGGAAATCAAGCTCCGCCCTCAAAGCACTTGCAGACAAAAGAGTGCTGTCCTGTTCATACCAGGTCGCAGCACCCTCTATAATGGCTAAAGGGAAAGAATCGGGGCCACCTTCAATGCACTTGCAGACAAACAGGTGCTGTCCTGGTCATACCATTTGTCTCATGGTACCTGTCCCCACTTCCGATAGAACAGGACCTCCATGGCTGCCGCTCTTAAATCTCCAGACGTGTGAGGGCCTTGTGGAGACATTTTTCTTCTGGTATTAATATGACGGTCAGAGGAAAGTAGATCCTGGATAATTACAGGCATTATCTAATGGGTTGTAAAATATGGTATTTGGGTAATGAATGCGCACGGCCTATCAGGCATGAATGGTCATCTAGTATTTAATTACCGGCGGTAATTGAACGTTATGAGTTACCGATGCTTCACTCATCCCTGCACAGCGGAGATTGTCTAGCCAGAGGTGATCATCTGTCAGAGTCAGGATCAGGATTTTGCTGTTCTTTATATTTACGATTCGGGTTACAGGGATACATACATCATAAAGAAAGCAACATGCAAGAACTCATTTAGGAGCTTTGTCAATTAGATGACAGTGGATACCAAGAGCATCCCACTCTCTGGAGGACCCAGCATGTCCCTGCATGTACAGGCATCATGTAATTCTTCATATCTCCTGTGGTGGCACTCTAGAGGATTTCACCTCTTGCAGCCAGGTTCCTAGCAGATTATAGCTGTTTCCTGAGGGTCATGGAATCTATAGTCTGAAAAAAACCTTCAAGGGGGTCGTCCAGGATTACCATTTTTTTATATCAGAAAGGTGAAAAAAACAAAAAAAAACACTCACTGGTCCTGCTGAGTACAATTGGTTCCTAACTAAAGGAACCAGGACTCATAAGGGCTAGTTCACATGGGGGCAAGGAGGCGGATTTTGACAGCGGATTTCGCCTCAAAATCCGCCTCTATACAATGGTGGTCTATGGAGACCACCGGCATTCTTTTTTCCGCTAGCGGCGACATGCCGCTAGCGGAAAAAAGAAGTGAACTGCCCTTTCTCAGGCGGCTTCCGCCTGGCGGCCGCAACCTCTGGAGTTGGCCCATTCATTTGAGCCGACTCCGGAGGGGGAAGCTGCAACCCCGACGGTCGTGGCAAGTGGATTTTGACCCGAGAGTGACGCGGCTCCCCGCGTCACTCTCGGTGCCAAAATCCGCCCCACCGCCCCCGTGTGAACAAGCCCTTAACGTCACCTGTGACATCCTGTGTCCTTTCCTTAGGCCGCTAATGGACCTCAGCAGTCAAGTGCAGCGGGGTCTTCAGCCAAAAAAAGATACCAGAGCAGCAGGACTATACTGTGGTGGGACACCTGACCATCGGGGACAGGAGTGTATAGGTTGTTTCACGTTCCCTGTCTTGATATGAAAAAATGGGTTATCCTGGACATCCCCTTTAAGGCCTAGGCCCCACATTTCGGGAAAGCTACTTTTGTGGCAAAGGAGTTTAGCCAAAACCAGGAGTGGATTGAGCAGAAGATACAAGTATAAGAACTTCCTATATATTTCCCATTCTTTCTGTCGACACTACTTGGTTATGTTTTCAAAAATTGCACCAAAATCTGCAACAAAAAAAGCAAAAACCTGCATTTCGGCAACGTAGGGCTTTAGCCTTAGACAGATAAGTCCCGGAGGTGTCTGGCAGCCTCTTACTCCCATTCCCCATTTGTAATACATGCATGCTCAGCCGGGTACCAGGGGTCTGGATGAATAGTTGCCAGCCAATGATTTGGACGCCGGCTATGGAAGCGGGTGGTAATATAAATGTATGCAGTGTTATTATTCCTTTGACTCTTGCGCTGTTCGTCTCTCGGTCTCACCTGCTGTTTACCGACCTCTCTACCCACGGGCTCGCCTCTTCTTCAATCAGTGTAATTTCAGCCAGGGCGAACGCTCTCACCTCTACCTGCAGCTCTTCCCTCATAATCTAATATTTTCAGCCGGTACGAGGAGTGGTATTTGCAGCAGTCAGGCTCCTAAATGAAGCAATCTGAGTCTTATTATCCATTGACAAACACAAATTGATATCTAAATAGTATATTGATGGAGAGAGAATCCCATCATCCACCCGCTCCTCCTGCAATCCACTGTCTTGACGTCAATAACTAAGACTTGATAGAAAACAGAATTATCCCGCAGTTTACCCATATGTCCTATGTAATTATCCAATAATTGATTGGATGGCGCTATAAATAGTCACTTGTCATATCCACCAGACTTTGGCTGGGACTCTAAGATAGACTCTAACTTCGTAATGGAAGAAGTTTTATGAAAATAAGGGATGTAGAATGAAAATTTGGGAAGAATCCTTTGAACCCTTCCAAGGAGTCATGCAGATCTACGCCCATCCTGACTCGATTGACATCCCACCAGTTGGAATATGTCATTACAGACCTGCTTCATATGTGACATGCACGTGCCCTGGAGTAAGCATGTAATAATATAGCCTGGCCTATAGGACATTTACTAATAGGGTTTATCAATTGATCATCAGCTCTTTAAAGCATCCAGTTCACAGGCCATGTGACATCACGTTCATCAGGCACATGGCCTGTTCACAGCTCAGTCCTATTAAAGTGAATGGGGCTGAGCTGTAATACCAAGTACAGCCACTATACAATGTACAGCGCTGTGCTCAGTTTTCTATGAATAGGCTGCAGTGTTTCGTGTTTACATGAACACACGATGCTCGATCAACCACGTCTCCATTGCTACTGAAATGGCGGCTCCTGACGAGCAGATACCCCCACTCTTTATCCACCAAGGTTATCCCCACTTTGCGTGGTGCCTCGTTCAAATCACCCATTCCTCCCTGCCTAACCCTGTAAATCTATTGTGTATGATCAGCTTTAGGGACAAGTTATATCCATGGGTCCCTATCAAGCATGACTTTTGGATATGGGATGTCCCTCACTCCTTCCTAAAACCACCCAAACTACAGTAAATAATGACTTTGGAATAAATGCACAAAACACTTTATTTTGGTTGTCAAAATGGCCACAGCTTTATTAAACTCACAGAAGTAAAATAATGACAGAAGGAGTCAGGTGAAGTGCTAGACCATTGGGATTCACGAATACTGTGAGATCCCCAGCTGTCTGACATCCAGCACCCGGCCAGACAGCAATAAATAAATAAAGGGGGGCAGCACGCTCCGGCTTGCAATTCTAGCAGAGCCAGTACACTTTAAGGGCACCAACGACCCTGTGCTTAACCACTGTGCCCGCCCCTGGATGACGTTCCTATTCCGACATCCTTCAGGCTGGCCATTCCCAAAGCTCAGCCTGTTCACCACCATGAGGTTTAACCTCCTCTATTAGTTAAAATAAGTCTACAATAACTTGCCTGCAACTTCCACCTGACTCCTCAACCGCAAAAGTAAAGCTGTGACAGTTTATCAATGGACCATGTGACACGTAATACTTTATTACACACGACTGACTAAATAATGGCAAACCCCCGACTCACAAAGAGTCATCCTACAGCACTCAGGAGAGGAAAAAACCCCTGTGGAGGAAACCTCTAGGGAACCATGGCTGGAGGACTGCCCTTCCCTTGGGCTTAGAAGGATAATGCCCAACAATAACTCATCACAGTCATCTCATAATTGAATATATAGCGCCAAATACACAATTACAGTAACAAAGCAATGATACAATAATACATTAGATAGGAAAATGTGAAAAAATAAAAATAAAAAACAAGTATAACATAGTGATGCAAAGAGGGCGGGAGGGCGGGAAATGCTTCATCCAGGTCTTGTGATGAGAAAGAGGATGAAGATGGGTGAGACAGGAAGTGACATCTATTCCTAACTCCTCCCTCCCTACAGTAACACACTAAGCACCATATACTAAAGCTGAATATACACAGATATATACTCCTAAAGCAGAACATACACAGATATATACTCCTACAGCAGAACATACAGATATACACTCCTAAAGCAGAACATACACATATATATACTCCTACAGCAGAATATACAGATATATACTCCTAAAGCTGAATATACACCGATATATACTCCTAAAGCAGAACATACACAGATATATACTCCTAAAGCAGAACATACACAGATATATACTCCTAAAGCAGAACATACAGATATATACCCCTAAAGCTGAATATACACAGATGTATACTCCTAAAGCAGAACATACACAGATATATACTCCTAAAGCTGTATATACACAGATATATACTCCTAAAGCTGAATATACACCGATATATTCTTAAAGCTGACCCAGTCTGTATAAATCTACTCAACTACTGCACGAAGAAGAAACTGCAGGAGTTATTGGTTCCCCCATCCCAAAGTCATGTCCCCCTTTGCTGATGGCTCCGGGGGTGTCTATCTCTCGCGTGATAAATCCACCTAGTAACAACTAGACAGATTTGACATTCAGAAATTCGGGAAAATTGATTGATAACCCTTAATGACAAGCATAATGGTCACCCAGCTTTCCCAGATGTGAATACAACTCCTCTAACAGAAAAGATCAGGTAGTTCTTATATTCACAGGCGACTCCTTGTAGCGTATAGCCGGCCGCACAGGATATCCTCCGGTTCAGCGGCTCTATAGTCCAGTAAGCACTGGAAGATCCACAATGGCTTGTTCAATGCTCCCGATTTTATATACATTGAAGTTCAATAAACCATATCTTGTAAGTGAAGGAGCCGGAGTCAATTCCATCTACAAAAGCGGCGGCTGGCGGGGAGCGGGGTGTTTTATGAGCATCAAGCACATTTCATTAGTGTGAATGTCAGAATGTGGTTTTGTTAGATTTTCATCCTTAAGTCTTTGTGACAGGATTAGCTCCTCTCTGCTTTTAAACTTAACTATCCAGAGGTGTGTGTGTTAAAATAAGTGCCCATTGTATGGATTTATGTTCTATCACTAACCATTGGCGATGACGTCTGCCCAACCCATCGCACTCCCAGGATTTCATGCCGTGTTGTATTAGTTTAAGGATTATTGGCTGAAAAATACTAATTTATATTTATATAACTTTTATGAGGCCCTTTAAGGGCCTGTACATTCATCTGAATTTTCCATCAGGATGTAGTAATTGCAATGACAGGATGGAAATAGGTTTAGAAACCACATAAATTGCAACCCGAACACCCTGAAAAGGGTTATGCAGGACTTGAAAACATGCCACGTTCTTCTTCTCAGGAAGTGACATCATACCGTATCTGTTGATCGCATGGCAATACCACATCTCCGACCCATTAAAATGCATGAGACTGAGTTGCAGCCTGGGTACACTGAATGATATGAATATCATACTCGGGATCTTTTCGGGTCTGACGTCCAGAAGACATGGGGCATGGATGGTACGACATAAATGTGTCACTTGGCTACGTCCCTTTTATAAATCCCCCCTTCTGAAGTTGCGCCAGGTCAACACCTTGAACTCTTGGCCATGTTCCTTAGACCATTCTTAGACCATATTTTTTTATCCTAACCACTATTCACTTTTTTAGCATTTTGTGCAGTAGATCTTCTGTGGGATAGGACTAGATGGACTAGTCCTTACTTCCCATGTGCATCAATAAGCCAAGGGTACCCACAGCCCTGTGGCCAGGACAATGGTTGCCCATCCATGGATCACTTTTGGTAGAAACTAACCACTTACATACTAGAAATACCCCACAAAACCCACTGTTTTGGGTTAGGCCCCATGCACGCAATGGAGGGTGCCATCCAATGCTACCCCAAGGGGGCACTTGATGGTCTGTTTCGATGAACATAGAGCAGGCCCTATCTTTCTCTATGTCATCGGTGCAGAACATATCGGAAGCCCTTACCGTCAACGTGTCATCCAAGTGCGTTCTATTGCAAAATTTGGCACTAAATCGGATGGCACACTTGTTTGTGTGCCTGGGGCCTTCACCTAAGGATCTGAGAGATTTTAGGGGACATTATGATCAATATATGACTGGATCAGATGATTTTCAAAATGGCAGGTCTTGTGGGGAGTTCCTGGTATGTAGTGGCTAAAAAGTGGTCCAAGGAAGGCCATTCAGAGGACTAGCAACAAGGACATGGGTCCTGGACTGGGCATAGTCAGACTCCTTAACATCACATAAACCGTTGTAGGGATGTCTATGGAGAGGAAGCCCGAACTTTCTACTAACATGATCCATTCATCTATAGTATTGGTGTTATTCCAGAACTTTCCCCTTAAGTGGGTAGTAAATAAAGACTTGACTAATGGTAGCGAGGATGGATGGATAGATGGAAGCCATGAACCGTTGCTGTTGATATCATTATTGAATTACATGAAAATAAGGGTTTGACTACATCAGAACAAGCCTTCCCGTAGGCATGTACCCGTCAAGACACAGGATTCACTGATGCAATACTGCAAACTTTAATCACTTTACCGGGAATTTATTATGGAAAGCAATCTTATTCCAGAAGACTCTGTGTTATTCACTATGACATCTGCTGTGAAGAATTCACTCAACATGTTGCAAAAACTACGGCCATATATATCATATACTTTACCAACTCAGCCTTATAGGGGTATTCAGGAAGGCGTCCTGGAAGAGTGGTCAAAATACACCAACATCCACCGTACCACAAAAAAGGTGTGACCGCCTGAGAAATTATGCAGCGTCCTTCTTGCTTCGATCTCCCTAAAACGTTGGCAATAATTTGTCACCATAAAACGACCGATTTTTTTTTTTAAAGCAAGTTTTATGTTAAACATATTTTTAGAGAATTTTTGTTGAGATTTTTTTTAAATATTTTTTTAAAAAAAATTCTAAAAATCCTGCAGTTCTGACTCTGACCACTAAGACGTATAATATGCTGGCACTTCCTGTTCTTTTCAGCAGCCGCTTCACTTACAGCACACTGATGATCACAGGTATCATGGTGTATGCAGATAAGACACAGTATCCACCAGTCACAATAGGTAATGGCCCATTATCTACTCCCCCCTCTGGTCCTTCTGCAGGAGACAGGAAGTTACAACTATTTTAGGCTTGGTGGTAAGAGCTGGAATTGCAAGATTTTTAGGATATTTTTTATAATATCATGGTAAACAACATAACTAATTTTTTGGGTTTTTAAGAAATATGTTTAATTAAAAAAGTCATTTGCTGGTGACACTTTCCTACCTCTATCTTGATAACATTGGGCCAACACCTTAAGATTTGGGAATGGAGAGATGGCCATAACTTTATGGTTCTTTGGGTAACTTCTATAGAGTCACAGTTCCATTCTTCTCTCACCTGCGGCAACCTTACGATGCAGATCATGGCTTGGGGGACCTACATTTTTTACAAAACTGTGGGACCCTCATCTATGGTCATTGGCACCTCCGCTTGTTTTTGCACTGTACTATTTTCACATTTATGTAAGAATAAGAAATTTCAAATGATTTTTGCTATTTTACAACTGTAATGTTTATCCTTGTATCCTTTAAACACATGGCGAAAAAAACCACATTGTTAAAGTTACAGAGCTCAGTACTCACGTCCTGTCTGTCAAGAGGTCACAGCAGTCATGTGCCTTTTGTGAAGAGGTCACAGCAGTCATGTGCCTTTTGTGAATAGGTCACAGCAGTTATGTTCCTTTTGTGAAGAGGTCACAGCAGTCATGTGCCTTTTGTGAAGAGGTCACAGCAGTTATGTTCCTTTTGTGAAGAAGTCACAGCAGTCATGTGCCTTTTGTGAAGAGGTCACAGCAGTCATGTTCCTTTTGTGAAGAGGTCACAGCAGTCATGTGTCTTTTGTGAAGAGGTCACAGCAGTCATGTTCCTTTTGTGAAGAGGTCACAGCAGTCATGTGCCTTTTGTGAAGAGGTCACAGCAGTCATGTTCCTTTTGTGAAGAGGTCACAGCAGTCATGTGTCTTTTGTGAAGAGGTCACAGCAGTCATGTTCCTTTTGTGAAGAGGTCACAGCAGTCATGTTCCTTTTGTGAAGAGGTCACAGCAGTCATGTGCCTTTTGTGAAGATGTCACAGCAGTCATGTTCCTTTTGTGAAGAGGTCACAGCAGTCATGTTCCTTTTGTGAAGATGTCACAGCAGTCATGTGCCTTTTGTGAAAAGGTCACAGCAGTCACGTTCCTTTTGTGAAGAGGTCACAGCAGTCATGTGTCTTTTGTGAAGAAGTCATGTGCCCTTTGTGAAGAGGTCACAGCTGCCACTAGGTTCACACCTGCATTGGGGTTTCCCTGCTTTGGATCCACATGGGGAACCGAAAAATACAGACCCAATCCGCTTAAGCGGTTACCAGGGTCTGCCCGAAAAATGCGGAGAGCTTTTTCTATCCCCCATTCTGCATTTTTCAAGCAGAATGGGGGACAGAATCCCTGAACAACGAATGAACGCAGATGTAAACCTAGCCTTAGGCTACAGTGGTCACCAAGCACAAACGGGATATCAATAGTAGCCATAGAACCTGTATCCAGAAGAAAGGAGCTGTCAACTCTAGAAATGGAGGCCTGGGAAGAGTTGAGTAAAGGATTTCTAATGTTTATGACCACCTCAGGAGCACTACTGAAAAATAAAAAGTTGCAACACCCCTTTAATTTTCAGGAAATTTGGGCACGGGGCTTTTCTTGAGCCCATGGCATCAGTATTGTAACCTGGTATAGATGACGCATTTTACACTTCATTATCATGATCTTCATTGTTCAGTATAATCCGCCCGTCTCAAGGATGTCACCTGTACGACGCGTGCGGAATATTAATACACAATAAGCATTTAATTTGTTCTCCAGCTTCAACACGTGAACTTCTGAAGCTCTTCAAGACATCTCATTTACATTTCCATTTTGCAATTTCCCTTTCTTATTTCCTAGTATTTTAAGAACATTGATTCTTTTGTAAATGTCTAAGCAACAATTGCTCTCTTCAAGTTGCTCTCTTCACCTGGCGTTCCAAGGCTTCTTAGTAAAGAGTGACAATCAGTCTGCATCTCCGTACACGCCGACAAGGTCTGATCTCGTGGTGATTGAGTGAAACTAGATCTGGATCCTGACTAGAAAGGCAAAGCCGGGCTGAATAATGAGTTTTCCCATGATGGAATGGCTGCCATTGTCTGACTTACCGATACATTTTACAGATGAGAGGTTTGATGTACCTAAAAAATTGGCAGATTAATTTTTTAATATAGCCCTGTAGTGATATTTTTCTAATACAAGGCTCAAAATTTTCTTTGTAGATAAGACAAATAATAATAAATGTAATGCCTGCAGGTACCGCTAGAGGGAGCTTTGGAGCTTACGGTATACTGTTTATACATTGAACTCTATTATAGAACAGTATGCAGTAAACTTGTGAGCTCCCCCTAGTGGCGGCTTCTACACACATAATTACATTGGAATGATTTAGACCTGGTTGATGGGCAACTAAAACTATTATACTATGTCAGTAAGACTTAACAGAGCTGTAAGACGAGACGTGATACATTTGAGGCTTATACTTTGGTCCAGTTTTGTTTGGTTGACCAGTAGTTTGTTAGTTGGATAGGACAGAGTCATAGTTAGACATTGCTTATAGTGGGCATCACTTTACTACCCTAGATCCAGGAGCTATAGGGGGCATAGGTAGTGCCTGGACTGAAAATGAAAAATGGTACATGGTAGGCCACGGTCATTATAACATCTTGCACTAGGACCCAGGAGCTGCATTTTATACTTCATCCTAACCCTTGGAAGAGTGGCTTGTTGGCACCTTCCCTGGCACACAATTGCCACAGACATATGCCTTTCCTGCCAGCGTACCATAAGTTAACCTCATATTTGCCAGCTCACACTAGTACTCCATTCAAGAGTGTTGTATTCAGCTACATCTATCAATCTCATACATTTTAAATGGAGCATTAGTGAGCGTGTGCGACCATCACACCATTCAGACAAGGGTCATGGAGTTTGTTTTTTGTGAATGGTGGCAGTTCCACTGGCCAACCCCTTTAATATTATATACATTTTCTTGTGAGAAAGCTCTTTGCCTCCAGGCTGCTGCCTCCTCGGGGATCGCGTACCTCTACTGTAGAAGTCTCTTACCTCTGAATACAAATCCTCCATCTGCCATTAAAATAACATCACTGGTTAATTATACATGGATTATCTGGTAGTATACAGGCTTCACTAGAACAACAGCACAGGATGAAAGCTGCCATGTTCTGCATAACTACAAGCCTTTCATCACATAACATGGTCTCTTGACGCTCTGCTTGTCTAGTCCCATTTACTATAGTATTATATACACCATAGTCTTCCTCCCACCAAGTCATCAGAATAATGGAGCGAGCGGTTTTATTTAGGTTATTAAATAATGTAATAAAACTTAGGAATAATACACAGGGTGGGGATATAGGGGGAGCAAAAGGGGCCCTGATGACCCACTTTGAGTACCTAGGGCCACCACTTTAAGGACTTAGGGGGCCTTCACCACTTTGAAAACCAAGGAAGCCTTCACCAGATCAAGGATCTAAGAAGCCTTCACCTCCTTGAAGACCTAGGGGGCCTTCACCACGTTGAGAACCTAGGGGGCCTTCACCACTTTGAGGACCTAGGAAGCCTTCACTAGATCAAGGATCTAGGAAGCCTTCACCTCCTTGAAGACCTAGGGGGCCTTCACCATGTTGAGAACCTAGGGGGCCTTCACCACTTTGAGGACCTAGGAAGCCTTCACCAGATCAAGGATATAGGAAGCCTTCACCCCCTTGAACACCTAGGGGGCCTTCACCGCGTTGAGAACTTAGGGGACCTTCACCACATTGAGGACCTAGGATGCCTTCACCTCCTTGAAGACCTAGGGGCCTTTACCACGTTGAGAACCTAGGGGGCCTCCCACCACATTGAGGACCTTGGAGGCCTTTACCAGATTTAGGATCTAGGAAGCCTTCACCTCCTTGAAGACATAGGGGGCCTTCACCAGATTAAGGATCTAGAAAGCTTCATTGAAGACCTAAGGATCCTCCATCACTCACCCTCTATGCCTAAGCAGGTTCTTTCAATTAAAATCAAACAGGCTTTATTGGCACGTCCGAATAGATATTTGGCATTGCCAAAGCTAGTAAAGTGGGGGGGAGTTGGAGTCGGGGAGGGGGGGGGGGAACGGTGGGTATGGGGGGGGGGGGGAGTTTGATTTGGGGTATAACAGTCTCATCTTCCTCTTAGTTGGTGACCGCTAAATGGGGAGGTGGGGTGGGTGGTTTGGGGTATAACAGTCCGTGGAGTCTCATCTTTCACTCTGATTGGAAGGGTAAGACTAGGTCATCAGTATCAATTACCTTCAGCTCCTGGACAACCCCTTTAAATGCACAGCAGAATACCCCTTTAAGCAGTGCACGTCTTTCATATCTCAGTATATTACAGACTAGACTGGTGAGAACGGCTGCTCTAAGCCATAGCAGGAAATTCGCTTTCTCATCAATTTGCTTCATGTTCTATAGGACTCCTGAAGTGCTCCTTACCCAGCGCAGCCATAAGGAGCTGTGAATGGGTTAACACTTTGCAGCATGCAAGTAATTTTGGAATAGAGGAGTGAGAGGCAAAGACACTGATTTAATAGCCTGGATTGTATAAGAGATAGTTAGATCTCTTCACTGTTATTAGCTTCCACAATGAGCTAGTGTAGCAGCTCATGAGGAGCGGGCGATATAGAAATATAATTATATTTCCTTACTAATCTAATAAGGGGAGATAGCGGCAACAAGCTTGGTTAATTTCCCAGCTTGCAGCGGGAGCTGTTTTACAGCGCTCTTGCTGGGAATAAAGGCAAAGGAAGGTATGGCGGGGAAGTATTATAATTGTAATCTTGCTTTGCTAGCCAGCCAGAGATATCTCTCTCCTGCAGATTGAAGGGAGGTAATTCTGTATCTGAGGGAGGAATGGGGGGGAACTATCTCTGGTGTCACACCAGCCGTACTTCTTCAAGGCAGGAGAGTACAGTAGATTGAATGGCTCCAGATTAAGTTCTGATCAGCTAGGTACGGGCAGGAGAGGGCTCTTGGAAGAGTTCACACAAGCACTTTTACTTAAAGTTAAAGGACACTCTTAAAGGAGAAAAGATGGCGTTTATAAGCGAGTGTCTGGGGTCTTGACGGCGCTTGGTATGTACGAGAAACCATTAAGGGGTATTCCAACTTCTGCATATTGTGAATCTATGTTTTCATAATGTATCAATGACTTAAAGGGAATGTCTTCAGAACCCAACATATAAACCCAGCCCCGCAGATAGATGGGTTAGGGTCACCTGAATCAAACAGTGTTAGAGAATCCGTGCCTTTGGTGCTTAGATATCGCTGTTTTTGTAATCTTTACTTTGGAGCAATGAAGGTGTGGCCGTTGCTCCAAAGAATTAAGCGGCAAAGACCTTGTTGTACCAAAGAATAGAGATGAGCGAACAGTAAAATGTTCGAGGTCCGATATTCGTTTCGAGTAGCCGCTCAATATTCGACTACTTGAATCGAATGTCGAACCCTATTATAGTCTATGGGGGGAAAATGCTCGTTTCAGGGGCAGGCAACGTTCGATCAAATTATACTTACCAAGTCCATGAGTGAGGGTCGGGCTGGATCCTCTGTGCAGTCTTCTCCTTGCAGCTTCCCCGCAGCGTCTTCCGGCTCTGAATTCACTCTGCCAGGCATCGGGCCTGGGCAGAGCAGACTGCGCATGCCCACACTACAAGCGGACATGAGCAGTCGGCTCTGCCCAGGCCCGATACCTGGCAGAGTGAATTCAGAAATGGAAGACGCTGCGGGGACGCTGCACGGAGAAGACTTCTAAAGGTAGGAGAAGAACCAGCGTTGATTGGCCGACTGTATAGCATTCGGCCAATCAATGCTGGTTCTGCATCGAACTTTTACGTTCAAACAGCGAGTGGTACTCGATCGAGTACGAGTATTTCGAATACCGTAGTATTCTATCGAATACCTACTCGATCAAGTACTACTCGCTCATCTCTACCAAAGAACTATTTTGCACATTAACAAAAACAAGGACATCTTCGCAATGGAGGAGCCAATTCACATAGGGGAGAGACCGTTTCATTCAGGTGACCCTAACCTCCCAACCTATCTATCTATCTATCTATCTATCTATCTATCTATCTTGCAAAAAAACAGGTACCATTCCAAGGTAGTGAAAAAAGTAAGGAGTGGGTTTATCCCAAGAGGAATGGTCTGTCCTAGGAATACTGTATACAATTTTAATCTTTGTGGGATCACATGCCAGATGTGGATTTGCCCCTGTCATGGTGCTGCTCTAGACTCCCCTTTATCTATTGATCTATGGGGTTCGTTCTAGAGACTGACTCCCTTTAGGGCCCTATCCATCTGGGGAATCCATGCTAGGGACTCCTTGCATCATAGTGATCAACGATGATGGGTGTCCCTGCCTCCAAGTGGTTCTACAGTCCAAACTATAAAAGAATCAGAATTTCCGTTCCAGATTCCCAGATTGTCAGTAGGGCCAGGGGTTTCCCTGTATCATCCTTCAATATGAATCTGCAGAGATCAGGCCTAGTCATATGATGAACACAGAGGTGCATGGTTTGTTACATACAGCTCTGATAAATGTACCATGACTGTGATGACCATTCGCCATTGTGTCTGTCACATGACCACAAAGATGCCAACCTGATAGACTGGGACATACTCGAGCAGTGAATGGCTTTTTGAGGGTGTGGATAATATAAAAGGGTGTGACTAGTGTGGTCAATTATGTATATATACCTCCTATATTAGTATCACACCCTAGATCAGGACTCTATATTAATATAAGACCCATTAAAAAGTATCAGACCCGACCCCTAAATAAATATCATCATCTCAACCCAACCTCTATATTAATATTAGACCCCCGACTTTTATATTAATATCAGATCCCTTAATAAAAAAAATCAGAACCCAAACCAGACCCCTATTAATATCAAACCCCAGACCCCTTGGCTCTTCTGGTGACATCATGTATACCAGGGTGTTCTTCCAGGGCGTACACCCACGTGTCCTCCTCTTCTCCTCTTTGCACTACGTGAAGTATGTTCTGCGCATGCGCTCCCTATCCCTTTATTGCCGAGATCGATCACACAGGTGATCACACGGTGCAGAGAGGAGATGGGCAGGGACATTTATGATACCAGTGTCTTTGGGGGTGGAACTTAAAGTTCCTCATCCCTAATCCAAAAAACAAAATATGGCCCTGACCTACCATGTATTCATAATACCGATGTTTTGCACCCCCTCAAGCACTAAGGAGCAGGTTCATCCCACCATAGCTATGTCCTTGGCACCGGCCAATGTCAAGGGTGTAACTCGAGGGTCGAACAGGTGCCATGCCATGGTTTGGGTTCTTAGATACAGACATTGAGTATTGAATTGAATCTTTGCCGTGGGTGAAGGGAAGGTTTGCATTGCACATGTTCCAAAACTCGCAGCTTTGCAAAAAAAAAAAAAAGACCCATCATGCTTGTTGCTATATTCGAGATGACGGCCATTTTGCAACTTTTTTTTTTTCTTTGCCAGCAGCGTCTTGTGTTAAAAGGTCAGCTTGACATGCAGATATAGCTTCTCTTTTAAGAAACACTTAAACAGCATGACAACTTTTGCCCTGAAGCTGTTTAAATGTGTGGAAGGAAAATGATCACATTTGCAGCGTATGGTGTGAATATCTCATCAAGAACAAGCTGCTCTTTTCAGTTTAGGAAGGATATTTAGAGCCGGTTTCATTAACCCTTACTTCTACCCCCGCTTCCCAGTTATGTTTCATGCACCAATTACGGAAATGGCCCTTGAGACATCCTGACCGAAATTCAGCCAATGTCCACGCCATGACCATTGCTTTAACTTTTGATCTACTGCTATGTTGCCAATTGTATATTTTCGATGGAAATCCCCTTTAAATGTTAGTCTAAGAAATACCAATAAACAGCCAAGTGATAAAGTCTTGACATACGGGGCCTAGTAATGAATGTGGTCATGCCGAGACTCGTCTACTGATGGACAGATACTGCTTGTAATATTGACATTCTCCTTACGCCCGGCCAAATGTCACTTCCTATACGTAGCATTTATTAATCAATGACAGTAGGTTGCAATTACCTTTTATAGACGGCGGCAGATGTTATTTATATAGCCTATGCTCTCCTCGTCCTCTGTAGAACGGATAAATGGAAAATTTAGAAAACCGCAATGGAAGTATTTAACTCCTTCCTTTCTGTAGGGTTTTTTGAGACCATATAGGATTTGTGACAGTTCTTAAGTATGGTAAATTGATAGCTATTTCCGGATTTCAGGATTGCCTGATTTCCTTTAGGACTGGAGGCATGGAGGCCAAGAAGGGGTCACAAATTAGCAAGGTTCTCAAGGAACTCGCAAAAAAATAAAAAATTTGCGTACCTACCCTGATACCTGCATCTGCATGGTTGCGGTTGAAAAAAATGGCCGCCAGTGCTCTTCTCTATGTAAAACCTGTACTGGATGGGTTCTCCTAAATGACCTCCTGTATCTTACTAGAAGCATACAGATAGGTATCAGGGCACGCACCCTAAGGCTCCGTTCCCACGGAGTAACGCGCTGCTCATTTAGACATGTATACACATGTCAGAGCGAGGCGCTTCCAAACAGATCCCATTGATTTCAATGGGTGCCGGCTTATGGGCGCTACACATTAAAATCAATTGGAAGCTTTATAACCCATTGATTTCAATGTGTAGCGCGCGTAAGCCGGCACCCATTGAAATCAGTGGGATCTGTTTTGAAGCATCTCGCTCTGACACGTGTTTACGTGTCTAAATGAGCGGCGCGTTACTCCGTGGGAACGGAGCCTAACATTTACGTTATTTTTAAATTTTCAGTCAATTCCAACAGAACCCCTTTAAGGTGGTCATGCTATTAGATGAAATCCAGCTGTACCTTTCCATTTCGGCAGGACCAGGTGACTAGCGTATGTATATGGAGGCTCTTCCCTGATAGCAGGGAAAAGAAATGTTTGTGTTCAAGGAAGATAGTGTAGTGAAGATAGGGTAGTGAGAGAGTGGAATAGGCTGCCACGGGAGGTGGTGGGCGCTCTATCAATGGAAATCTTCAAGCGGAATCTGGATAAACATATAGCTGGGATGATTTAGGAAAACCTGCACTCGCAGGGGGTTGGACCCAATGGCCCTTGAGGTCCCTTCCAACTCTACCATAAAAATAAAATAGAAAAAAAAAAATTCCCTCTACCTATTGAATACACATGCACACAGGATTCGGTAGTGGTTGGGAGGAAGAGTTGTCAGCAGGATGAGTATACAGCTATTAAAGGATCAGTGCACATGGAGTTTTTTGGTGCTGATTTTGATGCTGAATCTCAATCAAGCTCCAAAAAAAGCCTCTCAGTAGAGTTCTATTGGGAGGGTTTTTTGTAGGCCGATTTTAAGGTGGAATCAGCATTAAAATCAGCGACAAAAAATTTCATGTGCACTGATCTTTGGAGAGGTAACTATCATAGACTCACATGCTCAAGGTCATATTTGGAGCTCTCTTGTGGCTCCTCCATTGATGTCTTGCAGACCATTACATTTTTAAGTAATTTTACCATCCTTATTAGGCTCCAAGCTCATGGAGTTTTCTTTCGCGGATTCTGACATGGAATCCACCTCAGAATCCGCATGGGAAAAAAGCCTCCTATTGACTTCAATGGGTTCCGCGTGCAAAAAGGAACCCGTGGAAGTCAATGGAACCTTCTTTTACGTGCGGATTCAGACGTGGATTCCGCGTCAGAATGTGCACCAGAAAACTCTGTGACCTTGGAGCCATAGACCTATATCGTGATACTATGTCCAAGGCAGAGTAGTCTGGAATTGTCACCCCTGATTGGACGGTTTAAGAGTGTGTCAGAATACGCCCCCAACTGGTAACACCCAGTTGTCACTTTATTCATACATAAGGAACAACACAACATAGAGTTATAAGAGTTATAATAAACCATGTTCCTGACTGGTTATTCCATGGGGATTATAATAATATGGTAAAAAGACATGTCAGGAGAGGGGACGGGACCTGTATAAGACCAGCACATCAGTGTCCATTCTATCCTTATAGTCCGCTCTCTCGAGTTCTATTCATTACAAGTGCACTTCTTTATGGTTTGCTGTACAGATTTGCATTCATGGCACAACACTTTCCAATGTGTGTGACTGGCACAATGTAGTGGAGTAGACAGCCTCCCATCCAGAGGTTATCTGTGTCTCTTTATTACAAAATAAGCCTTAGAGATTGCCATATGCTCCCCAGGGTTATGGAAGTGCATTCTGAATAGAGAGAATCTTCTCCTTTTCAAGAATCGCGTCCTTGTTATAATGGTTCTGCCTGTGAAATTAGATTCATTTGCATCTTGTTGTAGCTATTATTGTTCAATTGGATACTAAAGGGGATTGTGCGGAATAATAAACCAGAACGGAAAATACCGAGAAAAACTTATTGCAGAAGTTTGATCTGACTGTATATATGTAGGGAGTCACACATATAGGACCGACGTCTATAGAATGCCCTGGATATTACTGTATATAGCCCAGAGATCTAGGGGACTGTCTGAAAACCTGTCTGGTTACTGATAGCAACCAATCACAGCACAGCTCTCATGTTACCAGAGCCATAAAGGAAATGAAAGCTGTCCTGTGATTGGTTGCTATGAGAAACAAGGTCAGTTTTTGTTCTTGTCATTTACATAAAATCTGGTTTCATCCATTTGTCTAATATCTGTCTGTGTTTGTCCATCACATATTTATATCTTTCTATCCACTTATCCGACTATCACATATCTATCTATCTATCTATCTATCTATCTATCTATCTATCTACTTATCTATTATTTATCTATCTATCTATCTATCTATCTATCTATCTATCTATCTCCTATCTATCTATCTATTTATCTATTTCATATCTATAATCTATCTATCTATCTACCAGGTTTTTCTCAACCACTATCATGGTGGGCTGGGGCCCTGACCATTTACAGCTGGCCAGGTACTCCCTTTGGGCCCGGTCACAGTCGCACCCCCTGTAACCACGATCATGACGTCACTGTATTTATTTATTTATCTCACATTTAATTATCTAATATCTATCTATCTATCTATCTATCTATCTATCTATCTATCTATCTATCTATCTATTCTATCAGCTAGCTATCCATCTATCTCATATCTATCTATCTATCTATCTATCTATCATGTCTATCTATTATCTATCTATCGATCTATCTATCTCCTATATATCTATCTATCTCCTATCTATCTATCTATCTATCTATCTATCATCTATCAGTCTATCTATCAGCTATCTATCTATCTATCTATCTATCTATCTCCTATCTAATATCTATCTATCTAATATCTATCTATCTATTTATCTCCTATCTATCTAATATCTATCTATCTATCTATCTATCTATCTATCTATCTATCTATCATCTATCTATCTATCTATCTATCTATCTATCGATCTATCTATCTCCTATCTATCTAATATCTATCTATCTATCTATCTATCTCCTATCTATCTATCTATCTATCTATCTATTTATCTCCTATCTATCTAATATCTATCTATCTATCTATCTCTCTCTCTATCTATCTATCTGTCTATCTCATATCTATCTATCTATCTATCTATCTATCTATCTATCTATCTATCTATCTATCATGTCTATCTATCTATCTATCTATCTATCTATCTATCTATCTATCTCCTATCTATCTAATATCTATCTATCTATCTATCTATCTATCTATCTCCTATCTATCTATCTATCTATCTATCTATTTATCTCCTATCTATCTAATATCTATCTATCTATCTATCTATCTATCTCTCTATCTATCTATCTATCTGTCTATCTCATATCTATCTATCTATCTATCTATCTATCTATCTATCTATCTATCTATCATGTCTATCTATCTATCTATCTATCTATCTCCTATCTATCTATCTCCTATCTATCTCCTATCTATCTATTTATCTATCTCCTATCTATCTATCTATCTATCTATCTATCTATCTATCTATCTCCTATCTATCTATCTATCTATCTATCTATCTATCTATCATGTCTGTCTATCTATCATGTCTGTCTATCTATCTATCTATCTATCTATCTATCTATCTATCTATCTATCTATCTATCTATCATTCATCTATCTATCTATCTCCTATCTATCTATCTATCTCCTATCTATCTATCTATCTATCTATCTATCTATCTATCTATCTATCTATCTATCATCTATCTATCTATCCATTCGTGAGCAGTGTAGAGTAGATTTGGCCTGAAATCTTCCTTCATTTCCTTCCTCTGTAAAACTTCTCCTGAAATGTGGGTTCATCTTATTATCATCAAGTGAGCCTCCCGCTCTGAAGAACATAGATATGTCTTTCTCCTACCTATTTATGCGCCAGACTCTTTGAAATACAATTTTTACATTTTCATTTGCATTAAGAAAAAACAATCTTGGAAATGTTAAACACGAGTCCACCTTTGACCACCATAAATGTCTGTTCCTTTCCGCCGTGCCTTCAGATCCTAGATGACACCATCCGGTTGCTATCTTCTGTAGGCTTTTCATTGAACCTTTTGTTAGCACTGAATGTATTTGTACTTGTAATATGAATGACATAAGATCCCATCCTCTTTGAATACATGTTAGTAAACCTGCTGTGCGGTTCCTACATCCCGAGACCATTCAATTCCAAGTCCTTTGTACCGTAACAGATTCTTTGTTGCAGGACGAAAAGCGGAAAGGAGCTGCTATCTCAGATAAAGTCTGACACTGAACATGTTCTGTGGATTCTTCTTTTGCAGCATTCTGCGGAATTGTTGGCCGTCGTCCGCCTTCCCTTCATCCATCCAAGCTATCTGCTCAATGTTGTTGACAATGAGGAGCTGATAAAGTCATCAGAGGCTTGCCGGGATTTAGTCAATGAGGCGAAGAGATATCACATGCTTCCTCATGCCCGGCAAGAGATGCAAACTCCACGCACAAGGCCAAGACTATCAGCAGGTAATGGAAATGGTGGCGGACATGTCTATTCTTCATTTTCGGTGTTAGGTTGGATGGATAGAAATCTAGTGAACTGTAGACTCGAGCTAGGCATAGTCTTCAAGTGAGTTGTATCATCTGAGGTCAGCACAGGAGAAGACAACCACATGGAGGACATGGAGAGCTTGCTAGATCCTCATTAGGGTTCTCGATAGATGGGTCTTTGATAATAATGGTTCTTGGCCAATATCTAGATTTGGTATAGGTTCAGCTGGCATTTTGAACAGTAGATATGGACCTACATTTGGACCTATACATCTACTTGCTTTTGAGTCCATTTTAGATCAAAGATTCAACCTCGTAGTTGAAGTGTCTGATATTTTTGAGGACAACCAAGTGAGTATAGATTTTTCTAGATTATTCTTCTTTATCGTGTCAATGGATCAGCTTTTAACAAAGGCTTTCCAAAGGTGGACCTATGTATTAGACAGTAGGTTGATGGTAAAACAACCATTGAATGGGCAATCGTCTGGTGGCCATTATAGTAGTTTAGTAGAAGGACAAACATTCTGGGAATGTTCTTATCTAGAAAGTTTGTCGAATTTTGGAACGAACAAAAGATACTTTGTCCAGCTACAAGACAAACCTTTTGACCAGGGTCAACTTATGACAGTGTCTCTATTTTGGGTTGCCGAAATTGATCACTCATTGTTTAAATTGTACCCCAAAAAGTTAATTATGGTTGAAATCATCCATTTCCATTGACTATAGTCTATCGTGTATGTGCATGGGCTTTAGGAGCCTGGATCCCATCTTTACCATAACCAGCGTAGCTTAAAATTATTTTAATGAAAGTTTTCCAAAATCTCCTTAGGGCACTTATTTCACATATTGAGGACATGATGTTCAGTAGTAATATAATAACTTATTATGTGAATTTTATATTCTATATATTACACGATAGTACCACTTATCGGATGCATTTCTTGTCTCTGCTTTCGGGAGACGCTTTTCATTATATAAATTCCCATCTTTGTCGCTTAATTTATTTCCCTTCATCATGTTGCCCGCTCCTGACATCATTCCCATGTTCTAATAGGCATTATGTGCATCCCTGTCCTCACTAACTGAATCCAGGTCACTGCCTCCCGCATAATCAGCGCAATCCTCTCCTGCTGCTGCTATGCTTACCCTGAATCTTTTAGAGACACAATGCTCACTTTATGCCTGTGTTGTGATATTACCACTACACATGTACTGTATTTTTCGGACTATAAGACACACTGGACTATAAGACGCACCTAGGTTTTAGAGGAGGAAAATAGGGAAAAAAAATTTAGAAGCAAAAAATGGTAAAAATTATTTTTTGCAACAGCTGCAAGGCCACATTGACAGGTGACCCTGCAGCTGTACGGGGACACATAGAGTGTTTTTTGGGTTTTTTTGCGGGGCCAGATGTACTTTTTAGTTATACCATTTTGGGGAATGTCTATTGCTTAGATCACCTTTTATTGAAAAAAAACCGAGCGGTTTATGATATGATTTTCTACTTTTATATATATTCTAGGGAATGGAGGTGATTTAGAACTTTTATTTATTTCATTTTTTTATTATATGCTTTTAAAGCTTTTTTTTTTTTTTTTTTAACTATTTTATTCCCCCCCGGGGGCTTGAACCTGCGGTCACTTGATTGCAAGTCCCATAGACGGCAATACAACTGTATTGCCGTCTATGGGACATTCTGTATATTAGTATTACGGCTGGTCCTAGACCCAGCCGCAATACTAATATAGCAGTGACAGGCCTGGGAGCCTCATTAGGCTCCCGGCTCTCACCCGAACAGGTCGGCTCTTGCGATATCGCCGCGCAGGAGCCAGCCTGCAACTTTACAGGTACGGGGCCGGTGGGGACCGGCCCCGGGGGAGAAGGGGCCGCCAATACAGACTACAGACCCGGCATCCGCTGTACTAGAGAGGCGGATGCCGGCGAGGGATAGACGCTGGCACAGGTGCCGGGGCCTGAGACATCGCTGCGCTCCTCTGCCCTGCATGAAGCCAGCGGTGGGGGGACGGAGGAGCGGAATAGCATCGCCCCTGCCGCTGCTGGCTTCATGCAGGGCAGAGGAGCACAGCGATGTCTCAGGCCCCGTCACCTGCATCTATCCCTTGCCGGCATCCGTCTCTCTATTAGAGCGGATGCCAGGCGCCACATTCGGACTATAAGACGCACCCTTCTTTTCCCCCCAAATTTTGGGGGAAAAAAGTGCGTCTTATAGTCCGAAAAATACGGTATTCCTTTACTAAAATAATCATATGAATGGACAAGTCATTTTCCCCTGCAAGATCAAAAAAGTCAGTTCCTGCTGCTGTCACTCCCATGACTTGTTTAGTTATACAGTACTCAGCCTATGCATTTATCTGGACATTTTCTCTGTAACATTAAGTCCTGTCCTCAATGAGTGGACAGGTCACTTTCTCTCACAAGATCAACACACTCCCCTCCTGCTGCCGCCATTATTCAAAGGCTACAATATGATGGTCACATTAGAACTGCAGCTTATTGTATTTCTTCTACTCTTTGCAGGTGTGGCTGAAGTGATCGTCCTAGTTGGGGGTCGGCAGATGATAGGAATGAATCAGAGGACACTGACAGCCGTCACGTGTCTAAACCCACAAATCAATAAATGGTATCCACTGGCGAGCCTACCCTTCTACGAGCGGGAATTTTTCAGTGTTGTAAGCGCAGGGGACAATATCTATTTATCAGGTAAGAACTTTATTTTCTAAAATAATAGACTGTAAGATAATTTACACTAGAGGGCAGTAACATACCCACAAATGCATTCTGGTTCTTTTAGGGTGAAACTCCACCCCGGGTCAGCAAGGGGATGGTTTCAACCATTAAACCACTGCCTTGTGTGCGTCCTAAGTTAGCAGCCGCTTTCCAATAGAGGCAGAACCATAAAGTGGGATCCCCTCGTATGATGCTCTAATAGCACCTATGGGCAGATGACCTACCTATGAAAGCTTAAAGAAGTTGCCCAGAGATTTCATATTACGCCTGGGAAGGATAAGAAAAATTTTAAAAATACTCACCTGAGCCTGCTGCTCCACAGTTTTGTTTTGCCGGATGTCCCCGTCCCTTTGCTTAGACCACTGATCAGTTTCTCCTTAGCAGTCACATGCGGCGAAGACTTTAGCCAGAAGAAAACTCCGGAGCAGCAGGACCAGACCATGCTGTGAGACACTAGGGATAGGGAAATATGTTTTTTTTTTTTGTTTTTTTTTTACCTCCTTTGGCTTAAATATGTTGGACAACCCCTTTAAAGCTTATGTAGAATCTCTTGTTAGCACAGTAACTACTTTAAGATGTTGTAAATGTCTTAATATTCCCATACACCTGCAACGTAGGCTTGATCAGCCAATAGGTATTTGTCTTGACCCCCTTTGCCCACACACATACACTATCGACTTGGCTGACCATGCATGTGTTTTCAGTGGCATCTCATCTCCCCCGAGAGCAAAAGAATTAGGAGATGAAATTCCACATTCCCGATCCTTCTTTCCCCCAACTTGAGGTTCCGCAAGGCCCCCGACCGATAAGATAGTCGGCCGGCCAAGGCAAAATCAGCACGTTCAGCTAACTTTGCTCCGATGCATCTTAAGCAGGCTACCAGTAAATCACCTCCCACCTAGCTTTCCATCGTGAATTTTTCCTTGAATCAGTGTTTTCTTCCACCAGTTAAATCAAATAGTCTATGGCATACTTAAAACGAATTATCCCGTTCTGGGTCTTATCCATTTCTTCTAACCTCCCAAGGAGCTCCATCAGCACAAACATTAAAGTGTTATGTATTCTATAGTATTTATGCCATGGGTATAGAGATCCGTAGCACGTAGGGGGTCCGCTCATGAAAGCTTTATGTTTATGTGCCCGATAAAAGTCTTATTATGTTATGGCGTTCATCAGTGCTTCTGCACTTGTGTGAGACGAACCCTTGATGAACAGGCTTTTGAGTCTTTATTTTCTCATGTAGGTCAGTAGGGACCACAGTGCAGATGGTATTAAACTGATCCTAGTCTTAAATCTGTATTGAAGCTGAGGATAAAGTCATTACATTGCATTATTTATCCTGCCATACACATTCCCCTGCCTATTGGTCAACTGACTGGAGTATAGACCAGCCAAGCAAGAAAATACACTTTGAGGCGGATAAGCGTAAGACTTGTTTGGGACGTGTATGTGGTTTTTTTTGTGTGTATTTGTCTGCAGGCTAATTAAATTCTATTGCTTTAGCTTCTTAATGAGGATCTGCCCACACCAATTCTATGCATTAGAGGCAGCTCAGACAGCGAGGAAGCATTTGTAGAATAAGAAATGCTAATCAGCTCCGCAGGATCCAACGCTAGCTCCAGAAAGCTTTAGGCAGGCTTATTCTCAGCGGCATCGAGTCGGAGGCATCCATGACTTGCTGCAGGCAGGCTGCACTCGGGGATCTCGCTTCACTTTCCATAAAAGTACATTTTCCTAAAGTCCTCGATTCTTACATCAGGTTATTGTTGATTAACTCTTGCTGCGTCACGACCATTGGATGGAGATCAAACAAGGTTGTACTCTCGCAATGTTTTATGGAAGGCCTACAAGTTTAGGGGTTCTCCGGGAATTATAGGAAACTCAGAGGGTGGGCGTAAAACAAAAAAATGTTATATTCACCTATCCATTGTACAGTCCTGGATGAGTACATCATTGGTTCCTTACCTTTGATTGGTCTCAGCAGACACTTTTGGACCAGTGAGTAAAAGAGAAAAGAGACTAGGATTGTACAAGGGAGCGCCAGAGATGGTTAAGTCCTGGAACAAGAGGGTAAAGAGACTAGGATTGTACAATGGAGCGCCATAGATGGTTGAGTCCTGGAACAAGAGGGTAAAGAGACTTGGATTGTACAATGGAACACCAGAGATGGTTGAGTTCTGGAACAAGAGGGTAAAGAGACTTGGATTGTACAATGGAACACCAGAGATGGTTGAGTTCTGGAACAAGAGGGTAACGAGACTAGCATTGTACAATGGAGTGCAAGAGATGGTTCAGTCCTGGAACAAGAGCGTAAAGAGACTAGGATTGTACAATGAAGTGCCAGAGATGGTTGAGTCCTGGAACAAGAGGGTAAAGAGTCTAGGATTGTACAATGGAGCGCCAGAGATGGTTGAATCCTGGAACAAGAGGGTAAAGAAACTAGGATTGTACAATGGAGCGCCAGAGATGGTTGAGTCCTGGAACAAGAGGGTAAAGAGACTAGGATTGTACAATGGAGCGCCAGAGATGGTTCAGTCCTGGAACAAGAGGGTAAAGAGTCTAGGATTGTACAATGGAGCGCCAGAGATGGTTGAGTCCTGGAACAAGAGGGTAAAGAGACTAGGATTGTACAATGGAGCGCTAGAGATGGTTGAGTCCTGGAACAAGAGGGTAAAGAGACTAGGATTGTACAATGGAGCGCTAGAGATGGTTGAGTTCTGGAACAAGAGGGTAAAGAGACTAGGATTGTACAATGGAGCGCCAGAGATGGTTGAGTCCTGGAACAAGAGGGTAAAGAGACTAGGATTGTACAATGGAGAGCCAGAGATGGTTGAGTTCTGGAACAAGAGGGTAAAGAGACTAGGGTTGTACAATGGAGCGCCAGAGATGGTTCAGTCCTGGAACAAGAGGGTAAAGAGTCTAGGATTGTACAATGGAGCGCCAGAGATGGTTGAGTCCTGGAACAAGAGGGTAAAGAGACTAGGATTGTACAATGGAGCGCTAGAGATGGTTGAGTCCTGGAACAAGAGGGTAAAGAGACTAGGATTGTACAATGGAGCGCTAGAGATGGTTGAGTTCTGGAACAAGAGGGTAAAGAGACTAGGATTGTACAATGGAGCGCCAGAGATGGTTGAGTCCTGGAACAAGAGGGTAAAGAGACTAGGATTGTACAATGGAGAGCCAGAGATGGTTGAGTTCTGGAACAAGAGGGTAAAGAGACTAGGATTGTACAATGGAGCGCCAGAGATGGTTCAGTCCTGGAACAAGAGGGTAAAGAGACAAGGATTGTACAATGGAGCGCCAGAGATAGGTATGACCTTTTTTTTTGTTTTATACCCACTCCTGAGTTTGCTGTAATTCCTGGAGAACCCCTTTAAGCTGGCCATACTCATTCAATTTTAGATGGCCATGATGCAGCCGTTCAGTCTATAGGGGGATTGTTCAGACTAATGACTACACCATCAATATTAATGACTAAACTTCCCCATGCAGGGCCAGTTTAGTTTAAAAAGAAAACAGTGGCCAATCTTGCCAAAATTTACAGATGACTGCTGGATAAAAAAGCTCCCTATTTTTGACAAACAAAACTCTGACGGTGAATATTTTTATAACCAATGACCTAATCCTAATTTCATTGCAGAACATGCATTGATAAAATAGCCCCACCTACTGTACAGATAATGAAGAAAAACTTTAGTCCTCAGTTTTTTCTTTGTCATTAATTTGATCTTCATTTCAACCAAATTTTCTCTTACGCTAATAGCGGTGAGCCATCATCCAGTCCCTGGACTGTCTATTAGTTGCCAGTATATGAGAAGAGCTCTGATCCATCCTTGTTCTCGGAGACTAGTGAAGGATCAAGTCATCACACACAGACTTACTTACATGTCAGAAAATCCCTATATACCATACTGAGCGCTTCTGCTTGTCAATACAGCAGGTTATCCCTCCCAGCATGGGGCGATCCTCTGCCTAGTCAAGACAAGAAGCAATTACTATGGTCCCCGAAATGGTCCAATTCCCAATCGAGCTTTACATTGGTCTAAACCATGTAATCCTTTCCGCATGAAACTGGATATTCACAATAATTCTGTATTAAATAATATCCTGTATGTTCTCTTCAACAGCATTGTTGGATATATAGTGTTGTAGCCATATTCTGTAGGATAGCCTGACCTACGAAACTCTAAGGTTATGCTCTACAAAGATTTATACTGTCTCGATAATGTCCATTTCCAGTAGAATGTATCAATCCATTGGATGCCTTTACTCAATAACTTCTCTTTTGCTATCCTTTAGGGGGCATGGAATCGGGGGTGACACTTGCAGACGTCTGGTGCTATATGTCTTTACTTGATAATTGGAACCTGGTCTCCAGGATGATCGTTCCAAGGTGTCGGCACAACAGTCTGGTATATGATGGCAAGATCTATACAATTGGTGGCCTCGGTGTAGCTGGCAATGTTGACCACGTTGAAAGGTAAGAGGTTTCCTTCAACATATTTCTCCTATTGACTTGAATGCTACTGATTGTTTGGCACTGAGGACTAGTAATAACCATACATCTAAGAAAGAGTTAATTTTGCAGCACTATATATCATTATATACAAATCTAGTAGAAACATAGTGCTCGCATAGCATGATCTCCCCATTCAAAATTGGTGGGCTTGGCCACCATTCGTCTATTATATTTTGTAAGCGTAAGCTTTGACCAAGGTGGTTCTTATCTTTAACTCTTGTGGGAATTGTACTTTTTCAAGGGGGCTCATAACGAGCCAAAATTTAAAAAAATAGGGAATATTGTAATTCAAAGTCTTTGATTGAAGAGAATTTTGGGTAATAGCATTGACATTACGTTAGCTATAGGTGCTATGGAATGAAATGAAATAAAAAACTTTAACCCCCTTTACGCATTCTGATGTATATGTATGTGTTAAGCAGGGTTTCTAAATGTGGCACCCATTCAGAAGCTGAGTGTATGCTGCAGCGGCTGGGTTTCTGCTGTTTTGGACAGCAGAGACCCGGCAGCAGTGCATGTGATCAGAGGCATCTCCTTTGATGCCTTGTTCATATGCAACCACATCATCATATGCTTTCACTTTCACTGCCAGGCGCCGAACATCTCTCACATTGTGAGTTGGAAGCTTTCTAATAGCAGGCCTCAATAGTAATACAGGGATTTTACAATAAACCGCAATACTTTAATTTTCTAGTCTATGTTATAAGCAATCACAGATTCAGCTTTTTAAAAAAAATGTAAAAAGTTCTCAAAAATATCAAGAAAATATAAAAATTAAAATCACCCCCTTCCCTAGATCACATATAAAATTAAATAAAATAAAAAATAAACACGTAAGGGATCCCAGCATCATAAAATTCCCAGATTGTATAAATATTCACCCCATAATGTGAATGAAAAAATGGGAATAAGTCCAGGTTGACATCTGTTTGAGTCTCTGTAGGTGACTCCCGCACAGATTCTGCCGAAAACGTTAGAGAGAAGGACTTACAATCTATGGGGTCTTCTTCAGTGGTTGGGCCTTCCGTCATTCCAGTCCCCCCTAGTCTCAGAGTGACATTGCACCAGTATCTGGCCAACATAACAAGCCACCCTCCCTCGGTTCCATCAAGGACCATATTTTCACAAGCTCCACCCTTTTTCCAAAACTCCGCCCCATTGGAAAACACCTGCTTGCCCGAGTTGGAAAGTGTTTCTTCTACACCAGCAGGCATCATGTGCAGCACATAGTTAAGTTATTTTTGTTCAAAATGACTTCTTTGTGACAGATTTAGTGTATCCATAAATATCTCGCCCCATCACAGTATATTATTTGTGGAGATCCGGCAAATATAGATGTTCCATCTGTGCAGTAATGAACATTTTAATTAGTTAATATCAAAACTTTGGGTTACTGTGTGAATTCGTTCTTAAGATCTCCCGCTGGGTCCTCAAGGCCCATGTAAGAGGCTGCAAAGGAGTTAAAGTCTGTCCAATTAGGGCGTTTTTTACATAATATCCCACCGAGCCCCGGTTTCTATATCTTTGCATTACTCAACAGGGACCCTGTAAACCTTTCTGATGGGATTTGCAAGGCTTGAAGTTATAATTAATCTGCAGTTATCTGTGCGGTGATTTATGAGCAGAGACAGCGCAGGAAAAAACAGACTAATATTATACGTCCCATCTGGTTTATTCTTTGAGATCAAATATTTTTACAGAGAAAAAAAGGGGGGGTTAATTGGATTTTCTAATCTGACTTTTTGATGTGCCCATGGCCATAAAATTGACATTCTGAACAAAATTATGCCACAAGGCAATTACTGGAGGAAAATTCACACACGGAGGCTCGTGCACCCGGGCCTGCTTGTTAAGTGTTGGTAGTGGAGAGGACGCTCAAGATTCTAATTTTTAGGGAGTAAAGCAGCGACCGTACCGAGGCAGACAGGATATTAAAGAGCAAAGACTAGGAGATTAGGCCTTGTTAAAGTGATACGCTTCATCATCGGATTAGAAATGTCCTGTTATGACTTCTTTACATCAGTTTAATTTGGCCAAGATCATGCTGGCCCATCATCGAATAATGACCAACCTGTTGGCCTTGATAAAGTCTTGATCTGACCCCATACCATACATGAGATTAATGTTGCCCAAACCAACCATTCTTTGAAGGACCAGTCAACCATTAGAGTAAGTTCACACAGGGTTTTTAGGACCAGAACCTGAGGCGAAGGCTGCCTCAGCTTCCGGTCCAAAATACGGGTAGCTGCGACTGGATGCCGATGCAGTGCACTGGCATTCAGTCGCGCACTCCGCTCCAGATTAGGCCCAAACGGGCCTATTCGGGAGGGAGTGTCTTTAGGCGAATGTCGCGAGACGCATCCGCCTGAAAGAATGAGTGGGTCGCTTCTTTTTTCCAGCCGAACCTGATCCCGATCACAGTTGTGAAATTTGCTCGATCACCGATCGTAATCCGATCTTTTCCGATCTCGATAGCTCAACCCTAGTCACAAAAAGTTAACTTTCTTTGTTACTATTAACGTTCCACACCACTGGCAAGGTTTTTCACATTATTTCAGAACATATGCTTGCTCTCGTCCCTTAGGTACCAAAAATATTAGGGTACTGAGGTGGGTACTGCTATTGGGCAAAAAGACTTGGATTACGACCAGCCTTCAAGTTCATCACAGTTTTTTATGAAAAGTTTTCCAAAAATAAACTGATCAGTGGATCGATCTGCGATCAACTGTAATCTCATAGTAAGTGTTCAGATTCCCTGCCCCCACAGGCCCCCACAGTGCCCCCATAGGCAAAAGTGAGCATTACAAGCTGTCCATGGAAATCATGTTTCTGACATTAGCTCAATTCATGGATGTGTTGGGTCTGCTAGAACTTGACCGGCTCGTAAATGAAGGTGTTTAACCCACTCCTTCAAAGGAGATCATCTCCATGCACGGGACACTATTACAAACTCAGCACTGCTATATCAGTAACTATCTCCTCTAGGTACAGTACACACGGTACACGTAGACTAATAGTGAATCCATCTGTTCTATTATTTATAGAAGAGTCGCTGAACTATAAGATGAAAATAATTAGGACACTTTCCGAATGTTCTTGGCCTTCGGGAGCAGCTCCCGTAATAAAAGGAGGAAAAACATGTTAGCTGACAATTACAGTCTCAAGTTATGTTTTTAAGATCAGCGTGACTTTTTCAGTAAAACAATTGCCAATTCCATCCCGACAGCTGTGTCCTATCATGGGTGAAATCTCATTCTAGATGGTAAATCAAGCAGCCTCTGGTTGTCCCATTGACTTTGTTCATCGTCTGTGCAAGGTCCAAGTGACACCTACTGGTGAGCGACGTAGTTCATCTTCTGCCTGGCTCTCCGACACGAGCTTGGCTCAAGTCTCCCTCGCTTCTCTGGCCCTGTTCGATTGTGAATATCGAAATGAGCCAAACCCAAAGCAAACAGACAGTAATAAAAGGCTTGGCCGTTCATCCGTGTAGGAGAAAAACACAATCTGTGGCATTCATTTTCTTTCAAACTTGCACTTTATAAGAAGACGGAGGGTCAAGAGTCTGTATCGCGTCCAACACCTCAAGAGCTCTGTGTCCTCTGTCGGCCATCTTGTTCTTGGCCGCGCTTCTCCCTGGATGTGCTGCCGAATATTCCACCTTCCCCAGATTTAGTTCTGGAGGTGAAAATCATTCTTCTACAAAATAAAGCAAGTATTTTGGACACTTTGTACTGGTAATATAGATTTTTTCCGTCTATACACATATTTCAGACAGAATAGAAATCCTTACACTTAATAAAAATTTATAGAGTGTTTACGCTACGTTAATGGTTTTCACTTTATTTAATTTTTGAATTTATTTTTGAATTTATCTTATTATTTTTTACATTTATTTTGGGATTTATTTTAGTTATCACTTTTATGGGTTTTTTTGTTGTACTTTTAGAATATTTTCCCTATAGGATATATTTTATGTATTTTTTTAAAAAAATATATTTAAATGACTTGCCAATCGCCTATAGAATACATACATTCAGGTGACAGCTGTTTTATCTCTGCAAGGACGTACCTGTGATCCACAAGGAGCCCTATTTACTTACCCATCCCCACTTTTACTTCGCGGAAGCAAAGGCGGCTGTGAACAGGAGCAGAAATCGGTAAATGAGGCTGTGGGCCTGCGAACCCCACAAGCACAAGCCCTTTCCCGGAGTATAATGATCAGAGGCCCCGGGAAGGTGAGGGAACATAATAAACACTGTTACTTACCTCTCCTATGCTCTGCAGTCTGCAAACTTGTTTGGTGACGTCCCAGATGTAACTTGGGCCAGGCCGGCGCCATTATGCGTGAAGACGCTGGCCTGGCTCAGGTGAAGTCTGTTCCAACATTGAAGATAGCTGGAAGTAGCGGGGAGTGCGCCACAGCCAGGGAGAAGTAAGTAACATTGTTTTTTATATTTGTATCCGACCCTGCGTCTCTGATCGTTATACTCTGGGGTCTGAAAAGTAGTGTGTGCAGGGGTCACTATGGCGCATAATAGTGTATGCAGGAGTCACTATGGGGCATAATAGTGTATGTAGGGGTCACTATGGCGCATAATACTGTGTGCAGGGGACACTATGGGACATAATAGTGTATGTAGGGGTCACTATGGCGCATAATACTGTGTGCAGGGGACACTATGGGACATAATAGTGTATGTAGGGGTCACTATGGCGCATAATAGTGTATGCAGGAGCCACTATGGGGCATAATACTGTGTGCAGGGGCCACTATGGGGCATAATAGTGTGTGTAGGGGTCACTATGGGGCATAATAGTGTATACAGGAGTCACTATGGGGCATAATAGTGTGTGCAGGGGCCACTGACGTCCTGCTCCCCAGATGTCACTGCTGGGGCTTGTGATTGGGACTCAGCAGTCACATGGGGTGTGATGATGTCATTACGCCAGCTTACCCCACGTCATCGCTGGGGCCCAATCACAGGCCCCAGCAGTTAGGCCTTGCGAGTAGGACCTCAGTCCCTGGCCGAAAGAAGCTCCGGAGTGGATGCTGAGTGCAGGACAGGTGAGTATAAGTGTTTATTTATTTTTATTTTTTTTGATCACCTCCCCAGGGCTAACATCTATTGGAAAGGAGCCCAGCAATCGCTAGGCCTCCTTCCCATAGCAGTACGTATAGAGGTCAGGGAACCAGGTTTCCCCAACCACTATCATAGTGTAATGGGGCCCTGGCCATTTCCAGCTGGCTGTGGACCCCATACCCTACGGGCCCCGTCACTTGCCAGGGTTAACAGGGTGCTGACGTCAGCCCTGTTCTGAAGTCTATCCGTGTCTGGGGGAGGTGCAGAGAAATAATAAATGCTGATACTCACCTTCCCTTATCTTTCCTGGACTCCATTGTGCTCCTCCTCAGTTGTCTTCTGGCCTCTTGATTGACATTTGTGGCCCAATTACATGAGGAAGGGCAAAGTGAGTAATAACATGAAGCAAGTGGATGAAACATATTCATGAAACAAATCTAGTGACGTTCACCCATCCCGCATAATGTACAGTATACGGTGACAACCAGCAGAGTATACAGTGACAACCTGCACAGTGTACTATAAACAGTGACAAGCTGCAGAGTAGTCAGCGACAACCAGCATCTGGACGTAATGAGTAATACCGCACTGGTTTTGTACCCGCGCTCCTCTCCTCCTATCAGATAGTCCCCGCCCCCTCCAGATAATTGCTGAATTATTAATTGAATGAAAACAATTAGCAGCAATGTCAATATTGGAGCGGCGTCCCGGGCGCTGATAGGAGGCGAGGACGCGGCTTCATTAATCAGTCTCTGTGCTGACAACTTGTTACCACAGTAATATGAGCTGTGAAATGAGCGCCCAGAAGAAGAGCGCAACTTCTATAGGATTCTCATTATTTTTCCCACCGTATCGGTCACTTTGTAACAATTAAAATATATCATTTAGTTTGCACAACACGGTGAAAAAAAAAAACATCTTTACAGAAATTGGATCAGCGCCGAGAATCTATTTTTATCTAAGAATATCAATTATCGTAAATATACACATGATTTGAAAAATTCTTAAAGGGCCAGTACACCAAATAAAAGGGGCAGCCCATGACAACCAAAACATCGACAACCCCTTTAAGGGCTGGTTCACACGGGGATAAGCCCCATGCATTTTAGTCTTGATTCTTATGTGGGAAGCTGCATCAGAATTGGACCAAAACGCGCCTGCCACGACTGTCGCGGCTTCCGACAGTCGCGGCTTTCCCCTCCGGAGTAGGCTCAAATTAATAGGCCTAGTCCGGACGGCTGCTGCCGCGAGGCGGACGCCGGGGCTAAATTAGTTGCGGAGTCGCGGAGTTCCTTAAAGGAATGAATCACCTTTATTTTAAAAGCAGATGGGGAAATTTATCACTTTTTTTGTTTTTTAGTGTTTTTTCTGTCCGTTACTATAGGGGCAGTCATCTTCTCTGTGCGTCTCCACTGCTCTGTTACAGCATTTAGTGATACACTTTACAGCACAGTCATGGCCATAAGCAGCAATAGCCTGGAGTCGACTCATTGAGGTCTTTTCTGTGCAGGGCAGGAGCGTAGATAAGCTGTGACTTCATATATTGTATGTAGTGGATGCAATGATGAGTCAGTAGTGATATCTATAGAGGTGTTATCTTCTAATGCAATCCTGTCCGTGATGTAAATGATGAAAATGCTGCAAAGAAATCCCCTACGCAATTGGCAAGTGTTAGTTTATTATTAGGCGTTGTGGCCAGAGTGAAAATTGCAGGATTTAATGCCTTTTTTAAAAAAAATATATATATATACACAGTGTTGGACAAAAGTATGCCCCCTGCAATTCTGTCAGATAATACTCATTTTCTTCCAGAAAATGATTGCAATCACAAATTCTTTGGTATTATTATCTTCATTTAATTTGTCTTCAATGGAAAACCACAAAAAGAATTGTCAAAAAGCCAAATTGGATATAATTCCACAGAAAACATAAAGAAGGGGGTGGACAAAAGTATTGGCACTGTTTGAAAAATCATGTGATGCTTCTCTAATTTGTGTAACTAACAGCACCTGTTACTTACCTGAGGCACCTAACAGGTGGTGGCAATAACTAAATCACACTTGCAGCCAGTTGAAATGGATTAAAGTTGACTTAACCTCTGTCCTGTGTCTTGTGTGTACCACATTGTTCATGGAGAAAAGAAAGAAGACCAAAGAACTGTCTAAGGACTTGAGAAGCAAAATTGTGAGGAAGCATGAGCAATCTCAAGGCTACAAGTCCATCTCCAAAGACCTGAATGTTCCTGTGTCTACCGTGCGCAGTGTCATCAAGAAGTTTAAAGCCCATGGTGCTGTGGCTAAACTCCCTAGATGTGGACGGAAAAGAAAAATTGACGAGAGATTTCAATGCAAGATTGTGCAGATGGTGGATAAAGAACCTTGACAGCTCAGTGCAATCCCCTTGAAGATGATTGAGCTGCAATACCAGGCGCAACCTGTCAACTGTTTCTTTGGAAAATTAGCAGACATCTCCCCCAACTAGCACTTATGATGTCACCATGATAACCTGTGCTCTCAATGTGCTGCCTACAGCTGCCACTAGGTGGAGATAGTAGCTGATTACATACTGTTTTCTAATTGAGTTTAATGTATCACTAATATTGAAGCTCCTCCTAGTGGTGACTACTGTCAGGTAGAACTTTATCATTCAAATATATGCTATACAGGGAATTTGGAGCTCTGTATCAAAAAAAGGAGCTCTGACTACTGTATATTTAGCTCAAAATTATTATCCAGCACAAGTTTTGTTCAACTATGGGCATTCCCTTTAAGGGCTTTGTACAGTTTTGCAGTTATATACCCATCGTAAATGGTGAAGAGTAGAAAATTGCTAAAAATCCAGATATCATGTGGCTTTTTAATAATGCAGCATCATGGCGGCCGTGGTTGTATCTGCTGGAAAACAGCTGTTGCCTCGCTTGTGGTGACAAGAAAGCGACACGTAAATCATCAGAATGGTTAAAACCACTTGGCCAATATAATCCTTGAAAAGAGCAGTTTATGTCTGTCCTAAATCAGTAATTATATTTAACGAGGGATCATATCAGCGCTCTGGAGAATTCCATCCCAAATATTCCATCTCTGCTTTGTAGATTTTCAATTTCAGAGAAACAATCAAGACATTATTCACGAAACAGAGAGCTAATACCACTGAAATGAGAGTCATTAGTGAGCGCTGATGTGTGCATGTGCTCCACGCAACGGCCCTCCCTGTACAGGAGGAAGCAGCCGCAACCACACCGATAATAGGATTTACAGGTTGCTTCTTAGTCTGGTTTTCCAATGGACATTGCAGCTGGAAAACTGTTTCTCATTGTCTGATAATCTGGCACCTATCATGTACTCGTATGTGCTGTGTATTAGTGGACTAGTGAGGTCGGGAAGGAGAGGATGAAAACAGATTGGCTGTTGTATATAATCTGCATATAAAGATGCGTCACTTTCTAAGTATATTACATTACTTATCTTAAAACTGATTCTGGCTAGCATGCTGCATTATACTTCAGAGCTGCACTCTCTATTTGCTGACCGCGTCACTGTTTACATAAATTACTTACCATATATTGCAGTGATTCTGTGTAACATCCTGTATTATACTCCAGAGCTGCGCTCACTATTCTGCTGGTGCAGTCACTGTGTACATACATTACATTACTTATCCTGTACTGATCCTGAGTTACATCCTGTATTATACTCCAGAGCTGCGCTCACTATTCTGCTGGTACAGTCACTGTGTACATACATTACATTACTTATCCTGTACTGATCCTGAGTTATATCCTGTATTATACTCCAGAGCTGCACTCACTATTCTGCTGGTGCAGTCACTGTGTACATACATTACATTACTTATCCTGTACTGATCCTGAGTTATATCCTGTATTATACTCCAGAGCTGCACTCACTATTCTGCTGGTGCAGTCACTGTGTACATACATTACATTACTTATCCTGTACTGATCCTGAGTTACATCCTGTGTTATACTCCAGAGCTGTGCTCACTATTCTGCTGGTATAGTCACTGTGTACATACATTACATTACTTATCCTGTACTGATCCTGAGTTACATCCTGTATTATACTCCAGAGCTGTGCTCACTATTCTGCTGGTACAGTCACTGTGTACATACATTACATTACTTATCCTGTATTATACTCCAGAGCTGCACTCACCATTCTGCTGGTACAGTCACTGTGTACATACATTACATTACTTATCCTGTACTGATCCTGAGTTATATCCTGCATTATACTCCAGAGCTGCGCTCACTATTCTGCTGGTGCAGTCACTGTGTACATACATTACATTACTTATCCTGTACTGATCCTGAGTTACATCCTGTATTATACTCCAGAGCTGCACTCACTATTCTGCTGGTGCAGTCACTGTGTACATACATTACTTATCCTGTACTGATCCTGAGTTACATCCTGTGTTATACTCCAGAGCTGTGCTCACTATTCTGCTGGTATAGTCACTGTGTACATACATTACATTACTTATCCTGTACTGATCCTGAGTTACATCCTGTATTATACTCCAGAGCTGTGCTCACTATTCTGCTGGTACAGTCACTGTGTACATACATTACATTACTTATCCTGTATTATACTCCAGAGCTGCACTCACCATTCTGCTGGTACAGTCACTGTGTACATACATTACATTACTTATCCTGTACTGATCCTGAGTTATATCCTGCATTATACTCCAGAGCTGCGCTCACTATTCTGCTGGTGCAGTCACTGTGTACATACATTACATTACTTATACTGTACTGATCCTGAATTTGTACTGATTCCATTTCCAAAACAGAGGCCCTTGTGACACCACATATATTACTCACTGACATATTTTTTCCAGTATCCCTGTTAAGAAGACCTTTCACCACTGCCAGCAATTCTAACTCTTTGCATCCATCTATAGGCACTGCTCCACTGATTCCAGCACAGTTGGAATTTTTTCTCTAGCTCCTACCATTCCTGAGCAATCAATTATGTTAGTTTCAGCACAGTTATGCTCCCTACTGTCAGGTGGGGCGGTCTCTCTCTGTCTGCTCTAGTCCTGGACCGCCCACCTTATTGTAGGGAGCATAATTGTGCTAAAACTAACAGAAATGATTGCTCAGTACTGGTGGGGGCTAGAGAAAAAATTCCAACTGTGCTGGAATCAGTGGAGAGGCGCCTCTTGAAGGGTGTTAGTTATAGTGGGTGGAGGTGATGAAAGGTTTTCTTGAATATCACAATATGTGCCCCCTGCTTAGTTGAACATAAGAAATAACCCTAGCTGGGCAGCAATAATAAGTCCTAGAATGTTATATCGAGCTCTCTTAGTAATGCCCAGCCACAGTTGCAGGAAATTTTCACTCTGCAGATCGATCGGTGAGTCACTATTCATCTTGTAGTCTGCCACCTATACACAGTATTAATGCACAGATCAATATGGTGGGCAGCGAAGGATATTGTCAGAAATTTTCACGCAAAAAAGGCAGACATTTGTGTCTCTTCAGACAAAGACAGGCTACTTTGTTTTCTTGCTGTTATGCTACAATTTCATGAAAATTGGAGCCTAAGTGATAAATTTATTGATCGCCAGCATACAGGTGGGACGCGAGCTTTTAAGGATATTTACCAGCATATTTTTTTTGGGTCTCGTTGACAATAAAAGTGCCTGTTAAGATCAGATTAGCCCCTATTCATTTCCTGGCTCAATAGGAAGAAAAAAATATTCGCTGCTTCCTAATATCTAAAACGCATTGAACGGGACACTATCGTGAGACTCTTTCGACTGGGAAATCTTCAAGACCTCCATAAAGGGTCAAACAAAGGTCATCTTACGAGTATACACTGGGGTAAATGTGACGCGTCTTGGCCCAACTCTCATACCTTGAGCTAAAATTTTCCCGGTTTGCTACACATGTGGGTGTGGCTTCACAGAAAGGGGGCGTGGCAGAAAGATGTATCAAACTTGCGGTATAGAGCAAGCAGCCATTCACACAGGAATATTATGCGGATATGGGGGCGGATTCCACCCCGGAATTAGTGGAAGGTTTTTCCCAAATTCTGCCTCCCATGGTAGAGACTGCAGTAGGAGGTTGAAAATATAAGGATCCTGCTCAATCGTGCCAATGTGTGATCAACCCTTAAGCCAAGGGGTTGGGGTACCAAGTAGCTTCTAACCCACTACCCCAGAAACCGTAAAATATATACCCAGTATATAAAAATGACTTTTTTTTTAACAGATTTTAATGGCAGGTTGTACTACTTAAAAAAAAAAATAGAGAAATGCGAAAAATGGACTTAAAGGGAGTCTATTAGAGATGAGCAAGTAGTATTCAATCGAATGTCTCACTCTCATAGGAATGCGTGTAAGCGGGGCCACATGGTGGCTCAGTGGTTAGCATTGCAGCGCTGGGTCCTGGTGTTCAAATCCCACCAAGGGCAAAAAAACATCTGCAAGGAGTTTGTATGTTCTCCCCGTGTTTGCATGGATTTCCATCCCATATTACAAAAGACATACTGATAGGGAAAAATGTACATTGTTCAGCCGCTTACACGCATTCCTATGGGAGTGAGGTATTCAATTGAATACTACTCGCTCATCTCTAGAGTCTATCGTTGAATAAATCGATTTTCAACTAATACTACGTAGGAATAGCCTTTACAAAGAATATTCATCTCATACCTTCACTTTGCAGGTTCTCACCGCCGTTTTTTGTCTTTCTGTGAATTAGAGAGCACAGGGGCGTTCCTCATGTGCTCCGAGCATAGGCTCGTCATCGTCCTCAGCACCGCCTTTGTGTCTTCTTCATCACACTGCCTGCTTGTTGTTGTCTTACCTTTGGGATCAAAATCCTGCGCATGCACAGTTGTCACATTGTCGCTTCAGGCTCGGGCCAACTTGCGCATGCGCAGGATTTCGATCCTGAAGATAAAATCGTCAGCGTAGAGACAAGGAACTGAAGCAAGGGGTGCCATGAAGAAGACACAGTGTTGGTGCTGCGGGCGATGACGAGCCTGCGTTCGATTTATTCAATGCTAAACTTCCTTTAAAAAATTGCAACAAAAATACAGATAAACGAGCTTATGTAACACCAATAAAGACTTAAAAACAAGGCAAGAGATCGCTATTAAAACTGTACGCTCTAAAGAAAACCCCAAAATGTGTGAAAAAGTCCGTTCTTGAATTTTTTTAGGGGAGACGTTCCAGACAGATAGAGCATACCGTATGTCAGTCCGATTCCCTGGTGTAGACATTAAAGTGGAGCCAAGCTGCCATAGCTTCTACAAAACCCCAATTTAGAATTGCAAAAGCAACAAAACTCTATAAATTATTTCTCCTGATTTTAAGTTCCCAGAGACTAAAATAGATCTTGGCAAATGTGTAGAAACATTCAGGAAGGAAGGATCCGTCCAGGTCGCTCCCCGCTCTGTTAAATATTGCAGGTGTCTGTGCACACGGGGAGACCGTTTAGCCATAAATTGTGGAAATAGCTGGAGCTCTATTCACTGACTGATCGCTGAAGACTCCAGCCCCATTCATGGTCAGGCTGGATGTGCCGGGAATTGTGATCATTTAGTTGGCCATATTGTAAATGATCTGCAGATTGCTCGGAATGGATGTGCGAGCAGAGCCTTTATTTCCAGCCTCCTGTCTGCCGCGGCCGCAGCTGAATTTAATTCTCCGCTCATACAGAAGTTTCGTGTCTTCGGATTTCTGTTTATTTCCCTTTTATAGAAATCTTTCATCGTTCTGTTATTTTCACTGTTTTGTCATCTTTTGGTGTGCTTTTCAAGGGCATCTGGATTTCTTCTATTACCACCTGTGTTTTAGAATACATTATAGCGATATATTACAGGGAGGGGGTTGCTGGCTCCTGTACACACTGTTCTTTCTCGATGACGCCCAGTTCCTAACACTCCGGGGTTGGTAAAATGGACAACGAGAGTTTATACAGAAGAGCAGGCACGTAACTTAGAATTTATATTATATGCCAGTACAGTCTATTGTTCTCTGTTATCAGCCATATATCAGGGAGATCATTGTAGTCTTTTTCTAGGGGACAGACGTTTGTGTATCATTATCTGCAATTCTCAGAGACACTTATAGACATACTAGCCTCTGCCCACGACTTTGTCTGCGTGTTGTTGGCGTCGATGATGCGCATTTATTTAGCAAATTCCTGCCATTGATGGTTTGCGTTTCAGCAGCTCTTAAGCTGTCCTGCTGCTGAACTTGTTCCTCACACCATGCCTGTGATTGTTCCAGCATCTCAGGAGCTGGCTAGGACGCCATATAATGAGCGTGTTGTTGGCGTCGATGATCCGCCTGCCCCAGCATTTCGGCAGCTGTCAAGCTGGCCTGCCGCTGAACTCGTTCCTTGCACCATGCCCGTAATTGTTCCGGCATCTCAGCAGCTCGCTAGGAAGCCATATAATGAGCGTGTTGTTGGCATCGATGATTCACCTACTCCGGCATTTCGGCAGCTCTCAAGCTGGCCTGCCGCTGAACTTGTTCCTCTCACCGTGCTTGTTATTGTTCTGGGGTCTCAGCAGCTTGCTGGGACGCCATATAATGAGGGTGTTGTTGATGTCAATGACCTGCCTGCTCTGGCATTTCAGCTGCTCTAAGATCCACTTGATGCCTAGCTTGCTCGATCCTCCTGAGCTCTGTTTGACTTCTGGCTACCTTTATAGCTCTTGTTGTTTTAGAATTTTGCCACAAATTATATTTTCTTTTTCCTGGCATGTTTAAAATTGGAAAACTGCCAATTTGGATTAAAGGGGTTTTCCTATGTCAGTGTCTCAGCAGTGGAGCAGATCAGATAATATGCAGATGTTTTCTGTGCGTTTACATAGAAAGATAACAGACCTGGCTTTATCAGCCAAGTACAATTAACTGACCTGGCAGCAAGAGTAGTTTAATATAGTATATGAACATAAATTCATAATGAATGAATGAAGCCATGTCATTTACCAGGATAAAAAGTAGCCTGTGTGTTAATCCAGGTTACAAACTATCTATGTGTTAAATCTTATCCATATCCGTTTCAGCCATTTTTGCGTGATTGAGTAACAAATATCCAAAACCACATACTTTCACATTTATAATAGTAGGATTCCCGTCCTGGAACGCTATGTAACATCTCTAGATCCAAGTACTGACCAGTGTCAGACTAGTCTACCAGATCACTACGGGATTCTCCAGTAAGTCCAGCAGCTAACACAATAAGTTTCACCCTACTATATTTATCTCAAGGCAGACTACAGGTCACATGACTAAGATAACACATGTTTATATAAGTCTATGGAAAGGGGAAGAGGATAGAACAGAAAGTGCATGGAATAAGAGGAGAAAGACAGGTTCAGTCTGTCGCTGGAGCTAAATAGAAGCTTTCTGTCACGACCAAAGCACATCAGTTCAAGTCAGTATTTCTCTGTGTATGTTCTACATGGTCCTAGTTGTCCTTATCCTAATGTTAAACTAGTTTCCACCTACCAGCTTAAAGAGAAATGCAAATTCCAGATATGGCATGAAAGCGGGAACTTGCTAAAAAAACGCAGAATATACGTTATATAAAGACCAGATATAATGTTACTCCTGATGTACACACATAACAGCTTATCCTGAAAATTCATCTGAAACAACGGGTACGGTTTAGGCAATTCTCTTGCACAGTGATGTTCCTGGCTACCTGCTGTGCAGGAAAAACCAACCAGCCATGTGTTGTCAATGGAGAAAGGGGAGTAAGGCACTGTTAGGCACCTTTCGGGGTGGCTTATTCCCCCTTAGAAGAAAAGGACCTGGCATTGAATTTCCACATGTCCAACCATTCATCCCAAGCGCGATACAGAAGGCCTTACTATACATAAGATATTTGGACAATTTTTCTAAAATTGGCAGGTTTAGTTGACTTTTGTCTTATGTGTATGAAGGCCTTAAAGGGGAGGGGCAGCACGTGGCTCAGTGGCTAGCACTGCAGCCTTGTAGTCTGCAGTCCTGGGTTAGAGTCCAGCAGGAGCAACATCTGCAAGGAGTTTGTATGTTTTCCCCGTGTTTGTGTGGATTTCCTCTCATTCTACAAAGACATACTGATATGGGGAAAAAAAAAGTACATTGTGATCCCTATATGCTATTTACTCACTTGTCCGTTCAGCCATGGATCCAGCAGAGAGTCTTGTATGGGTCACCCTCTGTCTGTGCACAAGCGCCTCAACCAACCCGTGGGTGAACGGTGGTGCTCTACTACTGTTTCGGGGAAATAGGGTAAACAAAACAAAAGCCTTCTCGGTTGAGAACTAACTAAACATAGGAAAACTGTTCCCTGTCTATACAGAAGCATGGCTACCAGACTCCCACCTTGGCAACAACTACGGGTGGCACAGTACTTGCTTTGTAGATTCGATTTGGAAAGATCAGCTCTGTCAGTGTGGTGCCCCCCTTCCCAGTCCTCACACACAGACTAATATCAGGCCTTGATTATCCAGCTGACCTCCCTGGTGTGGGTCTTTACCAATCACCCTTTTAGGTGCCTGGCTTGAATATACCTGTCCACACCCTTCACTCTCTCACACTATGGTGACACATTGGTTTGTGCAGGAGCTGTATTCGTAAAATGGTTGATTTCTTTTCATCGTGAGGGTTTGGAAAGTTACTCCAATTTGTATTTCAGATGCATTGAAGTAATGCAATAAGATGGTTGCAGAGGTGCACAGGATCTGATTTTATAAGAGAGAATTGTGAGGGATGAGGCAACCTGTGCCCCATCTCTCAGCCATACCATTGTTTCTTCATGATCTGCAAACACAATGCCTGGAAATACTGCATTATATTACACGTCTTTAAGAAAGTGCAAGTTGAAAGAGCAGACCATTACACAGATATACTTGACAGCTAAAAGCATAATCATCTCTGCCGTCTCCAGTCTCATCTTACAAGAGGCTTTTGAATCACTGCCACATTACGGCATCTCGGAAGCAAGAAAAGTGATGCAACTGAACTCACGGCATTGTCTAAAATGAATCTTCATCTACAGTTTATTAACTGTACATCTTTACGGTCACCAACCCAATCAAATCAAATACCATTGACTGCAAAACTAATTTAGCGCTCTGATGGTGTATCAGTGATCCCGTGTCCAGACAGGAATACGCAGCCATCTTGTAATCATTTGCTCGCTGAGCGCTCATCTTGAACATGTCTGTAGGATGGATTACACCGGAAATAAGGAACAAGCAAAAAAAAAATCAGTTCTTGGTGTTAAAGAACCCGACAGAGTATAATATCTCTTTTGTATACACCTTGAGGTGGATGCTGATGACATCACAGTGCCCGGTGTTGTGATGTCATACTGTAAAGTGCTTAGCCAATTAGGTTGCGCTGGGGTTCTGTTCTTTGGGGACCCGAAACACAGAAACCCAATCTGCTTAAAAAGAGGCTACCCGTGGATACCCACAGACTCCATAGACAATAATGGGGTCTTTCCGGATTTTTCAGGCAGAATGGTAATCATGAAACGGAGACTGAACGCTAGTGTGAACCTAGCCTTAGAGTCTACTCCTTGGCCCTGCCATCTGTATAAGGCAGAAAAGGAAGGCTGTGGGCCAACTCTTGCCTCAAATCCCATAGTAGTCTCCCTTACACACAAACACAGTATTAGGGCCCGTTTACACGGGCACAGAGTGGACGGATTATGGCGCATAATCCACGTCATAATCCGCCCCCTCACAATGGTGGTTTATGGAGACCGCCACTCTTCTTTTTTCCACAAAAAGAAGCGAGCTGCCCTTTCTTCAGGCAGATTCCACAGCTCGTTGAGCCGCAGCGTCGCCTGGTGGCAGCAACCGCTGGAGTTGGCCCATTCATTTGAGCTGACTCCGGAGGGAGATGCCGCGACCGTGACAGTCGTGCCAGGCAGGTTTTGACCCGAGAGTGACGCGGCTCCACACATCACTCTCAATACCAATATCTGCCCCACCGCCCCCCGCGTGAACTAAGCCTTAGGTCTAGTTTACACAGGGCAAGAGGGGACGGATTTTGACGCCAAATCCACCTCAAAATCCACCCCCTCACAACAGAAGTCTATGTAGCCCGCTAGCGTTGTTCCCACTCACAGAAAAAAAGAAGCAAGCTGCCCTTTCTTCAGGAGTATTCCGCAGCTGATTCTGCGGCGACACCACCCTCCAGACTAGGCCCATTCAATTGGGCCTGATCCGGAGCGAAAAACTGTGATGGAATGTGTTCACGCGGAGCCCCCTATGAACTAGCCCTTATACTTAAAAGAAATCCCATGAAGAGCAGCCAGGTGTCCTCCTTCTTGTGCCTGCAGGCGCTCATGACTTACGTCATCGCGCCTGCGTCGGGGCAGAGGTCCCACTCTGCAGTCAGTGTAGGCCACGGTCGCGTGGACCACAGCCTACACAGCTTTCAGCCGTATGTACATTTGCACATGCAGTTGAAAGCAGCGATTGTTCACTAACAGGGAATCTGTACCAGATTCCCCATTAGTGAGCCATTAAGGTGGCACGTGTGCCATGGGTTCGCCATCACGGGTATAGAGCAAGGCAGATCGAGAAGGGGAGTTCTTGGCCAAAAATTTACTATAACCCATACCTGAAAGCTGGCTTGAGTTATATCAGGAATCTACACCAGAACATCTTTATATTAAGGCCGGTGCCTAAGGCTCAGTTGGTGACGTTCTCTACGCCGTTCTTGATTTGGTATCGCCATGTCCAGAAACGTCCAAACTATTAAAGTATTATGTTATTTGTCCTACATGGTGAATGTGTTAAAAAAGAAGGATAATGTCAGAGTCCAGAATCCCTTGTTAACTCTGTCAAGTCTGAGAACATGAATCAAGTTTCATATACTTTATATGTATGATGTGTTTTGGAAATACTAATTTTTCCTTAATGAGGTTGCATGGATCTGAGACAAAGGATCTTAAAACCAAGATGGAGCTTGGTTGCTCATTGACACACCCTGTAACAGAATTCCACAGACTGGAGCAAGGAGGTGTCTGGCTGGACATTGAAGTTTGGAGCCAATGGGAGATGGACAACACTCAGGAATTCCAAAGGATGCATTAACCCCTCCTTTCTTTGTCTCTAAAGTGTGTGTACTTTCAATAAAGAGCCAGTGATGCTGAGATGGGCGAAGAGCATGGCTGGTTTGATACGGAACTCTGTGTCTGTCTCATTATTAGCGATTTGTGCACAAACATGCTCATTTAATTTGGACTGACTGATTGATCTACGATATAGTCAATTTGACTTTAAAAACTCCACTTCTGGTTCGGAGACAGCTCTGCCTTCCCGGTGGACTAGGACACAGGCCAAGGGCATAAAAAAGAGTTTTTTACAAACTATTTTCATATACTCTTTTTCTAATGGTCCAACAAAAAAATCTTCCATAGACATCATTAAAACACAAAGCAAAAATTTACGGCGCGAGCATCATGTTCCTAGGCATTTTGGCTGCCTCGCTCCTGAGATTTGTCAGGTCCATTTCCAAGATTCCTCAATGACCAAAAATAGCAGCATTATGAAGTTACCTCAACTTGGAGTATTCTCAATGACATCAATGCTACACCAGTCTTCAGAAGTCGAAATGATCCGGCATCGAGTGAAGCAGCTGCTATTGCTTCAGCCTCTCCCGATGGAGACTGATTCATATCTTGTACACCGGCCCAGGTGCCTGTAAATGAGCGAAGCCGAAATTTCTGCACCCTGGTGACCCAAAGAACTGTCACCAGTAATCATGGAAGCTTATGATTTAAAAACAATACGAGAGAAATAGAAGCATTGGTATTCATCCACTCATAGACCACTGAGATAATGCCACCTTAGTCAATCCTCTTATACCCTCACAGGGACATCATCCAAAAACAGATTAGATTTTGTAGAGTTCTTTATATAGCTTCAATGTGGATACAAAATGTTGTCTTGAAAAAAATACACTCAGAAGAAGACCTTCTTAGTACTTACAAGGACAGGGAAGAGGTCAACATGATAGGGATGTGACAACTTTGGGTTGGTGGGAGGCTTGGCGTAGTAAAATTACTTGAGATATTATACATTTATTGTATGATGCCATTATGTGCACCAAACCAAATTAGGCACTTACATGGCCACCATGGTGGTAGGAGGATCTCAGTGATGATCTTCTACCTACCGGCTGGTTTGGCATCACACGGAGGTTTAAGAACTGTATTCACATTCCTATATAGATAATAGAGATGGGGCGACCTCAGGATCCTGCTCATGTGTGCATATCAAGACAAGGTAAATACAACTCACTTTACTGCCCTAGTGCAAGATATGGCTTGTGACAATGTACCTGGCCTACGGGGCAAAACCAGGAGTCGGAACATCTAGGATCACAGGAAGGATGGGCAGCGGTAGCAACACTGTTGGGCCTCTGCAACAAAAGAAGACATGATCGCTCATGATATGTGAGAGCCCCACAGTTCTATATAGATATAGGAATAAATTGTTTAGGGTTCCTTTTCCTGCAAAGTCACAGGAGAACATCTATGGGAACCTGTTACCAACCTGGTGGTCTCAAGACTGGTTCTTATGAATCCATCTTCAGACTCACTTCTTAATTCTCACCCACGGTTTAGGTCAAGAAGTTGGTGTGTTAGGGGAGCATCATCCTTTTAACCCCCAGAACCCGATAAAGACACTTCCACCTCCCTTCTATTCTTTATTAGTGACCAGGAACTATAAGCTACCGTATTTTACGGACTATAAGGCGCACTGGACTATAAGCCGCATTGCCCATGAGCGCCTTATAGTCCGTCTCGGTTCATATATAAGGCGCACCGGACTCTTATCTTATTGAAAGCGGCGGCAGGCAGACTTTGCCAGCGGCCGCTTAACCCCCCGCGTGCCAGCCGCTTCTATTGGAAGCGCTCGGCAGGCGAGGAGGGGCTCTATCAGCAAAATCATGCTGATAGAGCCCAACCGTAAACGTTAGGTTAAACTACCCCCCCCCCCCCCCGTTTTAAAATAAAAGCCTGAAACAGAATGTGAAACTTACCGAGCGGTGCAGGGTGGGCGGGCATTCAGGCCTCCTCTTCCTCCGATGTTCCGTCCTCCTCCGGCGCTCGCAAGCTGATAATGGCCAGGGCACATGCGCAGTAGAAGCATTATGATATTGCGCATGCGCCCCGGCCATTATCAGCGAGCGCCGGAGGAGAAGGACGGAACATCGGAGGCAGAGGAGGCCTGAATGCCCGCCCGCCCGCCCTGCACCGCTGGGTAAGTTTCACGTTCTGTTTCAGGCCGGCGTGACAGCAGGGCTGCCGGACACTTCCCATTCATTTCTATGGGAGCCGACATGCGAGCGTTCCCCATAGAAATGAATGGACTGCTTTTTTCCATTCATTTCTATAGGGAGCGCTCGCATGTCGGCTCCCATAGAAATGAATGGGAAGTGTCTGTCCATTCATTTCTATGGGGAGTGCTCGCATGCCTGCTCCCATAGAAATGAATAGGAAGTGTCCGGCAGCCCTGCTGTAACGCCGGCGTGTACGGCTGTGATACACGCCGGCGTTCGGTAGTGTGAATGCACCCTTACGGTGCCTTTTATGTATGTATGGAAGCGGCACGCAGTCTTTGCCGGCGCTTCCATCCATATATAAGCCGCACCGGACTATAAGCCGCACTTACGATTTCTGAGGAAATCGTAGGTTTTTATGTGCGCCTTATAGTCCGGAAAATACGGTATTAGTCAAACACATTGGTCTTTTGTATAAGGAAGGTCCTCTTACTTGAAGCCTTGAGATGAACTCCAGGACCCAATCGTCAAAGTTTCTTCCACTACTCATGCTTTGACTTGTTACTGATCTTATGGTGGCCTATTGTCAGGAGACAACCCGAACAGTCAGAGCTACAGTGCTAAAATAGAATATTATACCCTAAACCATTGCTATAGGGGTTGTAATAACAAACACAACCTGTGGACAGGTGTGGCGCTGTTTATTGAAGCCAGCAGTCATCTTTTTTAAACCTGTACAATCCACTTTATACGGAGCACATACATTTTACTTGTAGATGAGAAACAGGTTTTTTTTCCAGCTAAGGAGCCACGAGAGTGTAAGATTCATCCCAGTAGTAAGACCAAAGGCTCCTTTTAAGAAAGCCAATTAATGGTTGGCGGAGAGAGATATCGTGTTGCACTATTTAACGGATCTGATCAGTTCCACTGAATAAAATGTTTAAGTAAAATAAGAGCTTATCCCTGTATAGTTACTGCTGGAGAGCTGCCTTATTGATTTACAAGAATAGAGTCGGGAAAGGTCAGATGTATTCATGGAGCGACTGTGGACCGAGCGCGGATGTGCCCTGAATGCCGTACGCCAGCTCATTCAAAAAATCATACATGCTCTTTGTTTTGGGTGTGCCGGTATTAGATGGAGAATACGTTGAAGGGCATGACATGGCCTAGTCATGAATGATAACATCTAATGGAGAAACGAGATAGGAGATAAAGATATGATAACTAGGGGTCCCGATCAGAAGAATAGGGGCTCCTGAGTCTCCTACGTAAATAGATTGGTACCGGGCTTCATTTCCCATTGGCAGGTTGGAATAGATATATCTGATAATGCTCTGAATGCCCCATCTTAAAGGGGTTTTCCAAATCAAATCAAATCAAATAAGCTTTATTGGCACGTCCGAATGGATATTTGGCATCGCCAAAGCTAGTAAAGTGTGTGTGTGGGGGGAGTTGGCGTCGAGGGGGAGAGTACGAGGGGGGTGGGGTGGCTGATTTGGGGTATAACAGTCCATGGAGTCTCATCTTCCTCTTAGTTGGTGACCACTATATGGGGAGGTGGGGTGGGGTGGGTGGTTTGGGGTATAACAGTCCGTGGAGTCTCATCTTCCTCTTATTTGGTGACAGCTGGACACGTATTGGGCAGCGATCTCCGCAGTGGCCTCTTCTTCTCCCAGTAGGATGTAGAGTTTCCTCTTCTCATCTGCAGATATGAAGTCTGGGATGTGGGCAGAGAGCCTTTGGTAGTAGACGGCCCTCACAGCTGAGTATTTGGTGCAGTGTAGCAGGAAATGAACCTCATCTTCTAGGGCCCCCTGGTCACAGTGTTGGCACAGTCTATTCTCCCATGGCTTGTACGTCTGCCTGTGTCGCCCCGGCTCCATCTCCAGGTTGTGGGCGCTCAGTCTGTTTTGGCTCAGGGTCTGTCTGTGTTTGGGGTGGCGTATTCTTTCCAGGTAGGTGGCCATGGTGTAGTTCCTTTGCAGTGACTGGTACACAGTGAGTTTACATATTCACAACCTACCCTTAGAATGTTTGATTAGTGGAGGTCCAACACCTAGGACCCCTGCCCACTAACTGCTCGAGGAGTGTAGTACCAAATAGAACCTATGGACATGTGTGGCACTGTTTTTTGAAGAAAGCAGCCATCTTTTTTCTAAACTTGTACAACTCCAGATGGTCAACCAAATGGAAATCCCCTTGAATTATTGGAGCTTTATCGGAGCTATCTACATCCCTTTACCCCAGAAAAAAGTAAATGATTAATATTTTTATATATATATTTTTTTTTTATATCAGTCTTCCCTAACAACACTTTATCCTGTTTTTCGTAGGTACGATACAATTATCAACCAGTGGGAGACGGTAGCTGCTCTTCCTAAACCGGTACACTCTGCGGCAGCCACTGTTTGTGGGGGAAAGATCTACGTGTTTGGTGGAGTGAACGAAGCGGGCAGGGCGGCCGGAGTGTTGCAGTCCTATGTGCCTCAGACCAACACATGGAGCTTTATAGAATCGCCTATGATCGGTAAGTTCCTACGTGATATCGCTCGTGGCCTCTCTGTTGGTCTAGTCTTCATTTTTAGGACCTAGAAGAGGTGGAGTCTTACAAAAACGAGGATTTACATACAGAATTGTGGTTTATGGCTATGTTCATAAATGTTCTAAATTCAGTTTTTAATACCTGTCCATCTATGGGCCCATTGACGTGGTAGAATCTGACGCTGATTTTGAAGACGGATTCTGCCCCCAAATCAGCAGAAGATCACAACAGGTCATGTTATCTACCCTCAGCCTGGATATACATAGACCTACATTTACTATTAACTAGACAGTGCAAATATAAACAGGCCATCTGGAAATCCACCAGATTTATCACAGTCACTAATTTTTGATGTAATTGTGGCCCATTTTGGTGCAGCATGGTGCAGCATTTAACTCACACCCCTTTTAATGAGAATCCGCACCCACATATCAGGTAGGAAGATTTATAGCCCAACCTAGATGCACCAGAGACATGCCATGTTCACACCAGTGTCTAGTCATATCCACAATAGTAAATCGGGGCCATAGAGTTTTTGTAGTTTTTGTGGTGCAGATTTTTATGCTTTTTTGACCCAAAGCCAAGAGCGGATTTAAAAGTAATGGGACGTATAAAGGACGGACTTATACGTCTCCTTCCTGCTGAATCCACAATTGTTTTTTCCAAGAAAAAAACTGCAAAATCTACACCAAAAAAGCAACAAAAACTCCATGGGTGTCTCCAGTGGCTCAGTCCTGCTATCTAACCTACTTAGCTATGGCCATACATTTTACAATTTGGACGGCCATCATGCAGTTGAGGATCGGATCATTTGTAACAAAGATTCCACCATGTGACAGTCGGCCATTTGTTGGCCAAATTGGCCATTTCGACAGACAAAAGTCTAATGTGTATATCTGGCTTTAGCTCATGCCCCGATAGTTTGCTATAATGCACCAGTACAGGTGAATTCTACCACCCTGAAGACCAGGCTATGTAGCCCCATGTACACAATGGTAGTTGTGTGTGCTGGGACAGACAGCAGATGGGTGACATGGGAGTTTTCCATGGACCCTATCAATAGAATAGACGGACCGAGCTGTAAAGAAGGTCAGGAATAGTACCTGCTCCATAATTAGTGGCTTGATCCTACTACAGCCCTCATAGAAATGAATGGGTCTGTATGCCATCTGTTATAGCACTATGCAGGGTCGGACTGGGGTGCCTAGGGCCCACCAGTGGGATTATTTCCAGGGGCCCACCCTACTGCCATATTAAATATTGCCCGTCCAGTTTTTGCCATTATGCACGTTTAAAGTGCATTTTCACACACAATACAGTGTGCAAAACAGAACTGTATTGTCATTTGTACTAAATTGATCACTTTTAGCTGCGCCTTGGTTTACTGTCTTTGAATAGAAAAAAATATTTTATTTTATATATGGGTATGCATGGTGAATATCATGGTGAATATTGACAGGAGTAACAATCACACAGGGACTCATCTATAGCTTATGCGTCCCTTCATAGCTCATTCAGATGTGACAGAATTCTGCACCAGAATAGAAGCCAATTTCTACTTGCCTCAACTCCCCTAGGCAGTAGGGAAGCAAACCGAGCAAACCTCAGCAAACCGAGGTCAAACCAGAGAGGCAAAACAGTACCAAATCACAATCCAAAAGAGTAGTCAATAAGCCAAGAAGCAGAGATCTGTAAATACAAAACAAGAGCAAGGACAAAGCAAAGTCAGAGACAATATCCAGCAAACATTTAAGGAAGCCCAGAACCCGTCTCAGGCTTGATTGGCAGATAAGCTTTCAAACACAATGCAAACACCCCTTAGGGTGCATTCACACGGTGGAAAATGGCTGAATTTGGTGTGGAATCTGTGACAGATTCAGCGCTGAAAAAAAAGCCTCCCATTGACTTCAATGGGTTCCTTTTTCTGCAAAGCAACCCATTGAAGTCAATGGGAGGCTTTTTTTTTAGCGCTGAATCTAATGCAGATTCCACACCAAATTCAACAGTATTTTCCTCTGTGTGAATGCACCCTAACAATAACAACACAATGACAAGAGACCAGGAGCAGGTACTCATAAGCAGACAGGCCTCCTGCACTGTACAATGCAGCAAGAGAATGGTGCAGGAGTTCGAACGGGTGAGCACGTAACATGAGTATAATTTTTCTTTATAAGGGGTCATTCACATGGAGTAACGCCTCACGTGTATCAGAGGCGTACGTGCCGAGCACTTCCCATTCACTTCAATGGGAGCGCTCGTAGCACCGCCGTTACGGCGGCGTTATGAGTGCTCCCATTGAAGTGAATGGGAAGTGCTCAGCAGCCCTGCCGTAACGCCGGCGTGTACGCCTCTGATACACGTAAGGCGTTACTCCATGTGAATGGCCCCTTATGCTGTGTTTTTTTCTCTTTCAGGTTACGATGATCCATTGGATTATGTTGGATTCCATCGATGATCATCATTTTTGTTTTATTTTTTTTAAATTCTTTAATAAAATGGTCAACGATTTGTCTATTTCAATAAAAACAAATTTCTTTCACGTCTTGAGTTTTTATAAATACTTTCTTACGCCTTAATAATGGTGACTGGTAGACGGCATCCATTACTAAGGTGTGGCTTAGCATTAGTGGTGAATATTTTAGCACTAACCCTCCAATTATTACCCCGCTACATAACGCTGAGAAGAATTGGTTATCATCCAATACCCGGCTGTTTAATAGAGACTGATGAGGATTGGGGCAGTCGCAGGCTGGAATTATTAGGGTCAGTGCTTATTTTGACGCTAAATCCGCCTCAAAATCAGCCTCCAAAAAAAGCCTCCCAATAGAACTCAAAATGAGCACCAAAAAACTCAGTGTGCACTGACCCTTAGGCTGGAAAAGGCCGAAAACAACAGGCTGGTATTATAAGGCTGGAAAGGGCCGAAAACCATGCCATTTCCACCCTTGTAATGTCAGGATACTGCTTGTTATATCTGTCTGGCTCAGAAATATTGGGGGGATTCTATGTTGCTTCATAATAAGAAAAAAAAATGACATAGGGTCCCCCCAATTTTTCATAACCAGCCAGATATAACAAGCAGCAGCAGCCTGACATTACAAGGGTGGTAAGAGCCATGGTTTTTGGCCCTTCCCAGCCTTATAATACCAGCCTGCGACCACCCCAATCCCCAGCAGTCTCTTTAGACAGCTGGGTATTGGACGATACCCAGCTCTTCCCGGCACCCCTGATGGTGTTGGGTACCGGGGTAATAATTGGAGGGTTAGTGCTAGACTATTCACCAGCTAACACTAAGCCACACCTTAGTAATGGATGCTGTCTATCAGACAGTCGCCATTACTAAGGGGGTAAGAAAGTATTTAAAAAAAAAAAAAAAATCAAGAGACATGAGAGAAATTTTTTTTACTGAAATAAAAACGCCCTCAGACAACCCTCGTTGACTATTTTATTATAAAAAAACAAAAACGATGATCATCTGATCATCGATGGAGTCCAACGAATCCGATGTAATCCAAGCAATCCATCATAACCTGAAAGATAAAAAAAAAAACCTGTATGACGGAGAGATTGCCGCTGTTGTGAACGTAGCATAAGGCTATGGCTACACTACTACTTCCGTCATGCAACCAGTGTCACTTTGGGACTCTTTCACATTAGTAAATGAAGTCGCATTGGGTCCGTCAGGTTGCAATGTGACTCCATTCACTAACATAAGGGAAAGAATCACAGGGCGACACATCTTTGGTTGCATGACAGAAGTTATAGTGTAGCCATAGCCTAATGCTAGGTTCACAACAGCGGCAAGCTCTCCGTCATACAGGTCCACCATGGGACCAGAATGACGGAGAGGTGGGCTGTCAAAATGGCGGTTACACCCAGACAGTGGCAGACCTCATTAACATAATGAAGTCCGCCAGGTGTCAGCCATTTTCAAAGTGACAGGCATAAGTCCTGAGTGGTTTCTGCAACTTGGAAATTGTTATGCTGGAGCCCTAGAAAAGGGCACAAGCATAACAATAGAGTGGAACATTATCTATAGGGTGGGTGCACTACAACTCCCAGCAGCTCCAGATGCCCTGGAGCTGCTGGGAGTTGTAGTCCACCCACCCCATAGGTAATGTCCCACTCTATTGTTATGCTGGTGACCTTTTCTAGGGCTCCAGCATAACAATACAGTGAGACATTACTTATGGAGTGGGTGGACTACAACTCCCAGCAGCTCCAGGGCATCTGGAGCTGCTGGGAGTTGTAGTATTTGAAAGATTTGGGGGGCAAAATAGGGGACAATAAAAGCAGGGTTTTTTTAATTGTAAAATTCCCACTTACCTTGTCACTGTCTGCAGGTCTGGCCTCCGCTTCTTCAATCCAGCCGCCGCGCTCTGCTCTGACGCATCAGAAAAAGAGCTGCGGCTGGATTGGCCAATTCGTTTCCAGGATACATGGGGGCGGGCCCAACTACAGACGTTCTCCCGCGCCCATGTATCCGGCAGCTCTGCGTAGGTAGGCGACCGACAGGACACCAGGCTAAACGTCCTCCTGGGCAGGGGCCCGAATTGCAATGTCAGGGCCCCGATCGGTCTCCCCTGCCTATACGATTTCTTAAACAAAATGATCAAAAATATAGTCGGGGCCTGGGGCCCACCGGGGGATCACCCGGTGCTCCGGCAGGCCAGTCCGACCCTGGCACTATGCCTTATAGAGGTTTGCCTAGACTGGATACAGTGTGAGAAGTATTAGGTCAGAACAGGGATTAATCCTCTAAGTGTACACACAGGGGCGTAACTACCGGGGTAGCAGAGGTAGAAGCTGCCACAGTGCCCAGGACATTAGGGGCCCAGCGACAGCCGCTACCGCAGTTTTTTTTTCTTCTCAATAGGCCGTTATAGGCTGGAGTTACTCCAGATGGTAATGGGCCCTATTTACTTACCGATCCTGGCAGGGTCTGGGATCGGTAAGTAACGCCGCGGCCCCACAAACACTATTATTATACTCTGGGGCCTTTTCCAACCCCCCGAGTATAATGATAGGAGGCCCAAGAGAGGTAAACGAAAATAAAAACTGCTGTTACTTACCTCTCCATGCTCCAGACAGGCTTCTGGTCTACTTCTGTGATGTTCCTGACGTCATATGATCAGAGTCTGTGTCCTCGATCATGTGATGTCCCGGATGTCATTGAAGATGGCCAACACCACCAAGGAGTGCAGAGGAGCCAGGAAGAGGTAAATAGCAGTGTTTTTTATGTTGGTATCCCCCTCGGTCTCCGATTATTATACTCTGGGGTCTGAAAAGAGTATAATAGCCCCAGAGTATAATAATTGTTCATGAGTGTCCACAGTGGGCATAATACTGTCTATAGGGGCCACTATGGGGCATAATACTGTGTGCAGGGGCCACTATGGGGCATAATACTGTGTGCAGGGGCCACTATGGGGCATAATACTGTGTGCAGGGGCCATTATGGGGAATAATACTGTGTATAGGGGTCACTAAGGGATATAATACTGTGTGTAGGGGCCACTATGGGGGATAATACTGTGTTCAGGGGCCATTATGGGGAATAATACTGTGTGTGCAGGGGCCACTATGGGGCATAATACTGTGTGTGCAGGGGACACTATGGGACATTATACTGTGTGCAGGGGCCACTATGGGGCATAATACTGTGTGCAGGGGCCACTATGGGGAATAATACTGTGTGCAGGGGCCATTATGGGGCATAATACTGTGTGTGCAGGGAACACTATGGTACATAATACTGTGTGCAGGGGCCACTATGGGGAATAATACTGTGTGCAGGGGCCACTATGCGGCATAATACTGTGTGCAGGGGCCACTATGGGGGATAATACTGTGTGCAGGGGCCACTATGGGGAATAATACTGTGTGTAGGGGCCACTATGGGGGATAATACTGTGTGCAGGGGCCACTATGGGGAATAATACTGTGTGCAGGGGCCACTATGCGGCATAATACTGTGTGTGCAGGGGACACTATGGGGCATAATACTAAGTGCAGGGGCCACTATGGGGCATAATAGTGTGTGCAGGAATGGGGGGGTCGGTTGGTATCTTCGGCGTTGGTCATGGGGGGTGGGCCCCATTTCAAAAATTTGCCACAGGGCCCCGCTATTCCTATTTACGCCACTGCGTACACAAGAATATTCCGACATACCGACAGCAAGTTCATATCTTGAAAACTGGAATGAATGACTATACAATGTATATTAAAAAGTTGGAGAACTTTCCATTCTGCGAGGATTAAGACTTATTCCCATACAACCGGAAAAGCAAAGTATAATCAGGTCTATTTGCATAATAAAGCATTATCACAGACGTGTGAGTACATATACATCTGTGTATACATAGAGATATAGATGCATATTTATTTCTTCCTATGGCAGTCCCGGGAGCCGTCCATTAGTCTACATTGAAAGCCTCGGCGGATAATTACTTTGGCGTTTGTTGTAAGTGCGTGAACCCTTTTCAGCAAGGAGCCATTGTGCGTGTCCTGTCCTGAATAGTAAAGCAGAAGCCGGTGGTGTCCTAATGAGACATTATCCTCCAGAGCATTACCACAATATAATAAACGTGCGGCCGTCCCGCGATGCGCTCACTGTAAGACAAATCACAGTGGGGACGTTTTTGTTAATCAACCTGCAAACAGTCTTCTGTATTCATTTTACCTGGAACCAAAAAGCACTTAAGGATTTCCATAACAAAAGCGCAGCAAGTTCGACGAAGACGAAGATAATGTGTTTTGTCAGGTTTGTTCCGATATGGAACCGCGAAAAAAAAAAAAAAATCATGGTGAGGAATATGCCTCGCAGCTTTCAGGAAATACTCAAAACTGATAAAAAGGGTTTTATTGTAAATATAGGAGCGCCATTATGCATCAAAACACTGCGCGGCCTTAAAGATGAATGTGGATCCCGGGAGCCCAAATTTGGTTAATAGAAGTCATAATAATACAGGAGTAATTGACGGTAATTTAAAGCAAAGCAGAAAACCTACAGCCCGGCGAATGAATGCCAAAAAATCATTCTAATAAAGCTAAAAGGGAAGATAATAGAAGTGGTGAGGAGGAAATGGATCTGAAATGTGGGCTGTAAAAATAGACTTAAAGGGGATCTGTCGCCAGGTCTGAAAAACCCAACGGTGTACATGATCTGATCGGCACTGTCACCCTGAGCGATTTGGTGTTTTCTTCATCCAAATCCGTTCAGCCGTTCCAAAGATATAAGCCCTGTTAGTGTTCATGCAAATTAGCATCTACTAGCTATGTGGGCGGAGTCTTTGTATGCTATATCTTAGCTAGTAAACCCTAACTGCTCCAGAACAAAAAGTGCTGCAAGACCAACTTTTCAGTTACAAAGGACCCCATTATAGTCAACGGGGTCCCTAAGGCTCTGTATATTTGTGGCCCATTTTCCATAAGAGAGACACCCATCTCAGGTGTGAAGCTAGCCATACAGATATTTATTTTATTCTTTGATACATAGGGGCCTAGCTGCCCCCCAGTGGCATAACTAGGAATGGGAAGACCCCATGGCGAACTTTTGACATGCCCCCCCCCCCCAACCGACGCCCGCCGAAGAACCCGACTGCCCACCCCCCTGCATTCTTGCGCTCTCTATTATGCCCCATAGTGGCCCCTGCACACAGTATTATCCCCCACAGTGGCCCCTGCACACAGTATTATACTCCATAGTGGCCCCTGCACACAGTATTATACTCCATAGTGGCCCCTGCACACAGTATTATCCCCCATAGTGGCCCCTGCACACAGTATTATACTCCATAGTGGCCCCTACACACAGTATTACCCCCCATAATGGCCCCTGCACACAGTATTATACTCCATAGTGGCCCCTGCACACAGTATTATCCCCCACAGTGGCCCCTGCACATAGTATTATACTTCATAGTGGCCCCTGCACATAGTATTATACTCCATAGTGGCCCCTGCACACAGTATTATCCCCCATAGTGGCCCCTGCACACAGTATTATAGCCCATAGTGGCCCCTGCACACAGTATTATCCCCCATAGTGGCCCCTGCACACAGTATTATCCCCCATAGTGGCCCCTGTACACAGTATTATCCCCATAGTGGCCCCTGCACACAGTATTATCCCCCATAGTGGCCCCTGCACACAGTATTATCCCCCACAGTGGCCCCTGCACACAGTATTATACTTCATAGTGGCCCCTGCACACAGTATTATCCTGATAGTGGCTCCTGCACACAGTATTATCCCCCATAGTGGCCCCTGCACAGAATATTATACACCCCAGAGTATAATAATCGGAGACCGAGGGGGAATGCCAACATAAAAAACAATGTTACTTACCTATCCCCGACTCCGCTACACTCCTCAGTGGTGTTGGTCATCTTCAATGACATCCAGGCCCAGGTCATGTAATGTCAGGGACGTCACAGAAGTAGGCAGGCCGAAGCCTGCCTGGAGAGGTAAATAACAGTGTTTTTTATGTTCTCTTACCTCTCTCGGGCCTCCGATCTAGGGAATTACTAGGGAATTCTGAGTTATTACAGATGGATCCTCATCTTGCAGCCAAGGAGGAGAACATCTAAAATAATCTCTCGTTCTTTTAATGGAAAGCCCTTTGATCGTAGTGGCAGATATGTAATGCTTTGTTTTACCTATGGCGGAGCCTCAGGGAAATTGAACCCCTTTAAAGACCAATGTCTCAGGTAACCTATTCAATTATATCTTATGACATTAAAAGCCGTGAAAGACTGCAGTTCACAATACAACCACCGGGTGGCTATACATATAACATATAGACAGAGTATTGCAAAGTCGTGTTGTTTTGAAAAGGTAGTAATCTTTTGATACATATTTAGAAATATCCAAGAGGAAACAAGTTTTTTTTTAAATACTAGGATATTTACACCCCTATCTTCTATAGTGGTCTCGAATCCTAGGCCTCCACCAAATATTAAATTGTAAAACCCCTGTAACGAAACCAATGATATAAACTCTGAATAAGGAACTTGTATCCATGTTGAGTAAACAGCACAAACCACAGGGAGACTTTATAGTGATGTATAATTTACAATGAGCGAGAAAGACAATGGAGTGCAGTCATTATCTCCATCCTGCATCTGTCACTCACCGGGGCTCCCAGCGCATTGATGCCGTCATATCACAATGTCTGAGCAGAACATAGCAGCACCCAGGTAACCTGGGCTTAATGTGTGACGGATGCTGATAAAGGCTTTGTGCACAGCTGGAGCTGGCATAGGTCATTATCTGGAGCCGGAAATATGCAAATATGGGATCCTTGCTGGTTCACAGTCAGAGGGAAATTTGCTAATCCATCAAAAAGAAAAAAAATTACCAGAAACCCTTACTGTTATCTTGTAATTAAACTCAGATATGACCTCTGTGAATTCTGTTAAACAGTAACTTTGTTTTCATGTACTTACTCCAAAACTTCACTGAATCTAAACTGAATCTGCATGTTGAGTCCTTACATACATACAGTATCTAAATACAGTAGATGTCACATGTATAGGGTTTGGCCTATGTGCCCATATCCCCAGAACCCATAGAAAAATATAAGTAATACTGCTGCCTCCTATGTACAAGAATATAACTACTATAATACTGTTCCTATGTACAAGAATATAACTACTATAATACTACTCCTATGTACAAGAATATAACTACTATAATACTGCTCCTATGTACAGGAATATAACTACTATAATACTTCTCCTATGTACAAGAATATAACTACTATAATACTGTTCCTATGTACAAGAATATAACTACTATAATACTGCTCCTATGTACAGGAATATAACTACTATAATACTGTTCCTATGTACAAGAATATAACTACTATAATACTGCTCCTATGTACAGGAATATAACTACTATAATACTCCTCCTATGTACAAGAATATAACTACTATAATACAGCCCTATGTACAAGAATATAACTACTATAATACTGCTCCTATGTACAAGAATATAACTACTATAATACTACTCCTATGTACAAGAATATAACTACTATAATACTACCTCCTATGTACAAGACTATAACTACTATAATACTGCTCCTATGTACAAGAATATAACTACTATAATACTGCTCCTATGTACAGGAATATAACTACTATAATACTTCTCCTATGTACAAGAATATAACTACTATAATACTGCTCCTATGTACAAGAATATAACTACTATAATACTGCCCCTATGTACAAGAATATAACTACTATAATACTACTCCTATGTACAAGAATATAACTACTATAATACTGCTCCTATGTACAAGAATATAACTACTATAATACTGCTCCTATGTACAGGAATATAACTACTATAATACTTCTCCTATGTACAAGAATATAACTACTATAATACTACTCCTGTGTACAAGAATATAACTACTATAATACTGCTCCTATGTACAAGAATATAACTACTATAATACTGCTCCTATGTACAAGAATATAACTACTATAATACTACCTCCTATGTACAAGAATATAACTACTATAATACTGCTCCTATGTACCAGAATATAACTACTATAATACTACCTCCTATGTACACGAATATAACTACTATAATACTACTCCTATGTACAAGAATATAACTACTATAATACTGCTCCTATGTACAAGAATATAACTACTATAATACTACTCCTATGTACAAGAATATAACTACTATAATACTGCTCCTATGTACAAGAATATAACTACTATAATACTGCTCCTATGTACAAGAATATAACTACTATAATACTGCTCCTATGTACAAGAATATAACTACTATAATACTGCTCCTATGTACAAGAATATAACTACTATAATACTGCTCCTATGTACAAGAATATAACTACTATAATACTACCTCCTATGTACAAGAATATAACTACTATAATACTGCTCCTATGTACCAGAATATAACTACTATAATACTGCTCCTATGTACAAGAATATAGCTACTATAATACTACCTCCTATGTACAAGAATATAACTACTATAATACTGTTCCTATGTACAAGAATATAACTACTATAATACTTCTCCTATGTACAAGAATATAACTACTATAATACTCCTCCTATGTACAAGAATATAACTACTATAATACAGCCCTATGTACAAGAATATAACTACTATAATACTGCTCCTATGTACAAGAATATAACTACTATAATACTACTCCTATGTACAAGAATATAACTACTATAATACTACCTCCTATGTACAAGACTATAACTACTATAATACTGCTCCTATGTACAAGAATATAACTACTATAATACTGCTCCTATGTACAGGAATATAACTACTATAATACTTCTCCTATGTACAAGAATATAACTACTATAATACTGCTCCTATGTACAAGAATATAACTACTATAATACTGCCCCTATGTACAAGAATATAACTACTATAATACTACTCCTATGTACAAGAATATAACTATTATAATACTGCTCCTATGTACAAGAATATAACTACTATAATACTGCTCCTATGTACAGGAATATAACTACTATAATACTTCTCCTATGTACAAGAATATAACTACTATAATACTACTCCTGTGTACAAGAATATAACTACTATAATACTGCTCCTATGTACAAGAATATAACTACTATAATACTGCTCCTATGTACAAGAATATAACTACTATAATACTACCTCCTATGTACAAGAATATAACTACTATAATACTGCTCCTATGTACCAGAATATAACTACTATAATACTACCTCCTATGTACACGAATATAACTACTATAATACTACTCCTATGTACAAGAATATAACTACTATAATACTGCTCCTATGTACAAGAATATAACTACTATAATACTACTCCTATGTACAAGAATATAACTACTATAATACTGCTCCTATGTACAAGAATATAACTACTATAATACTGCTCCTATGTACAAGAATATAACTACTATAATACTTCTCCTATGTACAAGAATATAACTACTATAATACTGCTCCTATGTACAAGAATATAACTGCTATAATACTACTCCTATGTACAAGAATATAACTACTATAATACTACCTCCTATGTACAAGAATATAACTACTATAATACTACTCCTATGTACAAGAATATAACTACTATAATACTACCTCCTATGTACAAGAATATAACTACTATAATACTGCTCCTATGTACAAGAATATAACTACTATAATACTACCTCCTATGTACAAGAATATAACTACTATAATACTGCTCCTATGTACCAGAATATAACTACTATAATACTGCTCCTATGTACAAGAATATAGCTACTATAATACTACCTCCTATGTACAAGAATATAACTACTATAATACTGTTCCTATGTACAAGAATATAACTACTATAATACTGCCCCTATGTACAATAATAGAACTACTATAATACTGCCCCTATGGGTTCTTACTTTTGTGTAACAACCTTCTATAAATCTCTTACGTTACTCAGTAAGCTACACAAGATGAATTCTTTCCTGACTTTGATATGACTTGTTATGAGGATCATGTTGCTGTGAGGAGACTTTTGAGGCTCCTTCCCACCTTATAACAAGTTTTTAAGATCAAGTAAAGGGAAGCAGTCTCATCCCCGATCTTCCACAATAAGTTAACCTTAGTGAGGTATCTTCTTATGTACAGAATGTTCTCTCCAATGATTGTATTGGGTTTTGTCAGACAGGCAGACACGGCAGGCGGTCTCTACAGACGCACTGAAATGCCAGGGGGTCTTCTGTAACACGTTGGGGAGTCTTACCAGATGTGCTGATGAAGAAATCGCACTAATATTCTGCTCCTCTAACCACTTTTATAGTCTATTAGGAATAAGGATTTTTCTGATAGAAAATATGAGCTGCTTACTGTCACCTTACTGACACATAGTTAGTCAAGTGCTGTTGTAATGTTCACTACTTTTGCAACACAGTAGACTATATATAGAGAGAGAGAAAGATTTAAAGGGGTTGACCAGGGATTTTTTTTTTATCATAGGCCATAAATATCTGGTCAGTGCGAGGCCAACAGCTGTTCAATGCCCATACTACACACAGCATGGAGCCGAAAGCAGTTGTCTGCGGCCCCTGTATAGTGGCTGGTCAACCCTTTCAAGGAGGGTATAGAGCTGGATAAAGGTTGGTCAGACCCTTATTCCACCTCTGGGGCCTGGTCTCAACTTGATCCCATATCAGTCTCAGGGGGCATTCACACGGAGTAACGCCGGGCGTGTATCACAGCCGTACACGCCGGCGTTACAGCAGTCTGCCGAACACTTCCCATTCACTTCAATGGGAGCGCTCGTAAACGCCGCTGTTACGAGCGCTCCCATTGAAGTGAATGGGAAGTGTTTGGCAGTCTGCTGTAACACCGGCGTGTACGGCTGTGATACACGACCAGCGTTACTCCGTGTGAATGCCCCCATATACTGTATATATTGGAAAGGCAGATGGGGATGTACATAGCCCTCTCCACTAAATATATGGGAGTTATGGAGACAACACCTATACAAGAACCTAGACATGGAGCATATACCCAGGGGCCTCCAAGAACTTTCAATACTCAGAAGGCTTTGACTCTCCATCCTCTCTGCCCAGGCAGGTTGTTCCACCTTACATAGTAAGTTCAAGTTATACTCATGGCATTCAAGGGATCCTATCATTCAATCACTTTTTTTTCTCCCTAATACGTCGGAATAGCCTTAAGAAAGGCTATTCTTCTCCTACCTTTCGCTGTCTTCTCTGCACCGCTGTTCGCCTAAAATTCTGTTTTTTCATGTAAATGAGTTCTTTCGCAGCACTGGGGACGGGCCCTAGCGCTCAAACAGCACTGGGGGCATCCCCAATGCTACCAGAGAACTCTCCAGCACCGTCTCCATCCTCTTCTGGAACGAGGTTTTTACCTCGTCTTCTTCCAGTGGCAACCTCTAGGCCTCAGGCCTAGGGCAAAGCCGACTGCGCATGCTCGCGGCCACAAGAAAAATGGCCGCTTACATAGTATTGTAAGCGGCCATTTTCTCGTAGCCGGCGGGCATGCGCAGTTGGCTTGCCCTAGGCCCGAGGCCTAGAAGTTAGAAGATGCAGTGAAGACCTCGTTCCAGAAGAAGATGGAGGCGGCGCTGGAGAGTTCCCTGGTAGCATTTCGGACGCCCCCAGTGCTGTTTGAGTGCTAGGGCCCGCCCCCAGTGCTGCGAAAGAACTCATTTACATACAGATAAAAAACAGGATTTTAGGCGAACAGCGGTGCAGAGAAGACAATGAAAGATAGGAGAAGAATAGCCTTCCTTAAGGCTATTCCAACGTGTTAGGGGTGGAGAGTCAAGGCCATTTGAGTATTAGTATTGAAAGTTCTTGGAGACCCCTGGGTATATGCTCCATGTTTAGGTTCATGTATAAAGGGGCTCAATTTTTTTTTTTAATTATCCATTCTGGTCCTTGTGGTTGTGCCATGTGACACTCAGGCTTTCTGATAGACAGGCTCCTATAGTATTGTTAGTCTCTGTGTTCCTATAAGAGTCTTGTTGAGTACCTCCTAAGAATGCATAGAGAAGCTAAGCCTGTATGAGTCAGAGAGTGCGGGTCACATGGGACAGTGAAGGACCAGACTGGAGCAGATAAGTGAAGAATTACCTCCAGATAAGTAAACTATCTACGCAGCTATTTACCTCCTCTCCATTTCTGTCCGATAGCAAGAAGATTTTTGCTGGGATCGCTTCTTTAATTCTGTTTGTCATTCTGTAAGAAAGAATAGCCTCATTAATTCGGTACCATGGGGCCTGGATATATCCGCGCGTGACCCGGAAGGTCAGAGACTTAACCCGCAAGACTGATTAATATATATTACAAAGTAAGAAACACACTAGATTATTGGAAAATGGAGACTAATTTACTTCTATTGACCAACAACTGCTGTGTGTTACCAGGGACAATCTTAGGTTTAGGGATTGTCTTTGCAGATCTTTCCATAAAGATAAATGGAGAGATAGATGTGGATATGCATAGATAAATAGGCAGTATATAGATTACAGAGAGATAGATAGATAGATAATAGATAGATAGATAGATAGATAGATAGATAGATAGATAGATAGATAGATAGATAGATAGTAGATAGATAGAGTGAGTGGCATAACTAGGAATGGCGGGGCCTCGTGGCAAACTTTTGAGCGACACCGACGCCAAAGACCACGACCGCCCGCCTCCTCCGCATTCCTGCGCGCTCTATTATGCCCCATTGTGGCCCCTGCACACAGTATTATGTCCCTTAGTGGCCCCTGCACACAGTATTATGTCCCTTAGTGGCCCCTGCACACAGTATTATGCCCCATAGTGGCCCCTGCACACAGTATTATCCCCAATAGTGGCCCCTGCACACAGTATTATACCCCATAGTGGCCCCTGCACACAGTATTATACCCAATAGTGGCCCCTGCACACAGTATTATGTCCCTTAGTGGCCCCTGCACACAGTATTATGTCCCTTAGTGGCCCATACACATAGTATTATCCCCCATAGTGGCCCCTGCACACAGTATTATCCCCCATAGTGGCCCCTGCACACAGCATTATGTCCCATAGTGGCCCCTACACACAGTATTATATCCCTTAATGGCCCCTGCACACACAGTATTATGCCCCATAGTGGCCCCTACACACATTATTATAGCCCTTAATGGCCCCTGCACACAGTATTATACCCCATAGTGGCCCCTGCACACAGTATTATCCCCAATAGTGGCCCCTGCACACAGTATTATGTCCCAATACCTTGGCCCTCACAAACTGATATTCCACTGCTGACTCCATTCCCCTCCAGTCGGCATTAGTAACCAGGCGATGTGCCCGTAATCACAAATAATCCATATTTGCTATTACAACATCACGATAGAGCAGAGCTCAATATTTTAAACAGTTGGTAATCCATTTAAGCCAGTTATAGCTTTGGGAGACGGTTTCCTACCTGCAGCATTCGGAAGGATATTGGACTTACTATACAGATAAGAAGATGTGATAATAAACCTGAAGGCTGCGTCTCCCAGGAAAGTCTGAGCAGAGGATTTGTCCACTTTGGGGAATTTTGCCTCCGCCATATTCGTTTAGTAATAACTAAAGGAACTGCTTAATCTTATGTACAAGTAGACGCGTTTCTGAGTCCAAAGGCCCGCCCACTATTTAGTGATTGACAGCTTCCCCTTTATTCACATGGGCCATCGATTACTTATTGGTGGAGGACAAACTCTGAACTGGAAAGACGTCCATTAATAAACCCTACATAATAATAGGGTGGACCGGGTATAATGGAACTCTCTAAGTCGACGCATTTCCAGTCCTGAGTTTAACAACCTAACTCTTCCTCCAGTCCAATAGGTGGCACTAGAGAAACAGGATTCTATCTTGTGGAGAAGAACACATTTGCATACCTTTACCCAGGGAGCATTGTGCCTTTAAGATTCCCTATCCCAGCTGACAGCCTTTGAGGTCGGGGGAATTTCTTAAGACTGGTATTTCTGGAAATGGTGCTGTGATTATTAAGAGACTCTGGCCTCTTCCTAATTCTTGCACAACTGGGGTGGTCTCATGCCCCCGAATTGAAAGCCTGGAACTGACTTAGGATTTAAGTACAACTCACGCTAGTTATCTGGTGCACTACCTCACCATTGAGGGAGTGGGACTCCTCTTGTCCTGTCCAGGCAAGTGAAGACTACCAGGCTGTGCTCCCATCTGTATCAGAGTCCACAGTTTCTTGTTTTTTCAATACACAGATGAACTCTTTGGAGCAACAAGGGTATCACTTACTCCTTTGGAGCAATGGCTACACCCTTGTCCAAAGAGCTGCCCATTTTTAGAATTTTTCCAAGTTGTTCAATATTCTGAAAGATACTGTAAAGAAAACTCCAAACTGGTTTTTGTTTCCGTGTCCAACACTTGCATTTTATACATGCATGCTAGGCCGTGCTGAGCATGCATGTGTGTGTGTGAGATCAGAAGGAATAGCTATCAAGGGAAATTGGTCAAGGTTAATAAAAAACGCCCATCAAACCTTTATGGCAATACCTACCACCTTCACCAGGGGCTTAGTTTGAGTTTTGCTATGGGGGCCCCCCCTCCTCTAGGGACGCCATTGCCCCTGTCAGCGATATATTGGGCATTATCCTTCGCAGGCAGCTGTTTTCAGAGCGTAACAATCCTGGGCTAGAACTTGCTGATTCCGTGTGAGTTTGGGAGAAGCTCGAAGGAGTATTGGCAGGATAATTATATGTCAGCACTACATGCTCAATCAGAGCTTAAGGTATTAGAAGTGTAATGAAGCCATTGAAGACAATATTACCAGTCTCAGTGTGGGCCTGTTTTAGCAGGATGCCTTTTACAGATTTCTCACTCTTGACCGAGTCACGTTACGTCTCTGCAATGCGCGGACGTGCGCTGCCGGGCAGACTGCTGATTAGCGGACTGCAGAAGGAGCAGGCGGTAATGAAAAATACTGAGGATGGAAGGAGCACCTGTCAGCACATCACTCAGGGCGTCACAGAAATATCCATTTATTTGCTTTATTTAATGCAAACCTATTGCCGGCTGATGACTGCTAGCACACTTCACCGTAGCCTGCCTGCTTAACCCTACTTGGGGAAATTAAGGCGATTTAAAGGACTACATGACTGGAGCTCGCAAAGGCTAAAATCTCAATTAGGAAGACGAACTCTAGGTAGAAGTTACAGCGACAAATCTTTATACCTCACACGTGTTTGGCCATTCCGCTGCGTTACCAGGCGGCAAATATTTAGTGACAGTATAAAAAAGAAAATGAAGGTTAATAACATAATGTCAGGTCTTTACCTCACTGTACGCCAACGTCTAGGCACGATGTTATATCAGCAATGTTGGCAAGCAGACATGATTTTCTTCCCAAAGGCCTTGCTCACAAGGGGAAGGAGGCTAAGTGTTTCCTTAAAAGGCCTTATCTCCGTTAGAAAGCCAGAGGCAAATAGTATCGCAGGGGATTCTGAGTATATAGAGGGGGGGATCAAAGGGTTGGAGCTGTAAAGAGTGTCTTTTGCTCTGGAGGACCAGACGTGTCCATGCGTTTTATGGATCACGCTCTGATTTCAGTGTAATACTTTGTTTCTCCTGTGGTGGTGCTGTTGCTGGTGCACCTAGTAGTCTGTCATCACACTGGTGGGACTCTGCGCAATATGGTATTCGCTTAGTCACGACCAGCGCTACTATCCACAACAGCCGACTTGCCGCTACCTTGGTCAGCCTTCATGGAGCAGGGACCCAAGCGCAACGCCACTCCTTGCAGGTTGTCTACTGGAGAACTTACTGGTGGAGGAAAGAAAACACTGACTTATAGACCACAGTGTAATGCTTTGTTTCCCCTGTGGTGGTGCTGTTGCTGGTGCACCTTGTAGTCTGTCACCATACTGCTGGTACTGTGAGCAATATGGCACTCCCTTAGTTATGACCAGTACTGCAGTCCTCAGCGTCCGACTTGCCGCTATCCTGGTCGGGCTTCAAGGAGCAGCCACCCAATCGCAGGTTGTCTACTCAAGATCTTTCTGGCAGAGGAGAGAAGACACTGACTTATGGACCACAGTGTAATGCTTTGTTTCCCCTGTGGTGGTGCTATTGCCAGTGCACCAAGCAATCCGTCACCATATTGGTGGTACTGTGCGCAATATGGAATTCCCTTAGTCAGGATCAGCAACCGACATGCCTTTAGCAACTGCCACTTTTGACAGGATACCTACTGGTTGAGGAATTCTGATTTTGGTACCAGGGGACTTCACTGTAGGGTAGCAGATGATTACTATACAACAGCAGAACTTGATGGTTGAAGTGATGAAGTGATGAGCGGTTCTCTGAGTCCTGGCAACTTCTTCTTCAAGGCATGGCACGTCTAGAAACAATGCCTTCCTCCTGCAAACCCAAAGAGTGTGATCATTGCCCCCAGTTCCAGGAACCCTCTGAAGTCTTGGGATCCCTGTTGTGGTTCCTCACCTCAAGATGACCAGGCCCTGGGTAGAGCCCACCGCTTTTCTCCAGCAAGTTGTCAGAACTTCAGCTCCTCTACCCAATGCCCCAAAATAGTACTCCAGATGACTAGTCAAGTGAAGATGGTGGACAAGTCAATCCTACCATGATGACAATCATCTGCTCTTACGTGAAGATGGTGGAAGAACTTCCTCGACTATGGGGCTGCCTACATTTTGGATGCTTATTTTTGCCAATTTTTGACATTCTATCCCACCTTCAGTCCTGGCCCAGTGTCATTTGTTCTTGAGGGTGTTCTGGAAGGTCTTGGCCCGCATTAGTACTCTCCCCTATACTCCTTCCCGGGGAATACAGTAATTACAATTGTCGATAATATTCTCTTATATATGTAAAATGGTTAATTGTCCTCTGAAGCTAATTTAACACTTCTATCAAAGAACTTTATTATCTTTTTTTTTTACGGAAAATCATCCCATAATTCTGCGCTCATCAGCGAGATAGGCTCTTCCTCTTTACTGACGCTCTCCAGAGAACATGGGTCTTTTTTGACCTTGCAAAAAACTGCATTAGACTTGTAAGGACAGACAACCAACTCTCCCCAGCGACCGCCTCATCCTTACGCGAAAAGAAATACATTTTAATTGCATCGCAAGAACTTGAGTCTGCGAAATCCCTTGTCAAATGAAAAAGAAACGAAAAGTTAAAGGATTTATAATAATAAACTTTTTGAAAGCCGAACGCAGGAGCTTTTTTTTCCATATTAGATGTAGGAGATCTTCCCATCTACCGTCTCATTCGACGCACCTTCCGGCCTTAAGTAGTATTAGCAAACAGGCCCATTGTCCGGACTCCCCCGCCCCCGGCTTAGAAAAATAATAAGAACAATTTGATTGTGGGAAACTGCGGCAGGATATGTAATAAGAAAATGAGAAGTAGAGGGAAAAAAATTGAGTTAGGAGATAAACATTGGGGACCTGGAGATGTTATTGTATCTAATAAAAAAGCCTTTTTGGCTGCTTTCTTTGTTACCTGCCTCTAGGGCATATCTGTGCAGCTCGAGTCTCTGCTTATGAAACTCCTCATCTGGGATTTAGAGCTACTGTATCTGATAAGAAAAAGTTTTTCCCGTTTATTCAAAAAAAAAAAAAAAGAAAAATATTCATAGTCGGTGCAAAAATGTATTCACTGTCAGGTTGTTTGCATGCTTCCGTGTGTACGGGGGTGCAATGAGTTCATATCAACATCTGAATGGTAAGGAACATTGGGTAATTCCAGGACACATTAGGAATATTGGCTCTTGTCTCGCAGAATAGCAAATTGTACAAATCAATGTGAACAGCTTCTTAATTGTCCTCTTGTACCTTCTTAACATTCAAGAACATGCCAAACTCTCTGCCCTTCGGGGAACATTAGGGTATGTTCACCTGGCACGGATATGCCTAAAGCAGTGGATTATTCCAGAAAAATCTGCAGCGGAGATCTGCACATTGCAATTCGATTGTGTGGAATATTCAGTAGAAATTTTTCATGGAACATGTAACGGGAGTGTAGAATACATTAATGAGGGAATGTCAGAACATGTACTTAGATCCTGAAGAATTGGAGGCCATGAAAGGGTCAGAGATGGGGGGACATGATTCTGAGGGCAGAGATGGGAGGACATGACTCTGGGGGCAGAGATGGGGGGAAATTATTCCGGGGCAGAGATGGGGGGACATGACTCTGGGGGCAGAGATGGGAGGACATGATTCTGGGGCAGAGATGGGGGGAAATGATTCCGGGGGCAAAGATGGGGGGACATGAATCTGGGGGAAGAGATGGGGGGAAATGATTCCGGGGGCAGAGATAGGGGGACATGACTCTGGGGGCAGAGATGGGAGGACATGATTCTGGGGCAGAGATGGGGGGAAATTATTCCGGGGGCAAAGATGGGGGGACATGAATCTGGGGGCAGAGATGGGGGAAATGATTCCGGGGGCAAAGATGGGGGGACATGAATCTGGGGGCAGAGATGGAGGGATATGAATCTGGGGCAGAGATGAGGGGAAATGATTCCGGGGGCAGAGATGGGGGGACATGACTCTGGGGGCAAAGATGGGGGAACATGAATCTGGGGGCAGAGATGGAGGGACATGAATCTGGGGGCAGAGATGGGGGACATGATTCTGGGGGTAGAGATGGGGGGACATGACTCTGGGGAAGAGATGGGAGGACATGATTCTGGGGCAGAGATGGGGGGGGAAATGATTCCAGGGGCAAAGATGGGGGGACATGAATCTGGGGGCAGAGATGGAGGGACATGAATCTGGGGGCAGAGATGGAGGGACATGATTCTGAGGGCAGAGATGGAGGGACATGAATCTGGGGGAAGAGATGAGGGGACATGAATCTGGGGGCAGAGATGGGGGGACATGAATCTGTGGGCAGAGATTGGGGGACATGAAACTGGGGGCAGAGATAGAGAGGGGACATGAAATTGGGGACAGAGATGGGGCACATGAAACTGGGGGAGAGATGGAGGGGGGACATATAATTTACGGGTGACTGTAGGAGGATTATTCTGTGTGGGGGCACATGGAAAATTAATGAGAATGGGCGGAGTCAACATAAAGGTGTGTGACGCTAAATTTGCCGCGGCGTGCTACGCACACTTTGTCCCTCTTTCAGTTCTTCAAAAGTTGGGAGGTATGCTGTCATACTACTTGCTAAACCACAGAATGTACATCAACATAAAATCAGGATCAGACTACAGAGGGTTTGTTTGTTGTCTGTTACCTGGGAATTATTTGTTTTAAGGAAATATCAGGTTTTAGATTAAAAACTATTAAAGTGCCCATACAACGGAAATACATGTCAAAAGACTATCTTAGGCCCAATTCACATCTTGCATTCGTCAAATCTGTTCAAAATTAGTATTTGAAATCTTCAAAAACTGTTTTTGAACAGTCCGGACTGATCTGCGTTCAGGCCATTCCTTTCCCCTGTCCTACAAGCAGCACTTTTCTCTCCGCATTTTTCGTGCAGAAACCACAAGGACCCCATTATAGTCTATGAGGTCCACGGGTTTCGTTAGCTAACCCCTTTTTTTGTGCAGATAGGTTCCATTTGGGGGGTCCCGAATGCAGGTGTGAACTGGGCCTTATGTGTTTGGTGCTGTCGTGACTCCCTAGTAGACACTTCTCTCCGCCATCTTCATACATGTGTGATCGCCTCCATCCATCTTGTTGCTGGCCATCCTCATCGTCATTTTCCTTCCATCTTTTTCAGTCGTCTCCATCCTTTCCTACATCCTTATCCGTAATGTCTTCTTCTATGGTCCCGTACCCACAACGATTTATGTCTTACTCCACATTACACATGAAAATCAAGTATAAGAGGAATAAAGCAGATAATGGAAGCAAAAGCAAGACAGATGTTTCCCTCTCAGCGGATGGCACCCATAGGCAGTTCGCTTTGCTCGCATCCATGTACCACCAGCTCCAAAGCTTCTGTCTCCTGCTATGTGGGAACCTAGATCAGCTATTACAGGGAATTACAGTCCTTGGTTTTTCAGCTGCAGGGGCTGAGGTGACTATTTAGGCCAGTTCGGTGATCTGCATATGGAGGAGAAACCTATTTATTTGTTAGATAAGCGCATACGTAATCCTGTTTAATTACATGGGACTGCTGCCTGCGACTCATCTGCGTCCTGTGCTGGGACTGCCACATTAACTCCACGCCCCAGGCAGCTCAGGGAGGCTGTAATGTAATGTATAGCCCTGACTGATAGATACAGAACGGTGGGAAACGGAAAATACTACATTTGTACAAAAACACAGACATCTCTTGTCCCTCGCTGTGGGGGGAACCTGTTACTGGCTGATGTCTATAGGCGGTGCTGGAAATCACATTTCCAGATGATGTTCAGTAACTTTTCAGACGCTTTTGCTGTACTTGGTGTATCATTTACTTACATCATGTCTCATACATATTGTCTATGAGCGAAACTACCAGGGTAGCAAACAAAGCAACTGCTATGGGGACCAACAAGTAAGATCTGATCTAAGTGTATTTTCATACAGATGTAAAGTTACAGTTACATTACCATGACATCACTGTGTGTATTATCCCTGTACTGTGACATCACTCTGTGTATTATCCCTGTACTGTGACATCACTGTGTGTATTATGTCTGTACTGTGACATCACTGTGTGTATTATCTCTGTACTGTGACATCACTGTGTGTATTCTCCCTGTACTGTGACATCACTCTGTGTATTATCTCTGTACTGTGACATCACTGTGTATATTATGTCTGTACTGTGACATCACTGTGTATATTATCCCTGTACTGTGACATCACTCTGTGTATTATCCCTGTACTGTGACATCACTGTGTATATTATCCCTGTACTGTGACATCACTGTGTGTATTATCTCTGTACTGTGACATCACTGTGTGTATTATCTCTGTACTGTGACATCACTGTGTATATTATCCCTGTACTGTGACATCACTGTGTGTATTATCCCTGTACTGTGACATCACTGTGTGTATTATCTCTGTACTGTGACATCACTGTGTGTATTATCTCTGTACTGTGACATCACTGTGTATATTATGTCTGTACTGTGACATCACTGTGTGTATTATCCCTGTACTGTGACATCACTGTGTGTATTATCTCTGTACTGTGACATCACTGTGTGTATTATCCTGTACTGTGACATCACTGTGTGTATTATCCTGTACTGTGACATCACTGTGTGTATTATCTCTGTACTGTGACATCACTGTGTATATTATCCCGTACTGTGACATCACTGTGTGTATTATCCTGTACTGTGACATCACTGTGTGTATTATCCTGTACTGTGACATCACTGTGTGTATTATCTCTGTACTGTGACATCACTGTGTGTATTATCCCTGTACTGTGACATCACTGTGTGTATTATCCCTGTACTGTGACATCACTATGTGTATTATTCTGTGACTCTGTACTGTGACATCACTGTGTGTATTATCCCTGTACTGTGACATCACTGTGTGTATTATCTCTGTACTGTGACATCACTGTGTGTATTATCCCTGTACTGTGACATCACTGTGTGTATTATCCTGTACTGTGACATCACTGTGTGTATTATCCCTGTACTGTGACATCACTGTGTGTATTATCTCTGTACTGTGACATCACTGTGTGTATTATCCCTGTACTGTGACATCACTGTGTGTATTATCCCTGTACTGTGACATCACTGTGTATTATCCCTGTACTGTGACATCACTGTGTATATTATGTCTGTACTGTGACATCACTGTGTGTATTATCCCTGTACTGTGACATCACTGTGTATTATCTCTGTACTGTGACATCACTGTGTGTATTATCCCTGTACTGTGACATCACTGTGTATTATCCCTGTACTGTGACATCACTGTGTGTATTATCTCTGTACTGTGACATCACTGTGTGTATTATCCTGTACTGTGACATCACTGTGTGTATTATCCTGTACTGTGACATCACTGTGTGTATTATCTCTATACTGTGACATCACTGTGTGTATTATCCCTGTACTGTGACATCACTGTGTGTATTATCCTGTACTGTGACATCACTGTGTGTATTATCCCTGTACTGTGACATCACTGTGTGTATTATCCCTGTACTGTGACATCACTGTGTATTATCCCTGTACTGTGACATCACTGTGTATATTATGTCTGTACTGTGACATCACTGTGTGTATTATCCCTGTACTGTGACATCACTGTGTGTATTATCCCTGTACTGTGACATCACTGTGTGTATTATCTCTGTACTGTGACATCACTGTGTGTATTATCCCTGTACTGTGACATCACTGTGTGTATTATCCCTGTACTGTGACATCACTGTGTATTATCCCTGTACTGTGACATCACTGTGTATATTATGTCTGTACTGTGACATCACTGTGTGTATTATCCCTGTACTGTGACATCACTGTGTATTATCTCTGTACTGTGACATCACTGTGTGTATTATCCCTGTACTGTGACATCACTGTGTATTATCCCTGTACTGTGACATCACTGTGTGTATTATCTCTGTACTGTGACATCACTGTGTGTATTATCCTGTACTGTGACATCACTGTGTGTATTATCCTGTACTGTGACATCACTGTGTGTATTATCTCTATACTGTGACATCACTGTGTGTATTATCCCTGTACTGTGACATCACTGTGTGTATTATCTCTGTACTGTGACATCACTGTGTGTATTATCTCTGTACTGTGACATCACTGTGTGTATTATCCCTGTACTGTGACATCACTGTGTGTATTATCTCTGTACTGTGACATCACTGTGTATATTATCCCTGTACTGTGACATCACTGTGTGTATTATCCTGTACTGTGACATCACTGTGTGTATTATCCCTGTACTGTGACATCACTGTGTGTATTATCTCTGTACTGTGACATCACTGTGTGTATTATCCTGTACTGTGACATCACTGTGTGTATTACCCCTGTACTGTGACATCACCGTGTGTATTATCCCTGTACTGTGACATCACCGTGTGTATTATCCCTGTACTGTGACATCACTGTGTATTATATCTGGACGTAGAATTATCTATTGGGGATACAGAGGTAACATTTGGATAGTGCTGCAGCCTCTTCGCTGCTTACCAAGCACAGCGCCGTACTTTGTATACTGGCCATACTTGGTATTGCAGCTCCGCCTCATTTATTTTAATGGGACTAAACTGCATCCTGACCGGGTGACTAATGACCACGATTTCATTGACCCCCAAGTGATGCTGATCAGCAGGGGTTCCGATTGTCAGACTTTACCAATGTAACCAAAGCTTCTTTAAGGTTCAGGCTCTCCTATTTAGGAATCTTCATCTTTGTGAGATTTTAGGCCATCTTGATGTAAATAGCTGCTGGAATTATCAGGCGTTCTGGACTAGCAAATGGCGAATTAAAGGGATATGTGTCTGCTGTAGATATCATATATAATCTCATATTGTGGTGTGAGGCGCTCATACAGACCTGCGGCGGCCTCTCAGGCCTTTCTCCTCCATCTATCCTCTAATGTTCTCTCTGGTTGTGTGAGGAGAACAAGGGACTGAATTAGTTTTTATCAGATCCCATTGTACCTAAGGAATCTGTGAATCAGAGTGCGGCTGTCTCCAGGCCTGTGATTAATGAAGTGGCGGACTTGTCTCGTGACCTTGGATAGAGGGGAGAAAGGAGATAGTGAGCGCTGTGCACACTACCCAGGTGCTGACAACAAATACACATAAGAGCCACCTGATATACTCCATAACAATACATGTGATATCCTCACTGTACCCAGATAAATCAAGATGTCTCGCGACAAAAGCATCCCCAGAAACCTGCTTAGGAAGGAACTGCAGAGGTAGTCATCCTAATTTGTCTGGTGCGAAGAGAATGCTTAACCCGCAGTAAAGACTGACACAGTGCAGTAACATAAAGCAGGTGTAGTGTATAAAATATATACAGCAGGTGTGGGAAAAATGCTGCAAAGTATTAATAAAAAATCTAAATAGAATCAATATGTGGTGTCACCTTTGCTCTTTGAAGGAGGAGTCCTGGAAGTGATGAGACGGCCCCCGCAGAGCCCTGATCTCATCATCCAGTCTATCTGGGGTGACCTGAAGAGATAGAAGGACTGGAGCAAGCCTACACCCACAGAAGATCTGCGCTTAGTTCTCCAAGATGGCGGGAACAACCTCCCTGCCGAGTTCTGTCAATAACTGTCTGCAAGTACCGAGAAGAAGTGATGGAAGCAGAGGTGTAGCTATACGAGGTGCAGCGATAGCAGTCACTACCGGGCCCTGCCCCTGGACCCTTCGTTTTTTCATGCCTAAAACTTTTGAACATATATATATATATATATATATATATATATATATATATATATATGTGTGTGTGTGTGTGTGTGTGTGTAAGAGGTGTATATTTACAGTGTTGTATATTAGGTATGTGTGTGTCTGTACCAGGCCTCCCCATAGTGCCATGTCTCATTATATTAAGCGGGAAGAGCGCCGTGTATTATTTATCAATACATTGCGCTGACATAGCGTTACACAATCCATCAATGTGCCGGTCCCGGGGTGGGATCATCAGTAAGTCTGTGATGTCAGCATTGCAGGATATAGATATCTTACACTATACTGGCTTATAGTCCGGCATTCATGTATATAAAGTAGAACTCCAACTACACTGCAAGCATGAATAATACCACACCACTAAATGGAGTTTAAAGCGGAACTGGCACCAAACATAGAGGAAAGAGCAAGTCTAATGGTTCATTTTATAAGATAAGTGATAGGTGTCGAATTGGCGGCTCCCTTATTGCAGGGAAGGCACAGATGTAGCAGAGCTGAAAGTGTTACTTGCTTCATGAACTGAGATGAAATAATAAAGCAGTCCTATAGAAACCAGAGACCACATCTGGAGGATATCAGGCTCTGTACAGTGACAGGAACACGTACAGAAGCAGCCGCTGTACCAAGTACAAGCTACTGGATATAGTATATACTGCAGCCAGCTGTTCTGTACAAACCATTCTGACTGCTCGCCTTATCTGAAGCTGTTAGCTGAAATGATCTCTGCAGCATGGAGCGGGCACGGAGAGAAAGACAATAGCTGCCAGGATGGAAACGCTGCGAGAGAAAATGGTATATTATCTCTACACGTGCACATGCATATATACAGGCTATCTATCTAGGAATAGAAATACATATAGATAGATACTGTAGATAGACAAATAGATAGATAGATAGATAGATAGATAGATAGATAGATAGATAGATAGATAATGTATGTATGTTATTGTTCCAGACACCGTCAATTAATTGAAGTCAGGAATCCAATTATCTGCGCTCCGACTTCTCCACCCGGCAGTCATTATTCTCTTCTGTGCGGCATCCATATTTGCCATGTGTCTGATGTCTATCCTTACCAGCCATACTGTGGTTGGGTCTGTTCTGCCAGTCAGAGCTTTGAGATGTAGCGCCATTCATTGCTGTAGTTCAGCACCAGTCATGGCTGAGGCAGGGTATTTTAACCTGACACTTTCCTTACTGAGGTGTCTGTGATTATTACTCTAGGCTCTGTGTTCATAGAATTGTTTCATGCCGGTTCCCTGGTTCACTGATTTGGGCTTGGCTTACTGATTTGGGTTTGCTTTCCTGTCTATTCCTTCGCTTGCTGATTTGTCTTTATTTAGACCTCTTGGATTATACCATGGCCTTCTAATATGTTTGGCTATTCTTGTACTCGGGAATTGACCCTTTGCTCGAGTATTACTCTCTTTGCCAACCTTAGGGTTTTTAGTTTGGTCCTTAGCCTACAGGTACAACAATTTTCTGGCACCTTGTTCTGGGGTTGCAACCTGGGGTCCATTCTGCTTGGGGTGACCTTAGATTCTGCGAACTGGAGGATTATAGATAGTTTATTTACTGGCTAAATTGCAGTTCCTTTACCTTTTGGGAATGCCTTAAAGGGAATCAGCCACCAATACTCAGAATATTATCCCCCTTCCTATTCTGATAGGGTTACCTGAATCAAACAGTGCTTTCCCCTTGTCAATCTGTCTCTCTATTGCTGAGATAGCACCATTTTTGCACCAATATGCAAATGAGCTCTTTGGAGCAACAAGTACATTGCTGTTTACCTGTTCATCGTCCGAAACATATGTATCACCGAGCCAAGCTTGTCTTCCTCTGTCTTATCCTCGCTCACATAGGATGGCAGAAATCATCTGACGGGTTCCCTTTAAGGGATTTGATACCTAGAATCCTATTGTCAGCTCCATGTATCCAATCTGTACCCACGGCCGATACAAATCAGATACATCCATGATTATTCCTTGGTGTCCAGTGATTTCCTTATTTAGCTAATGAATTTCTTTGATTCTCGTGACCTGGAGATCGGGTTTTGTGTAATTCCCTTAAAGGGATTATAGAGCCGTGAATCCTAGCAAAGGTCCCTTTAATAAGGAGAGATCGGTGTGAAATCTGGCTGTATAGCGGGCACACGTCACCACTGCCCTGCCACTCGTATCCCTATGTCTGACTCGCAGTGACATCTACTGTCAAGACGGAAAAATGGATATTAAATCTGGGCAATTTTCTGCTCAATGGTTTTCTAAAAGCGTGAAATGGGATAACTGTTCCACCCAAACTGTCCTCTTAAAATGAAGATTTTCTGCCTTATTTTAAAGAGAAAATACATTTATGGAGTATGGAAATGGCAGGAGATTGCGTATAGATAAAAGGGTAGGGATATAAAGGGGACTACTACACCCCAATACGGCAGGATTCTGATAGGTTGGAAATGCCAAGGTCAGACCAGAGATGGATTAGACGTTGGTACGCAGATATTTCATTTTCCAGATTACCGGGCTGAAAAACTGGGAAATCTGACAGTCCGCCATGACAGTGGTGATGTGGACGTCATTGGACAAGGAACTCCGGCAATGTCTAACCATCTGCTGACTTTATCTCTGAACGTAACATTTCTACACTATCAGATGTATCAAATTTTGACAGGGCATCTGACAGGGTGTACTGGGCAATCCCCAGTACATGAATATTTCATTATTAGGGCTGGACAATGTAGATGACGGTATAGTACAATAGACTAGGAAATCTGACATCACATAGGAAACCAGAATTTTGTCTAACCCATCTGATGCTTTTATCTTGAAATTTAAAGAGCTCCTTTCACCATTTCCACCAATTTAAGTACTTAGCCTCTGCTAATAGGTGCCGTTCCACTGATTCCAGCATGGTTGGATTTTTTTCTCTAGCCCCTATCATTCCGGAGTAATAAGCTCAGGTAGTTATGATGTCTGATGTGTTATTTAAGCTCTGTAATGTCAGTGGGCGGTGTCAGGCAGGGGGGCGTGACTAAGAGCTCCAATCAGAGGCAGCCGTTGTCAGAGCTCAGAGTCACACCCCTTGTCTGCTCCTGCCTGACACCGCCCTCCTGACAGTACAGAGCGTAAATAGTATATCAGGCTCCAAAACTAACAGCATTGATTGCTCAGGAATGGTGGGGGCTAGAGAGAAAATTCTAACTACGCCAGAATCAGCAGTGTGGCACCTATTAAATGACTCTTTCATAAGCCACATTCTGAATTTGCCAGGACCGTGTCTATAAATTATTGACTGTCCCGGTAAATTTGGGACAATTGGAGAACATGTGAGAGTCCAGGACATCGTTGTACAGTCGGGATTTTTGTCATGTTGAAGGACCAGAGTCCTCATTGACTAAATCTGTCTAGCCGGACTTGTTTCCCATAGCAACCAATCACAGAACAGCTTCTACTTCTCAAGAGCAGAGTATGAAATAAAAGCTGAGCTCCCATTGGTTTCTATGGGCAACACTTTTGACAAATGGGGCCTAGTGTTTTGTTTCTGGGACAGCTCCCATATAGCTTGTTACCCAAGTTTTTTAGGATCCTGAATGGCCAATTTGCTCATTGGTTACTGTAACCCCTGTAATTATAATAATAAATTGTATTTATATAGCGCCAACATATTCCGCAGCGCTGTACAATTTGTAGGGTTCAAATACAGACAGAAAGATACATAACAAAGAACGTCATTTCACACAATGGGACTGAGGGACCTGCTCGCAAGAGCTTACAATCTATGAGGTAGAGGGGGTGACACAAGAGGTAGCAGGGGCGGCATTGCTTATACAGAGGTCAGACACTTTTGTAATAGAGGTGACTGTCATTACACAAACATAAGACTGTATGAGCCGTCACTAGTGGTGTCCTGTAACATGTGGATGGAGCTTGGACCTATAAAGTTAGCCTGAAAAGACATCATATCATGTGGGGTAATGTGGGAGCGGGGACAGAGGAGAGTTACATTTTGGGGATTCTAATTATAGTACGAAAGGGTTTACATTAGGAATTGTGATAGACCTGTCTGATAAGATGTGTCTTTAGTTTGCGTTTGAAGCTGTAGAAATTGGGAAATAATCTGATTGTCCGGGGTAGAGCATTCCAGAGAAGTGGTGCAGCTCGGGAGAAGTCTTGTATATGACCGTGGGAGTTTCTGATAATAGAGGATGTAAGTGTTAGGTCATTGAGTGAGCGGAGAGCACGGGTTGGGCGATAGACAGAGATGAGGGAGGAAATGTGTGGAGGTGCGGCATTATGGAGAGCCTTGTGGATGAGGGGGATAACTTTATATTTTGTTCTATAATGAATAGGCAGCCAATGTAACGACTGGCACAGACCAGAGGCATCGCTGTAGCGTCTAGCCTGATAGATGAGCCTGGCCGCTGCATTCAGAATAGATTGTAGAGGGGAGAGTTTAGTGAGGGGAAGACCGATTAGTAAGGAGTTACAGTAGTCAAGGCGAGAATGAATCAGAGAGACAATAAGTGTCTTTAGTGTATCTCTGGTAAGGAAAGGGCGTTTTCTGGAGATGTTTTTGAGGTGGAGGTGACATGAACGTGCAAGTGATTCAATATGGGGGGTGAAGGAAAGGTCTGCGTCAAACATGACCCCGAGGCAGCGGGCCTGTTGCCTAGGAGTTATAGTAAGGCCTGAGACTGCAATGGATATATCAGGGACAGATCTATTAGATGGTGGAAACAGTAGTAGTTCAGTCTTAGAGAGATGACATCTCCACTGATACTAGAGGCCATGATCCATCATCTCTCGAGATCAGCGTTTGTGTCCACTGGACCCATCTAGTATGGAGAGTGTCTACAATTGGGCACGGCCATATAGAACATGGATGCCCATTCATTTGATACAACCGCGTAATACTACATCTCACATGTAGTAGCTGCAGATTATTACATTCATAGTCAGGGGTCTTTGGTGCCACCGCAGATGGTATTTCATGAATTTGTTTTAGTTCTTCTCCTAGTTCACTATGGCTAAAAAAAAACATGGTGGGCAAGCAAGAACTGGCCTAAGTTTCACTTTAGCTATCATAAGTATACTATCCATTCCATAGAGGTAGCCCACATAGTTACTATGGGGTCCTGAAGAGAGGGCCCACATGGTTACTATGGGGTCCTGAAGAGAGGGCCTAGGTTGAGGCATACTTGTCAACATTTGGAGACAAACCTTCACTATTTTTCTAATATTGCCTTATCCCCTTTCCCATTGACCACTTCCTCTATTGCGAGATGATACAATCTTTCTTCCATGCTACACCTCTCCCTCTATAAATTTTGCCACTGGGGTTGTGTTTAATGATGCAAAATCCTGACCCCATGCATATTACCTATATGTGGAGTGCAGGGGCTTCTCCAGCTCTCGCAAGATTTGCCAACTCTTCCATGTGTCCAGGTGTCTTCCATTTTTGCAGGAGCCTTTCCGATATTCCAGTAGGGTTGGCTATTATGGGTTAATACCCTTCACTATTGAACGTTGGAGCTGACTCAATGGTCCATGACCTTCACTCCTGGTTGGCATTATCTGACACTGTCCAGAGGCAATTCTGATCTCTACTCTGGGCACCCTTTGCTGTATGTCCAACCTTGATAGATATTTTAGCTAATACACCCAAGAACACTCTTCGCATGGCCGCCCTTTATAGCGTTCTGACCTCGCTCACAATCTGTTCCTTAGTATGTCCTATATTCCATCAACGAGCCCCAACAGGTAGACACAGGCTGCGGATAGAAGAGTTTCTGTGTCAGCTGAGGTCTTCACCATAGAGTGAATCCTCCATGGATGGACTCTCGGTGCGTCCTTACTTCTAATTGAAAAGCAATAAAGCGCTGCCCTCTAAATGTGCTCCTTACAGTGAATACTTTACTTAAAAGCATTAATTAGACAGGAGTTACAGCGCCGAGCAGCCGGCAAAGTGTTTGTTAAGCAGCATTCTCCGTATCAGGGTCAGTAAATATAGACCCGGTGGGAATATAGTGAAATTACTATGCAGTCATACACTGTGTTTGATCAGCTCCCGGTAACCTTAATAATGGAAGCAAAATGTAAGTAAAAGTCTCCTCCCGGTGACATTCAGCGCACGCATGTGGTCAGCAAAAGCCACTTCAAGAAAATATGACTTAGCCCAGAGGGCCGAAGGGCTGACGCAGAGTAACATAGACCGTAATTAAAACTAAAATGCAACGCCACCCAAACCCGAAAAAGAAGAAAGCAATATTCACTTCCTCCGCAACCGCATGTGTCCAGTGTGATGGATCCCCTGACAAGGGCTGAAGCAAGATGGAGATTAAAGGAAAAATAACCAAATTTACATTTGTAGACAATTAAAAGTTAAATATTTTTGATCTTATAATTTCACAGAGTTTTCAAGATTTCCTCTAACCAACTTAGTGGTGACAGTCCTTTGTCTTGATCGGTTACCAATGGATACAGCCATGAATGCGGGAACTTTCTATGGTCTGGGACTTGATACATCACAGCCATGAGATCCTTATTGTGGACAAGTTATCAGGAGGACACTACATGTATGAGACCTGACCACAATAAGGACATCATGGCTGGTTATCAGGAGGTCACTACATGTATGAGAAGATAACCTGACCACAATAAGGACATCATGGCTGGTTATCAGGAGGACGCTACATGTATGAGAAGATAACCCAGCCACAATAAGGACATCATGGCTGGTTATCATGTGGACACTACATGTATGAGAAGATAACCTGGCCCCAATAAGAACATCATGGCTGGTTATCAGGAGGACACTACATGTATGAGAAGATAACCAAACCACAATAAGGACATCATGGCTGGTTATCAGGAGGACACTACATGTATGAGAAGAAAACCTGACCACAATAAGGACATCATGGCTGGTTATCAGGAGAACACTACATGTATGAGAAGATAACCCGACCAAAATAGGGACATCATGGCTGGTTATCAGGAGGACACTACATGTATGAGAAGATAACCTGACCAAAATAGGGACATCATGGCTGGTTATCAGGAGGACACTACATGTATGAGAAGATAACCCGGCCACAATAAGGACATCATGGCTGGTTATCATGTGGACACTACATGTATGAGAAGATAACCTGGCCCCAATAAGAACATCATGGCTGGTTATCAGGAGGACACTACATGTATGAGAAGATAACCAAACCACAATAAGGACATCATGGCTGGTTATCAGGAGGACACTACATGTATGAGAAGATAACCCGGCCACAATAAGGACATCATGGCTGGTTATCATGTGGACACTACATGTATGAGAAGATAACCTGGCCCCAATAAGAACATCATGGCTGGTTATCAGGTGGACACTACATGTATGAGAAGATAACCTGACCACAATAAGGACATCATGGCTGGTTATCAGGAGGACACTACATGTATGAGAAGATAACTGACCACAATAAGGACATCATGGCTGGTTATCAGGAGGACACTACATGTATGAGAAGATAACCAAACCACAATAAGGACATCATGGCTGGTTATCAGGAGGACACTACATGTATGAGAAGATAACCTGACCACAATAAGGACATCATGGCTGTGATTCAGAGTATAGAAAGTCCCTGCATTCATAGTCGTATCCATTGACATCTGATAAAGACAACAGACTAAGGCTAGGTTCACCCCTGCGTTCGAGTTTCCGTTTGAGGGGTACGCTTGGGGATCCTCAGAATGGAAATCTAAACCACATAAAAAAGCGGTTACCTTAGGAAATCTGCGGACCCCATGGACTATAATGGGGTCCTTGTGGTTTCGGTTTCAGCACTTTTCTCTCTGCATTTTTCATGCATAGAGGGGAACGGAATCCCCGTAAGGAGTAAAAGCACTGGTGTGAACTGAGCCTAAGAGAGTTAAAGAAAATCTTTAAAATGCTGCAAAATATTGCAGTTATTTATATTTGCGAAAATGTTTACGGTAATTTTTAGTTGTCTACAAATTTAAATATGGCTATGTTCATGGGAAATCTCTTTAAGGTGTCTTTAGAACAAAGTTGGCCAATTTTCACAGATATTCCAGAAGTTGAGTTTTTCTACAGGCAAAAAATTTAGCCAATAGCCTCATAGCTGGCTTAAAAAAATCAAAGAATAAATGGCCACGTCATCCCCGCATCTACTACTCCCGATTCAGCACTGCACATCTGGTCTCTACTTCCTGTTCCTCTTTTAAGACACAGGAAATGCTGCTCGGCCAATGAGCTACAGTTAGTGGTTGGCTGAGCACTTGCAGGACCTGAACTGGTGCATCTTCTCCACATATGGTCTAAGGCATGGGTAGGGAACGTACGGCTCTCCAGCTGTTGCAAAACTACAACTCCCAGCATGCATACTTGCTCTGCTGTTCTTGGAACTCCCATGGAAGTGAATGGAGCATGCTGGGAGTTGTAGTTTCACAGCAGCTGGAGAGCCGAAGGTTCCCTACCCCTGGTCTAAGGTCTAGTGGCAGGATATTGCAGTCTTGTCCTATTCACTAAATAGATAAAATTTGGGTAAACATTAATGAAGACTTAGCACTTGCATGAGTGCTGGTCAACGAGGGTGCCAATGGTTGGATCCCCATTAATTTGATATCAATAGGGTAGCAAAATCCTATTCCTGGAAAATCCAATTAATACATATTCCCCATTTCACTCCACCCGTTGGGAACTGTACCCTATATCTTTAACAGGGTCTGACAGCTCCACACTTGTCATATACATAATACACCCCATGCTTGTTTACCTCACTCTCTGCCCTAGGCAACTGCCCACTTTGCCTTGCCCTCATCCCTGCACTATTACATAACAACTTTGCATATACAGGCTATTACATGCCGCCATTATGGGGTTCCTAATGATGGCTTAGAGAGATTTTGGTTCTTCTATAAGAGTACAAATTGGGTGAGAATTGGACATTTGAGGGTGTACATCGTCAAGCTGGGTGGAGTTTTTCTCTATATTAGATAAAAGCACCTGTATGAGCCATGGGTAAGTTCAAATTGTTATGGGAATTATCACAGAAGGTAAAAATTGATGAAATCCCATTATGCAAACATGGCGGGCGAGGAGGGAAATGAAATAAAGAGGCTTAATGAGTCATTAGCATGGAATAATCAGTCCCGGGTTTATCACAGATCGTGTGTGGGCCGGTAATGCCGCCACCGCTATAATGAGATCTTGATAACTTCGACCCAAACTCCACTTAGTCACATATAACAGGACTCAGCCTGTAATTCTAAAGCCGGAGACTGTAGAGAAGAGACGTTCGGTGCACTATTATCCAAGCAGACAGGAACGTGTCAGAGATCAGAGCAAGTTTGTACCGTGGAATTGAGGACAGATGAAATTTAAATGTGTGGAAAAGGAGCGGCGCTGGAAGCGTGGGGGAGAATTACAAATCCTCATTTCCGTCCTTCCATGTGTAACACTGTACATCAGAAATCCGCAGCGTGGATGGAATAGAAAGCTGCTGGGAGCTCGGCTCTGTGTGACCCCGGCAAAATACTCGACAATGAAAAGTAGATTCTCCCAAGACTTGAGCGGCCTTTCTTCTTCAAAGAGAAGTTGCGCTCTGCATGATATCAGGGCTCGCTTGCTTTACTACGGGGTGATTGCCTCTTCATGTCTCTCCGACTATAGTGTATGTGTAACTAACATTCATAACCGAAGTCTATGGCGAGCCCGTACACTCCGGCTAGGGGCGAGGACTGTATCCGAGACAATGAGGCACATAGTACATAGCACAGGTCAAGTGGTGTTACGTTTTCAGGCTTGCTTCACACACATGGGTTTTGGGGGGTTATTTTTGCATTGTTTAACCCCTTCCCACTGATTTTCGTGTTTGACTCCCCACTTTATTGCTTGATGTTTGCAAATCATTCTTTATAATGCTACCGTTTATTATTCTGTACAATGTACGGGGAAGCTGGAATAAAAATTCATTCTTAAAGGTGCCATAGTCTGACACCCGTAACTTTTGTGTATTTCCATGTACGGGAGAGATGCATAGGGAGACTTTTTATGCGGGACCGGGTGTACTTGTTAGTTGTACCATTTTGGGGAATGTTTATTACTTTGATCACTTTTTATTCAAATTTCTTATATATAGATCTATACTAGTAATACCCGCGACTTTGTCCGCGGAACGCTGACCCACCTGGAGCGCCGCACAGGCTCCTCCCTTTGTCTTGTGTCCGCAGTGGGCCATTCTTCCACCTGTGGGCCCATGGACCCCCGGGCTCCCACCCTTTGGCCGCTGGCTCCCTTTACCTCCTTCCCCCCTCCCCCATGTCCTTGCTCCTTCTGCCTACCCCGTTCCCCCCCCCAGCCCCGTGGCCCCCTTCCCCCCCCTACCCTGTGCCCCCGTCTGACCTACCCCGTGCCCCCTTTCCTCCCTCCACCAGACCCTCCCGGCACAAGCGGGAGTCCGGCACAGTGCCCTCTACCTCCTCCCACCCCCAGGGGCCCCAACGGACTCACCACTCCACGCCGCGTACTGGGCTCCAGTGATGGCGGCTTGTGCGGCTCTTGGCTTGCACAATGTCATTTTTTTGCTGTGGCTGTGCGGCCGGCTTGTGGCTGCATAGCTCCGCCACCGCTGTTGCCTGGTCCAATGAGAGAGCTGCGCCTGACATTGTGATGTCATCACAGGTCCTTGAGCCTTCGCAGGTCCTTGAGCCTACACCGACTATGAATTCGGTGCTCGCGGTCGGCCAACAGGACAATAAACGTGGATGGTGAGGCGCCTATATACTATTCCTGGTGCCATTCTAGGTATCTGCAAAATTTGAGTGAAATCTGTTCGCCCGTTATGGCGTGATTGCGGAACAAACATCCAAACTCACAAACATTCAAACACTCAAACTTTCACATTTATAATATAAGGGGGTCTCATCACTATTGCAATGCTTTGCAAAATACTGGCATATGTATGCAGCTCTCCCCCGTTCACTTCAATGGGGGTGAACCGCAATACCAGATACCATTGTGACACCTTAGGCTAAAGCCTCACGTTGCAGAAACGCAGGTTTTTTGTTGCAGCTTTTTGAGCCAAAGTCAGGAGAGGATTGAGCAGAAGGGAGAAGTAGAAGAACTTTTTATATATTTCCCATTCCTTTTGTAGCAATTCTTGGCTTTGGCTCAAAAAAACGCAACAAAATCTGCAACAAACAAATCTACATTTCCACAACGTGGGGCCTCAGCCTTAATGCATTTGTGCAGTCGGAGCAGAATTTGTTGTCCACTCCATGGGTCAGGCTGGACAATCCATATTTTGTCTTCATAGACCTTGCGATATTTCACAGTTATAGTAAGGTATTTCTTTCTCTCGCAGATAACAAGTACGCCCCGGCGGTCACTCTGAACGGCTTCATCTTCATCTTGGGAGGAGCTTACGCCAGAGCAACCACGATCTACGACCCCGAGAAAGGAAATATAAAGGCCGGACCCAACATGAATCACTCAAGGCAATTCTGCAGGTGACTAATGTAGACATGTACAGTGTATGGTTGTATAATACATTGATTTCAGTAGTCGCTGTGTGACACTTCTTCTACCATGAGGCCTTAAAGGGGAATGCCAGATTATTTTGGCAGATTTATTAAGGCTGGCATTTGTTACCCTAGTCTTAATAAGGGCCCTGACAGGTACAAAGCAAGGCTGATTTATTGAGGCCGGGTCATAAGTTAGACGCATGCGCCAGAATGGAGATCTACGATAGTACTGGCAGAGATTTCTGGGAAAGCTCATGTCAGAAAATTGGCGTAAAGCTGAGCTGTGATTGGTTATAGAATATTAAAGCTGTGCTGTGATTGGTTGTAGAATATGAAAACTGTGACTGGCTGCAGAATGTAAAAGCTGTGCTGTGATTGGTTGTAGAATATTAAAGCTGTGCTGTGATTGGTTGTAGAATATGAAAGCTGTGCTGTGATTGGCTGCAGTATATGAAACCTGTGCTGTGATTGGCTGCAGTATATGAAACCTGTGCTGTGATTGGCTGCAGTATATGAAACCTGTGCTGTGATTGGCTGCAGTATATGAAAGCTGTGCTGTGATTGGCTGCAGTATATGAAACCTGTGCTGTGATTGGCTGCAGTATATGAAACCTGTGCTGTGATTGGCTGCAGTATATGAAAGCTGTGCTGTGATTGGCTGCAGAATATGAAAGCGGTGCTGTGATTGGTTGCTATGGGCAACAAAGAGTCTATCTTTTTGACGGTTTTATAAAACTGCCCCCCACAGGGTATGTTATAAACTGGTAAACCTTCTGCTTTGTTAGCGCTATGGCTCACCAGTTGTTGTGTAACTACAACTCCCAGAATGCTGAGACCTGGAGAGCTGGAGGTTGTAGACCGCTGTGGGGTCCATAGCGTGTCGCTGAGAGTTTTCTCCAGTCCTCCTCCCTGATTGGTGGATCTCGGCCTGTTGCATACTCTCTCGGTAAACTTTGAGCGAGCCATCAATCGGTGTGAGTGACAGGCTCCATCTGCTGTTATTGTGCGCTGCCAGCTGCATGTGAATACGCAGCTGTTCTCCTGATAATTTACAAGACAGTGTTTTCTCTAAATATTTATCATATCATTCTCCTCGCCTAAATGTAATATCGCCGAGATAAATGGAGAGCACCGCGCTTACTGATGGCGCCGTCACTGGTAGCAGGCATGCTGGGGAGTCGGATGTGTTTACATGTCATGGGCGCTTGTCTGACATGTGCAGAGTGTTGTCAGTGCGGCCCCCTGCGGTTTCCCCAAATGAAGCTACACCTCATTTTATGTGATAATGTATACGCTGCTCCACGGCCGCAGCTACCACTTCCCAGCATGCTCTGCTCCAGCGCCAGATTGACAGCCAAATTTATCTTGTACATGATGAATTAGAAACACTTGTTAGCAGCTATTGGTGTCCCCAAAGCCCAGAACTGCCGAGAAATCTCCATCATCTGCAAAAACAACAGCGAAACTTCAGGACATAAAGGCCTAGAATATCATCCAGTGTACTTGTCTAACTTACTAGAACTTTATATGTCTCGTCTGTATCTAATACCAATCCATCTCATATCTATTAGAGATGAGCGAACAGTGAAATGTTCGAGGTTCGATATTCGTTTCGAGTAGCCGCTCAATATTCGACTACTCAAATCGAATATCGAACCCTATTATAGTCTATGGGGGGAAAATGCTTGTTTCAGGGGTAGGCAACATTCAATCAAATTACACTTACCAAGTCCACGAGTGAGGGTTGGGCTGGATCCTCCGAGAAGTCTTCTCCGTGCAGCGTCCCCACGGCGTTTTCCAGCTCTGAATTCACTCTGCCAGGCATCGGGCCTGGGCAGAGCCGACTGGGCATGTCTGCACTACAAGCCGATGCCTGGCAGAGTGAATGAAGAGCCGGAAGACACCGTGGGCAAGCTGCACGGAGAAGACTTCTAAAGGTAGGAGAAGAACCAGTGTTGATTGGCCGACTGTATATCATTTGGCCAATCAATGCTGGTTCTGCATTGAACTTTTACATTCGAACAGCGAGTGGTACTCGATCGAGTACGAGTATTTAGAATACCGTAGTATTCGATCGATTACCTACTCAATCGAGTACTACTCGCTCATCTCTAATATCTATCTATCTGTCTGTCTGTCTGTCTGTCTGTCTGTCTATCTATCTATCTGTCTGTCTGTCTGTCTGTCTATCTATCTATCTATCTGTCTGTCTGTCTGTCTGTCTGTCTGTCTACCAATCCATCCATCCGCAGAGTGTTTATCTCCGGTCTGTCGGTCTATCTATCTATCTATCTATCCCATATCTATCTATCCATCTATCTCTATTTTCACACCTGCACTTGCATTTCCGTTCTTCGGGTCTTCTTGGACTTTACTCTCTGTATTTTTCATGCAGATTCAGGGACAGAATCCCCAAATGGAATCCAAGCACTAGTGACCCCAGCCTTATATCTAATGCACAAACAGTATAAGCAACTTTGCCACATCCAACATGTGCACTTGTACCCTAAGGATAGGTCAGCAGGGTCTGACACCCCGAACCCCACTGTTCTGTTGTTTAAAGAGCCCTAAGGTGTTTAGGAAAGCACTGCGAACTCTTCACTACTCAGTGCATCCAATTCCCTTCAATGAGACTGAGTTGCAATCAGGCCATACACTGAATGTGATATCACATGGCCTGTGAAGCTGAAGCAACGCTCAGATGATCGTATTATTGACAAGCTGATCTGTGGGGTCCTGGTTGTCAGACCTCTCTGAGCTTCAGTTGATGACCTATCCTGTAATAGCATAAAATGGTAAGAAATAGACCAATCTTAGGCCATTTTCACACAGCCAAGTTGGGCCCACAAACCACAGTCCATGTACCGGCCACCCAAGTTCTATTCAACCAGTAATTCTGAATCCTACATAGACCAAATTTCCTGGATCACAATTGTCTTTGTGTAACTGGCCTTATAGTCCACTCACACCTAGAGCTGAATCCTCCCATCTGCTCCTGGGAAGTCATTGGGACTTGGAGACGAGTTGATCTTCTACAATATACTGCTTATCTGCACTGCAATACAATGTAGCGAAGGGAACCTTACTTGGATATCTTTGGATGACCGCTGTCCCCTCTTCTATTTGTTGCAGTGCCGTGGTCCTGGACGGAAAGATATATGCGACAGGCGGCATCGTCAGCAGTGAAGGCCCCGCTCTTGGAAACATGGAATATTACGACCCCAAATCGAACACATGGACATTATTACCCAACATGCCTTGCCCACTCTTCCGCCATGGATGTGTAGTGATAAAGAAATACATTCAGAGTGGTTGACACACAATGGCCGGCGATGAACTGAGATGACAGAGACGTCTGAACGCTCTTTATTTTTTTTAATTTTTTTTTGTTTTTTCTCATTGGTTTGGTTTTAACCCTTCCCATGCCAGACATGAAGCGGGGTGATCCTTGTATGCTTCAGCGGCTTTATACCTTTTAGGAGAATGGGGGGGGATGGAGAAAAAGAAGAATTTGGGGTTGTTTTTTTTTTGTTTCATTTTTGTCTACAGATTTTCAATAATGTCTACATTGAATGTAGAAGATCATCCTCACCCTTGGGTGATGCCGGAGCAATTGGGCTCCAAACTATGTATAATATGTATGTTAACTCGGCAAATGTGTCACTAGGTGGCGTAGTGACACTTGTTGTCACCCTAGGTGCAATAGATTCCCATATTTTTACATGGGTTCAGTTGAGATAGGGTTCGGGGGAGGGGGGGAAGCAGATGAGGATCTGTATTTTACTTCTAGATGTAAGGCTGGGATTTTTTTTTTAGATGACTGTTCGGTACAGCTAAGCATCTTGTCATAGAAAATTACAAAAGAAGACGTTTTTAATTTTTAGGTTGGCCTCCGCTTCTTCTTTCATGGCAGAGAATGTAACGGTAGCCATATTGGAAAGAAAAAAAACAGTTTGTCAAAATCATGAAATTATTAGAAATTTTCTATATTTGGTCCATTTCAGCTATGACCAAGCCAAGAATGTAATATCTATGGAGACTTCCAAAGAGTCGGCCATGTGTGGACAGTAGGATCCGGCAGATTTCACCTGTCCATTGTTACTAGTCCTACACGAGGTAAGGGGCATCCAATATAGGGTCGCCACTTAGTGTGTCCCTCTATTAGAGTAGTGCAAAGCCCTTCAATAATGGAGGGGAATCCATGCATGGAGCTGCCATGGCACAGAATCCTGGACCAACAGGCACGTGTGGCATTGTCATCCAAGGACTTGATCTAGCCCCATGTTGTCCTATATTATATCCTAATGGTCAACATAAAAAAGTTTAACATGGTCGACAACACATATATATATATCAGCACCTCCACAAGGAAGAAAACTAATATCTAACATCAAGCCAAACCAGCGGCAAGAAACCCCCATCCAATGTCGGAGTGAGGTTCCTTAGGCCCACCAGATAAAAATACTTCTGGGGCCCACCTTCCAACAATCCCTAGGAAAAGACCATATCCTTCTTTCAGTTTGGGTGTGTTTTGCCGGCCCATTATTGTTATAGAGCCTGGGCCCACTGGAAGATCCCCCCGTTCTCTGGTGGGTCAGTCCAACATTGCCGCCATCTGTAGACAGCAGTTTTGGGGGTTCTTACTCTCATGAGTATGAAGAAGGGAACTGAATGGATGAAATACAGTTCTGGTTCTTACTGAAGAGATGGTGTTGTGTAGACTTACCCGATATCAGATTTCTTCCTTCTGGAGAACGGCTAATTTACATATTTTTTACCCATGGTGTATTGCATGTAAGCGAGTCTCCCTAATGAGAACCAGTACTTTCGTTTCTATACAACATGTAGGTCCTCACTGGAGCTAGGAGTAAGTATCTGTCTCTCTGATCTTCGGCAAGAGGGACTAAAGTCCTAGACTCTCTTAGGACCAATTGTCATTAAAGGTTGGGGTGGCTTACTGGGGTTTCTCTCTCTTTTTAGAAAGGGCTTGCGATGGACTGTATCCTTCTACACTTTTTGGTTGTGGCGCTCCCTCACATTTTTTGCACATGGGCGATAGAAAGCACAATATCAGACTTTCAACTACAAGAACATGGGTGCTAGTATTTAAAGGAATTGTCCATGATTTGGGGCAAACTCAGGGGCCACCAAGGTGGGTGTAAAACTCACCTATTTCTGGTGCTCTGTCCTATCTCATTCCCCTTAATCTCCTATGACAGAACCCGCCACATTGAAAGTTGGGGGGGCTCACATGACCACTGGGACCAATCAATGTCCTCAGTGGTCTATGGTCAGGAAGTGGTGATGTATGTAAATGGTCTCAGTGGTTATAGGAGACTCCTTGGCTCCAGTGTGAAAAGTTCAAGTACAGAAGAGAAAGAGGACAAGACAGGTATTCTTTGGGGGTTTGTTTTTTTGTTTTGTTTTTTGTTGAGCCATAAATTATGGACAGCCCCTTTAAGCAAAACAGTTCTATCCACTATGTTTCACTGAGGTTCTTTATCACCAACTTACGGGGAAAAATAAACTAAAAAATACTAAAAATCCAACAACCTTCAGACATCAACCCCCTTGTTTCTGCCAAATTCATAGATTACACAAATTGCCTCCTCCCCTCTATCGTGTAGGCAAAAACATCCACGCAGGCCCATCAAAATATAATAACTAGTAGAGATGAGCGAGTAGTATTCGATCGAACACCTCGCCGCCATAGGAATGCGTGTAAGTGGCCAAACACCAAGGGGTTAAGCGCATCAAATATTACACCCCATTCAGCCGCTTACACGCATTCCTATGGCGGCGAGGTGTTCGATCGAATACTACTTACTCATCTCTAATAACTAGTAGTTCCAGGAAAAGAATTACAAGCCACAGGCATGGCATCAACAAACAACAAGAATTATTATTTTCAAAAAGTCTACATTTTTTGACAAACTGTTTTTTTTTTCTTTTTGTTTTTTCTTTTCTTTTTTATATTAGAAAGAAATACAGTAAATAACTGGTTAGACCACAGATTTACAGTAAAATATTAGTCTTCCTGCAGGTCTTCATGAAAATGATTTTTTTCTGCTACTGTGCTAGTAAATATATATAAAGACTGCATATATATTATATTTATAATTAAAATGTTTCGTATCAAAGTGAGTTTTTGGAGGATTTAACAAGACTAGCTAAATGTTTTCAACGACTAGAAAATAATCGCCAACCGCTCATGAAAAATCATATTTAAACCTGTAGAATTTCAGTACAATCAGACTATAATCGATGTCATTTTTACGATACATTGGTTTTGAGAATTAATTTTTTTAAATTTTTTCATGTATTTTCTTCCCTCTTTTTGCCATTTGTAGACATAGTTAAATTCCACCGTAGAGGCAAAATTTAAAAAAAATAAAAAATAAAAAAATTTCACCTCTTACAACAAAATCAACAATATTTCTGCGAGATCTTACCGTATCATCTAGAGTCTAGAACTATGGAGGATCCTAAAAAAATTTGGGTTGTTCCAGAGGTATATAAAAAAAAATTATAATTCTGTGCATGTATATTTGGTCTACATATTTTCAAAATTAAATTCATTTTTTTTATTTTTAAATTGTTATAAACTGAAATATTAAAAAAGTTGAACTTGATTGAAATTAATATAAGTGATACAAAATCATTATTACATACTATATTAATATATTCCGAGATGGAGATTTTTTTTTATATTTGCATCGCTGTATTTAGTCATTTAAAATAATGTTTTATTATCATTATTATAATTTTGGGAGAGAATTATTTTTTCGTTTTATGTAATTATCGTTTTCTTTATTTTTTTTGGTTTTAATATTGCAAATTTTTGTTTCACCATATGTAAAGAAAAATTAACAAAAGGTTTCAAATTTCTGACTTGCCCAAATGTATAATCAGTACATAAATTCACACTAACTATTCTTTTTTTTTATTATTATTATTATCCGATTACGGTAATATTTACGGCATCGGGTTGCAATTTTTTGCAAAAATTAAAAAAAAAAAAAAAAAAGACATGAGAATTTTTTTTTTTTAAGGGACAAAAATAATTTCAAGCAGCAAAATTATTGATTATATGCAAGAAATAATCATTTTTTTTATTACTAATCTATAAAAAGAACCACCACATAGCACGTGCAAAAAAAAAAACTGGTCAGTGTATACGGCGTGCTAGTTCACCAGGAATAAATAATGTCATAATAACATGAAAAAGCGGAGTGGGCTACTCAGAACTGGTGCCAGAAATTTGGTTGACCAGGACTAATGTTTGTAAGAATTGAGCCTCCTGGTTATGTAACACATTTCAGGACCGATTTTCCTTCCAGAATTTTTTAGAATTTTTTTTTTTAACCAAAAAAAAAAATCAGAACAAAAATTTCCATTCTAGACTATTTTCACAATTTAGGCAAAGAAAAACTGGCAGGAAATTTGGATCAGAAATGTGTTAGGTAAATCAGTGTCGGGTCAATGTTAGCAAAGACAACATGAATTTTTGGGGCTAAATTCTCACGGATATTGGATCGGGAAAAAAAAAAAAATTGCCTCTTCTGCTTTGCGTCTCTGGAAACCTTGATGTAAAACGCATTTTCAGGATGACAGAATTTAAGTTTTATGCATCTCCGTTCTATCCATGGAAGGAAAAAAAAAGCACAATATTACTACGTACCTTCTGCGTCCTTCTTTACAACCAGGAGAACGAGCTTCAATCTGCCTGGTGCAGGATGTTTGATTTCTCAAAGTTGGTGTGTCTTACCTCCAAAGGAGGTGCTAGCATACGAGAATGGACTCACACACAATACCAGTCGGCATCACACACACACACATTGAAGCAAATCTTTTTCTGTGAATAATAGACAAACAGGGTTATCTGTAATGGTACTGTACATAGTTTATGTTACTGGTTAAGATCTTGTTATATTATAATAAATATATTTATAGATCTAGACTGATGTCCCATCGCTTCCTTTATTCCCAGACTGAGTGTGTTCCTTGTTTGAGTGGTCACTTTATTGTTTTTATTTAAAAACAAAAAACAGCGCCACCCTTATACAGAGGCCTTGTGTGGTATTGCAGCTCAGCCTTTGTAATCCAGATGGTCCGTCAGATAGGACGTGAAGCTGCAGAATTTTTATACATTTGATATTCCATACAGTTTGATAACCTAATGCTTGTTTGTGGTTAATAACTAGAATATAATATGGATTTGTACAGGACCCGAAGCTGAATGCGGAGACTTTTGACTATACAAAATAAACTTGTCATTGCATATTTTGTGTTATGTTAAATTAGGATTTTTTAGCATTAAAGTGTACCTCCAGTTATAAACCACTATTCATAAATATAGTAAATAGTAACTTTGTAATCTATCTTATCAAAGAAATCTGGGGGGGGGGGTTCCTAATTTTTAGGCAGTTACTTCCTTCATATTAGTCTATAAAGAGGGGAGGGAGGATTGCATAGACACTCAGCTGATTGTTGCTCCTATGCTACTATTCTGCTAGGTTGCAGATAAGAGGCTAACAATGCACAGAATGAGGCAATAAAGCTACTACTACTCCACCTCTCCCATCTTCATAGCGTTCTGTATATGAGTCTGAATACAGAGACAAATCTCATGTAAACAAGTGTGAAGGGTTAAATGAAATGTGCTGTCGAAACTATGAAGGTCATCAGGCTTTAAAGAGGTACACAAATATTGGATTAAGCTGTTTCAACTTAAAGAAAATGCAGGTGAAGGGTGACATTCTTAGTATGACCAGATAAGAAAAGGGGCTGGGCAGTTTGCTCCTGACTATAAAAAGTCACTGTATCTTACAAATAAATGAAACACTTTGAAATCACTGACAGCTACGTCTGTGTTGTGTTTCCCTTGAGCTCATGAAAAAACCCTCTTGTTCAAATTAGGCCTACGACAACATAACTCAGGGGTCTTGAGCCCCTAACACAAGGAATGAGACTGAATAGAAGTAGGACAACATCTTAAAAAGTGGTGAAGGAAATAGATCTCCACTGCACACGATGAGGCAATGAATCAGTTGTCAGTCTTCCTCTCTTCATAGACTTCTGTGTGTGCAGAGAGTACTGATATGGAGTCTTATGTAAACACACAGCCTGAGAGAAGACAAATAGCCTAATATGTGGAGATGGAAACAGGTCTCCTAATAAGATATATTACAAAGTTTCTTATCATCATGTACTGAAATGTATTCATTTATGAAAAGTTGTTGAGAACTGGAGGTACGCTTTAAATATACAAAAGAGAAATGTAAATTCCATCACGATTTGGTTTGACCTTTGCCCTTTGCCTTCCATCAGTTCTTCTCGGTACTTGCAGACAGTTTTTGAAGGAACTCAGCAGGGAGGTTGTTCCCACCATCTTGGAGAACTAAGCACAGATCTTCTATGGATGTAGGTTTGCTCCAATCCTTCTGTCTCTTCATGTCATCCCAGACAGACTGGATGATGATGAGATCAGGGCTCTGCGGGGGCCGGATCATCACTTCTAGGACTCCTCCTACAAAGAGCAAAGGTCACACCAAATATTGATGGGATTTACATTTCACTTTTCTTCATTCACTTCATTTTCGTAAATGACAAAAATAAACGGTTAACCCTTCTCTTTCTAAACGTATTCTTAATGCTGGTCTAAAACTTTTGCACAATACTGCAATATACTTATTGGGTCAAAGAAAGGGAAACAAACACAGACCCTTCTGTTCTAGGTGGTACAGCCCAGCATCATAATGGGGGACCCATTTTCTATGTGACCCATCTCTGCCTCTGGTTAAGACACTTGATAAAGTATGTGACCTATTTGGCTACAAGTCTTCTAAGTATTCTAAGGGCCCCTTAAGAAGTTTTAGAAAAAATACAAGGTGAACTACAGTGACATGGGTGTATACACTATGCAGGGGTGTACAATGAGAATGTAGGATCCCTATTACTGCAAACTTGCAGAGAACTATAGGATATATGGGTTCCCTGTAGCCACCATGATCCCTCATATACATCACAGACCCCATAGGCCTCACTCACTCATCTCTTTGTAGAAGTGGCCTAAATGTATGACCAGCAAACAAGACATAGCATGATGCATTGTCAAGAGGGGCTACATTTTAGGGCAAAAAGTGCAGATTCTGTTTCCTAATCTCATACCATCCCTTTAGGTAAACCTCAGAAGCCACAAGCCGCCCATTGCTCCATGTATACATAATACGTATATAGATGGAGCAGCCTCAGCCACTTCATTACCCTATACCGTGACCTCCGATTATTTTAAGTGAACAATGGCGGTCGCGTGTCACCGCTGTGTCTCCATCACTCATCCTGTCACATTATACTCATGTACTTTGCATCCCTTGAATCGGTAAAAACAGATTTTCCAGGAATTCTCTGCGAGGAAGAAATAACTGCAGGACAGGAACAATATTTGTCTAAGAAATGCAATATCTACCTGCTGTACCAGGATGTGAATGCAGGGTGAACTTAAAGAGAACCTCCGCATAGGTGTAATATTCTGTTCAAATCAATTTTTTAATATATCTTTATATCAAATTGAGCTTTGTTTTCCTGATACACTGCTCCAAACCCTCAGCATAGACTTCGGAAATACAATGCAGCCTGCATTTACCACTAGAGGGCGCTTATTGCATACTGTACCATCATTATCCATCTATAAACAGTACACAGAAAACATCTACACTCCCCCTAGTGGTGACTGAAACGGCCAGCAAGTTTAGTCCATAAGTAACAGTGGACGCATATTAAAGGGATCCTATCATTCTGAAGGAATTTTTTGTCATGGATCTACTTTTAATGAGCAAGAGTAACTGATCTAAACCGACCTCTGACAGCGATTATTTGCTTGCGCCATCATTGGCTGGTTTAGATCATGTGATTACCCTCAATCGCTAAAACTAGGTCAATGACCCAATAATCAACCTACTCTATGTAGGTACATGGACTTGAGGCCCCCTCCTTAAAGTGTTTATCCAGGATTAGAAAACATGGCTGTCTTCTTCTCAGGAAGTGATATATTGTCTGTCAGTCACATGACTTTGCTGCATTTATTTGAAGGAGACTGAGCTGTAGCACTGATATATGACGAGGGATGAGCCATCCAGTTCATAACAAGACAGGTCCATATGAATTTTCCCCAAAAATTTTCAATTTGGCCAAACTTATCGGGTTCATTACGCACAACCCATCATTATAGTTTGGGGGTCTGTAGAGAGGTAGAGAAGAAACGAGGAAAGAAAGTCTAACTCGCCTCTCCTGGGCTACGTCACGGCATTTGGAGCAAGTCCCGGTCCACTTCCACCCTCCTGAATGTCAGTGGCAACAGGGGGACCACAGAGGCCTGTGATTGGGCATCAAGACATCCAAGAGTGTATAATAATATTAGTTCCGGTTCGGAATGAAATTAACGGATGAATCTAATAATTCACCAAGACGACATGTGACCAACAACCATGGCGTCACTTCCTAAGAAGAAGAACTCAACCATGTTTTCTAACCCCTTTAACTTACCCTTTGAGATCAGACAAAAATAAATCGGGACCGTTATTATAATTCCCATATCCAGATATGGCCCCAGTCTAGGATCAGCACCAGGTTGTCTCCTTCTCCAGTGGTCCAGCAGGGTCTGCCCAGGGTTGTAGGCCCCTGTGAGTGAATATTTATGACAGTTGTCCTTGGATATGATCCTGGAATCTACCATCTATACCTCATGTTTTCCTCTTCTCGATTCTGAGGCTCCAGACAATGATTATTGGAGACATTAAACTTTTAGCATTATTCTACCTCAGACGAAGATAAAAGTTCATGGGTTCATAGAGGAAGTCTTAATATAAGATGAAAGCTCCACAGAAAAATACTTGAGTGCCTTAGACATCATCTTGGTGAGACAGGTTCAAGTCTTTAAACTTTGATCAGCACCGGGGTAGTTAGAAAGTTCACCCGGCAATGACCAGGACTTTCATCCCGAGGCCGCTACGTTGTCTACCGCATCATTTCAGCCCAGGCTCAGCTCTTTGAGAGTCAATTACACAACATCAAGGACACCTAGACGTGGTTGACCTCAGCCAATTGGGAGTTTTCACCTTAGTTCCGGCTCCAACACAAAGGGATTAAAGAAATAAGAATCGTGAAGTTCCCATAAACTACAACTCTTGTTTATCCCTGACTATGGAGGGGGGCTTAGAAAACTTCTTAAAGGGAATGTCTCCTGTATTATCTGCATAGATGTGTGTACTTTATGACTGCTGTTATGAATGGGATAGAGTGGATAGACAGACGACCATAGACTAATACAGGCCCAAGGAACATACACTATATGGACAAAAGTATTGGTAACCCCAATTCTAAATCCGTAGGCATCAATGTAGAGTTCCCCCCATCAACGTTGATAGTTTCCATTCTTCTGAGAAGACTTTCTACAAGATTTTTGGAATTTTTGCTTCTCTAGAAGAGCATTTGTGAGGTCAGACACCAATGTTGGACAAGAGGGCCCGGCTCACCATCTCTAAACTAGTTCATCCCAAAGGTGTTCTCTGCAGTTGAGGTCAGGACTCTGTGCAGCCAGTCATGTTCCTCCACACCAAACTTCCGCAACCGTGTCTTTATGCTCCTTACTTTGTACACTGGGAAACAGACATGCTGTAAGAGTAAAGGAACTTGCCCAAACTGTTCCCAAAAAAGTTGGAAGCATTCAATTGTCTAAAACGTCTTGGTCTACTGAAGCTAAGATTTCCCTTCACTTGTACTAAAGGGGGTCAAGAAAAACACCTAATAAGCGACCCCATAGCATTAACCCCACCACACCCCCACCAATCTGTACTGCTAACACAACGTAGTCAGGTATGTAACGTTCTGCTGGTATTCCCCAAACTTAATCCCATCCAGCAGATACACAGAACCGTGTTCATCACCCCACAGAACACTTTGCCACTGTTCCAGACTCCATTGGTGACATTGTGCTTTATACCACTTTGTGACATAAGATTTTCACGTAGACGGCCAACAATGGAAACCCAAGCCACGATGGGGCACAGTGTTTGTGCGAAGGTTAATGCCAGAGAAGGTTTGGACTCTGCAGCTATTGAGTCAGTGGAGTATTGGTGACTTTTCTGCACTAACACACCTAGTCCTTCTTTCCACCCCGACATCTGTCAAGTGTGTGTTAAAATTTTCCATACATACTAGGTCTTTCAAAAAGTTAATCTTATGGACTAATTTTCACATAACGAATGGAGGAATCTACACTATATGGTCTCCATCAGTACAATAAAGCTGTATCAGTGTGCATCAGAGGCATGTTTAATGCTCTGGAGAGGAGCACAGGCGTGGTTAATGCTCTGGAGAGGAGCACAGGCGTGGTTAATGCTCTGGAGAGGAGCACAGGCGTGGTTAATGCTCTGGAGAGGAGCACAGGCGTGGTTAATGCTCTGGAGAGGAGCACAGGCGTGGTTAATGCTCTGGAGAGGAGCAGAGGCATGTTAATGCTCTGGAGAGGAGCACAGGCGTGGTTAATGCTCTGGAGAAGAGCAGAGGCGTGGTTAATGCTCTGGAGAGGAGCAGAGGCGTGGTTAATGCTCTGGAGAGGAGCAGAGGCGTGGTTAATGCTCTGGAGAGGAGCAGAGGCGTGGTTAATGCTCTGGAGAAGAGCAGAGGCGTGGTTAATGCTCTGGAGAGGAGCACAGGCGTGGTTAATGCTCTGGAGAGGAGCACAGGCGTGGTTAATGCTCTGGAGAGGAGCAGAGGCGTGGTTAATGCTCTGGAGAGGAGCAGAGGCGTGGTTAATGCTCTGGAGAAGAGCAGAGGCGTGGTTAATGCTCTGGAGAAGAGCAGAGGCGTGGTTAATGCTCTGGAGAAGAGCAGAGGCGTGGTTAATGCTCTGGAGAGGAGCACATAACTTCACAATAAAACGGTCACTACTTAAATTCATTTTTTAACCCTTTTGTTTTTACTGCAATGGCAGGTGATGACTATAGCAAATAAGATTTTTAGATAATTAAGACGTATCTGACAAAATAACTTAATTGTAAACAAAGTTATATCAAATTAAAATGATAAATCCGCAAAGAGTATTTTTCATTTAATACAAAAGTGGAAAAGAAAATGAGATATTCTGAAAGGTTTTTACACACATTAGATAATTCATCAGCGTGTTTTTGGTTGGTGTTTTTTTTAGTGTCCCTTTAAGCAACGTGTGGTTTTTTGCTATGGCCGCTCTACATTCTTGTACACTACCATGTGAAGCCTGAGTGACAGTCCGGGCACAGCAATAAGAAGGGCTCTGCACCAGCAGAAAGTCAGTGCTAAAGGGGGATGGACGAGTCAGGGGAAAAGTGACATCTAATATTTGTCCTGCAGTGATTTACAGTCTTCACTTTTATTCTATTAGCATAAAATTCTCGGAGGAGATCGCAGCTCTTTTGCTGTGTAGGGTAGAAATTAGCTGGAATTACATAGAGGGAATGACTCTGTACAGGTGCAATAAATCACGTTTGCTGGATAGTTATACAGGGATTATCATCTGCAAAGGAAAGACTAAAATATTGCAAAAATCCTTCACATATTCAATAATCAGGACTCACGCAGTGTATCTGCAGAGGCTGTTGCCCAATATCCCCTAAGACATCACTTGAAAATTTTGCTTTGTATTACTAAAACAAATATTGACACAAGTTTCCACCTACACTACACAAAACACAACCAAACTATTCAACTTTCCAGTGCTCTTCTTCTAGAACAAGGGTCGGCAACCTTCAGCACTCCAGCTGTTGTATAACTACAATTCCCAGCATGCATACTTGCTCTGCTGTTCTTGGAACTGTCATGGAAGTGACGGGAGAATGTTGGGAGTTGTAGTTTCACAGCAGCTGGAGAGCCGAAGGTTCCCTACCCCTGATCTAGAACCTGCTTCACCATCAATGAGAAATTCTCCACCTGTGTGTGCTTGACCCAATCCAATCCCACCCCATCCTCACAGAAGTTTATTCCAATCCTATCCAACCACTTCAAGCTCTCTAACCAGAGACACCTCCTCTTCTGCCTTTAGGCTTAAAGGGGTTGTCCCATCACAAGGATCCTATCTATATTGCTAGTTTATGTGGATTTAAGACTTTTCCTAACTACATTGCTTTATCAAAACTGCTTTGTTTGGCCGCTATCTTAATTTATTCACTTCATTGTTGACACTGGCCTTGGGATTATCTGCTCATTGGTCAAGTGATGTAGCTGCCTGCTTTCAGGGGGGAGGGAGGGGCTGGGAGCAGCTCTGAGCTGTTTGTGTCTGATAAGTAGCGGAGCTTCTCAGAGAGCTCCGGGATTTCTGAGCTCTTATCAGTCGGTTTAATTGAATTTGGCTGATAAGGGCTGAGATTACATACAGTCCTCTGTATGTAATGCAAACTGACTCAAATCCAGCTCTGCTACATCAACTTCACACTGTGGTCATTCATTTACAACCAATCCTGTGCAAGTGAAACCCCGCCCACCTATGTGTCGAGAAAATCGCAGCAAGTCCACACCGTGTTTTTTTCCACAAAGTGGGCATGGGATTCGATAGAATCTCATCAACTTTGCCCTGATTGTAAAATGCCGCAATTTTGTATGCCACAGGCAAATCATGGCGTTTACATCCCATGGGGGCCCGGCCTTAAGCAGGCTCCCATCGCAGCCATCCCTCTACTCCTGTTTGCCTCAAAACTCTTTGAACATGTCTACCTTGTCCTATCATATTGTCACGTTCGTGTCAGAGTCCACACACAGATTCCGGGCTGCAGGTTGCACCGCTAAGGAAACAGGGGAAGGAGACTATCCCTGGCACTACGGTGGCTAGCTAGGCCCTGCCTACGGGTGGTGGTCAGCTGTTCCCAAGCTAGCCTTGGCCCCGACAACTCCTGGCTCTCTAGCACGAAGACCTAACAGACAGATAGGACAAGAGCTGCAAGAAAGCTAGGGACTGGGGATTCTAGGGTGGTGACCCCTACAGAAATAAAGGTGCAGCTGCGGACAAAACAAACAGGACGGGGTGTGCTGGACAACAGACACGCAGCACAACACAATACAAAACAAGAGAAATGAGGAGAGGGACAGTGGAGAGGTGAGGAAAGGGTAAACACGAGACTGGGGTAAAATAAACTGGAACCCACCTCAAACAACCAGACAGTGCCAAACAAACAGACGTGAAGGGCAGGGTAGAGTAGAAGTGTGGAGGGAAAAAACCAACTCACACACAAACAACACAAACTCCTTTCTAGTCAGTCAGTCAGTAAGCATAAGCAAACCTCCTCCTCCTCCTCCGGCCAAGAATTCTAGGTTGGGACCACAAAAACCGGCAACTGATGAGACAGCCCTCTTCCTAATAAAGGCCCCAGACTCATTCCATAGGATGATGGCAATACATAACACCTGAGGTTTACTCTTATAACCTCAAGTGTGTTCAGAAGACCAGAACACTATGTACACACTGATGGCTCAATGGTAGGGAACCCAGCAGCCGATCACAGAAGCCCAGATCGCAATCCCCGACAGAAACATACACCAAAACACACACACGCAATCAGGTCATGACACATATCCCTCATCCAACTCATTCTTTGACTAGCTACAATCTGGCCTTAATCCCATCACCCCACTAAAACTGCCCCAACCAAAATTGCAAATGACCTACTAACTGCCTAAAGACTCTACGCCAGAGGTAGGGAACCTTTGGCTCTCCAGCTGCTGTGAAACTACAACTCCCAACATGCTCCATTCACTTCCATGGGAGTTCCAAGAACAGCAGAGCAAGTATGCATGCTGGGAGTTGTAGTTTTGCAACAGCTGAAGAGCCCAGGGTTCTCTACCCCTGCTCTACTTGGTCCTCTTCTCCTCGAGCTTTCCTGTTCCTTCTACAGAATTGACGACTCCCTCCAGTTACAGAATCTCATCCTTCGGCACGAGTCTTGGCCCTCTCCTGGATCCCTTTCTTTACAAGCTCCACATTCAGCACCTTCCACACCACCTTCCTATGTAGGTGACCTCCAGGGTCTATCCTTGCACCCTTCCTATACTCCCTTGGGTTCAGACCAATTCAGAGTCCCAAGGCTTTCGATGCTATGGTTATGCGGACACACCATGCATTACCACTTCGCTATCCGGAGATCCAGGGGGTTGAGTAGCCATAACTTTTCATACTCCATATGGAGAAAACAGAATTTATAAAGTAGGTTTGCCAGAGTCTGCGTCGTCTTAAATTGCGTCAAATCAAATGTTACTGCTGTTCTATAAACGCTGAACCCTCCTCGAGAAATTTTACTCCACTTTCACAAATCACTGGGACAATTTTTGCAACATTTTACAAAGTCACATTGGATAAACCAGGTGTCCGCTCGAGAGGCTAAACCAAACAACTCTTACTTTTTCTGCACAAATAAACCCAAAATCCATTTTTGATGCCAGAATTCTGGAGTGCACGGCTTGATAAAGTCATGTAGATTTGTGAAGAGAAAAAAAATGTGGAAAATGCTTCAGATTTTCTTGCAAATTTCTTTGACACAAAAATGCCAGTGTGAACATACACAAACTATTCCACGGCAGAAGCTTTATGGTTATAGTCTCACTATGACGCTATTCTCACATGACCGTGAATATCGACTGAACGCCATTATTTTTATTTTCAACTAGACTTCGTCTGCGTAGTGTTGTTGTTGACGATGATCCACCTGCTGCCACGTTTCGGCTCTGCTACATCACTGCATATGTGCAGGATACCCAGCTGTATGTACCTCTTTGCACATGGAGAGTCTACTGAGCTCTGCTACATCCGGCAATTACAGGAGTTTGGTTGTGTGAGTGCGTGAGCTGCTTCTGTGTTAGAAACGGCTGAATGGATGTTGCTGAAATTTGTCATAGTTCTACTCCCTCCCCCATCAGAGGCTAAACAGCACATTCCCCGTCGTTCTCACAGCAACTCGACACCCGATATACTCCTCTTGTCCACACACAGCTTGCATGTTCGGTACTCTTCAGATCTTCCATAAGACTCCATTTCCTGCAGCTTTCACATTGTTCAGTTTCTTCCTATATAGCTCCGCCCACCCAGTAACATGATCCTATAAGAGAACAGCTCAGGGACCTGTGATGATGTCATCACGGGTCCTTTAGTGTACTCTGAAACTAAATTTGTTCACAGCGGTTGTGAAGTTACATAATTTACCGGGATAAAAAGTAGCCTATGTTTTAATCAGGGTTCCTATCTATGGATGTGGCAAATTTCAGCCAAATCCGTTCAGCAGTTTTTGCGCGATTGAGGAACAAACATCCAAACTTTTACATTCATAATAGTAGGATGGCTGCATTAAATACAACTCAATGGGGCTATTCACAGGACCGATATTTTCGAGGGCCAGTTGTAACGGACCGTCAAAACATTGGTCATGTTCTAATTTTGTCCATTTTCACAGATCCCTCCATACACTCCCATATACGAGGGCTCTGTCAAAATAGGTACAAGATGGCCATTTTGCACCTTTCGTTATGTGAAGGTAGGCTTAGACAGACACGATAAGCCAAACAGATCACAGCAGTGCCTATGGCATGACAGATTTGGAGCATCTATGGTAGACCCCTCTCAGATGGCTTACTTCAGACCACTATTATGTACTAAAATTTTGGCAAATTTTCAACCACATCCCTGTGAGGAGATGGACCTCAAATCACACCAAAGACCGATATCTGTTAGACTATATTGCCTTATCCAGCGGAACAGTCACGAAAAGACCTGCTGAGGCCGAAACCCCATGGTGCAGAAAATGCAGCTTTTTTTTTTGTTTTGTTTTCAGATTGTATTGCGGTTTTTTGAGCCAAAGCCAAGAATGGCTACAAAAGGAATGGGAAACATATAGGAAGTCCTTATACTTATACCTTCTGCTCAATCCACTCCTGGCTTTGGCTCAACAAAAAAAAAAAAAAAAAAAAAAAAAGCTGTCCCCAATGTGGGACCTCAGCCCTCAAAAAGGAGCAAAACACCTGTTAAGAAGGAACCAAGAATGATTGTAACCTCACCAAGAAAACTGTTCCAGTGAAAGCCTCGAACAGCGAAATAACACAACCCCATCTCATCTTTATTCAAGTATGTCACAGCAGTTATATTACAAATTACAGTAATTTCTTCCAAAAAGATCAAGTTCAAAAATGTGTTTTTATCTTTATTTAATTTTTTTTTAAATAACTTACTTCCAAAAACTAAAATAGGAAATAAAAGTCTGAAAAACCAAAAAAGGAAGGGGGAGGGGGGGGACGACAAAATAAACCCAAAAAAAAACAAACAACATCAAATTTAAATACCGTTTTGGATAAAAACCCTACAGAATCCAGAAAATATGCCTTGGTTAATGAGAACTATATGCACATTAATATAATAAAAAAAAGAAGAACAATGGCAAAAAAAATACAGGGAAACTCCCAACAAATTCAAGCTTAGGTTGGGATCACAATGAAGAGGATGTTACACTCCTGAGCCAAGCTTCCAAGATCCAACAGGCGAGCAAACATCGGAAAAACACAGAAGACAGAGGGTAACACAAACGTAAAAAACCCCAAAACACCACATTGGCAATAGGTGAAAAACAAAAGTCAAGTAACAAAGGGTTTTAGAGGTCATTCAAGCATGGAAGGTGGACATAACCGTATATACATCGTGGTATGTTGTAAGTAGACCGCAACGTCATGGGAGAAATAAGACTGGGCAATGTCATAGTAAAGTGTACAGAGAAGATGACAAGCATATCCAACACAATGATCTCCCAAAAAGTTGTTCATCTCAGACCAGTTCTCAATCTTTGTAACAGTGTGACTCTTCAAGAGTTCCCCACCCATATTTGGTAATGGTTAGTAAGTGTATAGGTAGTTTTGGCAAAGGGGGACTGGACCAACCTTAGTTGATCGCCTTAGGGGATACTTCGGGGATAGGTATGGCCCTTGGCTAGGTGACATCATCTGACTCGCAACAGCTTAGCACCACAGATCTTGGGTTGCATGGTTTATGGCCTACGAGTATAACCAGTGATCGTACCATCTAAACCATAAAGGGGTTAAAAAACCAAAAACTTGAGGGACAAATTAAAGAACTCAATGGGCAAAACTAATGAGGATGGTGGAAACACCAAAGTATGGTATGGTAATATCCATACCATCTCAACCACAACTCAGACCAAGTACCAGTTTTGCCCAAAGTATTCCTTTAACCAAATCTTTGTCCTTCAAGACCACAACTCGGTAAGCATGAAGCTCCAAGATGAAACCTCAAATTTCTCTCAAAGATCAACCACTGCCGGTCGTGAGGGACCATGACGAGTCAGAGAAAAGCCACCACTGAAGACGTTACAGTAGAAGGACTTACAATGCAGGGAGTTTTCCGTGAGCCTACCTGTAGAGTCGTCAGTGAGAAATAGGTAGTTCTAAGTGTGAATATAGACTTGTATGGTTAACCCTTTGGTATACTTTTTTTTTTTTGCAAGCACCAGATGGAGGCCATATTTGTGTCACCTAACATGGCCCAGCACAATAATGCAAGAATATGAAAACTTGTGTTTCTATCCAGTTCGATGCCCCACAGACCCACGTTAGCAATAATGGTCCCCTCTCGTGAGGTTGAACACCTGACTTGTCAGGCCTTGTCCTTAACTTTTTCCAAATAAACCAAATTCTTTGATGTATTTATAAACCAAGAATTCTTCTCCAGTCACAGCCAAAGTAGCATATTTTTTGTTCCCAATTCCTAGTCCTTCTCAAAACTTAGGAAGTCAGGAGGAGTCTACTTCTGTGTGTTGGGAGAGGTTTGAAAGTCTGAACCAGCGGAGAACCAGCAGCATCGGACCAATGAGGCAAGGAATTCATCTTTGCGCCCACTCTACGTTTTTTTTTTGTTACTAATTAGACAACCCCTTTAAGACACTATGGCTCGGGTCACATCTGCGTTCGGGTTTCCGTTCAGGAAGTCCACCTGGGGACCCCCAAACAGAAATCTAATCAGTGTAAAAAAGCGGTTACCTTAGGAAACTTGCAGACCCCATAGACTATAGCAAGGTCCGTGTGGTTTCTGCTCGAAAAATGCGGAGAAAAAAAAAAGTGGTGCTTACAGGACTTTTCATGCGGAGGGGAATGGAATGGCCCAAACACAGACGTGAACCGGGAAATTTATTATGGCTAACATTCTGTATACCAATGTTAAGTCCACAGCTGATGAGAGATGGGCATGAATTATTAAGGGACTTCTGCCCCTTAATAATTTGGGCACCAGAATCTAAATCTATGGCCTAAATTGGAGGTATGTCTCAAGTAGCTATAGTAACTTTGTTGGGGTACCAACAATGCAAGCGGACACCAAAGTGGGTACTTGACAAGACAAGTCACTGTCCTGACTCATCTTGGTCTCCATCCCACTTTTGTAAAAATGATGGCAAGAGAGGTGCACAAGAAAGAGCCATGAGTCAAATTTACACCAAGAAAATTTTCACAAAAGAATTATTAAATTCCAGCTTAACCCTGCGTACTGGAAAGCACTGGGCAAACATCATACAGACCCCGACCCAATAGAAGATGCTAAAAGTCACGAGAACAAATATGGCCAAAAACCATTCAAGATGAACAGAATAGGACAACCTAACGCATCTCAACGTCAGTAGGGGGCGGGTAAAGCAAACTATTCGTAAAGTTGCAACAGTTGGTGTCAATTTCCACTATAAAAGTGAGGTTTTCAGAGCCGTATCCGTTTCGTTAGCACAAGAAAAAAAAAAATTAAATGAAAAAAAAGTTGATCAAATAGAAAAATCTCCACGCGTTCCACACGGCTGTATTAAATTCCGTAGAAAACTTAGTGTTGATTCCACTGTATTTCGAGAATTAAGCTGTGAAGAAAAGCTGGCTTGACGCTGCCATCTTACCCTCAATTCCCATGGTGCTTTGTGCGGGATGAGGTCATTGATTCAATAATCTTGCTGGTTGCACAGAGTATCCGTGCTCTCGCAGTAGGGGGTGACAGAGCTCTTGTAAAATAACTAATCGCTATGGATTTTAGTCTCTGGGAAAAGTTACGGTTGACTGAGCGCTTCTGCTGAGAACGAGAGACTCGGAGCTGTTCTCATTTCTTTACAGCATCGGGAACCTACTCCGGCTACCTGGGAAGGCGCGTTTCAGATTGGTTTACAGAAGAAACACAGTAGGAATCATTTCACAGCCAACTTTCTATACAAAGTAAACACTTTTTTTTTTTCTTTTTGATTTTTTTTGTAAATTCAAAGAGTTTCTGGTGCATAAAATTCATAAAAAGGGGAAAAAAGTACGATAAAAGTAAACTACAATACAAAATAAACCTCTTATATACATACAAATTTACCAACCTTCAAACTGTGGCCCGCTTACAAATAGACAAAAAAAAAAAAAAAAAAAAAAAAAAAACAACCTCTTAATACCTTCAGAATTTTACAAGCCAAAAAAAAAAAAAAAAAAGAAAAAAAGAAAATTCCCACAAAAATATCACCGTAGAAAAAAAAAAAAAAAAAAAAATTAGCCCACCTATAGGGACAAGGGTGTGTAATATATTTAGAATTAAGTCATTTTTTTATATCTAGACTTCCGCCATTATTTCCTAGCAGCACACAAGTTCTACCTAAAAAAAAAAAAAAAAAAAGGCTACTGTGTGTGGGCGACACGATAATTTTACCCAAATTTTTTTTCAAAAAATGTTATTTTTTTCCATCAAAAAGAATTGAGTGTAACACAACCAAACCTACCCAATACTATAAACAGCAGCAGCCCGGTTTATTTTTCCTATTTTTATTAATTTTTTTTTATTTTATTTTTTTTTTTAACAAAAGCTGACTACGTTACAAGTTGATCGTCATCGTCAGCATAAAAAAAAAAAATTTGAAAATGGCTTTCATACAAATACCATAGAAATGTTGTATCTTTTATGTCTGAGATACAGTAGCAAGTCTACAACAACTGCATAAAAAAAAAAATTACAAACCACAAAAAAAAAAAAAAATTTACAAGAGGAGGTACACAACAGGAGGCTTTCAAGCAACCTCTTGGGACAGAAGCAGATTTTTTTTTTTTGTAGTCAAAAATTGGTCACATCTACTAGTTAATTGTTATTTTTTTTTTTAATTCATAAGTGATGGGATGAAAAAAAAAATGGATGAAAAAAAAAATTTTAAACCAAATTTTCATTAGCAGTAATATTATATGAACAATTCAGTTGATTTATTAAGCAAAAAAAAAAAAAAAAAAAAAAAAAATTGAAGTACCAAAACATCAGAAGAGTAGAGATAAAAAAAAAATGCTACATTAAATTTTGCATTTTCAGCAGTTTAGAAATAACACTTTAAACAAAAAAAACAAAAACAACCAAAAACACTGTTGAATTAAGAAAAAGAAGAATATTCTCCCATGCTTAGATCAGACCATCAGGCAAAAATTCAATCGGGAACCTCTACATAAGGTTTGCCATTGAACACAAGTCGTAGATTCTCGGTCTACACGTATCGCTTAAAAAAAAAAAAAATTTAACCGATATGTCAGTATTAAAAAATGTCTAGCCTCCATATCCATTGTCCGCCCTCAGCTCAGTATCATCTTGAACATGAATTGCCGAAAACGTTAGCCAACTCCCTCATTTATCAGACAGATGTTTTTGGCTCCCAACCAGCCAGTCTCATATTAGACCGTATTCACACGTGTTTCAAGTCGCAATTTTTGGAAATATTTTACTGCACAAGAAAAAAAAACTAGCGCCAAAAACTACACGTGTGTACGAATCTGTAGCCCCGGCCTACAGACTTTTTGAAGCCCAACCAATTAATCTCATGTCCAGTTTGGTAGTTATTGACCTGATTACTGGCACACCATGCCCAAACCTAATTTTGCTTTTTTAAATTTTTTTCCCCTCTCTTAAGAAAACATCACGTAACCTCAACGGATTGAGCTTGTCTACTGCGGTGTCCCATAGCAATAAGTTTTTGACCAAATGAGAATTCAATCAACTTTTATCTAAAGTGTGTGGGCTGCTTCAGTTGGGTTATAAGAAGTATGAGTAGGCCCAAGGGTAACGCAGCAGCCAGACTGGATCAGTACACAATCTTGGGTTGTACGTTAAAAAAAAAAAAGCACTGAAAAATCTCCAACAAGAGACAGATTTCTTCGAAAACCTTCCAAAACATGGTCTACAAATTTGGTGGTGAAGACCAACGTCTTCTATTAGGTGTGTAAGGTATCAGACCTTCTAAAAAGAGGTTGGTCTGCAAAAGACCCAAAGATTGACACCAGTGTGGATGCTGAAGAGACAAACCAAAACTTGAATTCTGCTTTACCGTAAGTCCCAATTCTTGCGTCTCTCTTATTCTGTCGTGAAAAAAACACTTAAACGCACAATTTCTGCGCAAAACGCATTGTATGGACCATAGCTGAGGACATCTTTCAGCTACTAAATGTTAGGTGGGGGATGATGATAGATTGTGGTCAGAGATCTTATAACATCTCGAAAGGAAGCGGGAAAACCAGACATAAAATGCACAAAAAAAAAATAAAAAAATTAGTAACTTGTTCTTATGGGATTAATACTGAACTGGAAATCTTACGTAATGGCTAGGATAAATCCAATATTTTATTTTTAAAAGGGAACCAGTTACCAGAACTCAGCTCGGCAGATAAATAGGTTAAGTGATTTCCCCTTGAGAACCATTTCTCTTTTGCCAAAATATTGCAAATTTTTAAAACTTTTTTGGTCAATATTGAAGTTAACTCGAGGCAACGAGGGCATCTCAATACAACCAAACTAGTAAGGGGGTGTTCACACTTGCGCCCGTGTCCGCCCACTGGGTCTCAGTCCTATTCCTCAGAGAAACTGCATAGGGGATGGCTTCCCGGTGGTCAGTTTTAAAACCCATTCATCTCCCTATGGGGAAACCGTTTGTTTTGGCAGATCGGACATTCAGGAAGCCGTCCCCTATTTTCTGGGGAATAGGATGGCAACTTAGTGGGCGGACATGAGCTAAGTGTGGACACCCCCAAAGCAGAAAAGCATATGGGGGGAAAACAGTTTTAATCAGGTGACTATAACCTATCTATCTGCAGGGCCGAGTTGATGTTGGGTTCCAGTGACACTAACCTATCTATCTGCAGGGCTGAGTTGATCTGTTGGGTTCTGGCGATGTTCCCTTTAAACTGACCATGACCCTCCTGCCTCAACAGAGTCTGCCCAATACAAAGGCTTTAATCCAAAATAAAGGAGACCATAGCTGGCCAAAAATGAACCGAAATCATGGCGTGACCCAACAAGAGAGCTGCATCGGGGGATCGGTCTAACGTCAAAAGAATTAGAGTCACAAACTGAAGGATCGGCACCACACGTGGCTAAACGTTTGGCCAAGTATTAGAAAAGATCCACGTCACTTTTTTTGTGATTGAGATGCATGAGAACGTAAACCCTGCACAATGAACCTAATACAACTGTAACAAATAGCACCTTTACAAAACCCGCAGCAACACACACACTAGCGCCAAGCGTCTCATACATCGAAAGGCTCAAAAATTTGGGGATTGCCAGTTCTAACAAAGAAGAAGATAGATACCACAGAGATAGAAGGTAGATGAAGGATCCTTTGGGCGACCATGACTATGTTCGATTCCACCCCAAGTTGTTAGCAGGTTCTAGGGATGGGTCTATGAAACTGCCAATCACCTCCAGCACCAGGTATCTTGGAGAGGAAACCAGACCGGGCGCAGTACATGTCCTCTTCAGAAACCATTGAGGAAAGGTCTGGCAGCTCCATAGACGTCAACGGCCCCAAGGACTGTGTCAACAATAAGAAGAAGTCTTCACATTATACGGTAGAGGAAAGCATCCGAGAGATTAAGAAATTCAGCGATGCATAGAACAACCTCAAGATATTTCTGTTCGGCGTAACATTCGGAGTTGTAACATTTATTTCGACCCTAAAACGCACAAAGAAACCCAAAAACAAAATCCAAAAAAATTCTAAAAAAATAGGGGGAGGTTTTTCAGAGCATGGAGGCTATGAATAGGTTTGTGGGAACTGTACGCAACCCAAAAAAATTTGAAAATCAAAAGAAACACAAAATAATTGGGGATGGGGGGGAGGGGTAAAGAAGATTGCAGCTCATACACATTGAAATAACCGAAATAAGGAGGCGGACCAACTCGTAAAAGTGAATGAACGACTAATGTTTTTGGATTTTTTTTTCTCTCTCCGATTGCTCCGATGCACCAAAACGAATTGAATACCCTAATATAGTGTTAAAAGAAGGCACAGAGAGGGGCGAGCTTAGAGTTTAAGAAGAAAAAAAGCTGCCACTAACCGGTTCCCACACTGCTTCACATGAGACTGAGAAAAGACGACAGTGTCCGAGGTTTAGGGGAGTGAGAACACAAAAACAAGACGAAAGACAAAAAAAATAAATAAATACAAGTTCCTGGCTCCTGTACGATCCAGTTTTGTTTGCTTTTTTTTTTTTTTTTCCTTTTTTTGGGTGTGGTTTTTTTTATTTTTTTTTGTGTCCCATCGCATAGATTTGATCCCTCCCCTCTTCTAAGATGAAAAGAAGGTAGTTGGTGCAGATGGCTTTCTAGCATCAGAGTGTAGACAGAAGGGATGGACTTGTCATCCACCCGCCATTAGCACCTCAAATCTTCAAGCTGTGGTATGTTTTTTGTTGGGTTTTTTTTTTGTGTAATTTTTTTCTTTTGTCCACTTGCAAAGTTCTGTTTGGTTCTAGTAGGCTGGTTGGCATCAGGTACCTGAGACAATAGCACCAATCTCATTGAACAGCAGATGGTGAGAGGTTGAATACTAGAGAGCGAGGCTCAGAGCCGAACTTGGTGCCACTAGGAATAAATAAAACTAGCTCGGAGGACTGCGCTCTCTCGGGAGGAGTCACAGAAGGGATGTTGCTATTTTGGCAACTTTCACAGGAATGTATGAAACTTATCTACTGTCCTTTCCATCTCCTGTAAGAAGAAGAGAATACAGAATTACTAAATAATTCATGGTCTGAGAAGTAAGCATCTACCAAGTCCCTGCCGGTGCTGCCTAATGACCCCCTCCAAAAACATCTAACGTCTCTCCTTTAAAGAGGACCTTTCACCATCTGGGGCACATGCGGTTTAATACACAAATAGAAAGCCAACGGTGCGCCGAATTCAGAGCACTATCGGCTTTCCCTTTCTGTGCCCCGGTGAAGAACCATCAGTGTCAGTACCGTAGCTCTTCACTGTCAGGAGGGCGTTTCTGACAGTCAGTTAGGAACGCCCTTCCTCACAGCAGCGCCTATAGCGTTGTACTGTGAAAGCAGTGAGGAACGCTTCCTCCCCTCCTGATAGTACACCCTTCTGACAGTGAAAAGGTACGGTTCCGGCACCGATGAATGCCCCCGGTGAAGAGCTATCAGTGCTGGTACCGTAGCTCTTCACTGTCAAAAGGGCATTTCTAAGGGGACATTCCTCACTGCTCTCATAGTACAGCCTTATATACGCCGCTGTGAGGTGGGGGCTTTCCTGACTGACAGAAACGCCCTTCTGACAGTGAAGAGCTATGGTACCGGCACCGATAGCTCTTCACCGGGGGCACAAAAAGGGAAAGCCGATAGGGCGATGAATTCAGTGCACTGTCTGATTTCTATCGTTGTATTAAACAGCATTTGCCCCAAATGGTGAAACGTCCCCATTAACTGCTTCCGGACCACCCGCTGACTATATAAGTCTAGGTTATCCACTCTGAACCAGTTTATGGTCCTGAGTAGTGTGTACACAGCTATGGAAGATGCCATGACGCAGCTCCTCTTCCATTCCAGTGGTCACCTGAACACCAAGGGCTGGGAACTGTACGAGCTACGGGGTTCTAGAGGCCCCAGATCAGTTCTCATGTGTAGCTCAGGAGGCTTCATTCTTCCTGTAACTGGGGATACTTTAGGAGTCCCAAATGCAGGGAAAATCAGCAGGAGGCGGGGGGAAAAAAAAAAACAAAAAAAAAACCCCCACAACCGTTTCAGGTACAATTGAGATGCTGTGATTTTCAAAAACGCTGGAGTTTTTTTGGAAAACGCTTTTCCACTGCAAATTTTTTTCTGCACCTGGAAGCCCTGATCTAACTCTGGGATTGCAGCAAAAGCTCTGCTTAGCTTCTTCTCTAGAGCACCTTTGGTCATTGCAGACATAATACAGGTATAAGAATTTTTAGACATATGAGAGGAGCCGCTGGTTGTTCTTTCTCAGTGCTAGAGACCTGTACGCCTATACCGGGGGTGCTCACACTTGTACAGGGGTTGAGCTACTCACAAATTGACCAAAGTCAAAATGATCTGCTGTGTGGGCGGGGCCCACAAGTCTAACAAGACTGGGCGGGGCTTAACAAGTCTAAGGGACGGGGCCTGCTCTGATGCAGATTTTCTGATTGGCTCAGAGCTCGCATGGCACTGCCCGGGCACCCAGCACAGAGCCGACACCACTGCCAGTAATGCCGGTGCCCGGAGCAAAGACCCCCAGCCTGGAAGGCTCCTGCCCGCGGCCATTTGGAGAGTGGGGAGCGCGTCATCCCCCGAAGCTGCTGCTTCTTCTGTCCAGTGTGTCTCCGCCGCCAAGCCACACGAGACAAAGGCAGCAGCAGCTCCGCGGCACGACGCGCTCCACGCTCTCCAGTCTGACACGGAAACTATGCGGGGTTGCGGCCCAGGCCCCGCCCACACGGCAGACCGCACCTGCAATGAACGCTTCTGGCTGCATCACACAATCGACCGATAGATCGCGATCAATGTATTGGGCACCCCTGGTCTATACCAATACACTAAGCTTCCATACTTTTTGGTGCTCACTCACCTCTATTAGCCTGGTTTTATCATAGTCTGTCCTGTGTAGGTAGATGCACTGGCTGAGAACAGAGTACCACCGCTCCAGCTCATCCACTGTTAAATTGTTGCTCTTTTTCACCACATCGTCAAGCAATTGCTAGAAGAAAACACAAATAAAGTTTAGACAATATGATTTTTAAAGAACTTTTTTTTTTAATGTATATTGTGAGCCCCATATGGGGACCACAATGTACTTTTTTTTCCCTATCAGTATGTCTTTGTAGAATGGGAGGAAATCCACACAAACACGGGGAGAACATACAAACTCCTTGCAGATGTTGTTCCTGGCAGGATTCGAACCCAGGACTCCATCGCTGTAAGGCTGCAGTGCTAACCACTGTGCCACTGTGTTACCCCTAGATTTTTTAAAGAAGTTTAACAATGGAGCTAGTCTTCCACTATTCGTCATCAATCCTTAAATCTACATATTATAGAAAGCTTCAAAAACACAAGTCTTAAATCTACGACACACGACCGTGGGCTATAAAGGGAACCAGATAGTAGTAGCCGAGACCCCTCCCCAGTAGCTAAGACAGGAGTGTGCAGTGGGATCCTACTTTTGACTCCCCTTTTCTACAGAGTATGTAAAAATAAGTTTAATTCCATCTGCAAATTACTTTTATAAATTCAAGGGGGTGGAGAATGATGAGAATCAACTAAATATCAGGCTCTGAATGCCCCCAAATGGCCTCTGTCTTTAGTTTAGCAACTCTCAGGAAAGCTGTGTAGTGATAGCTTTACTCAAAGTCCAACGCATGCGCCGTGGTGATGTGCATGTTCCCGATGATCTTCTGATTCTGGACATGCGCTGGCTGACAAAGTGTACACCTGCCAGTTTCTTCTGCTTCTGCGCACATGCAACAGGACTTTACCGCCGTGTCATGCACACGATGCTGGCGCATGCGCAGGATTTCAGGAATCTTGTGTAGCTATATCCCTGTATTCAGAGATATTAGGGAGGACATAGAGCCTGACTAATGGTTAAATTTTCCAAATGGAGTTAGTATATGGAAATAAACTTTTTTTTTTTTCCACACATTTTGGAAGATGTGTATTGGCGCTCATTGACCAAATACATGCACTGTGTCTACTGGCAGAGCCTCGTATCTGTTTACTAGGTCTGCTGGGTGATGGAGCTGATATGGAGTCTTTGTTGAGCCTGGAAATTTCAAGGAAGTCATTTCAAACTGGTTATCCTTCCATCCATCTCTGAGTTAAAGACCAAGATAAACCACATAATTTGGAAAGGAACGTCCCGCTTAGATATGAGGCTTGATACTCCAGGAATCCGATCTACATCCTCCCAAAGTTCCCCCTCTTAATACCCTACCACTTGTAGACTTCGTTAGACTTATAATACCCCGTCCGCCATCTGAATTACCATCTAGTACCTACCACATAAGGTGTACAGCCTCCATCATAACTGCACACCTACAGGACACAGCGGGCACTTACCTCAAGTCTCTTGTGATCAACCAGGAGCGGTGGCTCTGGGTCCAGCACTTCTTCCAGTTGCTGATCATTCAGTGGTATTGTGCCCTCTGCTTCACCTGTAAGAGTGCACAACAGATCAGAAAAAGATCAATCCAGGCCATTGGTCCCAACAGGTGACCATAGGATGTGCGAAGACAAAAGATGTGACAGGACACGAATACATGCCCATCTACCTGCCAGAATGTAGAATAGCTACAAAGAAAGTCTCCTGCTGTAGAAGACCTGGGATGTCCATGTATGACAGTGCTGGCCCATAGACTTAAAGGGGTATTCCCACCTCACATACTCATCAGTCTTTACTGCTGTAAAATCTTCTTTCTTCCTGGTTTCTTGCATCATTTGGTGGGTGGGGTTTCACAGGCAACCTGCTGTTTAGCTCCGCCCCCAAATTAACATGATGCTCCGCCCACCCGTATTGGACTATGAAGTACAGGCAGCAGCAACTCCATTCTGTGTTACATACAGAGACTGCCTGTCTCTACCATAATGAACACAATTGAATTAGCTAACCTGATAACTGGGAGAACAGAAGAAATGAAAGAAGCTCCTCTCCTCTATCTGATAGCAGGACCTAGGTCACATGGTGTAGACACAGGAATAGCTAGAAACACAGGCTCGCTCCCTGCACTTAGCCCCTCCCCCCTGAGAGCAGCAGATACTTCACTTGACTCATGAGCAGATAAGTCAGGGCTGTGGCCACAAAGAATTGAATAAAGTAAGATAGTGGACAAACAAAGCAGTTTTGCTGAAGCAATGTGTTTAGGAAAAGTCTTACATCCAAATTAACAAACAGTATAGATAGGATCCTTGTGATGGGACAACCCCTTTAAAGAATTACTCAATCCCCATTGCAATTTCTATTTCACCTGTGGGAGTGCTGTACGGACATTGAACCCTGCATCGCTGCATCCCGTACTTAGGAGGGGTCCACACTAGAGATGAGCGAGTACTAGTCGAAACGGCCGTTTTGAATAGAACGCACCCATAGTAATGAATGGAAGCAGCCAGCACGCAGACTTTGCGACCATTCATTCCTATGGGTGCGTGCTATTCGAAACGGGAGTTTCGAATAGAACCTTCTTCAGCCTCCATACAAGTTGTTCCAATTGACATACAACCCTTTAAGGTATTTTGTTTTTGATCATACTAAAAGTAAGAAATGGCCTCCCTGCCCCCACGATCACTACTTTATGTCCAGATCCACGTGAGGGACATTATCAGCTCGTCTTATAAGCCGCTTCCTTCTTATCACCTGCGCCCTTGAGACCACAGATGTAATAGGTTCTTGGAGCTGGTTGTCAGCCCCCGGGCCCCCGTCTATATGAACACCTGCAGCCTCTCGCTCTTCCTACGCGACTGCGGCATGTGTTCTATATAATTATGAAGTTTTTTTTTTTTAATAGGACAGCAATAATTCTCGAGCCGCTGGCGCCCGGCTTCTGATATTTGATATTTTAAGAAGATGTTTGACTAAGGATCCAGAAGTGGTCGCGGTTTTGATTAAGCAGCTGCTCAACATTTAGAACCAGCCGGATTCCTCGGGCGTAACCTTTCCACGCGGCACCGAGCTTCCTCCCGTCTTTCAGGATGTTTGAGCAGCTATTTCCAATGAGACCGGCTTCTAAAGCTTCCCCTGAAACGGGGGCATCCTAAAAGCTGAGCTTCAAGCAATTCACTAAACAGACGCTTTGTGCTCGGGAGAGGTTTACTGGCTGAATCCCAACACTTCTCACTACATCACAGGCTGGCAAAATATTACAGCCAATATGTGGTGGAGAAGAAAAAAATAATAATAATCACCTGTATCGGAGATCTAGAAACACAAGACGACTCGAAAATAAGAAAACAAATAGCAAAATAAATTTATAAAAATTTTAGAGCAGGTTGGGGCTCGCCCTGGAAGACAGAACGCCGCTCTATAAATCTGTAGGGCAAATCCACCAGCAACCGCAAGGTTAAGAAAAAGGGTTAAGAAAAAGGGAAAAAATTTGCGCAAATCTGTTTTGGTTATTGAAATTAGGATTGGGTAACTCATCTCTTCCGACCCCAAAGTATAATGACCAGAGGCTCAGAGGAGGTGAGGAAGCAAGAAAAAAAAAAAAAAAAAAAAAAAAAAGTTACTCACCTGTCCTGGGCTCCAGCATGACTCTCTGCTGTCTTTAACATCAGGTATTACTGAGGCCTGACACTGGGACTCAGCGGGTTACTTGGCGTTATGGCACATAGTTGCAAGTGTCACAATGTTACACAGCCCATGTGATCGCTGAGGCCCAATCACAGGCCTCAGTGGTCCCTGACGTCAGTTAGGCTCCGGCATGACTGCCTGCTGTCTTCGGCCCTTCTAAGAGAGGTGAGTAACACTGGTTTTATGTTTGATCACTTCCCTTGGGCCTCTGATCATTACACTCCGAGGTCTCATCGACCAGAGAATGTAATATCATGCTAGTGTGAACTAAGCGTAAATTGTGTATTTTCCTTGATAAATTAGGCACACACTAGCAGACCATGTCCACCAGACTTGTCCATAAAAGACTGCAGACCCTGCACTTCAGGGCAGATCCTGGGAGTGAGAGGAAGTGCTTGTGTTTGTCCTGAAATACTGAGGGCGACTGTACTCTGGTACTTTGTTTGTGTGGTTGGTACTAAGCCACATGCATAGTTAGTTTTTACTATTTAGTTAGTGCTCGGACAAGCAGGGTTTTGTTTGACTTTGTGCCTGACGTTAAGGCTGTATTTTGTATCGGACATCGTGTCCCTGTCACTGGTTCGCACTACTGTAGCTACCTTCCCCACTAATACACATATATATGTGTGTATATGTACTGTACACACACAGCTGGTAATCCTAGCATCTCTACCAGGCGTATATAGAGGGTCACTATATACATAATCTACATCAACTTTTCTTTGGGGCACGCTTTGGTACTTTTCGCTTTCATCTGCTTCTCTCATGTTTGTGTAGGACAAAAACAGATTGTTCTATAGATATGGTAGAAAAAAGAGGGATGTCTATAAAAGCTGGAGAAGAAGGACATGGGTGACAAGACACGTCCCATCGCCTGCTCAAGATAAAAGGAAAGCCATTTCTTTGATCCTATACAAAGAAGAACAAATACTGTATGAACAGGCAAGTGTTAGGGCTACATTTGCGCCTTTTATCTTTTGGGTATATAGTCGGAGGCACAGCTAGGAGAAAGAAAGATTCAGTTTGTTTCGTCAGACCTGCTCCGGGCCAATGCAGAGGGGCTTGTGGGTGTCCCCGCAGGAACATCACAGAAGGAACCATTTATAGTTCTACGTACTGCTAGAAATCGGTCTCAATGTAATTTGGGCTTTAGAATCTGCTACGGAAATGAGGGCAGAAAAAGAAGAAGCTCCATTTCTACCGTACAATTTTTGGATGTGGGACAGAGCCGGTGGATGCAGGGACTCCTAGCACCATAGATCACTATGATGGAGGGAATTCAAGTCTCTGGACTGAGTTCATGCCTGGTCTGGATTCCTCTGTGTATATGTGGCCCTGAAAATTTCCCCGCCACCACCTGGTCTTTGGATGCCATATTACATCTCTATTAAGTCTATGGATATTCCTCTATCTATTGACTCCCATTTCATGCACACTTTATACAGACAGCACTGCAAGGAATTGCCTACAATGACAGACACTAACAATACACACAAGACATTCCCTTTAAGGCCTCTGACTCGCTTACCTTCTCGTACATCTAATAACTCCTCATTGTCCGGCTCTTTCTCAAGCTCGTCGTTTCGATCGGCTTCTGGCGTTTGCTGCGGTGCCGGATCTTTATCCGCACTGTCTGCGTTGCAGCAGTTCACCAGTTCGTCATGGTGGGCTCCTGACTCAGAGTCTTTGTCTGTGGTTTCGAGGTTATCAGATTTCACATTTCCATTATGGATATCTGAAACTGGTGTGCTTTCTATACTGTCCATTGACGCACATCCATTTACATAGTCTGCAGCGAGTGGAGGATCCTTACAAGGGTCCGTTATCTCCGCCAATGCTACATCATTATTGACCAACATGGACTCATTGGAGGTGTCCTCCTCCGTAGACACAAAGCTGTCCTTCCCAAGGGTCCCATTCTGATGGTCCACCTCTCCATCCATGATATCACAGGAGGACTCGTCGTTGGTCACCGAATGGTCTCCAGTCTCATCGCCGTTCTCCTCGAGGCAGTCTCCGTTCTCCAAGGGATCCTCGTTGTCTTCGTCATCTCGGAACTTGGAGTCTTCGTCCTCTTTCTTTAGGTAGGTGGACTTCTTTTTCCTAATTATTCCTCTGCCCCACTGCGAGCGTCTGCGGTGCTTCTTGCGTAGGGGAACTGGTATTAAAACAAAATAAACAATGTCAATTATCAGATACGTGTTCTGGAAATAAAACGAAGAAACAAACAAAGAAAAACAGAACGAAAGGTTGAGAGAGACGAGAACAGACGAGACGCCTTCATCTCCCCACAGCTGGGACAGGAGCCCAGCGCAGTCCACTTCATGTTTGACAGAGGAACGGAGCTTTAGGCAGACCGGCTTACTTAATAAATCCCAGGAATCAGCAAATATCGGAAATTAGCTGCGGGCTTTTCTTTAAGAAAATTTTTTTTTATTTTTTTTTACCTTAACGTAGATTGTACAAACAACTAGACGTGCACTCGAGAGCCGGAGACAATGCTTTCAAGAATTTACAGTATTTTCTCCAAGAGGTTGAGACATTGCACATCAACGCATATTGACAAGTAGACGCAAACCAGTTGTTGCCCAGTGTGAACACGCACATTTGGCTAGATTCTGACTCGGCCATGACGACACGGTTGGGAGCCCGAGCAAAGCTGTCAAGTTCTTCGGTGCTTTCTCAAGCAATCCTGGAGAGTCCGGCAAAAATACTTGAAGATATGAAGATCTCTAAGTAATGGGATGAAGGGCTACTACACAAGCTCAAGCAGGTCCGCAACAATCAAAAAATAAAAAAAAAATTTCAGTGGCCTTAGATCCTCATTTATAGGACCTACACGAGGCCGACCATTTGTGATGCAGACCAGTGGTCACCAACTTTTGTTGCACCAGCTTGAAGGAAGACTATTTTAACAGGGCGGGGCTGTGGTCATATGGGCGTGGGGTTATAGGTGGTCTCCATCATGTGAATGGGAAGGGCTCTCTGCCGGGATAGTGGGCAGGCAGGCATGATACAAGTATCTGAGCGAACATGGCGAATCACTAGACACCAAGGCTTTGCGCTAGGCCATGTAGCTATGGTAAGGTGTAAACTATCAGGTAGCGCAGCATCCTTAGCAGCTACAAGAAGCTGTGCTAGCAACATGGCCTAGTGCAAAGGATCTAGCTAAGACTGAGGCCAGCCCTCAACCCCGTGGACTGTCCAAAAACCACCAAAGGCCCGGCCAGTGGTTGGGGACTCCCTTTACCCATTTCAATGTCTGCAATCTTATCAAGTCAAATTGCAGCTGGTCTTGGTCAAGGTCTCGACAAACCTGTAAGCGCACATGACAATTATACGGAAACGATGGAAGCGCTGATGCTGCTGTGATCACAGGATTTGATCAAAAAGCAAAACTGTAGTAAAGTTATTTTAGCTACCATCTTTTCCTTCATCAAGAAGGGAGGGGCAGCAATTATTCTGCTCTTCTATTCCAACCCCCATATAGAAAAGGTGCACTTTAAGCTCAGACGGGGTTTTTTGGTCAGGATTTTGACGCAGAATCAGTGTTAAAATCCTGACCAACAAATACGTCTCCCATTGAAATCAATCACATCCCCCTTTCTTCAGGCGGATTCCGTGGCCGGTTCAGCCCAGGACGTCCGCCTGAAGACACTCCCTCCTGACTAGATCCATTCATTTGGGCCTAAGCCGGAGTGGAGTGCCATGACTAGATGCCTTTGCACTGCATCAGCACCCAGTCGCGGCTAACGGTTTTTGATCCGGAATCCGAGGCGGCCTCTGCGTCAAATTCCAGAACGAAAAACCCAGTCTGAACTTAGCTTAAGGCTGGGCGGAAGTGCAGCTTTTTATGTTGCACTTTTGAGCCAAAGCAAAGATTGGGCACAAAAGGAATGGGAGATATATAGGAAGTTCTTATACTTGTACCTTGTGCTCAATTCACCCTTTACTTTGGCTCAAAAAAACTGCAAAAAAAAAAAAAAAAAAAAAAGCTGCGTTTCTGCAACGTGGGGTCTTAGCCTAAAAGTTACACACAACACAGGGTACCTAGAAAAATTAGGACATTTTCCTGCTTTCTTTCATCCTTCCCACAGCCATGTTCAGATTTATACTACAGAAACGACCACTTAGAGCACATTACATGTACAATCTACATGTATCGGGAAAAAAAAAAAACCCGTGAGGCTGCATGCAAATAGCCAAGGCTCTTCTGATGCAGGGGTCTGAAGCGCAGGTCACTGTCACTTGCAATGGACTGTAATGTGTTGTGAAGTAGGAGAAGTTGTGGCTGCCATACGGGCGCTCATCCCCAGCACCCATAAGGTTAAGTTGTTTGCACAGGGAGCCAATTTACCCATCAGTATATTTTTAGCACTTGGGAGGAAACCCTTCGCAAACATGGGGAGAACATAGAGACTCCTTGCAGATGTTGCCCTTGGTCAGAGCACTGCAAGCCAACAGTGCTAACCCTGAGCCACCATGCAAATTGCAAATTGCCTCCACCCCCCACCTCGGCCTGCACACATGGTCGTGTGCATGCATGAGGCCTTAAACTCTGAATATACTAGCGATTTTACCCTGGAACACAGTCATTCCTGTCTTGCAGATTTTCAAGCAAAGTTCGCCATTTGTAACCTAAAGGACACATCTGCTGCAAAACCTGTGACAAATTCCACAGGTCACACACAGTCTTTGCCTCAGATTTGTTTGCTCAGCAGCAGAAAACATCCTATTAAGCTTAAGATAACTTTCCAAAACCAGAGGCGGCTGGAGGAAAAAGTTACACTGCCGGTAGTTACCATCACAACAATCTTATCTGGATCTCCAGTGAAGACAACAGAACGCTGAAGCCTATTGTCGGACCAGGAGAGACGGCGCTGGGAATTTTAATGCCGTCTATAGGATGAGATTATACTAGTAGTATAGTATTATATTAAAGGGGTCCTATCATTGGATACCCTTTTTTTCTCCCTAACACGTAGGAATAGCCTTAAGAAAGGCTATTCTTCTCCTACCTTTAGATGTCTTCTCCGCACCGCTGTTCGGTAGAAATCCCGGTTTTTTGTTGGTATACAAATGAGTTCTCTCGCAGCACTGGGGGCGTCCCCAATGCTACGAGAGAAATCTCCAGCACTGCCTTCCATCTTTGTCTGGAACGCCCTCTCTGTGTCTTCTTCCATCCTGGGTTTCAATCTTCTAGGCATGCGCAGTCGGCTCTGCCCAAGACCTAGAAGATGGAAACCCAGGATAGAAGAAGACACAGGGAGAGGGTGTTCCAGAAGATGATGGAGGCGGTACTGGAGATTTCTCTCGCAGCATTGGGGACGCCCCCAGTGCTGCGAGAGAACTTATTTGCATACCGAAGAAAACCGGGATTTCTAATGAACGGCGGCGCGGATAAGATATCTAAAGGTAGGAGAAGAATAGCCTTTGTTAAGGCTATTCCGACATGTCAGGATCCCTTTAAGGGCTGCAATGCTAGCTAACACAAGTCCTTCACCAATTATCCCTGCACAGTTCAGCCTGCTGAACTACAACACAGCCCCATGCACTTAAAGGGGTTGTGCGGGGTTAGAAAACATGGACGATTTCCTCCTCTGACAATGTTTGAGAAAATGGCAATGCTACAGCTCGCGCTCATCAAAATGATTGACCCGCAGCCTGGCCATGTGACCAACAGAAATGATGTCACTTCCTGAGAAGACACAAAAAGTCATGTTTTCTAATCTTGCACAACCCCTTTAAATGGAATCCTGCTGCAATTCAGCATTCCTATTTAGGACAGTCCTATTTACTAAACCCCAGATAACACTTAAGACACTTTCAGATGGAAGAGTTTGGACCAAGAAACGCGGACTGAGCTTCCTGACCCAATTGCGGCCTTACTAGAAACTTAATCACTTACATCCCGGGATCCTAATGGTCTTGACATGTAGCAGGGCAGCGATACTACTGGCAGCCTTAATAATGTTATTACATGTCAGGGCAAGCTGACATCCTCCTGCACGCTGTTCACACTGGTTACAAAGGCTCTATCGATCTCAGAAAAAAAACAGTCAAAGTGACGCTCCTCTCTCAGCTCACCCTGACATGAACGTGTCCCATTGACTACAAGCCCGGCCTGCTCTAACAAGCTCTACGCCACAATGCTCGGCCCTCGGGGCCACGATCGGTGCTGCCATTATTAAACCACGGCTTTTTAGTGACTAGACAGAATATTATCTTCATGGAGTGTTCCTCTTCTAGAGTCACCTGTACCCGGCACACGGCTCCGGCATGGAGCTGCAGGTGATTAAAGGGAAAAAAGTCAAATAAATGAGCAGGCGGCCAGGACATAGGAGGCTATCGTGTACCGTGGGCGCCACCTGCTGTATAGAAGGGGAAATGCATCAAGCTAAATTTTAACAAACCAGACATGAAACTATAGAATTTATGATACTTCTGTATTGGTGTCCTCCGTTTTATGTGTTATATGGTCTCCGTAGAAGTCAATGGGTCCATTTTTAGTGACATTTAAAACTAATCTGCATGCAGACACCCTAGCCTATAATGGGGTCCGCTAGGTTTTATATGGAAAGCGGCGGAGAGAAAGTTACTCCATGCAGGAATTTTCTCTCCATCGATTTTCGGTGGACTCTGTGACGGATACTCTGATTCAGATGTGACCCTAGCTTGAGAAGTGGACACAGTGGTGCACGTATAATGGTCTTCTATAGTTTTATATGAAAGAACTAGTATATAGGACTCCTCTCTATACATCAGATTTTCTACAGCACTGTGTTAGCCAATTCTGCTGTTAAGCTGTGGCACGGACCGGGCAAAGTCTGTGCATCCATCGGCGCTAAACTAGTGTCCAGCTGTGGGCGCTAGATGCAGGATTCAGAGCATAAAGATACTACGGTGCTGGCTGCAGAGCGGGAGGCGTTCAGCTTTATGGCCAGGGGCGGCGTAGGCCGTAGTCGCTCTGTGACAGCACAACTGGTAAATACAAGGATTAAGGAAAATGAAAGCAACAATTTCTTCTAATTGCATTTCCATCACAGACGGGGTTACAATGGAAGATAACACCACGTACCACCCATCATTGCAATAGATTGCGGCACAGCGCAAGTCTAGAAATCTCCTCCATATACAAATCCCAGAAAACACCTTTTTATTTCCTGAAAATACATATCTGAATGGTTGTCATGTGTTTAGGTTGCGGCCAGAATCCATGGATCCAAGTTGGGCATCTGTGTTCCACAACAGAATAGACGACTATACCCAAGCCATCCTTCATGTCCTGGCACATACAGAAGACTGGTATGGTACAGTGCCCCCTGCTGTCAGCACATCACAATAACACATCTTCTGCATGCATCGGCAGCTATGTCTCAGCCTCCGGGGAGGCCCTGACAAGGTTTTATCATGTTCATGACGCCTCTTTATAAATAATACAGAATAATATGGAGTATTTTAATTAAAGACGGCAGCTGAGGCCTGGAAATGGAGGCGAAATGCGGAGAAGGATCCTCCTCCTGTGTGAGGTGTACTAGAGCTTCCAGAATAAGCAGCTTGTAAGAAGCACCATCACGTGTGTAGTGCAGGCTGGAGAGACACCGGGAGATTCATGGCGGCTGTTTGCTAACTATGTACAGCCTTGCGGATCCGTTTCCATCAGGCCGATGCACAAGGTTTTATAGCAAGCTCTGTAACGCTACATGTGGTGCGAGCGGTCTCATCTTATACCTGGCAATGTTTTGCAGCGCTGTGTTCAAAGAGACGCCCCGGCAAGTCGTACTCATGTGAACGAACATGGGTTTTTCTAGAAACCCATCCGCTCTGCAGTGACTGAGAAGTTACCAAGATGCAGCCCCATAGATCGTTCCAAAAGTGGGAAACAGCATCACCCTTGCATATGGTCAAAACCAGCAAAATTTTAGCTACCGAGGCACCAATTCACATGTGGGAAAGCAGGTGACCATAACCTATCAGCAGGGCTGGCTTGGGGTCTGCTGACAGACTCTCTTTGAAATCTAATACGTAAGAGCAAAGCTATTCTATAACCAGGAAAGCTATACCATGGACAGAAGGCTGAGAAGTTTTTGTGAAACTCCCCCACGCACTACGGATAAGGGGAGGAATCCATAATAATAATGTCACATGTCAACCAGATGTCCAGGAGCCGGTGGACAGACCCCGCTATGATGAATGTAGCAGAGACGGTTTCATCCATGCAGCTTCAGACTCGGCATGCATTGTGTGAACATATTTATTACGTGATTTTACACCTCCCTTAGTGTTAAAGGGATTCCAAATGAGGTGCATTTCACAATTTAAAGGCCAAGGACACACAAGCTGTTTTTTAACCCAAAGCCAGGCGTTCCCCTTTATGTGTCATGAAGTGACTCTTTGGCTAAAGAACAAGCGTCAAAGTCGAAATCAAAATGTTTTTCCGCAACCTGTGGCTTCGACCTAAGGCTGGCTTCATAGAGGAAGGTTCTGTCCATAAGTTACCGATTGGACGTCGGCCATATTTCCCGGACTCCCAGCATTATAGTCACCTCTGACGCACAAAGTCCCTGCAGTTCTACTACTCCGTTCTTCTCTTTAAGGGATTATGATGCTGACAGTACACTCAGGAAATATGGCCGACACCAGATCCGTATCTCACAGACCAAACCCACCTGCGTGAAGCCAGACTAAAGACAGGTTTCCTTATCTCAGCGCCTGCTTATCTCCTATCCACAGGACGAGGATAAGTTGCAGATCAGTGCGGGTCCAAACACTGGGAACAGCACCAATCACAAAAACGAGTATACCACTTGTAGAATAACCAGGTGTGTTTGCAATTATGGCAGCCGAATTGGTCTTCACCCAACTTTCCCAGCAGCAGATAACTAGAAACCAATGCGAGGCCTCATCTTGTTAATTGCTACTTACATACACACTTGGACGCAGAATGATTCGCCATGTCCAGTGCAATCCTATGCTTATTCCGGAAGACTTCCTCAGCTCCGGCTTCCGCTTTCCGTGCCATCGAACTCTGAGGATTTATTTGCTCTGTGGTCACCGACAAACCTGCACATACAAGATAAGAAGGAAACTTTTAATTTAATCCTGGACGACACCACACCAGGAAATATTTTTGGCTGCATTTTCAACACTTCATAGGAGAGAGTTTTCCTTCAAGTCAGCAGAAATTTCTAAGGTTGAAATCAATTAAGATCCCCCAGATCGGGCCATTCACTCCAGTGCAACCTCACAGCACAGCACGGGCAACTTTAATGGAAATTCGCTAATAAACTACCAAGGGGAACGAGCAGCCGACGCAGCAAATATTAACCCTTTCATCCCCAGAGAAGGAACGGAGAGGCTTCGCTGTATTATAGGGGGAGCACTCAGCTGGCGTGGGAGACCTACTATTATAGGGGAGTGCATAGGCTACCATTATAGAGGAACTGTCGGACAGCCCTGTGGTCTACGATTATTAGGGAGCCGTCGGCTCACCTGTGTAGGCCATCATAGAGGAACTGTCGGCTGGCCCGCTATTATTGAGTAGCCATATGCGGGCCTACTATTAATGGGAAGCTGTCAGTGAGCCTACGTGATTTACTATTACAGGATAACTGATGGCTTGCCCACGTGGCATAGTATTATAAGGGATCAGTTGGCTAGCCTCTGTATACTACCATTATAGAGGAACCATCAGCTGGCCCACAAGGCCTACTATTATAGGTGGAACCGTCGACTGGTCTGTGTGGTCTACTATTACAGGGCTCACACGCAAAGGCTACTGCTATAGGTTAACAGTCAGCTCACCCATGTGGTGTACTATTAAAAGAGACGTTGGCTAGCCACTGTGGGCTACTATTATTGAGGAACCGTTGGTTTGCCTACATAAGCTACTATTATAAGGGAGCCGTTGGCTTGCCCACGTGGACTGCTATTACAGGGGATCCCATGTGGCTTAGTATTTGGGAAGATGACGGCTTATCCCTTTGGCGTAGCACATAGGATCCATCAGTTCGCCCTTGTGGTGTAGCATAGAGGAGCCAACCGCTATGGGGTAACATTAGAGTAGCTGACAACTCACCCGTATGGGCTAGCCTAGAGGAGCAGTCACCTCTTCCACATATGGGTGGCATAAAAGGATCCAAAACAGTCTGATACTAAAGGCTTTGATTTGTGTAGGCCTGTGTACATGCTCAACTGACAAGAGGAAAGGTAACACCCAGTTGTCACTTCAGTAATACATTTGTAGATGGGCCTACACACAGGTTATGCTCAATCTAGGAAGTCATGCTGGGGTTTGTAGTGCATGAGCAAAGCCCTATCTTATTCTGTAACTAAAGATAAATATGGATAACTTTCCTACTCGTTTACATGGCACACACAGTGATACAGGCTGTGGAGAGAAACAGATGCAGACGCGCCTATTGTCTGTGTAACTCGCAGGTTAATCTGCAGTTGCTTTATCGTCACTTGTTCAGACTATAAATTGAAAACCAAGAGGCAGGAATGAAAGTTGGAAGAAGGGATTACAACATACCTCGCTTGGTTCGAGCTTCTTTAATCTCCTCACACAGTTTGTTGAACTCCGGATCCAGCTCGGCGGCGATGATGGCGTGCGCGGTGTCTTTCAGGGTGCAGGCGCGGTGTCTGATAATTTTATCTGTACGGGAGAACCAGCAATAAGTAATTTCATCATGAGAATGACCCAAAAAATGTCACATCCTTAGTGACTGATTCCCTTTAACCTTGTATACAGTAAGATCCTTAGCTCCCCCTAGTGGTGGTGGCAGACAGACACGATTTTATCATTTAACCAAGTCTATGCAGCAGCTCTGAGCTCAGTAAGAGAAACAAAGCTCCAACCTCTACAACATACTAAATCACGAACCAAAATTGACACTTCTCAGGACTAGATATCCTAAAACAACGAGGCGCCGCGCTACAAGCGAATGTATTAAATAACCACCGCAGAGGATTTGTGCCGCTTTTTACGTATTACACTGTACATTGCAGATTCACAGTACAGCGAATACAGGGGTAGAACATTACATTTATGGATCCCATGGCAGCATTTTATCTCATGCACTCGGCAGCTCGGAGAATCGATAATATAAAAAATAAAAGCATTACAGAGTCGATAGAAAATAACAGCAGATTTTAAAAAAAATTTTTTTTTTTTTTAACAAACTATTTTTATCCATTGGCAAACATGGCACCTGTCTTGCCTCTCTATTATCCCCGTGACTGGCAGAGAGGAGTAATTATGAGCTGCTATCCGACATATCTCCCCTCTGGCAGAAAGAGGCTTAAAATCAATATCGCCTGGAGAGGGAGAAAAATAATAATTGCGAGCGCGCTTTTCTTCCTGAGCATCATTACCTCCCGGTTCTTTATCGGGATTGTATTCCAAGGCGTTGCTGCAGATCAGGTCGACGTCCATCAGGAAATCGCGCACGGTCATGTAGCGGTGCTTGTCTATTTTGGTCATTATGGTGGAGAGGTCCATGGGTTCGTGAATGACTTCAAGGTAATCGGAAACCTGCAAAAAAAAAAGTTAAAAAAAAAAGCGAGCCACGGTTAGTCCAATACCTGAAGGCGAAGGGTTAACCCTTCCCCTTTCACTCATGCAAAAAGGAAACCTCCGAGACACACACAAGAATATGCAGCGGGTATTAGGATGGCGTAATAATAAAAAGGGCATGCCAGGACGATGTACGGATAGACATGGAAATTATGAGAAGCGGATGAGGCTTTGGAGCTAATGTTATCCAATGAGCAGCGTTGGTCAACACAGGCATCAAGACAACACCAACCGCGCAGAGGACCCCCCCCGCGCTGACTCCAAGGCATAGGAACTAATCCCGAGATAGGCAGGAGGCGTCTGATCTATAGGACACTTGGTACTGAAGATGAAGCGCTATAGAGAGGTGATCTCTTAAATGCACCAATAAAATAAATCTAAGTCACTAATCTTATTAATTTCATATATTTCAGGAAATATTAAAAATTGTAATATTTCAAATAGTTTGGAAATACTAAAAGTTACCGTATTAATCTGGCATCATCTGTGTACGGTGTCAATGCACAAAGCCCATAGAAGGGACAATAGGAACTGATCTATGTTGCTGCATATCTAGTTGCTTAAGGAGCTTTGAGGAGATCACCACCGATCCTTCAGCGCTGCCCCACTACATTGGATGGTACAACCCCTTAAACTGCTTTTGATGAGCTTCGAAGGACACTTAGCCCTCCCCCATTTTCTGGATAGGGAATAAGGATCAGATCGCTGGGACACCCAGTGTTAGAGAACAGTGAACCCAAAAGTCGCCCATGTGAATGTAGTGTCAGTGCACTTCCATGGCCAACATTCACGGTTATGGGGTTAGCAAGATGCAATTTGCAGGAACGCCAGCTGCCCCCATAGAATTGGCGGTTCATTCGGTAGGTCTCACATTCTCCCGATCGCTGGGGAACACGGTATGCGAACTACATGTACGCCGCTTGTCATGGAGAGTGGGTCCTGGTATTCTGACACCTTAATCCACCACAGTATCAGCAGATTGGTGGGAGACAACCTCCCAGACTAGGTCATGCTATAAGTGTAATCCAGAACCTTAGACATTGATCGCACATCCACAGGCTAGGTGCAGATCCTACCCCTATGACAAAAGTCTGGGGTGCCCTGTTCTGGAGAGATCTCCAGGGTCCACAAGTGGGACCAACAACTTTCAGATGTCTGTGCCAAGTCTTGTGGATATGCTATAAATCCTAACCTTAGGGACCCCTAACACAACCTATGCCCATTATCCTGCCTAGCCTTGGAGTCAGCCGGTGACCCTGGTTTGCACGGACATGCACAGAAGCGGACTTTATAGTGGATAAATATTTTTTTTTCTTTTGCTTTCACGGCTTTGATGATAACTGGAAATTTGATCTTAGATTTAGATCAGACTTTGACATTTGTCTGTAGAATGGTTTTGTACATGAGCCATAACTCGCTTGTCTTGCCTCTGGTTACACATAACAAAAACACAAGAATTGCAGCAGATCATTACGTCTCTGCGTGAAAACAAAGTCCGGGCGATACGCATATCAGTGAGGATGTGAAGAGCCTGACACAGTGTTAGGTTATTCCAGGTAACACTGAGAATTGAGGGCTGGATTTAGGTGTAGTGAAAAGTTCTGCAACTTCCTAACATACTGTGCAATGTAAGTCTGACCATTGATGATCACTTCTGCTTGCTGTCAGTGACTGGAAATATTCATGGTAGCATTTAGATGTGGGCATTGCAATGTGCACAGCGAATATACACACTGTAGTATATCAGAGCTCGAAAAAGGGGTCTACAAACATTCCCAAAAATAGGGAATGAGATCTATATGATTAGGCCATCAATATAAAGTAGTGTTCCATGTGGACAGCCCCATTATAGTCTATGGGGTCCGTGTGCTTTCACTGCACAGCGCTTGCCAATGCTTTCAGTAGTCTGTTCAGGGAGAGGGTCCCCATGCGGACGCCCCTGATGTATGCTGCGGGCTTCACCTTTTGCAATGAACAGGGGTACGGGCAGCAAAAAAAAAAAAAAAAGGCCAGAAAGAAAAATAGCAGCAGGTCCACCCTGCGGTAACCCAAACTTAAGGTTATGCCTTAAAAAATATTTATCCTCTATCTGCAGGACAGAGAATTGCTGATCGGTGGGGGTCTGACTATTGGGAACCCCACCGATACAAAGAATGAGAGGGCGGTTCAGTCCACGGTGAACGCAGTTGAACAACGACACTCCTCCTCACTACTATTTACTTCAATTGAAGTGCCAAAGCCAAAATACAGCACTTTAGCTCTCTCTAGTCTGTATACTGGATTTCAGGGGACATGATATTGCTACCACCTGCCATGAATCACAATGTTTTTCGGATTGGCTTTTGCCAAAACAGGGGCCCCCAACCCCCCACCTCTGAGCCCAATATGATCTAACAAGGACATGAGAAGCATATGTAGAGTTTGCAGATGTAATAGTAGGCGTTCTCCGCTGATACTTGTGTTTTCATTATTGCTAAAACCAGAGAGCGTGACTGAATATACAAAAGAGCCAGGATTTACAGGAGACTGAGCGGCCACTCCACTCCAGTTTACTATAACTCCAGGGTGACCGCCACCAATGATCAGCGCTCAGATTAATAATACAATCCGCTTCATTGTTTGTGCATTATTGAAACAAGACCTCTTCAATATCCACCGGTTTGCTGAAGATGTTAAACCGCTTATCGGTGGCCAGTCGCTTGGTGACGTCCCTGAGGAAGAGTCTCAATTCCCTTAAAGTATTCTCCTCGTGGTCTTCCATCTTTTGCTTCTCCACCTCTGAGAGCTGGCGTGGGGGCGGCGGTGGGGCAGGGGGTAGGACCTCCAAAGACTGCAATACTGTAAAACAACACAATGGTGGCCATCAATGCAAGCAATACATTACAAGCCATTTGCCATGTATTTATAATCCAGTGTTCCTGAAATCGCCCATATTATGCTTACCAGGGCTTTTCTCAGCTATGTGTTTGCTATTATACAGTTACTCCTGGCATAATGGCAGAACAGTATCAGTAATGGACAGCAGAGAGGGGCAAACTTCTCCTTACTGTGCATGTCGCCCACAGCCTCAGAGACAAATGTAAAGTGTGTTTCAGCTATAATGAGATTATAGGGCACCATGTATGAAGGTGTAGACAGAATGCCCAGCAAGATCCTACACATTTCAACTTTTCTTGAAAAAGTGATATAAGACATTGTTACTCACTTATCCTGGGCTCAGGCCCACCTCCCTGATGTCAGGGACCAAGGCCTATGATTGGACCTTAATCACAAGCCCCAGCAGTCTCTGACATCAGCCCGAAGAGAGCAGGGGTTGCACCGGAGACCAGGGAAGGGGAGTAGCACTTATGTTTCACTACGTCCCCTAAGCCTCAGTATATAATACTCTGGGGCCTGAAAAGACTCCCAAAGTATAACACTATGAATTCCAATTTGGAAGAATTTGGTCTGAACTTGCAAGTTTTGCCTAACACACACTCCTACTTAAAAGGGGTATGGCCTAAAGAATCGCCATTAATAGGAGTTGGGGTAAAAAGCACGATGAATTGCCACTTTAATTAAGGTCATATTCACCCAGCCGTACCCCCGACCAGCACCCTTGAGACACTCCGCATCATATTATAGTGCCCTTACGTTTACTGCTTGTTTAAGCTCCACCACTTACCAGCTTTCTTTCTTTTAGGAGGGGGCATAGCAGCCTGATTGAGAATCAGATCTTGGAAAAAATTCAACCGGTCGTCTTCACTAGGTCTGGAAATGTTAAAAACCTCTTCATACTGAGCCCTGAAAATACACTTCACCTGCAGGAGGAGAAAAGACTACTGTAACCCGCACAAATCTACTGTAACAGGCTAAGAAGAGTACAGAAGTTTCAGTAAAAGACATTTTAGGATAATTCACATGCAGCATTATACAATGACTAAAACCAAGGAGAACTACAGAAAAACTTGCTTCACTTAAGTGTTTTACCAGGGCACAAAAGCTGAATATACAGTCATAATGAGATCATTCTGTTTGGCATCACGAATACATTTTCGCAGCAACAACAATTCAAGAGCTCCGAAAACATGACACGTGCCAAAATAGTGAGATGTATAAAGAATGTGAACCATTATATGAGCAAACAACTTGGAGCAAGTGGAAAAAGACTAAAAAAAACAAAAAAAAAACAAAAAAAAAAAAACTAATTCTACATATAAACATTGGCAGTGTCAGCAATACACTGCAGATACAGGTATACTGCAGACTAAAGGGGGTTCTCTACAATTTGGTAAATATGGCCCCAACAGATACAGGTGAAATTACATTTATGCAATATATATTTGTGAAAAGGGATCCAAATTCATACAAGAGGAAAAAAAATACTGTATGTATATATTATACTCCAGAGCTGCACTCACTATTCTGCTGGTACAGTCACTGTGTACATACATTACATTACTTATCCTGTACTGATCCTGAGTTACATCCTGTATTATACTCCAGAGCTGCGCTCACTATTCTGCTGGTGCAGTCACTGTGTACATACATTACATTACTTATCCTGTACTGATCCTGAGTTACATCCTGTATTATACTCCAGAGCTGCACTCACTATTCTGCTGGTACAGTCACTGTGTACATACATTACTTATCCTGTACTGATCCTGAGTTACATCCTGTATTATACTCCAGAGCTGCACTCACTATTCTGCTGGTACAGTCACTGTGTACATACATTACATTACTTATCCTGTACTGATCCTGAGTTACATCCTGTATTATACTCCAGAGCTGCTCTCACTATTCTGCTGGTACAGTCACTGTGTACATACATTACATTACTTATCCTGTACTGATCCTGAGTTACATCCTGTATTATACTCCAGAGCTGCACTCACTATTCTGCTGGTACAGTCACTGTGTACATACATTACTTATCCTGTACTGATCCTGAGTTACATCCTGTATTATACTCCAGAGCGGCACTCACTATTCTGCTAGTACAGTCACTGTGTACATACATTACATTACTTATCCTGTACTGATCCTGAGTTACATCCTGTATTATACTCCAGAGCTGCTCTCACTATTCTTCTGGTGCAGTCACTGTGTACATACATTACTTATCCTGTACTGATCCTGAGTTACATCCTGTATTATACCCCAGAGCTGCACTCACTATTCTGCTGGTACAGTCACTGTGTACATACATTACTTATCCTGTACTGATCCTGAGTTACATCCGGTATTATACTCCAGAGCTGCGCTCACTATTCTGCTGGTACAGTCACTGTGTACATGTATTACATCAGTGTAGATCGTAGATACTGTAGAATACTCCAGTCACCATTACAACAACGTAGCTGGACATGAGAGGAAGCCACAATGTGACTACAGCCTTCATACAGAACCTCAGACTTGCAGACAGTGTCACTACGCCGTAACCACAATGTGCTCCTACTGCAGTTCTCTACTGTATTCACCAGCTTTGTACAAAGCGATCAGCTGACTTACCTCATCCGGCAGCTCCCCATACACAATTTCAGAGGTAGACAGTAGTAAAATAGGAGAGAATGAGGGGATATCTTGCAGGAGCGTCAGAAAGGTAGCCCTCACAGTTTCACTGACAGCCTCCCACCAGTCGTCAATATGTGGCATGTAAACAACACTAGGCACAGTCCTCCGAGCTTCCCGGAATACCTAAGATAAGAAGAGCATTAATATATGGTGCCAACATACAATGAATGCTCTGGAGGGGAGGGGTGTGTGGTGGGTTGCACAGCTTTATGTCAATATAGTATATAGGGGTTTTCAGGGCAAAAAATATTGATGACATCCTGTATCAGATCAGTGGTGCTCAAATACCTAGCACCCCCACTGACCAGCTGATATACAGAGAATGAAGCAGGAAGCAGACAGCACTGTTCTCTGTGTAGTGGACAGACCTGGTACTGCAGGTCAAGTCTCGCATTGAGTCTATGTTTTCGCATAGACAGTATTGAAATAAATAGCTGACTGTTTTTGGGTCCCCTCCACCACTCTAAAGCATCGGTGTTCCAAAAACGGTGTAAGTGTTCTACATTGCACACACTAGAAGTGTTCAGTGCAGGTGCAAAACATCCATTGCTGCTCCATGTCCTCTACTGTGCCTGACCTGAATGCTTCTAGTGTAGTAGAGGACACAGCCGCCATGTTGGAGCACTTGTGGATGCTTTACACCCATATCCCATACTCCTAGGTGCCATGTGAAAAGGGCTATGTTTAGGCTCTGCAGTGACAAATATGCAATAATAACGTAACTGTGTATGCCCAATGCAAGGTAACAATCCAGCCAAGCATTGCCAGGTTACTCCTACATTCTCACAGTATGAAACAGAAAAGACATTTGCAGATCTGGAAGGAATAAAGTATCCCAATTTTCTTCTTGGTACACAGTCTTAACAATGGGTTTAACATCTGGAGCCGGTTAACAGCTCACTATAATAGATAAGATTTGTTCTGCCAGCTGCCTTAAATGCAGATGCAGCGTGTGAATCCACAAGTCAATTTCAGACTTAACTAAATCTCTGCCGCCACCCTCCAAAGCCCTGTGGTTTATACAGAGATCCGAAAATGTGTGTGTTTTATGTGCAAGTACTACCATCATCACCTGGGCATGACAGCACGCATGAAAGACTAAGGCCTGGGTCACATCTGCATTCGGGTAGCCCGCTTATGGACCCCTGAACGGAAACCTATACACATAGGAAACATTCAGACCCCATAGACTGTAATGGGGTCCGTGTGGTTTGTGCAGGCTGACAGCATGGTATATGGGAAGCTGTAGGGCATAATGAAGACTAACAAACCCATTGAGGATTTACCCAAGTCACGGCGGACTTCTACTAACCTGTGCACAAGACTCCTCAGGAGTTTTAGCACTGACCGAGTAAAGTGCTGGCAGGTCCAGTCTATGCACAGAGAACTTTTCAAGAACGTGCAACACAGCTGGAGCAAGGTGCGAGGTCTGGCCGGAGCCGGGCTCCCCACATAGGAGAAACCTGGGCCGGTAAGAGGTCGGCTGGTGACAAGCTGAACTGGAAAGATAAGATAAGATAAGATATAGATTAGTTTGTGTAAAAAGCCAATTACAGAACTCAAAGCAAGTTTATTTTTAGGCAGGTCCCAACTAAACCGGGAATAGGCAGAGCCTACAAAGCAGACAGTCTAGAGAAAATACTATGGCAGCTCAGAAGACGTCATACCAATACATTCTCATCTGCACTTATGTCAAGTTTTGGGAAAAGAAGTTTAAAGTGAACGTCCTGCGGACTTCTACTGCCCTATGAGAGCAGGCTATAACAGAGGGAGAGAAGCTGAGCTCTGTGATATATAGGGTTATATGATAGAGGAGAGAAGCTGAGCTCTGTGATATATAGGGTTATATGATAGAGGAGAGAAGCTGAGCTGTGTGATATATAGGGATATATGATCGAGGGGAGAAGCTGAGCTCTGTGATATATAGGGTTATAGTATAGAGGAGAGAAGCTGAGCTGTGTGATATATAGGGATATATGATCGAAGGGAGAAGCTGAGCTCTGTGATATATAGGGTTATAGTATAGAGGAGAGAAGCTGAGCTGTGTGATATATAGGGTTTAGTATAGAGGAGAGAAGCTGAGCTGTGTGATATATAGGGTTATATGATAGAGGAGAGAAGCTGAGCTCTGTGATATATAGGGTTATATGATAGAGGAGAGAAGCTGAGCTCTGTGATATATAGGGTTTAGTATAGAGGAGAGAAGCTGAGCTGTGTGATATATAGGGATATAGGATAGAGGAAAGGAGCTGAGCTAACATAGTAAATTCTGGCAGGACTTCTAGGAGCGACCAAGAGTCCCGATTACTCTGCCAAACAGTAATTGACAGCCTTTTGTATACACAACCAGATACAGGAGAGCTGTCAATCATCTCTGTGTGGTGATAAGGACTCTCCCTCTCTCCTAGGAGTCCTGTCAGGATTTTGTCTTTTACCCCTATATATCACAGAGCTCAGCTTCTCTCCCTCTATCATATAACCCTATATAACACAGAGCTCAGCTTCTCTCCTCTCATATATCCCTATATATCACAGAGCTCAGCTTCTCTCCTCTATCCTATAACCCTATATATTACAAAGCTCAGCTTCTCTCCTCTATCATATACCCCTATATATCACAGAGCTCAGCTTCTCTCCTCTCATATAACCCTATACATCACAGAGCTCAGCTTCTCTCCTCTATCATATACCCCTATATATCACAGAGCTCATCTTCTCTCCTCTATCATATAACCCTATTTATCACAGAGCTCAGCTGCTCTCCTCTCATATAACCCTATACATCACAGAGCTCAGCTTCTCTCCTCTCATATAACCCTATATATCACATAGCTCAGCTTCTTTCCTCTATCCTATAACCCTATATATCACAGAGCTCAGCTTCTCTCCTCTATCCTATAACCCTATATATCACTCAGTACAGCTTCTCTCCCCTCCCTCTATATCCAGCTCTCAAACAGAGAAGCAGAAATAACATAACAGGTGCATTTCTCCCATACAGAGGGTACCAATGAGGCTCAACAACATAGCCAGCTCTATAACCAATCCATCAATGACAGCCCCTGTGTACCCTCCCTTTCCCAGCCACTCACGTTGTAAAGTGGAGGAAGGGCTTGTGGGGAGCAGCTGGCTGTTTCTTTGGTGATCCTGAGACAGAACTCACATCAAATATGGACAACGGGTTCTCATCCTCGCCGTCTTCAAGGAGGTGGCTTGCATCGTCTAAAAGGCAAGGAAACCAGTGTGAGAGGTAGGCAAAGCTCAGTATATCAAAGGTCTGCATCCCCTTACATCAAGACTCTCTAAGTGCCAGTGGACTGATATGGCCTTCTATTCTGCACCAACAGGAGGTCCTTATCATAAGTGTAGGAGCTGGAGGCAGCACCTCAACCATAGCATGGGTGGCTATACAGTGGGTGGCTATATAGTGGGTGGCTATACAGTGGGTAGCCACCTTATATAATTATCAAGTATCTCCCATACAAGTGAAGCCATCATTACCGTCCTTCTTGTGGTCTCTGCTAAACTCAGCGTGAGGGAACACTTTGTGCAGGGCGCAGAGTATGTCCGAGAACGTCCTCTGGAGCAGCGGCCTTATGACGAGCGAGAGAGCGTGCCCAGGAGACATCACAGCACGTTGAGAAGCAGGCACAATGTTTTTCATTGCATGGTAGAAATCATGGGCACCAAGAACAACTGAAGAAACGTCCAGCTGTAACTTCTGACTGCTGGCATAGATCTGGGGGTAGCGCCGGCGAAGGGCGATCAAGGCAGCCTCAGTGCAAAGTGCTTTAATGTCGGCTCCACAGTAGCCTGGAAGAGGAACAAAGCAGGGCCCTTCATCAGTTGTCTGCATTATGTTATGGCTCATTTCTGGGTGGACATATCGCATTCTAATCTGGTGATCTTATGAGCTTGTTTTGGGTATAGCGTAAATAAAAAAAAACAAGAAAAAAAAAAACCTTAATAAATGGTCTGAAGAATTAAAAAAAAAAAAAAAAAAGATGCTAATAGATGAATGAGAGTAAGGGCTAGTTCACACGGAGCAAGATGGCAGCGGATTTTGATGTGGAATCTGCGTCAAAATCCGCTGCTCCCACTGACTTCAGTGGGAGCCGCTCGCTTTTTTTTTTTTACGCTAGCTAGTAACGGAAAAAAGGAGCAAGCTGCCCGATCTTGCCGCGGATTCGGCGGCATGAGGCTCCGGCCCATTCATTTGGGCCTAATCTATCACAGAATGCCGCGACGGAATGTGTATACGCAGAACCCCATGTGAACTAGCCCTAAGATTATACAGTCAGACTACATACTGTTTCAGTGTAGTCTGTTAGCATGGAGACACACAGCTCTGCATAAGAGCTGCAGACAGAAAACAGATTTTCGACTACAACTATTTCCACATATTCATTTCCTTTTTATCCTAAATGATCCTCCAACCAGTGACCCTCCCAGTGTTACCCATGGAAGATATTAGGCTATAGGGATGCCATAGCGTGGTTGGTGTAGCTTTCAACCAGTGTGGGAGCCATGAGAACATTCAGTATGGTTGTGACTATGAACACAGGCTCTCAAACACTATTCACACGTAACAAGTCACTGGTCTTCTCTAGTGCTTGCTAAATTGTACCCCAGATACATCTCTGGACCAGACATTACCTCCCTGCTGGCCAGAGTTCCAGATTGTTTAGCAGCCGTAGCCTCCTTCCTCTCCTCCCGCTTTCTCAAACTCAACATGGAGAAAACGGAGTTCATCATCTTCTCCCCACCCTGTATGGCCCCTCCACCTGACCCATCTATCAAAGTCAATGGAACCACGCTTACTCCTGTCCCACAGGCACGATGCCTTGGGGTAACCCTGGACTCTGACTTATCCTTCAAGCCACATATTCAAACCCTCAACAACACCTGCCGCCTCCAACTCAAGAACATCCATCGAATCCACTCCTTCCTCACCCATGAAACTACTAAGGCCAGGCCCCCATAATCTCCCGCTTAGATTACTGCAACACCCTTCTCCATGGACTCCCAGCAAACACCCTCGCCCCCCTCCAGTCCACCCTAAACTGCGCTGCTCGCTTAATTCACCTCTCCCCCCGATCTTCATCGGCTGCTCCCCTCTGCCAGTCCCTCCACTGGTTACCCATAGCCCAGCGAATAGAGTTCAAGCTACTAACGCTAACATACAAAGCCATCCACACCCTGTCCCCTCCATACATCTCTGACCTCATCTCCCGCTACCTGCCCACACGTAACCTCAGATCCTCCAACGACCTCCTACTCCGCTCTGCTCTCATCCGCTCCTCACACAACCGTCTCCAAGATTTCTCCCGTGCATCTCCCATACTCTGGAACTCCTTACCAAGACACATAAGACTGACCCCCACAATCACAGGCTTCAAGAAGGCCCTGAAGACTCTTATACAGGAAGGCCTACAACCTCCAATAACACTATCACCGCACTGCCATCTGTACAGTCTCCCCCTCTCCTTCTGTCTCTACCCTCCTTCCCTCATAGATTGTAAGCCCTCGCGGGCAGGACCCTCTACCCCACTGTGCCAGTCAGTCATTGTTAGTATTATATCTACCTGTATATTCTGTGTACTGTATGTAACCTCCAAATGTAAAGCACCATGGAATTAATATAATAATGTATAGCACCATGGAATTAATGGTGCTATAGAAATAAATAATAAATAATAATAATAATAATAATAATAATAATAATTATAATAAAGCTAGCTAGAACAAAGCCCCCAGCCCTCTAATGAGGATCGCCAAAGGTAAAGGTTGGTGGCATTCCCATAACCAAAAGTTGACTAAACAAGAGACAGAACTTTTAGATACTTACTAAAGGAATATTTAATTTTAGGATAATAAAACTTTATGTAATATAAAAATCATGTGAACTTTGCCTCCAGCGACTCCAGGCAGTTGGCAAATAATTGTAGATTCTGGATAGTTGTTTGGTACACTAAATCCCTTATTAATAAAAAAAAATAATCTAAAATCGTATAAAAATGAAGCAGTGGGTGGCCGCCTCGGAGATATTAGAATGGCATACGTACAAGACCATAAACCTCCTGACTGCGGCTGTTTATAAACATGAAGACCATGCCAAAGATTTAAAGGGGTCCTGGATTGTATAGTAATAGGGTCACAAACGGCAAGAGGGACTTGGGTAGGTCAGAAGATCATGGGGGGGAGGGGGGGATGTATAGGCAACAGGAGCTGGGGAAGGCGACCACATGCCCCAGCTATCACCTTGTACTAAACCCCTCAATTTGACTAAACAAGGTGTCTTGGACAGAGTTCACACCTGGGCAGGTGGCTCTGCTCGAGAGTGGTCCCGCTTTTATAGTCAATGGGGTCCGCCAGTCTCCATGTTTAACTGCTGGCTCCCCAGTTGATCTCTCCGTATTTCAGATCGCACGGAATACCCAAACAATGGAGACCACGGCGCAGGTGCGAATTTACCTTTAGAAAATGGGAACCTCTATGTGAAATTTAGTTGCTATTCCCATAACCAAACCAGAAACTTGAGGTGGACTTATGTCCCGATTAATCTTTTTCAGCCCTGTGGCTCCTCAACAATGCTGAAACAGAGCTGGGGTGTCTTGTATCAGTCTATAGCTAGATTCACACCGAGCAAACTGTGCTGATTTTATCCATTTCAACAACGGTGCAAAATGTAGCAAGCTTATTACCTGTGCCTACAGCCCAAGAAAGGGCTTTTATAGGGTCAGAAAAACATGGCCGCTTTCTTCCATAAACAGTGTCACAATGGTCTGTAGCTTGTGTGACGGACTGCGGCTCAGCTACAGGGTAAAAAACCAATGACAACGGGTGTGGCGCTATTTGTTTGAAGAAAGCAGCCATGTTTTTCTAATCTTGGAAAATCCCTTTAAAGGGGCTCTATCAGCAAAATCATGCTAATAGAGCCCCACATATGAGTGAATAGCCTTTAAAAAGGCTATTCAGGCACCGTAAAAGTTATATTAAACAACCCCTCCCCGTTTTAAAATAATAACGTAAAAAAGAATCTGATCTACTTACGGAACGTGCACCCTGGGCGGGCATTCAGGGTGTGTCTTTATCTTCTTCCCCGCCTCTTCTTCCTCTGATGTCTTCGGGTCCCGTCCTCCTCCAGCGCTCACTCGCGGACACTGATATAAAAAAAAAAACGGCCTGGGCGTATGCGCAGTAGCATGCGACTTCTACTACAGCTACTGCGCATGCGCCCAGGCTATCACTGTCCGTTCACGATCGCTGGAGGAAGACGGGACCGGAGGAAGAAGAGGCGTGGAAGATGATGAAGACACACCCTGAATGCCCGCCCAGCGTGCACGATCCGTAAGTAGAGCACATTCTTTTTTAGGTTATTATTTTAAAAACGGGGGGGGGGGGGGGGGGGGGGGGGTTAATATAACTTTTACAGTGCCTGAATAGCCTTTTTAAAGGCTATGCACGCATATGTGGGGCTCTATTAGCATGATTTTGCTGATAGAGCCCCTTTAATGTTCCATCCATTATGGTGGCTAAACCCCTTCAATACCGGCAGCCACCACTAGAGGGCCCATATTGCATACTGTGGTAGTCTATGCTCAGAAATTGGAGCTCTGGATCAGAGAACTATAATAAATTATAGGCAGGAAGATTAATACTTTATTTTTTGTTAATGTAGATTGTGCGCCCCATATAGGGATCACAATGTACATTTATTTTTCCTATCAGTATGTCTTTGTTGAATGAGAGGAAATCTACACAAACATGGGGAGAACATACAAACTCCTTGCAGATGTTGTTCCTGGCAGGATTCGAACCCAGGACTCCAGCGATACGAGGCTGCAGTGCTAACCACTGAGCTGAGATTAATACTTGTCTTTCTACAACTCACCGACACATTTTTCTGCTAGTTCCTCTAGGAACGCATCAGACAATTTGGGATTCCAGTCCCTGGTGTGTATCTGTAAAATGTGCTTTCTTGCCTGTGAAATAAACACAACAGATCTTATATAACTATATGCGTCCTAATGCGTCGTAACCAGTACGAAGGATAATGGATTACAAGGACCATCGGATGCTGATGCCGCCCCTTTATTTCGCACACTCACCTTCTGATCAGGTAAACTGAAAAGAAATTCCCTGTCAAATCGACCAGGTCTCCTGAGTGCTGGATCTATAGAGTCAAGTCTATTTGTAGCACCAATGACTATTATCTCCCCGCGATTGTCCAGCCCATCCATGAGTGCAAGCAGGGTAGATACAATAGAACTGGAAGAGAGGTGAGAAACAAACGGCGTCACAATCACCATAGTACACGTGCCCCAATACATCTGAGGGGCCCAAGACTGTATTCAAGACCGTGACAATACAGATAACCAAGTACTATTCGCTATGTGCAAGTTAACCCATAGACTATGGTATACGGTATACACTCACCATCACCACATGCCTCTCCCGTTGCAGTATACAGGTTTCCTTATTCCCAACCAGCCCCACACAAGTAAATAGACATGACCAGAATACATCCGGATGCACAAGACTGAACATGGCAAAAAACTTACCTGTGTATCTGATCCTGTCTACTGGAGCGCACCGGAGCCAGACCATCGATTTCATCAAAAAATATGATGGATGGCCTCATCACGTATGCCTGTGGATGCAAATGGAGGTCAGACGGAGAACAAGGGGGAGGATAGACTATAGCTAGGTATGCTGCAACACCACGCAACGCTCATCTACAGCGGAATGCAACAGGTTAGGTGAATGGATATGGATACCATGTAGGAGATTTTGGCTTTTTTTTCAATGTATATTGTGAGCCCCATATAGGGATCACAATATCCCTATCAGTATGTCTTTATAGAATGAGAGGAAATCCACACAAACACGGGGAGAACATACAAACTCCCTGCAGATGTTGTTCCTGGCGGGAGTCGAACTGCAACCACCGTGTTGCCCCAGGAAATGTTTTTTTACGCAGTTTTTTACATGGGGAGGGGGGAGCGTTTTTTGAGGCATTTTTTGTTTTGGGCTCTTTTGCTCCAGCACAGTGTACGGACCGCTTTGAAAAATGCTAGCGGTTTTTCCGACTCCCATTGACTTCAATGGATTCTTTTCCAGGCGGAATCCGTCTGAAGTTAGGTCATGTTGCTTTTTTTTCCGCTAGCTGAAAGAAAAAAAAAAAAAAACGATAGCGGAAAAAAGAAAAAAAAACTAGCAGCTTCCATTAAAATGAATAGGAGGCATTTTAGAGGCATTCAGTGTTAAAATTCACTGGCAAAAAAACTCAGTGTGAACTAGCCCTAACATGGTTTTCTGGCCCCAATGGTTTTTTTTTTTGTTTTTTTTTTTTGGTTTTTTTTATATTGTTAACCTATCCTCGATATAGGACATCAGCATCTGATCGGTGGGGGTGCAACACCCGAACTCCATGCAGATCAGCTGATCCATCTGCCTTCTAGTGCCAGAAGCTACTGCTGTGGCTGGGAATGGAAGAAGACCGCTCCCATTCAAGTAACAGCGGAGAGACGCAGTACTGGAGAGAATTTATTTATTTCTACTAGAGATGAGCGAGTACTATCCAAAACAGCTGCTTCGAATAGCACGCACCCATAGGAATGAATGGAAGCGGCCGTCACACAGACTTTGCCGGCGGCTGGTTGCTTAACCCCTTCCTGCGTGCCGGCTGCGGCCATTCATTCCTATGGGTGCGTACTATATAAACGGGAGTTTCGAATAGTACTAGCTCATCTCTAATTTCTACCAAATTATGTCACGATCCACTGTATCATGCCTAGTGCAAACACTAAAGGGTCGGAGCCTCCATATCGGGGGGAGGGGTGTCTGTTTTTTCCTGAAGTGTTCCTTTAAAACCCCTCTCATAAGGCTTCTCAAGCAAGTTTGGATTCTTATGTAATACACGAGACAAACATTTAACCAACGCTTTTATGCAGCACGAGACACTTAAAAACTTAGTCAGAAATTATGTTCGGCGTGTTGAGAAGTTTGGGTACAAATTGCCTGTAATATACTAAATGGCTTCTTACAGGCGAGAACACACTGAAGGAAAAACATTATTTCTAATTATCGTGAACATGCAAAACAGCTTTCTGAGCATAAAATTTAGATCTACTTTGCAAAATTACTTCTTTTGCAAAACAAAGTAAACTACTTGTGGAGCATGGCGTCATTTCTCAGCCTAATATCAACTTTTAACAAGGCATCTTATGGAGGGGAATGAGCCTGAGCGTCCCTTGGCATGGAAGATTCAGTATATTCATGTACTACATGGCCAGCATGCAATACAACCTCCCACCTGTAGTGGCCAGTGCAGGGAAAACTGTAAAACCTTCCTCTGAGATAGAAATGTCAGGAAAATCGAGTGACAGGAGAAGAGTGCTGGGTTTTGGGCCCACGTGGGGTCAGAACCAGCCCAGATCTCCCGAGCGCATCACCCAAAAATTACAGAATAAAAATGCAAGTGTTCACAGACTCCATGAAGAATCCCTTTAAGTCATAGAATCCAACACAGAATATCAATTCACTGGAATATAGAGTAAACCAATGAGGAGAGTACTCACCTGATCGAAGAGGAGCCGCAGCTGGCGCTCAGACTCGCCCACCCACTTACTGAGGCAGTCGGCACCTTTGCGCATGAAGAAGGAGACCTTCCTCTCACCTTGGCTGCACTCGTTGGCAAGGGCTCGGGCAACCAATGTTTTCCCTGTTCCCGGGGGACCATAAAATAAACATCCCCTGTAAAGAAAAGCAAAATGGATCACTATGTGGGACCGTAACCTCAATATCTAAAAATTTTCAGCACCAGCTATAACATTGTGACCATTTGCACAGCAGTCCACTATTGCTTACAAATACACACAGGAGTTTACTGAATACTGTATGGAGGTCAATGTGAAAATTGTATACAATAAGCTCCCTCTAGTGGCAGCTACAGGAAGCCTGAAATTTACCATTTAAGGGAAAGACATTCATGACATATCCACGGGTTACGCCATAAGCGTTTGCAAGCTGCGGGTAATAATTAGTGGGACACACAACTCTCTCGTAAAAGAGCCCCTGCCTCCATGCCCCGATATTTACCTAAGTATAACCTCACTAAGATGAGACTCCACTATGGGTGGGCCATACGGAAAAAGCCTAGCTCTGAGCTATGGCATCTCCAATAGAAGTGAATGGGTATCATGGAAACAGCGTAGCTCAGAGACACGCCATTTCCGTCAAGTCCGACCATAAAAGAGAGGTCACAGTTAAGCAAGCATTGGGGAACAGAGACCGGGAATACGTAGATATGCCATAAATGCCTTTTGTAGGAGAACCCCTTTATATTTGGAATAAGTCAACAGTACGGGCAAATACAAGAAACCTTGTAATACCGAGAAGAAAAAAAAAAAAAAAAAAAAAAAAAAAAAAGAGTGTGAAGGGGAAAATGTAGCAGGGCCAAACACATCCATGATACAATTGTGTAGTTCACACCCGAGTGGCTGCTTGGTGTCAGACCCCCAATAATATGATATGGACGACCTATCTTAACGATAAATCATCCATATCCTAAGGCTGAACAATCCCTTTAATACCACTTACACTAGGTTCACACCTGCGTCTGGACTCCGTTCTCAGGTTTCCGTCTTCTGCATGCAGAAGATGGAAACCTGTCACGCAGAGTCCGGCCGTGAGCGCTGGTGAGCGTTTTGAGCTCTCCGTGGCAAAACCGTTTTTTTTAAACTGGACACAGAGTACTGCATGTCCGACACTGTGTCCGGTTAAAAAAAAAAAAAAGTTTCGCGGTGGAGGGCATAAAACACTCACCGCCGCTTACGGCCAGACACTTTTCAAACCCATTCATTTGAATGGGTTTGGAAAGATTCCAGCAGGTTTCAGTCTACTGCCTCTGTTTTGTGCAGGAAACGGAAACCTGCAGAACGGAGACCGGGCGCAGATATGAACGAGCCCTCAAACCCATTTTGAAGTTTTTTTCCTTTAAAGTTATTAAACAAAGATTTTAGCAAAAAATAGGAACAATCTTTTCCAGTCATGTTTTTACTCCACATGGCAAACCTGCTCTTCATACATTTTTATGACATTTCACAAACTGTGCAGAGCCGATTCTGATATGCTAAAGAGGAGACGGAGACGAGAGCTCAGAAATGCATCATTGAGCCGTAAAGGAGAGGAAGACAATAAAACCGGATCTGCTCTTCCACTAAATAACACAGCAGAGCCGCAGCCGCGCACTACACACGGTAAACAGGCTCAGTCAGCGGCGCCGACTAATGATATGGGACTCGCTGAGGCGGCAGCGCTCCTGTACAAGGTCACTGCGTTACCGGAGGGGTAAACCTGCAAAGGAGACAAATGCTTGCCTGTTGTCATATTGCAAACTGCAACTTCCAGAGAAAGATGGAGGATCCAGACTAGGTGATTTATGGGGCTTAGCCTATCTCCATGGCAGACAGGGGGTAGAGGGAGGTTGCTCCTGCAGCAAGCTAACTTCTAAGCCATAGAAGAGCAGCTTGAGCCTTAAGATCGTTCACATGGGGCGAGTGACCGCATATTTTGGTCCTGATTTTGGAGGGGAAGCCGCGTCAGAATAGGACCAAAATGCGCCAGCCGCGACTGTCATGGCTTCCGAAAGTCGTGGCTTCCCGCTCTGGAGTAGGACCAAATGAATGGACCTAGTCCAGAGGGTGCTGCCACGAGGCGGACGCCGCGGCATGATCAGCCACGGAACCTGCCTGAAGAAAGGGCAGCTCGCTTCTTTTTTTTGCGTAAGCGGGAACATACCGCTAGCATTCTTTTTTATGCTAGCGGTATGTTCTGCATAGACCTCTATTGTGAGGGGGCAGATTTTGAGGTCAAAATTTACCCCTTCTTGCCCCAGGTAAACAAACTTTACATCTTCCATTAACAGTAACCTGCAGCTCCTAGGCAAAGTAAACACTGCCCTTTTACAGTAGGAGTATGTGAGATTCGTCCAACCAGGTTTGCCTGCCAATTACCATATGTTCAGACCAAACATGTACCGGCTATTATACTATTCAGATCCCAAAGTATAAAGGGCAAGTTATTTTTGATGCCAGATGTGTGAACTAAATTCTTTAATGTCAGGGAGTCCCCTTACCTCCTGCCTGACACCACCCACCTGCTATTAGAGAGTCTGGATAGCATATCCGGCACCAAAACTGACTGCACTAATTGCTCAGGAATGGTGGGGGTAAGGCTCCGTTCCCACGGAGTAAAGCGCTGCTCATTTAGATGCGTATACACGTGTCACAGCGCGGTGCTTCAAAACAGATCCCATTGATTTCAATGGGTGAAGGCTTACGCGCATAACACATTGAAATCAATGTGTTACAAAGCCTCCCATTGATTTCAATGGGTAGCGCGTGTAAGCCGGCACCCATTGAAATCAATGGGATCTGTTTTGAAGCGCCTCGCTCTGACACGTATATGTGTCTAAATGAGCGGCGTGTTACGCCGTGGGAACGGAGCCTTACCCCCCACCATTCCTGAGCAATTAGTGCAGTCAGTTTTGGTGCCGGATATACTATCCAGAGTCTCTAATAGCGGGTGGGTGGAGAAAAACCCTCCAAATGTGCTGAAATCGATGGAGCTGCAACTAATACAGGGTTGTCACGGGATGGTTAGAGTCCGGCAATAGGCAATGTGTAATATATATTTCATGTGGAATGTATTCTCTAACCTGTTGTAAACATCAGTGTGTAGTTGGCTGATTAGGGTCTAGTGTGTTAGCACATTGTATGCAAATCCCTCTAACTAGTGAGGACCAGTGAGGACAATGGGTGGAGATAATCTGATCAGTGTCTCCAAGAAGATGTTGGATGGTGCATTGTCCATAGTAGACAGGGAGTCTGCTCTCCTTGGTATAGGTGAGGGGGGAAGGATCTGTGACTCAGCCCTTCCCACCCACAGATATAGGATGTAACAGTTTAGTATATAGTTGTAGCTGGCTGTTAGTATGTGTTAGCCGGCCTGTGCACAGCTCTGTAGAGAGCCAGGATATAGTTACAGGACCAAGGAACCAAAGTTATCATTGGATTGTGACTTCTGTGGACTTATTGTTATTACGGTTGATGTGACCGCTGCCGGCTACTAACTTTGTGGATTACAATAAATTGCTGTTGTCTCCCGACCTCTTGCGTTCGTGTTGATTCAAAAGACCATCCGGAGGAAGACGTATACCTTTGCTCCGTGACAAGGGTGAAGAGAGGTTACATTGTGGGAGGTGAAAGGTCCTCCACCAGAATCCATCTAATGTGTACTGGGCCGCTCCAGTGCCCTGATGACAGGGGACGTTGGACTATTATATGTAGCCGTCCGCCTGCAACATGACTCATGGTTTACTTAAGGGCGATTTCACATATTCAGGTTTTCAGATGCAGTTTTTGAAACCAAATTGATACCCGATTTTGGCTTCAAAACCTCCATCTGAAAACCTGAAGGTGTGAACCCATCCTAATAAGAGTACAGATGTGACTACGATAGAGCAACACACAGAGGATGTAACGCAGCCACTGATGGCGGAGATTTATTCTGAACTACAAGCGAGTGTTGTCCTCTATGGGGAGGCAGGTTTACAAGCAGATCTTTATAGAGAGAAGGGCTTTATAATCAGCCATCTGCTAGGCAGGCAGCTAATCCATGCGGCACACAGAGGCGGCTGAGCCGTCATACGAGCGCTCTCCCCGCTGATCACAGCGAACCGCGGCAGCTGCTGCCAGGAGATTTAACCCCCATTCCCAGTAGGGACATTATGCATATCTGAATAAACCTCCTATTATAACTGTGTGACACCACAATAAGCCTGTATTTATAACAGGTCTTTATAACTGGAATACTGAACGTACGAGCCATAGGCGGTGTGATAGCGCCATCTAGTGGCAAGTACACATAGCATCAGGCATTGGGAACGCGGAAACTGGTTAATATGGGACAGTTCTACTATTAGATAGGTTATCATCAAATCCTGCAAGACTACAAATAGAGTCACAGGATTACTAGGCCCCTTCCTGTGCATAGATATTATAGTCAGACTTGTCAGGCGGCATGATGTGCAATGTGTAAGAGAAGCTACAGGCTGTATATGGCTTATATATCAGTCAGTCTATGGTGCTTACTGTATGCAGACTGACTGCAGACTAGCTGTACAGATGTATATGTATACACAGTGCCTAGATGGGTATAGAGGGGGCCCCACATTATCAGAATAACCATGTAAGATATTTGCTATACGATGATGTATTGTAATGGTACCCATGTGGTTATCTATAGTGATATATAATGGTAGCCATGTGGTCAAGTAGTAAGAGCGGCTACTAGTCATGCATGGCACCTACTAATAACCCTAACTGCCCTACCAATAGGGATTATACAGTGCTATGATGTTACAGTACAGGCCAGGGCGGGTTCACATCTGCGCCCCGGTCTCCTTTTTCAGGTTTCCGTCTTCTAAGAAACTGGACAGGAGACGGAAACCGGCAGTCACTTTTCAAACCCATGCACTTGAATGGGTTTACAAAGTGTCTGCCCGTGAGGGTCTTCTGCCTCTCCGTGGTGAAACTGGACATGCAGGACTTTGCGTCTGGATATATATAAAGAAAAAAAAAATACACATGGTTTCACCGCAGAGACCAGAAGATGTTCACGGGCAAACACTGCTAGCAGGTTTCCATCTCCTGTCCAGCTTCTCAGGCAGAAGACGGAAACCCACAAAGCAGAGACCGGACGCAGATGTGAACCCACCCTCATCAGTATATCACAAGTGAGCTGTGGTAAACATGACCTAGCAGATTTTGGAACTACAAGAGGGTTTGGCCATAGAGGTGGGGGCAGGCCACAGCTACTTGATATCAGAACAGGATACGGCATGTCCTGTAGTCGGAAACACACACAGATATTTTACTATTTTAGTACAGCTTTACATGATATGACTTCTCGTATATTTTTTGCTTCCATGTGTCCACCTTTGGGACAGAATCAGTTTCCTTCTAGTTTTGGCAGCTGATAATATAGCCCCTTTCTTTATAGTTATAGGGCCATGTAATACACAGTCCAGTCATATTAATGTGACCACCGCCTACTTTTGACGTCAACGTTAAATAACCAATCGCAGAAGGCACGTGTCATCAGCCATCTGGGTGCACTCATCATTGTGGAAGGCACGATGGATCGACACAAGTATGCAGCTATCCTTGCGGACCATGTTCACCCCTACATGAAATTGTTTTTTTCTCAGGATGATGGCATCTACCAGCAGGACAATGCAACGTGTCATAAAGCTCACAGTGTACGTGTGTGGTTCGAGGAGCACCAGGATGAGTTTACCGTACCCCCTTGGCCAGCAAATTCCCCGGACTTGAACCTAATCGAGAATCTGTGGGACCACCTCGATCGGGTTGTTCGCACCATGGATGCTCAACTGCGTAACCTAGCGCAGCTAGCCACGACACTGGAGTTGGCATGGCTCAACATCCCAGTGATCATCATCACAACATCCCCTCTCTTCCTGCACATCTCGCTGCGGTCCGCTCTGCTAAAGGTGGTTATTCTGGATTCTGACAGATGGTCACATTAATGGGACTGGACTGTGTAATAGAGGCTCTGCTCATCCCAGACACAGAGGGTAAAGTGCGATTCCTTCTAAATACCCTGCAAAGAACAAGGGGTCACTATGCCGAGACCTGGCTGTCAGGAGAGCGACTTGATCATTAGGTGGAGGTGCACATTACTATACATTATATCTACATACTGTAAAACAAGAGCACACACCAGTGATGTTGGCAGCCCATGCACCCCAACGGTACTGTACTGCGCCCAATAATAAAACTCCCGTGAGGCATTCCAGGAAGTTCCTGCTCGTCTATACTACATAATATAATAGTCGGCACTTACCTCGGAGGCTGAATTTTGAACTTCTCAAAAATTTCAGGATACAAAAGAGGGAAAACCACCATTTCTTTCAATGCACAAATATGCTGGCTGAGACCTCCGACACTGTCAAAGCGAACCTGAAGAGCAGAGGACAAAAAACAGAAATCCTGTGGGCAATCCTGTTTAAAAGGACAATACAGATGAAAACTGCTGCCAATGTATGTGGTTGGATGTCCAGGGTATCCTCTATTATTATGTTTTGTTTTGTTTTTGGTTTTTTTTTTATTGGTACAGCTTTGATTTACATATCACTGTTTTATTCACTTTTTTTGGCAGGTAAAAAAAAATTAAAAAAATCACTTGATTACTTGTACAATATACTGCAATACTTGTGTACTGCAGTGTATTATAGATAGGCAGTCTTCTTATTACACCTTGTCTGTGGTGTAAAAACATGGTGTGTCTGGGGCTTTTACTAGACCAAGGCCACCATGACGTCGTGTAATTTCTTCACAAGGGAGCCAAATCAAGGGACAGAAGAAGCTACTGTGCAAGGCATATGAGGGGTTAAGTTTCCAGGATTAGCATCTAGATTTTAAGGACATGTTGATCCAGGGTTTTTATACTGACTGCCTGATTAGAGTCGGGAAGGAATATTTTTCCCCCTGAAATGGGGCAATTGGCTTGAGTGTCATGGGGTTTTTTTTGCCTTCCCCTGGATCAACACTGTAGGGATTGTAGGGTTATAGGTTGGACCATTGTCTTCATCCAACCTCCTCTACTATGTAACTATCTCTGATATTACAATCTGCTGTATAACACCGCCTGCATCCTCCACACATTACCTGGTCATACAAGGTACATGGATATCGGGATATTGGGAAACTGTTGAGGGGCATAATGGCTACAGACATTTGTTCAGGACATGCTGCAAATGTCAAAAATTCAGGGGGTCCCATTTCATATCTCTCCCCTACTTGGAGTGTGGGGGTCCCTCGTGAAGCAGATTAGGCTCCACCTGGATATGGAAACTGCTTTAACTGCAGCAACCAACAATGTAAAAATGACCCAGTTTCCCATCAATTTCTACCGTGACCGTGTGTAAATTAATGTAAAGTAATGTAAAGTGCTCCATAACCTCTAACACTCACCGACCGATCCAGGTTCATGGGGTCTACGTCAGCCAGACTGGCACCAACTTTTACCCGTTCACGCAAGATGCCACTGGCTAGGTCCTCCGGTCTGAGGTTCATGGGTAGACACCTGTACAGTGAAAGAAAGTAAAATAGAGGTCAGAGAGATGTGAGGTCCCAATATCATACCCCATAACAGGTTTGTCCCAAGCATGGGTGTATGTGGAGTACCTATTCCTCGCTTTGGCCATGCTCTTAGACTTTCTTCTTTCAAACCGTTCTTCGTCTGAAGAGGATGTTGTATCACTGCTGTGAATCGCATGCTTCTTCCGTCTACGTAACAAAGATTCCACTATTAAAAGGGATGTCCAGGGGATTTAGATTCACTTACCTTTTCTGGCAGACTCTGGATGCACCCCGGGGGTTCTGGTCTCATCCTTGGTCATGTGATCAGAAGCAGCGCTCAGACCCATCCCTCCTTCTCAAATCATGCAGGTAATAACATGCAAAATTGAGAAAGGAAGGGTGCGGAGAGACCAACAAGTTGAAGCGTTGCTTCCAATCACATGGCCCAGGAATCACGAGATCTCCAGGACAGGTAAGTGAATCCGCGGACATCCCCTTTAAATAAAATAATGTAAGACCATTACAACTCGCATTAATCACATAACCAAATGTGATGGTGGAGTAAAGTCTGGTCACCCCCCCCACCCCTCCATTTATCTATGTATAGTGTATTATTCTGTACGTACCGGATATGGCTTCTTCTTGCAGGAGATCTGTGTGTATCAAACAAAGTGCTTTGTCGTTTTTTTTGATGTGCTGGCTCTAGAAGACAATTGGGAAATCTTTATAAGTGAATGCACATCATGGACACACATCACCAAGACACCGTCTGTACATACGTTTGCTTATGTAACTTATCTAGGGACTTGTCGCCTCTCTTGGCTCTTTTTTAGTAAATACTTGTATTTTCCATAAAATAATTCTGGAGAATCTTCTCTCACAACCCTGCCCTGTGCCGCCCCCTGTTATTCCTCCAGGAAATGTAGCAATAAGCTGACAACCTGGCGTTACCATTCCCTTGACATAATGCAGTCCGACACTGCCCATTCACTATCACATTTCTAAGTTTTGCTATGGATTTAATAGTTCTATATCTGGATTTGTTACCCAGTTCTGCCACTAGAGGACCCATCATCCATCATCATGATGGCAATACACATTACCCCTCGTTCACATCTGCATTTGGTAATCTGTTCGGGGAGTCCGCATGGGGACCCCCGAACGCATTTGCAAGCAGTGTGCAGTGAAAGCACACAGACCCCATAGACTATAATGGGGTCCGTGTGCTGGCCGCGCACTGCCTGCACGAATGATGCAGACAGGAAAGTAGATTGTGAACTACTTTCCTGTCTGCATGTTCCCTGCAGAGATCTGGCGGCAAGCACACGGACCCCAGTCTATGGGGTCCATGCGCTTTCACTGCACACCGCTTGCAAACGTGTTTGGTATTCTGTACCCATGCGGACTCCCCCAAACGGAATACAAACGCAGATGTGAATGAGGGGTTAGTCAGCCGAAAGCTCCGACTGACCCATGTATATGCACATATGATGTCTGAGAAAAAGGGAGCAAGTCACTATTATGCTAGGTTCACTCTAGTGTTGGTCTCTCCATCGCTGGGGAGAGCCACGGATGCTTAACTATAACGGGGCCCATGGGGTGTCCACCATTGCAAAACTGATACTGGAGGAAAGAAAAGTCCTCTGTGCAGGGGCTTTTCACTCGGCCGATATTCAGAGACAGATGTGAAGGCAGCCTTAGCCAGGTCAGGTGAGTTATCCCCCAGAAAACAGGAGGCTTAGTCACGATAACATCTAATATGCCTGAACCTTTCCTCCCAGACATCTGTTGTTGGGGGTGGGAAGACTTCGGTGACCCCCTTCTACACTTGGCTGGTCGCCCAAAGTGTTGTGTGTATGGCCGGTTTAAGGCCTGTATTTCTCAAAGATCCAAGGCCAAGTGTTCCATATACACTAGGATCCCAGCACTTGTATACAACTTCTGGCTCTCAGCTGTTCCCATACTACAAATCCCAGCCGGCCCTGACAGCACAGGATGCTCTATAACAGCATATCCCTATACGCAGAAAGTAGTACCACCTCTCATAGGCTTTATATCCCGGGTATATACATGGACACATCTCTTATTTAGCAGTTTAACCCACAAGAAGTTAATTCCTTTATTGTTACTTTCATTTCCTATTTACAGCATTTAGAAAAAAAAAAAAAAAAAAAAAAAAACCTATCGTGAGGGCCTAAATCTTTATTGTATAAGTCAGGGAGATACATTTACCATATAAGGTAATTTATAATAAATTCGTTGGGCCATTGAAGCCTCAAAAAAACTTTCAGGAATGCTCGTGCAAAGCCGCTATTGCACAAAAATTAGCAAATTTTTTTTTTTTTACCTCTGACAACTGGCATTGTGGGTGATAGGCGTGTGCATTACTGTTTGTACATGTAAGATGCACAGACGTCAGTACATATTATTGGGGGTCTTCATTAGACCCAGGCCTGTCACCATTTTCTGGTTTCCACATGGACCCCATTATAATCTATGGGGTCCACGGGTTTCCTTAGGTAATTGCTTTTTAATGCGGATTAGGTTTCTGCGCAGGGGGTCCCCAAACAGACTTCCCAAACAGAAACCCGTGTCCAGATGTGAACCAGGCCATGGGCCATTTAGAAGACTAATTCCAGGACCGATGGGTGGTTTAGTGTCTCAAATAGACCTGACAGGTTCCCATTAAAGGGGTGGTCTCAGCACATTCATTGGTGGCATGCAGATACAGTTTATACATTACCTACCAATAGGAGGCGCTTGGTACCTCTCCACAGTTTTCCTTTGCCTTAAGTTATACGGCCGATCGTTTTCCTCTCCTTCTACCTCGGCTTCTTCATCCCCATCTTCGCCTTCTTCTTGAGATTCTGCAAATTACAATTTTTTTTTTTTTTTAATTTATTCAGGCAAAAAAACAAAACAAAACAAAAAAATCAGTTTTATTTCTGCCTTCCACACCAAGTGTCTAATATGGGGAGACAGCCACACATGGGGAGAACAAGACCCCCCTGTTCTGCCAGGGTGCTGTACACGGACACTGATCTCTTGATGTATGGCTGTGAGATGATGGATTGTGTGATCTCTCCATTCAGTCCATGTCTGCACAACTGAAGCTACACCGGTCTGCACAGAGCACAGTCTACAATATGACCTAACTGTGATGCCGCTCATCGCAGAACCTGCAGCTTTTGACAGACACTCTGCGGCCGCTCCTCCTAATCCTGATGTCCATATTGGACTCCAGACCCTTCGATTTTTCCTCCATTCATGTCAGTTGGAAGAAGTGCATGCATCTGTATGTGACATCTAAGCTCCCGCCACAGCAGTTGGAAGTATAGAGGCCGAACTTACCAGGGTTGTGCAGGATTAGAAAAACATGGCTGCTTTTATACATGGCCAGGCCTGGTACTGCAGCTGAGCTACAATACAATGAATGGCTGAGCTGCAATACCATATACAACCTATGGATAGGAGGGACACTGTTTACGGAAGAATACAGACAGTCCATTTCTAATCATGGACAACCCCGTGAATACAGAGAGAAAAAATAAAAATGAAAAAAAAAAAAAAAAAATACTAAAAATAAAAAACATCCATACATTATATATATATATATATATATATATATATATATATATATATATATATATATATACATATATATATACATATACATATATATATATATTCTACCATACTCTTTCAGAAGGACAGTTGTGATTTACAGTACCAAACAGGTCCCCATTCATTCAGCATTGCCTTTAATACTAACCATTCCCTGCTCCCCTTCCCTACAGTATTCTGGATCTTTCACCAGTCACAACTATTCTGTGTGTGCGGCACATTACAAGGGTCTGTAAATACAGTATACATAGCTTTGCTGCCCTGTACTGAGAGACCCCACATATGATCCTATAGATAGTAACACCAGTGTATCCTGCCTGTCCAGGACACACAGAATAGTTGTGGTTGCAGATAGAGCCGGCATACAGAAGAATCAACACAGACTACAAACGCAAGTTAGAGAGAAGAAACACACCGCTTAATGGTGATCAAATTGGCCACAAGTTAATTGAAACAAGAATAACCATTTACCAAAATGACAAGTTAGCAAAGAAGATACCAAAAAGCTGAAATTAAATTAAAAGTAAGATATGCAAGAGACCTTCAGAAACCTCTTCCTCTTCTTCCTCCTCTTCTCCCTCGGAGGACTCTTCGTGACGAGTTTTGATGGGGTAACTATTTCTTCTCAAGCTTTTCCTCCTCCTCTTCACCCGAGAGTACATGTCCATGTTCTCCTATAATATAGGCGAATGATACACTAAATTCTCACGCCCAGTTGACTGTGCAAACAAAGCGGTCACCGTATATTTGTCTGCATGGTCCAAAGAGTAAAAAAATTTTATGTCTTACATACATCGTTTCTCTCACCTCTGCAAAACCTATGACAGGGCCTCCACTTAACTTGTGCTATCTGTAATAAGAGTATGATCTTATGCTGGATTTGGGCCTCTCAGGCTCCAGCAGAGTTTGCTACCTCTGCACCGCCTATAGCTACGCCGTGAGGTTAAAGGGATCCCATCATTAAAATCAAATTTTTTGTCCCTATCATATAGGAATAGCCTTAAGAAAGGTTATTCTTCTCCTACCTTTAGATGTCTTCTCCGCGCCGCCGTTCCGTAGAAACACCGCTTTTCACAGTATGCAAATGAGTTGTCTCGCAGCCCTGGGGGCGGGTCGCAGCGGTCAAACAGCAATGAGGGTGTCCCCAATGCTGCAAGAGAAATATCCAGCGCTGCCTCCATCTTCTTCACTTCTTCTTCTGGGGCTTGGCTTCATACTTCTAGGCCTTGGGCAAACCCAAATGCGCATGCCCGCCGGCCACAAGAAAATGGCCGCTTACACAGTAAGTGTAATCAGCCATTTTCTTGTGGCCAGCAGGCATGCGCAGTCGGCTGCCCAAGGCCTAGAAGTTTGAAGCAAGCGCCGGAAGACGACCCGTTCCTGACGAAGATGGAGGCGGTGCTGGAGAGTTCTCTCGCAGCATTGGGGACGCCCCCAGTGCTGCGAGAGAACTCATTTGCATACCGACGAAAACCGGGATTTCTACCGGCGCGGAGAAGACATCTAAAGGTAGGAGAAGAATAACCTTTCTTAAGGCTATTCCTATGTGGTAGGGACAAAAAATTCGATTTTAATGATAGGATCCCTTTAAGCCTCCTTGCTCTACCAATAGACCAAATAAGGGGGCCTTAGACTGATCTATAATGGTGTAATCCCCACCTTTTCAGGTTTACTGCTCCTTGACCTTAATGTAACATACTCAAGATCTTGGCTATCAGCAGATCCCTGGATTTAACAGAGCTTGACATAAGACTCACAAATTCTGTGTCCGTCCACATGCGCAGCCGTTCCACCTCTCTGGATTTACTACTCCGCCGGATGTTGATATTGTCCATTTCCTGGAGAACCGCCTCGGCAGTGCTTCAAAACAAATATACACAAAAATAAAAATGACACCTTTACTTTTATTTTTATCATTTGACCAAGCAACAAGACACCATTATTCTAGATTTGAAGTAGATATCCCAATATTTAGGGTATTATATACCACCTCATGCTCACTCCCATTACCCGAGGATCTGGTTCCAACACTTACTGGATCTCCAGTTCATGTTCCAACCTCAGACACAAGAAACGGCTGTTCAGCCAATCACTAGCAGCAGTGATCTGCCTCAGCCATTGATTGGCTGGGTGGCCATTTCCTGGCACTTCCTGTGTGTAGAGCTGGAAACAGGAAGTAGGGACATAGACAAGCAGAAATCAAATAGAGTCTGAGCAGGAGCAGCACTGGATAGGCAAGTACTGCTTCTTTCATTTTTTAAGCCATTCTGTGTCAGCCTTAGATTTTTCTTTCCTCCACGTGAACGCGTTCCGTCGCGGCTTTCCGCTCTGGATTAGGCCCAAATGAATGGGCCTAGACAGGAGGGAGGTGTTGCAAGGCGGACGCCACAGTTGAATCAGCCACGGAATCAGCCTGAAGAAAGGGTAGCTCGCTTCTTTTTTCCGTGAGCGGGAACAAACTGCTCACGGAAAAAGGAAATGACCGTCTCCCATTGATTTCAACGGGAGGCAGCAGGATTTTGACGTGGACTCGGCATCAAAATCCTGACCATTTTGCCCTGTTTGAACTAGCCCTTAGGTGCCATCTGTATATGGGTAGGCTATCTGCAGTGGTCCAACACCCAGTCCCCGCACGGAATAGCTGTTCCAGCACTATGGAGTGCGTGCAGACTCTCCTATTAAAGTAAGAGGAGCAGTGCATGAGCCCCATCCACTGTATAGTACTGATTCTGAGACATGGCAGCGTATTACTTTAATAGGAGAGCCTGAATGTGCTCCCCATCCAGCGCTGCTATTTTTGGAAACAGTTCATCTGTGCGAGTTCTGGGTATTGGACCCCCAAGATCACATACTGGTGACCTTTCCTATGGATAAGTCATTAGCATTAAAAAAAAAAAATCGATTTGGGGGACAGACCCATTAAAGGAAGCCATGTACAATCTGAAGGGAGTGATGGTTACATACATGCTGTCACTGCATTTATAGCCTATGGAACCAGTTGATAGATTCGAGCACTGTACTAAATCTCCTTTCATCCTATAGAGATGAATGAAGTGTCAGCACACGTGCACAAGCATCTCTCCATTTAAACAGAGGAAATGCAAGCCCTGTCCTTGTGATCAGACATTTGTCGCTTATGCCATGACTAGGTAATAAGTTGTGATTGTGAGGTAGACCCAGAAACAAAAAAAGAACTATAAATCCTCCCCATTACTTCCAGGTCTCAGTTTCAGCGTTTTCCGCACATCATAGAGATGTGAGACAACATCCAGCACTAACCCAGGAGATAATATAATCCGTCTGAATGAGACTTTGGTAAAAGTAATGACTGAAATAACCCTTGTACATGACAGGAAGGTTTCCTTTCATGTTCCTGTCCAGGTGGAATGAGCATGGAGGGGTTCGTCTGTCTGCTTTTTGTTAATCAAAGCTGTGATGAAGAGAGAACAAGATTAAATCGATCCCGGTAATCCCTCAGGTCTTCATGCACAGAAATATTCAGAGAGCGCACGGCGGGGTGTATGCAGCGCAGGCTCACAGAGGAGACCTGGTAAGTGTGGAGAGACTGCTTTACCCAGAGCACAAGGAACCCCGAAAAGCGCCAATCTTCTCACCCAGCATTCAAGCCTATGGTTCCCTGACCAGTGACGACTATAGAACTATTACAATGTCATCTTAAGTACTGCAGTTCACTATATTCGTCTGGGCAGTGCACCCTTAACCCCGTAAGGACATACCCATGCGTCTTTACAGTCTTAAGCAGCTGCAAAAAAAATAAATAAAAATTGTGCAGCTGCAGAACCAGAGGCGCGGCCGTAACTACAGCCAGGGGCTTCTATAGAGAAAGCAGGGATGGGTTATTACCGTCCCTGCTTTCCCATTACTGTGTACACAACTATTCAAGCCACAATGATGACTCAATAGTCACTAGTTCCACCATAGGCCAGGCCTAGAGGTCCCAGATGAGCTCAGGTTAGGAGGCTTTTATTCCATCTGTAACTAAGGCTAATGTAAAAACCCGAATTACAGGGGAAAGTTGTTTTGGCTGACTGTTATGCTCCCCCCAAAGGTCACACACACACACAGCCTGGTGTGATCATGGCGCCAGGGGTATTAAATCTCCTACGTTGTCATGCAATCTGCATGGCCATCAACACACACGTGTATTTTCAGCTGATCTCCATGTAACCTATATATTGCAATGAGAGACGGTTTAAAGGTCAAAACTGCTGACGGACTCAAAGGGTTTTTGGGGTCATTAAAAATAGGCAGGGGTCCGCTATCCAGGCCGCTCACATTTAAAGAGACTGCACTCTTCAGTTGAACGCTACAGCCTCTTCACACAAAGCCAAGCACAACGCTGTATCACCGCTGTGCTAGGAGGGGTCTCGGCTCCTCACAGTATTTCTCTGAACAGCTACACTCCCACTCCGCCATGATAAAAGGCCCATTTATTTTAGATTTGATTGATACGCGGTGGGCAGGAAATAATCCAAAGACAGGAGGCCCCAGGTATCAGATCTTCACCCATCACAATGTTAGAGCTGCTGATCCGCCATAACAGTATAGGATAAGAAAACCTTTACACAGTCATAAAGTATTTGTGCATGTCATATTTTGGTGTGCCACTAGAGGGCACTCACTGATCAGAGGTGACGGCCACCACTCACCTGTTCACAAGCTGGTCGAACAATAAACTCTGGTTCAGGGTTTCGAATCGGTTACTCTTCGACCTGCAGCTTCTTCTGACCTCTCGTCCTCCGTTGATGCAGGGATGGTCGACGTTACCCTCCTTCTCCACACGGCGGCTTTTAAGAGCTACAATAGAACACAAGCACCGTGGTAAAAATGTATAGCGCCTTATCATATCAGCTTCTTTACCTTGAATTTCTTCTAATACAGAGATAATCGAGACTGCACAAGAGCAATTCGGAGATCTAAGGCTCAGCTCACATCTACGCTTGTATTCCGTATGGGGATTCTGAAAGACGCGGAGAGAAAAGCGCTGCAAGCGGAAACCATTATAGTCTATGGGGTCTATTTTATTTATGCGGATTAGGTTTCTGTTCAGTGGTCTCCAAGCAGACCCCACCCGAACGTAGATGTGAACCTAGCCTAACACAGTCACAACTAAACATTTCAGCAAGAAATAATTCCACTGGGCCTGAAGCTAAGAGTCAGACTTAGGTAGATGGAAACTAGCAAAATATTGTTGGTCACTGTCCCATATAGGGCTCACAACCTGAACTTCCTATCAGTATGTCTTTGGAGTGTAGGAGGAAACCCATACAAACACAGGAAGAACATACAAACTTCTTCCAGATGTTGTTCTTGTTTGGATTTGAACCCAGGACTCCAGCGCTGCAACAGTGCTAACATATGCAAAAAGAGAAAGACATGGCCCGCACATCCCAATCTCATACATTGATCTAGCGCTTCTCAGCAAATTCTACAATACTGAACATGAGGTTCTTAGGACACATATTGATCAAGGTGTATAAGGCCACTAGCCACTTCACGGCGACCTCTTTATAGTGGGGCCTACCACTGAAAACTACAATTCCCAGCATACCCCAACCAGCTTTGGCAAACTGGGAGAGCTGCAGTTTTCCCAGCTGAGAGAAAAGAGACTTCATCTGATCACAGCAGGTCCCACTCCCAGACAAGGACTAACTGCCAAGGAAAGAAGCAACTTACAGGGGAAATGTAGTATCACACGGCTGCTATTCACATGAGAGTCCGCTAGTAAAGGACCACTCTCTTACTGCGACACCTCACCGGTCCCCCTCTCCTCTCCCATGCAGACCCCTCACCTCTCCCATGCAGACCCCTCACCGGTCCCCCTCACCTCTCCCATGCAGACACCTCACCGGTCCCCCTCTCCTCTCCCATGCAGACCCCTCACCGGTCCCCCTCACCTCTCCCATGCAGACCCCTCACCGGTCCCCCTCACCTCTCCCATGCAGACCCCTCACCGGTCCCCCTCACCTCTCCCATGCAGACCCCTCACCTCTCCCATGCAGACCCCTCACAGGTCCCCCTCACCTCTCCCATGCAGACCCCTAACCAGTCCCCCTCACCTCTCCCATGCAGACCCCTCACCTCTCCCATGCAGACCCCTCACCTCTCCCATGCAGACCCCTCACCGTTCCCCCTCGCCTCTCCCATGCAGACCCCTCACCTCTCCCATGCAGACCCCTCACCTCTCCCATGCAGACCCCTCACCGTTCCCCCTCGCCTCTCCCATGCAGACCCCTCACCTCTCCCATGCAGACCCCTCACCTCTCCCATGCAGACCCCTCACCGTTCCCCCTCGCCTCTCCCATGCAGACCCCTCACCTCTCCCATGCAGACCCCTCACCGTTCCCCCTCGCCTCTCCCATGCAGACCCCTCACCTCTCCCATGCAGACCCCTCCCCTCTCCCAGCTGAGGTCTGTCACTGATGCATTCAATGACTGACTGAGCACTTGTTTCCAGTGTGTGATAGGAGGGCCCAGGTGTCACAAATATCATTCTCAATCCATTTTCGAAAACGTCAAAGGGTTCTCTGGGACTTTCTAACTGATGACCTATCCTTAGAATAGGTCATGCATTGAAGAACTGTGAGGGTCCAACACCCAAAACCCACCATGGAACACTTGTCGGACGACGCAGCGAGCTCTCTGAGCATTGTGTCCATTTCACAGGGCATGTGATGTCAATTCCCTTTAATCGGATGTCAACGCCTTAAAAACTATTTGCAAATATTTCAATGATTTCTTAATTAAAAAGCTCCCATTGTTTGTGTACAGTGCGTCTCCATAGTAACAGACTACAAACAAACCCTGTGTAGTCTGACTCCGCCCTCACTGCCGCATGTTCTACCGTCAGTAGGAAGGCAGAGGGATAACAGAACTATAGGGTTAAACTACATAGGCTTAGTTCATAGCCATCATTTACCTTAAGAGCTGTATATACAAACCGGTAGATTATTTTAGATTTTTTTCCCCTTAAGACTCATTGCTGAGAAGCAAGGGAGCGATAATAAAAAGTAAAAGAGACAGCTGTGTAGAAATACTTACATAGACTGCTGTGGCTGTTTGGTAAAGTAGCACCAGACTGGGATAATAACCTAGGACAGAAGCGCAGACCTGGATTAGTCACGGGCAGGCTGAGATTTTCTATCATTTCATTTAAGCAATTCATTTCTAAAATGTCTCTGGGCTCTGTTCACACTGACGTCTCGCCTGCAGTATGTATTAAAAGCAGCAATGAAGGTTGTGACAGATCCATTAGGATCACTTTGCTAGGAGGTCAGAATGGATTGTATAGTCTCCTGGGTTTTTAAAGTGGGTCAGTTATCATATCAGGCAGGGAAGGAGGGAAGAGCGCCCCCCTTAGGATACAGCAGACTCAGAATGATGACTGTAGTATGAGCTATGAAAGAACTCAGCAATGAAACAATTTTTTTGGTGTCTTGTTTGGGACATCAGAACTGTCGATATAGTATACAGGGAGAGATACAGCTTACCCCTGCATTAGATGAGCTTTAGGCGGGTCCTTTGCAGTGAGGTGCCAAAAGTCAGTGCCCACTGGCCCTCAGTGAGGCCAATGACTTCGCTCTACTTTATGGTCAGATTCCACTGTGTGAACAAGCCCCAACCCTGATTATTTAAAGGGATCCTATCATTGGATACCCTTTTTTTTCTGACTTAACACATAGGAATAGCCTTAAGAAAAGCTACTCTTCTCCTACCTTTAGATGTCTTCTCCATTTGGAAGAAATCCCGGTTTTCTTCAGGATGCAAAAGAGTTCTCTCGCAGCACTAGGGGCGGTCCCCAGCACTGGGGGCGTCCCCAATGCTGCCAGAGAAATCTCCAGCGACGACTCCATCTTCTTCTAGAGCGCCCTCTCCCTGTGTCTTCTTCCATCCTGAGTTTCAATCTTCTAGGCCTCGGGCAGCGCCGACTGCACATGCCCAGGCCACAAGAAAATGTCCGCTTACACAGTAAGCTGGTGTAAGCGGCCATTTTCTTGTGGCCCAAGCATGTGCAGTTGGCTCTGCCAAAGGCCCAATGGAAGAGCCAACTGTGCATGCCTAGAAGATTAAAACCCAGGATGGAAAAAGACGCAGGGAGAGGGCGTTCCAGAAGAAGATGAAGGCGGCGCTGGAGAGTTCTCTCACAGAATTGGAGACACCCCCAGTGCTGTTTGAGTGCAGGGGCCCGCCCCCGATGCTGCGAGAGAACTCCTTTGCATACTAAAGAAAACTGGGATTTCTACCGAACAGGGGTACAGAGAAGACATCTAAAGATAGGAGAAGAATAGGCTTTCTTAAGGCTATTCCTACGCGTTAGTCAGAAAAAAAAAGGTATCCAATGTTAGGATCCCTTTAAGAGAGACTGGTCAGGGTCATCTGGGTATGGCCAAGACTGCTGAAAGACTCCCTTTAAGGGAAGCAACCAATATGGCTGTTCATCCTGTGATCACTTCTGCAAAAAAAAATAGGAACAACTAAAGAGCAATAAAACGATCACTAAGCTTTGAGGGCGGCGATCATTTTCTCATTTGCCGCCAAGGATCAGCCAGATCGTCACGTGACACTCCTCACCTCCAGCACACTGTACAATGTCACCCAGCAGAGGACGCTCTTTACCTGGATCTCCTGGTTGACATACTCCATCCCTCCCGCTGTTTGGCGGCACGAGGTTTCGGGCTCTCTTTCCGGACAGGCTCAGCATGGTTACAGGCTCGCTTGGCTGGAGGTGATAACTGGCTGTCACTCAGGCTGGCATCACTGCTGGCATCTTTCTGTAAGGACAAAGGAAAAAAAATATTCTGTCAGAACTTCTACTCTGAACTGTATCGTCTTACTGTGCACGGAGATGAAGCTATTCCTTCTGTAGAGGTATTCGTTACTGTATGATTGGTGGGGGTCTGAGCCCTAAGAATGAAGGGTCTGTATATCTCTGCAGAGCTAAGGGGGGCTTTGGATAGGAAAACAACACCAGGTCCCACTGATACTAAAAGGGAAGGTGTAGAAGAGCTGGAGGTTGGAGCGCACTGGTCATATACTGACGGCATATCCCTTTAAGCTAGGGATCCGGGCCCGTCATGACTGAGAACACATGAAAGAATGTAGTCAGCCATTCTAAGTTATGGGCTGGTGAAGATCCGACCGCTGAGACCCCCCGAACACTCACAAGAACTGAAGTATTTTACACTACAGTCCGCTACCATACCCACTGCCTATAGAGATGAATGGAGCTGTGAAACATGTGGTTCCTCAATTTTAGAAGTTAAGAGTCAAAATTTCCAGCCTGGAGCCCTACTGAGTAGTTAGACATAAAATCTGTTACGCTGAGTGTCCGCATCCACCACTAGAGGGAGCTCTCTGCATCCTGTGTTATTACAGCAGTCACAGCCCACTTAGTGAGCTCCCCCTAGTGACGGCTACAGGTATCCAGAATACGGAAAACGTCATTGCCGCCATGAGTTACTTTCTTTACTCTAATATCGCAGAAATAGTGAAAAATCACAGCCCAAAACAAACAAAAAAAATCTGACAAAAATAGCATGCATCTCAAAAATGATGCACGAGAATGACATCCCGATCAGAAGGCTGATGAAAATTCACAAGTAAAAAAGTTCCAGCACCAAAAATAAATAAATAATCAGAAGAAATATATTAACCCCTTCCCGCCGTTGGCATTTTTTTGATTTTCGTTTTTGACTCCTCTCCTTCTAAACCCCATAACTTTTTTATTTCTCCGCTCCCAGAGCCATATGAGGTCTTACTCTTTGCGGGACAAATTGTTCTTCATGATGCCACCATTAATTATTCTATATAATGTACTGGGAAGCAGGGGAAAAATTCAGAATGGGGTGGATTTGAAGAAAATATGAATTTCTGCGGGTTTCTTACGGGCTTTGGTTTTACGGCGTTCACTGTGCAACCAAAATGACATGTCACCTGTATTCTGTTATTCGGTAAAATTCCGGGGATACCAAATTTATATGGTTTAATTTACATTTTAACCCCTTAAAAAAATCCAAATTTGTGTTAAAAAATTTTTCTAAAAGTCGCCATATTCTGACAGCCGTAACTTTTTTATACGTCAGTGTACGGGGATGCATAGGGCGTCTTTTTTTTGCGAGGCCGGGTAGTTCTATCATTTTCGGGAAATGCTATTGCTTTGATCACTTTTTATTCTAATTTTTATCAGAATCAAAACAATGAAATAACGGCGGTTTGGCACTTTTGACTATTTTTCCCGCTATGGCGTTTACCGTACAGGAAAAATATTTGTATAGCTTTGTAGAGCGGGCGATTTTAGACGCGGGGATACCTAACATGTATGTGTTTCACAGTATTTAACTACTTTTATATGTGTTCTAGGGAAAGGGGGGGGGGGATTTGAATTTTTAATACTGTGTAACACAGTAGACACCCAGCGGCTATGACGGCCGCCCGACTCCCGGGCGGCCGCCATAGTTAAACACCCGACATGCGCCATACTAGTATGGCGAATGTCGGGAAAGGGTTAAAACATAACTTTTAATTAGAAAACAAACAAATCATGAAAAAGAAAAAAAGCCAAACTGAAAGAAAATTAAAAAATATATATATATATGCACAAAAACACAGTACATACTGGATCTAGATAGGCTTATGCGTTTCGGGATCGTAGTCCCTTAGTCATAGTACTAGGTCAGTGCTTAGTACCTTAGTCAGACCTCTAGTGCTATGACTACTGATCCTGAAACACTTAAGCCTATCTAGATCCAGTATCTACTGTGTTTTTGTGCATATTTTTTGTCAATTTGTGTTTTGTTTTTTTTTAATTTTCTTTCCATTTTGCATTTTTTTGATGTTTTTCATGATTTATTTATATGTTTTCTAATTAAAGTTATGTTTTAATATATTTTTTCTGACAAGAAAAAAAATTTTGGGTGCTGGAACTTTTTTTTTTTTTTTTTTTACTTGTGAATACTTTCTTTACCTGTTATAATGTTGATTTTATTTGGCATAAAAGACATCTCCAAAATGGCGGTCACTGTGAGCCGTGAGAAGAGCGGTCATGATTCTCCCTCCATTCATTTCTATAGAATTCCTAGTAAGAACTAAATACCGTAAGTTTGCGCAAACTATTTCAGGACGCCTATTAAAGTGTAAGCTTGGCCGTCTCTCCATCCACGTTGGTTCCTGATCCTAGAGATCAGCTGCAATACCAAGTACCGCTGCTCTGATATGGGGGGCGCTGCGCTCACTCAATCACTGTAGCTTCTTCAAGCAGCTGATCTGTGGGGGTCTTGGGTGGTGCTTCCTCACTGAAACCCCTTAGGAGGTACATGGGAGACTTCACAAATCTATCTGCAAAGAAAATCTACAGCACGGCCAATAGGCACTGCAGGACGCCACACATATTAGGTAACTTGTGGACTCTGTTGGGTGTACGGAGATAACCAGACAGCACATAGAAGGAAAAATAAGGAACAAACATGTCAGATTTCAACATGCCTGAACCGTCATTCCTGGGAGGATAAGGGTAAGTTCACACAGGGTTTTTTGGTCAGGATTTTGAGGCCGTATCTGCCCCAAAATCCTGACCAAAAAGACGGCTCCCATTGAAATTAATGGGAGCTGTTTGTTCTGGCTCCCAGAAAAAAGAAGCGACTTCCTCGCGAGTCGAATCGGCCTGAAGACACACCCTCCTCTCGACTAGGTCCATTCATTTGGGTCTAATCCGGATCGGAGTGCGCGCTGCACCACTTGCAGCTACCCGTATTTTAGACCGGAACCGTTTCAGTCCAAAAAACCCCAGGTGAACTTACCCTAAGACATAAGCAGAGGTGTCTCCCTTCTCCCCACACGTGCATGCTCATCCAGGTAAAGCGTGCATGAAGACAGGGTGTCAGCAGGGATCACTCGCACGGCGCAGCTGGTAGCGCAGCTTTCATTCAATGGAGGCCTTGTGAGGATTTCAGATTTCTAAGGTTTCCTCTGACCTGAAGCACGCTGTGATTTTACACGTCTCAGTTTTCAACTCTACTCAGTCAACCCCAACGGATCGATTACAAGGCCAAGGGAGGCCAAACCCCGACTAGACACCATAAACCGTCTCCTGTGATCAATGTCTACCCACAGGGGACCCCAAAATACAGCAGGTCATGCTTATTAGCATCAGAATAATGAAGGGGGAGGGTTAGGAAATCCAGATGCTTCTAATGGCAGGTGATCTATTACCCCCCAGTGTAGACTAGAAGATCTCGTGGAGTCATCTGTAAGTCTTAAACAAAACCCAGGATTCTTGGCAGGAGGACGAGCCGCGCTATATCACAGCTGGAGCGCTGGCACACACGGCTGCTCGCTCAGCTGACGTCAGTGTAAATTTACGATAAGTTTACTTTACACAGATTTAGGAGAAGCGTCCAGAGACTGGGGGGGGGGGGGGGGGGGGGACGGACAAGGCAGAAGTTCGGCTATACTCATCACTGATACTGATCACATATCAAGGCATGATAAGCAAAAAGGGCTACAGGGTGCAGGCGATCAGTGGCCAAGTACGATTTGTGGCCGCAGCGCAGGACACTGAACTGGCCAAGATGTAGACAGATTGTAACGTGTTGGTATATAGTCACAATGCACAGGGATCGCCTCTAGTTCTGTGCCAAGGAGCTGCACAATCTACACTGTACTGCAAAGCACAGGACGACATCTCCATAAGGCTCAGTTCACACTTACGTTTGGACCATTCCAAATGCAGCTCATCCCCACATTTTACGTACGGAAACCACACGGACCCCATTATAGTCTATGGGGTCCCCGAGTTTCCATAGGTCCCCAAGTGAACTCCCCGAACCGATGCACAGATGTGATCCAGGCCTATGGAGTGAAATCTGCTCATAGTGACCACCAGAGGATCGGACTGACAGCGGTGAGGGTGCAGAGCCCCATATTGAAGGGTCAGAAGTCTCCAGGGTCAAAACAAACCCAAACATACCTGAAATGGAGGGAAAACCTGCAGAGTACCCAGACATGCTGCAGCTGGAAAAACTCAGGTCCTAGGTCAGTTTTCACATTGCTGCCATACATGGAACCAGGTTTCCAAAAAGTAAAAGTTCAGCACCCTCAGGTCACAGCGAGAGTCCTTCTGCTTCCAATAGGGAAAGAGTCGCAAAGCAACATGCTGTAAAGGCCAAAGTGTAGCCCCAGCCTAAATCCCATCCACTTTGTTACTACTGTACTCTGCAAGTCCATTGCAGCTAATCCGCTACATGTCTCCTATAGGAACCCAGTCATAGACTCCATACAAGATAAGATAAGATAATCCTTTAATACAAGTCAAAGGTTGTGGGCTAGAAATGTGCAGGAACCAGGCTAAGGCCCCATGTGGCAGAAACGCAGCTTTTTGGATTTTATTGTGGGTTTTTTGAGCCATGTTAGGAGTACATTGAAAAGAAGGTAGAAGTACAGTGTTGGCCAAAAGTATTGGCCCCCCTGCAATTCTGTCAGATAATACTCTGTGTCTTCCAGAAAATGATTGCAAGCACAAACTCTTTGGTAATATCTTCATTTATTTTGCTTGCAATAGAGAGGGGAAAAAAAAAAAAAAAAAAAACACAAAAGAGAATGAAAAATAGTCAAATTATGGATCATTTTACACAAAACTCCAAAAAATGGGCCGGACAGAAGTATTGGCCCCCTCAGCCTAATACTTGGTAGCACAACCTTTAGACACAATAACTGCGCACAACCGCTTCCGGTAACCAGCAATGAGTTTCTTACAAGGCTCTGCTGGAATTTTAGACCATTCTTCTTTGGCAAACTGCTCCAGGTCCCCCCTGAGATGTGAAGGGGGCCTTCTCCAAACTGCCATCAAGAGATCTCCCCTCCCCCACAGGTGTTCTATGGGATTCAGGGCTGGACTCATTGCTGACACTTTAGAAGTCTCCAGGGCTTTCTCTCACCACCATTTTCTAGTGCTGACCTGAAGTGTGTTTTGGGTCATTGTCCTGCTGGAAGACCCATGACCTCTGAGGGAGACCCAGCTTTCTCACACTGGGCCCTACATTATGCTGCACAATGTGTTGGTCGTCTTCAGACTTCATAATGCCATGCACACGGTCAAGCAGTCCAGTGCCAGAGGCAGCAAAGTAACCCCAAAACATCAGGGAACCTCTGCCATGTTTGACTGTAGGGGCCGTGTTCTTTTCTTTGAAGGCCTCTTATTTTCCTGTAAACTCTATGTTGAGGCCTTTTCCTACTTTTGTCTCATCTGACCAGAGAACATTCTTCCAGAACGTTTTTTGGCTTTCTCAGGTAAGTTTTGGCAAATTCCAGCCTGGCTTTTTTTTGTCTGTGGGTAAGAAGTGGGGTCTTCCTGGGTCTCCTACCATACAGTCCCTTCTCATTCAGACGCTGACGGATAGTACAGTGTAACACTGTTGTATCCTCAGACTGCAGGCAGCTTGGACTTGTTTGGATGTTAGTCGAGGTTCTTTATCCACCATCTGCACAATCTTGCATTGAAATCCCTCATCATTTTTTCTTTTCCGTCCACATCTAGGAAGGTTAGCCACAGTGCCATGGGCTTTACACTTCTTGATGACACTGCGCACGGTAGACACAGGAACATTCAGGTCTTTGGAGATGGACTTGTAGCCTTGAGATTGCTCATGCCTCCTCACAATTTTGCTTCTCAAGTCCTCAGGCAGTTATTTGGTCTTCTTTCTTTTCTCCATGCTCAATGTGGTAGACACAAGGACACGGGGCAGAGGTGGAGTCAACTTTAATCCATTTCAACTTGCTGCAAGTGTGATTTAGTTATTGCCACCACCTGTTAGGGGCCTCAGGTAAGTAACAGGTGCTGTTAATTACACAAATTAGAGAAGCATCACATGATTTTTCAAGCAGTGCCAATACTTTTGTCCACCCCCTTTTCTATGTTTGCTGTGGAATTATATCCAATTTAGCTTTTTGACAATTCTTTTTGTGGTTTTCCATTGAAGACAAATTAAATGAAGATAATACCAAAGAGTTTGTACTTGCAATCATTTTCTGGAAGAAGATGAGTATTATCTGATAGACTTGTAGGGGTGCCAATACTTTTGGCCAACACTGTATAAGGATATGTTCACATTTAATGTATAAGGATATGTTCCATTTATTTCAATGGGAGTTAGTCACCAGCCCCCAAGCTTCCCCCTATAGGCCGCCAGCCCCCTTAGCACAGGTAACTACATGTGAAAAGGGGAAGCGTCAGAGCGACCCATTACTGGTTCTAATCCTGTGACCCAAAGTCAAAATCAGCCCCGAACCCCTTCCAGTAGATATAGAGAAGATTCCTCCATTTTTACACACCATACCGGATCCGTTTTGCAACAACTCATACATGTGTGTGAATCCCGGGCCAAGCAACAAGTCGCTCCACTTCTACTGATGTGAGAGTGGTTGGACTTTCTGGCACAAAGGGTTAATAAGTGTAATTTTTCCCATCATGGTGCCGGCCTCACTCTGCAGATCGGATGGAGAAATCTCGTCAGATGCCAGATGGGACGGCATCAAACAATTCAAGGGCAAATCTGGTCACCGGGAGCCCGACCTCCCCATCTGCCTCGCTGGTGTACAAGCTGGAATGTGAGAGAAAACCGGGACGGCGCAGGATCGGAGCACAACGAAGGGGGGGGGGGGGCGGAAACTTCTGCAACTGAAAAGCAGGGAGAATGGGAATTTCTGCATCCACATAAGGAGACGCAGACACTTCTGCAACATCTGTTACGTGTGAATTTACTCTTAAAGGGGTTGTCACACAATCACGACACATAGGCAACCTGTAGCATTCCCGCTGTTGTGGAACTGCAACTCCCAGCATGCTTACCGGCTCTATTTTGGAGCTACCCATAGAAGTGCATGCTGAGAGTTGTAGTGCATAGGTGTGTGATCGGAGGGACACAAGAAAGGGGAATGAATGGATCAGAATTAGCACCATATAAAAAAACGGGACTCTGGACAAGCCCTTTAAAAACGTCCAACATAGCTCTCTACAGGATGCAGTGGCTGATAGCAGAGGACAACAGCTTAGAGCGAACATAGGTAAGAAGACTCGCTCGCCTCGGGGAGGGGATGAGGTTTGGTCGGCTTAGCCTATAAGGAGTGTATGTCACACGTATGTGGAGTCCGGGCCGGCTCTGCTCAGCAGCTGCTCCTTTGTTTACATGCAGGAGGAGGCAGAGACTTACGTGCTGGCCCCAGATGAACTTGTATGGAGCGAGCGGGGAATGGAAGGCGAGCAGACGGCGTGCTACACGGCCACCAGTCATACACAGCACCACTGACCTGCCTCACAGTCCTCAGCCGCAGCTCTGCAACTACACAGTGGCATTGCAATGTCTGCAGGGGGCACAAGCATAAATCCAATGACCAGTCCCATCCAAATGACAGCTGAGGAGACCTCGCTTATCTATGGCCAAAAGGTCCGTCCCAGTGACAAACTCCTGTCAACGCTTTCACGACTGTTTTTGTAAACGTGTATTCTGTATGCATTGTGTTATTCCTCCTGAAAGCGTCCGGAAAAGTTGGATACTGAAAACTTTTCCACAGGATAGATCATCACTATCAAATCAATTGAGGTCTGATACCCGGAACCCCCACCGATCAGCTGTTTCGGCCGCTGGAAGACATGCATAAGAGGTGTATAGCCTCCATATACCGTGGTGGTTCCCATATACTTGAATAGGAGTGGAGCTGCATCTGGCCATATACCTAGTATGGCTGATCAGCGTGGGGTCCGTGTGTCATACCCAATCTAATCCTCTGGTTTATTCAGATGACAGGGCCGGCAGCCCCTCTACCCTAATGGCAGATACTGGGGTGAGACGGATCAGGCAGTCATATTTCGCCATGCCCCATCCTTCTGCTCTCAGAGGTCAGACACTACAGCAGCCTACCTCCCCTGTCTCCATTCAGGACACATGCACACTCGGCATGTGCATTAGGACACGGGATTGCTGACATGCGTGCCCAGCTTCACCCCGTGCAAAAACTACAACTCCCAGCATGTCCTGAGCCCGGTAGGCCGGACTGTGTGAGGGTTGGGAATCCGGATCTTTATTTTTGACTGTAACTGCGAGCGAACTCCTAAGTGAGAAGCGACCAAACAAGTTATAACGTATGTCTGCCAGGGGGAGGGGGAGAGGGACACAATCCAGCATGACTGCAACAAAGAACACACAACAAAAAAACTTTATTTGTAAGCACATTTTGTACAGCGAGGTAATTGCAGGGAGGCTCCAGCCAAGAGAGTGAAGCAACATGAAGGTGTTGCCTGAAAAAACCAGTTGTCACAGCCCTGACGGTTAGAATGGATCCCAGCTTGCTATGCCCACATCCACCAGAGAGGGCGCTCACATGCCAGCTCCACACAGAAACTTTTGTTCTTTTGTACAATCCAGACAGCTCCCGGCACACAACACAACAAGCACCTGCTGTGCCCACACTACACCCACACTGCACCCAGACGACAATGGGCACAAAGCCCTGCTGAGCCCGGGCATTACACAAACACCACAGCGAGCAGTGCACACACGTCATGGAGAAGATCAGGCGCCAGGACGCGGATAGAGGAAGATTTGCGCCATCACAAAAGTTGTCTCCAAGCAATCTATGCATGGGACATCCCAGATGTAGCAGAGCCGAGTCTGTCATTCCCATGGGTACAGAGATAAAATAGATTTTTACTTGTAACCCTGTAGGAATCCAGGACAAACAAATTGAGCACTGCTATATGAGGTGTAGTGGAGATGAAGGGGTCATTGTATCACACCAGAAACCAGCGACTATTGTGAGATGACACCGCCCAGAGCTACTCCACATGTTATGAAACTACTCCCACCATCCTGCCCCCTACAGACCGCCTCACCATTAGGGGCCCCCAGTGATCCCCACTAAGGTTAGGGCTGCACGTATCACATGTCATTACAGGGAAGGCCATGACGGTGTCAGGCTTGGTCTACATTGGGACCACCCCTTAAAAGTTAGGGGAACTCATTACAGTTACTTGCAGTACTATGTACACAAGTCCAATCCAGCTACATAGAGGTATACAGCCGGATAGAGCGCAGGGAGAGATACAAGGACAGTACAAAGTATCCACAGACATCATATACAATGTATCACATCACAGATAGAAGGTCCTATTGGCTACAGTATAACATATAATACACTAATATACACCAAGTGCAACAATATACTACAACATAGTAATATACTATATCACATACTGTCCTGTAACATATAACACTACACCAATGGATAATATAGTATAATACACCACCTACTACACTGTCCTGTAATATAATACAGTCTGTTATTCTACTGTATACAATATATACTATAAGCTACTACACTCTATACTGCACGGTCCTGTAATATACTCTAATATTTAACACTTTCCTAGCCTAACCTATACTCTAGTAAGATATATGATCATGTAATATGAAGCACACACTATAATAGACTGTACAATACAGTAATATATATAGCTATATCACACGACATATTTACTCTAATACTGTAATATAACACTTTCATACCCTACACTATAAAGTATAAGCGATTGTATAGTACTATACACTAGTACACAGTAATATCACACTATATATCACTGACTGTCCTGTAATATGGCATATACTAATATTTGACAAAAATATAAATACTGTAATATACACTAATGTCCTATCATGTAATATACAGTCCTATCACACACTATATACCAGTGTCCTGTGATATACTATATACTCATATGTGACACTTGTATACTATAATAGAGTATGAGATAAGACTATAGTATAATAGAGGGCAGTAATACACCTGATCCCCTATATCCAGTGCACAGGACAGTGGTATATAGCTATATAATACACTATATACTAGTCCAGGAGCAGCAGTCAGGCTCAGGCAGCAGACATGACTCCGGGGTAGACACAATGGCCGCTGCCTGTCTGCCTCCTCCGTCTCCTCCCAGCCTTACCTTAGCCGGTTGAGTCCTGCCAGTGAGCCGGCTCTGTCCGGAGCGGGTCCGGGATGAGATGAACCTCCCGTCCGGGCCTTGCAAGGCGCTCCTCCGGGTCTTCACCATGGTGTTAGCGGCGACCGGTAAGCCTAAGCTCCGGCTCTTTCCTTGACAGCCGCCCCGGTCCCTGCTCCTATCCGCGGCCTATCCTCCGGGCCGCCCAGCATGCACCTCCACAGCCCGGCAGCTCCGCACACTCCCGGCGTTCCTCCGGATCAGGCTAAGCCGCCGCCGGCCGCCATTTCCCTTTCTCTGCTCAGTCAGGCTCGCCGCCTTTGCTTCCACCAGTCACCAGGGGGCGCCAGATTTGCTTGCCACTCTATGGTATTTGGGTAAAGGCTTTATCTCAGGTCACGTGGGCACGGAGAAAGCGCTGGACGCCATCTTTGTCTCGGGATAAGTGGGCGAAGAGGAAAATAGGGAAAATTATGGAAATGAAACTCTAATAAAGTTATCGAGAGATTGTAATGGAAACTGTTTTCTTTTACATTTTTTTCTTAAACCACGGACATTTTTCGTTTTTATGTTCTTGTCTTTTACTTCCAGAAGTCATACATGTTCCTTTATTCCATTCACAAGGTTATGTGAGGGCTGATTTTTACAGAACAAATTGTTCTTCCTTATGTGAAATCCCAACTGTCAGAGGACTATGCGTACTGCGGCAAATCTCCCCCACCTACTACCATCTAGCCTCTTACCATTCCCATCCACACAGTATAATGCCCCAGGAATCACTCTGACATTTTATTCCCCACATTATGTCCCCTCCATCTGTCCCCCACAGGTTAATGTCCCCCTCCAGTCACCACCACAGTATAAAGTTCCCCCTCCAGTCGCCCCACAGTCTAATGTCTCCAGTTGCGCCCCCCCAAGTCCCCCCCCCCAGAGTTCAATGTCTCTTTCCAGCTGCCCCCACTATGTCCTCTCCTGGTGCCCCCACAGTATTATGTCCTCTTCCGGTGTCCCCACAGTATTATGTCCTGTCCTGGTGCCCCCACAGTATTACGTCCTGTCCTGGTGCCCCCATAGTATTGTGTCCTCTTCCGGTGCCCCTCACAGAATTGTGTCCTCTTCCAGTGCCCCCACAGTATTATGTCCTCTTCCGGTGCCCCCACAGTATTGTGTCCTCTTCCAGTGCCCCCACAGTATTGTGTCCTCTTCCGGGGCCCCCACAGTATTATGTCCTCTCCTGATGCCCCCACAGTATTATGTCCTCTTCTGGTGCCCCCACAATAATGATGATGCAGCAGACTTGATGATGGACCTGGGGGTTACGAACTGACTCCGACACCCAGGTCATGTGATTGAAACCAACATTCTGACCCCGGCTCGCAATGCCCTATCCCCTGATCTCACTGATAGCTACCTGAGTTATTGGGGCTGACTATCAGAGGAGGAGGAAGGGGGCAGAGAAATCCAGGGGTGGGGAGCGACTTGGGGTTCAGAACACTGGTTCTGATCTCGTAACCCAGAAATCGGAACCAAGCTAGGAACCCCCATGTCCCTTATCAAAAGTCTGCTGGATGAGGCAACTTAATCTAAACTCCCCAGACAACTCCTTTAAAGCCTCTTAGTGAGGTCTGGACATACAGTATATACAGTCCTATGAAAAAGTTTGGGCACCCCTATTAATCTTAATCATTTTTAGTTCTAAATATTTTGGTATTTGCAACAGCCATTTCAGTTTGATATATCTAATAACTGATGGACACAGTAATATTTCAGGATTGAAATGAGGTTTATTGTACTAACAGAAAATGCGCAATATGCATTAAACCAAAATTTGACCGGTGCAAAAGTATGGGCACCTCAACAGAAAAGTGACATTAATATTTAGTAGATCCTCCTTTTGCAAAGATAACAGCCTCTAGTCGCTTCCTGTAGCTTTTAATCAGTTCCTGGATCCTGGATAAAGGTATTTTGGACAAACAATTCAAGTTCAGTTAAGTTAGATGGTCGCCGAGCATGGACAGCCCGCTTCAAATCATCCCACAGATGTTCAATGATATTCAGGTCTGGGGACTGGGATGGCCATTCCAGAACATTGTAATTGTTCCTCTGCATGAATGCCTGAGGATTTGGAGCGGTGTTTTGGATCATTGTCTTGCTGAAATATCCATCCCCGGCGTAACTTCAACTTCGTCACTGATTCTTGAACATTATTCTCAAGAATCTGCTGATACTGAGTGGAATCCATGCGACTCTCAACTTTAACAAGATTCCCAATGCCGGCATTGGCCACACAGCCCCAAAGCATGATGGAACCTCCACCAAATTTTACAGTGGGTAGCATGTGTTTTTCTTGGAATGCTGTTTCTTTTTGGACGCCATGCATAACGCCTTTTTTTTATAACCAAACAACTCAATTTTTGTTTCCAAAATGAAGCTGCCTTGTCCAAATGTGCTTTTTCATACCTCAGGCAACTCTATTTGTGGCGTACGTGCAGAAACGGCTTCTTTCTCATCACTCTCCCATACAGCTTCTCCTTGTGCAAAGTGCGCTGTATAGTTGACCGATGCACAGTGACACCATCTGCAGCAAGATGATGCTGCAGCTCTTTGGAGGTGGTCTGTGGATTGTCCTTGACTGTTCTCACCATTCTTCTTCTCTGCCTTTCTGATATTTTTCTTGGCCTGCCACTTCTGGGCTTAACAAGAACTGTCCCTGTGGTCTTCCATTTCCTTACTATGTTCCTCACAGTGGAAACTGACAGGTTAAATCTCTGAGACAGCTTTTTGTATCCTTCCGCTGAACAACTATGTTGAACAATCTTTGTTTTCAGATCATTTGAGAGTTGTTTTGAGTAGCCCATGATGCCACTCTTCAGAGGAGATTCAAATAGTAGAACAACTTGCAATTGGCCACCTTAAATACCTTTTCTTATGACTGGATACATCTGGTTATGAAGTTCAAAGCTCACTGAGGTTACAAAACCAATTTTGTGCTTCAGTAAGTCAGTAAAAAGTAGTTAGGAGTATTCAAATCAATAAAATGATAAGGGTGCCCATACTTTTGCACCGGTCAAATTTTGGTTTAATGCATATTGCACATTTTCTGTTAGTACAATAAACCTCATTTCAATCCTGAAATATTACTGTGTCCATCAGTTATTAGATATATCAAACTGAAATGGCTGTTGCAAACACCAAAATATTTAGAACTAAAAATGATTCAGATTAATAGGGGTGCCCAAACTTTTTCATAGGACTGTATAAACTGTGAGAAGGTGAAAGGCAAAGTACTGCAGTCCGGCTATATCAGTCCCAGATTCCTGACTTATGTGTGGTCCAGTCTGTCTGGAATAGGTATTAGCCCCAGCTGTGGGTCCTAAGGCTTGTTCCTGGCTCATAAAAGGTTACAGAGCCTGCATTTCAGGGCAGATTTTAGGAATAGAGGAAGAGGCTGGATCTGTCCTGACACTGAGAACCTTGTGATACGGTACACTGTTTTTTTTTGGTTGATTCATGTGGTTGGTAGTAAGCCACACGTTCAGTTAGTATTTTCGACTTAGCTAGCACTCAAAAAAGCAGGATTTTGTTTGACGTTATTTTGCCTGAAGTTAAGGCTGTATTTAATTTTGCTAATGTTTGTGCCTAACGTAAAGGTTTATTTATTTTGCTGTTTTTCTTAAATAAACCGCTTTGCTACAGGATTTGTGCCCCTGTCTCTGACTGGTTGGGTCCACACAACACTTACATAACACACACAATCGGTTGGGTCCACACAACACATACATAACACACACAATCGTAGTATTAACCAACCAGCGGTCCCGATTTCACTACCACGCTAGGTCACATGCCTCTCAGCATTCCTAATGTCACTGCTTGTTCCAGGTCTCTTTCCAGGATTTAAAGGGATTTTTTCACAGTAACTAAGGCATTCCATAGCCTCATGTACTAGGAGAAACCCACGGTGACATTAGACATTTGCAAAGCTAATCTGTGTCTGCTAAAACCCAGCAGTTATAGCATGCCTTTGGGGGAGGGGGTGCATTTGTCAAACACAGCGATGCTCCTGTCACATTGTATCCAAGTACATTTACAGTAACTTGTGTTTAACTCCTAGGACCATGTACCATACATTTCTGTTGTGTGGTCCTTAAGGCTAAGGTCCCACGGGCCGTAATAACAGCGCTTTACCGCTACGTGAACGTAGCGCTTTTAAGAGAAAGTTCACTGAGTTTTCCTCCACGGACTTTCTCTTAACATGATATCTATGGGAAAGCTTCCGTAGATATAATTGACATGCTGCGATTTGCAAAGTCGCAACGGCTTTGCAAATTGCAGCATGTCCGCACTGCGTTTTTTTCCGCAAAGTGGGCATGGGATTCGCATGAATCCCATCCACTTTGCTTGCACTGTAAAACAACGCAATTTTTCTCCACTGCGGGCAAATCGCGGCGTTTACGTCTTGTGGGGCCCTGGCCTTAGCCATTGCGGCTTTGCAAATCACAGCATGACAATTATATCTACGGAAACGTCGGCGGCTTTCCCATAGATATAATTGTAACAGAAAGTCTGCGGAGGAAAACTCAGCAAACTTTCTGTTGAAAGCGCTGCGGAAAGAACCGCAGTGCGTTCACGCCGCGGTTCTTTCCGCAGCTCTTTAGCGCTGCGATTACGGCCCATGGGGCCTTAGCCTTAAAGGGTAATCTGGGGAGTAACAAAGCTTATCAATACATTGCCTGCACTTATGAAGCTTTGTTACTAAGGTTAGAGAGCCGTCTAAAATTGGCAGAGAGGAAAGTCCTGCACAGTCTTCGGGGTCCACAGATAACCACTTTTTTAGCGGATGGACTCTCTGTGTTTTGGGTCTCCATGCAGACCTGAATGATGGAGAGACAAACCTTAGTGTGAATCTGGCGTAACATACACTGGCGTCCCCTGCAGGCCTGGATATTAGTCTGAGTTTCTGCAGATTCCCCTGTAGAAACCGGCAAAAATCAACAGAGAGAAAAGTCCTGCACGGAGGAGTGAATGGAGTAAGGAGAACATAGTCTCATAGCCATATGTGCTACATTTATATAGTAAGATGGTGCCTGACATAGTCATAGTCGCTGGTAATAACATTAACCCCAGGAATTTTTTGCAAAATACTTTTTTGACTCCCCACCTTCCAAACTCCGTAAGTTTTTTGTGTTTCCGTTCACAGAGCCATAAGAGGGCTGAATGTTTGAAGGACAAATCATTCTTCATAATGGCGCCATTTAATATTCTGTACAATGTACTGGGAAGGCTCCCGGCTGTCATGGCAATGGGACACTGGCCCTGGATCTCGCTAACATGTCACCTCGGTCAGCTTTAACCGAGGTGCCGCGGACCTTAATGCCTAATAGAGGGTATAATAAAGCATAGACCTGGCTCCTGATCGCCCGCCATATATAAATAACTGAGATTCGGCGGATATCGGGAAGGGGTTAAAACATTCTCTGCTTAATTGTGCCTTGAATTTAATGTATTTTATTCAGTGATCTTTTCCACTCAGTGAATTCAGGAATCGCTATATTACAAGTCCTGGAATTATTCATGCTTAAAGTTAAGGGAAGCAGATTATGTAATTCCCCAGCGGCAGCCGGCATCTCTCTCCAGATGGCATATAGTTAGCTGCCAGATCAGAAAGGGACATTAAACAGCTTCTACATGTTACCGTTTACTTCATGATCATTTTTTAGGACAAATAACAAAAATGTGCACTTCTAAAATGTGAGACAACTAGGGTTGAGCGATTGGGATAGGAAAAGATCGGATCGCAATCGAGCAAATTTCACGATCGGGATCAGCTGGAAAATGATCGGAAATCGGATTTTGAAATCTCAAGATCGGCTCAAACCTAAAAGTGACTTTTCCAATAAAAAGCATTGAATAGAGTTGAGGGATCAGGAAAGATCGGATCCCGATCGGCAATCGAGCAAATTTCACGATCGGGATCGGCTGGAAAATGATCAGAAATCGGATTTTAAAATCGATCCTGAAATCTCTAGAGACAACATCTCTGCTAGCTGTCATATAATAGGAACCTTCATTAATTACTTCAAGGGGATAACAGTCTGTCCTGGTCATGTGATGGACACATGGGGGAAAGGTTCATTACAGTAAGGGGACATTCACATGGCGGAAAATGAAGAGGAACTTGAGACCGCAGATTCCTCTCCATGTCCTGACACTGCATCCAGGGGTGGAAAGCCAATGCTAAGGCTTTACTTGCCGATTAGCGCCAGACTCGGTGGGGCAGATTTTTGAAGACTGGTATTTCATATGTATCTGGAGATACCTCCAGATATACTAAAGCAAGGTAAGAGAAATTAACAATATGAAATAGATTGAGGGATTGTGAAGGGGTGTAGCTAAATGGAGATGGCAGCTCATGTGCCCAGGGCAGTGAGTGTCAGGTGAAAGGTGGGGCAACAAGCAACAGTCCCATGGTCAGAATTAGAGATGAGCAAACACTGTTCGGATCAGCCGATCCGAACAGCACGCACCCATAGAAATGAATGGAAGCACCTGTGACACCGGCCGGCAAAGTCAGTGTCACAGGTGCTTCCATTCATTTCTATGGGTGCGTGCTGTTCGGATCGGCTGATCCGAACAGTGTTCGCTCATCTCTAGTCAGAATATTAAGGTTTAGGGTGGAATTCATCTTTGATCTGGGTCTTTGTCCGTCTCATGGTGAAGAAACGCTTAGATACAGCAAGTGGTGATACATTGCACTCTGCAGATTTAGCTACTGATCAGTCATATAGGACCTATGGATCATGGTGAGCTTTTACTGAGGTCCATGAAAAATCTTATTTCTGGACCCACAAAGAAGTCAATTTGACTCAACGAGACATCTTATGGACTGTACAATGGATAGAAGTTTATGGCTTCAGATTTACCAGAACCTATAAATCTGTAAGGCCTGGTTCACATCTGCGTTCGGTATTCCGTTCAGGAAGACCTATTTACTTACCAATCCTGGCAGGGGTTGGGATCGGTAAGTGACGCCACGGGCCCCACAAACACTATTATTATACTCAGGGGTCTTCTCAGACCCCCGAGTATAATGATCAGACGCCTAGGAGAGGTGAGGGAACATAAAAAAAAAACTGTGTTTATTAGTAGAGATGAGCGAACACTATTTGAAACAGCTGTTTCGAATAGCACGCTCCCATAGAAATTAATGGAAGTGGCCGGCACGCTGACTTTGCCGGCGGCCGGCCACTTAACCCCCCACGTGCCGGCTACGTCAATTCATTTCTATGGGAGCGTGCTATTCGGAACGGCTGTTTCAAATAGTGTTCGCTCATCTCTATTACTTACCTCTTCCAGGCTTCAGGCCTACTTGTGTGACGTCCCTGACGTCAAATGACTGAGGCCTGCATCTTTATGTGTTGCGAAGCAGGCCCCCCGGGTCACGTGACATCCCAGACGTCATTGAAGATGGCCGCCAATAGAGGGGAAGTAACAGTGTTTTTTATGTTTGTATCCCTCCTGGGTCTCTGATTATTATACTCTGGGGTTTGAAAAGACCCTAGAGTATAATAATTGTTCGTGGGTGCCTACAATGGGGCATAATACTGGACGAAGGGGTCCTATGGGGTATAATACTTTGAGCAGGGTCCACTATGGGGCATAATACTGTGTGCAGGGGACACTATGGGGCATAATAGTGTGCGCAGGAATGCGGGGGGGGGGGGGTGTTTGGTCAGTCGGGGTCTTTGGCATCGGTTGGGGGATGGGGCATGTCAAAAGTTTGCCACGGGGACCATTCCTAGTTACGCCACTGATAAAGGCCCTGTCTAGCCCAATCTTATTCTGAGCCCAAGAGACTATTGGCCCTTAATACATCACTTTCCTGTATGCCTGAATGGAAATTTAAACCGTTCAGGATTCTGGCAGTGTCTCCAGAAGAGAATATTGTCATTATAGGAAATAATAACCTGCACACTTATGTGCTCACAGTGTGCAAAATTTAGACATTCTCATAGGTTTATTTAATATTCATATCATACAGTTGGTATTATTTGGGTACTCTATAGCAGCATTATTCATAACTGTGTGGTGGCAGTATAATACTAATATGTTCAATGGGGCTCCCTAGAAAAAAAATATAGTAAAATTGCTTGGGAATGCCATGGTGCTGTATTAATGAAATTCTGCCCACCTAAAAATTCTGATGCATGCACAATGACAACACAGCTGTCATCCAAATGCCCAGGACAGTAAGAAGTCAACAAAGATAAGAAGGGGCCACATAGAAGCTGATACTCCATCACTCCTGCAGCTTGAATAGGGAGTCCACTGGTAGATTATGGGATAAATTCCTTGTAATACATCAACTACTTCGCTTTATGAGCATATATATCTGACATGGTACCACATTGGCCTACGGGAAGCCAAAATGGCATCAAAATACAGATTTTTTTTAACTGCATAGAGAAGAGCAACACACATCCCCTGCCCTAGTGGAACAACCGTCTCATTTACGAGGAGGCATGCATCTCTTCATAAATACAGGCCATGCATCAGTTCGGAAATATCCACCAATGTACATTTCACTGCTAATTTGCAATAGTAAACTGCCGTCAGTATTATTAAATGTAGTGCAACTCCCTGGCCACTTTTGCATGCATGAAAGAGGTGCAGGAGGTGTAAGCATACAACTTGTGACAATTTAAGCAATCATATATCCAAGGTTTCCGACCGTTTTCTACACCAGATATGTGGCGTAAATGAATAATAAATTCCCCCCCTTAGAATATGGTGTTCAGCTAGCTCCAGCAGCCCCATAGAGATAAACTGAGTGGAAATGCACCCGCACAACTGAAGGTACAAGGGATCATCAGGGGTCTCAATGACCATATGGTCCCAATGACCATATTTAGTGGACAATCAAAGCAGTTTTGCTGAAGCAGTGTATTTAGGAAAAGTCTTACATCCACATTAACAAGCAGTATAGATAGGATCCTTGTGATGGGACAACCCCTTTAATGTCCATTTCAAATAGCCCCCAGCTTAATGTCTCCCTCCAGTGACCCCCATTTTTTAATGTTCTCCCCCAGCTGTCCCCAGTTTAATGTCCCTCTTAATATCCCCCTATTTAATGTCCTCACCCCCACCATTTGCCACCAGTTTAATGCCCCCCTTCATCTGCCATCAGTTTAATGTCCTTCCCCTTTATTTGCCACCAGTTTAATGCCACCCTTCATCTGCCATCAGTTTAGTGCCCCCCTTCATCTGCCACCAATTTCATATCCCCTCTCTATTTACCCCTTTTCGTGTCCCTCCTTCATCAGCTTCCAGTTTAATGTCCACCCATCATTTTCCCCTAGTTTCATGTTCCACCTCAATTTGCACACAAAAAGTTTAACATACAAAACACTGATACCACCCTCTCCTCGCTCCCCTGCTCCTCTGTCGGCAGTCTCTTTTTCCCAGAGTGTTCTAGGAGCTGTAGGCGCAATGTAAGTGACGTCATCACATCGTCCCTACAGCAACCTGGGGCTGGAGTGCATGGGAGAGTCAACTCATCTGAATCCTGGGGACACAGATGAGTTGAATCCGGGACATACCTCCTGCTGAGTGGGACTGTGAGACAAAACTCACAATCCCGAACTGTCGCACAGAATCCGGGACGGTTGGGAGGTATGTCTAGTTGCAAAAAGATCTTGGACTGCTGCATTTTTTAGTGCAACTAGAAGTTCCTTCACATTCAGGGTTGCACTCACTAAAGGTGGTGAAGGGGTCACAGAGTAACATGGCGATCTTTAGTGAAGCCATAGGAGTCACTGAGTAGCCCTAGAAATTGCATGGCAGCCAATTACACTGTACTGCATTAGTAAAGCATGGGCACATATCTATATTGTTAAAGGTATCTTGGAGGTTTAGACTTCGTTTCCAGCTGCACTGTATTCTCTCCATGTACATTATACATGGCAGCACCTTCTCCTGGCATGGAGGGACAATTCCCACACTAAACATGGCGGATGCATCCTCACCGCGGCGTCACCTCGCGAGAGCACCCGAAGGAATGCCAGGAACAGACGTCACTTCCGGTATTTAGCAGCTGCGGCGAGATGGGAGCTGCTCTGTGCCGAGCGCTGCGGCTGCGGTGACAATGGTGAGTGCGCAGAGTGGGCTCGGGTCACCGGGGCGCTACAAACACGTCTGTGAGGGGCGCTGTAGAGCGGTGCGGGTGTGCAAGGGTGGAATGAGGACCCCCGTGGTGACGTCATGCGTGGTAAATACTTGTGACGTCAAGTGTGCTGCAAAGCCTTTGTTGTTGATGTGATGTCGGTACAAGTAGAATCTACCGTAGACTTTAGCTGTAGTGGGCCTTGCTGAGAGTGTGGCTGTCTGTAGATTGTCAGCCTGACGTCATGTTTACTAAACTGTGATGTCACCTGAAGGCTGGTTTTACCACGTGATGTCCTGTAATGGGTAGACCCTTGTGACGTCATGTGATTGGGAGAGCCTCAGATTCAGAGGTGAATTGTTCAGTACATAGGTCAGTCCTACTATTTTCTGGCATATGACGCCCAGTGTGTGTCACCCCAGTGCCAGGACGGCTGCCGGTGGTTCCTCATCATTTTTCGCACTTCTCCATTTGCACCTCTTCTGCTAAGATGGCGCATAGTCCTGTAGTAGATAAATTTACAGGCCGCCATATATCTCTACTTTCTGACTTATTTCTAAGCTGATCCAGGGAAGGGGTCACAGGACACTCTCCACTGCAGCCCTCGCCCTGTAGGTGGCGCTGACTTGTAACAGTTTTTCCCTTTATGACCCTCTTCGGTGACTATCACTGTCCTTTATCTGCTTATATAGCTATCAGGTGTGTTACAGTGTCGGCGTGCTGTGTCCTTCACATGGTGCGCAGGTTGCAGGGTTTGTTTTTCCGGGTGATGACACTTCTTGCATCGTCCTTCCACTCCAGTGAATCACTGCTCGTTGCCAGGGTGAACAATAATAATAATTGGCTGTAGGCCGTGCTGGTCATAGACAGTAAATACTCCAGTAAATACTCGACTATTAAAGGGGTTGTCTGGAATTTTGAGACTTCGTCTAAAATACTCGCCCATTGAATCCTCCACTGGCTGCAGTGTCATTACTCTAGTCCCTGCTAGTCCTGTAGCGATGACATCACATACCATTCATATGACTGCTGCCACTGATCAGTGGTGACTTACAACATGTGCTGGCTACGTCCAGTGACTCCTGCAGCAGGCAATGTGAGTGACGTATGTGACTCGCAGAGGGATTTAGAGGGATCAGGTTATGTCATAAGACCAGGAAAACAAAAAATAAAGAAGGCCTAACTAATGACCGACATCGACCCCTTTGAGTATCCAGGCTCAGCTTCTCCAGTAGACATATGAGCACCCTTTGGTAACGTGTGATGCAAAGGATCAGCATGGTCTAATACTTCAAGTTACAGGAACCTCCATGACTACTGCAGGGACCTCCATGACTACTGCAGGGACCTCCATGACTACTGCAGGGATCGCCGGGACAGTTTTAGGTGCTAGCACATACCTATAGGTTGTCAGGACTGATTGTAACTATTCCGCCCCAACACCAGAGTGACTGTCACACAAATAGAAAAAACACAGGCTAAGGCCCCACACCATAAAGCCCGCGGCAGAAACGCATTGCGATTTTTATGCCCCTATACAGAAAATGCTGTAGGTATAATTGACTTGCTATAATTTACAAATTTAAAAATTGCTCCACTTCTTTTGCAGATTTTTTATTTTTTTTTTGCAACGTGGATAGAATCCACAGAATCCCATCCACTTTGCAAGGTACTTTGCAACGTGGGGCCCCAGCATAAGAGGACCTTTCACCACCTCCACTAATTCTAGTTCTTAGCATCTGTTAATAGTCACCACTCCACTGATTCCAGCACAGTTGGATTATTCTCTCCAGCCCCCACCACCCTCGAGCAATCAGTGCTGTTAGTTCAGTTCTCTAAGGTCAAGTGGGTGGTGTCAGGCAGGGGGTCGTGGCTCAAAGCCCCAATCAGAGGCAGCCAATGTCAGCGCTCAGAATCACACCCCTTGTCTGCTCCTGCCTGACACCGCCCTCCTGACAGTACAGAGCCTAAATAGTATGTCAGGCACCAAGACTAACAGCATTGATTGCTCAGGAATGGTGGGGGCTAGAGAAAAAATTCCAACTGTGCCAGAATCAGTGGAGCAGCGATAGGCAGACGTCTTCTTCAAATACAAATAGTCCTGTAACAACTGGCTGCAGCAGGAGCCTCCCCTCGTTTGCAGTCAGACAAAAGATTATCAAGCCACACCCCTGTGCAAAGCTCCACCCCTTCTGTGAGCCCCCAGCTGAAGATGGAGCAGGTCAGCAGCACATTAACCCCTGAGTTAGCTGCAGAATGCAAAAATGCTGCAGCCCGACATCCTGAGAGAGCCCTTGTACGTCTTGTTGGCTTTTATCATTGGCTTCGGGGTTTAGGACTATTCAAGTGTTTAATAAAATCTAAAAACTGGTTGGACCTGTAACGTTCCTTTATATTGACGCAATAGGGTGCGGTCACTACATAAGTCTCAGGAAACCCCTTTACTTAGAGGTCAAATCTAAGAACTGGATGTGTGCCCGCTGGTGTGACTGCCCTGATTCTATCTATATATACAGTAAATGATCTGCCCGGGCTGCTGGCATCGCCACTTATAGTCCCTGGGGGAGCCTGGCTTGTCTGTGTGGATTTGGTACATGCCCAGATACCAGGCTGGTATTGGTATAATTATAGGGCACTATGATGGCGGGGTGTGCATTATCCAGGACAGTGTATACAGCGTCTGTGTGTGTATATAGATGTACAGTCATTGGATCCCCATGTAATCTCGGCGGCCTTTAACTCAGCATTTCCTTGCCGTCTGTCACTAGTGTGTCATTGTCATGTGACTCGCGCCGCTGCCATCTGGTGGCTGTGTGACTATAAATACCTGTGCAGAGGATCAGGCTCTGCTTAGTACACAGTGCCTTGGGTTTACTGCAGCAGAGTATAAGGAAGTCTTAAAGGGGATGTCCGAGACCCAAGGGTCCTGGATGCTGCACCAGTCAGCTGATTTGTCTGCTGGAAGATGCATGCACCGAATCAGCTGATCTGTGTGGGATCCAGGAACGCCACAATCTGATGCTGGTGATGGATCCTGTACATAGATCATTAGTATCCATTACCTTTGGTTTCCTTACATAGTATGGCAACACTTGGTGTTCAAAGTGTATAGCAATGTGCGCCGTATATGCTTAACAGGCCATGTGCTATTGCATTTAATGGTCACATGATCTGATTGCAGCTCAGTCCCATTCAAGTGAATCGACTGGACAGTGATACCAAACACAGCCGCTGTACAAATGGTTAATACTGCAGAAGCTGCAGCGCTCATGAGAATGCTGCAGCCTCTTCAAAGAGGTGATCGGCCAAAATCCCGGATGTCAGACCCGTGCCAATCTGTAATTGCTGAACAATCCTAAGGATAGGTCATCAATTAATAAGTCCTGGAAGCCGCCTTTAATCGCGATGAGACTGCCAAAGAGAAGGTTTCGGCATTTCTATAGAGGGTTGTGACGCAGAAGTCTGCATGTGTGACCACTGCTTTCAAATGGGAGGCGCAGGACCCCCATTCTTATAATCTTTCCCGGATCCGCAGCGATCAGACAGGATACGAAAAGTTAAAGCTTTCAGTAGAAGAGGGCTGGAGACGGTCAGCGAGTCTGCTGCAATTTCCAGTGGATGGCAGCCTGCAGCTTGCTATGTAGGTGTATAACATGAAATGTGTAGATGCCAAAAGAAGCAAAGGTCGTCATAAAAACTTATTCCAAAAAGTATTTTTTTTGAGCGCAACCGTAACCTTTTCAACTCACCGTGCGGTAAGGCTGCCGGCTTATGTGAGGGGGGTGTATTGGAAATTAATCTGTTCTCGGGGCCGCTAGATCTAGTCCAACTTATTATTCCGATTTCTCTCTTGCAGAAGAATGAAGCGGTGCGGAGATGAGGGAAGCTGACAAGACTGACTCCATGAAGCCTCAGGACAGGTACGGGAGTGTCCTCCTCGGGTTTTACTTGTCTCCTATGTGCTATATTGGGACGGCTGGATATTATGTAATGGGGTCAGTATTGTGGGCGGCTCCTTATACAATGATGACAACACAACGCGTCATGTGGAGTTATGTGATTGTCCTGGTGTGGTGCGGCTGTATATGGAGGCCACGTCTTCCAATCTGATGCAATGACTGGATGTGTGATACTAATAGAAACTCAATATTGTGGAAGGAGATTTCTAGATCAGTTCTCATACCTGCGCCTTGATCGCTACTTGTCCAAATCCTAATGTTTCACTTACGTGGTTTCAGAGCTCTGAAGATGGCGAGGAGGAGCAGCGAGCGGAAACGGTGCGACTCCTTTGTAAACAGCTTGTTTGAAGAAGCAGAAGACGCAGGCGTCCTAAACGCTTCTCCGGAAGATGAGGTACGTCAGGTGGGAATGGGGATATTAGGGTGAGAATGTCTTGTTTTGCAGTACCTACAAAGTGGATGGGATTTTGGCTAATTCCATTTACAGATTGCAGAAAAATATCTGCAACGGAAATGCCGCAATTTCAAACATTGTCGCATGTTTGTAAATCGCAGCATGTCAATTATACCTACAGAAACACTGGCGTTTTCTGTATAGGCATAATAGGGATAAAACCTCTGTGGACGTTTTGTGAAAAACACTGCAGAAATAACTGATCTGTTTCCATCAAGGTCTTTTCCGCCAGCGCTTTTTGGCTGCAGCTCACTATGCGGGGCCTGAGCCTTAAGTGGATATATGCTGCAATAAATTTCCAATGGTGTTTTATTTCAGGCAGAGGTCGTGATAAAGATGTGGAAGAATGGGTTTACAATCAATGACGGTCAACTCAGGGATTATACAGATTCTGCAAATCGTCAGTTCATGGACTCCATGAGGAAAGGGTAAGCGTGTCCTAGGGCAGTGCACACCTTGAACCATGTATAAAGGTGCCTATAGGTTCTACCTTGGTCATAATAAAGGGGGTCTCTGTAATTAGTTACTTTTCATCCTGGGTATAGTAATAGGAGCTGTATGGTTGGCTTCTGCAGCAGATTGTGCAGACACGAGATACTATAGCATCAGTTCATGGGAACAAGTCTAGTGCCCTGGGCCCATGTTTAGATTCCCTATAGTGGTGCTATGTGCCAAGAGATGGCAGAAGGTGTGTGGCATACACTTGGACTAGGATTTACCGTACATGTGCCCATACTTTGGTCTACATCGATCAGTCTTTTATATGTTGTTGCCATTGTTATTATCTTGCACAAGGTTAATATTGTCTTCTATCCTTCCACACCAGAGAGCTCCCCCCAGAGTTGCACAAGACATTTGCAAAGAAGGAATTGTCAGTGAATGTTGAAGACAGAAAAAGTGAAGAGTATTCAGTAAGAAAGAAGTATGTGGATCCATTCTCCGGGCAGGGTCACCGGCTAGGCAGGTGAGGACTGTATAAGGGTGCATTCACACTACGTAACGCCGGGCGTGTATGAGAGCCGTACACGCCGGCGTTACAGCAGACTGCCGAACACTTCCCATTCACTTCAATGGGAGCGCTCGTAACAGCGGCGTTTACGAGCGCTCCCATTGAAGTGAATGGGAAGTGTTCGGCAGTCTGCTGTAATGCCGGCGTGTACGGCTCTCATACACGCCCAGCGTTACGTAGTGTGAATGCACCCTAAAGCTGCACTGCTGTCTATGGGGATCGCTCATAGTTTATTGCACATGTCTGCTTTCATATGTGGGAATTGTACTGGTGATGTCATACGTGTGTGGTCATGTGACTTTGATATCAGGTCTCTACACTACAGAGATCATTTTATGTTTGTCCAAGACAGATCTGCTTCTAGTGATGTGACTATGTACACGATCCTTCTAGAGGATCGTTTCTTGCACCTTGACTACTAAAGATAGTTTGTGCACCCTGAATTACTTTTATGTCAAGGTGCCTGTGTGGGCACTGTAGGAGGATGGCTGTAATACACAACCAGACTTCTTCCACAATTCCTGGCACCAGAAAGAAATCCAATTACAATGGTTAACCCCCTCAGTGCTGTGATCAGTCCTGACCAAGGCCCTGTACGAGGTAAGGTCCCACTTGTGGTCATTCCTGCTGAGACTCTTTTGGAGATAAAGGTTCTCCTAGGATCGCTTCTTGAGGTGTGTAGAAACTCCAACTCGTCTTGCCAAAAACAAGAATCTGTATTGCTGTGTTAATGCAGAAGTAAAAACTTTATTTGTTCCAGAATGGTGGGGTGAGAAAAAAAAAGTAGATTAATAGATGAGGCTGAATAAGGAGACAAGTCCATCAAGTCCAACCTATAAAACCACCAAGCTGATCCAAAGGAAGGCAAAAACTCAATAAGGTCGACATTGATCGTCCCATCAAAGGGGACAAATTAATTTGGAACTCCAAATATGGCAATTTTTGGGTTCTACATCCTGTTCCAAAAATTTCTACTTCTCGTAACCTGGCCCATCTTTTTTTTTTTTTTAAAGAGGACCTTTCACCACTTTTCCCACAGGCAGTTTTATATACTGCCGGAAAGCTGACAGTGCGCTGAGTTCAGCACACTGTCGGCTTTCCCGATGTGGGCCCGGTGTGAAGAGCTTACGGTCCGGTACCGTAGCTCTTCTATGGTCAGAAGGGCGTTTCTGACCATTAGCCAGAGACGTCCTTCTGCCTCGCGGCGCCTATCGCGCTGTGCTGTGGAGCGGGGAGGAACGCCCCCTCCCGCTCCTGATAATGCTCGTCTATGGACGAGCTGTGTGAGCAGAGGGAGGACGTTCCTGGCTAACTGTCAGAAACGCCCTTCTGACCATAGAAGAGCTACGGTACCGGACCGTAAGCTCTTCACACCGGGCACAGATCGGGAAAGCCGACAGTGCGCTGAACTCAGCGCACTGTCAGCTTTCCGGCAGTATATAAAATTGCCTTTGGGAAAAATGGTGAAAGGTCCTCTTTAAATGTAGATTGTGAACCCCACATAGAGCTCACAATGTACATTTTTTCCCCTACCAGTATGTCTTTGGAATATGGGATGGAAATCCATGCAAACACGGGGAGAACATACAAACTCCTTGCAGATGGTTTTTTGCCCTTGGTGGGATTTGAACACCAGGACTCCAGCGCTGCAAGGCTACAGTGCTAACCACTGAGCCACCATGTGGCCCCTAACCTGGCCCATCTTGTACAAGTTATCAGACATCACCACCTCACATGGCAGGGCGTTCAGTAGTGTCACTGCTCTTACTGTAAAGAACCCCGCCTATGACTACGGTACAACCTTTCTTCCTCTAGATGTAGATGATGCCCCCTTGTCACTGTTACAGGCCTGGGTATAAAGAGCTCATTGGAAAGATCTCTGTACTGACCATTGATATATTTGTACATTGTAATGAGATCGCCCCCTAGCTATCTTTTTTTCCAACTGTGCAGCCCAAAGTTTGATTACCTTTTTTGTACTGTAATCCACCCATCCCCTTAGTTATTTTTATGTAGATAGTGACCCCCATATAGGGATCACAATGTACTTTTTTTTTTTTTTTTTTTTCCCCCCCATCAGTATGTCTTTGTAGAATGGGAGGAAATCCACGCAAACACGGCGTGAACATACAAACTCCTTGCAGATGTTGTTCCTGGTGGCATTTGAACCCAGGATTCCCATCCCCTTATTTAGTGTGATTCTGAATGGGTTAAATGTGACATAGTAAATGAGTATGGCAAGTAAGTGAAGTCCTGTCATTCCTTCCTTCAGTGCCACACCAAAAGTCATTACCAAAGCAGAAAACGGGGATGAAAACATTCTACCGACTGTTGAGCTGAATGGCCAAGAACCTCTGACAAACCTCAAGATCTGGCTCGCTGATGGCAAAAGGATCGTTCAGAGATTTAACACTACACACAGGTAATGGAAACGTCTGTAGATGTGAATGGAGAGAGCCACACATGTACGACCGCTTCACTGGGAGGGGTGGAGGTCAGGGAACCCCTGTCCTAGAGATAGATGTGGTTTCCACTTCTGTGACCCGCACCTATCAGTTCTGTGGACATGCTACTGAACACTGTGTGATGTGCTCCGTGTGCACAGGAAAGCCGGCTGCTGCCTCTGCTGTTGTATCCAATGTTCCTGCTGCTGGAGGATGAGCTGGGAGATGCCTGCTGTGCATACGCTGCGGGGCGTTCACTCTCCCAGCTCATCCCAGAGGCAGCAGCCGGCTTTACTGTGCACACAGAGCACAGCATCCAGCCGGCTGTTGTGTCAGTGAAGTGAGGCTCTCCAGCCCAACCGCCGGAAGCCTCACTAAGCCCCGCCCACCACATCTGCTGCCGGGATGAACAGCGGCACCAGTGCTGCTATGAAGATGGGAAAGGTAAGTATGATACCTCCCCCCCCTCCCCTACACTACTTACAACCGGCAGTCATGCTGGTGCTCCGCTAAGGAAGTGTCGGCATGACTGCCGGTTGTCATAAGACGTCCCCAAAAATAAGACAGGTCCTGTATTTAGAACGACAATTTAATATAAGACACTGTCTTATTTTCGGGGAAGCACTGTATATTTTAATCGAGGTTACAATCTCATTCAAATCTGTTCGGCCGTTTTTGCGTGATTGAGGAACAAACATCCAAACACACAAAATATTAGTAGGATTGTATTGTGTTCTGAGTAGCCCTGTAATATTCCTATACTGTGTATCTATTACTGATTCTTCTATCCTATACTATAATAATAAGAGTCCCCTCTTGTCTCCCCAGGATCAGCGACATCAGGAATTTTGTAGAGGGCATCCCTTGTAAATCAGAGCGGATCCCCTTCACCTTGGCGACCTCCTTCCCGCTGCAGGACTTTTTGGATGAAACGGTCACCATTCAGGAAGCTCGGCTGCAGAACGCCGTGGTGGTGCAGAGACTGCAGAAAACCACCGAACCTTTCAGAGACTCTTAGACCAGGAGGGGGCGCCACCAATCGCTGAGGGCATGACATTAGCGCTTAGGAGCTTTCTGTTTTTATTTTTATTTTTTTATAGCGTGTGTGAGATCTGAAAAGCACTGTGAATAATGGACTGTACATATCCACTGACTGCAGGCTGTCTTTGGCCATGTATACAGACATGGAGACTGCTGCGCCTTCTACACTGTGAGGATCCGGATTGCTGTGTGCAGGGTGCACTTACTTATACCACATCTCACACCCCTTATTTTACTACTGCAGACCGTTCTGCTCCAGATGGCTTTACAGTATTCTGTGTGGCAATAAGTAGATGGGTAATGGTTAGAGATGAGCGAGTACTGTTCGGATCAGCCGACCCGAACAGCACGCTCCATAGAAATGAATGGATGCACCTGGTACTTCCGCTACAGCCGCTTAACCCCCCGCGTGCCGGCTACGTCCGTTCATTTCTATGCGAGCGTGCTGTTCGGATCGGCTGATCCGAACAGTACTCGCTCATCTCTAGTAATGGTTACTGGTCACTGGTATAAGCATGTAAGGAAGGTGGAGGGTTACGAAAAATCCTATGAGGTGAGGCACACACCATAGACACCACAATCTTAGCTGGACATGCACGTTTAATACATTATCTATACTCACAAACACTTGTTTGGCCTCTAAATGGGGAGGGGGGATGAAGCCCCCGTTGGGACACTGCTGGCAGAGGCCTATTTCCCTTAAAGGATTGGACATGGTGAACAATCTTTAAATTTCCCATACAGGCTCAATGAATATCATCCGCACATTTCCTAAAAAGTAAATGGCCACACGGTCCCATCAAAATCAGCCGGCCCAGACTGGGTTCACATCGGTGTTGGACTTTCAGCGCTTTTTCGTGCTTAAAAGGGCACCCATTGGATTCCGCTATAGTTAGTGGGGTCAGTTGGGGGTCCACTATGTTCCAATGGACAGATGTGAGCGCTAGCATTAGCCAATACTAATCCAGTATCCGCGGCCATGATGGCCATATTGTCAATCATTTTCTGACATTTTACTGGGTTTAGGGGTTATCCAGTGACGGGTCATAGGATGGATGATCATGTGGGGGGTCTGACACTTAACCCCACCAGACAGTCGGTGCACCCAATAGTTCCAAAAATTTGTAAAAGCAATAAAGTATCACTTGGTCACTTAGAAACTTCAATGCAATAGTGACAATCAATAAGAATTACTAGGACGTCCATTAAAGGGATTGTGCAGGATTTAGCAAATGCTATATCTACAAAAAATCTCCCTACCAGTCTAGAGCAGTTGGTCGGATAGTCCCAACAGTCCTTGTTTACTATGTGGCCGTGTCCTGCAGCCAGTCACTGGTCCTGTACATGTAAGGATCACCATTTAGCCCAGTGATTGGCTGCAAAAGTCACATGACTGCGGCAACAAAGTAAAAAATGACAGCTAAGCGACATGCTGCAGGAGCAGGTAAGAACTTATTATTTTAGGGCATTCCCTTCTGTTGCAAAAACCCTTTTAACCCTTGCTTTGAAAAGATGTTTTTGATCTAGGTGCACTCCTCCCGAGTCCCAGGATTATATACTACGGTATCACGATGTCAGTGGCAGTTCCCTTCCTATCTTCAGGGCATTTTAATGAGGGGAAAAAGGGAATGCAAAACCTTTCTGCAGGCGCAGTCTCTGCTTTACTCCAGCACACCAGTAGGGGGCCTGCACCGCTTTACACTTATCAGTACTCTCTCTTCTGCTGGCAGCTTATTACAAAGGGAGCTGAAGACTATTAATCGGCATGCTGTCTTGTAAAGATTGCAGTGCATTTAGATAATTTTAATATTTTTAGGTTCTTTTTTTTTTTTATAAATTAAACATTTTAAGTGACTGCTGTCTGGTTTCTTGGTGTCTCTAGGTTTTGGATGTGATTTATGTACAGAACCTACCGTATATACTCGAGTATAAGCCGACCACCCCTAATTTTACCACAAAAAACTGGGAAAACTTATTCACTCGAGTATAAGCCGGGGGAGGGGGGGGGGAAATGCAGCAGCTACTGGAAAATTTCAAAAATTAAAATGGTCGGAGTTTTTGGGTGCAGTAGATGCTGGGGAAGGGGAGGGGGTGTTTTGGTTGTCTGTCTGCCCCTTCCCTGAGATTGAGGACTCCGGTCGGAATTCAGTCTAGCTGAATATAGGGGATCTGCAGTGCTCCTATTAACCCCTTCCCGACGGAACAGGAGCACTGCAGATCCCCTATATTCAGTAGACCGGGCAGGTCAGACACAGGGATACCTACTGTATATACTCGAGTATAAGCCGAATTTTTCAGCCCAGTTTTTGTGCTGAAAAAGCCCCCCTCGGCTTATACTCAAGTAAGCAAAAAAAAATATATTTTTTTTTTTTAAGGAAGGGGGGGGGGGGGGGTCTATGACCAGCCACAATATATAGAATCTCCCATAAAATTGTGCAAAAGAAAAAAAAAGGAGATTTAAAAAAAAGTTAAAGTTCTAAATCATTCCTTTCCCTAGAATACATATAAAAGTAGAAAATGACTGTGACACACATACACATTAGGTATCCCTGTGTCTGACAGTGCCCGGTCTACTGAATATAGGGGATCTGCAGTGCTCCTGTTCTGTCGGGATGGGATTAATAGGAGCACTGCAGATACCCTATAGTCAGCCAGACTGAATTCCAAGTGGGGGAAGGAAAAACCCAGTCCTCAAGCTCAGGGAAGGGGCAGACAGACAACCAAAACACCCCCTCCCCAGCACCCAGCATCTACTGCACCCAAAAACTCCGACCATTTTATATTTTAAATTTTCCAGTAGCTGCTGCATTTCCCCCCCCCTCGGCTTATACTCGAGTCAATAAGTTTTCCCAGTTTTTTTTGTGCTAAAATTAGGGGGGTCGGCTTATATTCGGGTCGGCTCATACTCAAGTATATATATACAGTAATGTGTTTGTGTGTCACAGTTTCTACTTTTATATGTATTCTAGGGAAAGGAGGGATTTAGAACTTTTATTTAATTTTTTTTATTATATTTTCTTAAAGCTTCTTTTTTCCCCACTATTTTATGGGAGATTCTATACATTACTATTGCTGATCATAACCCCCCCCCCCCAAAAAAAAAAAAAAAAAAAAATCTATTTTTCTTTTTTTGCTTGACTCGAGTATAGGCCGAGGGGGGCTTTTTCAGCACAAAAACTGTGCTGAAAAATTCGGCTTATACTCGAGTACATACAGTTACTCCCTAATAGCTCATATGGGTGGAAGAATGATCTACAAAGCTGTCGCTGGCTCTAGTAGTGTGAGAAAATGGCTCCGAGTTAGGCCCTGTTCACATTATTGGATGAATGGGTTCTAATTAGTGTCCACATTACAACATATAGATTACCGTACAGTGACACGCATAGGATCTTATTGTTAAAGAACAAAAAAAAGTACATCTTTTATTTATCGGGTATGGAAGTATAGTCTAGTACAGATCTTCATGTTGGTTTTTGGCACCAAATACACTAAAATTTTGGCGCTTTTTCATTAGTAAATTTGTGCCATGAGGCGTTAATGTGTCACCTCTCCTCTTACCTCTGCACCACCTTCCAGTTCTAAGGACCTATTCACACTAATGATTTTTTTTGCCTTTGACACACAGGCCAAGTTCACATTAGCATTGCCTAATTGTAATTCTGGTCTGTTGGAAAATCAGAGCAATGGATAGGGCAAGACCACAGAAAAAGTGGTTACACACTGAGTCTGACTGACCCTGTTAACTAAAATGGGGTCCTTCCTTCTAGGTGAAGGCCCCACGTTGTGGACAAGCATTGAGCCAAAGCCAGAACTGGATTGAGCAGAGGGGAGAAGTGTAAGAAGCTTCTTATATATTTCCCATTCCTTCTGTAGCTACTCCTGGCTTTGGCTCCAAAAACCGCAGCAAAATCTGCAACAAAAAAAGCTGGGTTTTACCTGCAAACTGGATTGGATTGTGGCTACTCCCAGCCACATGTTGCAGTGGAAAAAGTCATGTTTTTGTAAATTTGCATTCCATGTCTGAACATTCTGCGTAGCATTCTGCTCCGGATTAGGCCCAAATGAATGGACCTAAACGGGAGGGAGCCTCGCGCCGCTGCAGCTGAAACAGCCGTGGAGTCTGCAGGAAAAAGGGGCATCTTGCTTACCAGCTAGCAGAAATAAGAAGCGAAGTCAATGGGAGCCGTTTTTGGCAGTGGATTTTGAGGCGGATTCTGCGTCAAAATTCACTGCCAAAAAACTCTGAGTGAACAGACCCTAAAACTGAAAGCACCTCCTGTGTACAGGCACACGGCTCATAGTCACAGCACAGTAATCAGATGCCTGGTAATGAGCCGTGTACCTGTCTGTACATCACATGACCACGGACTGATTTTTTTTTTTTTTTTTTCTAAATACACTAGAAGTAACAGAATGAATGACAACAAGCAGAGATCTACCAAACTGTGAGGAACTGATACAGAAAATGTAAAAGAGTTAAAGTGTCCAATGTTTTATTAAACAAACAATAACATTTCTTTTCTAAAGCTGGACAACCCCTTTAAGGCTTTTGGAAGGTGGGGAGTAAATGAAAACGCAGAAAGGGGAAATTGCTGTGTCAGGAAGGGGTTAAGTCCGGCTCCTTATCCAATCCAGATTTCCTGTGCTAGGCTTTTTTTTTTTTTTTTTTTTTTTGAGAGAGAACCCTTTAAGACAAAGACAACTGGTTTATCTCTTCACACCCTGTACACACTGGTGCTGTATTCACTTCTAGCCAGTTTTTTTTTTTTCTCCAACACCCCCCTGTACGTGTTTGGTGCATGTATAGACTGAACATTAATGTATGCCAATGTATAGGGATGGTATACATCTGTATAGGTGTATCGAGAAAGCATAGTGGACTGTGTGTGCGTGTGTGTATGTAAGTACACTGTGATGCATAGACACATACATATATACAGACACACACACACACACACACACACACACGTATGTGTCTATGCAGCACAGCATACACACACTCCATATATGTATTTAGATCTACCCATACTATTATAACTACTATAATATCAGCTATTACTATAAGCCACAGCATAATACCCTATATGTAATAACTGCAGGAACTCTCCTCTATACTATGGAATAGTACACCTATATACACCTCTATAGGGCGCGCTGTGGTGTGCAGACAGCGCCTCCTCCTCGCCCTCTAGTGGCGGCTGTGCGCTCTGCACTCTTCCCTCACACTCCGCTCCTGCCATGGATGAGAGAGCCCCGGAGCTGAGCGCACTGCCCGCCTGCAGTAGGAGGCTGAGCCCCCGCCAGTACCCGGCCAGACAGGTGAGCAGGTGCCTGCTGTGCAGCTCATACTACATGGCTCACAGATATACAGTGAGGGGACAGGTTGTGTGCTAGAAATGCATGCTGAGACTTGTAGTTCCATGTTCTGTACTGGAAATCTTTATAGAAGTACATTACTAGTCCTATAGGAGCTATACATCGACAGTCACTATATCTGGCGCTGTACATTCTGTGTACACATATACAGAGTGACCTGCCATCATCTTCATACATGTATTATTCTATAACCTGCCTATATATTGTATGTATTGTCTCCAGAGTACAGCGCTGTACACACTCAGTTATGGGGCATCCCCTCAATAGTATCTTACCCCTCTCTCTCTCTCTCTCTCTCTCTCTCTCTATATATATATACAGTATATATACCCTCTCCAGAGTACAGTGCTGCACACACTAGCAGTTATTTTTACACAGGGGGGGCATCCTCTGCATAGGATAGATAGATAGATAGATAGATAGATAGATAGATAGATAGATAGATAGATATCCTCTTTTCAGAGTACAGCACTCTACTCACTATCAGTTATACAGGGGGCATCCCCTCAATAGTATATTAACTCACTGTATACATATATATTGTTCTACAGTACAGCCCTGTACACACTTTCAGTTATATTATACAGGGGTCATTCCCTCACTAGTATATTACCCCTCTATATACATATAGTAGCCTCTGCCCACGACTTCGTCTGCGTGTTGTTGGCATTTATGATTCGCCTATATTCTGCAAATTACTGCCGTCGATGGGACGCCATATACTGAGCGTGCTGTTGGCGTTGATGATCCGCTTTCTCCGGCGTTTCAGCAGCTGTCAAGCTGGTCTGCTGCTGAACTCATTCTTCGCACTGTTCCTGTGATTGTTCCGACTTCTCAGCAGTTCGCTGGGACGCCATATAATGAGCATGTTGTTGGCGCTGATGATCCCCGTCAGCTCCGCTTGAGCAGAACTCTGTGACTTCTGACTACTTTGATAGCTCTCGTTGTTTTAGAATTTTACGACAAATTAGATTTTCTTTTTCCCAGCATGTTTAAAATTGGCAAACTGTCAATTTGAATTAAAGGTGTTTTCCCATCCAGTGTGTCAGGACTGCCTGGAGCAGATCAGATAATATGCAAATGCATGTACACAATGGACTGAGGGGTAGTGTGTGTTTACATATAGAGATAACAGCCATGGCTTTATCAAGACTTGAGATAAGTTTCTGCAAGAACAGTGTAATATAGTATGTGAACATAAATTCATAACAGTCGTGAAGCCATGTCATTCATCGGGATAAAAAGTGGCCTATGTGTTAATCCATGGTTACAAACTATCTGTGTGCCAAATTTAATCCAAATCCGTTCAGCCGTTTTTGTGTGATTGAGTAACAAACATCCAAACACACAAATATAATATTAGTAGGATATCAGTCTCCAGTACAGCGCTGTACACACTTTCACTAAAGCCATATTCCCACAATGTTTCTTCCTGTAGATTTCCGTACCAGTATCCTTATACATCAGTGTACAGAGCAGGTTAGTCTCCCCTCTAAGGCTGAGTTCATTTACAACAGATTTTGGGTATAAATGCATAAATTTACACCCCCGTTCCCACAGGAAAGTAAAGAGGGTGATGCAGAAATCAAAAAGTTGTGCTTTTTTGCACAAAAAGGCAATTAGCTCAATAGATTGTGACTTTTTTTGCCATGTATACCAGAAAACTGGCAAAATAAATCTACCCCAATGTAAATATGCACTGACAGGAAGCAGAGGGTGTACAAATCCTAAGAAATTGTGGAAGTGGGACAATCTCTATAGTGAGCGCCTCCTGCTGACATGGAATGGTAAATGCAGTCCTTACTATAAGCCGTGTTGTGACTGGGGGGGCTTGTGACCCCCCCATGTGGTTTTGTGGTGACTTTGCTTACTGCACAACATTACTATGGTTTCTGGGAAGCGCCAGGCCTCAGATATGTGGAACCTCCTCTTATCTGTCAGCCGCACATTCCCATAGACGGCCCTATAGAGGAAATCTTCTGCTCTCGTGTTCTGTGAATTGGCCGCTCATATGTTCATGGGCCGGGCAGATAACAGCATGTGTCAGCCATACTGCTCCTCCTGCTACATCCACAGTCAGCATGGTCATGCCGCGGTCACACAAGGGGCACAGAGCGAGATACTGGATAATGTGATGATGTCAAGGAAATGTGCGGAAATGTATAACATAATGTTATAGAGCCCTGTTCACATATACCGTACAGTAGCTTACATCCACATAGGCTCCCATGCTCCTGGGCCCCAAAACAGAATCTGTAGTTGGGCCCTGACCAAAAGGATATCCTCATGGTTTAGTGTCTCAAATTCGCCTAACAGGTTCCCTTTAAAAAAAGTTCAAGAGAGGAAGAGTACAAGAGAAATACAGTAAATAGTACAGCTCGATCAGCAGACCCCTACCTATAATATGCTGCCTTGTGTATTGGTTTTGTCATTACTAATTTTATGATATTTCATAGTTTGACTTCTATTACTGTAAAGAATCCTTTCCTATGTTCTGCATTGACTTCTATTACTGTAAAGAACCCTTTCTTGTGCTGTTAATTTCTTTGTCTTGCAGTAAAAAATAACTCTTTCCTATCAGGGCAGTGGAGTTGCAGTGTGGATCAATTTTGAGTGTATTCGGAAATAGGAATTTATTCCGTAGTATTTGTTACAAATGTGATTATCTTTAAAGCTTCTGACTTACAGTAAAGAACTCTTCTCTATATTGGTAGATCTCTCTCGCAGTATAGAAGCACTCTTCCCTATACTGTACATTCATTTCTCTTACAGTAAAGAACCCTTCCCTATATTATACACTCACTTCTCTTACAGTAAAGAGCACTTCCCTATATTGTACAATCGCTTCTCTTATAGTAAAGAACTCTTCCCTACATTGTACACTCACGTATCTTGAAGTAAAGAGTTCTTACCTATATTGTACACTCTCTTTTCTTACAGTAAAGAGCTCTTCCCTATATTGTACACTCACTTCTCTTACAGTAAAGAACTCTTCCATACATTGTACACTCACTTCTCTTACAGTAAAGAACTCTTCCCTACATTGTACACTCACTTCTCTTACAGTAAAGAACTCTTCCCTACATTGTACACTCATTTCTCTTGAAGTAAAGAGTTTTTCCCTATATTGTACACTCACTTCTCTTACAGTAAAGATCTCTTCCGTATGTTGTACATTCACTTTTCTTACAATAAAGAACTCTTCCCTACATTGTACACTCACTTCTCTTGAAGTAAAGAGCTCTTCCCTATATTGTATACTCACTTCTCTTATAGAAAAGAGCTCTTTACCATATTGTTGATTGTAAACAAGAACTCTATCCTATGTTGTACATTCACTTCTCTTACAGTAAAGAATCCTTTCTCATATTGTTGATTGACTTCTCTTAGGCCAGTCACAGACAGTCATGTTTGAGCCTCGAAAAACGGTTTGTTTGTCGGCATTTCCCACCCCGACCACGACTGAACTAACCTCACAGCATTACAGATCTCTATGTCTTCATTGTTTCCAGGCCTAAACACGCATGTCTGAAACAGCCCATACAGTAAAGAACTCTTCCCTATATTGTACACTGACTTCTCTTCCCTATATTGTTGCTCCTTATGTTTACCTGTATACATCTTGTAACATTTGTACTTCCAGGTCAAGCACTACAAACTCTCCGTCTTCAGGAAGGTGTGCTACGCCATAGGTGGGGCCCCTAACCAGGTGGCGGGCAGTGCCTCGGCCTTTTTCCTGCAGATATACCTCCTGGATGTAGCTCAGGTACGATATTTAGTTATAGGTACTACAGTATATAGAATTGAGCCAGCATCTCTGATATATACCTTGTTCCTTCGAGTGACAGACACCTATGGCACCTGCTGGACCCCATTGACAATAATGAAGTCCATTGGGTTCCCATCATGGTGTCAGTCATTTTACCAGACCTGTATGTTGCACAATTATTTTTGGAAGGCTTCTCACCACATCGCCACCAGAATGAAGTTGTCTTTGGTCGGAAGGTTGTCAAATATAGTGTCTGTCGTCTTGATCTCCGTTGATTAACTATTTCAGCCCTGCAGTACCGATTTTGGTGCTCATAAAATGGGGACCCTCCTTTTGTGTTATGATCAACAGCTCCAGTAAGGCAAACGTCTGGATAATTTGGGTGTCTACAGAAATTTGTCCCCACACCTGATGCAACATCTACTACATTTATATATAGTGCAATAATTTTGGTATAATTGGGGAAAAAAAAAAAATTATTACAGAATTTTTCATTTTCTCCCCAAAAAATGTATAGAAATTAAACATGTTTTCAGAAATAGAACGGTTAATAGTTTATTTTTGTCAATGAACATAATTAATCGGATAAAGAAATGAGAAATGTAAATCCCATCAATATTTGGTGTGATCTTTGCTCTTTGGAGGTGGAGTCCTGGAAGTGATGATCCGGCCCCCGCAGAGCCCTGATCTCATCATCCAGTCTGTCTGGGACGACATGAAGAGACAGAAGGATTGGAGCAAGCCTACACCCACAGAAGATCTGTGCTTAGTTCTCCAAGATGGCGGGAACAACCTCCCTGCCGAGTTCCTTCAAAAACTGTCTGCAAGTACCGAAAAGAACTGATAAAGGGCAAAGGTCACACCAAATTCATGAGATTTACATTTCTCTTTTCTTCAAATTTTGTTAATTAAGAAAAATAAACTATTAACCTTTCAATTCCTGAAAGCATTTTTACTAGTGTTGATTCGAATACTATACTATACGATACTATCGTTTTGAATGCCTCGCTCCCATAGGAATGAATGGGAACGGCCGAACGGCAAAGGGTTAAGCGCCGCGCGCCGGCAGTTTCCATTCATTCCTATCGAGCGAGGTATTCAAAACGATAGTATTGAATACTATTCGCTCATCTGTAATTTTTACAGTGCGGTAAGTTATGCTCATCTGCCTAAAACTTTTGCACAGTACTCTATACCATCAGAAAAAAAATTAATATAATAAAATAAAACATACTTTCCTTCCCATATTTACCAGGGAACTTGTACCAGAGCTAACAGGAAAAAAAATCCTGACAATCCCTTTAAAAGCTGTGCAGAAAGGCAAAAAATAGGCAGACCGTAACATCTAAGTACCCAGATAAATATTATTAGGATCATGACAATATTTTATAACATTTCTGTGTATGACGCGGCTGCTGTAGATCACCGGCAAAGTCTTAATATTTGGGCAAACTTTCCATGGCGATAACTCAGCGACTTATCCAAACAAGTTATATCCAAGGCCAAAACTCATTTTCCTACATTTGGACAATTTCCAGTTCACATAAATCCCGTACATTGATGTTCCTAGTTACAGGACTGGCTTTAGGTGGTGGCAAATGGGGCAATTGCCTAGTCGCCCCCGAGGATGGGACCCTTAGTCTAAGGACCCATGTAGCGTGTCGCAGCCAAAAATCACTGTGGGAAGGTTTCCCTGTGGTTTCGTAGATGGGGTCACAGGTATGCAGTGATTAAAGCAACAGAGTATGTCACATTCACGTGTTAGAAGATTCATGTAGAACCAGATGACCTAACACAGTCATTAAAGGAAAAGTCCCTGACCGGAACGTCTCCTCCTGCCGTCCAGGTGCGGACACTTAAATGTGATTGGTTGTTTGTTCACGCTCCATGTGTTGTCACTTTATGGCACTGGTCAGATTCCGCTAGCTCACCTGATGTAAATAGTGTATAGGGTTTACAATGTGCAAATAAGAACTGTGCAGGGTGCAGCCATTGTGCATAATTCTGTAAGGACTGTAGAAGTAATGTTTATTGGTAGAAAGGTATGATGATAGAGAGATAGATAGATAGATAGATAGATAGATAGATAGATAGAGTGATAGATAAATAGGTATTAGTCAGACAGATAGCTAGATAGATATGAGACAGATGGATGGATGGATGGATGGATGGATGGATGGATGGATAGATAGATAGATAGATAGATAGATAGATAGATAGATAGATAGATAGATAGCTGATAGATAATAGATAGATAGATGATAGAGAGATAGATAGATAGATAGATAGATAGATAGATAGATAGATACTGTATATGATAGATAATAGATGATAGAGAGATAGATAGATAGATAGATAGATAGATAGATAGATAGATATTAGTCAGATAGCTAGATAGATATGAGACAGATGGATGGATAGATAGATAGATAGATAGATAGATAGATAGATAGATAGATAGAGAGATAGATAGATAGAGAGATAGATAGATAGATAGATAGTAGAGATGAGCGAGTAGTGAAATATTCAAGATTCGATATTCGTTTCGAGTAGAGCCTCAATATTCGATTACTCGATCGAATATCAAATCCCATTATAGTCTATGGGAAAAAATGCTCGTTTCAGGGGAAACCACTATTCAACTAAAGGAGAGTCATCAAGTCCACGAGTAGCAGGAGGAGAGTGTTTAAGAGGAGCGAAGTGCAGTTAAAGTGCACAGACCCCACAGACTCTAACGGGTCCATGCGCTTTAACTGCACAGCGCTTGCAGTTGCGCTGATATTCCGTTCGGGGGGGGGGGGTCTTCCTGCAGACTCCCTGCTGGACGGGAGGCAAGCACTAATGTGAACTTACTCGTCCTGCAGAACCAGCATTGATTGGCCGAATGCTATACAGTGTACAGCACTCGGCCAATCAACGCTGGTTCTGCAGCAGGCTCGTCCTTGCTAGTCGGGAGAGCTGGCAGCTTGCTGTTACGAGGGAGCTTACTTTTTCTCATAGGAATGCATTGACCAGCGTTGATTGGCCAGTGTACAGCATTTGGCCAATCAACCAGCGTTAATTTGCCAAATGCTATACACTGTATAGCATTCGGCAAATCAACGCTGGTTCTGAATCGAATCTTTACTGCGAATAGCAATAGTATTCGAACGAGTACGAGTATTTCGAATACCGTAGTATTCGTTCAAATACCTACTTGATCAAATACTACTCACTCATCTCTAATAAATAGGTATTAGTCAGACAGATAACTAGAAAGATATGAGACAGATGGATGGATTGAGAGATAGATAGATAGATAGATAGATAGATAGATAGATATGACATAGAGACACAAAGGAGGACATCGGTATTATCGGCACGTGGCATGTAGGGCCCTGTTATAGATTTTGCACTGGAGCTTCTAGATACATCTCTGAGTAACCAGAAGTTTGGTCTAACTATTTTGTCTCCCACTTTTTCTAGATCACTCCTTTCGAGGCCTCTCTGGTTCTGTGTATCGGGAAAACCTGGGGTGGAATCACAGATCCTATAGTTGGATTTTTCATTAACAAAAGCAAGTGGACCATAATTGGGCGCCTGATGCCATGGTGGGTGAGCTGTAGGGTTATTCTTTATTAGGCTCATAGCAAGAAGTTGTTTAACCTTGTCTGGATATAGATGGCTGACACAGAGGATACCTAGTGCATGTGGGTTTGCTGGGCACCCTGTATCTGACCCTACAGGGGTCAATTATATCCTACACTGAAATATTTTTTGCCCTGGAGGTTACTGTCTTCCTACTGGAAAATGGTACAAATGTTGTCTAAGAATCCTTCATTGGCTAAAAGGGGTTTTCAGGGAATTATATATTGATGACCTATCCTTAGGATAGATTCTATAAGTAAGTTCTGGGGTCCAACACCCTGGACCCCCACTGATCAGCTGGTGACCACTGCGTCTCCTTTGCTGAGTACAAATAAAAGTGTCATACTTTGCATTGCGGCTGTGGTTGGTATTTCAGCTCAGCCCCATTCAGTACCACATTTGGAAAATCCTCTTCATAAATTAGGCAAGCCTTGTACATATCGGAGCTTTTATTAAAGGGATCCTATCATTAAAACACAATTTTTTTCTGGTTGACAAGTAGGAATAGCCTTAAGAAAGGCTATTCTTCTCCTACCTTTAGATGCCTTCTCCGTGCCGCCGTTCCCTAGAAATACCGGTTTTCGTCGGTATGCAAATTATTTCTCGTAGCACTGGGGGCGTCCCCAATGCTGCGAGAGAACTCTCCAGCACCGCCTCCATCTTCTTCAGGAACAGCCTCTTCACGTGTCTTCTTCTGGAGCAGGCGGACAAACTTGTAGGCCTCGGGCAGAGCTGACTGCGCATGCCCGCGGCCACAAGGAAAATGGCCGCTTACACAATATGTAAGCGGCCATTTTCTTGGGGCCTGTGGCAGTGCTGGAGAGTTCTCTCGCAGTATTGGGGACGCCCCCAGTGCTGTTTGAGCCTGGGGCCCGCCCCCACTGCTGCAAGAGAACTTGTTTGCATACCGACGAAAACTTGGATTTCTACTGAACGGCGGCGTGGAGAAGACATCTAAAGGTAGGAGAAGAATAGCCTTTCTGAAGGCTATTCCTACGTGTCAACCAGAAAAAATTGTGTTTTAATGATAGGATCCCTTGAAGACTGGAATATCAAATGCCAGTTTTAATAAAGCTACCCTAGTATTCACAAGTAATTGTGACTTTACCACCAGAAATCTGGTGTAAATTTTTTAAATAAAATCTCCCACAGTGAATTATACCCCAAGATTCATATTAGAGATGGGCGAATTGACTTGTACTGAACCAGGTTTGACCCGAAAATTCCAAATTGTTAAATTAAAGGAGCAAATGGAAATTCGGCAAACTAACACGACCACTGCATTGTACTTGGCGTCTCTTCCGTGTTCTACACTATGTTTTATAGATAGGTTCCTAGGAGCCCTAAGAGTGTTCTAGGTTCCTGTAGATACCCATGAATGTCCATTGTGGATGGTCCTACAATGAAGACTTTTCCTCAGGATATCTGCTATGTGACTACTTGCTGGGATCTCCACTGATGATGAGAACAGGGTTCCTGGTGGTCGAAGCTGTTGAAAGCCCTTCTAATTCTCCTAGTGTCCCATGTCTATGTATAATATAGATAGGCTCTAGTAAGGGGCTCCTTATACAGTGCTGCAGGCAGGATCCATTGGTTGCAATCTGAGTTGGTAGTTTTGGAAGTTTCAGCACCAGGAGAGTGGACAGCTATGGAAATCACATGACTGATCACATAGCTCCTGGCATAACCCAACCTATATAGTTTAGTATATGTTCTGGTATCTGGTGACTCAGTGGTCTGTTACCTGGAAGCAAAAGTCTGTATGTTCTTCCCTACTCTGAACAAGCATTCATAGGTTAACCCCTTCTTGACCTTCTAATATGCTGGCACTAGAGACTTTTGTACCCTATACCAGGGGAAAGTAACCGTGCTCATGAAACGTAGAAAGAACTAGGAACCAGCTCCTGCAGCGCCACCACAGGGTAAAAGAAGCATTACACAGTGTCCATTGAAATCAATGTATTGTTTGTGTAATGCAGGACAGTTCCTGCAATCATTATATTAATGTAGGACAAGTCCTTCAGTCAATGTATTGGTTGTGTAATGCAGGACAGGACAGGTCCTCCAATCAATGTATTGTCTAAGTGGGACAGGACAGGTCCTCCAATCAATGTATTGTCTATGTGGGACAGGACAGGTCCTCCAATCAATGTATTGTCTATGTGGGACAGGACAGGTCCTCCAATCAATGTATTGTCTATGTACGACAGGACAGGTCCTCCAATCAATGTATTGTGTGTATAGTACAGGAAGGGTCCTCCAATCAATGTATTGGCTATGTGGGACAGGACAGGTCCTCCAATCAATGTATTGTCTATGTGGGACAGGACAGGTCCTCCAATCAATGTATTGTCTAAGTGGGACAGGGTAGGTCCTCCAATCAATGTATTGTGTGTATAGGGCAGGCAAGGTCCTCCAATCAATGTATTGTCTATGTAAGAAAGGACAGGTCCTCCAATCAATGTATTGTGTGTATAGGACAGGAGAGGTCCTCCAATCAATGTATTGTTTATGTGGGACAGGACAGGTCCTCCAATCAATGTATTGTGTGTATAGGACAGGGAAGGTCCTCCAATCAATGTATTGTCTATGTGGGACAGGACAGGTCCTCCAATCATTGTATTGTGTGTATAGGACAGGGAAGGTCCTCCAATCAATGTATTGTCTATGTAAGACAGGACAGGTCCTCCAATCAATGTATTGTCCATGTAGCACAGGACAGGTCCTCCAATCAATGTATTGTGTGTATAGGACAGGACAGGTCCTCCAATCAATGTATTGTCTATGTACGACAGGACAGGTCCTCCAATCAATGTATTGTGTGTATAGTACAGGAAGGGTCCTCCAATCAATGTATTGGCTATGTGGGACAGGACAGGTCCTCCAATCAATGTATTGTCTATGTGGGACAGGACAGGTCCTCCAATCAATGTATTGTCTAAGTGGGACAGGGTAGGTCCTCCAATCAATGTATTGTGTGTATAGGGCAGGCAAGGTCCTCCAATCAATGTATTGTCTATGTAAGAAAGGACAGGTCCTCCAATCAATGTATTGTGTGTATAGGACAGGACAGGTCCTCCAATCAATGTATTGTTTATGTGGGACAGGACAGGTCCTCCAATCAATGTATTGTGTGTATAGGACAGGGAAGGTCCTCCAATCAATGTATTGTCTATGTGGGACAGGACAGGTCCTCCAATCATTGTATTGTGTGTATAGGACAGGGAAGGTCCTCCAATCAATGTATTGTCTATGTAAGACAGGACAGGTCCTCCAATCAATGTATTGTCCATGTAGCACAGGACAGGTCCTCCAATCAATGTATTGTCTATGTAAGACAGGACAAGTCCTCCAATCAATGTATTGTCCATGTAGCACAGGACAGGTCCTCCAATCAATGTATTGTCTATGTGGGACAGGACAGGTCCTCCAATCAATGTATTGTCTATGTACGACAAGACAGGTCCTCCAATCAATGTATTGTGTGTATAGGACAGGACAGGTCCCCCAATCAATGTATTGTCTATGTAGGACAGGACAGGTCCTCCAATCAATGTATTGTCTATGTAGGACAGGACAGGTCCTCCAATCAATGTATTGTCTATGTGGGACAGGACAGGTCCTCCAATCAATGTATTGTGTGTATAGGACAGGACAGGTCCTCCAATCAATGTATTGTCCATGTAGCACAGGACAGGTCCTCCAATCAATGTATTGTGTGTATAGGACAGGGCAGGTCCTCCAATCAATGTATTGTGTGTATAGGACAGGACAGGTCCTCCAATCAATGTATTGTCCATGTAGCACAGGACAGGTCCTCCAATCAATGTATTGTGTGTATAGGACAGGACAGGTCCTCCAATCAATGTATTGTCTATGTAGGACAGGGCAGGTCCTCCAATCAATGTATTGTCTATTCAGGACAGGGCAGGTCCTCCAATCAATGTATTGTCTATGTACGACAGGACAGGACAGGTCCTCCCGAGCAGTGGATACTCTTTGTAATTCAGAATCCCATAATAGATGAAAATAAGTTTTCTGAACTGGACAACCCCTTTAATCCCTACTCGCCAACCGCCCATTGACTACATGGGCCCAGACGGCAGCCGATTAACTCTGCCTGTACATGCTTGCAGGATTGTGAAGCTGCAGGAGCGGGGAGCCGACCATCAGTGACAGCCAGACACCTCAAATACAAGGCAGGGAGGTTTATTACTTTCCTTGTCTTCTCAATCACTCTTTACACAGCGCTCACTGGGGCAAATGGACTAGAACCGGTTAAAAGCAAAACTGTCTTAGTTGTCCGTGGGCAACCAATCACAGCGCAGCTTTCAATCTACAGGAGTAGAATACAAAATGGAAGCTGCGCTGTGAATGGGTGCTGGGAAGTGCAAGTCCTATACGCTAGATCAGCTCTACAGTATATAGCGGCATGCTGTATACCTCCTGTAACTGAGGCTAATGTTACAGGGAAAAATCAGCCAAAAAACCCCCGATACAAATATAAATGTGTCCGGTCATGAAGTGGTTAAGCAGTACCGTGGCGAACGGTCATTGTATTAGACTTAGTGTAGGTGTCTGCAGCCCTCTGGCTTATACAGCGGACGTGGCACGGGCTGAACCCCGGGCAGACGCTGCCAGAACATCCTGTATTCATTATCACTACACAATCCCCCCCCCCCCCCCCCCAGCCCATTATCCCGCAGAGGGCCATAGAACCTCATCCCTGCAACACCATTGTCTCTTTGTCTTTGGATTTTTTTTACAGCTTCTCATTTGGAAAAAAAAAAATCAACTCCCCCCCACCCCGATAAAGTAATGGCTGATATGAAGCAGGGTCTTAACTATCTGTATAAGATGGAGAGAATATCTTACTTTTCAGAATTGAAATTGACAATTTTCAGAAATGGTCATTCAGCGATTTCGACCCCTTATATGATCATACAGGTTGCATGACTGAGAAATCCAGGTTTTTTTGCCCCCACTCCCATCATTGCAAGTGCTTAGGGGGCGGCCTCTTCATGTGCAGAGCCCCAATTTCCTGGCCTTGCAGCAACACTAAGGCAGGGGCCTCACCGGCTGGAAAAGCTGCGACTTGCCCGAGGCAGAAACACCTCTGGGAAAATCGCAGCGTTTTACAGTACGGGCAAAGTGAATGGGATTCTAGCAAATCTCATGCCCATTTTGCAGAAAAAAACACAGTGCGGACATGCCTTGATTTTAAAAAATGCCATGGTTTTGGAAATCGCAGCATGTGAATTATACCTATGGAAATATCAGCGGTTTCCCCATAGATATAATTGTTACAGAGTCCGTGCAGGAAAACTCTGCAGACTTTCTGTTTAAAGGGCTGCGGGAAGAACCGCGATGCGTTGCCGCCTCGGTTTTTCCCGCAGCACTTTATAGCTGTGGAACGTCCCGTGGGGCCTTAGCCTAAAAGGACTTATATCTTTGCAATAGCCAAACGGACTTGGATAAAGAAAACATCACAATGCTCAGGGTGACAGCGCCGATTACATGGTATAAGTCATTGGGATTTTCAGACCTGGTGACAGACTCCCTTTAAGCATGGTTTTTGTTCTTGCCCCTTGTTAAGACTTTTTGCTCCAATCCTGTTTGCCCCCTGACCTGTTCCCCTGTGACAGATGCATTGGCTGTCCTCTGATAGCCGCTCCCTGCTTTGCAACAAGCAAGACAGCTGAGTAAACCTCCCTGGTACTCATGATACCCCTTCTAGGCCAGGCTGAGCCCTGCGGGCTTTCCTCTCCTTCCACTTCTTATCTCATCCCAGTTTGAATCATACATGATTCTATACATGCTTGCTATGTCATGCTATGTCATGTGTTATCTTTCTCTGTTTCAGGATTTTGGGTTGCACCCCGTTTCTCGTGCTCTCTTATTTCCTTTTGTGGTTTGTTCCTCCCTTTGTGACGGGAAAAGTCCTATGGTATCTGCTGTTCTATTGCTCCTTCCAAGCACTGAGCACGGTGAGTATATGGGCTATCACCTTTAAAACTGTATACCTGTCCTGTTGCATGACTCCACCCAATGAGATAGACTCCACCCACTGATATATATTCCAAAGGCAAGGCACAGAACATTGAGTTTTGTAAAATTGCTTCGTACTTGTAAATCTGTGCTGACTGTGTGCAGTGCTTTGGTGCCATCTAGTGGTCATATGCTTAAATTACATGGGAACTATGGGAAGAATATGCAAATCTGCCTTCCATGATGTAGGCTTAGACAGGGTTCGGGGGATATTGTCACTCCTTAGGGAGAGACCACCATATAGGTGTGTGGAGACTTGTTAAGCCTTTAGCACTCCACTTTGCAAGGAACTATGGGAAGAAAATGCAAATCTGCCTTCCATGATGTAATTAGGAAGACAGTTGCTGCCTCAGTATTGCAAACCAATAGAGGGCGCTCACTGGAATGTGCAAGCCTGTCTTAAGACAGGATTCCAGTGAAATAACCCAATAAAGGCTGCTCCCTTTAGCCTCATGCTCGACCTTCCAAGAGGCCTTTGTTTAGCAATGATGCTGGGATTATTACCAGGTATAGTCTCTCAAATTACATGGGAAAACTCTTGAATTTACATAAACTAGCCATATAGATAGGATCCTTGAGATGGGAATGCCCCTTTAATGGTTGATTTTTCTTATTTCCTATAGATTTATCATGTGCCGTACACAACCCTGACTATGTTTCTTAGCACAGACCAGGCAGAAAGGGATTCAGCAACAGCATACCGTAAGTGTAACATACGTCATCTATCTAACAGGGATAACCTGAATGGATCTCTGCGTCTATTTCTAAGGTTACAGCAATTTTTGTGACTATATATAACTTTACAATATTAGGAAAAAGTTTAATCTCTGTCACCTTGCACAGTTGCTTATATTTCTCCTTTTACCCGCCTGTTCTTTGTATATATTTAGAAGCCTCCTCGTACAGCAATAAATCTATCTAGTGTAAAACTGCAAATAGAAAACTAAATATAACTCATTGTGCCCCATAAACAATTCCTATAAAGAGCAGCTCTGCCAGACTGTGCCTCCATATTACCATCTTCCAGGTCACCCATACATAGTGTCTGCAAGACACGCTCCCGCCATAGTTCCCACCAGATAAGGCATTCATGGTGCCTGCTAAAAGAGTACCTCTATGCATAGTGCCAGAAAGTACCCCAAAAATATATAGAATAAACATTTGTACCCATATATTCCTGACCCTCCTCAATGTTCTTTAGGTATGACCATGGAGGTACTTGGGACCCTTATTGGAGCCGCTCTACAGGGGCAGATAGTAGCGAGCGCTCACACTTCTCATCACTGCCATGTGGATTATGGGAACATTTCCATGAATGCCACCCACTCCCTGGTGAACAGCACCTTTTTAGTTCCAGGATCAGCAGACTACAAGCTGCACGCTGTAAGTATGGATGCACAAGTAATATACATAAAAGACCCTCCCCCTCCACGCACTGTGAAGACGTCTTGCTTATCTCATGTATCTATGGACAGACTTTGGCTAGCAACAGGGAATGAACTGCAAATTAGCTAGAAGGAGACACCTAGTGGCAGGAACTTTACAGAGGTTTTTCAGGCAGAAAGCAGCCACATTTCTAATTAAAGTGCATTACATTGTGGTCCAGAATCATCAGCTGTATGAAATGACTAAGTTGTCTGGAAGGTTAGTGACTATTTAAGTGAACGAGTGGTTCTCAACCTATAGTACACATACCCTAGGACAGTGATGGCGAACCTTTTAGAGACCAAGTGCCCAAACTGCAACCCAAAACCTACTAATTTATCACAAAGTGCCAACACGGCAATTTAACCTTAATAATGTGCGGATCCACAATTGCACACAATTACAGACCTGCAAAATAAGAATGGGGCTTTATAGAGCTTTCTGCTCCACTGTGACCCCCACACAGTACAATCTGCTTCACAATGACCCCCACACAGTATAATCTGCTGCACAGTGGTCCCCACACAGTACAATCTACTCCACAACGGCCTCCACACAGTACAATCTGCTCCACAGTGGCCCACACACAGTATAATCTGCTGCACAGTGGTCCCCACACAGTACAATTTGCTCCACGGTGGCCCCCACACAGTTCCATTAATGGGTGCCCAAAGAGAGGGCTCTGAGTGCCACCAATGGCACCCGTGCCATAGGTTCGCCATCACGGCCCTAGGAGGTACATGGCACAACATCAGTGTCCAAAGGACTCCATTAGCGTATAGGTTTCCATATGGCATTTGCCGTTTTGATGGTAGAATAGCGCTGCATGTGGCTACCATACATTTAGACATTTGACCAAGATCACTATCTCAGGAACCTTCAATGCCTGACCATCTTATAAGATGCTATCGTGTAACAAATATGGTGTTAATTTGTGCCCCATTTCTGTCTAGAGGAACGTCTACATGATCTCCGCTGGGGTGATCGGCTGTATATATCTGCTCTGCACCACTGTCCTGTTTCTGGGAGTCAAGGAAAGAAATGGTGAGAAATAACCTAAAAATTTAATTCAGTCATTGGTTGAATTAGAATTTATTAAAGGGATTATACAGGATTAGAAAACTGTGTCTGCTAAAATAGTGCCATACCTGCCTTTGCAATTGTATGTGCTATTACAGCTCAGTTTCATTCATTTGGAGCTGAGCTGCAGTACCACACACAACCTGTGTGGCGCTATTTTGGGAAAAAAGCAGTTATATTTCCCTAATCCCTTTAATCATGGCTTTTGCTGTATATGTTAATAGGCTCCAGTTGTGACTATGTAAACATTTATAGAGCTTCTAGTGTAGCTGATGTGTCTTTGTAACCCATGGTAGTCACCACAGCCCTTGCAAATCCGATAGGGCTCCTAGGCTGTGACAGTCATGTAAAGAAATGTTTACTTAAAGCGAATCTATCACCTGTTTTTTTTCATATCAAGCTTTTTTGTCAATTTTTTTATATAAGAATAAATACTCACACTGACCACTAATCCTAATAATAGACTGACACTTGCCAATTCTGTAGGGGCTTTCTTTGCAGCCGTCACCTTATTTACATCACAGAGAAGACGTACTGTGTATTCATGTTAGTAGGCCCAGATGAATAACCCGATGAATTAACCTCTGTATATTGTCATACATTTCCAGATCCCTATGCCATGTCTTCAGGGAAAGTTTTGCCATTTTGTAGCGGTTTCAAAAAGTCTATGAGGCACAGCCCGTACCTCTACCTCATAGCGTCATTCATGCTGATTTCTGCCGCTGTCCAGGTAAATGGGACATCATGTAAAGGCTTGAATGATAGGATATGTCTATTGTGTGATAATTACGTACACGCCACTTATAGAAACGCAGCCGTACAGTTATTTGTTAGTATGTATATGCCACACATAGAGACTTATTTGTACGACATACCTAAGACTGAACTCCAAGGTGCCCCTCACTGAGCCATATAGGTGCAGAGGTTACCTAATATAATTCATCTGCACAGACTTCCTAAGGAGATTATGCTGGGCTTGTGCTTGTGCACAGAAGCCAGGGGATGCCACAGGGCCCGGGACATTAGGGGGCCCGGCGACAGCCACTACTGCTGCATTTTTTTTATTCTTAATAAGCCGGTAACGGGCCCTATTTACTTACCGATCCTGGCAAGGGCTGGGATCGGTAAGTGACGCCGCAGGCCCCACAAACACTATTATTATACTTGTATGATGATCGGAGGCCCAAGAGAGGTAAGGGAACATAAAAAAACTGTGTTACTTACCTCTCCGGGCAGGCTTCAGATCTACTTCTGTGACGTCCCGGACGTCATTGAAGATGGCCGACACCACCGAGGAGTGTAGCGGAGCCGGGATAGGTAAGTAACATTGTTTTTTATGTTTGTATCTCCCCTCAGTCTCCGATTATTATACTCTGGGGTCTGAAAAGACCCCAGAGTATAATAATTGTTCATGGCTGTTCACAATGGGGCAAAATACTGTGTGCAGGGGCCACTATGGGACATAATACTGTGTGCAGGGGCCACTATGGGGCATAATACTGTGTGCAGGGGCCACTATGGGACATAATACTGTGTGCAGGGCCCACTAAGGGACATAATACTGTGTGCAGGGGCCACTATGGGACATAATACTGTGTGCAGGGGCCACTATGGGACATAATACTGTGTGCAGGGCCCACTATGGGTTATAATACTGTGTGCAGGGGCCACTATGGGGCATAATACTGTGTGCAGGGGCCACTATGGGTTATAGTACTGTGTGCAGGGGCCACTATGGGGCATAATACTGTGTGCAGGGGCCACTATGGGGCATAATACTGTGTGCAGGGGCCACTATGGGGCATAATACTGTGTGCAGGGGCCACTATGGGTTATAATACTGTGTGCAGGGGCCACTATGGGGCATAATACTGTGTGCAGGAGCCACTATGGGGATAATACTGTGTGCAGGGGCCACTATGGGGGATAATACTGTGTGCAGGGGCTACTATGGGTTATAATACTGTGTGCAGGGGCTACTATGGGTTATAATACTGTGTGCAGGGGCCACTATGGGGCATAATACTGTGTGCAGGGGCCACTATGGGACGTAATATTAAGTGCAGCGGCCACTATGGAGCGTAATGGTGTGTATAGGGGCCACTATGGGGTGTTATAGTGTGTGCAGGAATGCGGGGAGGGGGGGCAGTCAAGGTCTCCGCCGTCGGTCGGGGGGGGGGGGGGGGGCATGTTAAAAGTTTGCCACAGGGCCCCGCCATTCCTAGTTACACCACTGACAGCAGCCAATCTGAAGAAGCAGAGCTCCAGTATAAAGCATGTCAGAAGGGAAAGGGCAGCAGCTCTGGTAGTAAGCCTCCTAGTCAGATGGTGGACGTTGCTCGGAGCATTGGCTTCTTTCACATATAACCTTTTCTCTCCAACCTATCAGCTTCAGCAGAGCAATTTTGTCCTTTTTTGCACACATGCTGCAGGAGAATTACGGGATCATTTCCAGAACTTGGTGCTGACTATCCTGGTGAGTTGTACAATAAGCTATAAGATATTTAATGGTTCTTGCCTTATTAGATCCACAGCTTAAGAAGCAATCCATAGGTTTATTATTGTGGATACAACTCAAAAATGGGAAAAAGGTGATGACGTTGGGCCCATCTCAGTGTATTTTGGTGCATTTGATTTGAGATAACATTTTTTTAACTTGCTGGACAAGTGGGTGTGACTTCTCTGATTAAATACAACAAAATGTGCCATTTTGGGGCAAAATTAAATTAACATTGCTGTTCAGCAGTTTTCATGTCTTACAGGGTGTAGATAGATAGATAGATAGATAGATAGATAGATAGATAGATAGATAGATAGATAGATAGGAGATAGATGATAGATAGATAGATAGATAGATAGATAGATAGATAGATAGATAGATAGATAGATAGATGGATGGATGGATGGATGGATGGATGGATGGATGGATAGATAGATAGATAGATAGATAGATAGATAGATAGATAGATAGATAGATAGATAGATAGATAGATAGATAGATAGGAGATAGATGATAGATAGATAGATAGATAGATAGATAGATAGATAGATAGATAGATGATTGATAGATAGGAGATAGATGATAGATAGATAGATAGATAGATAGATAGATAGATAGATAGATAGATAGATAGATAGGAGATAGATGATAAATAGATATTATAGACAGATATATACAGTCCTATGAAAAAGTTTGGGCACCCCTATTAATCTTAATCATTTTTTGTTCTAAATATTTTGGTGTTTGCAACAGCCATTTCAGTTTGATATATCTAATAACTGATGGACACAGTAATATTTCAGGATTGAAATGAGGTTTATTGTACTAACAGAAAATGTGCAATATGCATTAAACCAAAATTTGACCGGTGCAAAAGTATAGGCACCCTTATCATTTTATTGATTTGAATTCCCCTAACTACTTTTTACTGACTTACTGAAGCACAACATTGGTTTTGTAACCTCAGTGAGCTTTGAACTTCATAGCCAGATGTATCCAATCATAAGAAAAGGTATTTAAGGTGGCCAATTGCAAGTTGATCTCCTATTTGAATCTCCTCTGAAGAGTGGCATCATGGGCTACTCAAAACAACTCTCAAATGATCTGAAAACAAAGATTGTTCAACATAGTTGTTCAGGGGAAGGATACAAAAAGTTGTCTCAGAGATTTAACCTGTCAGTTTCCACTGTGAGGAACATAGTAAGGAAATGGAAGACCACAGGGACAGTTCTTGTTAAGCCCAGAAGTGGCAGGCCAAGAAAAATATCAGAAAGACAGAGAAGAAGAATGGTGAGAACAGTCAAGGACAATCCACAGACCACCTCCAAAGAGCTGCAGCATCATCTTGCTGCAGATGGTGTCACTGTGCATCGGTCAACTATACAGCGCACTTTGCACAAATAGAAGCTGTATGGGAGAGTGATGAGAAAGAAGCCGTTTCTGCACGTACGCCACAAATAGAGTTGCCTGAGGTATGAAAAAGCACATTTGGACAAGGCAGCTTCATTTTGGAAACAAAAATTGAGTTGTTTGGTTATAAAAAAAGGCGTTATGCATGGCGTCCAAAAAGAAACAGCATTCCAAGAAAAACACATGCTACCCACTGTAAAATTTGGTGGAGGTTCCATCATGCTTTGGGGCTGTGTGGCCAATGCCGGCATCGGGAATCTTGTTAAAGTTGAGAGTCGCATGGATTCCACTCAGTATCAGCAGATTCTTGAGAATAATGTTCAAGAATCAGTGACGAAGTTGAAGTTACGCCGGGGATGGATATTTCAGCAAGACAATGATCCAAAACACCGCTCCAAATCCTCAGGCATTCATGCAGAGGAACAATTACAATGTTCTGGAATGGCCATCCCAGTCCCCAGACCTGAATATCATTGAACATCTGTGGGATGATTTGAAGCGGGCTGTCCATGCTCGGCGACCATCTAACTTAACTGAACTTGAATTGTTTGTCCAAAATACCTTTATCCAGGATCCAGGAACTGATTAAAAGCTACAGGAAGCGACTAGAGGCTGTTATCTTTGCAAAAGGAGGATCTACTAAATATTAATGTCACTTTTCTGTTGAGGTGCCCATACTTTTGCAGCGGTCAAATTTTGGTTTAATGCATAATGCACATTTTCTGTTAGTACAATAAACCTCATTTCAATCCTGAAATATTACTGTGTCCATCAGTTATTAGATATATCAAACTGAAATGGCTGTTGCAAATACCAAAATATTTAGAACTAAAAATGATTAAGATTAATAGGGGTGCCCAAACTTTTTCATAGGACTGTAGATATTGTAGATATAGATAGATTATATAAATTAGATATTAATTGTAATGACAAGTTTTACTTTGTTTCCAGATTTCCGCAGTCTTGAGCATTCCCTTCTGGCAGTGGTTTCTCCAAAGATTTGGCAAGAAAACAGCAGCTTTTGGAATTTCTGTAAGCAGGAGACATAGCTTGCTAGGTTATAATACTAAATATACATAAGCTGGATGCAGAAGATCCCCCAGTACACAGATAGTATGGCGGTAGCTGAATATATTGCAGATTTTTTTGGGCGGATTTTCACACAGAAGATTTACAGCATAATACAGAAATATTTACATCAACTTTCTCACTCTCTGCACACAATGCAATTTTTTCCCACATGGAATCTAAAATTTGGTTTGGGTTTTGAACTCCACAGTATGTTGTACAGATGTAGCCGAGTTAACCCGAGTTGCTGCACCATGATATCTTATCAGAGGACAACAAAGAAACAATGAAAGTCATTGAAAAATGTTTTTTATTGTCTTTTCATTGTTTTTTGTTGAACTACATTATAGTTGGAGTAGATAATAGAAAATATGTAGACTGTAGCTTACCACATTTGATGATCTTAAACTTCGAGGTGCTAGACCGTGCCCTGGGACCCGGAGGCATTATAGTTGGGGGCCTGTTGTGGATTTTGCATTGGGGCTTCATGTTACGCCTCTGGTCCACAGAGTAACCAAATCTCATCCATGCCCTGCAAAAAAAAAACCTGCAGAGCAAACCAACTTGCGATGTGTGCTACACAATATCAATTTATTCTGCAGTTTGCACATCTTTCATTTCATTGGCAATGCAAAGAGTGGAAGCCGCCCTTGCTCAACCTAAGAGGGTTCCTGGTATGTTGTGGAGACTCCTCTCAGAGCGGTGCGAAGACTTGTTCATTCTCAGGGCTGGATTTTTTTTTTTCAGTGGATGATCCCATTTGCCATCTTGCTGGTGACCTTGCCAAATGTGATTGTGGGATACACGGTGGCGGTATCGTCAGGATTCAGCATTGCGGCATCTCTGCTCCTGCCATGGTGCGTACACAATATCCTTTAACATACAACCAAATCTTCACATTCAAAAAATTTAAGTATACCATTTTCAAAAGTTTTGTCGCCTATTAGGTTGATCTATTATATTTCCAGGTATAAAAAGGGGTTTTCTTGGTGACTTGGTTGTTCATCTGTGTAACTGACATCGATGTGTGGCCATATTTTCACTGTATGAAACTGGCCAAAGGTTGTAGCTTCCCTACAGATACCATTTTCCAGTTTCATAGACTACAATATGTATCATGTTGAGTTCACATCTGCGTCAGAGTATCCATACCTCCCAACCATCCTGGATTCTACAAGATAGTCCCGGATTCCGAGTCCTGTCCCACAGTCCTGGTCGGCATGTTCCGGAAAGGACACAGATGAGTTGAGTACAGTGGTGAAGCAGGAGCTGTCCATAGATAGAACTTGCTTCACTACTGTTCCGCTCCCTAGGCCCTGGCCTGGGAGCTGTAGGCGCAATGTGATGACATCACTCACATTGCGCCTGCAGCTCTGTGTACACTCCAGAAGAAGAGACAGGGCAGCAGGGGAGCGAGGAGAGGTGACTAACAGTGATTTTATTATGTTACACTATAAGGTGGACATTAGACTGGGGAGAGATAAATGAGGACATTAAACTGGCAGCAGTTGAAGGGGGCTATTAAACTTGGGGCAGATGAAGGGGGGCAATTAAACTGGGGGCAGATGAGGGGGGACATCAAGCTAGTGGCAGATGTAGGGGGGCAATTAAACTGGGGCAGATGGAAAGGGTGATATTAAATTGGTGGCAGATGAAGGGGACATTAAACGGGGGCAGATGTAGGGGGGACATTAAATTGGTGACAGACGAAGGGGGGACGTTAAGCTTGTGGAAGATAGTGGGGGAAATTAAACTGGGACGGGTGAAGCGGGGATATGAAATTGGTGGCAGACGGAGGGAGACATTAAATTGGTGGCAGCTATATGAGGCAATTAAACTAGGGGCAGGTGAAGGGGGAACATTAAATTGGTGAGAGATGGAGGAGTGGAGATTAAACTGGGGAGGCAGATGGAGGATGACATTAAACTGGGGGCAACTGGAAAAGGACGTTAAACCATGGGGGTAGCTGGAGGGGGCATGTGTGCCTCTAGTTGCCCCCAGTTAAATGTCCCCCTCTATTTGCTCCCAGTTTAAACCGGGGCACGAGGAGAAGGACTTCATACTGTGGTGCAATAAGAAGGGCACATTATAATGTGGCGTCCATATAATCTTAGGGTTACTGTAGGAGCCAAGAAAAAAACAAGATATGATCCAGCATCCACAGGAAATCGTTTGGTTAAAACGTAGCTTTTATTGCTATATTAAAAACATAGCGTTATCACCTTTGTGCATATAGAAAATATTTACTTCAATGAAAAAAATGTAAAAATGTGTCCATGACACGAAACAAATAACATGTAACAAAAAAACAAGACCTACATTACATTACATCCAAGAGCCGCTGACGCGTTTCGAGGTGTGTAGTTACCTCTTAGTCATAGCGCTATGACTAAGAGGTAACTACACACCTCGAAACGCGTCAGCGGCTCTTGGATGTAATGTAATGTAGGTCTTGTTTTTTTGTTACATGTTATTTGTTTCGTGTCATGGACACATTTTTACATTTTTTTCATTGAAGTAAATATTTTCTATATGCACAAAGGTGATAACGCTATGTTTTTAATATAGCAATAAAAGCTACGTTTTAACCAAACGATTTCCTGTGGATGCTGGATCATATCTTGTTTTTTTCTTGGCTTATTGTGCCTCTGTCCGGAGGGCAGATCCGTGCACCATCCAGGTGTCAGTTATATATATATTTCTACTGGCTGTGGATCAATTGTACTAAGTTACTGTAGGAGCATTGTACTCTGTGGCGGCACATAGAAAAATGGGTGAGAATGGGCGGAGTCGGTGTAGAAGTGGGCAGAGCTAAATTTGCTGTGGAGTGTATAGCGCGCCACACATTTTTTCCCTCTTTCTGTCCTTTGAAAGTTGTCAGGTATGGATTATCTGTTCTGGTCTGTCTGTTTTATGAAGGGGTGGAAGTTCCTGCTGCATGTGACCGCTGAGGCCGATCAGCTCTGTAAGTAAAGGAACCGGGACTTCACTTGCATATGTCACCTGTGACTTACCCTGTCCTTTCCTTAAGCTACTCATTGGCCTCAACGGTTTTGTGCAGCAGGAACTTCCACCAAAACAAGACCCCAGAGCAGCAGGGCCGAACCGTGGTAGGAGACACCGCAGCACAGGTGAGTATGGGTTGTTTTTTCCACCTTCCCCGGCCTCCTTGTAAAAAAAAAAAAAAAACGGTGATCCCGGACAACCCCTTTAACGTATCACAAGGGAGCCTGCTGGGTGTTGTATTTTTGCAGCTGGTTGAGATCCTTTTCCCATAGCGTTGCAGGGAACATACAGATGTAGCAGAGCTGAATGTGCCAAGTGCAGTGCTGGGTCTCAGAGCACAGTAGGTTCTTCGTACAGTAAACTAGTATCATGATGTGCTTGGTGAAATAACACGTCCGGCTCTGCTACAACCACAAAAAAGTGCCAAATGTGATTTGTCTTCTCTTCTGATCTTTCCAGGTCCATGCTTCCCGACGTCGTGGATAATTTCCGTCAAAATAATCTTCGTACAAACGGACTGGAGGCCATTTTCTACTCCTCATTTGTCTTCTTCTCCAAGGTGTCTGCAGGGATCGCACTGGGAATTTCTACCCTGAGCCTGCAGTAAGTGGACACTGTTGTGGGGGCTGCCACCACTTATCTCTTTTCGGACACCTAGAGGCACCAGGGGCATCCGCAGAGGGGCAGGGCAACGTGGTGAAAGCTTCCACCATAGTTCTCTGCTCCTCCTAGCAGTGTCTTATTTTTCCAGACAACTAAGCCAAAAATCAACCCACCTTTTTACAAATCATTCCCGTACCCCATTCATATAGGCCACGTCTCAGAGATGCTCTAAATGTATTGTCCTTATATAAGTAATCCAGTGCACCAGCTCCTAAAATAATGAAAATTATGACTTGTTTCTTCCAGAAGCAGCGCCACACTTGTCCACTGGCTAGGCTTTGTATTGCAGCTCAGCTCCATTCAAGTAAATGGGGCTTAACTGCAATACTATGCACAGAAACCAAAATATTAACACAGATCCCAGACTTCAGAACCCAAAATGAATAAAATCAGATTCCATATTGAGGACTCATGTACATGACTGAGTCCATGTCTCGTGGTAAAACGGCACAGATGGCACATCCATGTGCCGCCTATGACTGCACAGATACATTCACTTCATTTAGAATGTCAGAGCTGCCAATCTGACAGGTATAGGATGTGTTGGTGACACAATGCCACATACACGGACATGTAGTAATATACAGCTGTGTATATGGGGTCATAGAGACAGATGGGTGAGTGTGCTAGCCGTGAAAAACATGGCTGGCACACTGACAAAGCACACGGTCATGTGTATAGAGCTAGTGCTGTATTGGGAAGCTCAGATTTCCCTGTGTGATGCTATATACCCTTAAAGACTGTTACGCCAGGAACCGTAAGAGCTGCCCAGATCAGTTTAGGAGGCGGCATTCCTCAAATCAGCAAAAAAAAAAAAAAAAAGAATAGTTAAAGATGGCCCCCAAAGGCCTATATATAACCGCACCGACACCACAGGTTCCAGCCTCAACCCCAGAATCACAACACTACATAAAAATTATTGTAATGGATAGAGAAAACTATTTTAAGTTGCAACACAGCTTTTATTTTGTTGCAAATTTTGCGGCAGTTTTTTGAGCCAAAGCCAAGAATGGCTACAAATGGAAGGGAAATATATAGGAAGTTCTTATACTTCTCCCTCCTACTCAATCCACTCCTGGCTTTGGCTCAAACACAACAAAATCTGCAACAAAAAAGCTGCGTTTCTGCAACGTGGGGCCTCAGTCTTAGGCCGGGGCCCCACTGACCGGAGATGCCACGGTATAAGTCGTAGTGTTTTACAGTACTTGCAAAGTGGATGGGATTCATGCAAATCCCATGCCTACTTTGTGGAAAAAAATTGCAGCGTGTATACGCTGCAATTTCCAAAACCGGCACGGTTTTGAAAATTGCAGCATGTCAATTATATCTACGGAAACACCAGCGGGTTTCCCATAGATATAATTCTAACAGAAAGTCCATGTAAAAAAAGTGTGTGAACTTTCTGTTGAAAGCGCTGCAGGAAGAGCTGCAATGCGTCCACGCCGCTGTTCTTCCCTCCGCACTTTAGAGTTGCGTTTCCGCCCAGTGGGGCCTTAGCCTAAAAAAGTTTTTTAGCCCAAAATGTATCCAGTCCTGATCCATTGGCCTGGTACAGAAGTGGTTAACCGTGGTGTTCTGTGTACTTTGGATACTGACTAGTGCTGCTGATAGATTTGCAGGTTACAGCAGCGGAGCGTGCAAGCAATCCTTCTACGTGGTGCTGACCCTGCAGATACTTGTTGGTGCGGTCCCGGCGGCCCTTATTATCCTAGGACTGATCATCCTCATCTTCTACCCGATCACAGAAGACACAAGGAGGGAAACAGAGCTTGCGCTCAATAACATAAGGTAAAAAGCGTGCCCACGTTGCGGAAATGCAGCGTTTTTTTGTTACAGTTGTGCGATTTTTGAGACAAAGTCAAGAGTGGATTTAACAGAAGGGGAATGTCTAAGATATTCCTTTATATATCCCATTCTTTCTGTAGCTCCTCCTGTCTGCTTGTTTCTGCACACGTCTCACACACCAACTGTATAAAGCTTTTTGTTCTGCATTAATGTCTCTCATAAGGACAGGATAAGGCGCCTTGTCATATGACAGCCTCTCCATTCCATAATAACCCAGGAGCAGCTGTCAAATAGCAGCCGTTCCATCGTTGTGATTGCCAGGTAGCCATGTCCATGACCCGTACTGCCCTTGTAAGCCCTGTCATTCTGTATAATAATGCCATCTCCATAATTCCATTTTCGTAGGTTGCAGACGCGACGCTCAACTCTTATTGTCATCTAACCCGAACGTCCAAATCTGGAGAGACAAGTCTACAACACCGGAACATCTGCTCCATCCATGGAGTAGCCATAGCATGGACACCAGCAGCAGCCGCATGCTATCATTACCCGTCTGGTCCAATCAGAGGCTGCCGTAACAACCGTGACGAGAAGCTTTCACATAGCAATGCGTTGTATCTACCTACGGGCCATGGATCGCCGTATTCATCCCATCGTATGGGCGCAGATATTCTTATTTATCAGGCACAAAACTGTTAGATTTATTTTTTATGTGTGAAATAATTTTATTACAATAAGATATAATGATAGAGAAGTGCATAGATGGTTGTTAAAGCAGGAACTATGGAAAGTGGGCCTTAGCAGCCATAGCTCTCCATTGCAACCAGTCAGAGATAACCTTTCACCTTCTAAACCCTGACTGGAAAATAATACATGGACTCCATTTTGGGTTTTCAGAGAGATTTTATACATGGGGTCTATTTACCAGTAGGGGCAAGTCCTGCCGAGATATAATTCGAGTGATGTCATATTTGTCTCCGGGCACATGATATATGTCTTTTATATTAAATACTAGGCTCTGCCCGTGGGTTGTTGGCCTCGAGGATCCGCCAATATTCAGCAAATTGCTGCCGTCGATGGTTTGCCTGCTCTGGCGTTTTGTCAGCTCTTAAGCTGTCCTGCTGCTGAACTTGTTCCTCGCACCGTGCCTGTGATTGTTCCGGCATCTCAGCAGCTGGCTGGGACGCCATATAATGAGCGTGTTTTTGGTGTTGATGATCCACCTGCTCCAGCGTTTTGACAGCTGTCAAGCTGGCCTGTCGCTCAACGCGTTCCTTGCACTGTGCCCGGGATTGTTCCAGCATCTCAGCAGCTCGCTGGGAAGCCATATAATGAGTGTTTTGTTGGCGTTGATGATCCGCCCACTCCGGCGTTTCAGCAGCTATCGTTGGCCTGGTACTGAAGTTGTTCTTTACACTGTGCCTGTAATTGTTCCGGTATCTCAGCAGCTCGCTGCAACGCCATATAATGCATATGTTGTTGGCGTCGATGATCCCCCTCAGCTCCGCTTGAGGAGAAGTTTGTGACTTCTGGCCTCCTCCATAGCTCTCATTGTTCGCGACAAATTAGATTTTCTTTTTCCCCAGCATATTTAAAATTGACAAACTGGCGATTTGGATTAAAGGTGTTTGCCCATCCAGTGTGTCAGCACTGCCTGGAGCTGATCAGATACTATGCAAATACATCTACAGAATGGACTAAGGGATAGCGTGTTTATACAGAGAGATAACAGCTGCTGCAGGAGCAATGTAATATAGTATGTGAACATAAATTCATAACAGTCGTGAATCCATGTCATTTACTGGGATAAAAAGTAGCCTATGTTCGAGGTTACAATCTATCTATGTGCCAAATTTCATTCAAATCCTTTCTGCCATTTTTGCATGATTGAGTAACAAACATCCAAACACATAAAATTTCACATTTATAATATAATGGGCATAAGTTCTGACCCAATTTGGAAGTCTCTGATAAATATGCCATTATTACAGACTATGACTCCTCCTCTCTAGAGGTGTCAGGTTTGCTTACCATTGGTGCAGGCAGCCATTGTAAGAGCAGAACCAGTTTTCCTGTATACTGTGACATCACTCAGGTACGGGCCAAAATATATACCTATAATATATGCCCTGAATTAAAACCATACTTGGCAACTCACCTGGAATATCCCAAATATCCCCGCAAAAAATGGTGACCTCCTAGAGTCCTGGAACGGTGGACAAAACCCCTGAGCTTGTAGCAAGGTGCCCACATCCATTGGGATGTTATTTTACATGAGTCTCACCTTATGTGGCGTTCACTTCTCATAAAATGGGCACGGCCAGGATATTTGTGTGTTCACATAAAAAAAAAAAAAGAACATGTCATTCCCTCCCAAAAAAGTGCGTCCACATCAATAGCGTGTGGCCTTATCCTCATACACCATTCTCCCAGACAACTTCACCCGAGTGTTGGCAAGTATGGTTAAAACTACGTGGCAATGACTATTACATGAGCAGAAGAACGTTTTCAAAATTTTGGAAAAATTTTGGAATATTCTTTAAACCTTTAATGATCTATGTACCGTATTTTTCGGACTATAAGACGCACCCAGGTTTTAGAGGAGAAAAATAGGGAAAAAAAAATTTCAGGCAAAAAATGGTAAAATATTTAATATATGGGAGTTGTAGTTTTGGAACAGCTGCAAGGCCACATTGACAGGTGACCCTGCAGCTGTACGGGGATGTATAGGGCGTTTTTTTTGTGGGGCCAGGTGTACTTTTTAGATATACCATTTTGGGAAATATTTATTGCTTAGATCACCTTTTATTTAATTCAGAGGCAAAACAGAGAGAAAAACCCGGCAGTTTAGCACTTTTGATTTTGACGTTCACTGTACATAAAAATATTAGTAGACCGGGCATTTTCAGACACAGGGATTCCTAATGTGTATGTTTCACAGTAATGTTATACTTTTATATGTATTCTAGGGAAAGGAGGTGAACTTTTATTTATTTTATTTTTTATTATATTTTTTTAAGTGGGGTTTTTTTTTTTTTTTTTACTATTTTAATATCCCCCGCCTAGGGGGCTTGAACCTGCAATCATTTGATTGCAAGTCCCATAGACGGCAATACAAGTGTATTGCCGTCTATGGGAGATTCTATACATTACTATCGCGGAGTGTCACAGACCAGCCGCGATAGTAATATATAGCTATGACAGGCCTCGGAGCCTTCATTAGGCTCCCAGCTGTCATCGGAACAGGTCGGCTCCTGCGGCCTCGCCGTGCAGGAGCCAGCCTGCATCACTAAAGGTATGGGGCCGGTGGGGGGGGGCTAACTAACTGTCGGGACCTGCGGAGGAGGAGTGGATTTGCAGCATGGCCGCGCTACTGCCACCGCTGGTTTTCTTCAACGGCAGTAGCCCGGCAATCTGCAGGCCCCGGCAGCTAAGACAGTCCCCGGCATCTGCTGTAATAGACCGGCGGATGCCGGGGAGTGTCTTAGCTGCCGGGGCCTGCAGTATTGTCACGCTCCTGCCGCTGAAGAAAACCAGCGGTGGCAGTAGCGCGGCCATGCTGCAAACCCACTCCTCCACCCACATTCAGACTATAAGACGCACCCTCATTTTCCTCCGAAATTTGGGGGAAAAAAGTGCGTCTTATAGTCCGAAAAATACGGTAATTCCAAATAAAACAACCGTCTGCACTGATGTTTTTTTCTTGTTATAATTTCCACTCACAAATTGATCTTTTTAATTGTTTGGTGTATTAGGGTTAACTATAGGACACGTCCAGAAAGGATGGAATGGTTGTCGAATTTTCATCCAGATTTTTGGGCGGAAAATTTGCAATGGGATGGCTTAAAGCGTAACTAAACTGTTGGACAACTTTCAATATTCTGTCCAAATCTGGATGACTCTGAGAGTGATTGGGAGAAGGTGCTGTGGTCAGATGAGACAGAAATTGAGCTCTTTGGCATTAACTCAACTCGCCGTGTTTGGAGGGAGAGAAATGCTGCCTATGACCCGAAGAATACCGTCCCCATTGTTGAGCATGGAGGTGGAAACATTATGTTTTGGGGGTGTTTTTCTGCTAAGGACACAGGACTAATTCACTGCATCAATGGGAGAATGGATGGAGCCATGTACCGTAAAATCCTGAGTGACAACCTCCTTCTCTTAAAAATGGGCCGTGGCTGGGTCTTCCAGATGGACATTGACCCAAAACATACAGACAAGGCAACAAAGGAGTGGCTCAAAAAGAAACATATTAAGGGCATGGAGTGGCCTAGCCAGTGTCCAGACCTTAATCCCATAGAAAACTTAGGGAGGGAGCTGAAGGTCCAAGTTGCCACGTGACAGCATCAAAATGCTAATATGATCTGCAAAGAAGAGTGGATCCAAATTCCTCCTGACGTGCGCAAACCTCATCATCAACTACAAAAAACGTCTGACTGCTGTGCGCGCTAACAAGTGATTTGCGTGAACATTACTCGCGGCTAGCCCTGACAGAATGCTGGTGCAGGGGGTATTCCGCTCCAAATTAGGCCCAAATGAATGGGCCTAATTGGGAATGAGCCTCGCGCTGCGGACGCCGCAGCTGATTTAGCCGCAGAATCTGCGGCAAGAAGGGTCATCTTGCTTCTTTTTTCCACTACTAGTTAGCGGGAAAAAATCCTCAGCAGATTTTGAGGCGGATTCCACATCAAAATCCGCTGCCAAAAAACTCAGTGTGTACATACCCTAGATACTCCCAGAGATCCCTCAGATGTAGCCTGTGTCTCTCCTGGCCTTACTTAGTGGAGTTGGGGTTTCCAAGAGGAATAAGACTACTCTGAACAGCCTTAAGAGTGGTGTGGGTCTTAATTTTCTTCCACAGCTCTGTCTCCTTTTACAATATGCTTATTTCGTGGTGTTTCACTTCCAGTCACCATAGTGCACGTACTTCTGGTGGAGCTGACGTCCTCAAGTAGCATGGGCTCAATGTTCCATATAGACCTAGATGGCAACCATTGTTTGAGGGGCCACACTTGCAAGCCAATATTCTATATAGGCTAAAAGAATATGGCTCCTTCCTCTCTCCTTGTCGGAATGTCTGTCGACGCAGAAGAAGCGGACCACAATGATTTTAGCTCAAGTACCCCTTTGTAGCAGATAGTGGGTGTTCATTTGTATGGTAGATGCTAGAGGAAAAGTAGGAGGTCATCTTCCCATTTTTTAGTCTTGGGAAAGGATTTCATCAAGTGGAGAGACTTGGTCGACTTCCTCCTAAACGAATGTAGAAGTCCTGAGCTCACCCTTACCAGCAATATTCCAAACACAAAGAAGATCGACACCACATTATCAGTCAGTTCCTTATGTACTGTCTTATTGAGGACACAAAGCTCTAGGTCTAATAAGGCAGCAAAAGTTCATAAATTTTGATCCAAATCTTCAGATTAGGGTGTTAATAAACATGTAATATATTGAATTACCAAATTTTGGGTTCTTCCTTGTAGCTAAGCCTCTTCTCCCGACTCCTCTACACAGGAGAGAAGCCATATTGATGTTCAGAGTGTGGAAGATGTTTTACTAATAAATCAAATCTAGCTAGACGTGAGGACAAAGAGGAGAAACCATATTCATGTTCGGAACGTAGGGAATGTTTTACACAGAAATCCCATCTTGCTACACATAAGAGAGTACACAGGTTTTACATGAGAGAATTCACACGAGGGAGAAGCCATTCTCATGTCCAGAATTTGGGAAATGTTTTTACACGTAAATCACATCTTGTTACACATAAGAGAAAACACACGGGAGAAGCCACATCCATGTGCAGAATGTGGGAAATATTGTTTTATTAGACATTTGAGAAGTCACACTGGTAAGAAACCATGTTCATGTTCAGCTACGAAATCTGCCCCCTACTGACTAAGGTAAAACACTACTCACTGTCCACAGGAAGGAACAGCAGGGAGGAGGAGCTGACACTTTCTGGCTTTAGTGTCGCTTAACTTAGTGGAAGCCGACATACTTGCAAAAAAATCACTCCGCCAACATACAACATACCTCCAACACTCACGCTTTCATATCCCTGTTCCAGGGTCCTGTGCAGCTCCCTACATGTCCCTTTAATGTTTTACTAAACAATACTAAACAATGGTTCCTCCGATCATCAGATAAAAGGCTCTGGTGATCGGAGGAATGCTTCACTATGGTGCAAGGAACTTTGTGTGATCACACGGTCACGTGACTAGGTGGGCGTGTCAGTGTCCCGTGCAGTGAAGAGATGCGTGTAAGGTACTGAGAAGGGAGGGGGAATGTGAGATGCAGGATGGAGAGAGAGTGTGTGTGTTTGTCATTATACTGGGGGCTGAGAAAGCAGGGAGACATGAAACGGGGGGCAGATGAAAGGGGATATGAAACTGAGGGGGAAATGGAGGGGGGGGGAGAGATGGAGGAGGGGACATGAAATGGGGCAGATGAAGGGGGCACTTAAACTGGGGGATATTAAACTGGGGACAACTGGAGGGGGCATTAAACCATGGGAGGAGCTGGAGGGGACCTGTCCGCCTCTAGTTGCCCCCAATGTAATGTCAACCTTCAGCTACACCTACAGTTTAATGTCTGCTTCTAGCTGCCAGAGTTTAATGTCCCCCTCTAGTTGCCCCCCATTTTTGTTTTAAACTGTAATTTTTTATCGAAAAAACTTTTTAAATTTACAAAACATCAAAGAGAGAAGGAACGGGAACATATGTCAAAAAGTAACCAAGCATATATATCACTGAATCATCCGAGTGATGAATACAAAGCACAGATGACAAGACTAAGAAAGTGAGGGAGGGGGAAAGGGGGGGGGGGGTCAGAGACCAATTAAAGTACAGTATGTGTCCCAGGGTGACCATATAGCCTGGAAAGCCTCAACGGTACGATTAAGTGGGGCTGTCAAATTCTCCAGGCTGCGCACATCTTTTACCCGGGCAATAAGGTCTGGGCAGGAAGGAGGCGGGACTTTCTTCCAATGGAGGGCGATAAGCATCTTAGCTGCGGTGCATAAATGAAGGAACAATTTGGAAGACTGTTTGCTACTATGTGCAGGCGCGAGGTTCTGCCCCCCGTTTAATGTCCCACTTCATCTGCCATTAATTTTATTGTTCCCCTCCAACTACCCCCACTGCTAATGTCCCCTCCGGTTTCATGTTTAAACTGGGGCACCAGGAGAGGGACTTATTACTGTGGGGCAGGTGGAGGGAACATATAATGTGGGGACATTATAATGTACAGGTGACTGTAGAAGGATTATACTGTGTGGGGGCACATGGAAAGATGATTGGGAATGGGTGGAGTCAACATATACGTGGGTGGAGCTAAATTTGCTGCACATTTTGTCCCTCTTTCTGTTGTTCAAAAGTTGGGAAGAATGATACAGTCCCATGTAAAAAAAAAATGCAGTCCCATGAAAAAACAAACAAACAACATTCAGTCCCATGTAAAAAAACAACAACATACAGTCCCATGTAAACCCCCCTCTCCACCATACAGTCCCATGTAAACCTCCCCTCTCCATCATACAGTCCCATGTAAACCTCCCCTCTCCATCATACAGTCCCATGTAAACCTCCCCTCTCCATCATACAGTCCCATGTAAACCTCCCCTCTCCATCATACAGTCCCATGTAAACCTCCCCTCTCCATCATACAGTCCCATGTAAACATCCCCTCCACCTCCTCCTCCATTCCGCCCCTCCTCCCTCTCCACCATGCTACACCTCCCTGCTCCGCCTCCTGTAGACAGCACAGAGCTGTCATCCAGCAGACCCCGCCCCTCCCTGTGACGTCATACCTACCAGGAACAGCCCCAAATACACGAGCCTTTCCTGACCCTCCTACAAGCAGAGGACAAGCGGAGAGTCTGCGGGGGTCCCGGATCAGGTCTGTGCATCTGTGGTGACTGGGGAGGGGGTCAGCGAGCTACAAGGGCAGTGTCCTGTACGTGCAGCAGCTCCAGTGTAAGGAATGACTTATTAACGATTGATCCCCACCCACTGCCTCCCCTGACCCCTAGAGTATCCCCCAGCCCACCTACTGCCTCCCCTGACCCCTAGAGTATCCCCCAGCCCACCCACTGACTCCCCTGACCCCTAGAGTATCCCCCAGCCCACCCACTGACTCCCCTGACCCCTAGAATATCCCCCAGCCCACCCACTGCCTCCCCTGACCCCTAGAGTATCCCCCAGCCCACCCACTGCCTCCCCTGACCCCTAGGGTCTCCCCATCCCACCCACTGCCTCCCCTGACCCCTAGAGTATCCCCCAGCCCACCCACTGCCTCCCCTGACCCCTAGGGTCTCCCCATCCCACCTACTGCTTCCCCTGACCCCTAGGGTCTCCCCATCCCACCCACTACCTCCCCTGACCCCTAGGGTCTCCCCATCCCACCTACTGCCTCCCCTGACCCCTAAAGTATCCCCTAGCTCACCCACTGCCTCCCCTGACGCCTAGAGTATCCTCCATCCCACCCACTGACTCCCCTGACCCCTAGAGTATCCCCCAGCCCACCTACTGCCTCCCCTGACCCCTAGAGTATCCCCCAGCCCACCCACTGACTCCCCTGACCCCTAGAATATCCCCCAGCCCACCTACTGCCTCCCCTGACCCCTAGAGTATCCCCCAGCCCACCCACTGACTCCCCTGACCCCTAGAGTATCCCCCAGCCCACCTACTGCCTCCCCTGACCCCTAGAGTATCCCCCAGCCCACCCACTGACTCCCCTGACCCCTAGAATATCCCCCAGCCCACCTACTGCCTCCCCTGACCCCTAGAGTATCCCCCAGCCCACCCACTGACTCCCCTGACCCCTAGAGTATCCCCCAGCCCACCTACTGCCTCCCCTGACCCCTAGAGTATCCCCCAGCCCACCCACTGACTCCCCTGACCCCTAGAGTATCCCCCAGCCCACCTACTGCCTCCCCTGACCCCTAGAGTATCCCCCAGCCCACCCACTGACTCCCCTGACCCCTAGAGTATCCCCCAGTCCACCCACTGCCTCCCCTGACCCCTAGGGTCTCCCCAGCCCACCTACTGCCTCCCCTGACCCCTAGAGTATCCCCCAGCCCACCCACTGACTCCCCTGACCCCTAGAGTATCCCCCAGCCCACCTACTGCCTCCCCTGACCCCTAGAGTATCCCCCAGCCCACCCACTGACTCCCCTGACCCCTAGAATATCCCCCAGCCCACCCACTGCCTCCCCTGACCCCTAGAGTATCCCCCAGCCCACCCACTGCCTCCCCTGACCCCTAGAGTATCCCCCAGCCCACCCACTGCCTCCCCTGACCCCTAGGGTCTCCCCATCCCACCCACTGCCTCCCCTGACCCCTAGAGTATCCCCCAGCCCACCCACTGCCTCCCCTGACCCCTAGGGTCTCCCCATCCCACCTACTGCTTCCCCTGACCCCTAGGGTCTCCCCATCCCACCCACTACCTCCCCTGACCCCTAGGGTCTCCCCATCCCACCTACTGCCTCCCCTGACCCCTAAAGTATCCCCTAGCTCACCCACTGCCTCCCCTGACGCCTAGAGTATCCTCCATCCCACCCACTGACTCCCCTGACCCCTAGAGTATCCCCCAGCCCACCTACTGCCTCCCCTGACCCCTAGAGTATCCCCCAGCCCACCCACTGACTCCCCTGACCCCTAGAATATCCCCCAGCCCACCCACTGACTCCCCTGACCCCTAGAGTATCCCCAGTCCACCCACTGACTCCCCTGACCCCTAGGGTCTCCCCAGCCCACCTACTGCCTCCCCTGACCCCTAGAGTATCCCCCAGCCCACCTACTGCCTCCCCTGACCCCTAGAGTATCCCCCAGCCCACCCACTGACTCCCCTGACCCCTAGAGTATCCCCCAGCCCACCCACTGACTCCCCTGACCCCTAGGGTCTCCCCAGCCCACCCACTACCTCCCCTGACTCCTAGGGTATCCCCCAGCTCACCCACTGCCTCCCCTGACCCCTAAAGTATTCCCCAGCCCACCCACTGCCTCCCCTGACCCCTAGAGTACCCCCCAGTCCACCCACTGCTTCCCCTGACCCCTAGGGTCGTCCCCAGTATATCTGCAGGGGATGATGATTGTATCTCCATGTTTGGTATGCCTGGACTTGTAAGAACATTTGGCATTACTTGCCAGGCATATCTTGCCTATATGAGGTACCCACCTTGAGGCATATTCATGAAATAGGTCATATCTCTCTTGTTTTGGTGCATGTCATTAGCCGGCCCCAGTCTCAAGTGGGAGGTTTTGAAAAAGGTCCTGGGTTAGGGGTCCTTAAGAAAGGGTTGATGGACAGGACCTCTTTGTCAGGCCCAGCCTGTAGATCTGTCCGATTATTCTGCCAAGCCCCACGACCAGACGTGTATTGTATTTATTACTTTATTTTTTGTATACGGTTTGCTTGAATTTATGACTTTTTATTACTTGTCGTTTCTGTAACCCTGTGCTTTTTGAGATGAATATATCTTAAATTTTCATAAAATCGTCATTGACTCTAAAATGTGTCGCAATTCCATAGAGAGAAATTACCATGTCCATTTGTTAGCCGATGTGTGTCAGAGGGTAAAGTGGGCTGGTTGTATCGGCTATCGGAAGTGGCGAGTGGTGCCAACTATTTGTTGGGGCTGCTTTACTATTATTTAGCCTAATGTCATAGCTAAATGTGGAAGTGGAGTCCCCCTTTATGGCCAGATTCGGGGTCACACATGCTTGGGTGCTAGTTGGAGTATATGGAAATATGGCACGTTGGTTTGATCATAATAAGTTTTACACATGATGGGGTCAGCCAAGTTTGTTGCAATTTCCTTCTAACCCATTCTATTTTCTTTTTACATCATTTTTTTTTGTAAGCACTGAACCATTTGGTGTTTGGTTGTCCCATAACAAGGATCCTATCTATATTGCTAGTTTATGTGGATATAAGACTTTTCCTAAATACATTGCTTTATCAAAACTGCTTTGTTTGGCCGCTATCTTAATTTATTCACTTCATTGTTGACACTGGCCCTTGGGATTATCTGCTCATTTGTCAAGTGATGGCGCTGACAAGCAACTGATCTCCTTATATAGGGGAGGGGGAGGAAAGAGCTCTGGGATTATTGTGCTGTCTATCTTCAGCTTTTCCACTTATCTGCCGGTTTAATTGAATTTGGCTGATAAGGGCTGAGATAAGGAGTCCGTTATCTGACTCAAATCCAGCTTTGCTATATCAGTTTCCACATCAGCGTCATACTGTGGATCATAGTAGATAGCAGAGCAAGTGAAACCCCGCCCACCAATGTGCAAGAAATCCAGGAAGTGAGGAGAGTACACAGACTTCAGGCTGCAGAATAAGGGTTATGGGAATACCCCTTTAAGCCATTTTCTTTTGTCTTAAAGATGCTTACGTTACCTGCATATCTAATTGGTCCAGGTGCCTCAAATTCTAATCCAAGAAGTTTCTTCTCATGAATGACCCACCAAGAATGGACAAGTACAGGGATGAGAGGACCAGCCGAATAATAAAGTTCGCCTTGGAAATCATCTACCTTTTGACCGGAGAGGTAAATTTTTCTATCCTCTTTCTAGGCATGTTGTATTCGGAAGCTCCAGTCATGAACCGAGAGATGGACAGAGCTTGGCATCTCCTGTTTTGTTCTATGCTGGACCCTTCCACTAATTTTGTAGACCCTCTTTAGACCCATTCTATGTATCCCAGTCTTTGTAGGTGAGGTCTTCCAGATGTGTTCGCACTAGAACTCCATATAGCAGGGGTCACAATCTCCTGCTTTCTACTGATAAAGGGTTCAGTTCCCTAAATATTTCTCTCCATACACAGGATTGTACAATAGTGAAGAAGATGTCTGGTGACCGTGTGACTCCCAGAAACCATCTCCATGAGGATGGAGGATGGAGCAGGAGTCCGAGCCCCATCGCAGAGCCTCCCCATCACTCACCGATACAGGAGAGGAACAAGATTCACAAGATCTTAGAATTGACCAACAAGATCTCAGAGCTGCTGACTGGAGAGGTGAGCGCTGCTGGGAAATTATACAGTAATATCAGAAAAACTGTACATCAGGCATGTCAAACATGCGGCCCTTTACAGGCATATCTGCGGCCCGCACAAAAGTCTCAAACTTTGTCTCTAAAGTTTAGAGACAAAGTTTGAAACTTTTGTGCAGGCCACAGAGGTGCAATACTCACGCGGCTACACGCTGCTGTGTAGACGTGATGTGACGTGACGACGTCACATCGCGTCTACGACTGTTAGCGCGCAAGAGAGAGTGCGGCGGGGGAGCGAGGACTTGGAGTCGTCGGACAAGGTAAGGCAGTTCTATATGCTGCCGGAAAGCTGACAGTGCGCTGAGTTCAGCACACTGTCGGCTTTCCCGATGTGGGCCCAGTGTGAAGAGCTTACGGTCCGGTACCGTAGCTCTTCTATGGTCAGAAGGGCGTTTCTGACACTCAGTCAGAGACGTCCTTCTTCACAGCACAGCCAATTGCGCTGTGCTGTGAGAGCCGGGAGGAACGCCCCCTCCCTCCCTGATAATGCTCGTCTATGGACGAGTACTGCGAGCAGAGGGAGGGGGCGTTCCTCCCGGCTCTCACAGCACAGCACGATTGGCTGTGCTGTGAAGAAGGTCCTCTTTAATGTGTGTGCACATAGAGGTGGAACGTGAAACAGAGGGCAGATGAAGGAGGGAATGGCATGACACTGGGGGCAGAGATGGAGAGGACGGCATGACACTGGGGGCAGAGATGGAGGGGAGACATGAATCTGGGGGCAGAGATGGAGGAGGGACATGAATCTGGGGGCAGAGATGGAGGAGGGACATGAATCTGGGGGCAGAGATGGAGGAGGGACATGAATCTGGGGGCAGAGATGGAGGAGGGACATGAATCTGGGGGCAGAGATTGAGGAGGGACATGAATCTGGGGGCAGAGATGGAGGAGGGACATGAATCTGGGGGCAGAGATGGAGGAGGGACATGAATCTGGGGGCAGAGATGGAGGAGGGACATGAATCTGGGGGCAGAGATGGAGGAGGGACATGAATCTGGGGGCAGAGATGGAGGAGGGACATGAATCTGGGGGCAGAGATGGAGGAGGGACATGAATCTGGGGGCAGAGATGGAGGAGGGACATGAATCTGGGGGCAGAGATGGAGGAGGGACATGAATCTGGGGGCAGAGATGGAGGAGGGACATGAATCTGGGGGCAGAGATGGAGGAGGGACATGAATCTGGGGGCAGAGATGGAGGAGGGACATGAATCTGGGGGCAGAGATGGAGGAGGGACATGAATCTGGGGGCAGAGATGGAGGAGGGACATGAATCTGGGGGCAGAGATGGAGGAGGGACATGAATCTGGGGGCAGAGATGGAGGAGGGACATGAATCTGGGGGCAGAGATGGAGGAGGGACATGAATCTGGGGGCAGAGATGGAGGAGGGACATGAATCTGGGGGCAGAGATGGAGGAGGGACATGAATCTGGGGGCAGAGATGGAGGAGGGACATGAATCTGGGGGCAGAGATGGAGGAGGGACATGAATCTGGGGGCAGAGATGGAGGAGGGACATGAATCTGGGGGCAGAGATGGAGGAGGGACATGAATCTGGGGGCAGAGATGGAGGAGGGACATGAATCTGGGGGCAGAGATGGAGGAGGGACATGAATCTGGGGGCAGAGATGGAGGAGGGACATGAATCTGGGGGCAGAGATGGAGGAGGGACATGAATCTGGGGGCAGAGATGGAGGAGGGACATGAATCTGGGGGCAGAGATGGAGGAGGGACATGAATCTGGGGGCAGAGATGGAGGAGGGACATGAATCTGGGGGCAGAGATGGAGGAGGGACATGAATCTGGGGGCAGAGATGGAGGAGGGACATGAATCTGGGGGCAGAGATGGAGGAGGGACATGAATCTGGGGGCAGAGATGGAGGAGGGACATGAATCTGGGGGCAGAGATGGAGGAGGGACATGAATCTGGGGGCAGAGATGGAGGAGGGACATGAATCTGGGGGCAGAGATGGAGGAGGGACATGAATCTGGGGGCAGAGATGGAGGAGGGACATGAATCTGGGGGCAGAGATGGAGGAGGGACATGAATCTGGGGGCAGAGATGGAGGAGGGACATGAATCTGGGGGCAGAGATGGAGGAGGGACATGAATCTGGGGGCAGAGATGGAGGAGGGACATGAATCTGGGGGCAGAGATGGAGGAGGGACATGAATCTGGGGGCAGAGATGGAGGAGGGACATGAATCTGGGGGCAGAGATGGAGGAGGGACATGAATCTGGGGGCAGAGATGGAGGAGGGACATGAATCTGGGGGCAGAGATGGAGGAGGGACATGAATCTGGGGGCAGAGATGGAGGAGGGACATGAATCTGGGGGCAGAGATGGAGGAGGGACATGAATCTGGGGGCAGAGATGGAGGAGGGACATGAATCTGGGGGCAGAGATGGAGGAGGGACATGAATCTGGGGGCAGAGATGGAGGAGGGACATGAATCTGGGGGCAGAGATGGAGGAGGGACATGAATCTGGGGGCAGAGATGGAGGAGGGACATGAATCTGGGGGCAGAGATGGAGGAGGGACATGAATCTGGGGGCAGAGATGGAGGAGGGACATGAATCTGGGGGCAGAGATGGAGGAGGGACATGAATCTGGGGGCAGAGATGGAGGAGGGACATGAATCTGGGGGCAGAGATGGAGGAGGGACATGAATCTGGGGGCAGAGATGGAGGAGGGACATGAATCTGGGGGCAGAGATGGAGGAGGGACATGAATCTGGGGGCAGAGATGGAGGAGGGACATGAATCTGGGGGCAGAGATGGAGGAGGGACATGAATCTGGGGGCAGAGATGGAGGAGGGACATGAATCTGGGGGCAGAGATGGAGGAGGGACATGAATCTGGGGGCAGAGATGGAGGAGGGACATGAATCTGGGGGCAGAGACGGGGAGGAGGGACATGAATCTGGGGGCAGAGACGGGGAGGAGGGACATGAATCTGGGGGCAGAGACGGGGAGGAGGGACATGAATCTGGGGGCAGAGACGGGGAGGAGGGACATGAATCTGGGGGCAGAGACGGGGAGGAGGGACATGAATCTGGGGGCAGAGACGGGGAGGAGGGCATGACACTGGGGGCAGAGACGGAGGAGGGACATGAATCTGGGGGCAGAAACGGAGGAGGGACATGAATCTGGGGGCAGAGACGGGGAGGAGGGACATGAATCTGGGGGCAGAGACGGGGAGGACGGCATGACACTGGGGGCAGAGACGGAGGAGGGACATGAATCTGGGGGCAGAGACGGAGGAGGGACATGAATCTGGGGGCAGAGATGGAGGAGGGACATGAATCTGGGGGCAGAGATGGAGGAGGGACATGAATCTGGGGGCAGAGATGGAGGAGGGACATGAATCTGGGGGCAGAGATGGAGGAGGGACATGAATCTGGGGGCAGAGATGGAGGAGGGACATGAATCTGGGGGCAGAGATGGAGGAGGGACATGAATCTGGGGGCAGAGACGGGGAGGAGGGACATGAATCTGGGGGCAGAGACGGGGAGGAGGGACATGAATCTGGGGGCAGAGACGGGGAGGACGGCATGACACTGGGGGCAGAGACGGAGGAGGGACATGAATCTGGGGGCAGAAATGGAGGAGGGACATGAATCTGGGGGCAGAGACGGGGAGGAGGGACATGAATCTGGGGGCAGAGACGGGGAGGACGGCATGACACTGGGGGCAGAGACGGAGGAGGGACATGAATCTGGGGGCAGAGACGGAGGAGGGACATGAATCTGGGGGCAGAGATGGAGGAGGGACATGAATCTGGGGGCAGAGATGGAGGAGGGACATGAATCTGGGGGCAGAGATGGAGGAGGGAGATGAATCTGGGGGCAGAGATGGAGAGGACGGCATGACACTGGGGGCAGAGATGGAGGGGGGACATGAATCTGGGGGCAGAGATGGAGGAGGGACATGAATCTGGGGGCAGAGATGGAGGAGGGACATGAATCTGGGGGCAGAGATGGAGGAGGGACATGAATCTGGGGGCAGAGATGGAGGAGGGACATGAATCTGGGGGCAGAGATGGAGGAGGGACATGAATCTGGGGGCAGAGATGGAGGAGGGACATGAATCTGGGGGCAGAGATGGAGGAGGGACATGAATCTGGGGGCAGAGATGGAGGAGGGACATGAATCTGGGGGCAGAGATGGAGGAGGGACATGAATCTGGGGGCAGAGATGGAGGAGGGACATGAATCTGGGGGCAGAGATGGAGGAGGGAGATGAATCTGGGGGCAGAGATGGAGGAGGGACATGAATCTGGGAGCAGACATGGAGGAGGGAGATGAATCTGGGGGCAGAGATGGAGAGGACGGCATGACACTGGGGGCAGAGATGGAGGGGGGACATGAATCTGGGGGCAGAGATGGAGGAGGGACATGAATCTGGGGGCAGAGATGGAGGAGGGACATGAATCTGGGGGCAGAGATGGAGGAGGGACATGAATCTGGGGGCAGAGATGGAGGAGGGACATGAATCTGGGGGCAGAGATGGAGGAGGGACATGAATCTGGGGGCAGAGATGGAGGAGGGACATGAATCGGGGGGGCAGAGATGGGGGGGACATGAATCGGGGGGGCAGAGATGGAAGCATGTATGTAAACAGATAATTTTCTTTTATGAAACTAACAAAATCTTCTCAGAGAACAAGGCTGACTGATCACCACTTATCTAAAAAAGATTGAAAAAAATTATAGCAAATAAATGTTTAGTTTTTAATTGCTGTATTTTTGTTAAATATATTAGTTGCTGTTACATATTACTACTTCATATCTTGTTTTCATGACTGCTGTTAAAATACGTGTGTGACATTAGCTGCTGTGTGCGGCCCTCGCTATAACCTCTTGTTACTCATGTGGCCCTCGGGGTACCCCGAGTTTGACATGCCTGCTGTACATAAAGACAGAATAAGCACAGACGAATTAAAGAACATATAAAACAAATGAAAGAACAAATTATCTATCTTTATTAAAAAACAAAACAAAAAAAAAACAGACAAAACCTGAAAAACAACACTAGTAAAATTACTTTAAGGTACCTGAGTTTTCATAAAAAGTTGAAACTCAGGGTCTTGCTGGGCAGTCTGCTGTCTGGCTGTATAAGGGAAGGCCAAAAAATTGTTTGTGAATTGAATTAAAAAATTACTTTTTAATTCAATTCACAAACAATTTTTTGGTCTTTAGCTAGTTGTGAAAGGTTGCTATATCATATGATAACTAGATATAGCCCGATTTTGAGTTGATTTGTATAAGGGAAGGTTCAAACAGAGGAATTTGGAGCTGATTTTGAAGCAGATTATGCCCGAAATCTGCCTACCATTCATTTCAATAGAAGGCAGAGGCTAAAGCAGGAGTAGGGAACCCTGGGATCTCCAGCTGTTGCAAAACTACAACTCCCAGCATGCATACTTGCTCTGTTGTTCTTGGAACTCCCATGGAAGTGAATGGAGCATGTTGGGAGTTGTAGTTTCACAGCACATGTAGTGCCGAAGGTTCCCTACCCCTGGGCTAAAGTGAGCTTTCTGAATCCTTGCCACACCAGGGAAACCCTACTTCTTACTACTCCATTCTAGAAGTGTGCACAGCACCAATCACGAGGTATGCCTTACTCAGTTTGGCTGGGGACGGGAAGTAGGGGTCAGTTGTGGACTGTAAGTGTTGCTAGATGGCCACTACCAAGGGACCAAAACCAGCAAATGGCACTAATAAAATATGGCCAATAATCTCCTTGTACACATTATTAAAACCGCACAATACAGTGTACCGTATTTTCCGGACTATAAGGCGCACATAAAAACCTACAATTTCCTCAGAAATCGTAAGTGCGGCTTATAGTCCGGTGCGCCTTATATATGATTGGAAGCGGCGGCAAAGTCTGCGTGCCGCTTCCATACATACATAAAAGGCACCGTAAGGGTGCATTCACACTACGGAACGCCGGCGTGTATCACAGCCGTACACGCCGGCGTTACAGCAGGGCTGCCGGACACTTCCTATTCATTTCTATGGGAGCCGGCATGCGAGCACTCCCCATAGAAATGAATGGAAAAAAGCAGTCCATTCATTTCTATGGGGAGCGCTCGCATGCCGGCTCCCATAGAAATGAATGGGAAGTGTCTGTCCATTCATTTCTATGGGGAGCGCTCGCATTCCTGCTCCCATAGAAATGAATGGGAAGTGTCCGGCAGCCCTGCTGTCACGCCGGCCTGAAACAGAACGTGAAACTTACCGAGCGGTGCAGGGCGGGCGGGCGGGCATTCAGGCCTCCTCTTCCTCCGATGTTCCGTCCTTCTCCTCCGGCGCTCGCTGATAATGGCCTGGGCGCATGCGCAATATCATAATGCTTCTACTACGGCTACTGCGCATGCGCCCAGGCCATTATCAGTTAGCGAGCGCTGGAGGAGAAGGACGGAACATCGGAGGAAGAGGAGGCCTGAATGCCCGCCCGCCCTGCACCGCTCGGTAAGTTTCACATTCTGTTTCAGGCTTTTATTTTAAAACGGGGGGGGGGGGGGGGGGTAGTTTAATCTAACTTTTACGGTTGGGCTCTATCAGCATGATTTTGCTGATAGAGCCCCTCCTCGCCTGCCGAGCGCTTCCAATAGAAGCGGCTGGCACGCGGGGGGTTAAGCGGCCACTGGCAAAGTCTGCCTGCCGCCGCTTTCAATAACATATAATGCGCACCGGACTGCGGCTTATAGTCCGGTGCGCCTTATATATGAACTGAGACGGACTATAAGGCGTTCATGGGCAATGCGCCTTATAGTCCAGTGCGCCTTATAGTCCGTAAAATACGGTAGTTCTGGAGCAAAATACAGCATGAACATGTGAAGATAGCAGTGCCCAGTGAATAAAATATACCGTATATACTCGAGTATAAGCCGAATTTTTGGCTTATACTTGAGTCAAGCAAAAAAAACCCAAAAAAAACATTTTTTGTTTCCTTGGGTGGGGGGGGGGGGGGTCTATGACCAGATGCAATAGTAATGTATAGAATCTCCCATAAAAGTTGTAAATTCCTCCTTTCCCTAGAATACATATAAAAGTAGAAGATGACTGTGAAACACATACACATTAGGTATCCCTGTGTCTGACAGTGCCCAGTCTACTGAATATAGGGGATCTGCAGTGCTCCTGTTCCGTCGGGAAGGGGTTAATAGGAGCACTGCAGATCCCCTATATTCAGCCAGACTGAATTCCAAATGGGGGAAAAAAAAAAAAACCAGTCCTCAAGCTCAGGGAAGGGGCAGACAGACAACCAAAACACCCCCTCCCCTTCCCCAGCAACTACTGCACCCAAAAAACAAATTAATTTTTGACATTTTCCAGTAGCTGCTGCATTTCCCCCCCTCGGCTTATACTCGAGGCAATAATTTTTCCCAGTTTTTTGTAGTAAAATTAGTGGCCTCGGCTTATATTCGGATCGGCTTATACTCGAGTATATACGGTACATACAATGCAGTACACTGTGGAGTTAAACTGGAGATAACATGTGTGAATACAATAGCGCCCCCTGGTGCATTGAAAACATTACCAGCACTGTATACTAGTGATTCGGGAATATACACATCTCTTATCGGTCATATATAGTATATGGAAGTGAAACCAAATTTGGCACACAGATACATCAGATGTCCAAAGTCAGACATGCAGGACATTGTGTCCGGCTAAAAAAAATGGTTTTGCTGCGGAGAGGCAGAAGACATCCATGGGCGGTCATGTTGAAAACTGACTGCTGGGTTTTCGTCCCCTGTTCGGTTTCTTGGGGCAGAAGATGGAAACCCGCTGGAATGGCTAAAGCGGAGACCGGGCACAGATATGAACTCGCCCTAATATGGAGAAAATAAGAGTAAAAATAATCCAAAAAGATACACAGACATAATATATGCTGGGTAACACAAAGGCATAAAGTGTCTGATGACGTATCATTGTGTATGTCAGGATGTGGAGGAGGAGTATCGAGAAAGTCACAAGAATCTGTACAAGGACATTAAGATGGAAAACCACCAACCTCATACATCACAAGGTAATAAAGACACAAATACATATATTGTAGCCTTGTTTTTTTTTGCATTGTAGTTTATATTTATCGAATTTTTGGCCCTGTCTGTTGTTTCACAGTTATTTAAAAATTTTTGCAAACAAACGGTGGTTCGGCCATCTCGATATTTGGCCTTTTTTTATTTGAAGGCGCTTAGTGTATGGCATGATATTTCTTCTCTGTGTTTCTAGTTGGACATTTTGGATGTGGGGATGCCTTATGTATTTGTTTTTTTTTTTGTTATGCCATTTAGAGAAAGGGGAATTTTTTTATTTTTCATTTTTTTTTTTTTTTTTTTTTTTTTTAGACCCCCTAGGGAACCTGACCTCTAGTTGGTCCAGTTTCCTCAAGTTCTCATCCAGAACAATTCTCCTCAATGGCCCACCAAGGATGGAGATTACCGCCAGAATAATAAACTTCACCTTGGAGATTATCTACCTGCTGACTGGACAGGTAAATCTTCCTATATATTAGGATGGCACCAGCCGTCAGCCATGAGAAGCAGATGGACAGAGTTTGCTTCTTTCTAGGTTTCATGTTCATGCTTTTCTACCATTTTTGTAGCCCATCTTGGAATCCATTCCCTTTATCTTTATAGCAGAGGTCTTCAGAATTGAACATATTCCAGATGTGGTCAGACTAGACCTCTATACAGTGGGGTAACAATCTCCTGCTTTCTACTGATGGAGGAGTACTGGGTTCAGTTCCCTAAATATTTTTCTCCATACGCAGGATTGTACTATAGTGAAGAAGACGTCTGGTGACTGTGTGACTCCCAGTAGATCTCTCCATGAGGATCGTGGATGGAGTAAGAGTCAAAGCCCCATCACAGCGGCTCTCCATCACTCAACGATACAGGAGAGGAAGCAGAAGATCCTAGAACTGACCAACAAGATGATGGAACTGCTGACGGGAGAGGTGAGCGCTGCTGGGAAATAATACCGTAACGCCGGTGAATAATGTGCGTAATGACTGTATCATTGTATGTCAGGATGTCCGCATAAAGGAGGAGGAGGATCTAGAAGATCACGCGGATGTGTACAAGGTTGTTATCACAGAAAATGACCAGTGTCTTATATCACAAGGTAAGAAGAGACACATATTTATTTATTATGCTTACTTGTATAGCGCCATCATATTCCGCAGAGTTTTACAGACATTGACTGTCCCATATAGGGCTCACAATCTACATTCCCTATCAGTATGTCTTTGGTGTGTGGGAGGAAACCGGAGTACCCAGAGGAAACCCATGCAAACACGGGGAGAACATACAAACTCCTTGCAGATGTTGCCCTTGGCAGGATTTGAACCCAGGACTCCAGCGCTGCATGGCTGCAGTGCTAAGCACTGAGCCACCGTGCTGCACATATATATTAGTCTTGGTGATGTGTGCAAAGACTGGCACTGACAGCCATGTTAAAGCCCTCGTACAGTCATGTGCGGTGCAAGCACACGTGTGCCACGACATAACACATGACAGATGCCAAAGGAGCGTCATTTGAGCATATGTTAGACTGGTATATAAGTATACCCTATTCTAGTATTGCATATTATCCATAAGCATTCTGCAAAAAAAAGTGTACTTTTTTTTTTTTTTCTGACAAAAGGCTCAAACATGATGTGAACAGAACCTTACCTTACACCATCACTCTGGAGAGAGTTTCTTCTGCTGGGACACCTCTTAGTTCAGCTTTCCTAAGTCTGCGTTGTCTACACAGACTCCCCAGTATTCACTCTTCAAACCCATACAGGGATCTGAGCCTCACTGCAAGGAAGCTGCCAACATAGAATTGAAGATGATGGGAGATATAGATAGATATACAGCCTACATACATGTGTAGGATATAGATAGATATACAGCATACATACATGTGCATGATATAGATAGATATACAGCCTACATACATGTGTATGATATAGATATACAGCCTACATACATGTGTATGATAGATAGATAGATAGATAGATAGATAGATAGATAGATAGATAGATAGATAGATAGATATACAGCATACATACATGTGTATGATATAGGTAGATATACAGAATATATACATGTGTAGGATATAGATAGCTATACAGCTTACATACATGTGTAGGATATAGATAGATATACAGCAGGTTCCATCACTGTGTGTTTGTGTCTCCCACAGATGGAGGAAATCCACCGGAGACGTGCCCCGATCCTCTGTATTCCCAGGACTCCCCAGAGGAAAAGTACAATGTCCCAGAGAATCACCAGGTAGACAAAGCTGAGCCCCCATACTACATCTATAGAGGGGGGTGAGGACCATTTTGGTCCTGCGATCATAGAGGTTGTCATAGATTTTGGTGGCTTCTTATGTTGATCTATTAGATGTCCGAGTTCTCTGCTGTCTTGTACTGAATTATCACATGTGTAATATCAGGGTGAAGATGTGATTCGTATTAAAGTGGAGGAGGATGATGATGAAGAAGAAGAGAGGATGATGGAAGATGAGCTGTGTGTGAAGGAAGAAATTCCCATAGGTATCACCCCAGGTGTGTAATAATAGTTCTAGAACGTGAATTGAGAGGTCTCTTAAGTTTTGGTTACAGCTCTGCACTACATCAGCCCCTTAACAATTAGGTCTGTCTGAATCTTAAGGTCACGCGTTGTCGAAAAATAGCATTTGTTGCATTTTGCTGTTTGTTTTTTTTAAGGCAAAGCCAAGGCTGGGTGTACTAGAGGGGAGAAGTATAAGGCCTCGTTCACACGGGGCACGGGACCGCGTATTTTGGTCCGGATTCTGATGCGGGAAGCTGCGTCAGTATAGGACTAAAATGCGCCTGTCGCGGCATCCGACAGTCGTGGCTTCCCACTCCGGAATAGGCTCAAATGAATAGGCCTAGTCCGGAGGGTGCTGTCGCAAAGCGGACATCGGGGCTGAATCAGCCGCAGAATCTGCTGGAAGAAAAGGCAGCTCGCTTCTTTTTTCCGTGAGCCGGAACATACCACTCACGGGAAAAAAGGAAGCTAGCGGTCTACATAGACCTCCATTGTGAGGGGGCGGATTCTGAGGTGGATTCGGCGTCAGAATCTGGCCCCTCTTGCCCCATGTGAACAATCCCTAATGGCTTCCAATATATTTCCCATTCCCGTTGTAGCCACTCTTGGCTCTGGCTCAAAAAACATGAATACTAGCTTTCTGCAGTGTGTCTCTTCAACCACAAGGGTTGTCTGGGCTAAACATATTGATGACCTATCCATATTAGGTTGGTAGGGATGCAATATCTGGTATATCCGCTGATGGGCTATTCTCAGCAGTTGTTCTCAAAGATTGGATTTTTAAATATTTTTTTTAATAAAACTTGTCCCACCAACCTCATTGAAGTTATGTACACTACATGGGTACACTACTCAGATACCACTTAAATTGAATTTTCGCATAGGTGCCCAAATGAAAAATTTCTAGTAAACGTCAGGTGGACAAATGACGGGAATTGGGGTAATGTAAGTTAAGGAATCACCCGTGCTTGTGGTTGTAGTCTCAGATAACATGTTTCAAGGCTTTCTGGTGGTGGCTCTGTGCGGGAATTTTTGCCTACATTACCACATGAAAAATCTAGAATTGCAGGCAGATTTTTGTGCCAAAGTCAAAATGTGAAAGAATTGGGCAATATAAAATGATTTTTGATCAAAAACTACCTGTGTGTTTACAGGTCAATAGGAATGTTATGTATCTACTTTGCTATTTAAAATAATTTTTAATCCTCATAGAAAATCCCAATAAGAACCCTGAGGGCAACGTCATACTAACGATAAATAAAGGAGAAGAAGATGAAGATACACAGCACTCTTCTGAAGAAAACTTCATTACTGTAAATGTTCATCCAGGACTTCACAGTCCAGATCTATCATGTCATACTTCTAACCATGAGGACTCTTCTCCTGACCACAGTGTTACCCCAAGTACAGGCCAGAAAGGGGGTAAGAAGTTTCAGTGTGGAGAATGTGGAAAACAGTTTACAAGAGGATTACGTCTTAAAAGACACAGTAGAATTCACACAGGAGAGAAGCCATATTCATGTTCAGAATGCGGCAAATGCTTTACACATAAATCAAATCTAGTTAGACATGAGAAAAGTCATACAAGAGAGAAGCCATTTTCATGTTCAGAATGTGGGAAATGTTTTTCACGCAAATCCCATCTTGTCACACATAAGACAGTCCATACGGGCGAGAAGGCGTTTTCCTGTTCGGAATGTGGGAAATGTTTTGCAGATAAATCAAACCTTCTTGTGCATGGGAGAATTCACACAGGAGAGAAGCCATATTCATGCTCGGAATGCGACAAATGTTTTACATATAAATCCGATCTTGTTAGACATATGAGAACGCACACAGGAGAGAAGCCACATCCATGTTCAGAATGTGGGAAATGTTTTGCAAATAAAACAGACCTTGTTTTACATGAGAAAATTCACACGGGGGAAACGCCGTATTCCTGTTCAGAATGCGAGAAATCTTTTAGATGTAAGTCATATCTTGTAAGGCATGTGAGAATGCACACGGGGGAGAAACCATATCCATGTTTAGTATGTGGGAAATGTTTTGCAAATAAATCAAAACTTGTTCTGCATGGGAGAACACACACAGGAGAGAAGCCATATTCATGCTTGGAATGTAAGAAGTGTTTTTCATATAAATCCGATCTAGTTAGACATGCGAGAATACATACTGGCAAGAAGATGGCAGTGTGATCTTTTCAGATCTATGAAATTCTGTTACAACTTTAGGTGGATCTAAGATAATCCTATATACTAGGATCCTCAGATATGGTTCTTCATTAATAGGTTCTTCATCTCACACCTTCTTCTGGCAGAAGTGATGACTACCAACAGGCTAGTGTCCAGATTAATCTTAGATCTGACTGCTATGGTGAGGCCATTAAGAACATATTGAGATCCCATATTGGGATACATTAGAGATTCTTAATGCCAACCCCTGGACTTTCATGGTACTGGATGTAAGCCCCTTGTCCTACTCAACATGTGAGCAATGCTAGGGTGAGAAGGACCTGGGTATGATTCTCCACTGGGGTTGAGCCGATCTTGACTTTTCAGGATCGATTTTGAAATCCGATTTCCGATCATTTTTCATTCGAACCCGATCTCGATCCCAATTCAGATCCCAATGCAAGTCAATGGGATTTTTTTTACTAATCGGAGATCGGATTTTAAAAACAATCCTATTCACTATACAGCATGGAATCTAACAATTGAACGCTTTAATTGTTAGAATCCACGCTGTGTAGTGATTTTTTTTTTTTTTTTTTTTTAATCCCTAAGTAGCCAGAGGATTTTTTATTAATCCTCTGGCTACTTAGTCCCCCCTGGTGTCCACTTACCTGCAGAGACGGCTGGTCCGGTGCCCGGTGTTCTCGTTCTTCTTCGCCTCGCTGCCCCCGCCTCCCAGGTTAGGAGAGTGTGGGCGGGTACTGGGAGGGGAGACGTCACGTCTCCCCGCCCTGTACCCACCCACACTCTCCTAAGCCACAAGCCCTGCCTTCTTCCTAGCTCTTTAACACTAACCTGGGAGGCGGGGGCAGCGAGGCGAAGAAGAACAAGAACAACGGGCACCGGACCAGCCATCTCTGCAGGTAAGTAGCTACTAGAGATGTTAGCTAGTCTCCCATTAGAATGAATGGACGCAGCCGGCGTGCAGGGGGTTAAGGCTGTGTGCCAGCTGCTTCCATTCATTCCTATGGAACCGCAGCGGAGCCATCACATTGAGTATACAATACTCAGTGTGAAGGCTAACATTGTTAGCTTTTCCCACAATGCTTGGCCAGTAGCAAAGCATTGTGGGAAATAATCACCAATCTCGATCCCACCTAAAAAGATCGTGTTCGGAATTCTGATCGCACAACCCTATTTTCCACACCAAAAAAAAAAAAGAAGGTTCCTAGACATACTGATAGGTTCTCTACTGACCTATAGCATCATTGTGGTCAGAACAAGAACTAGATTGTTGTGCTTTCCTGATTTGTGACAGGACCAATATTCTCCATATAGGTATAAATACAGAGGCAACCTTTCTGTCACTGTGGACACGCTCCTTACATTGGTTACCTCACAAGTTTTGGAGGTAGTGATGTATTACATGTTTGCTGTCAAATAAATGCTATCTATTGAAAATTCTGAGTATGGATGGAGTGACTTGTTGTGTGGTATATTATTTCTTTCTCGCCTATATCACTTGGGGACACTAGGAAGCTGACACTAAGAATAAAAAAAAAATGGCGGCTCCGCCTCTGGTCTCCTGTTTTTCTTCTCCACTGGGGGTGCTGCGCTGTCGGTTGTCTCCCCTTTCGTATAGCTCCATCCGCGCTTAGGGGTAGGTGCTTCACCGCCAGCAACTTCTTATGTTTAGTCCCAGGCTTCGGCTAGACCACAGCTAGGCCTGAGGCACCATCCATGGATGAGGTGCTGCACTACCGACCATGACCTAATTCAGTCGGGACTAGGCCAACTCCTTCCTTTTATTTTCCTGGGCTTCCTAGCCCTTCCTGGGCCTTTATTGGGCATGGGGGAAGACTTTTAGCCTTCCACCAATACCCTTGACATGGATATCTTGAACCTCTTGACCCATTTTTTTCCTCAGGGAGTACTTTATTCTCAATGGGGAATAAGTGAAAGAGTTTCAAGAACAATTCGGGTCACACTATCAAAAGTGCTCTCAATGTGCACTTCACCTTACAACCGTGAAACAAGGGAGGGGGAATGGAACCAATGGCCTCCCCTAGTGAAGTTGGAAATGGTCCAGTGTGTAGGAACTGGAGGAGGTAGATGAGTCCTGCCTGGTCTTGAAACTGTGCCTGCCTTGTACCTGTGAGGTGCTGTCAGTACTAGAAAGCATTGGGCCTTGCTGTGTTTTTGGACTGTGGCCTCTGAAGCTCAAAAACATTTATCCAGTGAGCCAAGACAGCTACTGTATGGTCCTCTGCTCATAATTGATGCTTCATGTATTGAGGATAGTGTGCACCTTTTCCCACATGGCCATTTACAAGGAGAGGTCCACATGACCATCAAGCAGGGACACCTTTCCTTGAGAAATAATGGCGGCTAAGTATTATCTATAGAGACTATGTGTGGCCATCGGCTGGTGAAGTACAATGGATTCCACCAAGTGGCATGGCAGCCAGAGCACTTGGGCTAAGGCCACATGTAACGGGCTACAGCCAAAAAGCACTGTGGAAAAAAATGTATCCCTATAACTATTGTTCACATTTCTGACTTATGTTGCTATGAGATGTATTGAGATAAAACAAAGATGTGTTGGCATATCCACCATTTACACCAACTGAAGGCTGACCACGAGTGCACAACCTTATATAGCTGATATGACATCAAAACTGTAAGGTCACCTGCCACTGTCAGATATTGCTATCATGTGATGTGTGAGGCACTGTACACATGACAGGTCTGCTCTGTATTTCCAGGTCTAACGTGGCGAAAGCCATTTTCTTGTAGCGCAGCCAATTCTGTTTGTGCAAAGTGAATCGCAATACACTGTCTACCAATAAGTATATGGACACCTGTGGTTGAATAGAAAAACAACATTTATTCCCATACAATAGTTGGTAGACCCCAGCAGATGTTTCCTTACGGATGGTATTGAGCGACACAATACTCCTGGATACCTGGTGACACTCCTGGTGTATGTGAGCCATCGGTTGGCTGCGGTTTCTCTGGCCAGCACTCGTCGGTCTCTAACTCCCAGTTTTGGAGGTCTACCGATTTGGGGCACATTCCAACAATCACTGTTCACCTTCCACTTCGGAATCACATAGGCCACTGTCGATTTTAATATCTGAGTTTTAAGGACATGCCCAGTTGTCAATTTATTGATATGTTACCAGGAGGAATAGCTGAGGAAATCACAAGTTATAAAACAAGCTCTTCAAAAATTATAAGAATTCTGAGTATATATTAACAAATACGTCTCAGGAGAAGGGGACATGTCCTCTTTAAGACTACCTGCTACTTCTGTACTCCCCATTATTGCACCCCTGCAGGTAACAATTCTACATTTTTTGGAGTTTTCTTATCAACCTTTAGTCCATGTGCAGATTGCTCATTCACATCTCTGCATGCAGCTATAAGCAGCTTTAGCTCTGAGTCATATGGATGATGTATAGCGATCTCTAGTGCTGATTCACTTCCAGCACAAGCTTGAGCTATTGTGACTCATGATAACCCAGGGCTCGGCACTGAATCACGTAGGATCATGTAGGAGGTGACCCCCAGAGGTGAGCAGCCAACATCAGCTCTGACTCCATCAGACTTGCCCCGGCTTGTGATCTCTCTCACAGATCTCCACAGAATAGGACAAGATATTTATCTAATGTCTTCAAGAAATAACTGTTTTCTCCTCCGCAACTTGCATAAGTTATCAAGCGTCTATACATCTTTTTACTCCTCGGGCGTTAAGTATATTAGGATAATCAGCATGGCCGTTTTACTACTGGCAACATCCCACACATTTCCTGCGATTCATCGTATCATATTCTATAGTAAAACTGTCTGGAGAAAGAAGTGGTGCGAGCTCCGTAGTAATAATACTCTGTTAGTAATAATGTCCTCCATAGCTGCACCAGTAGTAATAGCGGCCCCACAAATACAACCCCAATTCCAAAAAAGTTGGGATGTTGTATAAAATGTAAAGAAAACAAGAATACAATGATTCTCATCTAAGTATATCTTTCTCATATCGGAAGTAGAAATTTACATAAGAGAACATAGAACGCCTCCTGCTGATAAGCATTTGGGTAAGCACTGCATTTGCTGTATGTTCTGTTGTGAAACTTTCACCTTCCAATATGTGTTCTGTGTTCTTGTTAGGATAGCAGATTCAATACTGAGAACCAGTACTAGATACACTGATCAAAATGGTAAATACGGTGCTGAGTATCCAGCAGTCCCCCGGGCTTCACCAACTCCAACCCCACGGTAGTGCTCACCAGAACCCCAGATGGTGGGGATGGACTTGGCGGCAATGCTAAGGAGAGCGGTACGGGTCGATAAGTGCCAAACACACAGCACACCACAAATCACAGCAGAAACTGGAAACTCTTGAAGAAACCAGATCCAAGGTCCAAGAAACCAGAAGAAAGCGGCGGACAGTGGTCAGCAGGTGGCAGCAGAGAGTCAAAGCGTAGTCGTTCAGTCCGAGTTGTCAACAATAGGGCAGTGCAGTACAGAGGGTCATCCAAAGGGAAGGTCAGGCAGGCGAGTCGGTAACAGGAGAGGCAGAGCAGTACAAAATGGGTTCAGGAAGCAGAGGTGTACAGGCAAGACGGGGTCATAAACAGGAGCAGGCACAGTACACAAATCAGGAGGCAAGGTCAGAGGTCAAGGCAAGGGGTCACAGGCACATGCAATCAGATACAGGAGGAAACACTGAATAGCCAGTGGCGGTCCAGAGCTAGAGCCCACCCTTAAATAGGCTCTGGCCCACCGCTAGGCCCGAAAAAACAGAAGTTCCCTGTCCGGCTCAGGAGCAGACCGGCAACTCTCGCACATCCAGAAGGAGGGGACTCGGGAGCGCGGAGAGGAGAAGGCCGGCAATCTCCACACAGCGTTCCAGAGGATCCGGCACTACTTCTAACAACAGTTCTGTTGTATAGCTTTCACCTTCCGATATGTGTTCTGCTGTGTAAATTTCACCTTTTGAGGGCGGGTTCACATCTGCGCCCGGTCTCTGCTTTTAGGTTTCCATCTTTTGCTGAGGGAAACTGGACAGGAGACGGAAATCCGGCAGTCAGTTTTCAAACCCATTCAGATATTCAGGACTTTGTGTCCAGTTTAAAAAAGAAAAAACAAAAAACCCAGTTTCGCCGCGGAGAGGCAGAAGACGCACACGGGCGTTCACTTTGCAAACCCATACAATTGAATGGGTTTGAAAACTGACCACCGGGTTTCCGTCACCTGTCCAGTTTCTCTCGGCAGAAGATGGAAACCCAAAGGCGGAGACCGGGCGCAGGTGTGAACAAGCACAACGCCGTCCATTCTACAGTAGTTGTGCTGTGTTTTGCAGCTGTGCCCCATTCACTTTAATGGGACAAAACCACAAACAGGACAAGCGATTGCTGGTGTGGCCTGTGACATGGAAGTAGCACTCACTGAGCACAGCTGCTGGTCCATGGGGATCCCACATGTTAGACCCACCTTGATCTTCACTTGATAAGCCTTCATTGATGACTGCACATATGGTTCCAGGAGCAGAGTCTATTTGTTATTTTTTGCTCGGGGGTGTGTATTAAGGTCTACTTGAAGTATTAGCACATAAACATGGACAGATGGATGTAATTCTTAGGAAGCTGCTGAGGACCTCAGTGAACACTTCCATAATCCAGAGGGACTTGGATATATTTTGAGATGCAAACTCTTGTGTAGATAATAAAACCAAAAATAATAGTAATAAGGAAAATCCAGAGTCCAATCACTGTTATGTAATGAGGTTTATTTATTTTATTGACTTTGTGACCTGCTAACCCTCATATCATGGGGATTCTGAAGTCAACATTTTAGAAGAATGTCTAAGGCCTCAATCACATCTTTGTCGGTAACCCATTCAGGAGAGTCCGCATGGGAACCCCCCCGAATGGACTATAATAATAATAATAATAAATATTATTTATATAGCACCAACATATTCCGCAGCGCTGTACAATTTGTAGGGTTCAAGTACAGACAGGAAGATACATTACAAAGAAAGTCATTTCACACAATGGGACTGAGGGCCCTGCTCGCAAGAGCTTACAATCTATGAGGTAGAGGGGGTGACACAAGAGGTAGCAGGGGCGGCATTGCTTATACAGGGGTCAGACACTTTTGTAATAGAGGTGACTGTCATTACACAAACATAAGACTTTATGAGCCGTCGACAGTCGTGTTCTTTAACATGTGGATGGTGCTTGGACCTATGGAGTTATCCTGAGATGACATCATATCATGTGGGGAAATGTGGGAGCGGGGACAGAGGAGGGTTAAGGGTTTACGTTAGATTGTGATCGGCTTGTCTGAAAAGATGCGTCTTTAGTTTGCGTTTGAAACTGTAGAAATTGGGAGTTAATCTGATTGTCCGGGGTAGAGCATTCCAGAGAAGTGGTGCAGCTCGGGAGAAGTCTTGTATACGAGCGGGGGAGGTTCTGATAATAGAGGATGTAAGTGTTAGGTCATTGAGTGAACGGAGAACACGGGTTGGGCGGTAGACAGAGATGAGGGAGGAAATGTAGGGAGGTGCGGCATTATGGAGAGCCTTGTGGATGAGGGAGATAACTTTATATTTTATTCTATATTGAATGGGCAGCCAATGTAGCGACTGGCACAGACCAAAGGCATCGCTGTAGCGTCTAGCCTGATAGATGAGCCTGGCCGCTGCATTCAGAATAGATTGTAGAGGAGAGAGTTTAGTGAGGGGAAGACCGATTAGTAAGTAGTTACAGTAGTCAAGGCGAGAATGAATCAGAGAGACATTAAGTGTCTTTAGTGTATCTCTGGTAAGGAAAGGGCGTATTCTGGAAATGTTTTTGAGGTGGAGGTGACATGAACGTGCAAGTGATTCAACATGAGGGGTGAAGGAAAGGTCTGTGTCAAACATGACCCCAAGGCAGCGGCCCTGCTGCCTAGGAGTTATAGTAAGGCCTGAGACTGCAATGGATATATCAGGGACAGATCTGTTAGATGGTGGAAACAGTAGTAGTTCAGTCTTGGAGAGATTTAGTTTCAGATAGAGTGAGGACATGATATTAGAGACAGCAGAGAGACAGTCGCTGGTGTTCTGTATGAGTGCAGGGGTGATGTCACGGGAAGATGTGTATAATTGGGTGTTATCAGAATAAAGATGGTACCTGAAGCCAAATCTGGTGATGGTTTGTCCAATGGGGGCTGTGTAGAGAGAAAAGAGCAGGGGGCCTAGGACCAAGCCCTGAGGAACCCCAACAGCAAGGGAAAGAGGGGAGGAAACAGAGCCCGCAAATGATACACTGAAAGTGCGGTCTGAGAGATAAGAGGAGAACCAGGAGAGCGCAGTGTCATTGAGGCCGACTGAGCGGAGCATAGTGAGGAGGAGATGATGGTCAACAGTGTCAAAAGCTGCAGAGAGGTCCAGAAGAATAAGAAGAGAGAAGTCACCATTGGATTTAGCCGTCAGGAGATCATTGGAGACTTTTGTGAGGGCCGTTTCAGTAGAGTGCAGAGCGCGGAATCCAGATTGTAAGGGGTCAAGCAGAGAGTTAACAGAGAGATAGCGGATTAAACGAGAATAGACCAGGTGTTCCAAAAGTTTAGAGATGAAGGGGAGGTTAGAGATGGGTCGATAGTTAGCAGCACAGGATGGGTCCAGGGAGGGTTTTTTCAATAGTGGGGGGGACTACCGAACGCATTGGCAAGCGGTGTGCAGTGAAAGCACATCGGGGTCCCCAAGTGGACTTGAAGGATGGAACTTACAACGCAGGTGTGAACCTAGCGTAAGGATTTTATAGAGGAGAGTTCCTGGGAAGGAAGCTCCCCACACATATTCTGATGCTCTCTTTATTGTCCCCACACAGTATATTCTCCCATAAGAGGCTCCAAACAATACGATGTCTCCTCGATGGTTCTCATACAGTATAATGCACTCACATGGTATAATATCCCCTTTAGAATCCACATGCATGTTACAATGGCACACACAAAGTATAGTGGTCTCAGATCCTACATAGTACGGGCCCAAGGAGTGAGCAGCGAGTTTGTTTCTCAATACTCGCTGCTCTTAGGACTTCCCCCTCCTTCTCTAATCTGCTACATCAGAGCAACGCCAGTACCAAAAGCAGCAAGGGAACTGGGAGTCCTAAGAGCGGTGAGTATTGAGAAGCGTACTCACAGCCCCATCCCCGTGCCCCCACCGGTAACCAATTATTATTATTGTTTATTTATATAAAAAATCTTGCTCAGGTATATTCACACATAGCAGATTTGTTGCAGAAATTCCTGTGATTTTTCCATTCATCTGAATGGGGCTTGCAGAAATCCATGTGCATACTGCAGAAATAACTCCATTCAGAAAATGAAACAGATATGGGGTTGCAGATATTACTGCAATAAAGCTGCTGCATGTGAATACGTACTTAGGGCCTGCCAATAGTATGTACAAAAAGGGAAACATTCAATAACATGCAAATAAGGTCTTGGAAATAGTGGGAAGGATATTAGGAAAATGCTGAAATTATTACACACCCAAAATGATTCAATAGGGAAGCTAAAAAGTTCCCTAATAAATGTGTATGAGTAGTGCTCTATATGATATGTGGATTTGATGTGCACCTGGTGATACTAGGGATTTCCTTCCTTTAACCTTTCATAATCTGACTCATAGTGATGACAGGTATTGTATATATTTCATGTATCAGCCTGTAGTCAGTACGCTACACGTCCTCACTATTGGCTTCATATCCTCGAACTACACGTTATACTTTCACTTACGTAGAATATCTCATTTATCTAAAGGTGTTGTCCAGGACTAGATATTAGTGGTCTATGGGCCACAGTGGAAATCTATGGCAGGTAGGAACTGGAGTAGATATCTATTGTAACTCACACCAGAAAACGGCCATGAATTATAATGAACCTGTCGATCCCCGCACATATTTGCACAATGTGGCGAGCGGCGGATCAGGGTTGGAGGTGCACGTTCGGGACAAGTAAGGGCCTTCCGCCAAATTTACTCCTCAATATCATCTCTCTAAGTTTTGTTAGTTGCAAACAGGGAATCATGAATTTTCATTCTTGTAGCTTGTGATCTTGAACTATAAGCCAAACTTACAAATGTTACTCACTACTTGCACTCTGTAAATTCATCATATACCTCAGTAAAAAAAAAAGTGGAGTATCTATGTTCTTCATTGCCATTTGGTGGCTTTGGGTGATTTGTGGGCGGCAGCTCAGGAGGAGATAGGTTGGTCACAGCAACGTATTGGCCACAGAGGAGTGCGTGTTGGCTACAGAAGAGTAGCCATATTACCAGCATCTCATTGCTGCTGAGTGATCACAGTGCCTGGCAGCTGATCGGTGGGGTGCCAGGTATCGGATCCCTACTGATCTAATATTGATGACCTATCCTAAAGAAAAACCATCAAAATCTAGCGTTAGATAATCCCTTTAAAGTAAAACAGGTATGCTGCAAATCACTCTTATCTCTTGTTTCTTGGATAGAGATAAGTGTCATATCGCTGTGGGCTGAAGTACTGGGATCTGCAGTGATCAGAAGACAAGCCTGACAGGTTCCCTGAATCCTCTTGAGAAAAGGAGCTCTTATATGCATTCATGCCAGCACTCCATTCACTTCTGGGGGTCTTCCAGAGATTGCTGTCCTCTGCTCCATACAAGTCAATGTAGTGGTGGCCATTTATGTGTACCAGTGCTCTATTCACATGGAACATCAGGGTAAAACAGCAGGTCACCCGAACATTCACCTGATGGGCAGGGCCGATGGTCCCATGGCATGTCCAGGGGAAGTCGTGAAGCTACATACACATGCCTATTTTACTAAGGGCGGGTTTACATCTGCGACCGGTCTCCGATTTAGCCAATCCGGCCAGTTTCCATCTTCTGCCCTGCAAAACTGGACAGGGGACAGAAACCCGGCGGTCAGTTTTCAAACCCATTCATTTGAATGGGCTTGCAGAGGTGACCGCCCATGTGTGTCTTCTGCCTGTCCGCAGGGAAAACGTTTTTTTTAGCTGGACACAAAGTCGGACATGCAGGACTTTGTGTCCGGTTAAAAAAAAATAGTTTCCCTGCGGACAGGCAGAAGACGCAGAAGTGAATGGGTTTGAAAGCTGACCGCTGGATTTCCGTCTCCTGTCCAGTTTCGCAGAAACCGGACAGATTGGCTAAACTGGAGACTGGGCGCAGATATGAACCCGCTTTCACTTAAAAGTTGGCACATAGGGGCATAGACATGTTATAAATGGAGTCTCCCTCTTTGTGTGGTAAAATGGAGTCATATATGTATTATACAAATGGCTGCCGTGTCTTGCCCTGGCACATTGTGTTTGCTAGGGGTGTCTCGAGCCGGATTGATGGCGGTCTGGCGCTCACTGTCACCCCCAGTGTAAGATGTTGTCTCTTGTGACCGCTTTAATTCCATCTTCAGCTTTCCTGTTGGTCTGGCGTACAGTCATAGAAGGGTTAATGGGGACATTGGGTAATGTAGAGCCTAATGATGGTATATTCAGGGGTCAGACTTCAGCCATGTGAACATTGGGGAGCGCTATCAAAATAATGCACAATATCTGATCTTTTTGCAACTAGAACTTGGGGTCACAATGCAACTCCATTAGTAAAGTAGTCACAAGGCGACCGGGCCACATAAGTCACCAGATAACCCCAGCCAGAAGTGGAGCTACAGCAACCAATCAGAATCCAGCTCTCATTGTGCTATAGCGCTTTGCAGAATAGAAGCAGCGATCTGATTGGATGCTATGGGCAACTGCTCTGTACAGTAGGGGAGAGTAAGTTTGCGCCCCCTCTCCTATTACATTGGGGGACACGTCCTCGCCTCAGTTGCGCAGCTAGTAGTAGTGGACTCTGTGGGCTGCCAGCAGGGGGCGCTCCGGTTACGCTGTGTGCGCTTGGGGGTGGTGACACGAGCCTGGGCCGGCTCCCTCCTCCTGGAGACTATAGTCAGGATCTGTGCGGCGTGAGGAGAAGCAGTTTGGAGAGGACTGTGTGAGGATGGACACGTTACCTGGGCTCTGCCTGCTGCTGCTGCTCGGGGTCTGCTCACTGGCCTTAGCGGTAAGAAACTGACCCGACTCACTGACCCCCAATACTAAAGTTATAGGGGAGAGAGGAGGGGGAGGCTGGGCTGGGGGCAATGGAGGGAAAGCTGACAATAGGTGAGCGGGGCTGTGCAGGATACACGGCATGTGGCATCACAGTGGAGGAATACGTGCTAGTACCTGTGTGCGCCACACGAGGGACTACTACCCCCCAGTATATACCTGTGCATAGCCTACTACTACTCCCAGTATATACCTGTGCATAGCCTATAGGTGCGACTACTACTCCCAGTATATACCTGTGTATAGCATACTACTACCCCCCAGTATATACCTGTGCATAGCCTACTACTACTCCCAGTATATACCTGTGCATAGCCTACTACTACTCCCAGTATATACCTGTGCATAGCCTACTACTACTCCCAGTATATACCTGTGCATAGCCTACTACTACTCCCAGTATATACCTGTGCATAGCCTACTACTACTCCCAGTATATACCTGTGCATAGCCTACTACTACTCCCAGTATATACCTGTGCATAGCCTACTACTACTCCCAGTATATACCTGTGCATAGCCTACTACTACTCCCAGTATATACCTGTGCATAGCCTACTACTACTCCCAGTATATACCTGTGCATAGCCTACTACTACTCCCAGTATATACCTGTGCATAGCCTACTACTACTCCCAGTATATACCTGTGCATAGCCTACTACTACTCCCAGTATATACCTGTGCATAGCCTACTACTACTCCCAGTATATACCTGTGCATAGCCTACTACTACTCCCAGTATATACCTGTGCATAGCCTACTACTACTCCCAGTATATACCTGTGCATAGCCTACTACTACTCCCAGTATATACCTGTGCATAGCCTACTACTACTCCCAGTATATACCTGTGCATAGCCTACTACTACTCCCAGTATATACCTGTGCATAGCCTACTACTACTCCCAGTATATACCTGTGCATAGCCTACTACTACTCCCAGTATATACCTGTGCATAGCCTACTACTACTCCCAGTATATACCTGTGCATAGCCTACTACTACTCCCAGTATATACCTGTGCATAGCCTACTACTACTCCCAGTATATACCTGTGCATAGCCTACTACTACTCCCAGTATATACCTGTGCATAGCCTACTACTACTCCCAGTATATACCTGTGCATAGCCTACTACTACTCCCAGTATATACCTGTGCATAGCCTACTACTACTCCCAGTATATACCTGTGCATAGCCTACTACTACTCCCAGTATATACCTGTGCATAGCCTACTACTACTCCCAGTATATACCTGTGCATAGCCTACTACTACTCCCAGTATATACCTGTGCATAGCCTACTACTACTCCCAGTATATACCTGTGCATAGCCTACTACTACTCCCAGTATATACCTGTGCATAGCCTACTACTACTCCCAGTATACCTGTGCATAGCCTACTACTACTCCCAGTATATACCTGCGCATAGCCTACTACTACTCCCAGTATATACCTGCGCATAGCCTATAGGTGCGACTACTACTCCCAGTATACCTGCGCATAGCCTATAGGTGTGACTACTACTCCCAGTATACCTGCGCATAGCCTATAGGTGTGACTACTACTCCCAGTGTACCTGCGCATAGCCTATAGGTGTGACTACTACTCCCAGTGTACCTGCGCATAGCCTATAGGTGTGACTACTACTCCCAGTGTACCTGCGCATAGCCTATAGGTGTGACTACTACTCCCAGTATATCTGTACATAGCCTATAGGTGCGACTACTACTCCCAGTATACCTGTGCATACCCTACTACTACTCCCAGTATACCTGTGCATACCCTACTACTACTCCCAGTATACCTGTGTATAGCCTACTACTCCCAGTATATACCTGTGTATAGCCTATAGGTGTGACTACTACCCCCCAGTATACCTGTGTATAGCCTACTACTACTCCCAGTATATACCTGTGTATAGCCTATAGGTGTGACTACTACTCCCAGTATACCTGTGCATAGCCTATAGGTGTGACTACTACTCCCAGTATACACCTGTGTATAGCCTATAGGTGTGACTACTACTCCCAGTATATACCTGTGCATAGCCTATAGGTGTGACTACTACTCCCAGTATATCTGTACATAGCCTATAGGTGCGACTACTACTCCCAGTATACCTGTGCATAGCCTATAGGTGTAACTACTACTCCCAGTATACCTGTGCATAGCCTATAGGTGTGACTCCTACCCCCCAGTATACCTGCGCATAGCCTATAGGTGTGACTCCTACCCCCCAGTATACCTGCACATAGCCTATAGGTGTGACTCCTACCCCCCAGTATACCTGTGCATAGCCTATAGGTGTGACTCCTACCCCCCAGTATACCTGTGAATACCCTACAGGTGCGACTACTGCCCCCAGTACACCTGTGCGTACACTACAGGTGCGACTTCTACCCCCAATATACTTTGTACTTACCCCACAGCAGTGTACTACTATCCCCAGTATACTTTATATTTACCCCACAGGTGTGACTATTGCCCCCATATACCTTGTGCATTTCATACAGGAGTGACTACTACCCCCAATATACCTGTGCTTACCCTGCGGATGTGACTACTACCCCTAATATACCTGTGCCTACCCTGTAGTTGTGAATACTAATATACTGGTTGTACTACAGGTGTTTATTGATATAATGTATCGCCATACTGGAAGATGATTTACTGCATACATGTGAATACTATGTCTATGTAAGTTTGCTTGTACTATTGTTCAGAATGTTATTGCACTATAGGTGACAGTTACTATAGTGTAGACTAGGCCAGGTGTGCATGTTATTGTTGTATAGATCAGCACTATAGCTGTGACTTGTTATGGTAGCGGTGTGTTTACCTGTGCTATAGATGAGCATTTTATTGTAAGCAAGTATTTTCTTGTACTATATGTCATTTGTTTCTGTCTGTTATCATGGTAGCGGTGTGTTTACTTGTGCTATAGGTGAGTGTGTTGTTGCTGTAGTATAGTTCAGTATATTATGACTCTATAGCTGTGATTTGGTTCTGTTATCATGATAGCGGTGTGTGCTATAGGTGTGCACGATACCGCAGGCGTATACTACTCCCAGGTGCACGATACCGCAGGCGTATACTACTCCCAGGTGCACGATACCGCAGGCGTATACTACCCCCAGGTGCACGATACCGCAGGCGTATACTATACCCGGGTAAGGGCCTCACCGCTATAACCCATGAGCTGCAAGGATCTGTTAACAAAACGTACCAAAAAAGTGGCGCAATATGTATTGATGGGATGCCTATACAACAATTTTGGGATGTGGCTGGACTGACTAGTAGATGACGCTTACACCAAGTTTATCACCATTGTGGGTCACGTGACCAGAATTTGCAAGGTCACTGTGACTTTAAGGTTGTGACTTAGATATTACTTGTCGCTTTGACACCCTTAGCCCAAAAGCAAAACCATTGGATTTAAGGAGAGGGTAGAAAGGAGTGTTCTCTTCTTGGAAAGTGTTTTTACCACTTTCTTCTGGCAATGTCTAATGTGGACAAGAGTTTGTTCCTTGGGTCAACCAGATATAATTTTTGGGGCCCATCAACCCCTAGGAAATATACCATTGTACCATTCAAATTTGGGTGTCTTCTACTAGACCATTATTGTGTTGGAGCCGGGGCCCACCAGAGGATCCTCGAATAAGGGGGTGAGTCTGACGCTGCTTCCTTCTGGCATCTAGTCATAGTGATGACATCATTGCACTGACATCACCAACGTGCTGATGTATTGGCTACTGGTCCTGAGACAGACAGGAGTCTGGAAAAGTTGGATGACAAGTCATTTGGGAGTTGAAATAGCGTTGCAGTCTTAGGTTATGTTCACACAAGCGGAATCTGTCTCACTCCTCCCAACTCTCCAAGGAGCAGATTTTTCCTCTGGCTGATTTTTTTTAAAAAAAATTTCCAGCTAGAAAGGGGCGAAAAAACAGCCTAAAGGCCGGGTTCACACAGGGTTTTTTGGGCCGGAATCTGCGTCAGAATCCGGCTCAAAAATACCGCCTCCCATTGAAATGAATAGGAGCCGGTCATTCCGCTCGCGGGAAAAAAGAAGCGACCTGCCCTTTCTTCAGGCTGATTCCGCCTCACGACACCTCCGTCTCGACTAGGTCCATTCATTTTGGCCTAATCCGGAGTGTAGTGTCTACTGCAGCAGCATCCAGTCGTGGCTAGCCGGTTTTTGGACTGGAATCTGAGGCGGCCTGCGCGTTAAATTCCGTTCCGAAAAAGCCCATGTGAACCCGTCCTTACTGATCTTCAAGAGGATTCTGCGTTGCAAACACCATTGAAATGAATGGGAGCTGGGTAAACACCTGGATCATGATGCCATTCCTTCCCCAGGTTAAAAAAAAACACCTACTCCTGTCTCCCATTGCAATGAATGGGAAAGATGGGAGGTGTTTTTTTTTTTTTCTGCCTCAGAAAACTGTGAACATGTCCTTAGTTATTTCTTGCATTGCAGAGCCGAGTTATTCTTTATTCACTGCTACAGAGTTTGTTATGAATGAAAGCGGTCACCATCCTGGTGCAAGATGTCGTCATATCACACTTGCCTGTGGATTAGCTTGCACGGCTTCACCGTAGACCATTACGACCGGCGTTTTGTACGTTACGCTAAAGCTGAAATTCGTCAACCTTCAGTACAATGCACAGAATTAATAAAGTCACCATCTTCAAAATCGTGTTCTCGTGGTCTGCCCCAAAATCAGCAATATATAATCAAATATGAGGTGTAATACCAGACACGGCCCATGGGCAGGAGTGGTGCTGTTGTTGGTGATGGAACTAGAACGTAAGACGCTCTTATTTCTTGAACAGGGGGGATCCTGAGTGTGGGAGTGTAGACCCCTGGCCAGATGCTGTTGTATGTCATCTGTCATTGAGTAGTGGGATTAGCCGCATCTGCCGCCTTGTCCTGGTTCCTTGGTTTACTTCCTTCAGGATATTGACGTCGTTGCAGACTGATTTTCCTCTGTCGGCTCTGCTGTGTGTAGAGCGTATACAGTACCATGCATTTCTTCCAGTGGTGCACTATGAGACTCTATTAAAAACATGGTATGACCTATAGGGCTAGGTGTGGTGCCGCTCGGCGAATACTGTACTCGTGCCTCCTGGATGGTGTAGGACTGTATCTGGTGGTGTCTGTATATATCCATGTTCTGCTGGAGAGGGTGTATATAGAGGCTGCTATTATCTATGGCCACAGCTCACCTCTGTTGCAGGATGTTTACTCTCTCTAGTTCCTTACAAATCATGTCGTCTTGTTTGCTTTAGGGAATTTGGAGAAGGGGAAACTGCTTGTTCACAAGGATATAGCTCTGCATTAATATATTGGAAAACGTCTTATAATCGCCACTTGTAGGACCTGACACGTGCCAATAAGCAGGGGCGGATTTATCAAGACTGAGCCTTAAGGGAATCTATTAGGGTGATTTGGGCACTGAACCACCCATAGGTCCTTATGGGTTGGAGGTTTAGTGTCCCATATTGCCCTGTTATGTGCCCACAATCAAAATAAAATGGCTTTATACTCGCCTTGTTGCACTGGGGCAGTTCTTCACTGAATACAGAGGAATACACGTCAACGTCAGTCATCCTAAAACTTCATGTGATGGTTGGATCAAACCACAAATCTTGCGAACAGTCTGAGATACTCGTAGATACAGAATGCACTCCACAGACCCCTGCTGATAACATATTATGGATATGTAGCAGCCATAGTTCTTGGTTGAAGAAGCTCTGAATCACTTGTAGACCCCTTAGGGTAAGTTCACATGAGAGTTTTTTGGACCGGAATTTGAGGCGGAGGCCACATCAGATTCCAGTCCAAAAAACGACTAGCTGCGACTGGATTCTGCTGCAGTTCACCAGTATCCAGTCCGGATTAGGCCCAAATAGTCGGGAGGGAGGTGTCACGAGGTGGACATCTGTGGCTGAATCAGCCGCGGAATCCACCTGGAGAAAGGGAATGTCGCTGCTTTTTTACGTGACCGGGAACAAAACCGCTTACGGAGAAAGGTAATGACCGGTTCCCATTGATTTAAATTTTGAGCCAGATTCTGACACTGGTTCCACTTCAAAATCCGGCCCAAAAAAACTCAGTGTGAACACACTTGGTCAGATCCTTGACATCTGCCAAGGAGTCATGTCTCCAGAGTGATATCCACCTCCTTCTCAGGGTTCCTATATTGGCAGGACGTGTGGTGTGCCACAAAGGAATAAGATTAGAGATAAGCGAGTACTATTTGAAACGGCCGTTTCGAATAGTACTCGCTCATCTCTAAATAAGATGGATCAGTTTAGTTGGACTTTGGTTGAGCTCTCAGATTTCGGCAGATGGGTTGGGTTGGCCGGTAGGCAGTAAGAGTGTCTCTTTGGCCATAATTCTCTACTTGACCTTTTTTCTTGGCTCGTTTTGCTTTTGTTTGGCCACAGACTACAGCGGGTGAGGGACGTTGTGTAGAGACTCTGGCTGAATATTAAGTATGTCATGTAGAGATCGGGGTTTGTCCTTCTATGAATGAAGCTTTGGCCGCCCTCGCTGCCTATAAAGTCTCGTCACCTCGTGCCCGGACTACATGGAGTCTAATGAGCCTGAAACCACTTAGTAGGCCGGCTGTGCTGGAAGACTTCCAATACATGTATACTCTGCAGGTGTGGAGCTCACGGACTATAGATATATGGACTTGGAAGCCTTGTCCAAGACTACACATCGAATACAAATGGGTGACGAGAGCAGAGGAACAGGAGTGGCCCATAGACATGTCACACATAGTAATGACACTTGGTCAATAGGGTCCGGTGAGGAGGACTATGGTTTGAGAAAATGTAGAAGCTGGTAACCTCTCAGATTATGGGGATGAAGGGCTTAGTGTCCTCAAAAAACCATAAGTGGATCCAAGAAGAAGAAGTAGTGGTAGTGGTAGTGGTAGTGGTAGTAGTAGTTTTGAGTCCTTGGTATGGCTGCCTGACTGCAGGTTTTATGTTATGAATTAAGAGCATGACATATACCCATGATGCTGTCAGTCAGGCCACCACATTGTCTGGATACTAACATGAAGCCATATGAGGGTTGGTGGCAGCTCGGTGGTTGTCTTGCTGCCGTGGGGTCCTGGGTTCGAATCCTACCAAGAGCAACATCTGTATGGAGTTTGTATGTTCTCCCTGTTTGTTTGGGTTTCCTCCCACATGACAAAAAAACTATACAGATGGGTAAACTGGCTTTCGATAAAACTGACCCTTGTGTTGGGGATGAGCGCTTGTATGGCAGCCCCTGGCTCTTCTACTCCCCGAGTCCCTGTGAGAAAAGCGCCTTACACATGTTTGTCATCAGAATTTTTGATTTGAAAGGGATTTTCGCCATGTGAATCACTTGTTCTCTAACCTCAGGGTAGGGACTAAGTTTCTGATGGGACTTGTGAGACCCCCATTTTCATGATCAGCGGGGTCCCAAGCCCTTCATCTAGTAAACTGACCAGTGGTTTTTACATCTGATCTCCTTTCAGCTTTAGGAGACTTCTGCAGGTAGGTCAACTCTGTACTTGCCTATCTTAAAGGGATCCTATTATTGGACTAACACATAGGAATAGCCTTAAAAAGGCTATTCTTCTCCTACGTTTAGATGTCTTCTCCATGCCACCGTTCAGTAGAAATCCGGGTTTTCTTCTGTATGTAAATGAGTTCTTTCGCAGCACTGGGGACGGGCCTTAGTGCTCAAACAGCACTGCGGGCGTCCCCAATGCTGCAAGAGAAATCTCCAGTGCCGCCGCCTCCTTCTTCTGGAACGGGCTTTCTCTGTATCTTCTTCTGTTCTGGGTTTCAATCTTCTAGGCCTCGGGCAGAGCCGACTGTGCATGCCTGGGCCACAAGAAAATAGTCGCTTACACCAGCTTACTGTGTAGACAGCCATTCTCTTGTGATCCGGGCATGCGCAGTCGGCTCTGCCCGAGGCCTAGAAGTTTGAACCTAGCTCCGGAAGAAGACACAGGGAGAGGGCCATTCCTGAAGAAGATGGAGTCGGGGCTGGAGATTTCTCTCGCAGCATTGGGGACGCCCCCAGTGCTGCGAGAGAACTCATTTGCATACAGAAGAAAACCGGGATTTCTACCGAGCAGCGGCGCGGAGAAGAATAGCCTTTCTTAAGGCTATTCCTACGTGTGATTGACAAGAAAAAAAATAAATTGGATTTTAATGATGGAATCCCTTTAATAGAATCTAGTCAAACCACGGATGCTCGGCCGCTTTTGATTGTTGATCCGCCTGGTTTTCTTGAGGCCGCCGTATAATTTCTGTTTGGAAGGCGATCTGCTTGGCTGGGAGGACTCGCTGGTTACTCCTATTCTCTGTCCTCACCTGATGTTCTGTGTAAACATGTCTCAGGGTGGGATCATTTACAGTATTGTCTGTACATAGGATAGGGTTTCTGATGGTGACTTAATACAGGCCTAGGGCATAGAAAAAAGGCAGCACCTGCAAAGGCGATCACAGTTTACGATGTGCGTTTACCCCGTGGGCGCCTGTAGAAGGGACAGCTAGTTCCTGCAGCACTTTATCACCTCAATGACTCTGATAGTGCTGCAAGAAGCCACATGTATATCTAGGATAAGAGATGTGGATGCTTCTAGGATGATGGCTAGCTTATATGAAGGTTGTGGGTGCCTGTTATCTATCTTGTTGGACAATGTTGTCCTTCACTGGTAGGTCAGTAGATGCATCTCCAGCACTGTAGACTTCAGCTCATCCGAGAAGAACTTCATCCATGTTTATCTTAATCTTCCTATACCTTGGTAGGTCTTGAGATTTCACATTGTGGGTTAACAAAGAGTTCAAAGACTCCTCTTATGTCATTAGATGTTTCAGGCTGGGGAGAGGCTGATGGTGTCCTTCAAAGGGATGACTGGACAATGTGCGTCTTAAAGGGAGTGTGACCCTGGGAATATGAGAATCAAAGACTTACAAGTGAGCATGTAAGTGTCCAGCGGGTGGTCCGGAGTTACCACCATTAAATCCTGCACCCTGACTGCTGTTTTTATGGAGATATTAGCCATTGCATGGGAAGCGATGCCCTATTCCATGGACTGCATAGCGCATGCGCAAAACAGAGTAATGAGACAATCCTGAATTTGTCAATGGCTTGGGACGACTTACTGGGCACTTGCAAGCTAGATTGCATGTATTTTTAAAGTGCCCAATCTGGCAAGTGCAAGTCAATCCAGCCTGTTCACTACTCATTGATGTCTGTTTTGTATGGGGTCACTGCCTATAACATGGAGTCAGTCACTACAAATGGGCGTCATAGGGTAGGGTTTACTTAGCATCAAATCGGTGGTCACAATGGTAAGTTTCTATACTTGTTTTAGCTCCCTACTTGGTGTGGTGGGAGCAACTGCAGACTCCCTTTAAAAGGAAAGTGTTGGCAATTTTTATTTGTTAAAAAAAAAAAACATTTTATCTTCTATACGTGATTGAGGCGGCCATCTTGCCTGAGCTGCCTCTTTGCTCTGTTAACAGAATTTAGTGATGGGTGGCACTATAGTCCATAGGTGGCAATAGGTATAGTCCATAGGTAGCAATATAGTCATTGGTAGCAATATAGTCCATAGGTAGCGATAGTCCGGAGCCAACTCATTGAGGTCTATGGGAGAGTTTTCTAGATGACTTCTGTGCAAGGTGGGGGGAGGAGATGAGCTGTGACATCTATTGTCAGTAGTGGATGTAGTGGGTCACAATAGATGTTATCTGTATAGGTGTGAACTTCTATTGTGATTCTGTCAGTCTTGTGATGTAAATGAGATCACACTTGAAATGAAAAGTACTTTGTAAATTGTGACACAGAAATTTAATTAAAATGCTCTGAAGTTCTTAATGAAAAAAGTCCATTTTTTGGTGAGACTTTCCCTTTAAGTAGCACAGTTACAGGTTCTGCTCTGGCACAGTCCTCCGTTTCCCATATACAGTTCTTGGTCCTATTGGCTCTTTTTTTATACAAGTCGTCTTACGTTACAGATTTTCGTCCTCCTTACTTGCAGAGCTGCTGCTGGCTCTATAAATCCCACATGGCTTTGGCTTGTAGCATGCGGACATGTCTGTCTTTTGTGCTTTTCTGCTCGGCTGAGGTTTACATTTTCCAGTTTGCTCAGTGCACAGACCTATAGACGGTAAGAAAATAAAACCGATCTATTCCATTCAGGCTCACAAACTCACAATTGCTCAATTGCCTCCGAAGAGAACAAGTTCTGCTGTATTTACTGTGCTTTTAGCACCTTTTGTTTGTTCTCGTGCACCCACCTCCTTAGAGGAAATGTACTGACAGTAGTTACAACAAAGGCCATAGTGTGCGAGGAGGAGCCGTCTGGTTGGGTCTGCATTGGACGCTGGTGTAATGTGGTTTTGTGACCTCTAATGCTGTCAACTTCTGGGTAAAATTGCTTTGGGCAAGGACTAGACCTCTATTACTACAACGAAGTCTAGTACAGGTGGTGATTGGCAACTTGGGTCTTATTCACCACCTCCAGTAAAGTTTTTGGCGCTTCTCCACTGATTCCAGCATCTTTGGATTATTTTTTCTGTTGCCCCCACCTGTCTCGAGCAATAAGTGAAGTCAGTTTTGATTCCTGATGTGCTATTTCAGCTTTGTAATATCATGTGGGCGGTGTCAGGCAGGGGGTGTGACTCAGACCTCCAATCAGAGGCAGCCAGTGTCAGAACTCAGAATCACACCCCTTGTCTGCTACTGCCTGACACCGCCCTCCTGACAGTACAGAGACTAAATATTATATCAGGGACCAAAACGAACAGCATTGATTGCTCAGGAATGGTGGAGGCTAGAGAAAAAAAAAACACAGGGTACACGGAAATGTTCCCAGTGTGTCACCCGTGTATGAACCTTGCTTCCACGACTCCTTACGTTAAATGAATAGGAGCCACGGGAGCACGGGCCACGAAATAGGATAGGAATACGACCTGTTCTATCTTTAGCTGCCCGGAGTGTCTGCTCGCACACGGGTTCGTGAAATTCACAGTTGTGTGTAAGGCCTATAGGAAAAAATGGGTCAGTCTGCTAAATACACAGCGAGGACAGATGCCCAGCGGCCGATAAACCAGTTCGTTCATTTTTCATGGCTAAGAAATGAACATCGTGGTGTGAATAAGGCCATAGTCTGGGGATGCACTATATGTACTATAGTGACTAAAACACACTTCACCATGTGACCTCTGTCTGAGTGCCCTTGAAGGCTTGTTTGGCCAACAACTGTTTTTCCCGACGCACCTTACGTACCATGTGGATCCACCACATGCTCTAAGGGTAAGTTCACACGGGTTTTTTGGTCAGGATTTTGAGGCCGTAGCTGGGAGTCGGTCAGTTCTTTTTTCCGGCTCCTGGAAAAAGAAGCGAGATGCTCATTCTTCACATGGATTCGCCTCGCAACATCCGCCTGAAGACACTCCCACCTGACTAGGCCCATTCATTTGGGCCTAATCCGGAGCGGAGTGCACAGTCGCAGCTCCCCGTATTTTGGACCGGAGCCCGAGGCAGCCTCCGCTTCAGGTTCCTGTCCAAAAAACTGACTTGGTAAACATCCCACATTATGCAGTAAAGGCTTCTGGGAAAGTCAGACATGATGTTCAGGGTGCTTCCTATAGAGGGCAGCAGAACAGAAGCACCGTCTCCCTATTTACATCTTGGGAGACAGATTTGCATATTCCTCCCAAAAACCCTGTGTGACCTTACAACTTTGGGTAAGTGTAAGCCACTGCCGGAGACCATTGGGCGCAGATGAGATTTCCTGAAATGAATGAAAGATTTGGCATGTTGAAATCCAATCCCCTAATCCTTCTTCCTCCAGCATCTGCCATTGGGGGAAGGTCCCCCTGGCTGCTCCGTCTCTCCTTACTCTTAATTTTTATGGTCGACTTTGGATACAAGTTTTATGGGACATTTCTCGGGACCGTTCCATCTGTTGTCTTTTCCTTGGTCTGTCGTCATGTGACCTGAATACACTAACATATACCGACCTGCAGCGTACAGGAAAGTAACCGATGAAATATCCAGAGCCGACGTCCCTGTAGAGAGGGCATAAAATTTTGCTAAAAAATAACCCTACTAATATAAGGAAATCTTACAGGTATAGGATCCGCTCCATAGTTTGCAGGTGATTTCTATGGCCCGGACCCAGACTTGTATGGGGCTATAGAAATGAATGGGTCCGTATACTATCTGTAATGATGTATCCGAAATTGCAGATAATATACGGAGAACTGTATCGGAGGTGTGAATGGGGCCTTGGCCGGGGAAATCACGGCAGCAGCTCCTGTGGCTTACTATGTTGTAGTATACGCTAGGAATTTGGGTTTAGCCCCTGTGTAATAACCATTTACAGTAGGGCTGTCTGCATTACGTACTGCAACAGGAATTTTTATCCCACCACTTCACACCGCCTGTGACTTTATAGGAGCGGGGACGGTAAACTCCGGGCAAGGAGATTATCAAGGCTATTGTTTGCTTTTACTGTATGTTATATGCAGTCGTATGGAATATTTTTTTTTCTGGATGACCTTCTCTCATCTATCCTATACCCCTATATATCACACAGCTCAGCTTCTCTCCCTCCATCATATTACCCTATATATCACAGAGCTCAGCTTCTCTCCTCTTTCATATAACCCTATATATCACAGAGCTCAGCTTCTCTCCTCTATCCTATAACCCTATATAGCACAGAGCTCAGCTTCTCTCCTGTGCCTGTTAGGTTCCCTCTTTATTGAAGCCTTGGGAGAATGTGGCAGATCAGAATCTGTGAACATGGGGTGACAGGACCCCCGTTCTCCCAGTAGGTATATAACCTGACCCCCACCTCTGGTATGGTTTATTGTTACTTATGGCTGTGACATATGAAACTTTTATCTTCTCTTTACGCTTAGCAGTAAACTAGACGACTGCCGATGAAGTATTGTGGAATTTTCCTAATGAGCCATTTCTTCGGCTTTGAAGCGGCTCTTGTGGTCGGCATTACTAATAAACCTCCGGGAACCACTTTCCTACTCTTAACCTGCGGACCCCTGGTGGTTTTATTCTTCCCAGACCCAGTCTGACATTTTTGCCCGGGAAGGTGTCTGTGACCAGGTTGCACTTCTGTGCCGTTGACTTTATGGTGTCTTTGTCTTATTTTTTAATAACGCTGTAAAATGGCTCAAGACGTATAACACCTTATTAAAGGGAGTGCGAGGTAGGTGTGGGAGAATCGCTTGTAACGTGTCCGCCAGCTGTTTATTCTAGTGGGTGTTCTGTAGGGGTCATGTTTAGTTCTCATTTTCATGGTTTGTGTAGTCCAAGTATTTGGTTAGACCTCTCCTTCGGAGCTCCGTATGGAGCGTTTCACATTCATGGACTCGGCCCCATCTCTCGAATGCCAAGGACATCAATGAGGTGAAGTACAAGGCTTAGCTTCTCCAGAAGACCACCTTCTTATCCAGACTGTGACCGATATCAACTCCTCCATATATTTTGTATTCTGGTCACATCTTTGCGAAGACTATCCCTTTAGAAAGCGACTTCTCAATGCAGACATTTGGTAAGACTTGGCTCTTCAAAGTGAATCCGTCATGAAGGACAATCTCTTTGGATTAAAGGAATTTTCTGTGCTGAAATTATTGTTGGCCGATCAATATTAGATCTGCCTGTCGATTTGGTTTCTTTAAGCAGCTGATACAGAGAATGGAGCAGGAGGCAGACAGCGCTGTTCTCTGTGTTGTGGCTGAACTGTGCCACTGCAGCTTAGGTTCCATTCAAGTAAATGGGAGCTGATCTGCAGTACCTGATCTGGCCACTATACAGAGAATGGCGCTGTCTGCTTCCTGCTCCATTTTTCTTTTTGAACACATTATCAGTGGGGGTTGCTGGAGGACAGGTCTCCCGTGATCCTGATGCCCTAGCCTTAAAGGGATCCTATCACTCAGACACAATTTTTTTTTTTTCTAGTTACCCTGTCGGAATAGCCTTAAGAAAGGCTATTCGTCTACTACCTTTCGTCGTCTTCTTCCCTGCCGTTCGCCGACAATCCCGGTTCTTGTCGGTATGCAGACGAGTTCTCTCGCAGCACTGGGGGCGTCCCCAATGCTGCGAGAGAACTCTCTCCAGCGCCGCCTCCATCTTTTTCATCAGCTTCATCTTCAGCCTTTTCTTCCCGCAGTGGCTTGTAACTTCTAGGCCTCGGGCCTTGGGCAGAGCAGACTGCGCATGCCCACAGGCCACGAGAAAATGGCTGCTTACAATATTGTGCAAGAACTGGGATTGTAGGCGAACGGCGGGGTGAAGAAGACGACGAAAGGTAGGAGATAAATAGCCTTTCTTAAGGCTATTCCGACATGGTAGATAGAGAAAATAGTGTGTGAATGATAGGATCCCTTTAAAAAGAGTCATATAGGATAGGACCCTTATGATCGTGCGCATTCCAGCAGATGGATAGCTAGGGGATGACACCCGGCGTAACCCAATTCCATTGTACAGCAGTTTCTTAGCCTCAAGCATGTGGCGTTTATGTCCTGCTACAGAAACTGTATCAAAGCTTAGGCCTAAGGCCTTGTACAGACCTCTGTATTTCTGAGGAAGTAACTGTGGCATGTCCTGGTGCATGCCATGTTATTACAGAGGTATTCTCTACAAGCGTTGCTTCTAGGGCTATACCGTGTCACTTAGGAGCATCAGCCAACATTGACGTGTGCATATACGGCCGGCGGGTAGGTTTCGGTTACTGCAGACATCCAATGTCGGTGCTTAGGCCCCAATGTCGGCCAGAAATCTGCAAGTGTCTCCTGGGAAGGCTCCGGTGCTTAGACATTAAACTCCATTGTCCTGGCAGGTGACTGAAAACTAAAAGTGAAGCCTGGTATGATGCAATCTGGTGAACAGCGCTGTCTTATCTGGAGTCGCTTTGATTTTCACTTAGTCATCTGTATATATATATTTTCCTTTTCAGAAGCCCTGCCAAGCCCAGCATCCTGCCCAGCGCACCTGACATGTTGTAACATTCACCTGGGTGTGTGTTCATGAACCCGTATCATTTGTCTGGTGAGCCGAGTGACCCACACGTAATAGCACAAGCCGCTCCTTACCCATAATTATGGTTTGGTTAGGAAAACCGAACACTTTTACTTTGGTTTTATCCAATATATCTGTCGCACAGACTCATGCAATTGGGTTTTGTTAAAACCTCCTGAGGGTGGCCTATGGCGGTATATAATATAGGGCTCCAGGAAAGTACATAGATGATGTTTAACCCTATACAGAACCCTAACTTCACCACGTGCATGAAGCCGTGGTCTGATTTCTTATAGACTGTAGCTCGGCTTTGTGCTTACTGTAATACAATATGGTAAAGATATGCAAAAAATTGCAGAAGGAACATGTACAGTAAGCTTAAGGGCGAGTTATATGAAATGTTGACGGACCGACCGGGTTTCTAAGAAAAGCTACAACGAGACTGCAGGTGAAGCTGCAGGCTTCTAGTATAGACCAAACTGGAAATTGGAGATCACACTCATATATATATATATATATATATATATATATATATATACTGAGCCAATCTTGAGATTTCAAGAACGTTTTTAAAATCTGATTTTCGATCATTTTCCAGCCGATCGTGAAATTTGCTTGATCGGGATCCGATCTTTCCCGATCGCTCAACCCTAGGACTCTAGCAAATTCCTGCACAGGGGCATTCTGCTGACCACAAGCATTAGATGTTGGCAAACCAGAAGAGTTTGTTGGGCCCACTCTACTATATAATATAATATGTGGGCATCCTGAGAGTTCAACATGGCCAACCCTCTTGTTCCTGGAGGTGTCTGGCATGGTCTTGTGATCTTTCTATAGGGTTTGTGTGTCCAGCTTTTCTTGGTACATCTACTCCTGTGACCTGGGAGTCTCTATAGATAAGAGTTTGTTTTACGGTTAGGTATAAATGAAGACTCCCATCTAGGATGTATATAGCCCTCATTTATACTCTCAATCTATAAAAGCAAGACCTGATCTATCTCTATGGACCCTAGAACTGCTGGGAAACTCTTCAGCCCTCAGTATTACCAGTAGATAAATGGAGATGTAATGTGGCCTGATGTAGGTGACCTGATCCCATAAGACCATATACCCTAACAAGGTTTTTAGAGAAGATCTCATTCAGTAGGTAGGACACCAATTGAGCCAAACCTACCAGATCAGAAAACTAGCACATGGTATCCTATAAAAATAAACGACCTAGCTGCCCAATCCTATTGCTATATACTGTACTTGGCCGTCCCTGACTCTCCCTGGGGTATCCATAGCCCCTCCATTCTCCTAATAATGCTACAGACACAGGTCTAAACTTGTCACGGTGTGTGATTTGACTCTCCCTTGTGTACTGTTCACACTGAGTCACAACAGGATTAGTCCAGACACAAAGTACATCGGATCCAGTGACCTTTTACGCCACCTCCGCCTTCTGTGGAGACTTGGAAGTGTTGGTTCTCAAGGTTAAAGGAAACTAATCCTAGAAATGAAGGATGAAACTAAACAGGTAGCCGGAAAAATCCAATTAAGCAAAGGCTTATTGCCTAAAAGGGGTTTCAAGGGCTCTGATGGTGCTGACCTAACCAGATCATTTGGGGGTCCGACACCTGTACCACCATCCATGTTTGAAGACGCCGCTGCATGCAGGTGAGCGCTTCAGCCTCTTTACTACTTGCCAAGCATAGTGCCGGACGTTGTTGTGGTTGTGCATGGTATTGCAGCTCAATTGTATTCATTAGAATGGGACTGAGCTGACCGATGAAGTTAATGTCCCGTGGAGTGCTAGTGGTGCTTCCCCCAAGCTTATACCATCTGGTTGGGGTGCCTAGTGTTGGACCCCTCAATCTGATATTAAAGACCTATACTAATGCTAAGTCATCAATATTAGAATACCAGGAAACCCCTTCAAATTTTTTTTTTTTTTTTTTTTCTCCTACTGCAAACAGAGAGGGGAGAGGCTCCTGCTGCAGGACAGGACAGTGACAGCTCCTGGGACACACATGCTACATTTCTTCATAGGCATCTTAGTTTTTAGTATAATGTAAGATACATTTGGGCTAAGAGGGGGGAGGCGAAGGGAGGAAGTGCTGGGATATTTTTATTTTGCTTTTTGTGCATTCTGCGCTTCGTTTTACTTTAAGGGAAATCTTGAATTCCTTGTGATCTGTACACAGTAAAGGTTAAGCCATCTCAAGATTCCTCACCTACACGCACTTCACAAACCTTCTTATGATCCTTCCTGAGTCCTCTGTATATGCAGAGATTTTACCTCCCCTTCCCCCTGTTGATAATAAACATGTCAGGGTTACCCTTTATTACTAGTCTTGTACATTAAGGCATCGTGTAGCTCTGTCCAGTCACCTGAGACGTGGTGCGTTGGCTGCTCGGCTGCACCTGGAAAGTTCTTGTAATGTTGACTATGGGCCAAGACGTTTTGTAGCCTGTTTGATCAAGGTTTTGTCACCTCTTATAAGTATAGAAGTCGTACTGATAAGCTAATCTCTCACCGAACTTTGGTAAGTCATTATTTGCAATGTGTCAGACGTCTTGTTGGGTGATTGTCGGGAGTGTTGGTGGATGTTGAGCTTTGTGGTGTCGGGATCTGGATTGGTGGAGCCAACTCTTGCTCTTCTCAGATGATCCATTGAGTCTTGTTGTGGTTACGGATGGTCTGACCCCACTGACTGACTATTGGAAAGTCCCAGTAATCCCCTAGGATCCATCAATGATAAGGTTTCCTTTCCATAGGAAAAGTTGCGTCTACTTCATGCATCCTGGAAGATCTTACTAGTGGACTTTAGCTATTTTTACGAGAGCCTAGCCCAGGGTCCTTGGAGATAACGGTGAGATAATTACACAATTTATTTTAATAAAGCCAGATTAATATGTAAGCCATTGCAGGTGAGCTCTGGAGGTAATATAACTTATACAGTAGGAGATCTTATACTGTCTGGAGCTTCCTGGTATCTGGAGAAGAATCTACAATATCGGATTCACAATAATTCCACGGTAGAGGTTTACTCCCAAATTTATCATGGTTGTATGTATCCTAGTCCAGGCTAGGAGGGTATGGCTTCTCCTTGTGAAGGCCACCAGTTGACATAGGGATTCCTTTGGGCCAACTGGTGAAAAAGTTGGGCAAAGTAGGTCTCATTGAGGAGCAAGGAGGGTGAGGGAACTTTCTATCTCGTGGTTGAGCGTTAGTTTGCCTAGGCAGGGTGACTAAACACGTCATAGATGTTGGATGAGCCTAGTGACCTACAGCTGCCCAACTTTTTGAGTGTTTTTGTCTTATTGATGTCCCATTAAACGTTATGATGAACATTAAAATTCCAAGTAATGGTTATTCAGTCAACTTGGCTTATGGACTTCTCATCCTCTTTTAATAGTCTCACCATGGTATGAAGAGCAGGTCATGTGTTTAAAGGGGAACTCCACCAGACAGAAGATCGCGTCGGTGAGCTTGGACACCCCTGTTTTCCTAGTTATAGCACAAAAATTTCCTAGGTTGGTTGTAGTTCCAGAATTCGCATTTTTGGGAGGCCGCTCTTGCTCTTGTAGTTCAGTACAGGAGAGTACTGCGCAGGTGTCGGAAGTTGGACCAAGACAGAAGACAGAAGAGGCGGGGTTGTAGCTGAAGATGGAAGCGTGGAAAGACTAGAATCCCTTTAAAATGGGAGGGGAAGCCATTTTGGTTGTGAAGTGGTTAATTTCCTCATTTGTGATGTGGCGTGCTTTGAGGGTAGGGTCTGACATTCCAGGGGGATTATCCTTAAAGGATTTCCTTTTTTGTTTTAAGACAAATTGGGCGAATGACTGAAACCAGGAGTAAACCCAGCCCTGTTATACTGCAGCTTTCCCATACTTTATTATATGTAGAAGTACAGATAGATGACCTGCCATTTATGTAGGACACGATGAGAGTAGTAGTTTGCACACGGCTATTGAGTTTGCACAGCTTACTTGGATTTTTGGAGAGATGCAGAAGTGATATTCAGTCTTAAAGCTAGGGCTCTCGGGACTTAAGGAAACTTGGTCACAGTAGGTTGTCAAATTTATTTCCAACCATTCCATTGTCCAATCTCATCCTTCGGTGACTTTTTTTTTTTTTTTTTTTCCCTTAAATTTTCTGGGTAATGTGTCCACTAGGTGGCGCTGTCCCTGTCAGAATATTGTCACATGTACAATGTGATTCAGATACTTAGGTCAGTGTCCTTAATGGCATGAACATTCATTTTTAGGGAAGGATCAGTGGACTTGTCCTGGACTTTAGGTGCTTCTAACTTCCATTAGCTCATAAAGTCTCCATTCACTTACATTACTGAAGGAGTCACAGTTTGACGTTAAGTTCTTGGGTTGTGTGGTAAGAGTTGTGACCAAAGTCACTGTATTCCTAGTATATATTTTATTTTTTAACAAGCACATCGCCAACTGCATAGACATGCTGCAAGTGAGTTGTAGTCGTCTCATGGTTTGTTGGTTTTTTTATTATTTTGCAGTGTTTTTTTGACAACGTCTCTACTTTCAGAGTCATCCTGTTGTGTTGTGTGACCAAAGTCGCTGCATACCCCTAAACCATCTGTCTGGATTAATATTCGGAGGATCTGGCCCTGCTCTTTCATTTGGTCGTCTCCTTGCAAATTCTCCATTAATCCAGTCCAGACGTCGCTGATGAAGTGTCTCATGCAAATCGCCGGGAACCCATGAAGCCGAGGTGGTGGCAGGCGCGATCTGCGGCCGTCGCTCACCTCAGTGTCTGCCAGCAGCTCTTTATTACTGCCCGCAAACATGGGCTTGGCAAGTACTTGTGTTAGCAGAAGTGAGTTAGCTAGCATTAGAGTGAATCATGTTCCTTATGTTAGTCGATACCCTGCTGACACGGTCTGGTGGCTCTAGTAATACTACCGTAGTGCGCAACATGGGTTGCCAAGTGTCTTATAATCTTACATTACTTATTTGTTCTTCATCGAGGCTGGATCAATAGGTTATACCTGCCATGAAGTTCTCTGTTCAGTTCTTCTGCAGCGCCTCTACTGGGGAAATTAAGTATTACACGCTGCCTTTTGAAATGTATGGGCCCAGCCATATAATAAGGCACTGTTCACAACTATTTTATCTTGGGTCCATTTGACTTATTAGCACAATCCTGCTGACGTGTTCCTCTTATTCTAAATCCGTTTCCTGTAAATGAATATTAATAGCATCCATATCTGTACCCAGCCTCACACACAGAACTCTATGGAGAGGGGAGGAGGCGATTGACTTTGTGCCCTTCTTGTTTTCTTAGATCTAGTACAATCAAATGGCTTTCTTAGTGCTCATTCACACGACAGGTTTCTATGGCCGTCTGTTAGCCATTGTATTTACGGCCAGCCCCTAGATATTAATGGGTCAATTCACGGCCCTTGAGACCGAATCAACAAAAAAAATAGAACTTCCAATTTCATGGATCCTTTAATGGACTTAAGACTTTGAGGGATCCATAAAAAAACCTGTCTCCCTTGGGTATACAATCAAGTGTTAACTACCTTTCTACTGTTTTTTTGGGTTACAATTTACATTAAAGGGGTATTACCACGTCGCATACTCACCAGTCTTCACTGCTGTAAAATCTTCTTTCTTCCTGGTTTCTTGCATCATTTGGTGGGTGGGGTTTCACATGCAGCCTGCCATTTAGCTCCGCCCCCAAATTAGCGTGTATGTCTGCCCATAGTATAGCGTGATGATCCTATGGGGCGGCTGAAGGGCCTGTGATGTCATCAAAGGTCCTTAAACACTATATGCACAATATTGGACTATGAAGTACAGGCAGCAGCAACTCCATTCTGTGTTACATACAGAGACTGCCATAATGAATACAAGTGAATTAGCTAACATCTCCCTAAATGCTGTTAACAGAGAAGCTCGGGCAAGATGACCTTACATAAAACAAGGTTTATTTATAATGTACTTGTGTTTCTGACAACCCCCTTTAAGGCATGTCGGTTGACCCTACATAGTGACGATGGATATGGATGTTTCGGGCACTGACGGGATTCTCCCCCAAGGGTCTGAAGGATGCCTGTGATGGATAATTCTGTTTTTGAGTCTGTCTTTGCAGTGTGTAATACTTGAAACGCCTTATTGTTTTGCTAGCGTAGAGCTATGTTATCGGAGGTCGGCGTTTTATCAAGGACTCTTGTTGTCCACTCTTAAATTCCTAAAATGCATGACGAATCCCGTCTAGTGCGAGGCTTTCAGCCGGAGGATTTTCCTTTTAGTCTAAATGTGGCCAGGGAGTGATTTAGTCACTAAAATGAAGGCAGATTGTGTTATAGAAGGACATGTGATTGTGGTCACAGTCTGGTCTTGTGACTGATGGTAATACAGATCAGGACACTACTGGAAATAGGGGTCACTAGCCATGCAGCCCTATAGCTATAACTAGTGACTACGCCTCCTTTATATGTTCACGATTTACTATGGGACAAGTAATCAAAACCTTCGTTGGCCATTTCAGTATGGTAAATATGTTTCTGGTCTATGTTCTTGGTTAGTGATCAGGTGCTCCATATCGTCCAGGATGGTTGGCAGTGGCTACAACTGCCTGTCTGGGTTCCAGTCTGAATGGCGGTGGCTACAACTTCCTGTCTGGCCTTTAGTTTGAGTGGCAGTGGCTACAACTTCCTGTCTGGGCTTCAGTCTGAGTGGCGGTGGTTACAACTTCCTGTCTGGGCTTCAGTCTTAGTGGCGGTGGCTACAACTTCTTGTCTGGGCTTCAGTCTGAATGGCGGTGGCTACAACTTCTTGTCTGGGCTTCAGTCTGAATGGCGGTGGCTACAACTGCCTGTCTGGCTTTTAGTTTGAGTGGCAGTGGCTACAACTTCCTGTCTGGGCTTCAGTCTGAGTGGCGGTGGCTACAACTTCCTGTCTGGGCTTCAGTCTGAGTGGCGGTGGCTACAACTTCCTGTCTGGGCTTCAGTCTGAGTGGCGGTGGTTACAACTTCCTGTCTGGGCTTCAGTCTTAGTGGCGGTGGCTACAACTTCTTGTCTGGGCTTCAGTCTGAATGGCGGTGGCTACAACTTCTTGTCTGGGCTTCAGTCTGAATGGCGGTGGCTACAACTGCCTGTCTGGGTTTCAGTCTGAATGGCGGTGGCTACAACTTCCTGTCTGGGCTTCAGTCTGAGTGGCGGTGGCTACAACTTCTTGTCTGGGCTTCAGTCTGAATGGCGGTGGCTACAACTGCCTGTCTGGGTTTCAGTCTGAATGGCGGTGGCTACAACTGCCTGTCTGGGTTTCAGTCTGAATGGTGGTGGCTACAACTTCCTGTCTGGGCTTCAGTCTGAGTGGCGGTGGTTACAACTTCCTGTCTGGGCTTCAGTCTGAATGGCGGTGGCTACAACTGCCTGTCTGGGTTTCAGTCTGAATGGCGGTGGCTACAACTTCCTGTCTGGGCTTCAGTCTGAGTGGCGGTGGCTACAACTTCTTGTCTGGGCTTCAGTCTGAATGGCGGTGGCTACAACTTCTTGTCTGGGCTTCAGTCTGAATGGCGGTGGCTACAACTTCTTGTCTGGGCTTCAGTCTGAATGGCGGTGGCTACAACTTCTTGTCTGGGCTTCAGTCTGAATGGCGGTGGCTACAACTTCTTGTCTGGGCTTCAGTCTGAATGGCGGTGGCTACAACTTCTTGTCTGGGCTTCAGTCTGAATGGCGGTGGCTACAACTTCCTGTCTGGGCTTCAGTCTGAATCTCCGCTCTGGAGACGGACCAAACTACACTCCTCCCCCCCCCCAGCTTGAAGGTGAAGGACCTTACGAAAGCCTAGACCAAAAATATTGTCCCGATGTCTGTAGATATGACGAATGATGATGCGTTTAATGTGACCCTTCCTGCAAGTTCTTGATCAGCTCTGTGCCCCCTTATATTGCCGCGCAACCTCAGGTCCGTGTACATTGCAAGAAGCCGAGTGGCCTAATATAAATTGAGCAAAAAAGTCACCCTTCGTTCTTGTCCCAATGCGCCGTCTGCAAAGCCAATACCCCTCAAAGTGTAATGCTGAAGTTTTTGAGTTGTTTCCAATGGGAGACGTCACTTTTCGGTTGGCTAACTAGCTGCGTAGTGATCTTCTTGGCTCCTAATACATGCAGTAATTTGTCCAACCATGATAGATGATGATCTCGAATGTCATCGCTCTTGTAGGTGTTGCACCCGTCCTGTTTTTGCCCACCCAGGTGTACATTTTTTCCATTTTCTCCTGAGGTCTTTATATAAAATGTGATGAATCTTGTCTTGCGCGTCTTACATTTCTACATAACTTTCTTTGCTCAGTCTTGCCTGCAGGGCTTCTCTTGTGCTGCACTTATTCCCGGGCAGGTCTTCCTTGAGCCACCAGACACCCTGTCTCCAGGCCTCCAGAACACTCCCTAGACTCATCCTGTAACAAGCCTATGCTGTCATATCTAGGTCATCTGTTAACACTCTCTCCCCGTCATCCCTACAAAACGCTTACCGTGCATACCCGGAACCAGTAAATCCACAGTTTTACTGCTGTAATGTTTGTGACTGTTTAATCGACATTATATTCTATTAAGGCTGAATGAAATAATTATAGCATTTATCCCACAATCTGCTCTTCCGACGCCTTATATACAATTGTTTCATGGTTCCCAAACTCCTAGTGATCGGTGTGACTGGTATAAAGACTTGGTTGGGTTCTTACTCTACTCTGAAGATGCCAAATCTTAGGTTTAGGTTCCGTTTCAGATTTCTTCCGCTTTTTAAAAGAAAGACTCCACCTCAGGTTCCGGACCAAAAAACCCCGTCAGAACTTTCCCTTGTCTTCATTGAGGTCTTAATGGCAGTCTGTAGTCACACTCCTGTACAGAATGTGAATGAGGTTCATGTGCAGTACGTCATTGATGTCCCGGGTGGATACTGCGCATGCGCTGCCGTTTTTGTGCAACACATATGTGGAACAAGTGTGGCTTTGGACAGAGTTGAAGCATCAACCAAGATCAAGGGAAAGTTATGGGGCACATCTTACCGAGTAGCCCGAGCACTTGCTGCTTGAGGACTACCCACCGAGCATTTGAGGCAATCGCACTTCGTGCCTTGGCGCATGCGTTGTCTACTATCCATCACTGTAATTGGTATAGTGGTCAGAAGAAAGAAATGCCCATAACTTGGCCTTCAAGGAAATTCTTTGATCCCATATCAGTATTGGGATTCCCAAAGCTAAGGCCTGGTCCCAACTCTGATATGGGGGACAATCTAATTTGAGAACAACCATAGTAGAGGTTTACAGAAGCCATTATTTGTTCTCTTAAGAAGTTCACGTTTTTATAGTCATTTCACAGATTTTATTTAGTAAAACCAATTCCGAGTATGTAGGAGAAAGAAAGGTGAAATGAGTCACGGCAGAGTCCTAAGTTTTTGGTCGCTCATTGTACAGTAGCTCGCCGCTTGCCGCACCGTCATCTGGCTTTCCCTGCGATGTGACTGCATTCGAGTAAAGCATTAATCCGTGTAACCACATGTCTGAAACTCTAGTAAATGTTTCACGATTTAGGATCTGTTCATTACATTATACCCCGCAGCCATAACCTTAAAAGCTCATTAACCCTCGTGATGGACGAGTCTATGTATTTAGATTGTCGTTAGCGAACTTTATGGTCTCCTCCCACTTATGGGAAAGTTGAAGCCGCCGCTCTGTAGGAGTCTCTTCTTATCGGCAGGGCTCTGAGTCATACCTTACTAGGGTTGATAATGTAAAGTTGTTTCTGGTTAATAGCAATGGACGGGGAAAGTGATTAATCCGCCAGGTTATGAATACTTTTACTATTGTGACTGAAGCTTTGTACTTGGGCCGTATGGGTTTTGTAGATAATTCTAACTTTCGCTTAAGATTGCAGTGGTAGAAATTCTCTACAGTGAATGAAGGTGCGCCCTGACTTATTTCTTAGGGTTGTGTGGAGGAGAAAATTTTTGTGAAATCTGGCTTGGACTCTGTGCACATTGTGTTTTGTCTATTAGCGTTGAAAAACAATGACCCGTTCATCTCTATGGCCCTTATACACCCTCTGATGTATTATTATGGGCCCATGTATGTGACAGTGAGACCAGGGCAAAACTCAGCACAGGTGCTGGGCTCACTAGACGAAGTGAATGGGTCCACGGAGACACGGGTGACACACGAATGTCCTCTATCTGCTTCACCACGGATTCGGCACATGCACTTGGTTCAAAGCATTAGTAGTAATCCCTTCCTAACAGATTCCCCTGCCGATGCCTTTTTTATGCCATCTACATTATGGTCATTTCTCAACGTACCAACTCAGCCAGTCACGGCCCGAGGTAGGTCACCGGTACAGACTGTGTTTAGCTACGGTTCACATGGAGCCTGGGATGGCGTATTTTGGTCCTGATTTTGACGTGGGAAGCCATGTCAGAATAGGACCAAAATGCGCCTGCTGCAACTGTCACGGCTTCCGACAGCCGCGGCTTCCCCCTCCGTAGTAGGCCCAAATGAATGGGCCTAGTCCGGTGGGTGGTGTCGCGAGGCGAACGCCGCGGCTGAATCAGCCATGGAATGCACCTGAAGAAAGGGCAACTCGCTGCTTTTTTCCACTAGCAGGAACAAACCACTAGCGGTCTGCATAGACCTCTATTGTGAGGGGGCAGATTTTGAGGAGGATTCAGCACTAGAGACGAGCGAGTACTGTTCGGATCAGCCCACGCTCCATAGAAATGAATGGATGCACCTGGTACTTCCGCTTTGACGGCGGCCGGCCGCTTAACCCCCCGCGTGCCGGCTACGTCCATTCATTTTTATGCGAGCGTGCTGTTCGGATCGGCTGATCCGAACAGTACTCGCTCATCTCTATTCACCACCAAAATCTATCCCCTTTGCCCTGTGTGAACGAGCCCCAAGTGGTCATTTTCAGTGTTTCAGTGAGAGCAATGCTTCTATATTTTTAAATAAAGCCCAAAATCTGGAAGCTTCTTGAATCTTTGATTTACCATCACTTATGAGAGGGAGAAGAAGCTCTCTGTATCAGGCACCATGGATGATCCATACGTAACACTGGACATTAGAGCAGTATGGCGGTATGCTTCATTGGGAATTTCCACACCTTAGCAACTCCAAAAAATAGCGCCATCTCACGGCCCCTTTAATCACTGTATAGAGTCGCTGCCTATAAGAGGCCTTGAGGAGTTTTATTCTTGGGTAAAAAATGGGCATCAAAAACCCAATTTCCCTATCGTCCTACCAGCAGTACAATAGCGGGGAGCCTTGTGCTGCTGTTAGGACGAAGGGAAAACCGATTATATCAATGATTATACTTTAGACCTTTCTAGTTGACTACAGCCGACTAAGGACATGTCCGACTAAGGACGTGGCGCAGATCACATCTTTGTTGTGTCTTAGTTTTGCACCTTTGTAAAGGGCACAGTAATGTAGTTTGTGTGTGTGTTAGGGCTGTGTGTATTAGCCTTCTGTACCTTCAAGGGTTAAACCTGTAAATGTTTCCACGTGCCTTCATTTCTGCACGGAGAACATGGAAATTATTAATGCTGCCTAAACTCCGTACCTACAGCCTCGTGCAGATCATTGAGATGTTGTTATAACCTTGACTTAACAGTGGGTTATTGTTATGACGGGTGAGATTAATGGGCCTCTGTAATGGCCTCCGCGACTTCTTCCTCGTCCTTGGTGACTTACTGAATGGAATAGTACAGCAGGCCGGGCCGCTGCCATCCGTGATGTTATTCTGCGTAGTAGTCACTGTTGTAAAACTGGAAAATGATCAGAAATCGGATTTTGAAATCTCAAGATCGGCTCAACCCTACTTAATATGACAATTTGGGATCCTCCGGTCTAAGACAACATTCGCACTATCGTATGCAGGTCGTCGTCCGTAATTAAACATGGCTATTCCTCAGCAGCTTCATTCATTGGGGCCAGTCCACAAAATAGACAGAAATTTGCCCTGTCCCGAGTTTTGCTCCGAGTTTTATAGGTGCATCCAGATTTTAGTATATACGTCTGGTCTTCTAGACCTTCAGGAGTGTCACCCTTCTTGGCAGGTGAAACGCGTGGTGCAGCCAGCAGTACACTGAATTGTATGACTGCCTGGCGGAGGATCAGCGGCACAGGCACACACTTGTCCTCCGAGGAGTGTAAATTTGGAAAAACCAGGTTAATGTTTGAGACTTTTGTTCGGGAGCCCTCATTGTTCTCTGTACGAGGGCCTCTCACATTGCAGGTTTTGTAGCAGAAATTTGGCACAATCTTGTTGACCAAACAGGGTTATAAGAATGATTTGGCACCCTCACAACCCCTCGCTTCCCCTTCTTCCCACAGTGCTGACTGTCTTGCGCTATGTTCCCATCTGCACCTATTGTGGGTCACATTGAGTAAGTTATTGATGGGTAACTGCAGGTGATATCGGCAGTACTTCCACCAAGTACTTTGAAGCTTTTAAGGTTGATGTTTTGGCTTCGGACTGAGTAATTGATTGCGATAACCAATATGGCGCCACTTTCCTGCTGTTACTTGTGCAAAAATTACCTTTTGGGTGCCGATCCAGCTCTGGTGAACCCAGTCATGGCCTGTGGAGTTGGTAGGTCGGGTTGTTGTCATGAGGCATTCCTCTTTCTGTACTAAGGCTAGGGTATCCATTTGTTGGGAGACCCTCCCCAATTCCTCTGTGACACTTTACAGGCCATTTCACGTTACATGCTCAGTCCCATTTAAGCAAAGAGGCCACAGTGCTCATTCAAATAACTTATCAATGGGGTGCTGGATATCAGACTCCAATCTGGTCTTTAAACCCCCATTCTACTTTTAAAGATGGTCTTTCACCAACTCTTTCGCTTCCTTCAACAAATGCCGCTCTACCGTTTTCGGCACAGTTGGAATTTTTCTTTAGCCCCCGCAGTTCCTGAGCAATCATTATCATTAGGTTCTGCATAATTAGGCCCTTTCTGTCTACTCCAGCCTAGGACTGCCTACCTGACTTATTAGAAGAGTCATATTTTCTACCAAAAAGAATGATTGCTCAGGAATGGTGGGGGCTAGAGGAAACATTCCAACCGTACCAGAATCAGTAAAACAGTGGAGGTGGGTGAAAGCTCCTCCACAAATTCAAGTTCTTATCATCTTCCACTGATTCCAGCACAATTGGAATTTTCTCTCTAGCCCCCATCAGTACTGAGTAACAAGCGCAGGTAGTTTTGGTGTTTTCTATTCAAGCTGTGTAATGTCAAGTGGGCGGTTTCAGGCAGGGGGCGTGATTCAGAGCTCCAATCAGAGGCTCAGAGCCCAGAATCGCACCCCTTGTCTACTCCTGTTTGACACTGCCCTCATGGTAATATAGACACTTAGTAGTATATCCGGAGCTAAAACAGCATTGACTGCTCAGGAATGGTGGGGGCTAGAGAAAAAATTCCAACTGTGACGGAATCTGTTGAGGAGAGGCTATTGACAGATACTAACCGGAGGCAGAAAAAGGTCTTATTTAAGGCCCGGACCACACTACATCTGCCTCCAACTCTCCAGTGTGTATTAGATTCAATAGACCTGTCTGAAAATCAGAGGCTTTTTTTTTTTTTTTTTTTTTTTTTTTTTGGCTCCCCCCTCCCCATTTGCACAAATCTCTGAGCCTTGATTAATTTTGTCCTAAGCGTCGGTGTAATCCTATCCATTCACATCCAGTAGACAGATATTATCCTAATTCAGTAATCTCTTAAAAGGCCACTTATGAACCTTGGATTAAGCCCTGGAGCCATTTTCCATCTTCTCCATTTTCTTGTCTTTTTCCACTAATTTAATCAGATCCTTAAACTGTAATTTCAGGTTGACACCCCCGGGGTCTTACTTTAAAGGGGTTTTCCCGTCTTTTGACAATGTGAACCTGTTGTTCTCGGCTCGCAATAAGGGCTTTACACTAAATTTTTTTTTTTTTTTTTTTTTGCTGGCCGCCTCTGTGGTTCTTGACATAGATTAATGATATCGGGGTGAGGTGTTTATTCCCGTCGTGATGGATACAGCATGACTCTCACTGTTGCCCTCCGTTACGCGAATTAACACGTGTTTGGTCATTTATGCCAGTGCTGCAAAACCATACACAAGTGCCAAAACCGTGCAGACTCTTCTGTAGCTCCAGACGACCCTTCTGAAACACCAGCTGTTACTACCGGTACTGCTGAGAGGGGGGCAGGGGATAAAGTATAAGCCGGATTTTTGGGATTAGTTTTCAGAATATTATAGATTTGCCAGAGTCTTTGTTACCCCCTACCTACGGTTCTACTATAGTAAATGGACTTTCCGTTGAGGCCCAAATGTTCAGACTCAGACCAGTCTGATCTTTAAGAGAACATATCAACAAAAAATGACACACATAATATTTATTTTATTTCCTGCAAGTTTCACTCTGACCACCAAGCCTAATATATATTCAAGAATATCAAATTCTTTAGCCTTAAAGGGGCAGATTTCTTATGTCTATCAGATGCCACTCTTTAGTGGTTGTATTGGTATTGTGCATACTGTAGTTCTATAGAGCTGCAGTACCGGGCACAACCATTACAGTGTATGGCAGTGTGCCTGGTGACCATTAGGGGCTGCAGCGCTCACCCTAGTATCTGTTCAGTGGAGATTGGGGCAACCCCCTTTCCCATGTGTTTATCCACAGACTGCTGTAGTCAGACCGGAGCGAGCAAAGCTTCTCTAATGGTGTAAGAGGGGGGAGAGACCACAAACAAATCAAACCAGGGACTTTCCTAACAACTAAAGCTACCCTTATATAATGTCCGTCATTGGATGAGAGCAACGGACATTAAATGACTGGTATGGACAGAGCACTACGCCATACCCTAAGAACAGCCTCCAACCAAAAACACAGGGACCCCAACAACAAGGAGGTGAGGGAAGCCTACAGCAATCTATGCAAGCAATACAAGGGCACCCTCAGAGAGAAGAAACAGAGATACCTCTCCCACAAAATTGAGCAACTAGAGGACTCCCTCCAGGACAGCTCATTCTGGGAGACCTGGCACCACATGGGCACAAAGCCCAAGAAAAACTCTCTCCACATCCAAAATGGCAATATCTGGCTCAACTACTTCAGAGGTCTCTACAAAAACATCCCAGAAGAAGAACTAACTCCAGAACAGCAACAGATAATCACCAAACTGAGGGACATGGAGAAAGTCATCAAAGACTTCCAGAGCCCTCTGGACTCGCCAATCACCATAAAAGATATACAGGAAAGAATTGCCGTGCTGAAAGGCAAAAAGGCCAGTGGCCCTGACGGCATCCTACCAGAGATGATCAAATACAGCCCTCCAGCAATACACGCGGCACTGGCAAAGCTATTCACCCTCGTGCTCAATGCTGGACACTTCCCCGAAGACTGGAACAAAGGCCTCATAACCCCCATCTACAAGAATGGGGACCAATATGACCCCAACAACTACAGAGGGATCTGCGCCAGCAGCACGCTAGGGAAACTGTTCAACAGCATCATCAATAACAGAATCCTCACCTTCCTCACACAACACGAGGTCCTCAGCAAGAGCCAAGCAGGGTTCATGCCAAACCACCGCACCACAGACCATATCTACACCCTGCACAGCCTCATCAAGACGCACGTCCACAACACCAGAAGAGGCAAGATATTCGCCTGCTTCGTGGACTTTAAGAAGGCGTTTGATTCAGTATGGCACCCAGGCCTACTTCTAAAACTCCTAGAGAGTGGAATAGGAGGAAGAACGTACGACGTCATCAAGAGCTCCTACACCGGAAACCAGTGCAGTGTGAAGGTGAATGGGAAAAGGACCGCATACTTCCAACAGGCCCGAGGGGTCAGACAAGGCTGTAGCCTGAGCCCAACGCTCTTCAACATCTATATCAATGAACTGGCTACAGCCCTGGAGGCCTCACCAACCCCAGGCCTCACCCTGAACAATCGAGAGGTGAAGTTCCTGCTGTATGCCGATGACCTCCTACTCCTGGCCCCCACCGAGAAAGACCTCCAAGAAAGCCTGTCAGTGCTGGAAAAATTCAGCACCACATGGGCCCTACCCATCAACCAGAAGAAGACCAAAGTCATGGTATTCCAGAAGAAGGGCCACAATAAAGCCTCCACCACCCCACAATTCACACTGAACGGCTCCACACTGGAGAAAACCAACAGCTACACCTACCTGGGGCTGGAGCTCAGCCAATCAGGAAGCTTCAAAGCAGCAATAGAAACCCTGAAAGCAAAAGCCTGCAGAACCTTCTACGCCATCAGAAGACAACTGTACCACCTCAAACCACCGGTGAGGGTCTGGATGAAGATATTTGACGCTGTCATCTCCCCGATCCTTCTCTATGGCAGTGAGGTTTGGGGCCCAGCCACCTACCCAGACCAGTCAAGGTGGGATTCCAGCCCAACAGAGAACTTCCACCTGGAGTTCTGCAAATACCTGCTCCATGTCCATCGCAACACCACCAACATAGCCTGCAGGGCAGAGCTAGGCAGACTCCCCCTATGGCTCACCATACAGAAGAGGGCGCTAGCTTTCCAGGCACACATCCAGGGGAGCAAGCCTGACTCCTACCACCACCAAGCCTGGCTAAGCCACCTGAGCAAACCAGACATTCAACAACCAAACAGCAGCCAACCACCGAACCAAAAACTCCAACAGATGATAACCAAGGCCGAAATAAAGGCGACCACAGAGGCAAACAGAGAGCGGTACATTGAAGAATGGAGAAACGAAATAAATAACTCCAAGAAACTCACCGTGTACCAATCCCTACAAAGGGACTACACCATGGCCACCTACCTGGAGAGAATACGCCACCCCAAGCACAGACAGACCCTGAGCCGGTACAGACTGAGCGCCCACAACCTAGAGATAGAGACGGGGCGATACAGACAGACGTACAAGCCACGGGAGAAGAGACTGTGCCAGCACTGTGACCAGGGGGTCCTAGAAGACGAGACCCACTTCCTGCTACACTGCACCAAATACTCAGCTGTGAGGGCCGTCTACTACCAAAGACTCTCTGCCCACATCCCAGACTTCATATCTGCAGACGAGAAGAGGAAACTCTACATCCTACTGGGAGAAGAAGAGGCCACTGTGGAGATCGCTGCCCAATACGTGTCCAGCTGTCACCAAACCAGAGGAAGACGAGACTCCATGGACTGTTATAACCGAACCCCCCCCCCCCCATACCCACCACCCACCCACCACCCACCCACTTTACTAGCTTTGGCAATGCCAAATACCTATTCGGACGTGCCAATAAAGCATTTTTTGATTTGATTTGAGTCCCTCCCTATGCAGTAGCGTATCCCAGTTTCTGTAATAAGGTTGTATACGCTCAATGATTTGCCCTGTATTCTTGCCGTACTTGAATCTTAGGTCAGAATCTGTAAGGAGTTATATTCTCCCCATGCTTGTGTTGTTTTTTTCCGGGTACACTAGTTTTCTCTTGCACTCCAAAGATCATTTATAACGAAGCTAAACAAAAAACAAATGTATTGAATGTCAATCCTTGATCGGTTTTTCACGTCTTCCATCTTTGTCCTGTTTTTTAGGTCGATAAAACTGTTCCGCCTGAAGACATTGACGGCTCCGGAGATGACGAGGATTACTCCGGAGGGTCAGGAGGTGAGATTGACGGTGAGTACGTGTCTAATATTGTGTGTGTGTGTATATGTGTGTGTGATATATATATATATATATATATATATATATATATATATATATATATATATATATATATATATATATATATATATATATATTTTTTATTATTAATAATATTTGGTTTCGGTGGTTTTCCAAATAATTTCCCAGCCCTATTTAGACCCCTCATTGGTATAGGGTGTAGCAGTAAGCCCCGTTTAGCACCTCCATCGACTCCAACTCTATAGATGGTGCGCCACTGCTTCTGGCACACTTGGAAGTTTATATCTAGGTCTCCGTGTTCCTTGCCGTCCTGTTGCCGAGACTTCTGAAATGTCAAATTTCGAGATGATCAAAGTAAACTTATCCGTGTAACATGTTGCTTCTGTGTTTTAAAGGCATCGTGGTTGATTCGGACTCTAAGGGTGTAACGTCTACGTCGTTCTCAACTCTGGTACCCACCGTGGAAGGGTCTACAGCCGCGCAGGAGCCCGACCTTGTCGCTAAGGAAGAGACTGAAATCGAAGAAACCACACAGTCTACCGAAACCACTCAACCAAATAATGACATCATAGATGATCTGTTTGCTGTTGAACACGTTCCTGAAGAAGCAGCTAAGCCAGAAGCCACAACATCTCCAGTCCAGTCGACTTCTACAGCTGACTTACCGGAAGAGATCGACACAAAGAAGCATCACCACCACCACCATCATCATCATCCTCACCATCATACTACTACTACTTCTAGTACATCTGCTTCTTCTGAGTCAGACATTGATGAAGATGATACCGCAGACCTTCCTCCTACCACCGGTGTACCAGATAAAGAGTCTGAATTACATCACATTCCCCAGGAACGGACAACTCCTGGTGAGAATTTGGTAGTCCCCGGTGTCGTCCAAGAAGAAACCACCTCTGGCTCTACAAGTACTGATGCTGATGATGATGTTACTGTAGGACCTTTGGATGTTGGTAATCCTCCAGCTGAGGATCATTTGGTAACTACACCTGCGGCTGAGGAGACTCCTACAACAAAAGATCACCATCACCACCACCACCACCATCATCATCCTCATCACACCACCACAAGTTCATTTGTTGAATCAGATGTTCAGCCAGAAGTGACTACCAGGACTTCTGACCAAATTGAACAGGATGATGGAGAACCTACACCTGCAATTGTTGAAGATGAACATCCTCATCATGGTCATCCTCACCCTACACCTAGTACCACCAGGTCTACAGAAATGGAAGAGCCTCATGAAGCCCACACACACAAACCAGAGGGCCGGATAGTCCATGTTCCTGGTGTTGAAAGTACAACAGCCGTTCCTGTAATAAGCGACGATGAACACATTCCTGAAGATGTCGAAAAAGACTTCTTCGGAAGCTCTACGGTTCACTACAATGTCTCCAGGAACCCATTTGATGAAAATGATGATTCTTTAGACTCCAGAGAGGAAGAATCATCCGGGGTAGCAGATGAGGTAAGTCGAGGTCCATAGACTGTGGGTTAATGTTGTCATCTCCTTGGAAGGTCACTTAAAGGGGATGTCTCATGAGGCCAGCTGATCACTGGAGATTGTGGTAAACGTTGTGAAGTCATGTCTGTTCAAGCGGTTATTGAAAGGGCTGTGTAATGCATGAGGGGGCTTATAGAGTGGGAAATATAGACAGAAGGTGTCATATGTGACTCTTCCCGTTTTAGGATATATTTTTTGAAGCAACTGTTCCAGTCATCAACAAGGGCAGAATGATCCCTCCCAATACCGCTACTGAAGATGAAGGTAGCTCCGACGCTTCACATGGAATCATGGAGAGGAAGGAAATCCTGGCAGGTAAAATGAAGTTCCATTCTTTTATGGGTTGCTCAGTCCTTACCCTAGACTTACCTGACCCATGAAACTCGGTCTGGGTGTTCTCCAGAGTTACCAGCCTGAACATCATCCCGGGAGAGGGACTCCTAACAGGATAGGTAACTATGATGCTCGGAGTCCCTCTCCCGGCATAATCGGGTCAATAAATCCGGTGAACACAGACCAAGTTTCATGGGTCATGCGAAGCTAGGTTTGCATGCACATGATTGGCCTCCCATATGGGACAGCCTCCATCTCTCACCCCCCACGACAGATAAAGATCAGACCGGTTACCCCCACAGATGTCAGCTCGCTCCTTATTCAGAACGCTTGTACACTTGGCATATGGATGGCTGTCAGCTGTATGAGCATTTGGCTGGTAGCTATCTGATGTGTATGGCCAGCGTTGGATTCTGAATCTGGTTCTAAATAAGCCAATATTTTTGGTTAAAGTGGACCTTTCATGTCCTTGGGCACATGCGGTTTTATATACCGCTATAAAGTCGACAGTGTGCTCAATTCTGTGCACTGTTGGATTTCCTGTTATGTACCCTGGGGCTGGAGGTATCTGTGCCGTTACCGATCTCTGCCCACTGTCAGAAGGGCGTTCCTGACACTGTAGCCGGGCGGTGAGGGACTCCCCTCCTGACTGTACTCGTCCATAGCTCTGTACTGTCAGAGGAGATGTTCCTTACTGCCCAGCGATGATGCTAAGCTGTGAGTAGCATCTTCCCTACCAACCCCCAAACTGTACTCGCCCATAGACTAGTACTGGTGGCGTTCCTCACATCTTATCGTCATCGCTGGGCGGTAAAGAACGTCTCCTCTGACAGTACAGGGCTATGGACGAGTACAGTTGGGAGGGGTGTCCCTCACAGCCCAGCTACGCGGTCAGGGATGCCCTTCTGGCAGTGTGGGCAGAGATCGATGCTGATATAACAGCACCAATATCTCCAGCCCCGGGGCACATAACAGGAAAGCCGACACTGTCTGCTTTATAGCGGTATATAAAACCGTATGTGCCTGAGAACATGAAAGGTCCTCTTTAAGTTGCTTAAAAGGAAGCCATTTTTTGATTTATTGGCAATAGTTGCTCCTTAGTGTGACCTTCCTATTAGTAGTTTTGGAGCAGAAGGTCAGCCCAACATATATCTTGTGTGGTCTTCTACTTCATTGTCCACAACCTCTTTCCTTCCAGGTATCATCGCAGGCGGCGTGGCCGGTTTGGCGTTTGCTGCCGCCTTGGTCGCATTCGTACTATACAGAATGAAAAAGAAAGACGAGGGAAGCTACTCTCTGGAGGAACCAAAACAGTCCAACGGTGGATACCAGAAACCAAGGGAACAGAGGGAGTTCTACGCGTAGTCCAGCCAAATCTTCCAATTCTACTTGAGATATCGGCCTTCACTTTTCTCGTTCTTAACCCACAGCTTTTGCTCTGTGGCTTTTTTTTTTTTTGGTTTCAAAGGACTACTACTACTGGACGTTATTTATGGAGAAAGTTTTTCGAAGTGCCTTTCCGTAGCACAGCGCCTCTATAGGAAGGCCTTTTTCTCGTCCACACGCAATCTAAAGACTCCTTTCAGTACATTGTCACAGAGCCCCGGCTCTCATCGGACATTGGAGCGCAAACAACCTTCTTCTGCCGAAAAAAAGAAAAATATATTTTCTCAAATGCCTCGCTTTAATTGTATATAGTTATAAATAGACTGTTTTTTGTTTTTTTTGGTTCCTTCTTGGCCTTAAATCTATTAAACGGTACCAAACTCCGGTGTCTTTGTAACTCCACAAAAGCACTTAATAGACAAGTGTTACCTACGGATTGCTGAGCGAACCCTTAGCGACAACTTACCGTACGGTTAGAGGTCGGTTTTCCCCCAAAAAAATGCACGTTTTATCCATTCCTTTTTTTTTTTTTTTTGTTAATTTTACGCCTTAAACTGCCGCACCTATTTATTCACTTGTTTATAAACCCGTCCTATCGATGATCCAATGATCGTCCGTGGTTGACCGTGCACCTTTCTCGAATCCTAGTTTATCTTCTTGCACTAGGCAGTTAATTTTTTTTATTTTTTTTTTAATTATTTTTCTTTTAACAGTTATCGATCAGTTTGCTGTTGCGCTTTTTGTCGTCCTATTCAGTGTTTTGGGTTTTTTTCCAAAATGTAAATTTTTTTCTTCTTGGTTTTTCTTCTTCGCCGTACGCAGTGCCAACTTTAATGTATATGACACTATGCCCTCTTATTTTAATATGCCTGTATATTTTTTGTTTTTGTTGTAAATGTTACACTTCTACTGTACGACGTAGGATCTTGAGACGCGTTTCCAAAAATTGTCAAAAACGCGCGGACGTCCAAAGACTATATCCTAAAGTAAACGGGAGTGGGACATAAGAGCGTTGGTTATTTAGTGGCAGGTCCGCTCCTATTGTGTCAAGTCTCAAGCATTGTATGTTTTATAGCAAATTTTTTTAAGTTGAATTTTTTTTTTTTTTTTTTGGACGGGTGTGTTTCTTCAGTTCTGTTTTTGATTTGGGCCCTAAAGCAAACACTATATATATTGCAGTACTGTTACAGTGAAGGTATCGGACCCCGTGACATTTTGGATCAAACCTCGCCCGATCGATGTAAATCTGCTTTATAGGAAATTTTTTTTATTCTGCTCATTGGCATAGTTTGTGTATGTTCTACACCTTTATAGCAGAATGTTTTATAGGACAGATATGTCTCGTATACACTTAAGGGTTCAGTATTCATTTTTCTATTTCAATAAACTTCTCGGAAAATCTGATTTAATAAATTGGCTGATATTTCATTTCCCCCTCTTCTCTGCCACCTGTTTGAGACGGACTGGTTTCTATAGATGACCTATGGATGCTTGCCAAGGAGCAGGTTTCTAGCGACCAGTCTGTCTCGGGTTACCCATGTCACTTTCGCACCAGTTAGGACGAGGAAGAAGCAAATTCTTTTACTGCCATAATTTTTTAAATTTTTTTTTACAAAAATTTGGACACACATGACCTATAGGTTTTACTAACCATATATGCACAGTAAAGCTTTATGCTGAGAAAATGGGGAAACCCATTGTGGTTGTGTATTTATTTAAGGTCAGTGTCTAGACATTTGTTCTCTTCCTGTTTTTTTTGTTTTTTTTTTTTGGTTTTTTTGTTTTTTTTTTGGTCGTCTTTTCCCAAAATCCTCTTCCTCTTTTTTTTGGGTTTTATACTATTGTAATGCTGTGGTTCAACATACATTCTAATATATATATATATATATATATATATATATATATATATATATATATGTATTTTATTTTATTTTATTTTTTTTTAACACCTCCACTTAAAATGCATCCATTAAGACTTCAGTAATACTGGGAATTTAGGCGGCCCCACTACTGGTTGACTAGACAGATTTGCCTTCGGAGATTCTGGGGGAGCCTAGACATTTCCTGCCATATTGAATATCATCCAGCTGTGTCAGAAAGATACAGGAAACGGCTCAAGAAATTTTAATTTTTATTTTAATTTGGGTGAAAACGTGTGTTAACAGTGGGATGTTTATATCTGTAAATAGGTTAAAAAGAGTCTTAGTATTTTTCTAATTGTTGTGGGGTTTTTTGGGGTTTTTTTGCATCCTCCCTGAACTTATTTGATAGAACCAGCCTTGGGAAAAATCCATCTTAAGGCTGGTCTTACACGGCCGTAATGGAAGTCCGCAAATGGTCCACAATTGAGTGTTTTCAATTGTGGACCATTTGCAGACACATTATATTCAGTGCGGCCTCTTACACCACCGGATATTTTATCCGTGCTCTGGCCAGTCCGCAATTTATAGTAAATGTCCATAATGGCCGTGAATTGCGGCACTGCACAGACTCGCCCATAGAACTCTATGGGCGAGTGCGGCAGGACACGGACATCTGCGAAGTCTATGTTGCTGATCAGCATGTCATTGAGAGACTCTTAAGTAAATCCCCATTCCCTTCATGCCCTCTAGACCATTGGATGATCCTACTTGGTTCAATTGAAACTTGCCTAACGTATCGGACCAGTTGTCCAATTGGAAAGATGTCGTTTATGAAAAACACCTAAAGGGAGTCTGTCACTAGAGCCCAATATTGACCTAGTCCTGCAGATAGGTTTGGGTCACCAGAATCAAATATCGATTTTCCCTTGTGAATCAGAGCCTCGGTTTTTATCACTATGGATATGTGGCGCAATGGTCACCTGCTCATTGCTTGACGGCAATTCCAAAGGGGAAAAACGCACCATTAGGTTAGAGCCACCTGAATCAATCTGTGGGCCTGGGTTCTGGTGAGAGACTTCCTTTGTAGCCATGAGGCCTCACAACTCAGGGATAAATGCACGAGAAATAAGCAAAGTTACATATTTTTTTTAAAAAAAAGTTTTTAAAACCTGCCGAATGTAAACCTTGCCTCTTTTTCCCCCAAATAACGCTGCATTATGGCCTGAATGTGCATTTACAACTGTCGTCACAGTCCACAGGCTCTGATTTTCCTTACTGTACCGCAGTGTTCCTCTTTAGACCGTATAAATGTAAGGAACCTATTGATTTGTGCCCATGTGACTTATTTCTGTAACATACTGTAAGGGTAAAATGCAATAAAATTTTACTTACAAAAATTTTTCTGGACCGTGTGGACATTTTTAGCAAAACCAGTCATGGAACATCCAAGTGTGCATGTGGATGGGGGGGAGGAATAGCTGTTGGATAAACATGCTGAAGTATATTGGAAGTTTTAGGGCCCCTTCACACAGAGTTTACGCTCCACTCATTCAGACACGTATACACGAGCGCTTCAAAACACATCCCATTCACTTCAATGGGAGCGCGCGAAAAGCCGGCTTTACATGTGCTCCCATTGAAGTGAATGGGATGTGTTTTGAAGTGCTCGTGTATACGTGTCTGAATGAGTGGAGCGTAAACTCCGTGTGAAGGGGCCCTCAGGCTCTACGTTGTGGAAATGCAGCTTTAGGGTCTGTTCACACGGAGTAAACGCACGCTCATTTTGGCAAAATACACGTATAAAAAAAAACGCACCAAAAAAGCGACGTGTATTTTTTTTTATAACTCAAATTTTTATTGAAATTTTTTTTTTTTGTTTTATACAATAAGAAAAGACAATTACAAGTTACAAGGCGAACACCCGCCCTGCGAACAGTAAAGCACACAGTGCAACACAAGAAAAAATAAAAACAAAGAAAACAACATAGAAAAAAACAAAAAAGGGGGGTGCTATTAGGAAGGCCCGAAAGATCAGGAGTACAGGAGCTGAAAAGCGATAAAGAAACAAGGGAAGAGAGAAAAAAAAAAAAAAAAAAGGGGGGGGGAGGAGGAGGGAGGGGGTTAGTGGGACAGGTGGGTAGGGGAGAGGACTAAATATGGAGGGTGAGAGGGTAGGTAGGGGTGAGTGTGAGCAGTCAGGAAACCAGTGAGAGCGCCTCCGTCGCCAGGTCATCCATACTACAGCCAGTTAGGAAGGGCTCGGGAGCAACCACTGGTCAAATACTTGATGAACAACAAGAGCATCAATCAGAGGAGGGGTCAGAGCCCAGGAGCGTCCGGTACTCTGCAGACTGTTGAAACCTGAACCAGTAGAACCAGGTTTTGATGCACGCCTCAGTCGTACCATGCAGGAAAGACGTGAGATTTTCCATGCGCATTATCTCGTTGACCTTCGAAATCCAGAGGGAGAGAGGAGGAGGATCCACTCGTTTCCAAAAAAGGGGGATACAAGCCCGGGCAGCGAGGATCAGGAATCTAAGTAGGGAACGCTTAAAGACCTTTACAGAAGACTCACAATGATTGAGGAACAGGGCAGGGCCCAAATGGTGAGAAGTTTCAGTAAGCTGGAGGGTTATCCGCTTGACCCCCTCCCAGAAGGACGAAAGGGCAGGACAGGACCAAAAAACGTGTAGCAACGTGCCTTCCTCGTAGCCACAGCGCCAACATAGTGGGGAGACCTGAGGAAACATAGCATGGAGTCTCGTAGGAACCCTATACCATCGGGACAAGATTTTGTAGCTGGCCTCCTGGTAGCGAGAGCTGATGGAAGCAGTATGAGAAAGGCGAAAAATGCGCCTACGCTGCTCCTGAGAGAGGGAAAGGGATAAGTCAGATTCCCATTTCAGCAAGAACGGCGGAACAAAATCCTCCGGAGGTTCAACCAGGATCTGGTAAGTGAGCGAGAGGGAGTGGCGGAGGGGGCCAGTGCCAACACAAATCTTCTCCAAGGGGGTAGGTTCGACACGGAACTCTGCAGGAGCAGGGAGAGAATGTAAAAAGTGACGAAGTTGCATCCCCCGCCAAGCATCCAAAGGGGGCAGCTCAGGAGGGGTCTGGGAGTTCAGAAGTGTATTCCATCCCCCTGCGTCCTGGAAGTGACAGGCACAGAAAATCCCATGACGGCGCCAATTACGAAAAACTGGGTCAAACATTCCAGGTGGAAAGGCAGGATTGCCCAGCACTGGAAAAAAGCGACGTGTATTTTAACGTGGTTTTTTTTTTTTTTTACACATGTAAAAAAAATGTCAATGGGAGTCTTATCTTTACATGTGTATTTTGCCAAAATGAGCGCACGTTTTTATTTTTTGTTAATCTTTTTGGATTTGACGAATTTAAACAAAATTGGATCAAGCAAGAACAGGAAGATCTGCAAAACTGAATTTTCTGTGAAATTATCTGATCCCTTGCTAAAACAAGATTGGGACTATAGCCTCACAGAATGAAACAAGAAATAAAGGAAGTGATAAAATGTTTTTTTTTGTTTTTTTTTAAAAAAAGGGTAAAGTGTGAGGAGGGGGAAGAAAGTCAAAGACTCTCCGCTCACATCCCAAACTTCACTTCTGCAGAAGAGAAGAGGAAACTACATCCTACTCAGAGAAGAGGAGTCCAATGTGGAGATCGCCGCCTAATACGTGTCCAGCTGTCGCCAAACAAGAGGAAGATGAGACCCCAAAGACTATTAAACCCCCCACCACCACCCAAAGACATTGAAACCCAACCACCCATACTCACATGTCCCAATGCCAGATGTTTTTCTTCAGTTATGCTAATAAAGCCCCTTTGTATATTGTGTGGTTGTGGTGAGGGGGATAAAAGGGGGAGGGGCCCTCTAGGTCAACTACCATCCCCCAACCAGGTTCTCCTGATATACTTTAAGAGGATGACGGTGCAGACTCCCTGACTGTATACTTAGTCTTAGATTATTTGGAAGGCTGTGGCCCCTACCAGGCAGAGATGGTATTGTCTCTAGCTGCCTATGTGACATGATAGAAAGAATAGTCTGAAATCAAAGTGGTGTCTGGTTAGAGCTGCACGAAAGAACCCTGGAATATGAAAGACTGTTAAAGGAAGGGTTGTCGCTGGTCTGGGTGGCTAGTAGCTTAGCCATCTAGTTACTTTTGGTGGCTTTTCCATGTGTTGTATTTGTGGCCATGTATACCTGCAGCATGTAATGTCTCTGTGCAGCCCTACGTCAGTTCTTAGCGTCGTTTCTCCAGGGATGATCTGCTTTATAGCTGTCCGATTGCTTTATTTGCTAATAGAAAGTGCTTAATAAGGTGACACAACGACAGTGTTGACAATCCCTGAGCCAAGGGCTTAGCTGTAAGCAGAGACTGGCAGGGTTGTTTACCCCGAGAGGATGTTTTTGAAGTTTGGTTTACACGTTGCAGCATTTCACGTAGTCTGACTAATCCTTAGTCATAATGGCTACATGTGAATAATAATAATAATAAATTTTATTTATATAGCGCCAACATATTCTGCAGCGCTGTACAATTTGTAGGGTTCAAATACAGACAGAAAGATACATAACAAAGAAAGTCATTTCACACAATGGGATTGAGGGCCCTGCTCACAAGAGCTTACAATCTATGAGGTAGAGGGGGTGACACAAGAGGTAGCAGGGGCGGCATTGCTTATACAGGGGTCAGACACTTTTGTAATAGAGGTGACTGTCATTACACAAACAAGACTTTATGAGTCGTCACTAGTGGTGTCTTTTAACATGTGGATGGAGCTTGGACCTATAAAGTTATCCTGAGATGGCATCATATCATGTGGGGTAATGTGGGAGCGGGAACAGAGGAGGGTTAAATTTTGGGGATTCTAATTATAGTACGGAAGGGTTTACGTTAGAAATTGTGATAGGCCTGTCTGATAAGATGTGTCTTTAGTTTGCGCATGAAGCTGTAGAAATTGGGAGTTAATCTGATTGTCCGGGGTAGAGCATTCCAGAGAAGTGGTGCAGCTCGGGAGAAGTCTTGTATACGAGCGTGGGAGGTTCTGATAATAGAGAATGTAAGTGTTAGGTCATTGAATGAGTGGAGAGCACGGGTTGGGTGGTAGACAAAGATGAGGGAAGAAATGTAGGGAGGTGCGGCATTATGGAGAGCCTTGTGGATGAGAGTGATAACTTTATATTTTATTCTATAATGAATAGGCAGCCAATGTAACGACTGGCACAGACCAGAGGCATCGCTGTAGCGTCTAGCCTGGTAGATGAGCCTGGCCGCTGCATTCAGAATAGATTGTAGAGGGGAGAGTTTAGTGAGGGGAAGACCGATTAGTAAGGAGTTACAGTAGTCAAGGCGAGAATGAATCAGAGAGACAATAAGTGTCTTTAGTGTATCTCTGGTGAGGAAAGGGTGTATTCTGGAGATGTTTTTGAGGTGGAGGTGACATGAACGTGCAAGTGATTCAATATGAATGATCTGTGGCAATGGTCTTTCAGTATTCAATTCATGATAGAAGCCAAATCTGATGTTTGACATTTGCCTACTATTCATTCCTAAGGTGTTGGACTTTGGATCGCGCCATTTGTGGCCTGTTGGAGAATGGCGCGGTACACGTCTCTGTAATAATCACAAGTTGTATTTTTGCCAAGTTTTTTGTATACACAGCCTTACGGTAACTTTTCCAATTACTCGTAAAGCCGTAGCCGCTAGGTGAGAGGTACGTCCTTTTGTAGGGCAATTAAACAGCTAGCCTGCCCTAACCCTATAGAGATCTACCCCGTCATTCTTGGGAAGAAAATTTTACAATGTGTACGTGGGTGTTATTTTTACCGGAAAATGTGTCAACCCAGGACACCCGACAGTTGTTGTGCAGAATTAAAGAGACATGGCTGGGTTTCTTTTGCCCCAGTTGGTGCCATGTTGGTCCCACTAATCTCTGGTCACTCCAGGGGCGCTGTAATACCAGACATAATACTTGGACAGATGCGGTGCTGCTTCTCAAAGAAAGGCGCCATGTTTTACTAACAGTCCACTTTTGGTTGCAATGAGTGAAGAATATAGGGTGCACATGCTTGGCTCTCTACATTCACTTCAATGGGACTTCTGAGATGGACTGGATCTGGGAGTAAGTAAATGGGGAGACAGCCTGCGCATGTGCGCAATACTCTCCACCCGCTCCAGCGAAGAGCAAGGACCCTCATAATAGGTGTAGGTCCCGCAACGATCGGCCAAGTTTAACACATCCAGTGGATATTCCATTCATATTCCAGGTGAAAATATTATTTTTAGCTTGAACATTGGTCTTCCTGGCTTGTTCCGACTACAGGTCATTGGATTGGATCCGCACCCAGGTCCCAACTTCTCTCCATTTTCTATGGCATTACATGTATATGGTGACTGGCTTGATAGCTGAGTTTAATCCGAGTGTGCACATGTCTTCTGGCAGCACATCTCTCCTCTGAGAACAAAAAGTTTGGCTTTGAAATTCCACATGCCCAATCCTCCTATTCCCTGACATAATATTTTGGGAGGGGTGTTGGGAAACTGCCATATACATTAGATGGCCGGCCACGCCTGCCAGTTGTGACTGACTTTCCCTTGTGTGTTTTGATGACCTTATTATAGGCCATTAATATGTTCTAAGTGAGAGTATTGAGAATTTAGAGCTAGGCTGCACCTGCCATGAGGCAACAGCCTCAGGCGGCGTCTTCTGGCATATTATTATTTCTATCGGTAGTGGCTATTTTATTCACTCCTGTCCAGTCTGGTCTTCTTGTCTGTGTTTGGGATCAGTGAGTAAAACATTGGCCTCTACTTGTTGGAATAATCCTATAGATAGCGGATGGACTTAAGTGGCACCAGGGGTGGTGAAAAAAAGTAACAAAATGTTACCTCTCCTGGGCATCCAGCGGTCCACAGGAATCCTCTTTATGACTGCTCCGGCCTCCACCTGATGTGTCATGTGCCCCTAGGTCATCGCTGAGGTAGTATATCCTGTGATTGTATATACCTGACCACCGAGGCCCAATCACTGGCCCTAGTGGTTACTCCTGGGCATGTGATGTCAGACAAAAGGACGCAAGCCACAAAGATGGCCCAGAAGTAGTTGGGTAAAGTGACTGTTAATTTGTATTCACTTTCTCTGGGTCTCCCCTTATTATACTGTAGGGTCTGAGGAGACCCCAGGGTATAAATACTGCTTTATGGGTGATACACTCCAAAAATTTGGGCTTTAAAATCTAAGGCTGACATATCACTATGTGGGGGCCAAAAAGAAGGGAAAAACTACTGTGTGGAGACCAGTAAAGGTGGCTGTATACTGTGGAGGGTAAGTAAAGGAGGTCTTATACTGTGTGGGAGGTAATACACTGTGGGGGCCAGTAAAAGGGGCGTTATACTGTACGTGGCCAATTAAGGGGATTTTTCTGATCTGCAAATGGGGTGGAGCATGACCTACAATTTTAAGCACCAGGGGTGTCATCACAACTAGAGATGAGCAAACACTGTTCGGATCAGCCGTTCCGAACAGCACTCTCCCATAGAAATGAATGGAAGCACCTGGCACGGCGACCGGCCGCCGGCAAAGTGTACGTGCCAGGTGCTTCCATTCATTTCTATGGGTGCGTGCTGTTCGGAACGGCTGATCCGTACAGTGTTCGCTCATCTCTAATCACAACCAAAGACCACTGGATCAGGTGTTTTATTTTATTTATTTGGGGTGAGGGGCTGCCTTTCACCTCAGTTCGCTTCAGGCACCAGAAGAGGTCAGATTCACCCCAGATTTAGACCCCTAGTATCGTCAAAAACTCTACAGCCCTTACATACCTGCCAGTTGTCCAGAATTCTTAGAAACAATCCTGGCAAATTTGGCTTTTCCCAAGAAAACTGCAGGAAAGGGTATGGGTTATTCAAGCCTTGCCCCATAAGCGGAAGGGTATATACTCATCATGGGGTAGACCCAGAGGCAAGACTTAAATTCCCAATTTTACTGAACTGAAAATGTTGGTCAACTATGACCATTAATGTGAATTAGAAACTACTAGGCGGGTGCGATTGGCATTGTGGATCTGGTATTGGTGATCGGTGTGAACACTGGGATTTGGACTCAAACTTTCATATATTGGACAAACCAATGAAGAGATATTCTGGAAACTCTTTCGGTAATGTCATGAGTGACTTAAAAGCTCCTACTGCCAATATGGATTCTGACAGACTTGTAGGGTGTAAGTCACCAGAAGAAACATGTTACCCAAGATCCATAAAAACACAAGACGGAGCCGATGCATTTCGTGGTTACGATCACAAATCGCCTTTCTAGATTCTGAAAATGTGCCACAAAATCTGCAATGTGTGATTCCTAATGTGAGCAGAGACTTCTATCTACTCAAGGGCAGAACTATGGGGGCAAGTTTTTGACCTCACCCTCCTGATAAATTTTGTGTGACCAGGCTGCAGCACACTTTTCTTCAGAAGATAAGAGCAATTGTTTGTTTATTGCTTCCACAGCACAGACCTGAAGGTCAATGAGCCCGGCTTGTACTCAGATCAATTTATGATCCATTGACCTATGCCTGTTTACCCTCAGGGCCTCATCCTGCATCTTAGCTTGTGTCATCCTCTCCCGGTTATATTAACCAGGCACGCAGCTGGTCCAAACCTGGTGTCATCTCATGAGCTTCGTCCATCGCTAACTGTACATCTCAATGTTTAATGTGAAATTAAACAAAATTAAAAGGGGTTGTCCATTTTTATATACTCCCTTAGGGAATTCTGCATAAAAGAGGTTGCTGGGTTTATTTTTTTTTTAAATTATTATTATTATTATTATTATTATTATTATTATTATTATTTTATTTTAAAATAAAACTAAAACGGCTCAATGGGTTAAAAAGAAAGAAAAGGAGATGGCAGTATGCACCCTACCAATTACTGACCACCCATAGGAGTGACCCACCTCAACCAGTGATTGGCCTAGGAGAGCCGTTTCTGAGTGCTACAACCAAATAGGAACCTGGTGAGGGTCAGGATTGTGACCCACCCCCAAAATTTTATATGACCATATATTGTTCTCCTATGGCTCAATGGACTGCAGGACTCACTTTATGATTTTTTCCTCAGGTTTTGATCTCTCTATGGGGCAATGCCAAGGAATACTATTCTCAGCCATACGTCGTACCCATATGTCATGGTAGACCTCCTTGCATCCCCCTTTCCTGATTCTTGCTATTTTGCACTGCAATGTTCTCATAGCCTACATGACCATATCATTATTAGTATTGGGCCGAATTGTCATGTATATGGGTCTGTTGTATGTGTTTGTTGTATATTCTGTACAACATTCTCGCATTATGTTGTGTAAATTTACACTCCTTGACAAAAAATGTGAGATTGCTGCAAAACTCTGCATGCATGTCTCAGGTAGATATGTGATGACTTCAGGTGTGGTCTGATGAGACACTGGGTCTTACCAGTAGAGGACATAAAAGTGCTTCGCCAGCTGCTCTATAACAAGGAGGCTACTTTTGGGTAGTGTACTTCTTGGTGAGAGTTTGTTGACCGTTAGACACACTCAAAGACATTTTAACCAGCCGCCAGGCTTTGAGAGGGGTGCATCATTGGACTGAGAGGAACAAGATGGTGGTTTGGTGGAATTGCCCCCCCCCCCAACTAATTGGCAGCATTGGTTACATTAATGCAACCTACACACGGCAAACTAACTCCATAGTCTCTGGTCAGATGCTTATCAGAAGGAATTTTGGTGTCCCAGCACCCATTAGGGGCCCTGACATTGACACACACCATCATCTATAGTAATGAATGCAGGTTCTGTTTGGGATCTGACAATTGTTGGGTTAAGGTATAGAGGCTTCATGGTGAGCATATCATTCCTGCTTTTGTAGTGAAGTTACACACTGCCCCCTGCTGGTGTGATGATCTGGGGAGCCATCACCTAGGACAGTGACACGAGGGACACTAAGGGCTAGTTCACTCGGAGTTACATGAATTCCGCGTGTGAAAATTCTGTCATGGCTAGTCGCAACAGGATGCCGGTGCCCATCGTGGCATTCCGCTCTGGATTAGGGCCAAATGAATGGGCCTAATCGGGAGGGTGCCTCGAGCCCCAGACACCACAGCTGATTATGTCGCTTCTTTTTCCGCTACTGGTTAGCATTGAAATCAATGGAAGCCATTTTTGGCAGAGCATTTTGAGGCAGATTCCACATCAAAATCCGCTGCCAAAAGACTCGGTGTGAACGAGCCCTAACAGCTCAGCAATACGTGTAGGATGTCCTACAGCCACAGATGATGTCTTCCATGGCAGGGCGTCCAATTGGCTTTTTTCAGCAGGATAATGCTCACCCACACACAGCAAAGGTTTCCCAGTAATGTTTCTGCCAGACTGTAATACTTCATTTCCCTGCCGAGTTACCAGATTTATCACCACTTGAGCATATATAGGACTACCTGGGACACCCACGTGTGCAGGATCTACAGGGCCAACCGCAACATCTGTGAGCAAATGTGTTACAGGATACCATGCAAAACCTGTATACCTCCATGTCCAACCGTATCTCATCTTGTATCCAGGCTAGAGGTGACCCAACAGAGTCCTAACCACAGTTTTCCCCGATAACCGTCTCCTTTGGCGTAATATTGCCATCACTTCCTTATATCATCATTACATTGACACAAGGTTCGTCCATTCCTACAACTCCTTCATGGTACCTTAGTGTTTTTGACCACGAGTGTATAGAGCCTGATGAAGGGTACAAGACTGTACTGCAGAAATGGAGGTTTTCTAGGATTCTCTTGAAGCAGACTTATGTCGTGGAGTCCCGTTCTGCGATACTTTAGTCATACGCTAGGAAATCATTGTCCCGCAGCTGCAACGATAAGCCAAGTTTCAGCACAAAGTCATCGTCACTGCTATCGGCTGGTTTCTGCCCTTATCTGCTATAAAGTTGTTATATGTGAAGCGGGTGCCAAGACTTTTGTTCCCTTTTCTTCTGTCTGGTTGCCGTATGTCTCAGGTGAGATAGGGCAGTAAATCAGAGCTTGTCACGAGGGGGGTGTTATGGGTCGATAGGCTTCAGAATGGGAGATTTCCGTTCTATCTGGCTCAACAAACCTATCTAAAACTTCCATAGAAACTTGCCCAACAAACACTGGGTTACTTTCGGTTACTGTACCAGGCTTCTGTAAGGAGCGGCCGCACACTCATACTGTAATGATTTAACAATACCATTAGTCATACATTAACTACAGCTGTGCAAATACCCCGAACTGTATACCGGGGACAACGCTCATTCTATTTCCCAGCCTGTAATACTGTCAAAGAAAAGACAAGGAATATGGCGCCAATTTTTTTTAACTAAATCCCTTTGTTGTAATTTGTTTTTATTTTCTAATTGTAGAATTTTTTTGTAATTCTATTTTCTGTACATGATTATGGAAGCGGCCATCTTGCCTCTCCTCTGCTCTCTTAGCAGCATTTAGTGATCTGCTTTACAGCTGTCATGGACACTAGTCATGACTCAATGAGGTCTATGGGAGAGCTTTCTAGACATGATCTGTACAGGGAGGAAGAGTAGACAAGCCGTGACGTCATCTTTTGTCAGATGTGGGTGCAAAGATGGGTCATTGATATTATCTCTAGAGGTGTTATCTTCTATTGTAATCCTGTCTGCCTTGTCTGTGAAGTAAATGAGGTGACTGCTGCAAAAAAGAAAAACAACCTACAATTGGTTAGTGTCTATCTATAGAGATGAGCGAGTAGTATTTGATCGAGTAGGTATTCGATCGAATACTACTGTATTCGAAATACTCGTACTCGATTGAGTACCACTCGCTATTCAAATGGAAAATTCGATGCAGAATCAGCATTGATTGGCCGAATGCTATACAGTCGGCCAATCAACGCTGGTTCTTCTCCTACCTTTAGAAGTCTTTTCCGCGCAGCGTCCCTGCGGCGTCTTCCAGCTCTAAATTCACTCTGCCAGGCATCGGGCCTGGGCAGAGCCGACTGCGCATGCCCGCGCTACAAGAAAATGGCCGCTTTGACTGTAAGCGACCATTTTCTTGTAGTGCGGGCATGCGCAGTCGGCTCTGCCCAGGCCCGATGCCTGGCAGAGTGAATTCAGAGTCGGAAGACGCCGCGGGGACGCTGCACAGAGAAGACTTCTCGGAGAATCCAGCCCAACCCTCACTCGTGGACTTGGTAAGTTCAATTTGATCGAACGTTGCCTACCCCTGAAACGAGCATTTTCCCCCCATAGAGTATAATAGGATTCGATATTCGATTCGAGTAGTCGAATATTGAGGGGCTACTCGAAATGAATATCGAATATCGAGTATTTAACTACTCGCTCATCTCTATCTATCTATTATTAGGCTTGGTGACAACAGTTATCTACTTCCGGACTGCCCATAGACTATATACGTCTGGAAGGTGGCTGCCTTGTTCTGATAGGATGTACTGGTACGTCCAATCAGAACACAGCAACTGCACGAGATCGTGCAGCTGCTGAAACTGGGAGCCGGCTGTAACTTCAGCCGGAGTTCCAAGAGAGAAGGCAGAGAAGGTTTATTACCTTACCTGCCTTCTCGATCGCTGTGTATACAGAGCTCAGTGAGTGCTGTATACACAGCTATGGGCACCGCCATTATTTAAAAAATAAAATAATATGCCAATAAAATGCTGTTATTATAGGTTATAGCCCCACCCCCCGATGACACCATACAAAATAAAAATGACCGTAACAGAGAGAAAAAACTATTTTATAAAGTTTTTCATTAGCACTTTGTGTTATTAAATTAAATTAAAAAAAAAAAAAAAAAGGGAAAACCAGACACAATTTCCCTCCTATTTCGTTTATATTTTCCCGGGTGGAAAAATTTTTTAAAACGCATGCAAAAATAAAAACAACATAAAAAGAAAGCCCTGTGTGTCCCCGAAAAAAAAAACGCAAAAATTAGTTGAATGAGACGTATGAGAAAAAAAAACAGAACATACAAAAAAAAAAGTAAAATGTGTCTGGTCCTGGACCACAAAATGGCCCGGTACTGAAGTGGTTAAAATTACACAATGTAACCATTTTTCTTTGTAGAAAATATACATCGGGACAAATCAAGTAAAACAAGAAAAAAATTATAAGAATATGTCTACTTATAAATATGGTTTATAAAGTTGGTCATTTTTGGGTGGCACATTCCCATTCTCTGCTTTGCACAGTCCCTACTTGTTACATAAGTCCCTTGACAATATGATGATCATAAAGTGTCCCCCTGCCCATAGGTATGGAAACCTGGCAGCAAGTATTGTATTTCCCTACAGCGCCTCCACAGGGCACATGAATCATTACATTGCATATAAAAGTTCAATACCTTCTCCGGCAGACGAATAAACTACGCCCAAGAAAGTCATGCAATTTTTTTTCCAAACTGATCATCTCGTGCCATTTATTTGGGGATGTCTCAAGCCAAATGGGAAGGTAATAAAGGACACATCTATATATAAAGCGTATTACAGCCATATACATCCTCGCTTAGTAATTTATTAGCAATACGCCCGACCTACTGACCTCTAGCCAGTGTCTTGGGTTTAGTTATTATGTAACTAGTTGTAAAGGCGGTATGATTTACAGTTGTTGTGATATATGGATGTGTGCTTATATATAGTACAGACACAGTCACTTATATAGGTCCCACCAAAGCCATAACGTAGACGTACCATATATAAATGGGTGACCGGCAATGTAGTCAGCCTGCTTTAAAGAGTAGCATTATGATGTAGAGCAGTATAGATGGATAATAGGTATATAGCTGTGATGGTGAACCTATGGCACGCATACCAGAGGTGGCACTAGGAGCCCTCTCTTTGGGCACCCGTCTGTGGAGCAGATTATACTGTGTGGAGGCCACATGTGGAGCTAATTGTACTGTGTAGGGGTCACTGTGGAGCTGATTGTACTGTATAGGGATCACTGTGGAGCTAATTGTACTGTGTGGGAGTCACTGTGGAGCTGATTGTACTGTGTGGGGGTCACTGTGAAGCAGTTTTGACTGTGTAGGAGTCACAGCGGAGCAGAAAGCTCTACAAAGCCCCATTCACATGACCGCATTTTGCAGGTCCGCAAATGCCTGCAATTTTGGATCTGCACATTATTATGGTTAAATTCCCGTGTTGGCACTTTTTTGATAAATTAGTGGATTTTGGGTTGCAGTTTGGGCACTCGATCTCTAAAAGGTTCGCCTTCACTGGTATATAGCATGTACATATAACATGTTTATTAACTGAGATGGTGAATTCTATGTTTATAGGCGACACACTAGTAATCCCATACACCGGTGGTCTACAGCCTGTGGAATACTTGTACATGTGGAATACTTGTATTCCATCAATGAGTGTGCCAAAGCAATATAGGCTGCAGTGGTTGTAACCACAAGGTTATCATCATGGCAATTGTATATAACCATGCTACATTCAGTCTTACTAAGGCTGTATTCAGATGACCAATACACCACCACCTTCCAGGAATGGACACTGTTTCTGGTATGCTCAGACTGTACCACAGATATTAAACTCAGTGGTCTGATTATGGACCGTATATCACATGACCAGGGCCTGAAAAGAGCATTATGCCATGTTGGGTCCACAAAGATGGGGTAATGTATTGTGTGGGGCCACTATACTGTATGTTACACAAGAATGGGCACCAAGAGGAAATGAACAGGGCTAGGGGCCTACGAATACATTTGGCCATACATAAAATATGGAAGGGTGCAGCCTAGGGATCCTGGCATTTTCCCGGACATGCTCACACTTTATGTGGGAATAGCGCTCATCTTCCTGAAATCTGTATCCAAAAGTTATTATTATTATTATTATTTATTTATATTGCACCATTAATTCCATGGTGCTTTACATTTGGCAAAGATGAATGAGATATTTCAAAATTATAATTAATTTTGTAAAATCGACCAGACGACCTTGTTAAAATTTTCTTTCTTTTTTTAAATTTCCATTCCATTTTTATATTTGTAGCTTTTGCGTGTCTATAGACACTAAGCGGTTAATATTAGTGTTAGGTACACAGGAGTAGTATTAGGTAATGTGGGGCAGGTTTTGTTGTTCTAGACCTCAGGGCAGGATTACTGGAGCTATAAAATATTTTTTGAGAAAAATTGCAACTCACCGGAAAGAGCTTAAAACAATAGCTGTGAAATCCTCGCACTGCGGCGTATCTCGCTATTTGACGTGAGCCGATCTTCTTAGTTGTCGTTGCTCTTTGGGATTTTATATGCTAAAATTAATTCAGTAAATCCCAAAAATATTTGGTGTATCCTTTGCCCTTTGCCTTCCATCAGTCCTTCTCGGTACTTGCAGACAGTTTTTGAAGGAAATCGACAGGAAGGTTGTTCCCGCCATCTTGGAGAACTAAGCACAGATCTTCTGTGGATATAGGCTTGCTCCGATACTTCTGTCTCTTCATGTCATCCCAGATAGACTGTATGATGAGATCAGGGCTCTGCGGGGGCCGGATCATCATTTCCAGGACTCCTCCTCCAAAGAGCGAAGGTCACACCAAATATTGATGGGATTTACATTTTTCTTTGCATTTTGTTAGTGGACGAACATAGACTATTAACCCTTCTATTTTTAAAAACAATCTTACTTTGCAGCATTTTTGTGCCTAAGACTTGACAAAAACTTCATTAGGTGGACAAATATTTTGGCCAAGTTCATTAGTAAGACAGTCCATCTCTTATAGAGTAAAGCAGAACGTCTTGTAACTAAGCACATGATCCAGACGAGACAATTCATATCATTTGCTGTGTCTGACATTCTCATAGAGGGTTGCTCCATCTCATGACATAATGGGCCACTCCCGCCTAATAATGGGATGGGACTTGCTTAATGGGCCTCAGGGCTGACACCAGTTGTTACATATATAAAAGCAATTACATAAAACGGACGCAGCAATACTGTAGGTCAAGTGAGAACACAAATCTACATTCTGCATCATCAAACTAGTCTGTTGTAATTCATCCCAAAGAACAGTACAAGACAGACAGGCGTAACATGAAAGCCACCGGCAGGAGAAGTCAATAACATTGATTATCCCATGACAATGGCACCTGTCAAGGGGTGGGGTATGTTAGACACCAAGTGAACAGTCAGTTCTAGAAGGTTTTGTGTTGAAGGCATAAAGATTGGGCAAGTGTAAGGATCTGAGAGGGTTTGACAATAGCCACAACGGCAGGTCTTGTGGCTGTTCCTGGTATGCAGTGACTAGTATCTACCAAGAGTGGTTCAAAGGATGGTAGAACAAGTTTCTCAAAAAGGTATCAGGGCATCATATGAGGCTACATACTGATGCTGACCATTGTCCAACTACAATGGGGACCTCAGCACCAGAAATGGGCAGTGGAAGAACATTGGTGAGATGAAGGATGAGTGTGTGTGCTTCTCGGTGAAAAATGGCACCAGAATGCACCACGTCAAGAACATTGACCTGATGATTGACGCTTTGGTCAACGTTCTTCAGGAAATCTAGGGTCCATGAATTGGCAGTGGCCAGTATAATGTGCCATACTGCAAAAATTATACAGTAATGGTTTGAGGAGTAGACTTGGCTCCAAGTTCTCTAAATCTCAGTCCAAACAAGTATCTACAGATTGTGCTTGAAGGCACAAGTCCAATGTGTGAAGGCCCCATCTCACATGCGCAAGATAGGATTCTAAGATTTAGATATGGAGAGATATCCATATGGGATCTGTTGCTAATATCTTGGTACCAGAAACTACAAGATACATCTTCATACATCTTGTGGAGTCCATGCCTCGGTGGGTTAGAACAATTTTGGTAACTCAAGGGGGACCTAAACCATATTAGGCTGGTGAATTTAACTTAATGGCTCGATGATAATGTAAAAATAGGACATCCACAACTGGTTTTATTTTCCCAGGTGCACCTGGGTCTTGGTACCTGAAGGGGAACAAAAGACACAATTTATAGCGCAATTTATTTGGTGGCCATACTATAGATTTTGCACTGGGGCCTGTATTTTCCAAATGATGTTTCCAACCCCACCTACTATAATATGGGTGGTATTGCCTAAATATTTGCCATACATTTTCAATACTATAGATTCTGGCTTGGGCCTAGGAGTTTCAAATTATGTCTCTGCACCCGCCGACTATAATAAATTTGGTATGGGCTAAATATTTAGCATACAGATTTGTCCATTATATATTGCGTTATCATACATCCTCAGGATACATTCTTTCTTCTTGTGGAATAACCCCATAAAACAACCCACTTTCTGCTCTTCTCAGTAAACAGGTCCTCCAGTGTCTTAAGGACCTACACACCAATCTTTTATGATTTCCATTATATACTACAGGACATGCTCCGGACAATCTTACTCCACTTATGAGATGTTTCACCAGAATTGACCCACATAGACCACCATTGACTCCACAATCTTTACTGTTACCAACCATTAAGTATCATCCATGGTGCAGCCAGAGAAATTTGTATACTATACAATTCTCAGCATAGACCACATCGAGTGGGTTGGCAATGGTGGCTCCTTCTAGCTTGTGAATGACAAGGACCACTAATATGGTGTAGGCCCCCCATGAGATATCAAAATAGCTCGGGCCCACCAAAGCATGGACTATACAAGATGTCTGAAGGCCACTAATCTAGACCAGGCCAATGCCAGCCTCAAAGTTCCTCCTTGTATACTAATTACAGAAATTACTTATCTAGTGGGAATGGTTGTAAAATCTTCCCAAGAGCTGAAACAAGATCAATTAACAGGAGATATAAAATTTAATGAACATTTATGTCTGGCTCCTGCTATAAACAACCGCCTTGCGCAATCCATATCTTAGACTTCTTATACAACCATGCATGAGATGTTTCTCTGAGATGCATCGGGAGCCAACCCTAGCTGTAACACTTTCCCCAGCAGGCTGTTACTTGCTTAAGTCCTGCAAGCTATTGTACTTTGATATTTCTTCAAATTAACTTCAAACCTGCCCCAACTGGCCGACTGGAATCAAATGAGAGAAGCTTAACAAAGCTTTACACACACCGTGGTAATGGTGACTAAGGTTTCCACCCTTTTGACTAAAATTCTGAAGAATTTCTGTCAAGAACAACAGCGTCTTGTCTTTTCTCCATGAGTTTAGACTTAATCTTTGTGCCCAGGCGTAGATTAAATCAGATCCTTCACACTGTAACAAATTCCCGGGATATGTTGGAAAAATGCAAAGTTGATTTCTCGAAGAGACTGTATTGGTGGTGGAAGACCAGTTATGTAAGTCGTGGTCATAGTCAAAATATAAAAACTAATTCCAATCTCTATTGAAGTGGAGTAATCCATCCTTCATTGGCCAGAATTTTTCCTAAAATAACGTATCCATGGGATTGGTGATAAGTGCTTGATCGAAGGGGTCGAGCCAATGGGACCTTTAGCGATTACAAGAATATATGGACAAGGGACGTAACATAGATACAAACAATGGACACAACCCCAAAAAAGGCTGGACCTGAACGAAATGCCAGGCAGAGCAAAAACAGACCAGTACGACATGTCTGAAAAGATGGGGCAATACTAGACAATAAAAGTCAAATTCTAAAATATGGAAAAAAGAGCAAGGGAAGGAGGGAAGTCTAATGGAAGAAGAGGGGGGAAGAACAAGGGAAGGAATGAGGGGGAAGGGAAGAAGAGAGTAGAGAAACAAAAGGGGAGAAGAAAGAGAGAAAAGAAAAAAAAAGGGGGGGGGGAGAAAGAGGAGAAAGAGATTAGAAGGAAGGGGAAAGGAGGGAAAAGGATAACAAACTGTAACAAGACAAATTAGCAATTCCGCACCAAGCTAACCCTGGAACGGGCGACATAAAACAGTGGGAAGAAACCCACTAACGAGGCACACCACAGTACGCACTCCGAGAGCCACCAAGCCCAATTAGTTGGGGGGGAAGGGTAGACCTACAGAATAGCGCTACCCGAACCCCAGGCAGCAAAGCCACAAAGTAACTAAAGGAAGGAGGTCAGAACCACAAATCAAGGAACGTCCCGAGCCATCTTTAAAACATCCAAGATCTCTCGCACAGACCAGCCAGACCACGCCGCGGCCAGCAAAATACAAAAGAGAGCATCAGAGCAGCCCATCGCCACAGCCACCAAACGTAGGCCGAGAGGGTAAAAGAGAGGGGGCAGCTGACCACGGTGTACTCCAAACCAGGAAGGGAGAGGGGAGGGGGCAGTTGACACCTCCAGGGAGCACCGCAGGCCGAGGACCCCAGTGACTCCTAGCGGGGCACGACACAAAAACCAACATGAGCAAAATATGCAAAACAGATCAAATGTAAGGTACAAGAAGTAGGCCCTATAAGAGACAATTGTCCCAAAATGTCCAACATCATGTGGAAGCTAGAGAGGAGACATCCTGCAAAGGTTCATCTGCTCGGCGCCATCGACGGATACCAGGAGAAGAAGCGGTGAGATGGGAATCAGACAGAGGAGGCGGCAGCGGATACTCCAGCCAGTCTGGAAGATGAAGCTCGGGCACTTCCAGAAACTGCGCTAACAGAGGTGCTTCCTTGGGAGAATGAAGGGCGAACACCACCCCATTGCGGCGGATCTAAAGATGAAAGGGGTGACCCCAGCAGTAAGTGGCTCCAGAGTCCAAGATCTTCTGCAAGTCGGTTTAAGGATACGTCGCATGGCCAGTGTGCGACGGGAGACATCAGGGAGCAAATGTATCGGGCTACCCATATACGATACCGGACCATGACGCCAGGCAGCCCGAAAGATATCCTCCTTCTCCCTGTAGAAGTGCACTCTACATAGGACATCACGAGGCTCCGTAATAGCAGCACATTGGGGGCCAAAAACACAATGAATTCTGTCAATGCTTATCCCAGTGTCCATGGGATGAGAGAGGACCATGTTAAAAATGGAGGTAGCAGCAGCACGAAGCTCAACAGTCGGAACCGAGTCGGGGATGCCTCGAAGCTTAATATTATTTTGGTGGCCACTGTTCTCCAGATCATCCATTTGGAGGAGAACCTGGTGATTAAAAGAGCGATGGGTGGCCAGGGACTGCTCCACCGCAGCCAAGCGAAGATCAATGGAATCAGTAACCTGCCGTTGATTGGCAACTTGCTTCGACAAGGATTGAAGCTCACACTGAAATTCCGATATGATCTTATCCTGTCGTTCCTCCCCCCTACGAATCATGGCCTCTAAGTCCATTTTGGTGGGCATAGACTGAAGAAGCTGCCAAATGTCCGTCAGCTCAGGGTGTTCGGAGCAATGTGGCTGTGGGGAGGCCTTCCCCTGCAAAGAATCGGAGGAATCAAAAGGGGACTTCTGTTCTTGTGAACTGTAATACCCTAGTGCACTGCCATTCCACTAATGGGACTGCCAAAATATCTAAGTTATAAGCTAAGCTATCTCCAGCAGTCCAAAGTCAAGATAAGTTCTGAAATTGTGTCCAATACTCAGCCATCCATGGGGCACATATTCAAACCTAGAAAAGTAATAGTTGAGTGCAACTCTTCAACAGAAATTTAAGCAAACAAAAGGGTAGGGAAGAGAGTCATAAAATGTGGTGAAGGTAAGTGGTTATGCCTTGGATGGCAAAGCTTAGCACCATTTGACTATTATTAGTGAGCCCTCCTGGCTACTGAAGAGTTTAGCGGCTGGCACCAAGTGCTGAATTATTCTACAGCGCCACCACAGGAGAAATGAAGTAGTACACAGTTCCTATAGGATTTAATGTGGAACATGGAGATGCTGGGTCCTCCAGGAACTCTATGTAGCCACTATTCATACAAAATAATAAAATGGGAACCCCTCTATCTAAACCAGGCAATCCTCTTAGCTTCTGGGCTTTAGGAGACCCAGATAGCCCCTGTTCAGTTCTTCAAGCTGGTGGGACATATATGATAAATAGGCCTGGATTTTTCTTCATGGTAGACTAGGCCTGAGGATGGAAGGTCATCAATTTATCATCATGTAGTATAGAAATTACCACCATTTGATATATTACAGGTTTCGGTTACGTGGTATCAATGACAATGGTAACTCTGCCTTATGTGACTATCCTATTTGTTGGTTCACTATGTAACACACATAGATCAGTAACTATCTGATAGAATTTCATTTGCACATCTTGTCTCTCGAGCTGTCAGGAACATGTATGTGCTTGTCATACATCTGATACTTAGCATGGTTTGTACAGGGAAAGGAACACGGTGAAAAATTGTCTGTCACCCTGAGGATTAGAGGAAACATCTCCAGCAGATACAGGGCAGAGACGCCTTTTATAAAGTGCAGCAGTAAATGCCAGGTCGGGATGACAGCTCCGGCTCGGAGAATAGAGAACAAATTGTCACAAGTGATTCTCACATCTAGGCTTTACTCTACCCCACAGCGTAACCATGGACAATCTAATCCCAGCAAATGCTTTAAGGCTCAGCAGCTTTGGGGACTCCCAGGATACTCTGTATGTTCTCTGACTATGCTCGTATAATAAATTACTCTGGCAGAGATTACAATTGGCAATTGTGAGGATGAAGCGTACATAGGTCACGAAAAAGGCAGAATATACAGGTAAAGAGAACCAGCAATAGCCACGATAGATGGATAGATAGATAGATAGATAGATAGATAGATAGATAGGAGATAGATAGATAGATAGATAGATAGATAGGAGATAGATAGATGATAGATAGATAGATAGATAGATAGATAGATAGATAGATAGGAGATAGATAGATATATAGATAGAGAGAGATATAGATAGATAGATAGATAGATAGATAGATAGATAGATAGATAGATCATAATGTGCCACAAAGAGGTGTCTTTCTGTACTTTGCCTGTTTGCTGATCCTTTTCTTCTACCTGATTCTGTGCCGCCTGCCCTGACCTCTGCCTAGATTTCTGTGATGAACAAATTCTTCCTGCCCTGACCTCGGCCATATCTTGGCTACTCTCTGGCCCGATCCTTTGGTGCTATACACTGGTATCCATCAAACCATCTGCTCAAATGTCACTAAATACAGGGACTACTCCTAGAGGTAGTAATCTGGTGGGTGTATAAAGGTCTAATCCCTGATGAAGGTAGAAACCAGGGAATGACATAGACATGTTCCTCAGGAGTAGCCTTAAAACAAGTTATGGGACACAGTGAGTCCACACTCACTGCATGTTACACTGGAGAGTAGAAGAGAAATGCTTGCCAAATTGGTGTACCACTCCAGGGAAGAATAGTGCAGGAAAGGGTGCAACAAGTGACAGCAGTGAGACTAGAGGTCCTTGTAGAGATTATCAGAGAAACTGTATACTGAATACGTTTGTCCCTGAGGCAAGTGATAGATAGTACACCCAAGTACATAACACAGTGACTGGTCAGAGAGATGGAACAAGTACCTGTTGTTTGAGCCTGCATGAAACCAGTTTGAGACCATGCTCAGTGTGATGGGTAAGCTTTGCCAGTAGAGCGAGCCAACCCGCCACCGTGTGGCACTGTGGAGAGACGGGCCAATGCCCATTAGACCCATTGGTTACCCTTCTTCTGAGGGAAAACCTGAGACCCTGTTGGCCACATGTGGGATCCAAAGACCTGTGTGCACTATTACTACCAACATATGCCAGCTGTCTTGTATAGTAGGTATTGTGATCTGTTTTGTTACACAGTGGGCCTCTGCCAGGATGTCACTTTCTGTTGCTGCCATGTTAGTTGCCTCTTGTAAGACTTCCCAACTCTTTACTAATGTCCCAGATATTAGGGTATAAGATTTGGGCAGCTGGATTTCAACCATCAATGGTGTCAAGATCCGGCCTACTCCCCCTCCCCTATTAATAACACATGTATGTGTGGCCAAGCTTGCATGTGTATAGGCAGATTGGGAGAAATAGCTGTATGGCCAACCTTACCCTAACTCTGACAACATATACGTTATTGGTCCATCATCACCTTGTGTATTTCTAGGCTGTACATAGGGTTGCACGTAGATTATATCTTCCCCTGTGTGGGTGACCTCCTCTTCTCACACAGATACAGGTATGTTTTTGATCAAAGTTCTGCTCCAATGAGTATAAAACCCAGCGTACAATGCACCTGTATTGAGTTTCATTTGGCAGTAAACAGCCACCCACTGAGCGGAGCGAACAACCCGTCACATGTCTGCAGAAGCAAATGTTCAGGTAGAGATTCCAACCTTCCTCCAAGTATGTAATTTCCTGGCAGAATCCAAGCCCAGAGGAGACAGTGGCATAATTCATCATTATACGCCAGCATTACTGTCATAAAGGGCGGAAGTCTTCACCCTGCCAGTTCCCCCTTAGGTTCTCTACAGGATATGTTTTGTACAAGATGTGAAAGCGGTATTATTTACCTGGATAAAAGCAGAGCTGGAAGTCAGCGGCCGCAGAAATAATAGAGCATTGTATTCTTCACTGCTTGGGTAAATTCACTGTTTGGATATACAATATACATGTCCTATTCATCCTGACCGGGGGCCAACAATAAAACAAAATAACGTCATAGAAGCAAATTTCCCCATAGAAGGCCTAAGAGTGCGCAGGGCTCTGCGTAGATCAGGTGCACGATTGTCATACGGTCTGGGAGGAGTGCTCCAGGATATTGTATTTGGACATATAATGCTAATGCTCTCTCTGCAAAATTAGTTTTGTTCCCATTACCTTGCATCAATATTTTTGGAAACCTTTCATTATGGGAGCTGGGTCATGTGACCACCAATCCAGAGCTTGTCCCCCTATGAAGACAGGAAGTCAGTTCTTCGGTGTATGCGACTTCCTGTGAACTATAGAATGACATCATCACCTGCCAAATCCCTCCCCACTAAGCTCCTCCCCCAGTTCCCCGAGGGTAAGATTTACTACTCCTTAAATATGACTTTTGCTTATTGTCTTATTATTGTTCCGTCAGATTGAAAGACAAGTAAAGGTTTATTAATAAAGAAGAATAAAGGAGTAGTGTGTGGCTCAGATCACATGGCGTGCCAACAGGATGCCGTCCCCAGGAAGCTGGCATGTCAGGTGACAGTGCAGAGAAGCAGTGGGGCTTAAATAGAACCTTTTAACCCCTCCACTGCTCCACTGAATCTGACACAGTTGGAATTTATTCTCTAGCCCCCACCATTCCTGAGCAATCAATGCAGTTAGTTTTGCTGCCTGACATACTATTTAGGCTCTGTACTGTCAGGAGGGTGGTGTCAGGCAGGAGCAGACAAGGGGTGTGATTCTGATCGCTGACACTGACGGCCAATTATTGGAGCTCTAAATCACACTCCCTTTTCTCCTCCTTCCTGACAGTACAAAACCTAAATCTCAAGTATATCAGGAACCAAAACTAACAGTGCTTATTGCTTGGGAATGGTGGGTGCTAGAGAAAAAAATTCCAACTGTGCTGGAATCATTGGAACGACAGATAATAAGAACTGGAGTTGGTGAAGGTGGTGAAAGGTCCTCTTTAAATAGGATATATGATTTTCATCGCATAGCTGACCTGTTTTGGTGTAGTAGCCCTTAGGGGTATGGCAAAATGCTGGCACAGAAAAATAGGAGCTGTTAAAGTGGGACTGACTCAAGTGAGAGATACAGGAAAATCCACCAATTTGAGATCTAAATTAAGTAGGATTAAGTTATAGTATCTTGTCCAAATTTAAGACTTAGCCTCCTCCTACATAGCCTCCTGGTCTCCCCATGTGAAACAAGGTGGAAGTAAAGTTTAGTAGTACAAAAGTCTTACCTTTAGTAACTGATCAACAGAGACCCTGGCAACCAGTTGGGGCTGGCAAAATTCAGGATACACCAGAAAATGGAATAAGTGCAAAAACAACCAACTCAAAGTACTATCTGCAATCTCTATAGGCGAGCATAGCCTCCCAATCTTGCAGGCCCTTCCAAGCTAGCCTGCCTCAGTTGGCTTACTGAGAAGCTCCTTCTTTGCATTGCTAGCAGTCTGAATGCCAACAACCATAACCACCAAATGCTATATCCAATATACCTTTGGTTGTCTCCTCCTCCGGTGACTTTGCACACCATCTTCTCCACCACCGGCAGTACAGCCAGTTCCTCTTAGTGGATTGGTGTTCGGCTACAGAGCCTCCTATATATTTGATAGTTGATGTATAGCGACAAGTTATTTTTGTTATCACAAGCTTATTATGCATGTGTTGTAATACAGTTGCTGCCAAGTTATTAAGAGTACTTGGATTAAGAACTGTGTCTGTGCCTTTCCATGGCATGGGGCCTTTACTCCTGGTTGTGTCTAAGCCACTGTTCAATAAAGATATATTTCCAGCTCAGGGGCGTAACTACTGTGGTAGAAGTGGTAGCGGCTGTCACAGGGCCCCGGACATTAGGGAGCCCAATGACAGCCGCTACCGCTGTGTTGTTTTTTGTTTTTGTTTTTTTTATAGGCCATTACGGGCCCTATTTACTTACCGCTCCTGGCTGGGCCGGGATCGGTAAGTGACACCGCGGGCCTCACAAACACTATCATTATACTTTGGGAGAGGTAAGAAACATAAAAAACACTGCTACTTACCTCTCCACGATCCTACCAGGCCTACTTCCTAGTTGTCTGACGTCTCTGACGTCACATGAACCCGGCCTGCGTCCCGGGTCATGTGACGTCCGACGTCATTGAAGGAGGACGGCAGCGGAGACCGACAGCGTAAGAAAGTAGTTTTTTTTATGTTTTTATTCCCCCGGTCTCCAATTATTATACTCTGGGGTCTGAAAAGACCCCAGAGTATAATACTTGTTTATGGGTGTCCACAGTGGGATATAATACTGTCTGCAAGGGACACTATTGGGGATAATACTGTGTGCAGGGGCCACTGAGGGACATAATACTGTGTACAGGGGCCACTATGGGGGATAATACTGTGTGCAGGGGGCACTAAGGGACATAATAGAGCGCACAGGAATGCGGAGGAGGGGGTCGGTCGAGGTCTTCGGCGTCGGTTGTGGGGGGTGGGGGGGTATGTCAAGAGTTCGCCATGGGGCCCCGCCATTCCTAGTTACACCACTGTTCCAGCTGTAACAATCTATGTTATTGTCATCTTCTGGGAGATCTGTCTAAACCATTGAGTATTGATGAAGATAGCATTTTTGCCCTATCTACAGCTATGTATGGGAAATTATATGCTCTCCTCTAAAGCACTGACCCCATCTTTGAATGTACAGTGTTTCATGCATGAACAGGAGGTCAGACTTACAATGAAGGTTTGTTAGGGGCTTAATTTGACTCCCATAAACTTACATTGTGAGTTTGACCTTCTGTTCATGCAATAAAGAAGTAGAGATTAGGTCAGTGCTCCAGAGGGGAGCCTTTAATTTCACTATAAAACTGCCTGTATGTTATTTAGTTTATTAAGCACAAATTCATTTTCAAATGTGTATTAAGGAAAAGTATTTTTACAGGAGCGTTTCTTCTTCTGGAGCATATGCTGTTCCACTGTTATCACTCCTGGAAATGTATAAATAAATTGACATGCTGTTTGTCAACTGGGCGTGTCCTTACACACTCTGACCAAATAGGGTTAACAAAATCTTTCTCAGTACCTGAGTACCTAGTCACGGCATGCTCCAAAAATACCCACTTTCAGGCCTAAACCCATCCCCAGCTGGGCAGTATGCTTGCATTGTCAGGATGTGCACGAACCCCCCCCCCCCTTCCAGTAAGTTTGTTCATTGGGGATAAAAAAGTGATGCCATTTCCCTATGCTTTCTGTCTCTGTTCCTCACAGTTTTCAGTATTTCTTTTTGCTGTCCTTCAGCAGGAACCTTTCATTGTTTACTGCCAGGAGATAAAAAATTGATCTGGTTAACCCCTGAAGGACGCGGCCTGTTTTGTCCTTCAGGACATATTAACTTATCTTGTGTTTTCATCCCCTACTATGGAAAGCCATAACTTTTTTCCCCATATTTGGGGATTTGTTTTTGTGGGATGAGATGTATTTTTCAATTGGACCATTTTGGAGTGCATGTCATGTATTATAATACTTGTATGACGGTATTTTTGAGTGGAATGAATACTGCTTTTTAGAATTCTTTATGTTGATAATAAAATGTATGCCATGTTCACATCTGCACCTCAGTGTCTGTTGTCCTGGTCCGTCAGAGGACCAGAACAACAGACATACAGACTGCTAAAATTTCAGGCACCAACATTGCCAAGAGGACGACTTTGACTATAATGGGATCCATCATCGGGTGCCTGTTCTTTTTAAATGAAAAAATCTAGTTTATTACTCCTCCATTCCTGTACATTAGGTCCATACAATAACTATGTGCTAATTCAGAGACAGTCATGAATTCTTAGAAAGAGTCGTATACGGCCATAGATGGATCCACACTTAGGTGCGTCCAACCATCTCGGTCTCCATGTTGCTGATCGTTCACGGGTATTCTCACCTCTCCTATCACAAGTTGCTGTCTTTCAAGCCATTTCCCATATCATAGACCATCCATAACAAATAATACCAGTAATAGGGCGAGATTCTGGAAACATTATGTGGGGGGTGGGGTGTATGCTGTAACTAATAATTCACTGAGAATATTTTGGATGGATACAGCATCACCTTACAGAATTTCACACATAGATGTGGGTTTGTATGGAGAAGCTGATCTGGATGAAAGGAGCTTTGATGGATTCGGAGTTAATAGTCCATGTGTTCTCCGGTAAATACTGATCCATAATAGTCCTGGTCAGCGCCGTCGCTCGAGTAAACAAGGTGTATTTTTGTATCACTCAGCGATGTTTGTGGCCGTGAAGTGGTCGGGAACGTAACATTTGGCCACCACAAGAGCTCTTTATGTAGGGATTTGCACAAATCGTAGACTTTTCACGACATCAAAGGGCTGTTTTCATGTTTATATGTGAAGGGACCTGGAAGGGGTGAGGAGTCTGCAAGCTACACTTGGAGTTGCAGGGAACTGAAGCCAATTCATTAAGTGGAGGCTCAAAAACATGACTTAGATTAACCCGGTGGCTGAAGGGTTTAGAGTCAAAGAGATCACGACTCAATGGACCCTAGAAAAGGGGTATCTCCTCTGTTTTACCCATTGCCAAGTGTATATATACTATAAGATGGGGTGCCACCCAGATAGGCCCACCCGCTGGTGGTCTCTTTAGTTGCCCACACACCTGGGAATTAGTTTTTACGGGACAGGTTGTATTTTTTAATAACAACATTTTGGAGTACATTATCACTTTCGAAGCAAATCAAAAAAAAGGATTTCTAAATTGTTTTTTAGCTTTTGTACAATAAAACACTGTAAAAAGATCTTTAGATTTTATTTGTTGCCATATTTTGAGGGCCATGACATTTTCTTTGGCCCCATTCTAAGATACACATTTTTAATCGATTTTTACAGTATTTTTTGGCAGGTGGGATACACTAAGGGTTCTGTATCAAAGTAGACTCCCCGAACGCATTGACAAGTGGTGAGCTTATGAAAGCACATGGACCCCATAGACTATAATGGGATCCATGGGTTTTCCACAAGGTATCCGCACGAGCCACGCGGAGAGAAAAGTGCTTCATGACCTACTTTCCTCTCCGCATTATTCGTACAGACACTGCGCGGAAAACACACGGACCCCATTATAATCTATGGGGTCCGTGTGCTTTCATAAGCTCACTGCTTGTCAATGCGTTTGATATTCCGTTTGGGGGGTTCCCAACCAGACTCCCCGAACAGAATACCGAACACAGATTTGAACCAGGCCTAAGATGGCAGAGCTGAAGGCCATTGTTATAATAACTTATTGTCACCCACAACCAGATACCCCTTAATTTTGTCTACCTAGTCCTGGTCATTGATGCAGGGTGTCACCTGTATGTTACTGATCTCATGCCTTAGGGTAAGTTCACATGGCGGAAACCTTTTTGCATTTCGCTTCTTTTTCCTGCAAGTTGAAAAAAATCGCTAGTGGGGGAAAAAAGCTAGATGAATGGGATACGTTTTTGCAGGCGGATTTTGAGCCAGATTCCGCGTCAAAATCTGCCTGCAAAAACCTCAGTGTGAACATAACCTTAAAAGAGAGTCCAAACACCCGCATACACCTTAGGTGATTGGCCAGCCCACCAAAATTGGCAAATACATTAGACCATTTCTACCCAATTTCATTATTTAATCATACTTTGACCAGGAGTTTCCCAAAATCAGGGGTGTCCTCCAATACTCCCGGGGAGTAAGCAAGGCTCCCAGCTAGAAGTCATTTTAAACGTGACGTGGCACTTCATGTTGCATCCCAAAAAGGGGGAGTGATCAATACGTGGTCTGTTCACATCCAAAAAAAAGAGGCACAAAAGGGAGTGTGATTTTAGCCAAATGTTATTTTCTACACACCTCTCTCGGGTTCACCTCTGCAAAAGTTGGCAAGTAAGATTTTACCTGAGAACTTTCAAAGATACAAATGGATTGTAGGGATTTTTCAAGTAATGTCATCTAAGCCCATGGATTTTGGTGGGATTTCTTGATTCTTCCCAGGGGTGTATGTCATGCTGTACAGTCTGACTTCACCCTGCCCTATCCTTTTGTTCTCAGATGGTGTCTGGTAGTAGCTTACTATCTCCTTTCCCCATTCACAACATGCGCAACCAACCACGTTGAGCATTCATGTCTAGGTAGGACACCCTTCAAACTTGGGTACCTTCTGCTGGACCATTATTGAATGTAGAGCCTGGACCCACTGGAAGATCCTCTGACAGTCCGACTGGTGGATGGACTATACATAGTCCTTGTGAGGCGACCTCCATGTATACCAACACTCTTGCCGAAGTTGGATCCTATACAAAATGGCACTTTGATATCAAGAAATTGCAGAAATTAAGTAAAAAAAACCCCACCTTACATAGAAGGATTATCATTAGAGATGAGCGAACAGTAAAATGTTTGAGGTTCGATATTCGTTTCGAGTAGCCCCTCAATATTCCACTACTCGAATCGAATATCAAACCCTATTATAGTCTATGGGGGGAAAATGCTCGTTTCAGGGGTAGGCAACGTTTGATCAAATTATACTTACCGAGTCCATGAGTGAGGGTCGGGCTGGATCCTCCGAGAAGTCTTCTCCTTGCAGTGTCCCCCCGGCGTCTTCCAGCTCTGAATTCACTCTGCCAGACATCGGGCACTACAAGCGGGCATGCACAGTCGGCTCTGCCCATGCCCGATGCCTGGCAGAGTGAATGAAGAGCCAGAAGACGCCGCGGGGAAGCTGCACGGAGAAGACTTCTAAAGGTAGGAGAAGAACCAGCGTTGATTGGCTGACTGTATAGCATTCGGCCAATCAATGCTGGTTCTGCATCGAACTTTTACATTCGAATAGCGAGTGGTACTCGATCGAGTACGAGTATTTTGAATACCGTAGTATTCGATCGAATACCTACTCGATCGAATACTATTTGCTCATCTTGGGACATCTCATCGAGAATCAGTTGGGGTCTGATGGCTCAGTTAGTTGTCATTGCCATAAGACATCAGGATGAACACATCTTAGAGCTTTTTTTACATCTGGTCAGTGGATATCAGATCTGGCGGGCGTTAGGTAATGTCATGAATGAGTTGTGAGCTCTCCGTTATCTGCAGTAATGTGTCTGGCAGGAAGGTGCTTGTAATGGAAAAACTAATAAAACCATTACTATAGCAACCCAACAACAAAGCTATCGCATAATACAGCCAATGCTGCAAGTTCTGCAAACACACTTTGTTTTTAGCCTAAGAAGATTAATGTCATTATCATTAGCAGGCCCGGGACATGGCCGCGATAGAAGGACAACTCCAAAAACCATAGAAGAAGGTGGTGGGAATCAGAAGATGTTCTGCAAGTGAAGCTCTGTCTGTGACACTTCAGATAACTCATTCGTCAGGCAGTCATCTCTCTTGCCGCCCCCCATTAAAAAATGAGGGCAACATGGTGGCTCGGTGGTTAGCACTGCAACCTTGCAGCGTTGGAGTCGACTCCCACCAAGAACAACATCTGCAAGGAGTTTGTATGTTCTCCTCGTGTTTGCATGGATTTCCTCCCATTCTACAAAGACATACTGATAGGAAAAAAATCCAGCTACCCAATTCTTCTCTCCCCTGACATCTACCATTGGATAACCCACTGGTCCAGTCAATGGCAATTGGTGGGTTCCCCAGGACTGTTGGAAGAGCTAGCAAATCTCTCATATCTGCAGGGATCTTTGCTATCGTCCATCATGTCCCAAAAAGCGGCATCACAAAAAAAGGGCCCCTAAAATGGCTATTGCCATACAAGAGGAGGGTGTTGCCAGTCCGGGGCTCTGTTCTCGTGGAACAATCGTGGTATAATCTAACATGTATGGCCAGGCCGGCTTAAAGGGGTTGTCCAGAAATATTTTTTATACCCTGCACTTAGGATAGGCTATAAGTACAGTCCTATGAAAAAGTTTGGGCACCCCTATTAATCTTAATCATTTTTTGTTCTAAATATTTTGGTGTTTGCAACAGCCATTTCAGTTTGATATATCTAATAACTGATGGACACAGTAATATTTCAGGATTGAAATGAGGTTTATTGTACTAACAGAAAATGTGCAATATGCATTAAACCAAAATTTGACCGGTGCAAAAGTATGGGCACCCTTATCATTTTATTGATTTGAATTCCCCTAACTACTTTTTACTGACTTACTGAAGCACAAAATTGGTTTTGTAACCTCAGTGAGCTTTGAACTTCATAGCCAGATGTATCCAATCATAAGAAAAGGTATTTAAGGTGGCCAATTGCAAGTTGATCTCCTATTTGAATCTCCTCTGAAGAGTGGCATCATGGGCTACTCAAAACAACTCTCAAATGATCTGAAAACAAAGATTGTTCAACATAGTTGTTCAGGGGAAGGATACAAAAAGTTGTCTCAGAGATTTAACCTGTCAGTTTCCACTGTGAGGAACATAGTAAGGAAATGGAAGACCACAGGGACAGTTCTTGTTAAGCCCAGAAGTGGCAGGCCAAGAAAAATATCAGAAAGGCAGAGAAGAAGAATGGTGAGAACAGTCAAGGACAATCCACAGACCACCTCCAAAGAACTGCAGCATCATCTTGCTGCAGATGGTGTCACTGTGCATCGGTCAACTATACAGCGCACTTTGCACAAGAAGAAGCTGTATGGGAGAGTGATGAGAAAGAAGCCGTTTCTGCAAGCACGCCACAAACAGAGTCGCCTGAGGTATGCAAAAGCACATTTGGACAAGCCAGCTTCATTTTGGATGAAGGTCCTGTGGACTGATGAAACAAAGATTGAGTTGTTTGGTCATACAAAAAGGCGTTATGCATGGCGTCCAAAAAAACAGCATTCCAAGAAAAACACTTGCTACCCACTGTAAAATTTGGTGGAGGTTCCATCATGCTTTGGGGCTGTGTGGCCAATGCTGGCACCGGGAATCTTGCTAAAGTTGAGGGTCGCATGGATTCCACTCAGCATCCGCAGATTCTTGAGAATAATGTTCAAGAATCAGTGACGAAGTTGAAGTTACGCCGGGGATGGATATTTCAGCAAGACAATGATCCAAAACACCGCTCCAAATCCTCAGGCATTCATGCAGAGGAACAATTACAATGTTCTGGAATGGCCATCCCAGTCCCCAGACCTGAATATCATTGAACATCTGTGGGATGATTGGAAGCGGGCTGTCCATTCTCGGCGACCATCTAACTTAACTGAACTTGAATTGTTTTGTAAAGAGGAATGGTCCAAAATACCTTCATCCAGGATCCAGGAACTGATTAAAAGCTACATGAAGCGACTAGAGGCTGTTATCTTTGTAAAAGGAGGATCTACTAAATATTAATGTCACTTTTCTGTTGAGGTGCCCATACTTTTGCACCGGTCAAATTTTGGTTTAATGCATATTGCACATTTTCTGTTAGTACAATAAACCTCATTTCAATCCTGAAATATTACTGTGTCCATCAGTTATTAGATATATCAAACTGAAATGGCTGTTGCAAACACCAAAATATTTAGAACTAAAAATGATTAAGATTAATAGGGGTGCCCAAACTTTTTCATAGGACTGTATCTGATCAGTGATCTGCCTTGTCTAGGTATAGGTCATAAAAAATAATTTCCTGGACAATTCCTATAAGGCCTTATGCACACCAGCATGTTATAGATGTAGTATGTGGTATGTATATTGTAGTATATAGCTGTCAGTCCAGGGTAGGACCGCCCACTGGACTCTTAACAAATAGATTACAAGTTATACTCAAATATTAATACAAAGCCATATATCAACCTGCTCACCTGCTGCAGATAGGACGCTATATTCAATGCGACAAGTGCGCTATATATTGCCTCCTTAGGCGGTGGAACCACAAGGCACCTAGTTCTTATCTGTCATCAGTTTTTGCTTTGGTTGTGGAAACACAGAATTTGGTGTCTTAGTGTTATTGTCACTTTTATAGATTATTATACAGCTCCATAGATTCTTATTATTTCTTATATACCTGAGCAGATAAGTAACTTCTTCGCTTTCCCTTGAAGTTCCCTTGAATGTTCTCTTAATCCAGATGGTCGGAAATCCCCATAAGATTAAATTCGCTTTAAGCATTGTGTCTATTCATTCCAGGATTGCCTAACAAAAATTCCACCATAAAATACACGCACCGCTATTAGCAGTCCCTGCCTTCTAGAAATGCTATATTAAAGGGTCCATCTGATATAAGTTATTTAGGCTGCGCTTAGTTCTACAAATGGGTGGTTGGAATAGTTTTTGGAAGCATAGATATAGGGGAAACAGAAGTAGCAGTCACTATTGGGCCCTAGACCCTTGAGTGGCCCCAATGGTCCTTCTGCCACGTATATAACAGTATTCTAAATGGCGCAAAGTAGGTTGGGGCCCCATTACAGGTTCTGCTCTGGGGTACAGGAGCTTTATGTTATGTGTTTGTCTATTCATATAGCCCTAACCCCCAGGTTGCCACAAAAATGAGACACAAAGTGGCCTAATAATACCATTTTGTGCCATGGAACAGGGTGGGTAAGAAGTTGAAACCATGGACCATGGGTGGCCCAATGGGTGTTGTAGCAACCCAAAAAGTAAATGTCAAAAGGACATATAATACTGCTCCTATGTACAAGAATATAACTACTATAATACACCTCCTATGTAAAAGAATATAACTACTATAATACTAATAATACGTACAGGAATATAACTACCATAATACTGCCCTCTATGTACAAGAATATAACTACTATAATACTGCTCCTATGTACAAGAATATAACTACTATAATACTGCTCCTATGTACAAGAATATAACTACTATAATACTGCTCCTATGTACAAGAATATAACTACTATAATATTGCCCCTATTTACAAGAATATAACTACTATAATACTGCCCCTATGTACAAGAATAACTACTATAATACTACTCCTATGTACAAGAATATAACTACTATAATACTGCCCCCTATGTACAAAAATATAGCTACTATAATACTACTCCTATGTACAAGAATATAACTACTATAATACTACTCCTATGTACAAGAATATAACTACTATAATACTGCTCCTATGTGCAAGAATATAACTACTATAATACTACCTCCCATGTACAAGAATATAACTACTATAATACTGCTCCTATGTATAAGAATATAACTACTATAATACTACCTCCTATGTACAAGAATATAACTACTATAATACTGCTCCTATGTACAAGAATATAACAACTATAATAATACTCCTATGTACAAGAATATAACTACTATAATACTACCTCCTATGTACAAGTATATAACTACTATAATACTACCTCCCATGTACAAGAATATAACTACTATAATACTGCTCCTATGTACAAGAATATAACTACTATAATATTGCCCCCTATGTACAAGAATATAACTACTATAACACTGCCCCTATGTACAAGAATAACTACTATAATACTACTCCTATGTACAAGAATATAACTACTATAATACTGCCCCCTATGTACAAGAATATAACTACTATAATACTACTCCTATGTACAAGAATATAACTACTATAATACTACTCCTATGTACAAGAATATAACTACTATAATACTGCTCCTATGTACAAGAATATAACTACTATAATATTGCCCCCCGTGTACAAGAATATAACTACTATAATACTGCCCCTATGTACAAGAATGACTACTATAATACTACTCCTATGTACAAGAATATAACTACTATAATACTGCCCCCTATGTACAAGAATATAACTACTATAATACTACTCCTATGTACAAGAATATAACTACTATAATACTACTCCTATGTACAAGAATATAACTACTATAATACTGCTCCTATGTACAAGAATATAACTACTATAATACTGCCCCCTATGTACAAGAATATAACTACTATAATACTACCTCCTATGTACAAGAATATAACTACTATAATACTGCTCCTATGTACAAGAATATAACTACTATAATACTGTTCCTATGTACAAGAATATAACTACTATAATACTGCTCCTATGTACAAGAATATAACTACTATAATACTGCTCCTATGTACAAGAATATAACTACTATAATACTGCTCCTATGTACAAGAATATAACTACTATAATACTGCTCCTATGTACAAGAATATGACTACTATAATACTGCTCCTATGTACAAGAATATAACTACTATAATACTACTCCTATGTACAAGAATATAACTACTATAATACTGCTCCTATATACAAGAATATCACTACTATAATACTGCTCCTATGTACAAGAATATAACTACTATAATACTACTCCTATGTACAAGAATATAACTACTATAATACTGCTCCTATATACAAGAATATCACTACTATAATACTACTCCTATGTACAAGAATATAACTACTATAATACTGCTCCTATATACAAGAATATCACTACTATAATACTACTCCTATGTACAAGAATATAACTACTATAATACTGCTCCTATGTACAAGACTATAACTACTATAATACTACCTCCTATGTACAAGAATATAACTACTATAATACTGCTCCTATGTACAAGAATATAACTACTATAATACTACTCCTATGTATAAGAATATAACTACTATAATACTGCTCCTATGTACAAGAATATAACTACTATAATACTACTCCTATGTACAAGAATATAACTTATATAATACTGCTCCTATATACAAGAATATAACTACTATAATACTGCTCCTATGTACAAGAATATAACTACTATAATACTGCTCCTTTGTAAACCTTCCTCATATAGACAAGATTAACCAGTTCTATGCCTACCCACAGGAATAAAGAAGGGACCCTGCAGTTGTCAGGTGTGATTTCTCACCACCCTGAGTCAGCATTTCTGCTTTTCGTCTCGACACATAGTTTTCTGACATCCATGTTCATGTGGCCCTTGGGGAAGGTCACGGTTACACATAATTACATTTTATGTTACATTATATGAGCTATATGTCAGATAACAACCCACAATTAGCTACCTGCCCCCACAAACGCCGCACACAACATGGCACCACTCTCCGTAACAGAACCCATACTGTTCATAAGGTACACATGCTTCCATAATCCCCCGTCTGGTGCACTCTATGTAATATTTAATGTATCCAAGATGCCATTAGGAAATAGCAGGTTGGGTGACGTTAATCCACTCTTACACAAATAAACTTTCTCCCCTCTTTTATAGGGAGAGATATGCTGCAGGCGAGTATCGGAGCCATGCATCTGATTTAATTAACCAGCGTTTACTGGGATTGGAACCAGTTCAAGCGCTCAGTTTGGGAAACAAAAGCCTCAGTTTTCCTGCAAACAAAAACATCAGCACTTTTCATGTGTGAGGCCATCATAAAGCAGATATGCCGTCTATATATGCTCTGTATATGGCGCTGGCACGCATCCTGGCCGCAATGAACTTTTTTAATTACGGCTAAACATATCTAAGCCACATCTGATGAAGTCATGGAATAGCTTCTAATTCCATTAAGTACAAGAATGTCACTGACTCTTACATCGAACAATAGAGTTTACAGAACAAAAGAAATCAGAATAACTTAAAGGGAGCCTGTGATCACAGCCCAGCACATGAACCCAGCCTGCAGATAGATAGGTTACTGTCACCAGAGCCAGCATATCAACCCAGCCCTGCAGATAGATAGGTTAGTGTCACCATAACCAGCATATCAACCCAGCCCTGCAGATAGATAGGTTACTGTCACCAGAGCCAGCATATCAACCCAGCCCTGCAGATAGATAGGTTAGTGTCACCAGACCCAGCATATCACCCCAGCCCTGCAGATAGATAGGTTAATGTCACCAGAGCCAGCATATCACCCCAGCCCTGCAGATAGATAGGTTAGTGTCACCAGACCAGCATATCACCCAAGCCCTGCAGATAGATAGGTTAGTGTTACCAGAACCAGCATATCACCCCAGCCCTGCAGATAGATAGGTTAGTGTCACCAGAGCCCAGCACATCAACCCAGTCCTGCAGATAGATAGGTTAGTGTCACCAGAACCAGCATATCACTCCAGCCCTACAGATAGATAGGTTAGTGTCACCAGAACCAGCATATCACCCCAGCCCTGCAGATAGATAGGTTAGTGTCACCAGACCCAAAATATCACCCCAGCCCTGCAGATAGACAGGTTAGCGTCACCAGAACCAGCATATCACCCCAGCCCTGCAGATAGATATGTTAGTGTCACCAGAACCAGCATATCACCCCAGCCCACCAGATAGATAGGTAGTGTGACCAGAACCAGCATATCACCCCAGCCCTGCAGATAGATAGGTTAGTGTCACCAGAATCAGCATATCACCCCAGGCCTGCAGATAGATAGGTTAGTGTCACCAGAATCAGCATATCACCCCAGCCCTGCAGATAGATATGTTAGTGTCACCAGAACCAGCATATCACTCCAGCCCTACAGATAGATAGGTTAGTGTCACCAGAACCAGCATATCACCCCAGCCCTGCAGATAGATAGGTTAATGTCACCAGAACCAGCATATCACCCCAGCCCTGCAGATAGATAGGTTAGGGCAATGAGGGCAAACCTTTTAGAGACAGAGTGCCTAAATTGCAACCCAAAACCCAGTAATTTATAGCAAAGTTTAAGTGCCAACATGGCAATTTAACCTTATTGGGTGCCCACAGAGAGGGCTCTGAGTGCCACCTCTTGCACGCATGCCATAGGTTCACCATTATGGGGTTAGGATCACCAGAATCCAGCATATCACCCCAGCCATGCAGATAGATACCTGAATCAGACACTGTTTTCCCCTTGTGAATTGTTGTCTCCGTTGCCAAGATATCGCTGTTTTTGGTAATGAGCTCTTTGGAGCAATGGCAACCCGCTTGTTGCTCTATGGAGATCATTTTACAAAAAACATCAATATCTTGGCAACAGATGCAGCGATTTACAAGGGGACCCTAACCTATCTACAGGGATGGGCTGATATGTCAGATTCTGGCGGCAGACAAGTGTCCAGTTTCTGAGTGTCAAGAATTTAAAAAAAAACAAACACAAACTTTGGGTTCTTGATTGCCCCATGTGAGTAGAGGGTGGTCCACATGCTCAGCCACTGTTTCATTCACTTGTATGAGATTGATGAAGAACACCTTCTGAATATCCCATACAAGTGAATGGAGTGTTGGCCAAGCATGTGCACCAATGCTCAATTCACATCGGACGCTCAGGAATCCTGGTTCTCGTAAACTTGTGAATAGGGAAATGTGGTGTTCGTGGTAAACCCCTTTAAGCCGCATTGAGCAGGTAACAAAGAATTATTAGATTAGCTTGAAGCTCCATTTGATTCACTTCCTATTTGTATGAAGTATCACTCAATATCAAGGCTGTCCATACACATGGGATAAAATTTGGCCAAACCCATCAATTTTGTTAAGACTCAACCATCTAATGTATGGGGCCTCCATGACAGTAGATACTGGGGAAAACAAGGTTCAGGTATTTGGATTTCAATTATTGTTCTTGGGGAGATAATTCAGATGCCAGATAACACAAGCACACCCAGTTTAGCCAATCCTGTGTGTGTATGGCGGAAACAGGAGCAATAGTTGTCAGCAGAAGGATTCATGACAATTATATAAAACGCGTGACCAACATGAGTTATTCTGAAGTTACTGGAACCCCAACCTCTGTCTGGCAGTGTACTATCTATCTATCTATCTATCTATCTATCTATCTATCTATCTATCTATCTATCTATCTATCTATCTATCTCCTATCTATCTATCTATCTATCTAATTCCAATATTTCTTTCTATCTATCCATCTCTCTCTCTACTTTCTATTTCATATCTATCAAGGAGTGCGATTTCCTCAGGTACAAAGAAGCAGTGCTCTCATTTAAGAACGCACTCACCTCTGCAAAGCAGGTCTACTCCACCTTCAACTCCCTCCTCCGTCCTCTCGCCCCCCCTCCGACATCACTTATCTCAGCTGACGACTTTGCCTCTTACTTTAAAACTAAAATTGACACCATCAGAGATAGTCTCACCCTACTCCCCCGACAACCCCTCTACCCAACTACTTACTGTTCCTCATCCCTGACCTGCTTCTCCTCCATAACTGACGAAAAACTCTCCTCCCTTATCTCCAAATCCCACCTCACCTCCTGCGTGCTCAACCCAATTCAGTCACATTTCATCCCCAAACTCGCTGAAGTCATTACTCCAGCCCTAACCCATCTCTTCAATCTATCCCTAACCAAAGGATCCTTCCCCTCAGCCTTCAAACACGCCACTGTCACTCCTATACTTAAGAAACCGTCCCTCGACCCGTCCTCTCCTGCCAACTATCGCATCTCACTGCTCCCGTACGCCTCAAAACTTCTTGAGCAACACGTCCACTCCGAACTCTCCTCCTATTTCTCATCCAACCTGCTCTTTGACAGACTTCAGTCAGGCTTCAGACCCCGGCACTCCACTGAAACTGCCCTAACAAAAGTCACCAATGACCTGCTAACCGCCAAAGCCAAGCGCCATTACTCTGTCCTCCTCCTCCTCGACCTCTCCTCTGCCTTTGACACAGTTGACCACTCCCTCCTGTTAGAAATTCTCTCATCCCTTGGTATTTCAGACCTGGCCCATTCCTGGATCTCCTCATACCTCACCGACCACACATTCAGCATCTCCTACTCGCACACCACCTCCTCACCACGCCCTCTCTCTGTAGGTGTCCCCCAGGGCTCCGTCCTAGGACCCCTCTTGTTCTCCATCTACACTCTTGGCCTGGGCCAACTCATAGAATCTCACGGCTTTCAGTACCACTGCTATGCCGACGACACCCAAATATATATCTCTGGACCAGACATTACCTCCCTGCTGGCCAGAGTTCCAGATTGTTTAGCAGCCGTAGCCTCCTTCCTCTCCTCCCGCTTTCTCAAACTCAACATGGAGAAAACAGAGTTCATCATCTTCGCCCCACCCTGTATGGCCCCTCCACCTGACCCATCTATCAAAGTTAATGGAACCACAATTACCCTTGTCCCACAGGCCCGATGCCTTGGGGTAACCCTGGACTCTGAACTATCCTTCAAGCCACATATTCAAGCCCTCAACACCTCCTGCCGCCTCCAACTCAAGAACATCCACCGAATTCGCCCCTTCCTCACCCAGGAAACTACCAAGATGCTCGTCCAGGCCCTCATAATCTCCCGCCTAGATTACTGCAACACCCTTCTCCATGGACTCCCAGCAAACACCCTCGCCCCCTCCAGTCCACCCTAAACTGCGCTGCTCGCTTAATCCACCTCACCCCCCGATCTTCATCAGCTGCTCCCCTCTGCCAGTCCCTCCACTGGTTACCCATAGCCCAGCGAATAGAGTTCAAGCTACTAACGCTAACATACAAAGCCATCCACAACCTGTCCCCTCCATACATCTCTGAACTAATCTCCTGCTACCTGCCCACACGTAACCTCAGATCCTCCAATGACCTCCTACTCCGCTCTGCTCTCATCCGCTCCTCACACAACTGTCTCCAAGATTCCTCCCGTGCATCCCCCATACTCTGGAACTCCTTACCACGACACATAAGACTGACCCCCACAATCACAGGCTTCAAGAAGGCGCTGAAGACTCACCTATTCAGGAAGGCCTACAACCTCCAATAACACTATCACCGCACTGCCATCTGTACAGTCTCCCCCTCTCCTTCTGTCTCTACCCCCTTCCCTCATAGATTGTAAGCCCTCACGGGCAGGGCCCTCTACCCCACCGTGCCAGTCAGTCATTGTTAGTATTATATCTACCTGTATATTCTGTGTACTGTATGTAACCCCCAAATGTAAAGCACCATGGAATTAATGGTGCTATATAAATAAATAATAATAATATCAATATTTTATCTATCTATCTATCTATCTATCTATCTATCTATCTATCTATCTATCATCTATCTATCGAGTTGTGTGACTGCTGCTTATATGTTCACAGTACAGTACTAGAGATAAGGATCCTTGGAGATTCTATCTATGAATCTATCTTTATATCTAGGCGTCTTTGATCTATCTATGTAAGGAGTTGTTCTTTGGCTGCTCCCTACATTCACATCCAGATTACAGATCGGTGTCCTCGGATATTCTTGTGGCGTTCTCTGTACATATCTATATACATTAGAAGTTTTAGCTCTCACGGTGTCTCTCTAGATTAGAAAACCATGAAAGTAGAATCTTATTCTATTCTATGCAGATTGTAATTGACATCCTGCAGGGAACAGGCCTTGACAGAGAGGATCTGCATGTGCGAGGTCTAGATAATTAGACAGACTGACACTCTCTTTGTCTGGAGAGACAGCTTGATATGGTGTCATAACAGCAGCCGGTGATTGATCTGCTCGGAGTCTGGGCCTTGTGATCAAAGGTTAGCCCCTTCTCTTCCTGAGGGTCTGCAACTCATCAACATCAGCTAATGTGCACTCCTGGCATTTATACCAAGGTCTTAACTACTTCCTGTGGAAGGCTTCAGACATGTCGAGCTACTTCTAGACTACACCAAGTCTGATCATGATGAAGTCACAACTCACACTTGTCAGGCTATAGGAGTAGATATTCCAGAATTTATAAGATTTACTCAAGGGTGTCGCTGGTGCGGGGAAGTTAGTGTGGCATCTACCTAGAGTGCCCGGTGCCAACAAGCCACTTTACAATATAACCAGGATATTTCGGGCAGTAATCTGAATGTCTGCCTTTGGTGAAGGAAAGTTTAACTAGGTCTCTGCGTCTCTTTACTATTGTGGACTGAAGCTGCACATGGCGTAAACGCCGCAGTTTGGCCATGGTGGAAACCAGAACACAGAACCCCACCGATCAATAGGTTAGGGCCACCTGAATCAAACAGTGTTTCTCCTTGTCAATTGATGCCTCCATTACCGAAATATTGCTGTTTTTGTCAGTATGCAAATGAGCACTTTGGAGTAATAAGGGAGTTGCCATTGCTCCGAAGAAGTTACATAGTTACATAGTAGATGAGGTTGGATGAAGACGTCAGTCCATCAAGGCCAACCTATAACCCTACAATCCGCTACAGTGTTGATCCAGGGGAAGGCAAAAAAAAACCCATGAGGCTCATGCCAATTGCCCCATTTCAGGGTTAAAAATTCCTTCCCGACTCCAAGTAAGCAGTAATGCCCCATTGCTCCAAATAACTAAGTCGCATATTGACAAAAACAACAATATCATAGCAAACAAGACACTAATTCAGGTGACCATAACCTATCTATCTACAGGGCTGGGGGTGATATGTTGGGTTCTGGGGACAGACTCCTGTTATAAGTAAAGTATAAGTACACTCACTGGCCACTTTATTAGGTACACCTGTCCAACTGCTCGTTAACACTTAATTTCTAATCAGCCAATCACATGGCAGCAACTCAGTGCATTTAGGCATGTAGACATGGTCAAGACAATCTCCTGCAGTTCAAACCGAGCATCAGTATGGGGAAGAAAGGTGATTTGAGTGCCTTTGAACGTGGCATGGTTGTTGGTGCCAGAAGGGCTGGTCTGAGTATTTCAGAAACTGCTGATCTACTGGGATTTTCACGCACAACCATCTCTAGGGTTTACAGAGAATGGTCCGAAAAAGATAAAACATCCAGTGAGCGGCAGTTCTGTGGGCGGAAATGCGTTGTTGATGCCAGAGGTCAGAGGAGAATGGCCAGACTGGTTTGAGCTGATAGAAAGGCAACAGTGACTCAAATAGCCACCCGTTACAACCAAGGTAGCCAGAAGAGCATCTCTGAACGCACAGTACGTCGAACTTTGAGGCAGATGGGCTACAGCAGCAGAAGACCACACCGGGTGCCACTCCTTTCAGCTAAGAACAGGAAACTGAGGCTACAATTTGCACAAGCTCATCGAAATTGGTCTGATGAGTCTCGATTTCTGCTGCGACATTCGGATGGTAGGGTCAGAATTTGGCGTCAACAACATGAAAGCATGGATCCATCCTGCCTTGTATCAACGGTTCAGGCTGGTGGTGGTGGTGTCATGGTGTGGGGAATATTTTCTTGGCACTCTTTGGGCCCCTTGGTACCAATTGAGCATCGTTGCAACGCCAAAGCCTACCTGAGTATTGTTGCTGACCATGTCCATCCCTTTATGACCACAATGTACCCAACATCTGATGGCTACTTTCAGCAGGATAATGCAATGCCATGTCATAAAGCTGGAATCATCTCAGACTGGTTTCTTGAACATGACAATGAGTTCACTGTACTCCAATGGCCTCCACAGTCACCAGATCTCAATCCAATAGAGCATCTTTGGGATGTGGTGGAACGGGAGATTCGCATCATGGATGTGCAGCCGACAAATCTGCGGCAACTGTGTGATGCCATCATGTCAATATGGACCAAAATGTCTGAGGAATGCTTCCAGCACCTTGTTGAATCTATGCCACGAAGAATTGAGGCAGTTCTGAAGGCAAAAGGGGGTCCAACCCGTTACTAGCATGGTGTACCTAATAAAGTGGCTGGTGAGTGTATATACGTGCCAGATTGTAGGATGAAGGTGCCTATTTCAGCGTTACCATCTAATGTACTGGCAGGGACTGACCCTTGGCTATGCTCAGCAACTTGAAACTTGAAGCTTTTGGGTCCAAATTCCATATCTGTAGCAGGGATCCCACCCACTAGGTACCATTTATAATACCGGTGTCTTCTTATGTGGCCCTTAGGTATCAGGGTTGGGTATAACTTCTACTTATTCACCTCTACAAATATGTCCCTACTCCATGACCTAGGCTTATAGTATTGCAATGAGGAAGCTGTAGATCAGTTTTTCCACAAAAATGTACACGGATGGCTGGTAGAAAATAACCTAAATTGGCGCACTTGAATGCACTTGGTATTTTTCTTCTTTCAGGGGTAGAAAACCAATCAAAAAAACCTAATTGAGACATTTCTACCTCGGATAAACAGCACCGGAGCCGGCCGGCACACATGGACACTGATGTCTACGGCTGGCTTTCATCTGCCATCATGGGAACCAAGAATGATCTCAGCTGCAGTTAATTGGAGGTTAGGGGGATAATGGGTTGGGGTCTTCTACTTATGACCTCCTACCCAACCCTATCTATAAAGTAAACATTGGAAAGCAGAATGTTAAAAATTTCTGTGAGAGTCAATTGGAGCGCTAAGAAGTAAGACCATGGCATTTCACTCTAGTGCACATGTATGAAGCCATCTGGTTCTAGATCTTCTGCAGACCTTAAAGAAGGCCACACACTTTCAATAGTTGTCAGTAAATCCCTCATTGATAGACCGCTGTTCCTCTTGATCCTTTATGCACATGCACACTGTGCCCAACCAAATATTCTAAATGGGAAGAGTGGAATAGGCTGCCAGACATCTCTGACCAAGGCTTATCTTCTCTGAGGATCACGAATGATAAAATTCAACATGTCCGATCCTTCCTTTCCCTTGACATCAATCTTCAGGGTAAAGCTTATACACATGATATGCAATGTTCCCACTAGCGTTCAGCTCTCCATTGTTCGGGTCCACATGGGGACCAGTTACCTGCGGATATCCATGGACCTTGTAGACTATATTAGTCCTTACCCCATAGTCCTTTCAGGACTTTTCTCTCTGACAGAATTTGCAGAGGATCCTCCTACAGAGACTCCAACGCAGATGTGGACCTAGTCTGAGATAGTCACCAGGTCCCACTGACATCAACTTCACGCCTATGTGTACGGGGACCTTAAAGGTTAAACAGGTTTCACCGCCTTCACCAACTCCAACTCTTTGCATCCATCAATAGGCGATGCTCCACTGATCCCATCAAAGTTGGAATTTGTATCTAGCCCTTACCATTCCTGAGAATGCTGATTATTTTAGCACCAAATATTCTAATTGCGCTCTCTAGTGTCAGGTGGGTGATCCTGGGCTGGGGCAGATAGTTTGGGGGTACCCAACTGACATTAGAGAGACTTAGACTATAATGACACCTATTGCTCAGGAACAGTGGGAGCTAGAGAAAAAAGTCCAACTGTGCTGGAATCAGTCAAAGGGCACTTATTGTAGGGCCAAAGAGTTGGAGTTGGTGGAGGTGGTCTAAAGTCCCCTTGAAGAAGGATTATCTTGTCAACTAGTGTCATTCATGTAGTAAGGGGTTATCTTGCAGCATTTGAACTATTTCCCATTACTCACCAATAAGTAAAATATCTCATTGCTTTTGATCATGGGTATCTGACTGTCCAGAAAACCTTGACTCCTTGGAATAAAAGGGATGTCGAACTAGTTTAGGACCATATATAAAGTAACTACAACACAGCGAGTGGCTGGATATGCCAAGAACAGTGTCAGACTGGCCCACTAGAGTACCAGTGGTCCAGCAGAAGACATCAAAATTTGAAGGGTTCTATGACTTGTTTCCAAGGGATTGAAGAATTATTTTATCTGGTGGCCCCAACACTACACATCCCAATATACTCCAGCAAAAGGGTTACCAAACGTATAATCTTCAGTTCTCATCTTGTGGGACCAAGGAACCTCAGTTGGACAGTGGCCAATAGTCATCCCTTATAGTTGCTGTTATTGGATTTGTCACCAAGCTCCAGGTTCCCAAGGCACAAGAGCCATACGGTGATAATATGGCCATGCGTTCGTGTACTGTACAATCTGAACCATTGCTTCAGATCCTTGGATAGACGTCATCTAAAGATGTATTAGGAAAGTAGAAATCTGATATGGCTGACAAGGTCGTAGAAGCGGGCCATGAACAAACAGAGGGTGGCCAAATAGATGGAAGTGATTATAGAGTCGGGAACATGATACAATGCGTCAGTAAATCCATCAGATATAATGTAAACCCTTTGCCTTGAACAAACAGCTTCTACCCTGATCTTGTATATGAAAACATTTACAATTTGGCAGAATTTCCCCCAGAACAATATCCTACAAGAAAACAGAATTTACACGCAATTGCATCCCTAATTCGTCGTGTAATGGCACAGAAAGGAAATATGACAATTTTTATGAGATGTGACCCTCGCAGTCAGGTCACACCTGGCTCTAGTTTATCCACGGCAGGCTCAGGGTAAAGATGGTTGGAGGAGCTAGAGACAAATTTTGCAAAATATGTCTCAAGATTCGGGGATGGATGAGGGTTATTCAGTCATTCATTTCTATCATAGTTATATTCCTAGCAGTATTTCATGGAAGGTTGTCTGGTCTAAGGACTGTCCCAGGTCTTGTTACCGTGCCCATTGCTTATATACAGTAGTCTGATTGCAGCTCAGTCCCATTCAAATGAATGGCCTGGCTGCAATGTACGGTGCCATGCTTAGCAAGTACTGAAGAGGCTGCAACACTCATCCGACTCTTCAATCGGCTGATCTGTTTGGTTCCTGGGTGTGGGACCACTGCCAATGCTTAAGGACAGGTCATTAATTATGTAGGAGACCACCCCTTTAAGGGTACATCTTCTGAGCCATGTCTATGATCCCTCACCCAGACAGACAACTAATAACTTTGACAGAGCTGTCGGTGGATGGGGCCCTTTTCCTTTTGGACAAGGATATTCTGGCTTGGCGTTATGCCCGGATTATTTCACAAGGTTTCAGGAACACGAGGTAATGACCTACCTTCCAAAACTTCCCCTTTTTCCACCGAGGAGGATTTATTTGCATATTATTTTCCTAAATCTCCAATGCAAACACAACCTGTTTAATATTGCACTGCTCTGTAGGATTTACATATTTTGGGATTTCAGGCCAAATTTTACAGAACCACTTTTAGGGAAAAATGGTCAATTAAAGTGGACGTTTCATGTCATCTAGGACTGGGTGTATTATATACTGATGCAAACCTAGAAGTGCACGGAATTCAGGCACTGGCCCACCAGGGTACCAGAGCATCTGAGTATGGGCCCGGTGGTCCTTCAGAAGACACCCAAATTTGAAGTGTAAAATGGTCTATCTAGTATCTGCCCCAGCTCCAGAAATATTGGTACCGTGAGTTTTTGGTACCAGTATCTTTGCATTGTCATGAGGCTTTACAGCTCAGCGTTATTGCTGGATGGTGACGATGTTGCGCTGTCAGTCGGCTTCTCTGACAGTGCGGGGATATCGGTAGGTGAAGCAGATGCACAGATCGGTAAACCCCCCCAAAAAAAACTGCATCAAAAACTAAACAGGAGGCAGGAACCTGGATTATTAGGAGCCAAGATAGTACATATATTTTACAAGAAAATACTCAACCAAATTATGGAAAAATAGATATCGCTTAACCCTATATCTATTGAAAAAGTGCAATGTCAGACTCGACCCGTAGACCCCTGTAAGTGCCATTATCTGCTTGGTGCATGTACCATGACCTGGAGATCATACACTTGGAAACCCTCTTACTAGAGTGTATCCTAATGTGCAGTGTCGCCTAAGGCTCCAAAAATAATTCTAGTGACCCCCCCACTCCAACAACACCTCTAAGGGTTAGTTCACACGGGGAGCGTATAGGCGGATTTTGGAACCGAGAGTGATGGGGAGCGCCGCGTCACTCTCAGGTCAAAACCCGCTTGCCACGACTGTCACGGCTTCTGACAGTCGCGACTTCTCCCTCTGGAGCAGGTTCAAATGAATGGGCCCACTTCGGAGTGTGCTGCCACGATGCAGACACCGCGGCTCAACAAGCTACGGAATCCGCCTGAAGAAAGGGCAGCCCGCTTCACGGAAAAAAAGTAGCCTGGTGGTTTCCATAGACCACCATTGTGTGGGGGCGGATTATGATGGAGATTACACGCCATAATCCGCCCCCTCTGTGCCCGTGTGAATTAGCCCTAAAATAGACCATTTTACCCTTCAAATTTGTGTGTCTTCTGAAGGACCACTGGGCCCGTACTCGGATGCTCTGGTACCCTGGTGGGCCAGTCCATCACTGCTCATACACTAACATGTCTATGAACATCTGCCACTACATGTGATCACGGCTGTGACTACTGTGCACTCCACGATAAGTAAAAACAGCGCCCGCTTCCCATCGCACAGCGGCCGCGCGGGCCAGACACAGCTGCAGTGTTCCAGATTAATAAGCAGTGGATACAATGTGTAAATGAATGTGATATTCCTCATTTATGGCAGTTCAGAGACCTGTGCGAACGCTGACCCCGCGGTAATAATATTCTCACACCGTGTGTACTATGCAAACACAAATAACAGGGCGACATGGCGCTACGTGAGACTAATTCACAACAGTTTTCTGACAGCTATAAAACAGGGGAGCCGAAGTTTTAAGAAAATAAGTAATGAAGCTATAAAAGAGGTGTTAGGGAGCAAAGTGATGATGGAAAACAGCGGATCCAGTGTACAGGAATTATTATAATGTATAATCAACCTGGGTTAACCCTTAAAATACACAACAGAATCTATAGAGTGACTATTATACAATTAGGGGATTCAGTATTGAGGGTCTACCTTTCCGACTGGCCATCAAGATTGGACAGGTGGGAGTTCAAAACTTAGTCTTCTTCATTGTCACAGTGCCATATTTACACATGTGGCTGTTCTTGGTACTGCAGCTCAGAGCAATTCCTTTGAATGAGACTGAACCATAGTGAGGGGCTGTTCACTCTTCGGATTCCACCCCCCAGTAACAAATCAGTAACAGATTCCACCCTGATTCTGTCTCCCTTCTGTCCTGCTTGATCTTGCCGCGAAGTCCATAGCTCTAGACTCTATTCGTCTGGGCCTAATCAGCGTCCGAAAGCCCTGGTCAGAAGCCACGCACAAGTACGGCAATATCATTATATTTTGGGAGTGGAGTTTCCTTAATCCCTTCCTGAAATCAGCTGTACTATTATTATTGTTGGGTATACAGCAAAGACCTAGCACTAATGGCCATGATCAGTGCCCACACTGATCACGGGCATTAAGGCCCCTAGTATGGGTGCTGCCATTTTGGTGAGAATCGCCGGCCCCCCGTAACGAGATGCAGGATTTTTGTTAAGAAGTTAAAATATAAATAAAACTATATAAATTTGGTATCTCCAGAATCATACGGAAACATAGAATACAGGGGACGTGTCATTTTGGCTGCACAGTGAATGCCGTAAAAACAAAGCCTATAAGAAAGTCAAACAAATGCACTTTTTCTCCAATTCCACCCCATTCTGAATTTTTTTACAGCTTCCCAGTACATTGTACTGAGTAATAAATGATTGCATTATGAAGAACAATTTGGAAGGGAGGGGAGTCAAAAACGAAAATCAAACATTGAAAAATGGGGAAAAAGTGGGAAGGAGTTAAAGGGAACCTGTCACTGTAAACATGCTATGTGGTGTGTAGATACCATGCTACACAGAAGGATCTCTGGATTGATATATAGAGTATATTTGTATTTCGTTCATGTTCCTTCCTGCTCATTTGGGGCTAAGGAGTCCAATGGGCGGTCCTATCAATGATTGACAACCATTCCTGTAAGAATCTGCATACAGAGATAGCTGTCAATCATTGAATAGGACCGACCACTAGACTTGAAATATCTTAAGGAGCAGAAATCTAAATACTATGATAGATTGACCGGTTTCTCTATATGTGCATTTATTCAGGGGTGGTTATCAATCATAGGACCGCCCACTGGACTCCTATACTCAGAATAAATTTAAATGAGCAGATTGAAAGTTCTGAATCTTTCCCCACCTAATTATATATCAATCTGCTCCACTCCGCCTGCTCTATAACATACCCCCTACATTTTTAACATGGTAGGTTCCCTTTAAGGCACACATGCATTACGTACGGGGTGCCAGAAAAAGTGGTATATGATAAGAGCATGCACCAGTTTGACACATTTACTGCGCACTGTATGGCAGTATTATATGAGGTGACCAGAAGTGTTTTTGCAGTGTTTCTATATATTTAACACTAGCTGGTACCCGCGACTTCGTCTGCGGTGATTGTAGCAGTGGGTATATACAGGCGTGGGTAAGGTTTTCGTACTGTGTATAAGGTATGGGATATGAAATGTAACTTTGTATCTTGTTTTCGCTGTAATTCTGAGAATACGTGAGACTTTTGTGTTGGATGTAATTTGTATTTGAGCCGCTATATATACGGTGTTGTGAGAAACTGTACATAGTGACTTTGGGACAGAGGGATTTGAAGTTAACCCCTTCCCATCGATGGCATTTTTTGATTTTGGTTTTTCATTTTTTACTCCCCTCTTTCTAAACTCCATAACTTTTTTATTTCTCCGCTCCCAGAGCCATATGAGGTCTTAATTTTTCTTGGGACAAATTTTTCTTCCTGATGCCACCATTAATTATTCTATATAATGTACTGGGAAGCAGGGAAAAAATTCAGAATGGGGTGGATTTGACCACAAAATGCATTTCTGCGACTCTCTTAGGGGCTTTGGTTTTACGGCGTTCACTGTGCAACCAAAATGACATGTCCCCTGTATTCTGTGTTTCGTTACGATTCCGGGGATACCAAATTTATATGGTTTTATTTACATTTTGACCCCTTAAAAAAATCCAAAACTGTGTTAAAACATTTTTTTTTGAAAAGTCGTCATATTCAGACAGCTGTAACTTTTTTATACGTCCGTGTACGGGGATGTATAGGGCGTCTTTTTTTGCGGGACCGGGTGTCCTTTGTAGTTCTACCATTTTCGGGAAATATTATTGCTTTGATCACTTTTTATTCAAATTTTTATGAGAATCAAAAGAGTGAAAAAACGGCGGTTTGGCACTTTTGACCATTTTTCCCGCTACGGCGTTTACCGAACAGGAAAAATATTTGTATAGCTTTGTAGAGCGGGCGATTTCAGACGCGGGGATACCTAACATGTATGTGTTTCACAGTTTTTAACTACTTTTATATGTGTTCTAGGGAAAGGGGGGTGATTTGAATTTTTAATCCTTTTTATTTGTTTTTATATTTTTTTTCCTTTTTTTTAAACTTTTCTTTTTGCATTTATTAGACTTCCTAGGGGTATTGACATGGGTGGGCGGTGTCGCGGATTGTCAGAGCGGTGGGGGTCGGCAAACATGGCTGCTCCGGAGCGTTAAAGAGCGCCTCCTGGAGTATCGTTAAGGGGAGGGGCAAAGTGGTAAAGTATATGTATATGAGATTGTGTGGGGTTAGGGGCGAGGCTGCAGAGGGCAATAGGAATTTTGTGGCTTGCTATGGTCCAAAGTGTGTGAGATTGCAGAGATGGTGGTGTGAGTTTGGGTTTTGTGGGGGTCCTGGCACAAACGTATGTGCGCTATTGTGACGAAAAGTAGCCTATTGCGCAATCGAGTGTAGTGACTATGTTTGTGGAAAATTTCAGCCAAATCGGTCAAGCGGGTTTTGCGTGATTGAGGAACAAACATCCAAACATCCAAACACACAAACCCACAAACATCCAAACTCACAAACTTTCACATTTATAATATTAATAGGATTAATGTTATTTCAACAGAGCAGGGGGTGAAGAGATGATAGACACCTTTGGCCACATTTTATGTACTAGTGAAAAAAAGTTAAATTTCACCATGCCCGTCCTGTCCTGTAGGTTATGGCACGTTAGGACTAGAGATGAGCGAGTAGTGAAATATTCGATATTCATTTCGAGTAGAGCCTCAATATTCGACTACTCGATCGAATATGGAATCCCATTATAGTCTATGGGAAAAAATGCTCATTTCAGGGGAAACCACTATTCGACTAAAAGAGAGTCACCAAGTCCACGAGTAGCAGGAGGAGAGGGTTTAGGAGGAGTGAAGTACAGTTGAGGAGTGTTGAGGGGAAGCGCACGGACCCCATAGACTATAACGGGGTCTGTGTGCTTGCAGCGCACTGCCCGCACAAATGATTTGTATGGGCAGTGCGTGGCAAGCACACGGACCCCATTATAGTCTATGGGGTCCGTGCGCTTTAACTGCACAGCGCTTGCAGTTGCGCTGTTATTCAGTTCAGGGGGTCCTCCTGCGGACTCCTTACGGTCGGGAGGCAAGCGCTAATGTGAACCGGCCCTAAAAGCAAAGTGGAAGGAGTAAGACACGGCGCGGGTAGAATGATAGACCTGCAGGATAGTATTGCAGCATGCCTCCTGCAGAACCAGCGTTGATTGGCTGAATGCTATACACTGTATAGCATTCGGCCAATCAACGCTGGTTCTGAATCAAATCTTTACTGCGAATAGCTAGTAGTATTCGATCGAGTACAAGTATTTAGAATACCATAGTATCCGTTCCAATACCTACTCGATCGAATACTTCTCGCTCATCTCTAGTTAGGACCCATAGATGGCAGATAGCATCTATGGGTACACGTCTTCACCTCTGTCCATGAGGTTGCTGTTCCTGAGAAAACGTGTAAAAGGAAACTGGCAGAAGGAAAGAGAAGAAATGAGGCGTGCAAGGCTCTGTGCAAGGATTAGTAATGCTATCCATGGGTGGAGCGGCGGCTACAATGACTGAGCGCTTTATAATATCACTTTGATATAGTGATCAGTAGCGGGAGCTGGAACACCGCACACACTTCTATACCGAGTGCTCCTGTAGGAGAGAGGTGTAATGTTCATTTATTTATTGACATTGTGCCATTTTCTGCCCTAATGTACATGCACGAATAGATAATAGAGGCCCATGAACCTCTACTACCCATCTTCTCTGATGTCTGTTTGGTGGAAGGGTGGTCACATATGTGCATGACGGTCTGTTTTGAAATTTAAGAGAGTGGGTAGGTTGTATGACTCCATTACTTCCATAGACTTCAGTGCACAAGGCTCATGAGTTGATGTTTTAGCCTAAAGTCTCTAGTTTTTAATGTCCTCTCCATGATGTTCAGTACTTTTATGGACATGTCGGAGTAGTGATGACAAACATTGGTGACGTCGCTGCTGTTTATAACTGTTTACTGAATGGTCTTTAAAGAAACACAAGAATGCCCTAAATGTATTGAACCACCCTGTCTTCTGCAGCACACCAGTGGGAAGGCAGCCTCCCTCTCCTCCCACTCGTAATATAGTTAATCAGGGCCAAAGACCCATAGGGAAGGATGGGACAATGCGTGCGCTTGAATGCAAAACATCAAAATCAGTATGGTAGGAACAGGTAAATCTTTTAGTTGGATATTAAGCACTACGCATTTTGGGAATAAACCCTTTCTCAAGTGCATAGGATGAGCTGGTTTCCTCAGTCAGGCAGGGTAGCGGCCCACAAGTAGTCTTCAGGGATTGCCTTGGCAACTGCTTTCAGATAACATATATGGCAGAATATGGCATACAGTATATGGCAGAATGTCTAGTGTTTACCTCTCTGTTGTTCAGGTCCACATGGGGCCCTGAAAAAGTAGTTACCCGAGAACACTCACAGACTCCATAGACTATAATGGGGTCCATCAGGTTTAATCTGGTGTTAGGGCCCCTTCACACGGAGGATACTCTGGCTGATTCGGAGTGTGTAAACGTTCCGAATCAGCAGCGTTTAAAGCAGGTCCCATTGCTTTCTATGGAAGCCGGCATACGCGCGCTCCCCATAGAAATGAATGGGCTGCTTTTTCCCATTCATTTCTATGGGGAGCGCGCGTATGCCGGCTCCCATAGAAAGCAATGGGACCTGCTTTAAACGCTGCTGATTCGGAACGTTTACACACTCCGAATCAGCCAGAGTATCCTCCGTGTGAAGGGGCCCTTATACTGAAATTGGTGCAGAGAAGAGGCCTCCTTGCAGAACTTCTCTCTCCGCCGATTTTAGGCAGATTCTGCGGCGAAGTCTTCTAAGGAGACTCCAAAGTAAGTGTAAATAAAGCCTTAATTGTACAATTTTCCAAAATTCGTCTATCAACAGTATGCAGTGGAAATTTTTGACTACAAGTTTGAGAACATATGACAGAAATAAATTGCACACAATTGGGAAACATTTATCAATGCCTTCGACTTCTGCACTGTCTTAAACTACAAATCCTGATCATCGTTTTAGACATATTTATGAATCAGTCATACAATCCCTCATAAGTATGGAGTGTTTCTAAAAGCTCCAAAATTCTGACTCACCATGAGACAAATATCTGGCGCAAACAATGTAGACAAAAAACTTAATTTGCAGGCCGTACGGAACAAATTTTTGGTTCACGTTACTGGCTATTCAGTGTGCGTTGTGTTCCTGATAGTAAGTGTTCTCCTGTTGCCTGTTTGTCTGTTGTCTGACCTTGCCTCCTGATTTGTGTACTGTGCCTGCTCCTGTTTATGACCCTGTCTTGCCTTTACACCTCTGCGTCCTGAACCTGATTTTGTACTGCTCTGCCTCTCCTGTTACTGACCCGGCCTGCCTGAGCTTCCCTCAGGATTACCTTCTGTACTGCGATACCCTCGTGGATGACCCAGATTGGACGACTACGCTTGGGTACTCTGCTGCCACCTATTGACTACCGCCCGCTTCTGCATTCTGGTTCCTTGGACCTGCATCTCTACTCTCTAGAGTTCCCAGTTTCTGTTTCTGCTTTGATTTGTGGTGTGCTGTGTGTCTGGCTTTCCCTGACCCGTACCATCCCCACCATCTGGGGCTCTGGTGAAGACCACTATGGGGTTGGAGTTGGTTTGGTGCCGTGTTTGTCATTTTGATCAGTCTGTCTAATACTGGTTTTCACTATTAGCTCAGAACTGCATCTGCTATCCTAACACTAGCCTTAAGATAGGTCATAAATATCTGACGAGTGGGGGCAAGTAGTCAGCCTCTGCATGGATCAGCTGTTTGGGGGCCACTACGACTACCAGTTCTTGACCTATATACTACGAGGAGCCCTTTATAGAGATGCAAGCACTGCAATGGCAACTCAGCTCCCATTAAAGTGAACAATTCCTGGCCAACCCCATTAAACTTTCCCTATTTTACCAACATCAAAGTCAGATAAGGTTATCCTCTGGTGGCAACTGGGCAAAGGATCAGGCTTCTTGAAATCCAAGCAGCCATGTTTTTCTGTTCCTGCACAATCCATTTAAAGGCGATCCCTTGTACACAGCTCAGTTGTGAATTCCTCATTGTCTTCAGTTTTGGAGACCTCAAATCATTGAAAACATTTGTTATTTTGGAACCTTTTTATATTCTCAAAGTCCCAAAATAAAGTCAATAAACAAGCAAGCATTCAGGCTCCGATCTGCTGTGCCAACCATACCCTGGGCACAGCTCAGAGGACATAACCATAATGAGCAGTCAGGGATATTCTGGGATTAGGAGGTTCTTCCCTAATTGTTACTTATAACTTTAGAACTTCTCCGAAAAAAGAACAGTTCAACTCAGTGTCGTGTCCCGGGGAATGTTGTATTCTGCCAAAAAGTTGCACTCATAGTTCTCTCTCGGCGCCATATTTCTGGTGACAGTCGGCATATAGGTTTGGAACATCTCCCGGTGTATAGGTCACATACATATCTCTACATCTGTCACCTGTGGACGTCTATTGCAGAACAATGGCGCAGGATTCAATGAAAAAAGGTATCGCTATAGGTCGCTATAGTGTGTGCAGAGGCAGCAGGTCCTTAGGGGGGCCAACAGATATACCGAGTCATACCACCGAAACCAATACCAAGAAGATACTCGCTGGCTGAAGAGTATCATGAAACTTCTGGGCCGCAATGCAAAATGTTTACTAGGCCCCCCAACTATAAAATAAATACAAAATAAAACGTCACTTTATGACAATGAATGATTTTCTGGGGTCACCGTATTCTGACACCTATAACTTTTGATATGTCAGGGCTCTTTATTTGCAGGGCAGGTTGTACTTTCTATTGATACCAGTGTTTGCGATGCATGAATTTCCCATCACTTTTTAATGTTATTTTTTTGGGAAAGCAAAGTGACCAAAATACATTAATTTGCACACTGCAGTATATTGTTATATGGCATTTACAAAACCACAAGCGTTTTTTAAAGGGAAATTAGCGGGTCCATACAGTGGGGTCGGGCTGTGGTCCAACGATCTACACGTTAAGTGAAATCTGATCCGACCACATGGCTCTGTCAACGCAATGAGCACTTCCTTCTTTATTAATAGGAGTGTCATTGCTGAACCCGAGTGGGCCCTCCATTCGCTGTGGGCCCTGGCACCTGTCTGAGCTAACCAGGTGCTGCCACCGGCCCTGCAGAGAGCCATATATCATGTTTAGGGTTGAGCCGATCTTGAGATTTCAGGATTGATTTTAAAATCCGATTTTCAATAATTTTACAGCCAATCCCGATCGTGAAATTTGCTCGATCGCCGATCGGAATCCGATCTTTTCCGATCCCGATTGCTCAACCCTAGTCAATGCTTCTCTATGGGAAAAGTCACTTTTAGGGTTGAGCCGATCTTGAGATTGCCTCCGACTTCGATCCAGCTGGAAAAGATCGGGATTGGAATTCCAATTGCGATCGTGAAATTTACCCGATCGCCGATCAGAATCCGATCTTTTCTGATCCCGATCGCTCAACCTTAATCATGTTCTCAACCTCTGTGTTGTTGAAAGCATCAGCCTCTTGTGGTGGAGTGGGGTTGAAGGATCCCCGTTCAGGAGATGTTCCAGAGATGGGACCCCTGTCTATCAGACAAGGTGGGACTAATGAGGCAATACTGGTGGAGAGCTGGGTGACAGAAATAACACAACCTTTAGCATCTCTAGATTTGTTGTTTGTTAGCATGTTGCGTAGTCCTATCCGGAACACGGAGGTCTCTTTATTTTGCAGATATCTGTCAGAACGCAAAGTAATGAACTCATTGGATTATCTGTATTATCGGCCTTCAGGCAGATCCCTAACACACCCTCTCTCTACATTCAACCTAAGGTGTGGAGAATTAGAAGTTAAAATAAGCACCTTACTGTGAGAACTAAGCCGAGTACATGACATAGAATGATGGGCATCTAATAACATGGGAGCCGCATTAACCCCTGTGCTGCTGGATCAGTCACACATGCACCGACCAATATTCTCCTGCATGTTGTAAAATCTCATTTCAATCTTCTCATAGAAAGATGGCTGCCTCGGGTTTGGTTGAAATCCTTAGTTTGAAGGTCCTTTAATAGGTGGACTTACACAGTAGTTACCTAAAGGTGGCACTAAAGAGACAGTTTCCTTCCTTCTGGAGGGGAGAAAATTTGCATATTTTTCCCAAGGAACATTGCATATACCTGTTGGATCTTCATAAGGAACCAGCAGATCATAGCTAGTTTATAGAAAGACAAAGGTGTCATGGTATCTCCATAGGTGTATCTCCATAGGCGTCATGGAGATATAATCTGACACAAGGAACTCCTTGTGGTTTTCCCCACTTATCCCCAGGGTTGAACTGGTCTACCAGTGTACCATAAGATCCTCCAGTGGGCCCAGTATCTAACACTGTAATGGGTCCAAAGATCCAGCTGAAGATGACAACATCTGGAGGAGACTTTTAAGACTATCATTGTCACTAGGGTCTATTTCTTATGGAATTGTCCACAAACCGACGTAGGAAGAGGAAATTAAAAATTTTGGCAAAATTAGAAAGTTTTTGTTGACCGTTGGTGCTTCTTCATGGTAACACATTGGTACAGTAGATATCTGTGGAAAGGTTGATTCTTTATGTTGTTGGACACTCTACACAAAAAGTTGTGATCCATGGCCTGGCCACGAATCATGGCAGAGAGCGATTGGTTGCTGTAGGTTATGAGTGCGCAGGTCACGGTTTCCCACAAGGTCCGCACACTCCTCTTCTGCTGCGGTTGGTGTTCTTATAATCTTGCTGAGTCTGCACAGGGTGTTCCACAATCTTACTATGATTTACAACCTGCTTAATCTAATATATTAATATGTGCTAGAAAGCAACAGATAAAGTGAATTTGTTGTGCGGTGCAATTGAGGTAAATGACTGGTCCACTTCCAAGATTGATAGGAAGTCTCGTAGAGGTCTAGAATAGTTAAAGGGGTTTTCAAGGATTCCTTAGGATAGATCATCAATTAAAGATCAGCAGGGGTCCGACATCTGGGCCCTGACTGATCCGCTATTTGCAGATCAGCTCTTCAGGACTCAGCCATGATCAGACCATATGACTGATGAACGTGACATCACATGGCCGGTGAAGAGGAAACGGCACTTGAGGAGCGTCGCTCCTGCTCCAAACAGCGACACCCCGTACCCACAGATTTTCATTTGATGACCTATCCTAATGAAGAGAATGGCACGATGGTTGAGCATGCCTACCGCCATTCTGTTCACAAGGGTCACTTGCACATTCCTATTCTGATCAATTGCACCTCCAGCAATCAGTCTTCAGAGAGAAAACACCTTCAACTTTTCTACAAATCTTAAAGCCTAAGTAAACTTTTGGGCATTGTCAACTCTGACCTTGGGTAACCTTGACTTGGACTTTTTGTTTTCTCTTTAAGGATTTCCTCCCACACTTCAAAAAAACTAATTTCCCTTGGCTTCCTCTAAGATTGGCCCTAAGGTTTGCCTGAGGAACCATTGGTGATAAGAATTTACATTTGAAAATGGGACTCCTTTCAGGTATCATCAGGCTTTGCTACCAAAGATAAAAGGCCCTGGTGGCTGTCCCTCCCTCCACCCCCTTAATATGACCCCTGGGTCAATACTTTGCCCCTTTGAAGGAGATGGTCCTACAGAACTTCTCTCCACCATGGATGAGCTGTAGGGAGTGTTGCAGGCTGGGTTCCTCTCTTCTGATGGGACTTCCAGCAGTTTGACCCCATTAATCCAACATGTCTAACTCATACATGGACAGGTGGTGAATGTTAACGTCTGGAATAGTATGATATCTAATAAATCTTATGTGGACATCTGCTGTATTCACGGTAAGAACTTGTGCAAACACACCGTTATGGAGCACCAGATGGAATTCAGTGTAAGCAAATGTCTGTAACTGTTTACGACACTTGGACACCGGAGCTGTGATATCACTAGAAGCCATGCTTGTACATATTGTGGGGACAGACCACCTGCTATGGGATGCTTGGAGGCAAGGGGCCAAGCCCTGGTTGTTATTAGAGGGTGACTCTATCTGTAGTTTGCAGCTATTTTTGGGCTTCTGGAGTACAGGATAGTCCCCATGCACTGCTCATGGTAACTAGAGGCTCCATAACTGTGTCTCTCTGACTCAGAAAAAGCTCCAGCACTGTGCGGGACATATACAGAGAAATACTGAACTATACTGATGTGAATAAGGTCTTTGGTTGTGATTAAAAGCTCCTATTTAGCTCCAGCAACAGACTATACCTCTGTTTCTACTACTATCTCCTTCCCCCTCTCCAGAGACTTCTATAGACATGTGTATTCTGTGTATTAAGACCTACAGCCCACCTGGAGGAGAATATACCAGAATTTTCAGAGTAAAAGTCAATTTAGCAGGTGGGAAGGAGAACAATTTGACAAAGGAGAAAGAAGCATTATATATATATTACAAAGTTTCTTATAATCACTTCTACGACCCCCGCTAATCACCAGTAGTATTGGAGATAACTTTAAATTACAGGAATATCCCTTTAAGACATGACATTTTAGGTCTAAACATGTTTTTTAAAAAAAAAATTTTTAATATTTCCATTCCCAGACAGCTATCAGAGATGTTCAAAATAGCAGAGAACTGAATCCTAAAATATATCATTTACTGAAAGAGTTGTATGAGATTAGAAAAAATTATGTTTCACAAATAGCGCCACCTCTTCCTATATGTCATGTCGGTTATTGCAACTCACTAGACAAAATTTATATTGTTTCAAATCTGATAAGTCCCTTTAAAAAGATTCTTCCTCAGTTATCACTGTGACGTTTTTCGTCCAAAATTCTGGTAAGGGCCATATTTATTTGCTCCAAAGACTGAACATTATTCCTGCAGCCACCACTAGAGGGAGCATGAGAGCTTACTGCATACAGTTTTATAATGGAGTTCAGTGTGTAGACAGTAGACAGTAAGCTCATGAGCTCCCTCTAGTGGTGGCGATAGGAATTATATTCTTTTTTTTTTTTTTTAGATTCCAGTCTATGCAGGAGATTTGGAGCACTGTAACAGAAAAACAAATTATATATTGAGAAACTAAAATTTTGAACCAATTTAGGTAAAAAATGGGGTTTAAGTCTGGACGGTCCCTTTAATAAAGATCAGCTGCATTCACACTTGCTCTTTCTCCATACATTTCACATTTGTCACAGTAGGGTTACAGGTAAGAGATTAGGGGTTATTAAAAAGAGATTTAAGCGGTGAGCCGCGTGGATTGTCTCAGCCGTTTCCCTTCACGTAGAGGTGATTTCTGACAGATGAATCAGATTGCTGGGACATAAAACAAAGTCTAGGTGTAATACCAGTTAATATGACAAATGTCAGCGTGCGTGTCCCAGCCTCCTGTACGGTGACCCCACATTCACACGCTCACATGTCTGTGCCCTATGTCCAGATGAAACGGCTCAGGCTGGAGGCCCAGGCCTTTGATGTGTAGCCGCCCAGTAATCAGATCCAGTCTCATGTCTGTGTGATCCCCCGTACATGGCGGCTAGGACTCACAAAGTGCTGGCCAACCTCTGCAGCTGCACTGCCTATTAATTATAATGCAGGCTTAATGTAGGGCACGGTCATTGTAGGGACGGAAATCTAACACCCACGCTGGTGCATTGAGTGAGAATTAGAAATAAAATCTAAAAAGGATATTTCATCTCAGTCTTACACGAAGCCCCATGAAAATAATTGCACTTTTGTGTTAGTAAGGTCAATTTCTCACTGCCATAAAAATCTTCACATGGGGGTCTGTAGTGCAGGGATCTTTGTGATTCTTCCTGCCCACTTCCTCCAGGACACCCTTGCTGCCTGCACACTGGTGGGCTATATCTTACCCAGCTACCTGGGTTAAGAAATACACCCTCTGCTGGATCAGAGGAGTATTCATACAGTGGCAGGTAAACTCAGTCAACATCTAAGGGTCATGCACTGGCAAAAGAAAGAAAATACACTCTCGGAGGGGTCCTAGTGCAAAATCTATAACCGGACCTCCAACTACTACATCCTCTTTATAACAGTGGCTTCTATGTTATTCTTCAAGCATATTTCCAATTACACAACAACATTTCATAAATGAATAGTACAGAGGGATATAAGAAACTTTGTAATATATCTTATTAAGGAGATCTGTTATATGACTGAGTTATGTTTTACCGAGAAGTCTATGGAGAGGAGAGGGGAGGAAAAGGCAAAACTCTGCTTTACTGTCAGGGTGCACCTTTAATACTGTGTCAAGATAAGACTTTATGCTTGGAATGAGGCAATAAATCAACTAACACTCTTCTCCACCCCTCTCCTCTCCATAGACCTCTGTGTATGCAGTGAATACAGAAACAGACTCTTTAAAGATGAATAGTTTGAGTGACAATAAGGAGGGGGGAGCAGCAAAAAAAGTTTGTTATATCCACCTGCACTATTCATTAATGAATGTAGACTAGGAAGTACACATTAACCCATTTATGTCAGAGTTTGAAATTTTTGAGTCGTGTGCTATGAGGCTGTCGTTCCAATAATGGAACTATAGGCATGAACAGGTTAAGATCAATATTCTGTGCTCTACTGTTCTAGTACAGAGCATCGAATTCCCTGTCTATAAAATTATATATATATATATATATATATATATATATATATATATATATATATATAAAAGCGAACAGCCTGGGAAGTATCTAAACCAGTGGGAGGCAAGCATTGTTTTATTATGTGAGTATCCCCATTTTAAACCCTATGTTTAATCGCTATAAAACGTATTTATTTAGAATATAACATACTGCCTACCTGTAGTCACCACTAGAGGGGGCTTGGGAGCTTACTGCATACTGTGTTACCATTAAGCTCAGTAGGAGGCTCATAAGCTCCCTCTAGTGGTGGCTACAAGGAACCAGTGTGGTATTTTTTCAGTGTGTGTCTTTGCAGGGGATTTGGAGCTCTATATAAGGTTATACTGTATATAATATATATGTTCTATAGTATATAGAATATAATATAGTGTAAAAAAAATGGTAAAAACTGAATTAAATGCACAAAATAAGATACATTAGGCTTCTATTCTACTGCTATATTGTAGACCGTAGCCTCCTAGATTTGCACTTTGATGGTAGACTTGCAGGTAAAACCTATCGCACACAATCTGGATGCCTGACTCACAGCCTGGAGGTGTCATTTTCGCCATGTGAAATCCTTACTGATCATTTTACTTGCACTACACATGAGCCCAACCCACTGCAGGTCATAGAGAAAGCAGAGGTGCCTTATCACAGCGTTCCCTCTGCCCCCGGCGAATTACACCACTCACATGACTCACTCTTACAAGGCAGCACCCACACGAGAGCCTGAATCAGTACAGCATATTAGTCACCGGCATGATCCCACATGACCGCGCGGACTCATGTGAGATCCTATGCCAGGTCAGGCTCATGTACCAGGCCAGGCTTATAGCAATGTGACCTACTGAGGTGTGTGTAGTATAGGATATTCCATGCAATGCGGTGCAGACTCGAGTTGCCAGAAGATAATTTTGGTGGAAGTTTGCAAAGTGGGGCCATCTATAATGTCCACAACCAAGCGTCCACACGTGATACCATTCTGGTTGTAGATACAGGTCACAAACTATCATGGAGTCTTGGAGGAAAAAGTAGGGTACTTGGGACTAATACATAGCAGAAGAATGTAAATCTATAGGGGAGCTTTATGGAAACTGGAATCACCTGGAATATACTGTCTGAGTGTTAGGATAGCAGATACAGTCCTGAGCCAATAGTGAGAACCAGCACTAGATACAATGATCAAAATGGTAAATACGACGCTGAGTGTCCAACACCCCCTGTCCCGCACCAACGCCAAGCCCACAATGGTGTTCACCAGAGCCCCAGATGGTGGGGATGGACTTGGGTCAGAAACGCCAGACACACCGTGCTCCACAAATCACAGCAGAACCACAAACTGGGAAGTTTTACCAACAGATCTTCAGGGTGCAGAAAAGGTCCCAGGAACCAGAAGGGAGCGGTGGGTGGCGATCAGCAGGTGGCAGCAGAGAGTCAAAGTGAAGTCGTACAGTCTGAGTTGTCAACAAGAGGGCAGCGCAGTACAAAGGGTCGTCCAGAGGGAAGGTCAGGCAGGCCGGGTCGGTAACAGGAGAGGCAGAGCAGTACAAAATCGGGTTCAGGAAGTAGAGGTCTAAAGGCGAGACGGGGTCATAAACAGGAGCAGGCACAGTACACAAATCAGGAGGCAAGGTCAGAGGTCAAAGTAGGGGTCAGAAAATGAGGCAACAGACAATAGGAGATGCTTACTCTCATGAAACAGGTACACTGAATAGCCAGCGGTGGTCCGGAGCAAGAGCCCATCCCTAAACAGACTCTAGGCTGCCGCTAGGCCTGAAAAAAATGAAAGTCTCCTGTCCGGCTCAGGAGGAGACTGGCAATCCCCGCACATCACTGTGGAGGTTTCGTCCTGTCTCCCGAGACCCCGAAGCAGGGACACAGGGGCACCAAGAGGAGAGGGCCGCAACCTCCATATAGCATTGCAGAGGCTCTGGCCCTACTCCTAACACTGAGTCTTATGCAAAATTGCTCCACAAACTCCGTCAGATTCCTGAACATGTATACTAGTGATACTGGTATCCAACTTCTCTGATGGATGAGCCTGATTCATGGCAAGGTGTGCACTTCATCCTAAATAAGGAACATCTTCCGATGCTGCAATCCATTGCTGCGAAGTGCTCATTTGCATATTGACAAAACCAGCAATCTCTTTGCACCATAGACAGCGATTCACAAGGTTCAACACTGATTCAGAAGACCCCGTCCTAGGTTCTGGTGACAGGCTCTCTTTAAGTGATTCCTTGCACTATTCTACAAGGTAGCCTGCGCCCGGAGCTACACTTTATGTGACCTTTCTTGCCGTTTTCTTATAAGTCATCTCCTACTCTAAATTTACGAGCTCTGCAAGTGCAACATGACACAACATCTTGCGTGAAAGCCTTACATAAAGCATTGGACTGACCATTATATGTTTTATAAGATCCCATGTTCGGTTCTCAATAACATTTTTACCATGCGGCTTATGTGCAAACAGACAGCTGTGAACAAAGGGCCGAGGTCGGGCTTTATGGCCCCGCCGGGTGAAGTTTACAGCACTAACTAGAAAATAATTGAAACCATTGCGAGGAAAACAGAGGATTTAAGCCTTGCATTGTTCTTTGCCTCATTACCAGCAGATGGTTACGATCTGAGCCTTGTCGCTTTGGAACGAACTTCTGCAACCATTGAGTTTGTTAAACAAATTTATATAAAGTTATTCATATGTTTTTTCACTTCTCAACTCAGGGTTAAAGCGGTCAATATCAGGGGATAGCACACGTATGACATAAACCGTAAAATACCACACGCAAAATATACCGCCATCTTACTCATATTATTAAAGACTGAAATGAATCAGATTAAAGGGGTTAACTGTCTGTCCCGAGTCCCGCCCATGAACGGAACAGTGGTCGCACATGCCCACTGCTATCTCCATTCAAAGAGAGATTCGGGACCACCATGTTATTGGAAAGAGACCCTATCTTGTGGTCGGAGAATACATTTAATATGTTATACAATTCCTTTAAGGCATTCCAAAACTGTTCTTATATATCTCAATATGTATAGCCTTACTAGTGTCCATCATGCGTTTCATTGCAGCACTGATCATAGCTATGGCTATGCCTACAAGTCACACTCTTGCTGGGTCTGTAGCCAGTCAGAGCCTTGAGACTCTAAGCCAACCACAATGCTGCCTCATTGGTCAATCCTGAGTGTAGGCGGGGTACTTATACTCTGTATTGACACTACTGAGGTGCCTTCTATTACTGCAGTTATGTTGTGTTCTCACCACTTACCTATTTATCAGCTGATTTTGACTTAATTTCCTGGTAATCTGATTTCTTAGTGATTTGGCTTTTTCCGTAAACTCTTGGACTTGACCCAGGCTTAGATATTGTTATTCTTTATTATTATTTATTTATTTATTTATATAGCACCATTAATTCCATGGTGCTTTACATTTGGGGATTACATACAATACACAGAATATACAGGTAGATACAATACTAACAATAACTGACTGGCACAGTGGGGTAGAGGGTCCTGCCCGCGAGGGCTTACAATCTATGAGGGAAGGGGGGGTAGAGACAGAAGGAGAGGGGGAGACTGTACAGATGGCGGTGCGGTGATAGTGTTATTGGAGGTTGTAGGCCTTCCTGAATAGGTGAGTCTTCAGGGCCTTCTTGAAGCCTGTGATTGTGGGGGTCAGTCTTATGTATCGTGGTAAGGAGTTCCAGAGTATGGGGGATGCACGGGAGAAGTCTTATTCTTTGGCTATCGATTTGGATACTTCTATTCCCTCTTGGGTTTGCTTGGTCTGGTTTTGTATGCATGTGCACCTATTTTTTGACACCAGATTCGGTGTGTAACCTGGGTCCCTGATTGCTAAAGCCCAGTCTGCCTTGCAGTGGGCTCTGGTGAAAGCCTTGGGGGTGGCCTAGACTTTACTATCAGTGTAGGATTATAGGTAGCTTGTTTTGCTTGCTATCTTTGATCTGCCAGTCTCCTGCAAACAGCAATTCCATTACTGGGAAATTTCTTCGACAGCTATGCCATTACATCTGTATTTGCAAGAGAGTAGAGTTAAACTAGGACACCTTGGCTCCATTAGAAGAAAAACTTGCTAATCCAAGCCTGCATCTTCATACGAGAGTCTAAAGAGTTAGTTGTTTGCTCAGCTTATAGGGTGAACCATACTTAAAATGACTGTCCAGTCTGTATTTTGCAGTTTTTCTTCCTAAATGTGTCTTCTTGGCTCCTTTTTAGCTCACCCCTGTTAGAACCGAGTTGTGATCTGTGAATACAGCCCAGGTAGTCTGAGACACACCTCCTGCATTCTCATTGATCAGGCTTCTGCTCTCTTGCTCCTCCCCATAGTTTGGCCTCCCCTGATTGGCTGCTGAGTATACACATAAAATTCTGACACCTGGACCCTGGGGTTACTACGAGACCTGTGATTGGGCCTTAATGGTGACCCGGGGGTGTGTGATGTCACCCAGGGACCGGAAGAGGACACCGGACAAGCACTGATGCAAAATATAATGATAGAGCTTTCGGTTCTTTGCCCAAACCTCCCAGGAGGTCAGAGCAGTTCTACCAGATCGTGTATGAATCTCAGATTTGCAGAGATATTTTGGCACAGGAGTTAATAGTATAAATATAATATAAAAATAAACCAATAGCCTTGGACGTTTCTATTACAGATAATTCCTGTTATTCCTTGTTATTAGCGTCGCGATCCTCCCTTTACAATGTATAACATTATCGTTAATACGTAAATCTATGTAATTAACATCCTATTAATTATAATGTATTATATGGATGCCATAAACTAGTCAATAAAAAACTCAAATGCAAGTAATGTAGATACAAGGAACTAAATATTGGTTTCAGGGACAGTCAGCTGCATGTTGGGGCAGGAGGGAGACTTGTTGGACCCCAACTGATCTAATACTGATGGCCTATCAAATAGCCTCAAATCCTAAAGAATCCCTTTAAATATGACATAGATAAAGTATATGATAGATATTAGATAGATAAATAGATAATTAGATAGACAGATAGATAGTTAAATAGATAGATAGATACTAGATAGATAGATAGATAGATGATAGATACTAGATAGATAGATGATAGATAGATAGATACTAGATAGATAGATAGATAGATAGATAGATAGATAGGAGATAGATAGATAGATAGATAGATAGATAGATAGATAGATAGATAGATAGGAGATAGATAGATAGGAGATAGATAGATAGATAGATAGATAGATAGATAGATAGATAGATAGGAGATAGATAGATAGGAGATAGATAGATAGATAGATAGATAGATAGATAGATATGAGATAGATAGATAGATAGATAGATAGATAGATACTGTAGTTATATGGAGAGCTAGACAGACAGATAGATGGATAGATAGATAGATAGATAGATAGATAGATAGATAGATAGATAGATAGATAGATACTGTAGTTATATGGAGAGCTAGATAGATAGATAGATAGATAGATAGATAGATAGATAGATAGATAGATAGATAGATAGATAGATAGATAGATTAGAATTGTCTGATACTAAGATAATCTTTCAACTTTCCATAGAACAGTCGGCTTTTATGTTCATTACTGAGGGAGGAACAGACTGAAGGCCTCAATTCTTCAGACAACACGTAGGTGTGAGATTTGCACGACACCACAGAAATGACCGTCCGCACATTATCTGCTGATTCTTTACAACTCTCAGAACATTCTACTTCTTAATGTAGCCAAAAATGTTAGTTTTAAAGAAAAGAATGAACATAACCGGTCAGTGACCTGTAATCCATCGTGTATGGGGGTAGATGAGTAGGAGATTATCCACCACATCAGCTGGGCTACGAGTTCTGGCATTAGTGCATGTTCACACAACATCATAGTCATGTGGAAAATCTGATGCTCAATCCACAGCAGAAATCTAAGGCTGACCATATAGACAGATAGCAGTATCATAACTAGCACTATATCGGTCAGTCCCTGTATCAGGTTTTGCATAGGGGCCCAGGATCTTGACGTTATGCCTCGGTTCCTTAGATAATGTTTTTTTTTTCACCCTATCAGTATGTCTATGGAGTATGAGAGGAAACCCACACAAAAACGGGGAGAGCATACAAACACCTTGCAGATGTTGTCCTTGGTTGGATTCGAACCCAGGACTCCAGCACTGCAAGGCTAACCACTGAGCCATCATGCTGCCCTTAGATAAAGTATTTTACAGATAAGTTTCTTCATGAACCCTTTCCTTATTTATTCTTCAGGATCTGTGCCAGCAAAAGATCAGAATTTATCCACTAATTGACAATGCTAGGTGCACTGGGGGCGGGTCTTCAGTACCCTAGACCGCTTGTCACTCAGACCCCTACCATTTCCTGCCTCCTCCACCCCTTGCAGTGGATCCTTCCACTGCTATGACATCACTCATCCTACTTGAGCAGCAGGAGCAGTGCTCCCAGTCCTGAAGGCCCGCCCACAGTGCACCGACTGCCTAAATGGTATAAGACTACAAAATGGCTTTCTCTCCATGCCTTCAAAAGTGACCTATATAACAAAGGTGCGATGTTGATCACTGTAATATTCTCTATAATGTGGTAGCAGCTGTTGAATAATCCTAGGGGAGGTAGGAGATTCCCTCTAACTTAAAGGGGAATTACAACCAAAAATGTATTTTGTAGAATGGGCCGACTTAGATCGCCTTTGACGGATTACTATCTCAAATTCTAGTGGGGTCATGTTGAAAAAACCCAAGTTTTACAATGTTAAGTAGGAGGTAGTAGAGTCATGGGCAGCAGTGACATCACTGCTCTGTGTTTATAGCCAATCACTGCAGCTCTAGTTAAGCGGGGGCGTGGTTTAAGTCAGAACTTAGAACCATACAGCAGTTGTTTCTCCCACTGATGTGATGTTTATGGACATTATTTAGCATAAAATTCTTTAAAAATACCCTCTAGAGACATCATCGTGGCAAATGGAGGGCAAATGTGACCCCTTTGGATCCATTAGACAAAAATTTTTGTACTGAATTTTCACTTTAAACGTCAATGGTCCCGAGCCAATGGTTACCATAGAATGCAGAGCGGATTATTCTCTAGCTGTAAGTTATTCTAAGTGTTTGTACATGTAAGACGCTCGTAAAAATGTACACGGCTAAATAACCAGTCTGAACACGTCACCTAAATGTGGTTTTAATTCCCTTCTAAATGTAACCGGTAACATCACGGGATTGATTTATAGGTGACGGCTAAAGCCGAGGGAAAAATCATTAATGGCTTAAGTGAAGGCAATTGTATCAGTAAAGCCCCATTATTGATCCAGACGGACGATCTATAGGACTTCCTTCTTTTATGGCCGATATCTTTATAGGATTGTATGCGGGGTTCATGTAAGTCCTTCAAGAATCAGAGTCAGGGCAGAGTTCTCACCTTGAAATAGTTCATAGATAACCTGAGATAGTGAATTTGTCCTTATTAACCCCTTCTGTCCCTTATTTAAAGGGAATGGATCGCCCATTTTCTACTATCTATCAGTAGCGGGTGCAATGATGGGGCACATTGGTTGTTATCTGTAGAGGTGTTATCTTCTATTGTGATCCTGAATGTCTTATTTCTGATGTAAATGTGTTGACTGCTGCAATGAAAATCCCAACAGAATTGGCAGGTGTCAGGCTATTATTAGGCATACCTCCCAACCGTCCCGATTTCCCTCCCGGTTGGAGGGAGGTATGTCCCGATTTCAACACATATGCGAACACATATGCGGCTGAAGCAAGGAGCTGACACAGGCGAGGGAGCGGAGGAAAAGGTAAGTTTAATGTGGAGGTGGAACGTGAATCTGGGGGCAGATGAAGGAGAGGACGGCATGACACTGGGAGCAGAGATGTGGGGACATGAATCTGGGGACAGAGATGGAGAGGACATGAATCTGGGGGCAGAGATGGAGGGGACATGAATCTGGGGGCAGAGATGTGGGGACATGAATCTGGGGGCAAAGATGGAGGGGACATGAATCTGGGGGCAAAGATGGAGGGGACATGAATCTGGGGGCAAAGATGGAGGGGACATGAATCTGGGGGCAAAGATGGAGGGGACATGAATCTGGGGGCAGAGATGGGGGACATGAATCTGGGGGCAAAGATGGAGGGGACATGAATCTGGGGGCAGAGATGGGGGACATGAATCTGGGGGCAAAGATGGAGGGGACATGAATCTGGGGGCAGAGATGGGGGACATGAATCTGGGGGCAAAGATGGAGGGGACATGAATCTGGGGGCAAAGATGGAGGGGACATGAATCTGGGGGCAGAGATGGGGGGACATGAATCTGGGGGCAAAGATGGAGGGGACATGAATCTGGGGGCAGAGATGGGGGACATGAATCTGGGGGCAAAGATGGAGGGGACATGAATCTGGGGGCAAAGATGGAGGGGACATGAATCTGGGGGCAGAGATGGGGGGACATGAATCTGAGGGCATAGATGGGGGGACATGAATCTGGGGGCAGAGATGGGGGACATGAATCTGGGGGCAAAGATGGAGGGGACATGAATCTGGGGGCAAAGATGGAGGGGACATGAATCTGGGGGCAGAGATGGGGGACATGAATCTGAGGGCAGAGATGGGGGGACATGAATCTGGGGGCAGAGATGGGGGACATGAATCTGGGGGCAGAGATTCAGGGGGGACATGAATCTGGGGGGACATGAATATGGGGGCAGCGATGGAAGGGGGACATGAAACTGGGGGCAGATGAAGGGTGTATATGAAACTGGGGGAGAGATAGAGGGGGGACATATAATTTACGGGTGTCTGTAGGAGGATTATATTGTGTGCGGGCACATGAAACATTAACAAGTGGGCGGAGTCAACACAAAAGTGGGTGGGGCTAAATTTGCGCGCCGCACATTTTGTCCCTCTTTCCGTTCTTCAAAAGTTGGGAGGTATGATTAGGCTTAATGGACAGAGTGAACATTTCTGGATAAAATACTTTATGCAAAATAGAGTTGGAGACATGGAACATTTAAAATAAAATCCTAAATTCTTAAGAAATTAGACAACAATGTGGTTTTAATGAATAGGTCATTTTTGGTGACGCAATCTTTTTATAGTATGAGGAAGGTTAGTCAGTGTTAAAGGAGAAGTAGCAAAACAATTGTACAAAAGCCCTTTACTGAACATAAAAGACATACAAATCCTTCTGTGTGAAGATATCATTTATGGGAAGGTCCGAATTTTCTCTAGAAGTCCCAAAAATGTACTTTTCATAGAACATTAGTTCATCCAAGGCATCATCTTGGATTTCTGAAGAAGAATGTAACTGTGTCTTCGGCAAGGGATTTTTGGGTTCTTACCCCCCGGCTGAATCAGAATGTTGACCAGAAATCTGGAGAATATTATACTGTTGTGAAAGCAACCCTAGAGTTAGTACTGTCAGATATGTCAACTTTTTGATTTTTTTTTTTAGATGTAATTGTACTAATATGGGGTCCTAAAGAGGGAAAGCATGATTGTTGTCCAGGACAAGACTAGATCATAAAGCAATAAGCAGGACGGGAGATATTCTTTTCTTCTTAATGATTACCCTGGATGGTTACTCTATGAAGTCACAATACAGGCATGGTAAACACAGTGATGTCACAATACAGGGATTATACACACAGTGATGTCACAGTACAGGCATAATACACACAGTGATGTCACAGTACAGGGATAATACACACAGTGATGTCACAGTACAGGATAATACACACAGTGATGTCACAGTACAGAGATAATACACACAGTGATGTCACAGTACAAGGATAATATACACAGTGATGTCACAGTACAGGGATAATACACACAGTGATGTCACAGTACAAGGATAATATACACAGTGATGTCACAGTACAGGGATAATACACACAGTGATGTCACAGTACAGGGATAATACACACAGTGATGTCACAGTACAAGGATAATATACACAGTGATGTCACAGTACAGAGATAATACACACAGTGATGTCACAGTACAGGGATAATACACACAGTGATGTCACAGTACAGGGATAATACACACAGTGATGTCACAGTACAGAGATAATACACACAGTGATGTCACAGTACAGGGATAATACACACAGTGATGTCACAGTACAGAGATAATACACACAGTGATGTCACAGTACAGGGATAATACACACAGTGATGTCACAGTACAGGGATAATACACACAGTGATGTCACAGTACAAGGATAATATACACAGTGATGTCACAGTAAAGAGATAATACACACAGTGATGTCACAGTACAGGGATAATACACACAGTGATGTCACAGTACAGGGATAATACACACAGTGATGTCACAGTACAGAGATAATACACACAGTGATGTCACACTGCAGGGATAATACACACAGTGATGTCACAATACAGGGATTATACACACAGTGATGTCACAGTACAGGGATAATACACACAGTGATGTCACAGTACAGAGATAATACACACAGTGATGTCACAGTACAGGATAATACACACAGTGATGTCACAGTACAGAGATAATACACACAGTGATGTCACAGTACAGGGATAATACACACAGTGATGTCACAGTACAGAGATAATACACACAGTGATGTCACAGTACAGGGATAATACACACAGTGATGTCACAGTACAGAGATAATACACACAGTGATGTCACAGTACAGAGATAATACACACAGTGATGTCACAGTACAGAGATAATACACACAGTGATGTCACAGTACAGAGATAATACACAGTGATGTCACAGTACAGGCATAATACACACAGTGATGTCACAGTACAGGGATAATACACACAGTGATGTCACAGTACAGGGATAATACACACAGTGATGTCACAGTACAGAGATAATACACACAGTGATGTCACAGTACAGGATAATACACACAGTGATGTCACAGTACAGGATAATACACACAGTGATGTCACAGTACAGAGATAATACACACAGTGATGTCACAGTACAGGATAATACACACAGTGATGTCACAGTACAGAGATAATACACAGTGATGTCACAGTACAGGGATAATACACACAGTGATGTCACAGTACAGGGATAATACACACAGTGATGTCACAGTACAGGATAATACACACAGTGATGTCACAGTACAGGATAATACACACAGTGATGTCACAGTACAGAGATAATACACACAGTGATGTCACAGTACAGAGATAATACACACAGTGATGTCACAGTACAGGATAATACACACAGTGATGTCACAGTACAGAGATAATACACACAGTGATGTCACAGTACAGGGATAATACACACAGTGACGTCACAGTACAGGGATAATAAAGTGATGATATCACATAACAAGGTTTAGAAACATATTTATATCATATAACAGAGATAATGTACATGGTGATGTCACAGTACATGAATAGCTGTGATGTCACAGTACAGGGCCATTATGTAACATTTATATAGTTGTTCTATGATATAATACAATGTAGTTTATTGGGGCAGGTATCTGTGTCATTCATTGCTAGGATATATTAGTATATCACTATGGATCTTCATCATCTCTTTACAAACATTTCTTCCCGATACGTATCTACTGTATATGTAGACAACATTCAGCATCCGAGTGTAAATCTAACATTAAAGGCTATAATAAATCTCCCCCCTAATAATTCCTTTATCCCATGATGCCTTTCAATTGGCACCAAGTTCAATGGTTTTGAGCCTTTCTGTAATATGACAAGAGACTGGTAACTTTACACAGAGACACGATATCCTAACCATGTAAAGAGGGACAATAATAATAATAGACATATTGTACAGGCAATCCCATATGATAATATCATATTCCAGGCCATAATTTATAGGAAAAATAAACATTCATGTCATGTCGAGATTGGAAACAAATGTGAATTTATGAGAAAATGTGATGAATAAAATCTAACTAAAGGGGAAAGAATGTGTATGACGCCAGCCTATTATACTATATCGTACCACCATGCAGACAATAGTCCTGCTCTGGGGGGTCTTTGACGGGTTTATGGGCATCTAAAATATTCCTGTACTGAGTAATGGTGTGGCCAGTCTCAGCAGATACATTGGTGGCATTGTGCCCCCTTTCCTGGACACCACCCTGAAGATGAACAGGCTTCTTGGAACAGGGAGTGAATCCACAGATCTGTGGGCTACACCCGAGGATGGGGTCAACGGGATGTTTTTAATCTTAGAACACCCACAACAGGGGTCTGGACTTTGCTCAGGGAATCCCCAGATCGGGTCCCTGATGTAGATCCTTACAATAATAGCTGATGGTTTGCAGATGGTAGAGCGGTGAGAAGTACAGAAGCGTGGTCGCTCTGAAATGAGGGCAGGCAGAGTTCAATCCGTACAGGTACACAGATACAGGTCAGGGCAGGTAGTGATCAGGAGGTGATGCCAATGAACAGGTCATTGCCAACAGAGCAAACAAACATGACACACGTCAGATGCAGAAAAGTCAACCTTGAAGCAGCTCCATGGTTCACAACAAAAATTTCATAATAAATGCATTAAGGGATATCTAAAGGGGTTGTCCGACTCGTATTTTTGTTAGTTAGCAGTGCTGCAAGTGGGGTGATAAACATAACAAACTAATACCCACCTCTCACCAGGCCCTCATTTTCAATGGCAGCAGCTTTGTTTGTCTCTATACAGATCCCTGGGCTGTTTGTGCCAGGTGACCCCCTCATCCAGCTGTTTGTGAAGACGTCACTGCTGAAGCCTGTTTACGAGGTCACCTCGTACAAACAAGATGTTACTGGTGAGATCACGGGACCCATTTATAGCTGAATGGAGATGGAAACGGAGGTCCAGGTAGTACTGGTTGGTTAACTTTGTGTCCACATTACCAGCACTATGAAATAATAACATTATGAGTTTGAAACCCCCTTCAAAATACCCGGTGGTCTTCTTTTTAATGTGTCCACAGTGATTTATTTAATTGCCAGCCCCTTCTTCATCCCCAATTCAGCTTCTTAGACTACTCTATGTACGTTGGTAGTCTGAAATGCCCCCCTGTTCTTGTTCGGTCCATTCAGGGAAGTATCAATGATTCTTTAACCACAAGTATACATATATGAAGTAGTGTGGGAGCCATGATAAGGGGCCATTATACAATGTGGAGACCACTAGGGGATATTATACGATGTGGAGACCACAAGGGGACATCATACTATGCGGAGATCACAAGGAGGCGTTATACTGTATAGGGGCACTAAGGGTGCATTATATCATGTTGGGTGCACTCGAGGGGCACAATAGGACTGGATGAGTTTGAGGGGGCCAAGGCTGGATTCAGAAACTTGCTTGGCTCATGAAATGTAAATTTGTTGATTTTGCCCCTCTTTTGACACGGATATAGTCAGATATGTTGTGCATTGGCCAATAAGTTGAATCTGTTTTAGATGAGTTTCTCTTGGTTGTAATGATCTCTGAACCTCATTGGTCTATGACAATTAGGGGTGAAGACAGATGATTGTGCCATCTCCATTTACTTGAATGACTCTAACCTATCCTTAGAATAGGCCATCAGTATCATAACAGTGAGCGTCCCAGGAACCCTCCCCAATTTGATTGATGGCCTATCCTAAAGGCGACTTATCAGTGTTAACAACCTGGAAAACTCCTTTAAAGAACACCTGTTACCAAGTCCGAAAATCTCAATGACATACATCATCTGACCAGTGCTGTTACCCTGAGAATTTTGGTGTTTTGTTTATCCAAATCCGTTCAGCCATTCCAAAGATATAAGCCCTTTTAGTGTTGATGTAAATGAGTGTATACTAGACAAGTGGTTTCTCTGTGGGCGTGGTCTCTGTATGCTGTATGTCACATAATGTTACCGCCCACTTGACTAGAATACCCGAATTGTATCCACACTAAAAGGGCTTATATCTTTGGAATGGCTGAACGGATTTGGACAAACAAAACACCGAAATGCTCAGGGTGACAGCGCCGATCAGATGATGTAAGTCATTGAGCTTTTCAGATCTGGTGACGGGTCCTCCTTAAAGGAGTTTTCCAGGACGATAATATCAATAAGGTCCTCTTTCCTATGTCCAGTTTGTATTTTTGGTCATATAAAATTATCACTCTCTTACATTTCATGTATTACTGGAAAAAAATGTTGGTGAGGTTTGTCTCAAATTGACATGATTGACATGAAAAAAAAAAAAATTCTAATAAAAATTAATTTCCCAGTCCAAATATGTGCATTGCGTGAAAAACCTGCTTCCCCGGTAGACATACAAAGGAGCTGTCATAAATACATGACCTATTGATTTGTAGACCTGTCATTACCGTAGAAGAAATGTCTTTATTACGATTCTTCAGGCTATTAACTACACAATAATATGCGATAATATATCATCACTGCCGCTAAATCCCTGCTGGCCACACACTGGGATTCCTGCAAGCGCTTAGCTCAACCTCTATACCTCCAAGTCTCCAGCCCCCAAATATTTGCCTACTATTATACGCTGACCTGATAAATCCCAATGGCCGCCAAAGTGAACTGATCCAACCAAATCAGGTAAGAAAATCAATCTCCTCTATTCACAAGGAGTAATGGCCAAATTTTTGTACCTGATGCAAGTTGGGTTGTCAATTTGTTGGCCATTGGGTTTAGAGGTCCATAGAATACAATGGGAGAATCTGTGTCTGTTCATAGGGTTGGTATACACTGCTTTATTATATCTGAACACAGGAGGCAACTTTGATAAAATTTCTACCTTTTTGTGTCTACAGCTCCTATGCGGAGCTACCCTGTTTCCCCCGAAAATAAGACATGTTCTTATAATTAATTATCTAACGAAATATATGACCTTTCTTATTTTCGGGGGATGTTTTATGCAGCGGCTGGAGCGGGGAACAATCGGCAAACAAAGCGGGGAACAATTAGCGGAGTGCCGGCATGACTGCCGGTTGTATGTGATCCAGAAGGTGAAGGGGGGGGTCTTATTTTCGGGGAAACAGGGTATGTGTCTTCACTGTCTCAGGCCTCGTCCACATCTGCATTGGGGGAGTCTGCATGGGGATCCCCCCAAACACTTTGAGCAGTGAAAGCACACGGACCCCATAGACTACAATGGGGTCCGTGTGCTCACCGCGCGGTGTCAGCATGGAACATGTGGACAGAAAAGTAGATCATGATCTACTTTCATGTCCGGATGATTAGTACGGGCAGCGCGCGGAAAGCACACAGACCCCATTGTAGTCTATGGGGTCCATGTGCTTTCATTGCACACCGCTTGCCAGTGTTTTTGGTAGTCCGTTCGGGGGGATCACCATGCGGACTACCTGAACAGATTACCAAATGCAGATGTGAACTAAGGGTAAACTTGCAGTCATAGTCCATTCCACCTGTCCTCTACGTTTTCCCAACATGAATTCACAAAATAATCAATAAGTAGGGAACACATGGAGGAATCTGACTACACAGGAACTGTTTGCAGTCTGTTCCCCTGGAGACACATTGGACTACATAGGAGCTGTACCTTATAGCTGAAGATTTCAGAGCAGTCTCTCTTTGAGGCTAAGGTCAGGTTCACATCTCCGGAGGAGACTATGTACCTTTTAGCTTTCAAAAACCAGTAGAACATGTTACTGCCAATAATGGAGCTTATGACTAACCAGTGGTAGGGTTTTGTAGAACTTCATTATGAAATTATCAATTTGGGTGGCCCAGAGATGTCAATGTTAGAACCAGACGCTGCTACCTGCCAGAACTATTAGGAACGACTGACTGAAGCTAATAATATGGATCACACACAAGATGGTGCGCTCAGGCATAGTTAGTAGGGTTAGACAAGGTGATGTATGTATGGAAAGCTTAGATGGTTGATGGGTGCAGTCACATGGATTACCACCCTTATTTCGTACATGGGTCCTGGCTCCCACACTATATCCAGTTTGTAGTTTAATTTGTAACACATAGGAATCTAATGCTGATTTGGGGTTGGATTCCACCTCCAAATCAGGGGCAGAATATACCCAAATTCTGCCCCCATTGTTTTCAAGGGAACGCAGCAGGGCACTAAAAAAGCATTCTGCTCCATTTTGCCATAGATGTTGCATCTCATTTATCCATGGAGAATCCCTACAATGATCTGCGCCTAATTATCGTCGGAAAACCACTTTATTTTCTGACATGTGAACGGCTTCTAGCGGTACAACATTCTGGCTACCTCACCACAAGAGGGAGCTTCTGAGGTTGCTGCATACTGTTTATACATTGAACATCATAATAACACTGTATGCAATAAGCCTTTCCCACAAAAAAACATTTATGGCCATTCCATATGATAGGACATACATGTCTGGTAGATGCAGGGACTCACATGATAGGACATACATGTCTGGTAGATGCAGAGACCCACACTTATCTTTATGAATCCCCTTTCCCAGGCTCCATTCCCCGGCCCTACCTCAACATTGCTGACAATCCAGACTGACCTCGATGGTCGGACTTTAGCTCTCAGAGCTACACTGTTTCTGTAACTTCCATAGAAATAAATAGGAGTTACAAACACACCATAGCTCACTGTTCTACGCTGTTTCCATAACTCCCATTTACTTCTAGGGGACTTACAGAAACAGTGTATAACCAGACCATTGAGGGCAGTCTGGACTTCATTACTAGCGAGGACGCCAAGAGGAAGAACAAGGGACGGAGCCTGATGGTACTTCATTTTAGAGATAGGTGTGGGTCCCAGAGGTGGAACCCATTTATGGACATGAATGTCTTTTATGGAAAACCCCTTTAAGCCCCCTGCAGGTTCTCAGCATACATCTAGGTGTATGGAGGGGATCTGTATAAAAAAGCCCTGACTGTTATAAGGACGTCTTAAGACGTATTGAAGACTGGATATTCGCTTCAGAGTCTGCAGGGCCCTCAAGTACACTTTTCATTTGTTTCGTTACATGGGAGAAGACACAGACGTGCAGCGACAAGTGTGCGGCGTGTGGGAGGGAGAAGGGTGTGATCCTTTCACAAATAACCCCAAACAATCCCATCTGTAGAGTCAACACAGAAACAATTTCACCTTTTACTTCATGATTTAGAAATGTTTGGGTCTGATGTTACGTTGTGTAAGCTTTGCCGTCTGTTTCAATTTCCCATCATAAAAGGATTCGCTGTAGGTGAAAGTACTAGCGTGTAATCCTCTGTGCGAACCCCTATTATCTTCAGGATCGCTCTGCGTCTTTTACTGCAACACATTTAGGAGAATCGGAGCGAATAGGAACATGTCTTTGCATAGGTGAGCCCTGTATGTGAAGTAGGAGACTATGTATTCCATAGGTGCCTGCAGCATATCAGCACTATAGAGTACGCATGGAGAGGAACGCATCAGAGGAACGCCATATCAGGGGGCACCATGTCACTTATCCATAGAGTACCATTACCTAGCCAAAGGGGTTGACTGGCTTTATCTTAATTTCTGTATTGTGCTACAGACAGCTCATCCGGGAGGAATTTCTGGCCTAGATAGGTGTAAAGGTGACACATCTTTGGTACATGGTACATTGCAAGTCAACGATGAACACTGATGGACGTGCCATGTCACATGTCCTTCCCTAACATCATTTAGACCTCAGTTTTATCTTCATGTCTGCTCAGCCTGGTACTTTTTGGTAAGATGGCGCCCAGCAGCAGGTGATTCACCGTATCCACTGTACAGTCTTCACACTTTGTAGTCATGTCAGGTGGGAAGACTCTTATATAAGAGGGAGATATTCCTGCACCTTCGGTCTTCTGATGCTACCGGTCCGACATGACCATACGGAGGCGAGTCTTTTGTTTCCAAAGGCTAGTTTGGCAAGTCCATTATAAGCCTGAGAATCGGTTACCATAAGGGATGGAGAAACATCATAGTAATCTCATTGCGCACCATGAGAAAGAAGTTCTCACGCTGTACCTGTCATGTTGGATTGCTGACATTGACCCTGGTGGTTTCTCACATCCCAAGCGGATGAACGATTGTGTGTCCGATGTGGGGCCGAGTTTGCATGGGAATACATTCAGAGTGACATTCAAGTGCATTCACATCTATGGAGACTTCCGATTTATTCTGTTCCAGTGACATGGAGCATGAAAGGACCTACAATCATCCGTGTTATGGAAAGAATTGGAAGCCCCCAAAGACGTGAATGCATCACGGCATGCACAGGGATGTCACTCGTAGAGTTTTCCAATGCAAACTCGGCCCCACATTGGAATCATACTCAGTGCATTGGGCCATAATACTGAGCAACTGGAAGTAACCTATGTTGTGCCATCACCTACTTCAGCAAGTTCTGGCGCCAACGTGCCCGTGTGAATAGAGTGTATTTCTTGGCTGCAACATTACTACACTCAAGGAGCAGGCTGCTCTGTCCTTGGGTAGGTCGCAGGAATGGAGTTTGAGCTTGGCTCAGAGTAACAGGGTATGTTCACACGAAATTCAGGAATTTGAAGCTGAATTTTTCCACTTGACCAAAGTCTGCGGCATATTCTGCACCTTCCAAATTTTCCGCCTCCCATTTACTCCAATGAGTGTTATCTGGATCAAGCATGATGCTTATTTTCTCTGCTAGCTGAAAAATTTAGAGCTGGAATCTGCCTCAAATACAGCACTAAATTCCACCATGTGAACAGTGGCATAACTACCAGGGTAGCAGCGGTAGCAGGCCAGCCAGGTACTCCAGCCAGTAACGGGCCCTATTTACTTACCAATCCTGACATGGGCCAAGATCAGAAAGTGACGCCGCGGGCCACACAAACACTACTATTATACTCGGGGGTTTTCAGACCCACGAATATAATGATCAGAGGCCCGGGAGAGATAAGCAAACATAACAAACTGTGTTACTTACCTCTCCGGGATCCAGGCAGGCTTTGGGCCTACTTCTGTGACGTCCCTGATGTCACATGACCGGGACCTGCGTCCCGAGTCATGTGAAGTCCCGGACGTCAATGAAGATGGCCAACACCACCGAGGAGTGCAGTGGAGCCAGGGAGAGGTAAGTAACAGTGTTTTTTTTATGTTGGCATTTCCCCCCTCTGTCTCTGATTATTATACTCTGGGGTCTGAAAAGAACCCAGAGTATAATAATTGTTCATGGGTGTCCACAGTGGGGCATAATACTGTGTGCAGGGGCCACTATGGGGCATAATACTGTGTGCAGGGGCCACTATGGGGCACAATAGTGTGTGCAGGGGTCACTATGGGACATAATAGAGCGTGCAGGAGTGTGGGCGGTTGTAGAGGGGTCAGGCGGGGTCTTCGGCGTCGGTCGGGGGAGGGGGGGGTTCCCATGTCACAGGTTCGCCACAGGGCCCTGCCATTCTTAGTTACTAGAGATGAGCGAACACTGATGGAACGCCTGGCACGGCGACCGTGCTTCCATTCATTTCTATGGGAGCGTGCTGTTCGGATCGGCTGATCCGAACAGTGTTCGCTCATCTCTATTAGTTACGCTGCTGCATGTGAACATACCCTAAGTTGGCAAGCCTGAGTAGGACGCAGACCCCCTATGGGTCAGTTCACACGTGAACTGCCCGCGCGGGTTTTGACACGGAGAGAGACGCGGTGAGACGCGTCTCTCTCTTGTCAAAACCCGCCTGCCGCGACCATCGCTGTCGTGGCTTAACCCTCTGCTGTCGGCTCAAATGAATGAGCCGACATAGGAGGGAGCTGCCGGGGGCGGAAGCCGCGCGGCTGAGCCTGCGCGGCTTCCGCCTGAAGAAAGGACATGTCCTTTCTTTTCTCCGCTAGCGGCAGCCCGCCGCTAGCGGAAAAAAAAAGCCCGGTGGTCTACATAGACCACCATGTAAAGGGGCGGATTTTGAAGTGAAATCCGCTGTCAAAATCCGCCCCTTTGTTCACGTGTGAACTAGCCCTATATATGCACATGGATGAACACCACTCTCTGCCATTGTAGACAGAAGTTATCAGGGCAAGTGACATAGTAAAGTCTAGTAACCAGCAGACACAAGCATTTGCTGTTTATTTGCCTGACTAACTAGTTCTGGCTCCTGTTTGCTGGGTTTTCTGTGCCAAGGCTGCACATTGGTATAATTTAAGTAAGCATGTCATGCACCCTGTTCATACACCCACCGCCTGCTCTCACCGTTACGACCAGTTAACTATTTCTATGGTACTTTTCCTTCTACCTCAGGTATACGACAACAAGAGGAGCAGAACCCATAGCTCTCCACGTGTGGAATAGGCGGGGTGGAGAATCCCTCTAAGGCTCCATTGCAGCTTGTCAAAATATATTCTTCTCCTTCAAAAATCTGTCAATGAAACAGGTTTGTGGCTTCCCTGGAGGCAAATCTAATGATTATAGGATAAGGAAAGCTTATGTAGACTTGTTCTGCCTTTTATCCGTACTGTAGATACATTTCTACTCTATCCCCACTGCATACATTGCTAACATTCTCAGAAATGTCTGCAGTATTTGGGATATTAAGCTTTGCCATTGAGTTTGGATTAAAAGCTTGGACTATAGGAGGACTACTCCCTTCTTATGAATGGTCGTGTGGGTATAGGGGTAGCATGTGCAGCCACACCCAGGTCCAAGGGCAGTGGTGTAACTACCGCCATAGCAGCAGAGGCAGCTGCCACAGGGGGCCCGGTGACAGCCGCTACCGCTGCTATCATTATACTTGGGGGTGTTTTTGGACCCCGAGTATAATGATTGGCGGATCGGGAGAGGTAAGAAACATAAAAAACACTGTTACTTACCTCTCCATGATCCGGGCAGGCTTCAGCCGAGTCGTCTGACGTCTCATGACCCCGGCCTCCGTCCCCGGGTCATGTGATGTCCGACGTCATTGATGATGGACTACTTTGGAGGCCGACAGCGTAGGAGCCGGGAGATAGGTGAGTAACAGAGTTTTTTTTAAATGTTTTTCTTCCCCTGGGTCTCTGATTATTATACTCTGAGTATAATAATTGTTTGTGGGTGTCCACAGTGGGACATAATACTGTGTGCAGGGGCCAGTATGGGGTATAATACTGTGTGCAGGGGCCACTATGGAGGATAATACTGTGTGTGCAGGGGCCACTATGGGGTATAATACTGTGTGCAGGGGCCACTATGGAGGATAATACTGTGTGCAGGGGCCACTATGGCGCATAATACTGTGTGCAGGGGCCACTATGGTGCATAATACTGTGTGCAGGGGACACTATGGGGTATAATACTGTGTGCAGGGGATACTATAGGTGATATTACTGTGTGCAGGGGCCACTATGGGGGATAATACTGTGTGAAGGGACCACTATGGGGGATAATACTGTGTGCAGGGGCCACTATGGGGCATAATACTGTGTGCAGGGGCCACTATGGGGCATAATACTGTGTGGAGGGGCCACTAAGGGACATAATAGTGTGCGCAGAGGCCACTAAGGGACATAATACTGTGTGCAGGGGCCACTATGGGGGATAATACTGTGTGCAGGGGCCACTATGGGGGATAATAGTGTGTGCAGGGGCCACTATGGGGGATAATAGTGTGCAGGGGCCACTATGGGGGATAATAGTGTGTGCAGGGGCCACAATCGGGTATAATACTGTGTGCAGGGGCCACTATGGGGGATAATACTGTGTGCAGGGGCCAATATGGGGCATAATAGAGCACGCAGGAATGCGTAGGAGGGGGTCGGTCGAGGTCTTCGGCGTCGGTGTTGGTTGGGGGGGGGCCCATGTCAAAAGTTCGCCACGGGGCCCCGCCATTCCTAGTTACACCACTGTCCAGGGGAAAGTTCCTGGTACAGATCTGATGGAGACCAACTGGTCAAGCCGTTGGGCACTGCTATAGAGTCCTGGGTATTAGGAAGCTTTAGGCCCCATGTATACGACAGACGTATGATTGACATTTTTTACTGTTCATCACAAATTATTTTTGAAACAATGGGAGTCAATGAGTACACATGTCCTATACTGCATATATACTGCAGGCCCCTGGCAGCTTTCGACCTTTGCATTGCACTTGTTAAAATCCTGTGGCAAGACTACCAGCTATAGTTAACATGCTGCAGGTCTACAACCAGGAGCGTAGGTCACCTTGCTCTGCGGGTTTTAGTCGTAGCATGTGGATTTGTTTAAAGCCCCATGCACACAACTGTAGTTAGGTGCAATATATTATCTGCAATTGAGGGTCTGTAACTTATTTTAATTTGTATGATCCCATACACACATCCGTAGTTTTAGAAAAGAGATGCAAAATATGGAGCAGGTCCTATACCTGTCCGTTTTTGAGGTTCAGTCCATTCATTGAATGGATACCAATTCACATGAGGCATCGCTATGAGGGGTGCAGAGGTAGCAATTGCTATTGAGCCCTGGAGCTGGAGGGGGCCCAAAGGGCTAAGTGGGGGCCCTATTACAGATTTTGCAATTGGGTCCAGAAACTTTACGTTATGCTTGTGCCTATCCATGTGCCTTTTTGATGTCCCATACCCAAAATCTTTGGAACATACTACTGCGTGTGCCGATCACGTAGTGTATACTGCGGCCACCGTCCTACTTCTGGTGGCCGGACATCGGAGGTCTTTAGGGGCTTGTAATCTGCAGAATTCTCTGTAGCAATAAAAAAGATGTTCTCATCTGTTCTGCATCTCAAGCCCTACAAGGTACGGGATATCCACATGAGACAGATATGCTATGGTTGTTCCGGATTTGTGGCCATTTGCACGTTGACTCATTCGTGGAGGTGTATTGAGAAGACACATTACAGGATCGTAAACGTCCTGCAGTAAAGCCCTGAGCACACTTGTGACCACAGTCAACAATCTTGAAGGTCCTTGGACAACACACTTGTGGTTAGTCTTCCCCTCCCCTCTTCACACTGCCGCCCACTTACTTGGTGCTGCGGTTTTAGGTAGAAGGCACAAACCTCTCCTGACTTCTTGACCTCATCAGGCTGTTGAAAGATTCTTAAAAGAGACTATTAAGGAAGACAACATTGAGGGCTGAGGAGATCTACGGGATTTATGTCCTGGCAAACAAGACCCGACCAAGGTGTCAGTGGTTTGATGTTCTCAGCACCATACATTGAGGAGAAAGAGTGAAGAATTAAGGAATACATAGGACGGTATTACCATTGCTTACAAGGGAAAACACTCATTGACAATCAGTTAGAAATTTCAGAATGCTGCAAAACTCGGCCTACAGTTATGTCTCAGGCTGATATGTAATGACTAGGGGTGTGATGTGAGTAAACATTGGGTTTTGCCACAAGAGGGTGAAAAAATGCTTGTCCCCCCACTCTATAAAAAAAAATTTCAGAGGCTACTTTTGGGTAGTGTACCTCTTGGTGACAGATTGCTGACTGGTAGACATGACTCTCTGATGCACTCTACGATGCACTTTTCGATGGATTGCCTACCATTCAGGCCGTTCTGACCTAGCTGTTAGGAGGTGTTGGGTGCAGTGATAATATGAAGGCGAGCTTACACGGCAAACATTGTCTGGGCGGCCCAGACCGACCACTAGAGGGGATTGTTTGATATGTTGATAGGCATGGGCAGCTCCAACAGTTTCCTTGTCCACAATAAACACTCAGTTGGCGTCTTTATTACACCCCCCCCCCCCTGTTTCTGTCTGGCCAGGATGAAAAACAAGATGCCGAATTTCAATATTGATGTTAAAGAGGACCTTTCACCATATCCGGGCACATGCAGTGTTATATACTGCCAGAAAGCTGACAGTGCGCTGAATTCAGCGCACTGTCGGCTTTCCCAATCCGTGCCCGGTGTAAAGCGCTATCGGTCCCGGTACCGTAGCGCTTTACAGTCAGAAGGGCGTTTCTGACCATTAGCCAGAGACGTCCTTCTGCCTCGCGGCGCCTATCGCGCTGTGCTGTGGAGCGGGGAGGAACGCCCCCTCCCTCTCCTGATAATGAGCTGTGTGAGCAGAGGGAAGGGGCGTTCCTCCCCGCTCCACAGCACAGCGCGATAGGCGCCGCGAGGCAGAAGGACGTTCCTGGCTAATGGTCAGAAACGCCCTTCTGACCATAGAAGAGCTACGGTACCGGGCCGTAAGCTCTTTACACCGGGCACAGATCGGGAAAGCCGACAGTGCGCTGAATTCAGCGCACTGTCAGCTTTCTGGCAGTATATAACACTGCATGTGCCCAGATATGGTGAAAGGTCCTCTTTAAATGGGTGTTCCCATCTTGGCCAGGCATGGTCAGGATGGGAATACAAGGCTTGTTCTCCTGACCAATAGGTATGGCGTTACAGCCACAGATGTACGCAGCTGTTCTACGCTATCCCTGTGACTTCCATAGACAACCAATATTGATCATAGCTATGGCGCCCTCTATTGTACATAGACCCCACTGTGAGGTATGTGTCTATTTCATGTCACATGTTTCTAGCCGAATCCTCTATAAACAATAATCCAAGTAACATGAGCAAACGCATTTTAGTAAAACTTGCAGGACAGCGCAAGTAAATATGTCAAAGTTGCCTGAAGGTGGATTAAACCTTAACTCCTATTTTTGCTGTTTCTATACACTGCTTATAAAGTGTGAGGACGGGGTTATTATTGTTATTGCAGATAATCCTTTATAGCACCTGATATAATATTGTAACTAGAAGTAGGGCACCTACAGTACGTGACACATGGAGCTCATTCACACCTAGAAATGCTTCCTTTTTATAGGCAGAGTAGGGCATGTCTAATAAACGTACCTACAATTATAAGCCGGATTATGGCTCCGATTTGCTAGGACAAGAGATTATGATTACCAGACAAGCATAGACTGGGAAATATGCCGGAGAGACGTTATCATTACAGGGTTTATGGCCGGCGGCTTTCCAAACGCTTCAAACAACTGCAGGCCATATTGTCCACTCATGTACCAAACACCCTGCCAACATAGTGACTGTTCACACTGTCCTTATACAGTAAGTGTATAACTGCCAACCACGTTGCCACAAGTGCCAGCCAGAGCCAACAAGTGCCAAAGCCATAGTGACCACACAAGTACAGTCATCTACAGATGCTACCCTGAAGATTTCAGCATCTCTCAGCCCCTACTCGCTCCTCTCCATAGACTTCTATGCAATCTGATGACTCTAAGAGTCCAGTCTGTCTTGCTCTAGTAAGACGTACTCAGTAGAGAATTCAGAGTGATTGTCACTGTATTTAGTGCAGGGGAATGGGGTAAGGAAAAGTATCAGATAAGTGGAGAAAGAAGCATTTTTCTGTGCTAAAATACATTACTAAACCTGTCTCTAGAAAGACATATTCAGTAGAGATTTCAGAGTGACTGTCAGTTTAACCTTAGGGGAATGGGGTTAAGGTAGAAGAATCAGATAAGTGGAGAAAGAAGCATTTTTCTCTGGTAAACTAAATGACAAAGTTTCTTATATTTGCTTGTACTATTGAGTTGTGCAACATCTGTTGAGAAGTTAGTGAGCCTAAGGGAGGGTTCACATCTGCGCCCGCTCTCCACTTTAGCCAATCTGGTGGGTTTCCCTCTTCTGCCTCGAGATACTGGACAGGAGACGGAAACCCGGCGGTCAGTTTTTAAACCCATTCACTTGAATGGGTTTGCAACGTTACCACCCATGTGTGTCTTCTGCCTCTCCGCGGTAAAACCGGTTTTATAACCGGACACAAAGTCCTGCATGTCCTTGTCATAAATGAGACACCCCTTGTCATAAATGAGACACCCCCTCTACCGCTGCAGGAGATATGCCAGTCTTTATGAATTAACCCATACCCTTCACCCTGAAGAGTAAGTACAGCTGAATATTCCAGTCCATGAATCACTGTGTCACTTTCATCACTGTCTCCATGTACTGAAGCTCCCGACTCCAGTGATTACATGACACACATGGCGGCTGCTTAATACACTATATACAGAGACATTATAATTACATACAATTACATTATGTGAACAACAAGGTTCATGTCCGGCGATGTACATTACCTTAATAGGGTGTGACTGCTACATCAGGGAGACATCAGAGACAGGGACTGGATATCTAATAAGCTGCCAGAGGGAAGTTATAATAAGGCTGTAACTATACTGAACTGTATGGATTGGATAGGATAGGATAGATTTATTCTACAGAAGAAGGTGAGTAACTATATGTATACACTCACCGGCCACTTTATTAGGTACACCATGCTAGTAACGGGTTGGACCCCCTTTTGCCTTCAGAACTGCCTCAATTCTTCATGGCATAGATTCAACAAGGTGCTGGAAGCATTCCTCAGAGATTTTGGTCCATATTGACATGATGGCATCACACAGTTGCCGCAGATTTGTCGGCTGCACATCCATGATGCGAATCTCCCGTTCCACCACATCCCAAAGATGCTCTATTGGATTGAGATCTGGTGACTGTGGAGGCCATTGGAGTACAGTGAACTCATTGTCATGTTCAAGAAACCAGTCTGAGATGATTCCAGCTTTATGACATGGCATTGCATTATCCTGCTGAAAGTAGCCATCAGATGTTGGGTACATTGTGGTCATAAAGGGATGGACATGGTCAGCAACAATACTCAGGTAGGCTTTGGCGTTGCAACGATGCTCAATTGGTACCAAGGGGCCCAAAGAGTGCCAAGAAAATATTCCCCACACCATGACACCACCACCAGCCTGAACCGTTGATACAAGGCAGGATGGATCCATGCTTTCATGTTGTTGACGCCAAATTCTGACCCTACCATCCGAATGTCGCAGCAGAAATCGAGACTCATCAGACCAGGCAACGTTTTTCCAATCTTCAATTGTCCAATTTCGATGAGCTTGTGCAAATTGTAGCCTCAGTTTCCTGTTCTTAGCTGAAAGGAGTGGCACCCGGTGTGGTCTTCTGCTGCTGTAGCCCATCTGCCTCAAAGTTCGACGTACTGTGCGGCGTTCAGAGATGCTCTTCTGGCTACCTTGGTTGTAACGGGTGGCTATTTGAGTCACTGTTGCCTTTCTATCAGCTCGAACCAGTCTGGCCATTCTCCTCTGACCTCTGGCATCAACAACGCATTTCCGCCCACAGAACTGCCGCTCACTGGATGTTTTTTCTTTTTCGGACAATTCTCTGTAAACCCTAGAGATGGTTGTGCGTGAAAATCCCAGTAGATCAGCAGTTTCTGAAATACTCAGACCAGCCCTTCTGGCACCAACAACCATGCCACGTTCAAAGGCACTCAAATCACCTTTCTTCCCCATACTGATGCTCGGTTTGAACTGCAGGAGATTGTCTTGACCATGTCTACATGCCTAAAAGCACTGAGTTGCCGCCATGTGATTGGCTGATTAGAAAGTAAGTGTTAACGAGCAGTTGGACAGGTGTACCTAATAAAGTGGCCGGTGAGTGTATATCACTGATCCTGAGTTACAGTCTATATATACTTCTACTTCAGAGCTGCATTCACAATTCTGCAGGCTTCAGAGCTTTTAGCATTTCTAGGTAGTTTAATGTCTCTATAATTTACCACTGTACATTAAAGGGGCTCTATCAGCAAAATGATGCTGTAGGAGCCCCACATATGCGTGAATAGCCTTTAAAAAGCCTATTCAGGCACCACTAATGTTATTTTAACACCATCACCCACCCCCGTTTTAAAATAAAAGCATAAAAATGACTATGCAAATTATTCTTACTGTGCACGGTGGGCGGTTGTGCACTGCCGACGTCGTCTTCTGTCACGCCTTCCTCTTCTTTTTTCGGCGACGCCCTCCGGTCCTGGCTCTTTCCTGCCTTGATCTTCCTCTTCTCCCGGCGGGCTTGGTTCAAATCTGGCGCGTGCGCAGTATCGCTCCCTCCGGAGCGCTACTGTGCACACTCTGGCGCCATTTTTCCCAACGAGAGTTCACGAGCGTAAGATCCAGGACCGGAGGGCATCGCCGAAAGAAGAGGAAGGTGTGACAGAAGATGACGTCGAACAGTGCACGACCGCCCACCGTGTACGGTAAGGATAATTAGAATATTAGTTTTTATGCTTTTATTTTAAAACAGGGGAGGGGGGGTTAAAATGTCATTAGCGATGTCAGTATAGGATAAGTAATTTATGTACACAATGACTGCTCCAGCAGAATAGTGAGCGCAGCTCTGGAGTATAATACAGGATGTAACTCAGGATCAGTACAGGATAAGTAATGTAATGTATGTACACAGTGACTGTACCAGCAGAATAGTGAGTGCAGCTCTGGAGTATAATACAGGATGTAACTCAGGATCAGTACAGGATAAGTAATGTAATGTACAGTATGTACACAGTGACTGCTCCAGCAGAATAGTGAGCGCAGCTCTGGAGTATAATACAGGATGTAACTCAGGATCAGTACAGGATAAGTAATGTAATGTATGTACACAGTGACTGTACCAGCAGAATAGTGAGTGCAGCTCTGGAGTATAATACAGGATGTAACTCAGGATCAGTACAGGATAAGTAATGTAATGTATGTACACAGTGACTGTACCAGCAGAATAGTGAGCGCAGCTCTGGAGTATAATACAGGATGTAACTCAGGATCAGTACAAGATAAGTAATGTAATGTATGTACACAGTGACTGTACCAGCAGAATAGTGAGCGCAGCTCTGGAGTATAATACAGGATGTAACTCAGGATCAGTACAAGATAAGTAATGTAATGTATGTACACAGTGACTGTACCAGCAGAATAGTGAGTGCAGCTCTGGAGTATAATACAGGATGTAACTCAGGATCAGTACATGATAAGTAATGTAATGTATGTACACAGTGACTGTACCAGCAGAATAGTGAGTGCAGCTCGGGAGTATAATACAGGATGTAACTCAGGATCAGTACAGGATAAGTAATGTAATGTATGTACACAGTAACTGTACCAGCAGAATAGTGAGCGCAGCTCTGGAGTATAATACAGGATGTAACTCAGGATCAGTACAAGATAAGTAATGTAATGTATGTACACAGTGACTGTACCAGCAGAATAGTGAGCGCAGCTCTGGAGTATAATACAGGATGTAACTCAGGATCAGTACAAGATAAGTAATGTAATGTATGTACACAGTGACTGTACCAGCAGAATAGTGAGTGCAGCTCTGGAGTATAATACAGGATGTAACTCAGGATCAGTACAGGATAAGTAATGTAATGTACAGTATGTACACAGTGACTGCACCAGCAGAATAGTGAGCGCAGCTCTGGGGTATAATACAGAATATAACTCAGGATCAGTACAGGATAAGTAATGTAATGTATGTACACAGTGACTGTACCAGCAGAATAGTGAGCGCAGCTCTGGAGTATAATACAGGATGTAACTCAGGATCAGTACAGGATAAGTAATGTAATGTATGTACACAGTGACTGCCCCAGCAGAATAGTGAGCGCAGCTCTGGAGTATAATACAGGATGTAACTCAAGATCAGTACAAGATAAGTAATGTAATGTATGTACACAGTGACTGCACCAGCAGAATAGTGAGCGCAGCTCTGGGGTATAATACAGGATATAACTCAGGATCAGTACAGGATAAGTAATGTAATGTATGTACACAGTGACTGTACCAGCAGAATAGTGAGTGCAGCTCTGGAGTATAATACAGGATGTAACTCAGGATCAGTACAGGATAAGTAATGTAATGTATGTACACAGTAACTGTACCAGCAGAATAGTGAGCGCAGCTCTGGAGTATAATACAGGATGTAACTCAGGATCAGTACAAGATAAGTAATGTAATGTATGTACACAGTGACTGTACCAGCAGAATAGTGAGCGCAGCTCTGGAGTATAATACAGGATGTAACTCAGGATCAGTACAGGATAAGTAATGTAATGTATGTACACAGTGACTGCCCCAGCAGAATAGTGAGCGCAGCTCTGGGGTATAATACAGGATATAACTCAGGATCAGTACAGGATAAGTAATGTAATGTATGTACACAGTGACTGTACCAGCAGAATAGTGAGTGCAGCTCTGGAGTATAATACAGGATGTAACTCAGGATCAGTACAAGATAAGTAATGTAATGTATGTACACAGTGACTGTACCAGCAGAATAGTGAGTGCAGCTCTGGAGTATAATACAGGATGTAACTCAGGATCAGTACAGGATAAGTAATGTAATGTATGTACACAGTGACTGTACCAGCAGAATAGTTAGTGCAGCTCGGGAGTATAATACAGGATGTAACTCAGGATCAGTACAGGATAAGTAATGTAATGTATGTACACAGTAACTGTACCAGCAGAATAGTGAGCGCAGCTCTGGAGTATAATACAGGATGTAACTCAGGATCAGTACAAGATAAGTAATGTAATGTATGTACACAGTGACTGTACCAGCAGAATAGTGAGCGCAGCTCTGGAGTATAATACAGGATGTAACTCAGGATCAGTACAAGATAAGTAATGTAATGTATGTACACAGTGACTGTACCAGCAGAATAGTGAGTGCAGCTCTGGAGTATAATACAGGATGTAACTCAGGATCAGTACAGGATAAGTAATGTAATGTACAGTATGTACACAGTGACTGCACCAGCAGAATAGTGAGCGCAGCTCTGGGGTATAATACAGAATATAACTCAGGATCAGTACAGGATAAGTAATGTAATGTATGTACACAGTGACTGTACCAGCAGAATAGTGAGCGCAGCTCTGGAGTATAATACAGGATGTAACTCAGGATCAGTACAGGATAAGTAATGTAATGTATGTACACAGTGACTGCCCCAGCAGAATAGTGAGCGCAGCTCTGGAGTATAATACAGGATGTAACTCAAGATCAGTACAAGATAAGTAATGTAATGTATGTACACAGTGACTGCACCAGCAGAATAGTGAGCGCAGCTCTGGGGTATAATACAGGATATAACTCAGGATCAGTACAGGATAAGTAATGTAATGTATGTACACAGTGACTGTACCAGCAGAATAGTGAGTGCAGCTCTGGAGTATAATACAGGATGTAACTCAGGATCAGTACAGGATAAGTAATGTAATGTATGTACACAGTAACTGTACCAGCAGAATAGTGAGCGCAGCTCTGGAGTATAATACAGGATGTAACTCAGGATCAGTACAAGATAAGTAATGTAATGTATGTACACAGTGACTGTACCAGCAGAATAGTGAGCGCAGCTCTGGAGTATAATACAGGATGTAACTCAGGATCAGTACAGGATAAGTAATGTAATGTATGTACACAGTGACTGCCCCAGCAGAATAGTGAGCGCAGCTCTGGGGTATAATACAGGATATAACTCAGGATCAGTACAGGATAAGTAATGTAATGTATGTACACAGTGACTGTACCAGCAGAATAGTGAGTGCAGCTCTGGAGTATAATACAGGATGTAACTCAGGATCAGTACAGGATAAGTAATGTAATGTATGTACACAGTAACTGTACCAGCAGAATAGTGAGCGCAGCTCTGGAGTATAATACAGGATGTAACTCAGGATCAGTACAAGATAAGTAATGTAATGTATGTACACAGTGACTGTACCAGCAGAATAGTGAGCGCAGCTCTGGAGTATAATACAGGATGTAACTCAGGATCAGTACAGGATAAGTAATGTAATGTATGTACACAGTGACTGCCCCAGCAGAATAGTGAGCGCAGCTCTGGAGTATAATACAGGATGTAACTCAGGATCAGTACAAGATAAGTAATGTAATGTATGTACACAGTGACTGCACCAGCAGAATAGTGAGCGCAGCTCTGGGGTATAATACAGGATATAACTCAGGATCAGTACAGGATAAGTAATGTAATGTATGTACACAGTGACTGTACCAGCAGAATAGTGAGCACAGCTCTGGAGTATAATACAGGATGTAACTCAGGATCAGTACAGGATAAGTAATGTAATGTATGTACACAGTGACTGTACCAGCAGAATAGTGAGCGCAGCTCTGGAGTATAATACAGGATGTAACTCAGGATCAGTACAGGATAAGTAATGTAATGTATGTACACAGTGACTGCCCCAGCAGAATAGTGAGCGCAGCTCTGGAGTATAATACAGGAGGTAACTCAGGATCAGTACAGGATAAGTAATGTAATGTATGTACACAGTGACTGCCCCAGCAGAATAGTGAGCGCAGCTCTGGAGTATAATACAGGATGTAACTCAGGATCAGTAGAGGATAACTACTATTTGCAGATCTGATAGGAGGTAACCCACAGAGATGCCAGACACACTTGTTAACACTTAAAGGGGTTGTCCAGGCAAAAATGGACAACCCTTTTAAATTAGCCAGGGGCATTGAAAAAATATAATTATACTCACCTGTCCTGGATGCTCCGGTGTCCTCCCGGCACGTCCCGGTTCTTCTGCTGAACAGGACTCTTCTGGAGTTCCGCTGAAGCCAGCTGATTGGCCAGTCAACGATGGCATGCAATGTCACTACCTGTGATATGAAGGGTCCTCTTCCTGAGCACTGCTGAGGCTCTATTATAAATGTTATATAGTAGGTTTCAGAGAGAAGAGTGAACTGACACTCATAACTTACTGGTCTATCTGCCGTATGTCTTCAGGAATACTGGTAACAAAATCTGGTCTTGGAGAAGGACTGTCTTAGTACCAAGTCTCCCTTATGTTCCAAGATCTTTAGGGCTTCTAGTACCAGGGTAAGCGGTTGACATTGGTGCAGCGACCCCAGAGTAGACGGATTTGTTCCCTGCCATTACTTTATGGTATGATATCCATCCTGAAGACAAGTCCTCTCCTCTCATCCCAACACAAGTACAATGTACACGGATATACATCAGTAATAGGAATAGCATGTGTGTCTACTACCAAATGGAATACATGTGACATATACAGCCTTCTGGGTAACAGAGCTGCAAAACATCCTCAGTTTTGGAAACTTGTTACTTTTAGTTCTTACTTTTATTTTTGTGCAAAACCTGCCACCTGCTGTCTGAAAGTGGAATGACATGCTGGAGAATGTGATGTGCAGTTGAGTCTGTAGTGTGTGGTCGGATGCTGTGCACAGTGCAATGTGATAATTCTGTACCACCATTTTTTACCAATTTTTGCACCCAATTCTTCAAATAATAGAACCTGCTTCTGGATCTTCAACATCTCCGCCTAAATTCATCTCTCACTATTGAAAACACATGAGCCGAATGACTGTATAGTCAAGCATGAGGGCTGCGAGGATGAAGAAGAGGAGGATCAGCACCCAGGGCCAAGTCAGAATTGGTGAAGGCCCCTGAGGATATGTGTCATTTCTGACATTTTATGATAAGGCCTCACGTAGAGGCCAAAGTGAATAAGCACTGTGGGAAAAATCGTGTTGGAAACGCGTTGTGGTTTTTCCTGCAGTGCTTTTCACAGAATGTCCACAGAGTTTCCTCTCCAGACATTCTCCTTCAGTTATACCTACAGGGAAATTGCCGGCTTTGGAAATCGCAGCATTTCTGCTGCAGGTATTTTTCTGCAATGTGTTGCAGAGACTGTAAAACACTTTTTTTTGCCAAGGCCAAACTATGGCATTTACTACGGTTGCCTTATAAATCATTAAGAGATGCAATTTCTGTGGGGAAACTGATCTGTAAAAAGCTGTGTAGGGGGGGGGGGGGGGGGGGGGGTGTCTATGACCAGCCACAATATCAATGTATAGAATCTCCCATAAAATAGCAGGGAAAAAAAGAAGCTTTAAAAAACAGGGGATAAAAAACATAAAAACTTTGTAAGTCTTCCTGTGTCCAGTTATAAATATGAGGCCTCTAGAAGGTGTTTTTAGTTATATCTGAAGAAGAAGCTCAGAGGAAGCTTCCAAACGTCATATTCTGTCATCATTATGAGTTAGCCATTAAAAAAGGTATCACCTACTGAAGACTTGCAAAGTTTTTTTGTTTTTTATAGTCTTTTATTAGGCAGCGTGAGAGTGAATAGGGAGACCCTCCAACTGGTAACACACAGGTGACATTTTCTTCATAAATTTCTAGGAGGAATAACAGAGGAACGGCAGCTCACAGAGCTCTAAGAATAGTGGTGGATGTCCTACTGCTGGGACCACCATCAATCACAAGAATAGGGGTCTGGTTCTTCCCATCGTGATGGAGTGACAGGTCAAATATATGCCTTGTCGCTCCATTGATTCTTTATGAGAGCGGCAGAACTAGCACTTTATATAAAGAACATGGGCGTAACTACCGGGGTAGCGGCTGCCACAAGGCCCACGACATTAGGGGCCCCACGATAGCCGCTACCGCTGCGTGTTTTTTTTTAATAGGCCGTTACTGGCTGGAGTTACTCCAGCCGGTAACGCGCCCTATTTACTTGCTGATCCTGGCAGGAGCCGGGATCGGTAAGTGACGCCGCGGGCCCCACAAACACTATTATTATACCCGGGGGTCTTTTCAGACCCCGGAGTATAATGATCGGAGGCCCAAGAGAGGTAAAAGAACATAAAAACCACTGTTACTTACCTCTATGGGCTCTGGGCAGGCTTCCGGCCTACTTCTGCGACGTCCCTTACGTCACATGACCGGGGCCTGCGTCCTTATGCATTGCGTCGCAGGCCCCCCGGTTCACGTGATGCCCCGGACGTCACTGAAGATGGCCACCAGCAGCAGGGAGTGCCACGGTGCCAGGGAGAGGTAAGTAACAGTGTTTATTTAAGTTTGTATCCCTCCTGGGTCTCCTATTATACTCTGGTGTCTGAAAAGACCCCAGAGTATAATAATTGTTCATGGGTGTGCACAATGGGACATAATACAGTGTGCAGGGGCCACTATGGGGCATAATACTGTGTGCAGGGGACACTATGGGGGATAATACTGTGTGCAGGGGCCACTATGGGGGATAATACTGTGTGCAGGGGCCACTATGGGGGATAATACTGTGTGCAGGGGCCACTATGGGGCATAATACTGTGTGCAGGGGCCACTATGGGACATAATACTGTGTGCAGGGGTCACTATGGGGGATAATACTGTGTGCAGGGGCCACTATGAGGCATAATACTGTGTGCAGGGGCCACTATGGGACATAATACTGTGTGCAGGGGCCACTATGGGGGATAATACTGTGTGCAGGGGCTACTATGGGGCATAATACTCTGTGCAGAGGACACTATGGGGCATAATACTGTGTGCAGGGGAGACTATGGGGCATAATAATATGTGCTGGGGCCACTATGGGGCATAATACTGTGTGCAGGGGCCACTATGGGGGATAATACTGTGTGCAGGGGCCACTATGGGGCATAATACTGTGTGTAGGGGCCACTATGGGGCATCATACTGTGTGCAGGGGCCACTATGGGTCATAATACTGTGCGAAGGGGCCACTATGGGGCATAATACTGTGTGCAGGAGCCAGTATGGGGCATAATACTGTGTGCAGGGGCCACTATGGGGCATAATACTGTGTGCAGGGGCCACTATGGGGCATAATACTGTGTGCAGGGGCCACTATGGGGCATAATACTGTGTGCAGGGGCCAGTATGGAAAGAAATGCTGCTGCACACTGTAAATAGGTGAAAGGGTGAAACAAATTATTTATTTTAAGTACATAAATTTTAGGTACATTAGCGCCACGGATTGATTTGACAAGCATAAGAAGAGTACTAGATCAATAAATCAGCATAACGTTTCGGTCATTGTCGACCTTCATCAGATCAGATCTAGTATCCTTAAAGCAGAGTACGCAGCAGGGTCATGACGCCATGAGGCATAATGGCGGCATAATACTGTGTGCAGGGGCCACTATGGGGCATTATACTGTGTGCAGGTGCCACTATGGGGCATAATACTGTGTGCAGGGGCCACTATGGGGGATAATACTGTGTGCAGGGGCAACAATGGGGCATAATACTGTGTGCAGGGGCCACTATGGGGTATAATACTGTGTGCAGGGGCCACTAAGGAACATAATACTGTGTGCAGGGGCCACTATGGGGCATAATAGTGTGTACAGGGGACATTATGGGGCATAATACTGTGTGCAGGGGCCACTATGGGGCATTATACTGTGTGCAGGTGCCACTATGGGACATAATAGTGTGTGCAGGGGCCACTATGGGACATAATAGTGTGTGCAGGGGCCACTATGGGGCATACTACTGTGTGCAGGAGCCAGTATGGGGCATAATACTGTGTGCAGGGGCCACTATGGGGCATAATACTGTGTGCAGGGGCCAGTATGGGGCATAATACTGTGTGCAGGGGCCACTATGGGGTATAATACTGTGTGCAGGAGCCAGTATGGGGCATAATACTGTGTGCAGGGGCCACTATGGGGTATAATACTGTGTGCAGGGGCCACTATGGGGGATAATACTGTGTGCAGGGGCCACTATGGGACATAATACTGTGTGCAGGGGCCACTATGGGGTATAATACTGTGTGCAGGGGCCACTAAGGAACATAATACTGTGTGCTGGGGCCACTATGGGGCATAATACTGTGTACAGGGGACATTATGGGGCATAATACTGTGTGCAGGGGCCACTATGGGGCATTATACTGTGTGCAGGTGCCACTATGGGACATAATAGTGTGTGCAGGGGCCACTATGGGACATAATAGTGTGTGCAGGGGCCACTATGGGGCATAATACTGTGTGCAGGGGCCACTATGGGGCATAATACTGTGTGCAGGGGCCACTATGGGGCATAATACTGTGTGCAGGGGCCACTATGGAGTATAATAGTGTGCATAGCAATGCAGGGGGGCCCCATGTCAAACGTTCGCCATGGGGCCCCACCGTTCCTCGTTACACCACTGATAAAGAATGAATGGAGGTGCAGGCCGGGTGCTCTATTAGGATGGGAGAACCAGCCCCTCATTTTCAGGTTCATACCAGCATTCAGACCCGCCCCAATTATGAAGTTATTCCTTACCCTATCTAGTCCTACGTCACAATTTGATCCAACCCCAGTTAAGAATGAGGGACCATTATTGGCAGGGGTCCCAAGAGTCCTACACACCCCAATCTAATATTGAGGCCTATCCTAGAGAATTAAAGGGTAAGGACACATCACCACCTCATAGGTGGAGGCGGACAATTCTCCCATTCTCCTGTTCCTTTAATACATACCATCACCCGTCCATGTCTTTGATGAGAAATATTTGGCCCTGAAGGCCTGGGATCCGCCGTCAGCCCATTCCCCCTACATAATACCGGTTGGTTCCCTGTTCATTCTTGTGGTTTCAGACATATTCTGCAGTGATGTCATTTGTGAGTTTCTCCGCTCTGGGACATGGAACATCTGCATCCTGTTATGGAGAGGAAATCTACTGAGGAGATTACCTTGAGAATACTCGTAAATTCAGCAGACGCAGGTAGAGGACAAAGGATCATTGAGTCAGGAACACAGGGCCATTCACTGTCCATGGCGGCCATACACAGCAGCTGATAAACCCTTTTGTGGCCGCCCTGCCGTTCTCTGCTCCTCGGCAGCGAGGAATCTCAAGAAACGGATGAGATCATGTAGAAGATTGCGGAAGACGCTGAGGGGAAATGTATGGAAAACATCAGAAGACTTCATATTAACCCCTTCACGCACTAACCTGCTCCTCAGGAGCTTCCGCAATTTTTGACTTTCCTGGGGTTTTGATCTGACCTACAATCAGCGGTGGACGCTCTGTTTACCGAGCACAGCGCCATACATTGTAGAGTGGCTGAGCTCGGTATTGCAGCTCAGTCACATTCATTTTAACCACTATATAACTAGACTATTATCTTTGGTTCATGAATGGATGGAAACATTTTCAGGGGTTTTTTTTTTACGGCGTTCACATTTTTTTTCATTTGGGTTATTCAAATAATTTTTTTTATAATACTTGCACCTATATTATATATTACTCATTATTTTTATATTCATTACTATATCATTTTTATTTTGGTGTTTTTTGGTTATTTTTTAATATCTGGGAAAATGTAGACAAAAAACAAATTTTTTATGTTTTAAGGTTTTTTTTACCAGTATAAAGTGTTGCAAAACTTTTTTTTTTAAATAAAATTTATTATTATTTTTATTATTATTAATTATTATTATTATTATATTTTAATTGTTTGCCTCTCTCTGTTACGGTAATTTTATTTTTTTTTGTAGGTGACGCATAGTTTTGTGTTGCCGATGGCGGGTGTGGTTTATAATGGGTGGGGTTTTATAGTGGGTGTGGTTTATAGTGGGCGTGGTTTGTGATTAGCGTGTTTTATAATGGGTGGGGTCCCTAACTTTACGACACATTTATAAATCAGAAAAGTAAGAATATGGTGCAGATTTTCCAGTGAAAAGAAGAGCGAATTTAAAATGGTGTAAACTTATGACATTTGTGCGCTATACAACCTGTAAGTTAAGTTTTTTGTCTACATGTTTTGTGCCAGATATTCGTGGTAAAGCTTAACACTTAGTTGGAAGGTATTTGAGTCCTAATTTTGGAGATTATAGAGACCCCAAACAGCTCCCAGTCAGGTCAGGGAGTTGTTTTTTTGATTACTTATATAGCGCCATCATATTCCGCAGCGCTTTACAGACATTGTCAGTCACTGTCCCATATAGGGCTCACAATCAACGTTTTTCCGATCAGTATGTCTTTGTAGTAGAACCACGCCAACACGAGGAGAACATACAAACTCCATACAGATGTTGTCCTTGGCAGGATTTGAACCCGGAATTCCAGTGCTGCTGTGCTATAGTGCTAACCACTGAGCCACCATGTTGTAGTTTAACACCTGTGAAGTCTCAAGTTAGAGACCAATGGTCTAGACCAGCGTTTCTCAACTTCTAATGCTGGGTTCACACCAGCGTTCGGGTCTCCGTTATCAGGAAACCTGTCATGCCGAGTCCGGTCGTGAGCGCCGGTGAGCGTTTTATGCTTTCCACGGCGAAACTGTTTTTTTTTTAAAACCGGACACAGAGTACTGCATGTCTGACTCTGTGTCTGGTTTAAAAAAAACGATTTAGACGCGGAGAGCATAAAACACTCACCAGCGCTCACAGCCGCACACTTTTCAAACCCATTCAAATGAATTGGTTTGAAAGATGCCGGCAGGTTTCCGTCTCCTGCTCTGTTTTGTGTAGGAAACAGAAACCTGCAGAACAGTGTCCCAGGAGCAGATGTGAACAAGCCCTGAGTCGCGACGTCTTTGGGGATCAAACGACTATTTCACAGGGGTCACCTAAGACCATCGGAAAACATATATTTCCAATTACCTTAGGAACTGAGACATCGCTCCCATACCTCCCAACCACCCCAAAGCCGCTCAGCGGGAGGAATGTCTCGGATTCAACTCATCTACATCTGGAAAGGACGCAGATGAGTTGAATACAGTGCTGAAGCAAGAGCGGACAGCCCCCGCCTCATCACTGTGCCCCTGTGCTTCGGGGCCGGCAGTGCAATGTGATGATGTCACTCACATCGCTCATGTAGCTCCCCGGACAAGAGACTGCGGATAGTGCAGCAGGGGAGTGAGGAGAGGGGAGTATCAGTGTTTTTTATGTAAAACTTTTGCATCTCAAGACCGACATTAAACTGTGGGGGCAGATGCAGGGGGGACAATATACTGAGGGCATATGAGGGGGACATTAAATTTTGGGGGCAGATAGAGGAGGACATTAAACTTTAAGGACAGATAGAGGGAGCATTAAACTATGGGGTCAGATGAAGAAGGACATTAAACTGGGGCAGATGGAGAGTGCATTAATTTGGGGGCAACTGAAGGGGGGATTAAACCTGGGAGTGGCTGGAGGAGGACAGTGAGATGAGGACAACTGGAGTAGGACATTAAACTGGGGCAACTATAGGGTGACATTAAACTGGGGGCAGCTGGACATTAATGTCCCCCCATAGTTGCTCCCATGGCTTAATGTCCCTCTCCAGCTGCCCCAGTTTAATATCCCCCTCTAGTTGCCAGCTGGAGGGGGAAATTAAACTATGAATTGTAATTACTGGGTAAATGTAAAATAATCAACTACTGCAAAAAAATAAAAATGTAACAATAAAAATACATCCTGCATATCAGATATTTACATTACGATACAATAGTATAATTACAGTTATGAAGCAGCAACGGAAATAATTATATGGTTGGGGGTCACCACAACATGAGAAACTGCATTAAAGGGTCACGACAATAGTGAGAACCTCTGGTCTAGACAATCAAAGCACAAGCTAAAAATTGTGAACTACTGCAATGTGGCAGCAAATCAGCAGATGGCGATAAAGAGCGCATGCGGCGTCATATTGGGAAATCTATTCATTGGTTTTAGTTGCAAAATACATTTTACGGGAACTTGAACATTACGTCGTATTTTTAGATATGCAAATTAGAGTTGCAATGAAAAGCAATTACAGAAAAAAGACAAGTGTTACTCAATACGTTGTGTCTTGGTATTTGAGATTAGGAAATCATAACTGTGTGAATACTCCCTCTAATAGCAGCTGTAACACTCCTACTGTACTAGTCCAGAGGCAAGGACATACTGTACAAGTACTACAATGGGTTTACTTGCATTGCAGAGCCTGGTTCACATCTGCGTCCGGTATTCTGTTCGGGGGTCTGCTTGGGGACCCCCTGATCTAATTGCTCATAGCATATACTATGAGGTTTATAAGTGAATCACTGGATGTACATGTTCATTTTCAAGAATTCTCTACCCCTACATAATAAGATCTTATTACCCCGACACAGACTGACTCTAAGGCAAGGTTCCCATCAGAGACTCTGCTGCAGATTCTGCAGAAAATCAGTGGAGAGAAAAGTCCTGCACAGAGGACATTTCTCTCGGCTAAAACGTCTGAAACCTTACAGACACCTGGTGGACCCCATTATATTGGTCTATGGGTTCTGCGGGTGTCCACGGGTAATCGCTGTTTTAGCAGACGGGCTCTCGGTCGTTTGGGTGGAGAGCCCAGTGCTAGTGTGAACTTAGCCTAATAGAGACTTCTGCTCAAAGGTCATTGAATCTGGTTTATATTTGTGCGCTACGAAAAAAAAGTGACAATTGTGCAAAAAGGAAAAATGGGGAAATGTGCCAGGACTGCTGCTTTATGCAAAATATTTTTAAAAAAAGAAGCAAAAAAACCCTTCCCTGACAAATGTTGCAATCGTTTTTCTGTTTTACATTTATAGAGGAAGTTGCAGACAAATAAAAATAATACACAAGGAGTGACATGAGAAGAAAAGTCATTTCCTCAGGAAACGAGGAATCAGGACTAAATACAGTCCTATGAAAAAGTTTGGGCACCCCTATTAATCTTAATCATTTTTCGTTCTAAATATTTTGGTATTTGCAACAGCCATTTCAGTTTGATATATCTAATAACTGATGGACACAGTAATATTTCAGGATTGAAATGAGGTTTATTGTACTAACAGAAAATGTGCAATATGCATTAAACCAAAATTTGACCGGTGCAAAAGTATGGGCACCTCAACAGAAAAGTGACATTAATATTTAGTAGATCCTCCTTTTGCAAAGATAACAGCCTCTAGTCGCTTCCTGTAGCTTTTAATCAGTTCCTGGATCCTGGATAAAGGTATTTTGGACAAACAATTCAAGTTCAGTTAAGTTAGATGGTCGCCGAGCATGGACAGCCCGCTTCAAATCATCCCACAGATGTTCAATGATATTCAGGTCTGGGGACTGGGATGGCCATTCCAGAACATTGTAATTGTTCCTCTGCATGAATGCCTGAGGATTTGGAGCGGTGTTTTGGATCATTGTCTTGCTGAAATATCCATCCCCGGCGTAACTTCAACTTCGTCACTGATTCTTGAACATTATTCTCAAGAATCTGCTGATACTGAGTGGAATCCATGCGACTCTCAACTTTAACAAGATTCCCGATGCCGGCATTGGCCACACAGCCCCAAAGCATGATGGAACCTCCACCAAATTTTACAGTGGGTAGCATGTGTTTTTCTTGGAATGCTGTTTCTTTTTGGACGCCATGCATAACGCCTTTTTTTATAACCAAACAACTCAATTTTTGTTTCCAAAATGAAGTTGGCTTCTCCAAATGTGCTTTTTCATACCTCAGGCAACTCTATTTGTGGCGTACGTGCAGAAACGGCTTCTTTCTCATCACTCTCCCATACAGCTTCTATTTGTGCAAAGTGCGCTGTATAGTTGACCGATGCACAGTGACACCATCTGCAGCAAGATGATGCTGCAGCTCTTTGGAGGTGTCTGTGGATTGTCCTTGACTGTTCTCACCATTCTTCTTCTCTGCCTTTCTGATATTTTTCTTGGCCTGCCACTTCTGGGCTTAACAAGAACTGTCCCTGTGGTCTTCCATTTCCTTACTATGTTCCTCACAGTGGAAACTGACAGGTTAAATCTCTGAGACAACGTTTTGTATCCTTCCCCTGAACAACTATGTTGAACAATCTTTGTTTTCAGATCATTTGAGAGCGGGCTGTCCATGTTCGGCGACCATCAAACTTAACTGAACTTGAATTGTTTTGTAGAAAGAAATGGTCCAAAATACCTTTATCCAGGATCCAGGAACTGATTAAAAGCTACAGGAAGCGACTAGAGGCTGTTATCTTTGCAAAAGGAGGATGTACTAAATATTAATGTCACTTTTCTGTTGAGGTGCCCATATTTTTGCACCAGTCAAATTTTGGTTTAATGCATATTGCGCATTTTCTGTTAGTACAATAAACCTCATTTCAATCCTGAAATATTACTGTGTCCATCAGTTATTAGATATATCAAACTGAAATGGCTGTTGCAAACACCAAAATTTTTAGAACTAAAAATGATTAAGATTAATAGGGGTGCCCAAACTTTTTCATAGGACTGTATACTTATATAAATGAGGAGATGGGATGAGGATCTCCATACACTAGTCTACCCCTCCTACCTCTTGTGTCACCCCCTCTACCTCATAGATTGTAAGCTCTTGTGAGCAGGGCCCTCAGTCCCATTGTGTGATGTGACTATTTCTTTGTAATGTCTCTGTCTGTACTTGAACCCTACAAATTGTACAGCGCTGCGGAATATGTTGGCGCTATATAAATAAAGTGTATTACTATTATAGTCTATGTATCGTGTACACAATGGCACACTTACCAATACTGTCACACTTTGCTAGTCCCGTTCCTAGTTTTAGACATATTTATGAATCTTGCGTAGGGACTTTCATGAATGTAGAATAGTTCTAGAATCTCCAAAATTCTTATGAATGTTCTTATGAATGTTATGTTGCAGCTTGGCTCTCCCATGAGCTGTAAAGTCCAATTTCACTGTTACTAATATAGATCCTCTCTTCCCTTCTGGAGACCATCTAAGTTCATCGATTTCCTCCATAACCAGCAGGTCTTCACCATCCAGGGAACGGGACATTGGTGTTAAATATCTTGTATTTGCCGGTGAGACTTGTATCCACTGTTAAATATCCGTACCTAGCCTTGAAATTGTGGGATAGACTTGTGTCACGTGTTGAAGGCCTTATCCACGATAGGAAGAAGTCAGCTTGTTATAAAACAGTGTAGAGGTTTATTAATCTCTTGAAGGAAAACACAGGAACAGGGAAAATGTCCAAATAACACAAATATCAGTCAATTGTCAATAGCTTACATCTTCAGAGAAGTTAAATCATCTGGATATCTTGTAGTTACAGCTTTGCTCATGCTTGTCATCTGGTTGGTGGACTTGGGCTGGTTACGACGTCCATGGATGTCCATCTGCCTGGACCACCCACCCTGGTGTTCCCAAAGACAGACCTCCTGGTCTTCCCCTGGTCTTCCCAAAGACAGACCCAGACATGTGTATTTCTTACTCATTTATATTCATGAGAGTGGGTGTTACCTTCCATCTTGTAGCTATGTAAGGAGATTTCTAAAATAGTGTACTCTAACCGCACCCATGCACCCAAAATATAAGACTATGATGTCAGTAGAGTGTTAACCCCATGTCTGCTAGAGAATATTGTAAATATATAATATTTAACATTTCCCCCTTTTGAGAGTGAAATATCTGTTTGAACTCTCAAGATATACCATACAACAATATTCATACAATTAGATTATATCTTCTTTCTTCTTTGCTGAATACTGGAACTTAATTTTCATTAATTGTCCATATAACAATAATTTCATCAATTTGCGATACATTTTGTCATTAATAAATGTTATGTTATGTTATGGTAAACTGTGATCAAAGATGAAACCAATTTGATCCACTATCTAACCTACACCTGATGAAGGCTCTTCTTTCATCGTCTGGTCTTCTGGTCATCTCTTCTTCCATCATAATAGAAAGCTTACCACAAATGTAGTTCTTGACTTAAAGTCCTTTAGATTTCCTCCGTGTTGTGCAGATATTATAACATTGTCCATTAAAGTTCATATTATCAACAAAGTCCATATGTTATGTTTCACTTTACCAAAACATAGACTGTAGTGGAGTTTTCTTTGGTATTTACCTTGACCACCTGTCACTGTAGAACAACAATGTGACACTTCTGGAGCAATACTGCAAAAGCAAGGCAAGTGTGAATTCTGACATCATCCCTGCTGCTTGTCAGTAAGGTTCAGTCCTGGAATCTCAGTCTCATGGATACACAATATCTGTGTTCGGGTTTTATCATTCACAACCCTTTTGCTCACCAAACAACTTGAAGTCTTGAAATAGAGAAGATTCCACCAAACATTGATGAGGACGTCTTTATATTTGTCCAATCATCAGCTGATCAAAGGTTCCAACCTCCAGTAATAATTTTTAAACACAGTCCTTGGCATAAGCTTAAGCATATAGCATCATACCTTCAGGTTATCTTTTCCCGCACATCTTCTTCTTGTAACTGTTAAAGTCTTTTTATTAACATTTGATATCAAACTTTATCATAATCTTGGACTTGATTGAAGATAAGTTTTCTTTCCCTAATAACTAAGCCAAACTAGGCAATTTACTAAACTATAATATCACAGTGTACCATACCATTCATTTATATATCATACTTCTCTTTATATTGTATCAATATTTATATTTGACTTATAAAATATTGATATTCAATACATTTATCAAACTATCAGATAATAGTACTTTGGATACAATAATCTATATAAATATCATATATCAACATATATATCTTTATATCTATATGTATGAATATATATGTGTACTTTACTTGTGATGACAAATTGCAACATGACTTTGAAATATAATGTGATTTCATTATTAACTACCATTCTATAGACAATCACTATATTTATTCTTCAGTTAGAACTTTTCACTAATTATACTAAACATATATTCCTATATGAATGTGTTATCATACTTATCATACATTTTCTAAAGTTTAGTCACTTTATTTACCTTTTTTAATAAGGAATAATTTTATTTTGAACATTACTTTATTAAATATCATTGTGTTCTTTATCTGAGACACAATATTAACCCTTTATTCATAAAACGTATGTGCCTAAAGTTTCCTCTTAACACCTCGTCTCTTCACAGACTCCTGTGACCTTTTTCACCTTTCAGATACCTCCAATACCAAGAATAGAGACAAGACTTAAGACACTTGACTCTGTCTTACACTTAACTGTATATATTCTTGTGTACTGGCTGTATATGAATACCATATATATGAAATAAGTATATAAAACATAAACATTTCAAAATATGTCACATCCTATAATCAGAAGTTTAAAGAATAAACCAGAGACTATCTCTCTTGATATCCCATATCCTTTGATGATATTATACTTCTCCTTTCATGAAGATGATTAGCTTATCTTATTTGCATATAAGACACTTATGTTTTCCCAAAATTTTTTTTTCCAATGTTTGTTTTCCCAATGTTTGTAGATGTTGATGTGTGTAAGTGTATGCAAGTGTGTGCATACATGTAAGAATACATAATCAATAATAATACAATAAAACAATACTGGCTATAGCTAACTAGATTTTCCCACCATAACTAATATATTTATTATCCCATGATCCAATTACCCCAATAAGCCTTTATTATTTGTCAGGTTTGAACAAATATATTGAAGAGCTATCTATATCTTAGTCAAAAGCTTCTTCTTTTGCTACAAAATATTCACAAACTAAAATAACCTTCACCCTAGTGCAGCTGTCACCTTTTCCTCAGCTCATGTGACTTAAACACTTGGTATAAACATATGAGGTTCCTTTCAATGGATTTCACATATATTTGCTAATTTCCCAATTTAATATAGAGGATCACATAAGATAAAAAATAGAAAAAATAAACAATAGAAAAAGAAAATAGAAATAGACGTCTTTTTGTTGGATAGATGTCTCTTTTTCCTTGTTGGATGCATCCTGATTTTCTTAGGCCTATTTGTGATGTCACAGATCTGTTGTATACACGAGTCGACTCGACACATAACACTTAACACTTATACTGACCAGCCCATCAGGGTCACAGGTCACAGTGTGTTGCTGTCAATCAACTGACCACATGAACGAACACTTAATTCACAATAAGTAAGAGCTCCATGCCTAGTTGCATGCCTTTAAACAAAATGAATTATAACTTGAAAATCCTAAAAACATGGACTTTACATGAACCTATTGAAAAACATGCTTAAGGTAAGTTATAACCTCTATCACTTATCATGCATTGTTATTAGTCACACCATGTTAATCTCTTTACTCATTAATAGTTAGACACTCCATGCATTCTTTTGGCTAGAAGGAAAGAATGATGAATGAATGGACATCACTGATTGAACTGATCCATTTTTCCATATATCTATATCTGAAGAGAAAAAATAGATAAACTTTAGCAAAAAAACAAATTAATACAATAATGATTTTAACCAATGGACAGTTTAATAACTTTATGGATTCCTAATACTATTTGATCATATTCATATATTGTACATATATTCATATACATGTCATATATTCATATATTGTACATAACATGTTCCTCCTCTCCCTGCTTCCAGAGAGTGGGCTATGACAAAAAGTCTTCACCACACATCAGGCTCTCCTCCTGTGTGTAAATATATATTATGATTATGATCCATAGTATTATTCACAATAGCATAATTAGGATTATTTACAAACATTATCACATAATCATGTGGGTTATACCTGATCATTGGACTTCTCCTCATATAAAAGGGATTTCTCTTTACATAGCCAAATAGTACGTAAGTAAATTCAAAAGACAGTCATTCCTTCAGAGATACTTTTAAATTCGACCCCTGACCTCCTTTCAGATATATATTTTTAAGTTAAACCCATGAACTTCCTGTCAACACGTCCATCCATAATAGCCTCGCCAGGTCATGAGAGAATGCCAAGCTTGCCCTTTTCCTAAGAATATAAGACAGGTCAGATGCCATTGGGTTACTGAAAAGATCTGACATTTTGGAGACAACTGGTACATTCCCAGATACAATCTTTTGACTATCAATAGATTTGGTTGGCTGCAATTCTTTAATTTCAGTTAATACTGGAATTTCAATTTGTGGATTTTCCTGCATGGCATATGGTTTATATGCAACATGTAATTTCCTACGTTTCTCATAGATTTTGTCACTTTGGCCAATACCTTTCCTCCTACAAATAGGGGACACTATAACCGGATTTGTCAGATGCCTTTTAATAGGCTTTGCTTTTTGCTTTGGACATACTCGGTTTGCATTTGACATATGTTTCTGATGTCTTCTGGCCATGTCCAATAAACTAGCAGCTTCAAATAAAGTCTTCTTATCTGAGGCATTGGCAAGGGTGACTGCATCCAAGAATTTGAACTTTTTAACAAAACTTTTCACCATAGATGAAGAGTTCACCTTTTGAATGACAGTTTTGTATGTCCTTTCAAATTTAGACATGAATGCATATGTACATTCTTTTCTGCCAATCTTTATCTCACTCAGTATGTCAGGTGTTGGCATGCTGTCACCTCTAGTGCACCAGATTAGTTTCCTTAATCTCTCCACATCACTGTCTTTTAACCAATCATTTGACTCGTTATCATAAGACATTTTTGCAGACAAACGTTCTGTAAAATCAATAGGAAGCCATAATTTAAACAGTTTATTTCTCTGTTCAATATTTAGATCAAATTTCTCTGCATGGCTTTCAAAAATTTCTGAGTTTCTACACACATGGATCTTTACATCATATGTGGGAATGGCTTTACTCAGATTCATCAAATATTCCTGAGATTTTAATTTCAATTTAGTTTCTTGTATCATTTGTTCCTCACCATCTATGGCCATTACTGCCACATGGTGCTCTTTATCAACATATTGAGATTTCTCATCTGTCTGAACAGATTTATGCATACTATTACTTAATTTCTTTTCTGTTACCATGTCATTAAAAATCTTTACCAAAGAAGCTATATTCCTAAATACCTGCTTCTCTTTTGTAGAACAAATTCTATTTTCAATCTTAGAATTTGCCTGCTCACATTGTGTATACAAATCTTGCCATATACTCGCTAAATTGTCACTAGACGCAATTTTAAACTCAACGTTACACTTTTTAGACAATGACTCAAATTTTTCCATACTTTAAAAGTAAAATCTTTACTCACCACTGTAGAAAGCTTCACCTTCAGCTTATCCTTGGAACAGTTGGTCCCTGTCATCAGAACGTCTCAGTACGTCTGGCACTTGTGGTCCTTCTGTATTTCCTCACAGGCTTTCCTCACACAGGCTTCCGTATCATATAACACGTGTAAGGGTCAGTTCACACGTGAACTGCCCGCGCGGGTTTTGACACGGAGAGAGACGCGGTGAGCCGCGTCTCTCTCTTGTCAAAACCCGCCTGCCGCGACCATCGCTGTCGCGGCTTAACCCTCTGCTGTCGGCTCAAATGAATGAGCCGACATAGGAGGGAGCTGCCGGGGGCGGAAGCCGCGCGACTGAGACAGCGCGGCTTCCGCCTGAAGAAAGGACATGTCCTTTCTTTTCTCCGCTAGCGGCAGCCCGCCGCTAGCGGAAAAAAAAAGCCCGGTGGTCTACATAGACCACCATTGTAAAGGGGCGGATTTTGAAGTGAAATCCGCTGTCAAAATCCGCCCCTTTGTTCACGTGTGAACTAGCCCTAACAGTCATCTGTATCTCACCAATATAGGTTTCTTTTCGAAGTCTTCCTGAATCTTGCAATTCATACAACTTGCAAAATACTCCTCTCTTCCCCCTTAATTGCAAGTGAACGGAACGAGAAAAACAGGAAAAAAACGACCGTGCTTGGCTCGCCACTGTTAAATATCTTGTATTTGCCGGTGAGACTTGTATCCACTGTTAAATATCCGGACCTGGCCTTGTCCACGATAGGAAGAAGTCAGCTTGTTATAAAACAGTGTAGAGGTTTATTAATCTCTTGAAGGAAAACACAGGAACAGGGAAAATGTCCAAATAACACAAATATCAGTCAATTGTCAATAGCTTACATCTTCAGAGAAGTTAAATCATCTGGATATCTTGTAGTTACAGCTTGGTTCATGCTTGTCATCTGGTTGGTGGACTTGGGCTGGTTACGACGTCCATGGATGTCCATCTGCCTGGACCACCCACCCTGGTGTTCCCAAAGACAGACCTCCTGGTCTTCCCCTGGTCTTCCCAAAGACAGACCCAGACATGTGTATTTCTTACTCATTTATATTCATGAGAGTGGGTGTTACCTTCCATCTTGTAGCTATGTAAGGAGATTTCTAAAATAGTGTACTCTAACCGCACCCATGCACCCAAAATATAAGACTATGATGTCAGTAGAGTGTTAACCCCATGTCTGCTAGAGAATATTGTAAATATATAATATTTAACATTTGGTTCCACACTAACACAGCTCAGTGGATTGACATTTGTACATTTATTAGCAAAACTAGTTGGCGGGTCACCCTTAAGGAACCCTCTCTGAAAATCCTTTGTAGGACCTATATGGTCCCCCATAGATTACATAGCTTCTACCCTATGGTCTCACATCTCTGTTTTAGAGGTTGTAATGCCTTAGGAACTACTCCCCATACTAGTCCTGCCCTCATGCCCATCGCTTTTGGATGGAAAACCACAGAATGGCTTGATGACTTTTTGGACAGTCGTACCCATTGTACCATTGACCAATGTCGTAAGAGTAGTTGACACTATAGTGCTCCAAGAAGAAATCAATGTTACCATTGGAGATGAGTGAGTACTGTTTGGATCAGCCGATCCGAACAGCACGCTCCATAGAAATGAATGGAAGCACCCGATACTTCCGCTTTGACAGCGGCTGGCCGCTTAACCCCCCGCATGCCGGCTACGTCCATTCATTTCTATGCGAGCGTGCTGTTCGGATCGGCTGATCCGAACAATACTCACTCATCTCTAGTTACCATCTCTGACACTAGCCCAGTCTTTGACAAGACTTTAGACGCCCTGGATCAACAGGTCCAATGTCCCGGGTCTGCCATATTGTCTTCAATTTTAATCATGTCACAGGATTGCATGTGGTGTTCATACCTCTTCCATCTTTGTAATGTGGTGCTGCTCTCCCCCATCGTTCCCCCTTATGTTGGTTCTAACACCTTTTCATCTCCTTTCCTTATTTTCCAGTCTTGCTACATTGAGATCGGGCATTATTTTATTGCGTCGCCTTTTTCCGCATTCTTGCACTGATCTTATGACTGTTCTGAAAACCTTACAATTGTTGGTATAACATAAGCAGACACAAATCATCTCTCGCTGATTGGAATTTAGTGAAATCAATGTAGCTGGCAGCCTGAGACCTATCTAGATAACAATACATGAGATACTAACCATTATAGCAATGTTAACCGTAGACCAAGGGCTGTAAACACACTACTGATCTCCCACATAATACTTCACATTTTCTAACAATTCGATTGAGACATTTCTGAATAGAATGTGTAGAATGTGTTTGTACCGAGCGTCACCACATCCCACGCCAGGAAGCATTCGCTGAATCTATCTACAATGCACATATTTGTGTAGGGAAATAAACTTGGCAAAAGATGGATGTTAATGTGGGCAAGGTTCCGACCCAGAGAGTAGGGGACACCTGTTCAGGAGCATTATGTGACCCCTTTGCTCTTCAATAGCTCAGTATAAAGCAGTTTTTTTTTTTTTTTTTTTTTTTTTTTAATGTAGATTGTGAGCCCCACATAGAGCTCACAATGTACATTTTTCCCTATCAGTATGTTTTTTTTTTGAAATATGGGATGGAAATCCATGCAGACACGGGGAGAACATACAAACTCCTTGCAGATGGTTTTATGCCCTTGGCGGGATTTGAACACCAGGACTCCAGCGCTGCAAGGCTAACCACTGAGCCACCGTGTGGCCCCCTATAGTATAAAACAGTCTTAATAAAATCCATAAAGTGATCCTTTAAAAAAAAAAAATTATTTTCATTTTTAGATTTTTTATTCTATTTTCTAAGTTTTTTATGTTGTGGGCATGCTCTGCGATCTGTGCAGGAAAGGATAGGAGGTGAGCGGTGAGCATGGTAGATTCTATGTTATCTATGACATAGTGATACTTTTCATTGTAAAAAATTTTTACATTTATTTTTGTATGTGTCCCTTTTTAATCTCTTGTATTTTCTGAAGATATTTTAATGCTATTTTCTGTACATGGTTCTCTTCTCCATTAAAGGGATCCTATAATTAAAACTAAATTTTTTGTCCGTAACACGTAGGAATAGCCTTAAGGAAGGCTATTCTTCTCCTACCTTTAGATGTATTCTCCGCACCGCCGTTCATTAGGAATCCCGGTTTTCGTCTGTATTCAAATGAGTTCTCTTGCAGCACTGGGGGCGGTCCCCAGCGCTCAAACAACACTGGGGGCATCCCCAATGCTGCGAGAGAAATCTCCAGTACCGCCTCCATCTTCTTCAGGAACGGCATCTTCACGCGTCTGCTTCCGGCGCTGACTTCAAACGTCTAGGCTTCGGGCAGAGCCGACTGCGCATGCCCACAGGCCACAAGAAAATGCCCGCTTACTTACTGTGTAAGCGGACATTTTCCTTGTGGCCATGGGCATGCGCAGTCGGCTCTGCCTGAGCTCTAGAAGTTTCAACCCAGCTCCGGAAGAAGACGCGCAGAGAGGCCGTTCCTGAAATAGAGAGAGGCGGTACTGGAGAGTTCTCTCGCAGCATTGGGGATGCCCCCAGTGCTGCCAGAGAACTCATTAGCATACAGACGAAAACCAGGATTTCTACCAAATGGTGGTGTGGAGAAGACATCTAAAGGTAGGAGAAGAATAACCTTTCGTAAGGCTATTCCAACGTGTGATCTACAAAAAATTTGATTTTAATGGTAGAATCTCTTTAAGTACTAAAATCTATTTGTTACTCTTTCTAGACTAACATGAAACATGTGCAGCTCTGCCCAAAAGGGTTTAACAAGGTGTAAAGGAATGAAAAACAACATCATATTGTGAAATACATGGCACAGCCTTAAATGTTCCAATATTTGCAATTAAAATGTTGGCAAGGACAGCGGAACTGGTGACAATCAGTATAGGCCCATGCACACAGGACAATCTGGAGCAGAAAATTTACTGTACACATCAGCTGAATTCCTGGTATGAACCTAGTCAGGAGATGGGACTCCTTGCATCGAAGTGATCTATAATGCTGGGAGTCCCTGCACTATATGCAACACAAGACAATGAAGCCAAAAGGTGGTAGGGACTCCTTGCATCGTAGTGATCTATAACGAAGGGAGTCTCTGCACTATATACAACACAAGACAATGAAGCCACAAGGTGGTAGGGACTCCATGCATCATAGAGATCTATAATACTGGGAGTCCCTTCACTATATACAACACAAGACAATGAAGCCACAAGGTGGTAGGGACTCCTTGCATCATAGAGATCTATAATGCTGGGAGTCCCTGCACTATATACAACACAAGACAATGAAGCCTCAAGGTGGAAGGGACTCCTTGCATCATAGAGCTCTATAATGCTGGGAGTCCCTGCACTATATACAACACAAGACAATGAAGCCTCAAGGTGGAAGGGACTCCTTGCATTGTAGAGATTTATAATTCTGGGAGTCCCTGCACTATATACAACACAAGACAATGAAGCCACAAGGTGGTAGGGACTCCTTGCATTGTAGAGATCTATAATACTGGGAGTCCCTGCACTATATACAACACAAGACAATGAAGCCACAAGGTGGTAGGGACTCCTTGCAAAAAAGAAGAAAAGGTTTTGACCTCACCATATAAGTATTTGTCCAATGTTCCTTTGGGTGCACGGCCTTTAACCCCTGGACTGAATGAGACAACTTTCATATGAAAACCATCCACCACGCAATAGCAGGTCCGCACTCCTTAGGCTTGGTAAAAATTAACTTTTAATCCGCCATTTTAAAATTACATAGGACAAACAAAGACGTGAAAAAAGTTCAGAAAAAAGACATAGTGTTTTAAAAACGCCAACGCGTTTCGAGGCTTTGCAGTCTCTTAGTCATGGCATCATACAACATTACAAGTCACCATTTTATACTTGTCCTAGCAGCTGTTCCATCAATGAATGGAGTAAACACGCCCAGCATGACAACCCTTCCGGTTCCCCTATATTCCTTGGATCCTTGGGGTAACATCATTATTCCTATATATTATCGTTTATTAAAAACTCTCATTTAAATATACCATATATTAACTATATTTTTTACCTTTAATCATTCCGTACCGCATCTCCTCGTTCTCCTCATTCTCCCTATCTCGTTCATGTTTTCTTCATGACCCACGTGGTGTGTCTCAGCTTATCCCATCCCGTCTCCTGACACACCCTCCTCTGCTCAGTCTACACGTTTGCTTATGATCACGTGACGTAAATGCACTTATCTTGATCCAAGTTCGTCCGTGCTCTATATAGAGAAAACTCGAACTCACATTCCCTATTGATAACATTTTATAGGTCTATTGACTTTTCTGTTCATATAGTATGGCAAAAATGGTAGGGACTCCTTGCATCATAGAGATCTATAATACTGGGAGTCCCTGCACTATATACAACACAAGACAATGAAGCCACAAGGTGGTAGGGACTCCTTACATCATAGAGATCTATAATACTGGGAGTCCCTGCACTATATACAACACAAGACAATGAAGCCACAAGGTGGTAGGAGGGACTCCCAGCATGACACAAGGAGTCCCAGCAGCTCTTGACTATGATCGAACCAGGAAATCCTGCCAATGTACATACTGGATTTGTTTCTCTGTATTCCCCCATGTGCATGGGGACTTACAGCTCCTATAGAGAATGCTATCCAGCTCTTCTTAAGCCTTACATAGAAATCGGACTGTTTCTGGACTGGTATAGAAGCCGACCATGTACAACTCCACACCTAATGAAGATCAGGACTCTGGAAATGTTGGGTAACAGTGGTCAGGCACAACTATGCAGTGTTGCGTACGGGGTTGTGAATCATTTCTTACTGTACATGTGGCTTATGACAGAATAAACCTTGGTCCTTTATGATCCCACTTCAATGAATGTTGTATTACTATTTCTCAAGAACTAGTTGCTATTGCTTTTCGCCCACTTCCTGTTTATTTTTCCATAGAATTGCTGATAAATCTACTCCATTATTGTCGACCAGAATGTAGGAGCCTCATATTGTCCAAATGAGAGTCTGTGTATGGATTAACCCACAAACCTTAGGATCTGTTCACATTGAGCCTTCAATCAGAGGTATATGTCAGGAGGATTTCCCTATATATATCTCCAACAGGACAATGGAAGGCTTCAACATATGACATTACATCGGTAAATAGCCACATACGTTATGCATAGGTTTCCATGTTTAAAAAAGAAAAAAAAATAGACAATCGCGCAGACTTTCCTGTGTAGTAAAACCACCACCGTGTGACCAGTGTTTAGAGAATATACAGTAGATCAGGTTACCGGTCCTAAAAAAAAGCATATAAATCCGTACTGTAAATTCCACCGTCTGTCAGCTGAACCCATAAACAAAGAACACATTCCTTAGTACAATAACAGAAAAATAACCAATAACAAAGTATATAATACTGTATATCATACAGGGACTAAATAGAACAACCATGTGATATAATAATGCCACCATATAGTACTGAATAATACCAACACATATAATGATCTAATATTACCAGTGTAATTATGTAATGCCACAATGTAGTGACTTAATAGCACCATATAGCAAACAAATAATACCACCATATAGTGATCTAATAATATCACTGTATTGTAGTTATATAATACCACCATATAGTGATCTAATACCACTGTATAGTAGTTGGATAATACCGCCAAATAGTGATCTAATACCACTGTATAGTAGTTGGATAATACTGCCATATAGTGATCTAATAATACCACTGTGTAGTAGTTATATAATGCCACCATATAGTGATCTAATAATATCACTGTATAGTAGTTATAAAATACCACCATATGGTGACCTAATACCACTGTATAGTAGTTAAAAAATATCACCATATAATGACTTAATATTACCATTAAATATGATATATATAACACCAAAACATAGTGACCTAATAATACAACTGTATAGTAGTTATATAATACCACCATATAGAAACCGGGGGGGAGCAGCTCTGAGTTGTGTATGTCTCTGCCACAGACAAGCAACGGAGCTCTTCAGATAGGGGAGGGGGGAGGTGAGAGCTCTGTGATTTCTGAGCTCTTATCTCCTGCTCTTCCACTTATCAGTCAGTTTAATTGAATTTGGCTGAGATAGGGAGTCCGGTACCTCTGTGTGTATTGCAAACTGACTCAAATCCAGCTCTGCTACATCAGCCTCTACATCAGCTTCATACTGTGGTAATGTATTTACAACCAATCCCTTATTACTGACTGCAAACATAGCAGATAGCAGAGCAAGTGAAACCCTGCACACCAATGTGCCGAGAAAACCAGGAAGTGAAGAGCGCACACAGTCTGCAGGCTGCTGAACAAGCGTGATGGGAATACCCCTTTAATAATACTACTATACAGTAGATATATACATTAATAGCATCATGTAGTGGAACAATGACTTCACTATATAGTAGTTATTATTAGGACACTATAAAGTGGTATTACTATATATATATATATATATATATATATATATATCTCACTGTATAGTAGTTGTATACAGTAATATTACCATATAGTGACCTATTGATTCCACTGTATAGTAGTTATATAATCTCGCCTAATAGTGATCTAATAATATCACTGTAATTATATAATACCACCGTATAATGATATAATAACATCGTTGTATAGTAGTTATATAATAACTCCTTAGAGTGTTCTAATAATACCACAGAACAGTAGTTATATAATGACACCATATTGAGACTTACTCCAAATGATCGTATATCAAAATAATACATCTTTATTAGTTTCCTCTTAATGATAAGTGTAACACTTGACATAAATAGAAACAGTCAACTGAAGAAGACAAATACTATTAAAAAAAATTTTACGGAGTGAAAATTAAAGTGGAAAAAAAGAGTGTGCGATATAAAAGAAACCTCCTTAGACCGGGGCCGACTTGGAGTAAGACGTATTTTACAGTCACTGCAAAGTGATTCCCACCCACACACTGCAGAAAAATACGTGTCGCGGAGATGTTGCTGTTTGGAAATCGTAGCTTGTCAATCATATGTATGGAAATGCTGACAGTTTCCCTACAGGTATAACAGAAGCAGAGTCCGCAGAGGAAAATTCTACAGACTTCCTATGAAAAGTGCTGCGGGAAAAACTGAGATATGTGTTACCGCTGCGGTTTTTCCCTCAGCGCTTTTTTGCTGCGGCCCACTATGTGGATCAGTAATGTGGCAAATTGATCTCAATAGCTACAGATCCTAGAAGCATTGTTGCAAATGGTAGATGGTTGCATCAATGGCAGTACGGGTGTTGAATGTTCGGTGCGATTACAGATAATCGGAGTACTGCAGATAATATTATATGGGGCTTGTGAGAGAGTGAAGGGTGTGGTCTGGGAAGACAGGTATGTCCCCGCCAGGCAGCTAAAGGGTGTTTGGTAAAGATTCACACCAGGGAGGTCAGCTGACTAATCGAGGCCTGATATTAGTCTGTGTGTGAGGACTAGGAAGTGTGGCACCACACTGACAGAGCTGACCTGTCCAGACCGAATCTATATACAGTTTGGTAGATTTCAAATGGGGGAGAGGAAGGGGAGACAGCAGGTGGCTAAGATGTCAGCTATAAATGAGATTGTAACAATGTAACACCATTGGTATAATGTATTGACAATTATGAATATATGGTTTAATAATTTGTAACTGTATAGGGTAAGCTGTTTTTCGCAATGTCAGTGTTTGATCTTTAAAAGACCTGTGTAAGGTTATTGTGATGTGTTACAGTGGTAAAAACTTTGATTGGAATCTTGTAAAGGAAAGTGTTAAAAAGTTTGGCCCTCAAGGCAAATCTCAGATATAGTTTACGAAGTTCTGAACATCTGTGGTGATTATAAAGTGGGGTTTGCTATGAAAATATTCAAAAAGTTGCATGGTGTTCAAAGGAACATGGTTGGGCATACAAAGGGTTAATCTCAGTCAAATGTCCTGACTATGTGTATACAGGGATATATCCAAGTATATGATGGTTATGTTATATTGTTTGTCTGTTATTGTCAATTAAACTGTTGCATCTGGAAGAAAGGAAAAAAAAGATGATAGTGAAAAGTTTTGAATCTTTATAGCATGGGTATGGGAGATCACGCAGGGGGAACTGGCCACTCCCCTTTCGTCGCCTCCACAATCCACAAGTTGGGGTTTTATCCCAAGTTGAAATTTTTGTGCAAGAGTTCAGGGAACAAAGAATATTCTGATTTTGTTTATGTGTCTATGTTCAATGGTTGTGTGTTAAACTTGTGTTGTAACTTTATATTGTGTTCTGTTATGTTGATTATGCTAATCACACCTTTCTTTGTCTCAGCAGTATATATATATATCCACACCTATAAAGTGTAAACATTCACTATCCGCCATTAAGGATTGGGTATCATTGTTCCACAATGGAATGCAGGAGGAGGGGTGTCGCCCTAGTGTTTCGACGCCATCTTTGATTTTAACACTGGACCCTCTCAGACGTACACAGTATACTCTGCTCTGTTACATTCTGTGTTCTCTTGTAATGAACCATGCTCCTATAAATCAGGATTGTTCCCCATTGTAGGATAACGGTTATGACAATTTAAAAAGTTGTCTTAAGTTTTGAAATTTTAAAACAACGTGTGTGTGTGTGTGTGTGTGTGTGTGTGTGTGTGTGTGTGTGTGTGTGTGTATGCTGATTGATAAAAAAAATGTAGCACAGATTATTTCTTTGTAACGATGTTTTGGTTTTAGAAAGTAAAAAGAGAGGAAAATTATTTTGTTCTATACTAGGTGAATCAGAAGCCACCTCTATATCTGCTGTGTGATGTTCTTTGTGTGTACTTCTGTTATGTGATCTGGAGACTGATGTGATCCTTTGTTCGGTGTTTCTGCCTTCTCTGCTAATGAGATTATATGAATGTGTCTCTGTTCCTTTAAGAAATGTGCCCTGGAGCTTGCTGAATCCTGTAGTCCTACACACACACAGAAGTGTGGGGTGAGGGAGCGCAGCTATGTGTGGGCTGCGTAGCACCAGAAGACACTGCTAACAAGGGGTAATAAATCTTGCATTGAAAGCAAAGATGGGAATGGCTGGACAACTCAGACTGCAGTGTGTCTTTATCTATGTCTTCTAATATAAGCTTTGCATTCTGCTCTGCATTACAAGTCGCTCCTAATCTATTATCAATAGTTTCAAGGGGGGGTAAGGAGAATAGAGACAACTTAAAATTAAACAATTTTTGCTGATTTGGTCATGAAAATGATATGAATCTATTGATAATTTTGAGTTCTTTTATTTTAGATGATTCTCGATTTGGGAATGATGGTGGATTCTGCACCAGATATGTCATGGTCACTGAATATGAGGTAAACCAAGGGTGAACCAAGCACGAGTAGAACCATTATGGAACTGTATGGGTCTCAGCTCATGAAGCTGAACTAGAAGCCATCACTGAGACAGGGTACAAGGCCTGAGGGTAGGTGTTTGATATAGTGGGACTATGGTCCAATCTGGAGAGCGAGAGCTTTCTGTAGGGTTAATGTTAAGCCTAAAAGGGTTTCCAGGCTGTTCAGGTAGTGATGGACCCTGCTGCTGCCCCCACACAGGTGGGTATAGTCAGAAGTGAAGGCACACACCAAGGCTGATATGAAAGAAAGTAGAGGTAACTTGTGGGCAGACACTGCCACTAACCCAGCTGCAGAGGCCTAGGGGATATGCCTTACTGATAATTGGTCACTATACTAGGCCCAAACCCGTTTTAGCTCTCTTTTCAGGTTTTACAACACTGAGGCACCAAAATGGTCCAGGAGGAAAGAAGCTTTGGAAATAGCAAGGATCAAAAGAGGATGAATAACTCCTGGTGTCTGGTAGTAAGAGAGTATGTACTGAGAGCATCGTCCCCACTGATGGCATAAGCAGATTATTATTACTAAGTGTACTGTTTAGTAATAGCCATGTGTGACCTGGTGAGCGGAGGATGGGCAGCTGCAGGATTTAGCATCACTATAGTAAGATATGTGTGAGCCTGCATGACGTGTTAAACACAATATAGTAAGAAGTGAAAAGTTTCTGTGAGCCATGCCCGGAGCCCTTGTACCTGTTCCAGAGATTGCAGGTTAACTATATGATATAACTATAACTTTAGTAACTACTAAAGGTAAGACGGTATAAGTACGTGCTTGTGTGTATAGTTATTTCTCTTCAGGATGGCCCGGGGCATATCTGGTGAAGAAAGCCATCACAAACGGGGCTGCAGATAGATGGCTACTAAAGAAGTAGTGTGTCACTTGTATTTGTATTTTCTGTAAGGTACCCTCCTGATAGAAGAATTGGTTTTAGCCCATAGCAAACTTACTTTGGGTCAGCCCCTAGGTTAGAGTTGTATTATGGTGTACTGACTAACTATGTGATGTCTTGGCAAGAACATTTGACTAATGTATGGCTTTGAGTTTTCTCCTGCCTCTCAGATTTTAAGTTATTGGACCGGACCTATTCATTTGAGACAATGGATTGATGGTGATAAAGAGACACATGAGAAAAACCTTGGACCCAAGAGTTGATGGTCCTTCCAAGTGCTGCTGATAACCAGTGTTTCTATGAAACTTGAAGGAAAACCTAACTGTATCCATGCTTCACATTGCAAGGAAGTCTCTACACAAAAAGCGATGAAGATTCTCCTAATGTTACTGTTACAGATGGTCCTGGCAATGAGCCTGCATAGAACATCTGACAATGAGTGGGACAATAAGTTTCTTAAACATCATACGATCTTGAAGGAAGATTTGAATGTGTCAGATTGTAGGATATGTCCTCATAGCCCCATACTAGCCTCATTCATGTTATATATAACTGTTTTCATGACACAACAGGAAATGTTTGAAGTATGCAGTTAAGAAGATACCACCTTATATTTTAGGAATGATACATAGTATCAGCAAGTCGCAGTAATAATCTTATGTTTCTTTTGCTTGTTTAAACTATTACAGTGTTTATGCAACCAGATGAAAAATACAAAACTTGAGAGGCCAGACCCCTAATAAGGATTTTTTGAGATAAAGGTTGAAATGCAGAAAAACACATGTAGGGAATCTGGGAAATCCGGCAGTGGACATTAGGTCACTGAAGTACTTACATGTTAATTTCTGTATTCAACCATCTCAAAATGGGGGAAATGTTAGAGTTAAGTCCTCCATCTTTGTATTTTGGCAGCCATCTTGTGCTCTTTCACATATAAACTGATTTTTCTGCTTAAGTCAAGGAGGCCCTTTGTTAGACTTTAAGGAATGTGATAATGAACGTTAATGCAGAGGTTGCTAATCCTTATCTCTCAAGGGCCTCATTTTGAGAAGATGCAGCTGACTTTGTATATCTCTTACCTCCTTTACATGATGTATGGACACATAACCAACAAAAGTATTAATCTTATGGTATCTGGGCACTCTGTCATATTTTATGGTTTATGAAGGTCACTTAGAGTTTGTATAGACAGAATCTATGTAGCTAATTGTTAATTAAGTTGCAACATGTCATCTTATCTCTTTTGCCATGATATATACATATAGATAGTCTGGGATGTTAGCTCACACATAAGTATTTTGAATCCTTCTTTGTTTCATGGGAAAGTCCATCCCAGTTTGGAAAATTATAATGAGATGCAGATTATAATGAGCCTCAGCCAATAGCCATGTGCCAGGCTTGTCTTATATCTCTATAACCAATCGTGTTGTACCTGATTAGAATAGCCAAGCCAGCTCTTTGTCTGTAATGTATTTAAACTACCTTTTTCTTATAATAAAATCTGAACTTTTTTGATACACTACCATCTTGTGTCTTTAATCAGTTCTCCAGGCTTAAAAGAGAAAATGGCTGCAGGCCATCTAGGCCTGTTAATTAATTATCTAATTTGGAACTCTGCAACATACTCTTATGAGGACACTTTAATGTCCCCAACATTACCAAGGTGGGAGTCTGGTAGCCAGGCTTCTGTATAGAAAGGGAACAGTTTTCATATGTTTAGTTAGTTCTCAGCCGAGAAGGCTTTTGTTTTGTTTATTTTGTGCCTTTGAAAAGGCAGTGAATGCACTACAAGTGAATAAAGCCTGAACTTGTGTGCAATCCAGTGTCTGTGTCCCTGTTTCCTGCACTGCTACAAGAATCTACCCATTCCCCACAGACTCTAAATAATTATCACACCCACACATGCACCTCTTTAATAAGTAACAAAGGGATGTGGCATCTAAGACAATGAGGCTAATGCACCAGGTAGCAGGCCACGGTTTTCCTCGCAGCGCTTTTCATAGAAACCTCTGCAGACCTTCTGCTTCCATTATACCTATAGGGAAAAGACCAGTGTTTCCATAGGTAAGACTGACATGCTGCAATTTGCAAAACCGCAACAGTTTTGGAAACCACAGTGTGTCCACTGCATAACTTTTGTGGCAATGTGTGGGTGGAATTCACAGATAGACAAGCATCCGAACAGTTAAAGGGATTCTATCATTAGAATCCCTTTTTCAGGTAATATAATATACCTTAACCACTTCAGTAGGGCGCCAATTTGTGGTCCAGGACCAGACACATTTTAGGTTTTTTTGTATGTGCAGTTTTGAGGGCTGTAACATTTTTCTCATACATCTCATTCATTTGTGTCTTTTTTTCCGGGACACATAGGGCTTTCTTTTTATGTTGTTTTTTATTTTCCAATGTATTTTAATTTTTTTTTATATCTGAGAAAATATAAACAAAATAGGAGGGAAATTGTGTCTGGTTTTCACTTTTCTTTTTTTTTTTTTATTTAATAACACAAAGTGCTACTGAAAAACTTTATAAAATAGTTTTTCCTCTCTGTTATGGTAATTTTATTTTGTATGGTGTTGTCGGGGGTGGGGCTATAACCTTTAATAACGGCACTTTATTGGCGTATTATTTTATTTATTTTTTTTAATTATTTTATTTAAATTTTAAAAAAACAAAACTTTTTTTTATTAATTTTTTTTTTATATATTTTTTTTTCAGATGGTGACCCCTTAAGGTCATAAGAGACCTTTGGGGACATCTGATCACTTTTTTTTTTTTTGTTAGAGAGGCTGATTTCCCCTGCAACTGTGGCTGGTACATTTAGCCCCAGTTGCAGGAGGAATACAGCCTCCTGCACGTTGTATACAGTTTACAGAGCTGCTCTGGGTCCTGTAGGACCCTGCATCTCTTGCAAAAGACACTGAGCCTGGCGGATCATGTGACCGCCGGGTCAGAGGGCGGCCCCATCATGGCGGCGCACATAGCTCATTGAGCACTGAATACACAGCGATCGAGAAGGCAGGGAAGGGAATAAACCTTCTCTGCCTTCTCTCAGGAAGCTCCGGCTGAAGTTACAGCCGGCTCCCAGTATCAACAGCTGCACGATCTCGTGCAGCTGCTGTGTTCTGACAGGACTAACCGACACGTATTGTCAGAACAAGGCAACCAATTCCCAAACATATATAGTCTATGGGCGGTCCGGAAGTGGTTAAGAAAGGCTATTCGTCCCCTACCTTCATATTTCTGCTCCACGCCGCCGTACCATTGATATACCAATATACAAATGAGTCTCCAGACAGGGTAGGGGGCTTCCCCAGTGCTGCCTGAAGACTCTACAGCAATGCCTCCATCACCTACATCCACGCCTCTCTGCCGCGTCCTTCATGTAGTCTTCTTCCGGTGAGCTTACGTTCGAAATCTAAATTCTGCACATGTGCAGTCTGCTCTGCCATTGGGCAGAGCTGACTGCGCATGTCTGTTCGGCCATTTTACTGTGGCCGCTAACAGGCACAGTACGCTTGTGTAAATGACCACAGTAAAATGGCTAAACAGACATGCGCAGTCGGCTCTGCCCGAAGCTCGTGAAGTATGCGGCGGATGCCTCCTGCCATGCTTGAGCACAGGGGGAACGCCCGCTCTGCTGTCTGGAGACTCATTTGCACACCGGGAAAAAACGGTATATCAATGGAACAGCGGTAATATAAAGGTAGGGGACGAATAACCTATCTTAAGGCTATTCCAATGTGGTATTACCTGAAAAAGGGATTCTAATGTTAGAATACCTTTAAATATGGTTGGAGCAGTGGGAAATCTTCCCATATACCTATTTGTAGTAAAATCTAGCATTTTAATCTTTTCCAATCTTTTAATGTCAGGGCTATTCAGTCTGACTGCTTTGCCTGATGGATCATATTCTTATGCGCTTCTTACAAGCTTTCAACCAAAGAAGAAGACGGTAGATGAGCGAGTCAGAATAGTCGCATCTGTAAACAATGAGGCCGATCTCTGAGCCTGTTGGACGGCTTTTATGTGTTATGGTAACAAAAGCTTTGGGTACGAATGTTAGATCAAAGTCTTTGGACATAATGCGCATAAATCCTGTACATGGAGGCTGTATATCGCCATAGGGGTTCTGAATTACAGAGGTGTAGGTGCTCTATGTTCTGCCACATGGTACCTCGGAGAAGTGCCGTACTCAACTTCAACGATCAATTCAGGGTTTTCTCTTTTTATCTTCTCAATGCAGCAACATATTATGTCCAAGTTGCAATACATCGCCGAAACAACAAGCTCATTTATGGGGTATATAATATTTGCTGTCTTCCAGATTTTGTGTCGCTGCCTGTTCCGATCTGCATTTGCTTATCGAGTTGCCTGATCTCTGCCAGCCCTGACCTTGGACGATCACACTTTTCAAGATCAATTTTGGTTACTAACATGGGAGTTCCCTCACGTCCAAGCTCCTGTGAAGGGCATTTTAAGGTTAAACTTACGACATCACCGGCAATCCATTCTCTTTTATGGGGTTACTGGAACTGCCAGAGGTTTACAGTCCCGACAGCCCCAATGAAGTGGTTAGAGCGCTGGTCATGCAAATTCATTGGTGCTCCATTCACAAGGAGGCGTTAGGAGAACTTTCGGTCCTCCTGATCAATGGGGAACCTGGCCATTGGGCCCCCAACAATAGGACGCTTATCACCTATCCTTTAGATAGATGATAAGTGTCTACAACAGGACAATCGCTTTACAGTTACATGCGCATGAATGTTGTAAAGAACGGCCATGAAAAATGGATGCAAGGCCCTTATTATTCATGGCCATTTTGCATTAGTGGGGCAACTGTTTTCATGGATCCTCTTAGACACCGTCAAAAAATGTAGATAGTACCCATTGAAACTGATGGGGGGATTTACGAAGATTGGCGTATCCTATGCCAGTCTTAATAAAATCCATAACTTGAGCCAGGTGCACCTGAACTATTAAAAGGCTCCAGCCCTGACTTTGGACGAACACACTTCTCTTTATCAATTCTGGTTACTAACATCAGAATTCCCTCACGTCCATGCTCCGTGAAGGACTTTGTTTCCGGCCAAAAACAACTGGTTTCCCTGCGGAGAGGATGCATACGGACACCGGACTAAGCGAAGATCACTCCGCACAGAGAACTAAATGATCCTGAAGCCTTTCTTTTCTTCTTAGTTTCTATGACTCCTAGTATCTTCTCTATCTGCCATGAGCTCGTATGTTGTATTCTTGTAATATATTACTGTATTATCCATGCTGCTGTAACACATTGAATTTCCCCATGGTGGGACTATTAAAGGATTATCTTATATGCCTATCATAGTGACAATTTTTGGGATGGTATTCTTAAAGGGACCTGTACATTTTAATCTAATTATTAAATGTTATGTTTTATAGTTGCATCAGTGCCATCTAAAATGTACGCCTACCACCGAAGGTGGCTTATCTCCCACAAAGGATCAAGCTTGGCGAAAATCCAACACACCAGATCTTTCTTTCCCCAATATCTGCCACATGGAGAGCCTAGAGACTCCTATACACATTATATAGACACCCTATACCACCAAGGTCTCCGGGTTCAGCCAAATTTCATGGCCAACCATCATATCGTATATTTAATAATGGCCATGCATGGAAAATCTTCTTTGCTTCAGGCCAAGGAACCTCAATGTTCGACTGCTTGAAGACCAATTAAACTTCACTATTTTAGGAGTTACAAGGAGTAACCATAGCTCACATTTTCCATCATCAGGTGGTGGGGAAAAAAAAAAGTGTCGCAGGATAGAAGCCTGGCATGATGAATCTACCAGTTCTCCATATTGTAATATAAAACCTGTTAATTCATGGTGGCCAAAGGGCGTTGAGTGGCAGAGAGAGTTCAAGAGAGTCCTTCCACTTCTGCCGTCTACTTTATTTTTTCCCAGGCTCAGTAGTTGACCCAGCCGACGTGGGTCCGACTGGCAGAAAATGAAAAACACATTTCTTGTTATGTCGAGAAATAAGTCAACGTTTAGGAACAGAAAACGGGCAGTAAAGATGGCTGTAAAACGTCTAGCGCATTGTATAATAAGGACCAGGTGAGAGGTCTCCCATGACTTCCTTTGTAACCACCTTTATGTGTATTTTCCTTGGCTTGTACGCCTCGAGAACTGTAATTAGAACCTAACGTTTCAAGCCATGCAGATCTGGACATTAATCTCTTGGTTTCCTTATTGGGGCATCTGCACTCTCTCGGCTCCTTTTTTCCTCTGCTCCTGCCTTAAGGAATTTACTGCGCTGATGTCACTCAGGAGAATGGCGGTCTGCTGATTTACGGCCTTGTAGATGACCTCTTGGAAAAATGAAACCTGGGAGAGATTCATTGCTGGTTTTTTGCAGAGTATAAATGAAGTGGTAAGCCCGGACCGGCATCAGGTGGCAAAGGAAATTAGAGCAGCAAAAAAAACAGAGAAAGACTTCAAAAAAGAGAAGTTGCTTGAAGAAATGAGCCCTGCGAATGATCCTTGTAGAGCGAAAATAGAAGAGTTAATAGAAAACATTAAGCCATAACAAATGTCCAACTGGGTCCCCCGTAGTGAAAGGGCCACAGCACTGAGGCTCCTTTTGAGCTTTTGGCACACTAAGGCTCCAGACACACGACTGTGCGCTTTTTTCAGTGTGCTAGCGGTGTTTTTAATGGATAATACACTGACCCATTATTTTCTATGGCCCCATATATACACACACTAAAACTCAGGACAGGTCCTAGTCCTCTCCACTGAAATGTATGAGTCCCTTGGAGGGCATGAGTAGTCCACAGATATTATCAATAGCCATCTGTGCCCTTTACTCATGGACTTGTAAATGAACACATGCTGCAGGTCAAGTGCTATGCAGGTACTACAATACAGACCCATAAGGGTAAGTTCACACAGGGTTTTTTGGTCAGGATTTTGAAGCCGTATCTGCCTTAAAATCCTGACCAAAGAGACTGCTCCCATTGAAATCAAGCGAATTGCGCATTCTTTCAGGCAGATTCGCCTCGCGCGCGACATCCGTCTGAAGACACTCCTTCCCGCCTAGGCCCATTCATTTGGGCCTAATCTGGAGTGGATAGCGCGACTGGATGCCGGTGCACTGCACTGGGGCCACTATGGGGGATAATACTGTGTGCTGGGGCCACTATGGGGCAAATACTGTGTGCAGGGGCCACTATGGGGCAAATACTGTGTGCAGGGGCCACTATGGGGGATAATACTGTGTGTAGGGGCCACTATGGGGCATAATACTGTGTACAGGGGCCACTATGAAGCATAATACTGTGTGCAGCGGCCACTATGGGACATAATACTGTGTGCAGGGGCCACTATGGAGCATAATACTGTGTGCAGGGGCCACTATGGGATATAATACTGTGTGCAGGAGCCACTATAGAGCATAATACTGTGTGCAGGGGCCACTATGGGACATAATACTATGTGCAGAGGCCACTATGGGGGTTAATACTTTGTGCAGGGGCCACTATGGAGCATAATACTGTGTGCAGGGGCCACTATGAGACATAATACTGTGTGCAGGGGCCACTATGGGGGATAATACTGTGTGCAGGAGCCACTATGGGGGATAATACTGTGTGCAGGGGCCACTATGAGACATAATACTGTGTGCAGGGGCCACTATGGAGCATAATACTGTGTGCAGGGGCCACTATGGGGCATAATACTGTGTGCAGGGGCCACTATGGAGCATAATACGGTGTGCAGGGGCCACTATGGGGCATAATACTGTGTGCAGGGTCCACTATGGAGCATAATACGGTGTGCAGGGGCCACTATGGGGGTTAATACTTTGTGCAGGGGCCACTATTGAGCATAATACTGTGTGCAGGGGCCACTATGAGACATAATACTGTGTGCAGGGGCCACTATGGGGCATAATACTGTGTGCAGGGTCCACTATGGAGCATAATACGGTGTGCAGGGGCCACTATGGGGGTTAATACTTTGTGCAGGGGCCACTATGGAGCATAATACTGTGTGCAGGGGCCACTATGAGACATAATACTGTGTGCAGGGGCCACTATGGGGGATAATACTGTGTGCAGGAGCCACTATGGGGGATAATACTGTGTGCAGGGGCCACTATGAGACATAATACTGTGTGCAGGGGCTACTATGGAGCATAATACTGTGTGCAGGGGCCACTGTGGGGCATAATACTGTGTGCAGGGGCTACTATGGAGCATAATACGGTATCCACTTTTTATGCAGATTGCGTTTCTGTTCTTTGGGTCCCCAAGCAGAGCTGAAGAACAGAAACCTGAGTGTAGGTGTGACTCTCGCGTGAGGAATAATAGTCATATGTTACCATTGGAAGTATGGAGTCATGAATGGCCATAGTCAGACTGTTACCAAGAATTACAGGCCCCAAAAGAGGGAAGTCTAAGGTAAGTCCCCATGTGTATCACCCTAGAAAGGGCTTCCTTATTCTCCTTTGGAGACTCCCATCAGATTCTGCTGAAAAGTGGCGGAGTGGAAAGTCCCGAATGTCCAACTTTGTGTCTGGATAAAGAAAAAAAAAACGTTTTCGCCGCAGAGAGGCAGAAGACGCGCACGGGTGGTCACCTTTGCCAACCCATTCAAATGAATGGGTTTGAAAGCGGACCATCGAGTTTCCATCTCCCGTTCACTTTCGCGGGGCAGAAGATGGAAACCGGCCGGATTGTGTAAACCGGAGACCAGGCGCAGGTGTGAACCCGCCTTGATACACCAACTTTATGAATTTGGGCTTCAATCTGGTGATCCTTAGAGCGGTCACGCTGTGCCTAGGCTTATACTTGTGCCATGCTCTCTGTCGTTCGCGATGGAGAACCTTCGGTTACACCCTTCGGTTTCTGCCTTTTCTCTCCACCAATTTTTGGCAGAATCTGCGACAGTCTCTTATGGAGACTCCAACACAGAAGCCTAACGGGTCTGAGGTGTCCATGGCTAACTGCTGTGTACGCGGTCCAGCTCCCTGATCTTTGGGTCCTCTGGGGCAGAGCTTAGTGCAGGTGTCCCAGCCGCCTCCATATCTCCCTCACTTATCAGTTCTGCATCGTCAGCAGAATCACAGCACAGCGCCACCCGGTGGCCAAATAGGCGCGTTACAATAACACAACACGGGAAACGGACTCTGATTGGCTAGTTCATCACTTTTCCCATTTCTAAGATGGCGGCTCGTATCGGAAGAGCGTTACTTTGCCGTTTTCAAAGATGGCGCTCGGAGTAATAAGGCCCCGCCTTCTGGGTAGTGACGAAGGACGTTACGTGTGACGCTCTGTGCAGAACCCGACAAGGAGCGATAACAGAGGACGGAGGGAGAGATCTGCGCAACATGAATCTGAAGCGGAGCCGGGACCGGTTGTATAGCACTCGGTGCTGCGGCTGCTGCCATGTCCGGACCGGGACCATCATCCTGGGCACGAAATACATGGTAAGCGCTGGGCGGACGGGCGGAGCACTGCTGACAGCAGGCAGACCAGGGAGCCGCTCCGGGCGGTGTGCTGGAAGAGTCTATGGAGGAGGTGTATGTACTGCATGGGGCAGGAGGGCAGCTAGAGGTGGAGGAGGGGGCACGGCAGGGGCAAAAGGTGGAAGAGGGGGCACGGTAGGGGCAAAAGGTGGAGGAGGGGGCACGGTAGGGGCAAAAGGTGGAGGAGGGGGCACGGCAGGGGCAAAAGGTGGAGGAGGGGGCACGGCAGGGGCAAAAGGTGGAGGAGGGGGCACGGCAGGGGCAAAAGGTGGAGGAGGGGGCACGGCAGGGGCAAAAGGTGGAGGAGGGGGCACGGCAGGGGCAAAAGGTGGAGGAGGGGGCACGGCAGGGGCAAAAGGTGGAGGAGGGGGCACGGCAGGGGCAAAAGGTGGAGGAGGGGGCACGGCAGGGGCAAAAGGTGGAGGAGGGGGCACGGCAGGGGCAAAAGGTGGAGGAGGGGGCACGGCAGGGGCAAAAGGTGGAGGAGGGGGCACGGCAGGGGCAAAAGGTGGAGGAGGGGGCACGGCAGGGGCAAAAGGTGGAGGAGGGGGCACGGCAGGGGCAAAAGGTGGAGGAGGGGGCACGGCAGGGGCAAAAGATGGAGGAGGGGGCAGGGGCAAAAGGTGGAGGAGGGGGCAGGGGCAAAAGGTGGAGGAGGGGGCAGGGGCAAAAGGTGGAGGAGGGGGCAGGGGCAAAAGGTGGAGGAGGGGGCAGGGGCAAAAGGTGGAGGAGGGGGCAGGGGCAAAAGGTGGAGGAGGGGGCAGGGGCAAAAGGTGGAGGAGGGGGCACGGTAGGGGCAAAAGGTGGAGGAGGGGGCACGGTAGGGGCAAAAGGTGGAGGAGGGGGCACGGTAGGGGCGAAAGGTGGAGGAGGGGGCACGGTAGGGGCGAAAGGTGGAGGAGGGGGCACGGTAGGGGCGAAAGGTGGAGGAGGGGGGCACGGTAGGGGCGAAAGGTGGAGGAGGGGGGCACGGTAGGGGCGAAAGGTGGAGGAGGGGGGCACGGTAGGGGCGAAAGGTGGAGGAGGGGGGCACGGTAGGGGCGAAAGGTGGAGGAGGGGGGCACGGTAGGGGCGAAAGGTGGAGGAGGGGGGCACGGTAGGGGCGAAAGGTGGAGGAGGGGGGCACGGTAGGGGCGAAAGGTGGAGGAGGGGGGCACGGTAGGGGCGAAAGGTGGAGGAGGGGGGCACGGTAGGGGCGAAAGGTGGAGGAGGGGGGCACGGTAGGGGCGAAAGGTGAAGGAGGGGGGCACGGTAGGGGCGAAAGGTGGAGGAGAGGGCACGGTAGGGGCAAAAAGTGGAGTAAGGGTAGAGGACCTGTGTCATCAGAATAGGGAGGGGGACGTGTAAGGTTAATACAGGACTGCAGGGGTTAATCATTTCCTGAGCTTTGACATCAGGGAGTTTTTGGGGTTGTTGGTGGGATCCTGTGCCGTTCCCTTCCTTCTCCCATTTCCTATATACCTCTTATATATTCTTAAAACTCTAGAAAACTTTTGTGTCTGTATTGGGGGTCCCTAATACAATGCCAAGGTTACCCATAGAGCTTATTGCTGGACATAGTATGCTTTCCGGTACCCCATATCCTATTTATTTTGTAGTATGGCACCACCATATTGGGCAGCCCTGTACAGATAATATCACTGTCCCATATGGGACTCACAATCTAAATTCCCTGTCACACTATAGTTTTGCATGTTTGTCCCTGTACGCGCCGATAGGATTTGCACTACCTGCATGTACTGAGTCTGCAGGCCGCCATTGCACCCAGTACGGGCCTATAGCAGGGGGTGGGGGCCATTATTATGGTGCTGTGGTTCCTGAAGTGGTATAATGGTCTCTAGTAACTGGTGCTCTGCCTGTGTATTCAGTATATCAGTGGTGTAATCCATGGCGGTAACATCTCCTGACCTGCCACACAAGTAGACGGACCATTCCCATCATTTCCTCCTACAGTAAATCCTCCGCTGACAGGCTTGGCCTTAGTTGTGTTTTTTCCTGTTCACTTCCCATGAGATTGCTTGGACTCCCTAGAAGTGACCTTTCGGTAGAGTCGTCTTGTCTTACAGACGCGGGACCTTCTTTTTCGTGAAGCCGCTCAGCGGCAGTCAGACAAGGGGAGTGTTAGGTTTGAGTAATCTGAATGAGCATTGAAGGGACAGTCTTCCCCGGCCTCTTTGCCAAAAACTCTATATCCTGGACAATCCCTTTAAAAAGGACCTTTCGCGTCCTCTGGCACCCTCAGCTATTCTGCTATAAAGCTGACAGCGTACTGAATTCGGCGCACTGTCCGTTTATCTGATGTTCGCCTGGACACAGGAGATATCGGTGCTGGTAGTTTTGACACTGATATCTTTCCACTGTCAGAAGGGTGGCCCTTAATGCTCAGCCTCATCGCTGGAACCCGAATCTAGACAATATGGAAGCTGTGCTCAGAAAGGAGGACCCCGCACCATTCATTGGGACCGCCAGAGATGGCTCCCGCATCTTTTCAACAATTGCTCCTTTCAGACTCAGGAGTCGACACCCCATCAGAATTGGGACCCCCACGGATCTCCAGCTTATCCCCTATCCCGATAAGTTACTGTGGTGGGATAGTCCCCTGGGTGAGCAGACAGTTGTCACTTTGCCTCCATGTTGTTCCTGCACATTTATAAGCAGATGATCTGTCTGGGATTCTTCTTTTGTAGACAAAAGATCTTTCATCCTCCGATCAGTCAGAACGTTCCAGCACCTCCGACTCCTTCCTGTAACATTTCTGAAGGTCACGAGAGTTCAGTTTCAGGCGACACTGGAAATTCTTGTTCCGTGCAACATTGCCCTCACCAGAGATGACATGTCCCTGCGCTAAACTCCAGGCTTCTGGCACCGGTGCTATTGTAATGGGGGCTGAATGTTACTGAGCTGCAAACAGGCCGTGTGATGAGTGACCCCCATGTCACTGAGCTGTGCAGTAGAAGGCGCTGTCACGTGCTGGTTTCGTTTTTGCTGCAGTTTTTTGAGCCAAAAGCAAGAATGGCTATAAAAGGAATGGGAAATATATAAGAAGTTCTTATTCTTTTACCTTCTGCTCAATCCACTCCTGGCTTTGGGTCATAAAACTGCAACAAAAAGCTGTTTCTACAACATAGGGCCTTATCCTACAAGTGATTTGCAGGGTTCGAGTAGTCTATCATTATACATAGTTGTCTTGGGAGTATTAATTTACTTACCTGGTAGCGGGGAGGCTTTTGACAGACCTGAGGGTTCCGATGACATCACAACTCCTGGGTCATGTGATCAGAGGCAGCATTCGGCTCCCCAGTTGCTCCGGCCCTCTCCTCTGCCGATCTCATAGATATTATCTGTGCTATGGAGGCCAGCGGACCTTATATAGTAAAGCCAGCACCTATAGTACAGCTACTTAACTACCTGTAAAATTTGGGAAGGAAGGGGATGGAGCAACCCGGGGAGACAAACGCTGCCTCAGATGACATCACTTGAACCCCTGTGCCCATCGTATGCATCCCTGGGACCAGATAAGTAAACTAATACTCCCCGGACAACCCCTGTTATATACTACTAGCAATACCCGCGGCCCCTTTCCTCCTGTGTGCAAGAGACCTACAGCGTAGCCCCCACGACCCCGTCTTCCAATCCCTCCAACCTCTTTTTCTCCCCCTGGACCTCCAGCAGCAGCACCAAATTCAATCCCCCACTCCCGGGGACCTTGTCGTGGGTTTTGTTCCCTTGACCTCCAAGCTCCAGATTTCATTGAGCTCAATCTAATGTCGGGTTCATTGCAAAAATTTTTGGTCATAACAATAGGGCTCTTAATGACCTTGTATAGGCTTGGCGGGTGCACGACCTACTTGGTAGGTTTTATTATTGTTGTTTGGTAGGTTTTGTTATTTTGGATCCCAGGCCCAGCAGCTGACAGATCTAGATAAGAATAGCCATCTCTCAGCTTTGTAGCTGCTACACCCTCCTCGCCCTCAGCTGAGGACTCGCGTGGTTCAGTACGTACCAAGGAAAGGGGAATCGAGAGTGGCGGGTATAAGTATTTGTGGGCGGATAATTCGGAATAATATCTAGCCATCTGTATTCTCTCTGCTTCCTTTCTCTTCAGTATCTTGTACAGGTATCGTGGCTGATCTATATTGGGGGCTCATCCGATTTCCTCCAGTAGCAGATTTCAGGGGAAAGTAGTAATGAGTTGTTTAATTTTGGCATCTCAAACAAAGTATGTCAATTTTTTTTAATTTTTTTTTTTGACAGTTATTAAAAATGGTCAGACAACCCTTCCCCCCTCCAAAAAAAACAGGCTTGTGAATATAGCGATGTGATTGGCACAGATGAATGGAGCTGCTGCTTCCACGATCCTAGGTAACCTATGGATCAAAGTTTGCAATGATCGTTTGGAAGACGCCAGCATTATCACCAATTCTGTTTGGGGTCGTTGGTCTGTGTGCCCACCAGGACTCCAAACCCCAGCCTGACTCTGACTCTCGCTCCTGACTTCTTCATAAATAGCTGATAGCCATGGTCATAAGTGGTAAATATCCTCTAATTCATTAAGAAAACCCTAGTAATTAATTCCTATGATAGTAACAATGTAACATAGTATTATATAGTACTGGCATGTGCATTGAGCTGCGTCCATGTATGCAATTGCTGCTGGTTGTGATCCGCCGTGTGTGTGCTGCTTTCCTTTTCCTCAGTCCCCTCTACTGCGGCAACCACCCCCTACTCCCACGGCTCCCCCGCACTCTCTACCATGGGCTCCCACTTTCCTCCCGCAGCAACCCTCGCACATATCACTCCCCCCAGCCCCCGTGGAATCCCTCCTTCTCCCCCCTCACGCGTCCCCCTTCTCCTCAGGGCCTGTGCCCCTGCATGACCCTGGTCTCCGGTCATCCACCTCACCCCGGCCTCCCCCCACAACCACTGTTCGTGGCCCCGGGCTTCCGCGATCTGCCGCATAGCGTGACGGCTATGCTCCAGCAAAGCGGTAGCCGGTGTATGGTGGTAGCAGTGTATAGAGGCCAGATTGTGCCGGGCTGCAGCGCTTACCCCTGTGAGGCTGTGGAATCACCGAGCATGTGGTGGCGATGGTCTCGTTGCGTGGCTGCCTGTAAGCTGGTGATGCTGCATGTCGGGTCCTCTGGCAAGCGTGCGACCACCGCCATGTTTTTCATCCTGTGGCTGGGCCGATGGCTCTGCCCACACAGCAGTGGCAGCCAATTGGGCGGCGGGACAACAACCTGGGATGACGTCATCTCAGGTCCTGCAATTTCAGCAGAACGGCAATGTTGCTGTCGCGCCGCCCGGGAGTCTAGGCGAAAAGTCAGTAGCCTATGTTTCAATCTTGGACCTAAGAAATATGTGTCTCAAATTTCAGGCGAATCTGTTCAGCCTTTTACACGTGATTGAGGAACAAACCTCCAAACCCACAAACTTTCACATTTATTACCATATTATAATATTAGTAGGAATAGGATTTAGGATTATACTTGGATATGATTTTAAATTATTTTATTTTGAAGAGTAATCAGTAACTTTTTTTGTGACTCCACCTAAAACTGTCCTGTACTCCAACCCCATGACTGTGACTCCATAGCCCTGGTCCCCACTAGTGTTCCTGAATACCCTAGCACTTCATGTAACATACAGTACGTAACACATATGACCAGCATTACTTTGTGTTATTCTTGAAGGCGTTTCAGTGCCAGCTTCATTACAAATACAAAACGGGGGTTCTTCATTCAGGTCCCCTGTACCTCACCATGAATTGGGCTCTGCTTCCCAGCGATTTCGCACTTTTCCAGGGTTGCTGTAGATTCTGGGATAGGCAGGCGCAAGTGTGTTGCTTTCGATTATTTTATCTATCATGGATTTGCACTATTCTACGCCAAAACAGTCTTGTAGGATATTTAATAAACCTCCCCCATTGTCTGAGTTCATCTTAAGAGTGGGAGGGGGTTTACCGAGCAGCAGAGATTGTAGTCCTTGGAAGACCTTGACTTTGGTGCTGAACTAGTGTTTACCGCACATGGCATCACTTATGTTAAGACCTTGAGGAGTTCTGGAGAAACTGATAAGGAAACTGCAGAAATTCTCCTGAACATGGGATTGTCTGCTGGGGATCATTCCTGATGTGCGGGAGAAATTCTGTAATAGGGACCCCAAAAGAGGATACTGACTTTTTCAGCAGAGTTTTAATGCTGAAAAAGCCACCCTCTGTTTATACTCGAGTCATGGTCCAACTCAGGGGCGTAACTCCCATGGTAGCAGCTGCGCAGGGCCCGCTACCACTGCGCTTTTTTTTTGTTAGGCCGTTACCTGGCAGGGGCTGAAATCGGTAAGTGAGGCCACGGGCCCCACAAGCACTATCATACTCAGGGCCATTTCGGTCCCCCGATTATAATCATCGGTGTCCCAGGAGAGGTCAAAAACACTGTTACTTACCTGTCCAGGCAGGCTTTGGGCCTACTTGCATGACGTCACATGACCAGGACCTGCTTCCATATGCATCGCAACGCAGGCCCCCCGGTCACATGATGTCATTGAATATGGCCGACTACAGAATATAATAATTGTTCATGGGTGTCCACAATTGAGCATAATACTGTGTGCAGGGGCCACTATGGGGCATAATACTGTGAGCAGGGGCCACTATGGGGCATAATACTGTGAGCAGGGGCCACTATGGGGCATAACACTGTGTGCAGGGGCCACTATGGGGCATAACACTGTGTGCAGGGGCCACTATGGGGCATAACACTGTGCAGGGGCCACTATGGGGCATAACACTGTGTGCAGGGGCCACTATGGGGCATAACACTGTGTGCAGGGGCCACTATGGGGCATAACACTGTGTGCAGGGGCCACTATGGGGCATAACACTGTGTGCAGGGGCCACTATGGGGCATAACACTGTGTGCAGGGGCCACTATGGGGCATAACACTGTGTGCAGGGGCCACTATGGGGCATAACACTGTGTGCAGGGGCCACTATGGGGCATAATACTGTGTGCAGGGGCCACTATGGGGCATAACACTGTGTGCTGGGTCCATTTTTTATTTTATCCTGATAGAAATGTATCCTAATATTCCCCCACCGGCTTATACTCGAGTCAATAAGTTTTCTGAGTATTTTGTGTTAAAATTAGGGGCCTCTGCTTATATTCGGATTAGCTTATACTTGAGTATATATGGTACTTAACTATATGTCTTTTACACTGGTCATACACATAAGATTACCACACACAGCTATCTAATGTGTAAGGAGGCCTCCGAACTCTCCTGATGGCAGGAGGTCAAAGAAGATAAGGACTGGGCATTTGGATTTCAATATGCCTGATCGTTTTGTTCTCAGAGGTGCTAAAGGGTTACTCTAGTTCATTTTTGATAACATACTGTATCTTCAACACTAAGAAACCAGTGGGAGTCTGACCCCCAGGGCCTCCACTGTTTAAAGGGGCTGCAGTGCTGATGTGAGCGCCGTGACCCCTTCACTGTTCGCATCGCATGCCATTTGTAGTGGTCATGCCGTGTAGTTACAGCCTCTCCCTATAGAAGTGGATAAAATAAGGCTGTAGTTCATAAACCTATGAAATAGACAGCGTTCAATGTAAACCGTGAAGGGGTCATGGTGCTCGCTCGACGGATTCTCACACCACTCATGTAGATTTAATCAGATTTTTTTTTCTTCTGTTGTCAGCTGTTTGTTTGGAGGCCTCTTTAACATGACTGTGCAATAATTGTAATTTTTATTTTTTTTTTACGTCAGATATTTGTTTGGTAGAAAAAAAACAAAAACCAGGAGCGGATTACTCACAATTCTGGTGGAACTGGTTCTGAAACCAAGTGTTCTGCCAATAAAGTAGTGTTGTATCATTGGGGTGGGGGGGGGGAGAGAGAAGAGAAGCTGAGCTCTGTGATATATAGGATAGAAGAGAGAAGCTGAGCTCTGTGATATATAGGATAGAAGAGAGAAGCTGAGCTCTGTGATATATAGGGTTATATGATAGAGGAGAGAAGCTGAGCTCTGTGATATATAGGGTTATATGATAGAGGAGAGAAGCTGAGCTCTGTGATATATAGGGTTATAGGATAGAGGAGAGAAGCTGAGCTCTGTGATATATAGGGTTATATGATAGAGGAGAGAAGCTGAGCTCTGTGATATATAGGGTTATAGGATAGAGGAGAGAAGCTGAGCTCTGTGATATATAGGGTTATAGGATAGAGGAGAGAAGCTGAGCTCTGTGATATATAGGGTTATATGATAGAGGAGAGAAGCTGAGCTCTGTGATATATAGGGTTATAGGATAGAGGAGAGAAGCTGAGCTCTGTGATATATAGGATTATATGATAGAAGGAGAGAAGCTGAGCTCTGTGATATATAGGGTTATATGATAGAGGAGAGAAGCTGAGCTCTGTGATATATAGGGTTATAGGATAGAGGAGAGAAGCTGAGCTCTGTGATGTATAGGAATATATGATAGAGGATAGAAGCTGAGCTCTGTGATATATAGGGTTATATGATAGAGGAGAGAAGCTGAGCTCTGTGATATATAGGGTTATATGATAGAGGAGAGAAGCTGAGCTCTGTGATATATAGGGTTATAGGATAGAGGAGAGAAGCTGATCTCTGTGATATATAGGGTTATAGGATAGAGGAGAGAAGCTGAGCTCTGTGATATATAGGATTATATGATAGAAGGAGAGAAGCTGAGATGTGTGATATATAGGGTTATATGATAGAGGGAGAGAAGCTGAGATGTGTGATATATAGGATTATATGATAGAGGAGAGAAGCTGAGCTCTGTGATATATAGGGTTATATGATAGAGGGAGAGAAGCTGAGCTGTGTGATATATAGGGATATATGATAGAGGAGAGAAGCTGAGTTCTGTGATATATAGGGTTATATGATAGAGGAGAGAAGCTGAGCTCTGTGATATATAGGATTATATGATAGAGGAGAGAAGCTGAGCTCTGTGATATATAGGGTTATAGGATAGAGGAAAGAAGCTGAGCTCTGTGATATATAGGGTTATATGACAGAGGGAGAGAAGCTGAGCTCTGTGATATATAGGGTTATAGGATAGAGGAAAGAAGCTGAGCTCTGTGATATATAGGGTTATATGACAGAGGGAGAGAAGCTGAGCTCTGTGATATATAGGGTTATAGGATAGAGGAAAGAAGCTGAGCTCTGTGATATATAGGGTTATATGACAGAGGGAGAGAAGCTGAGCTCTGTGATATATAGGGTTATAGGATAGAGGAAAGAAGCTGAGCTCTGTGATATATAGGGTTATATGACAGAGGGAGAGAAGCTGAGCTCTGTGATATATAGGGTTATATGACAGAGGGAGAGAAGCTGAGCTCTGTGATATATAGGGGTATATGATAGAAGAGAAGCTGAGTTCTGATATATATTATGGAAGTTGAGCTGTTGTCAGGATTTCACACTGACCATCCACTACACTTTACAATACATGTCGTTGGATTTATAAAATCCCTTCCCCATGTACTAATACAAATCCGCCCAGGCTCTAGGACATGCTGTGACTTTTGTTTCCCTGCAGCACATTACTTTTACCCAGTGTAACATGACATCTGACTGCACATGTAATACACAGGGTGTTCATAGTGCGGAGAGCTTCCATAGGCCCGGATAGGAGGTCCGGTGCTGACTTAGGCTCCTGTACTCCTGGTATAGCACTGCGCTCCTTGGGATATACTTTGTGTATACGGTCTTTGTGCTGTTTGCAGGGAGTTTGTTGTCGGTGCTTCAGCATTTGTTTTCCCTACAGATATGAGATTGTTGCCTGGGAGCGGCAGGAATGTGACTGCAGACTAGAGCGCAGCTGCGGGGGACCGCTAATCCGGGCGGCTACGTACAGTAGTACAGATATGAGGATGGGCACACTGACATAGCCATAATAGTCAGCCATTATCTGTCAGACACATACTGCTTTTTCTTATTTGTCTTGACTATTTTTTTTTTTCGGTCTCCCTTTTAGGTGGTGAACCTGCTAATGGGAATCCTTCTGACTGTGAAAGTCACCCACCCTGGCACCGTGCCCACCGTCGATATTCAGTATGAAGTTATTGGAAATTATTATGCCTCAGAGAAAGTGGCAGGTATAGTATCTGTATATGGCGCTATCTCGTGAAACACCTAAAAATGTGCAGATAGAGCGTTTCACAGTAAGTGTCCAGGCTCGGGTTTGTTCACATCTACATTGGGTCTTGTTCCGTTTAGGGACAGAAAATAAAACCAAAAAGCAAGAGGAGGGCAGATCGCACCCCATAGTGCAGCAGCCTTCAGCACTCCAGCTGTATTGAAACTACAATTCCCAACAGTTGAGCAAGTGTCCATGCTGAGAAGTGTAGTTTAACAGTCAGAGTGCCGAATTGCTTATCCTTGCCATAGAGTATAATTGGACCCGTAAGGTTACTATTCTGGCGCCTGCCGTTTTTCTGGATGAAATGGCGCAGCTTGTTGTGCTTACAGTAGAACATCTGACTCGGATGTGACCATGACCTAACAAGTCAATGGAAGTAATGGTGTTTTTAGAAGTTATGTGGTCACGTATGGTAGGATTTCTATAGGATAGGCCATCAGTATTAGGTCATTGGGGATCCAATGCTTGTTGGAGAGACAGCGCCACATGGGTAAGCTCCATTCTACAAGTCATGGATCACACGTTTATTAGTGACGTGTCTCCTTTGCAGCTCAAGCTGTGAGTAATCCGTAGCACTCTGAACAGGATGGCCTCTTCAAACCACGGGGGCACCAGGTGTCAAGCCCTCAACATTGTAACCTTAACCATCAACATTGTAATTCATTATAGTCACCCCACCGATCACAATAACAGGTGTTTCATGTCCCCAGGTTTTTGATTCCCACTTTATTATTTCCGTACAGACTGAATATATACGGTCAAGTAAAGTGCTTGGCTGTCATTGTCAGTCTCCTAGACGGCGAAGTGGACACGCAGACAGAGAGAGATGGAAGGGACCTGCAAGGGTATGTTCGCACGCGGCAGCCTTTTTCTACCGTGTGAACATACCTCATGGCTAGCTGCGACGGAATGCTGATACAGTGCGCCTGGATCCCGTTGCGGCATTCCCCTCCAGATTAGGCCTGAATGAATGGGCTTATTCGGGAGGGAGTCTCGTGCTGTGGACACCGCGGCTGAGTCAGCTGCGGGAAGAAAGGATATGTCGCCTCTTTTCCGCTACTAGCTAGCAGAAAGAAAGAAGCAAGCGGCTCCATTGAAGTCAGTGGGAGCCGTTTTTGGCAACGGATTTTGAGGCGGATTCTGGGTCAAAATCCACTGCCAAAAACTTTGTGAACAGACCCTTAATGTGTGAGTCTGGGACAACCCAGAAGAATTTATCCTCTATCCAAAGTAGAGAGTTTATGGGTGGTGCACTTGTATTGTGACTGTCTGTGTAACATCCCGCTCTTTGTTTTGCAGAGAACGCCTGCGTCCTGTTTGCCATCTCCCTGCTAATGTTTACAATGAGCGCCATGATGGTGTATGGAGCGATCACTGTGAGTACTGAGAACCTGCCAAAAAATCCCCACCATGGTACCATAGCTGTTATATGACCCGTGTTTGTAGCCAATTCCACAGTTTTCTAGGCAGTCACTCGATAAGAACAATTCTCTTTCATGTGATTGGGACTTGCAGAAATTCATGTGCATGTATGGCATGGTCTTTCGATTGCAGAAATCTCTCCATGGATGCTGCTACATGTAAAAATCCTGTAAGACCCCCATCACACAACAGAGTATGCGTCCGATCTGCGGCCCAAGTTTAAAACGGAATTCAGTCGAATGAAACTTGGAGATGCATTCACGTCTGTAGGGGCTTCCGATCTGTTTTGTTACATCAGGGGTAGGGAACCTTTGGCTCTCCAGCTGCTGTGAAACTACAACTCCCAGCATGCTCCATTCACTTCCATGGGAGTTCCCAGAACAGCAGAGCCAGTATGCATGCTGGGAGTTCTAGTTTTGCAACAGCTGGAGAGCCGTACGTTCCCTACCCCTGCGTTACAGCGATGTTGGGCGGGATAAAGTCGGTCCTATCCTGCTCTGTGTCCTTGGAACGGGTCAGAATCCTCCATAAACGTGAATGTGACTGCAAGCTCTGCCCTATAGATTATAGGGTCTGTATTTTGGCCACAAATTCTGCTATGACCCAGAACAGTATCATCAGGAGTCTATGGTGCTGTAGGTTTTGGATATGAGAACCGCAGTCGAAGAGAATCGGTGGCAGTAATGTGGACCATATAATACTGCAGCATTACAGCCATCTGAATTTGATCTAACCCTCACACCTATCAATCCAAGCTGGCGCCCCTTTCATTTGTGTCACATGGTCTATATCGGGGCATGCCCTGGGGTGGAAGTGCTGGGTTGTGATACAAGATGTCTCCTTTCCTTTTCTCATAGCACCGTGGTGGATGGCTGATTCCATTCTTCTGCTATCAGCTGTTTGACTTTGCCCTGACGTGCCTGCTCGCCATCAGCTCTCTCACATACCTGCCAGGAATCAAGGACTATTTGGAGCAATTGGTGAGTGATTCCCGATCCTTGTGTCATGAGGGATGATTTCCCAAAATAATAAGTGGAGAGATGTACTTCCAATCCATGATGTGGTATCAGGAGAGGGTAGTAATGGGGGATGCACCATTGTTGTGGGTGCTTTGTTAGAGATCTCGTTCTTTCATGGCCGCATGTTGGTGTACATGGATGGGTAGTTGACAGGGGCATTGCCTGGGGATGCGTGTCTGCACATCTGGGGGTGGGGGATGTTTGGGATGATGAAACGGGTGCCTGTTCTCTTGGACCTATTTCCTGCGCTATAATAATTTCTGATTTTGAGGAGCAACGTGTTATTGTTATCTCAGGTTTACCTTTCCTGTCTCCCCCACCCCTCCTTATTCCTATCCCCCATTCCATTCTTTTATATGGATTCATTTAAAAATGTTAATAAATGGTGTGCCAAATAATTGTTCCTCTGTTCTCTTGTAGCCGGAGTTCCCATACAAGGAGGACATGCTTGCAATGGACTCCAGCTGCCTCCTCTTTATTGTCCTGGTGTTTGGTGCATTAGTAATCATCCTAAAGGTGAGTATATGTGATACAGTCTAGACATGGCTAGCGACCGTCTGCTGTTCTGGGTCACCACCACTAGGCTTCAGCCATAGTCAGCGACTACAGATCCGCTCTGGCTAGATTCAGAAGCCTGGGCTTTATTGAGCACATTTCATGACACTTGACTTTATCAAGTATTTTCCTAGTTAAATCCATGGATTGGATTAATATCATGCAGAGAATAGAAAATAAGAATTCTGCCTCATTGTAGGTAGTCTTTACATGGTAAAAATAATAAACTGACTATATAACATTTGTATGGCCAATGAATTTCTAGGACCTATATAGGGATAGGTCATCCTATTGCTAGGGGTCCGAACCTTTGGACCCCCCCACAGATTAGCTGTTTGAAATGTCTGCCGTGGTCGCAAGTCTCTTCCTTTTGATGTTCATCGGTCACGTGTTAAAACATAAGCTCCGTCCCATTGAAGTGAATGAGACTGAACTGCAATACCAAGCACAGCCCTGGTACACGGTATGCCTATGTGCTTGGTATGAAGTAAAGGCTGATCTGAATGCTGCAGCCTCTTCAACCAGCTGATCTGGGGGGGTTCTAGCTGACAGACCCCCACCCTTATTGATGACCTATGCTGAGGAGAGATCTCAGTAAATAAGTCCTTTTATAGAGCACCTGGTAGCCCTGAAACCCAAATAAAGGGGTTATCCAATTATGGACACTTACTCCCTCTCCACATTGGGGATAAGTGTCTGATTGCTGGGTCCCCCAATGATCAGCAGGATGGTGGACCAAAAGTCCCATTTACTATGGGGAGTTTTGGTTCTCTGTGGGACCCGGTGCTTGGATCCTCATTGATCAGACACTATCTTTCTGTCCTGTGGATAGGGGATAAGTGTCTAGAATGGGACAACCCCTTTAAGTTATATGATTGTCCAGAAATGGTTTCCTGTAGAGGTGAGCGAACACTATTCAAAACAGCCGTTTCAAAATAGCACGCTCCCATAGAAATGAATGGACGTAGCTGGCACAAGGGGGTTAAGCGACCGGCCGCCGGCAAAGTCTGTGTGTCGGCCGCTTCCATTCATTTCTATGGGAGCGTGCGCGGCTGTTCCGAATAGTGTTCGCTCATCTCTAGTTCCCTGTGGTAGCTGCTTTTATGCTTCGGGCCTCTGAGCCCAATGTGACGTAATAAATGTCCATGGACTTGCCAGTATATCCATTACACAGGACGCCCTACTTATGGATTTAGATATCCACATCTCAGCCTTATTTACACTGAGAATTGTGTAACACTGTCCTGAGGCCCATAAGATCATTATATAGCACAGTGCAAGGAATCCACCTGGCAATAGGATATCCTGTGCACACTAGTCTGCGTTTCTTGGCAGTCCAAAGGAGACCTAAAAGTGTTTTCCTACTATAGACATTTATCAACCATCCGCAGAATAGGAGACAAGTGACTGAGCAATCACCAGAACGGGGAACCCGGAGTGACCCATAGGCATGGAGTAGTCTTGTGCATGGCTGACACTTCTCCACCCACTTCTGTAGGACTGACCGAGATCACCATTCCAAGTCCTATAAAAGTGAATGCACACCGCCACTTCTGCATTAGATAGATAGATAGATAGATATTTGCTTTCTGCCGATCAGTACTTGGACTTGATCAGTAACATTTCTTGTAACATGTCTTGTGTTTTCTACTTGCAGGCCTATCTTATCAACTGTGTGTGGAACTGCTACAAGTATATAAATAACAGGAACCTGCCGGAGATTGCAGTGTACCCCGCCTTCGAGACCCCTCCACAGGTAACCACATATGTCCTACATAAGCCGCCAGCCGCTGACATTGCAAGGATGATATTGCAACTGTTTGTTTTTTTTCTATGAACTGATCATGGGCAAACGTTAAGATGTTTCATAAAAAGTTTTATATCTCCTGGCCTCTAGTGTAAGGAACGCACAGTCATATAGACTATATTCTAATCTATAAGAGATGAGTATGTGGGCACAGCTACTGTGTCTAAAATCAGGAGCAGGGCAACAAGTGATACCCATTGTTCCACCCTATTGAATGCTGCAGTCAACACTGACCTTTAACCAGGGAGTCTGGGGGTTATTACTTAGTTTTTTTTTTGTTTTTTTTTATGTCCTTGGAGTTGTGCAATATTATATACAGCTGAAATGCTGACAGAGCCCTGAATTCAGCCCTGTAATGGTATACACCCGGGTACCAATATCCCTCCACTGTCAGAAGGGTGGAGCTTACTGCTCAGTGTTATCACTGGACTGTGAGGATTGTCCCCCCCATAGCCTTGTACTGTCTGAGGGACACAGCCCAGTGATGACAACACCGACACCTGTGACAACTAACACACACACACACACACACACACACACACACACGGATTATATGGTCTCCACCACAGCCACCAATTTATTTTTTTAAGGAATTTTTTAACCAATAAATGTGACAGTTTATCACACTGATCATTTCTTTCTCTTGCAGTACATCCTACCTTCATACGAGATGGCCATAAAGATGCCAGAAAAGGAGAAGGACCCTCCCCCGCCTTACATCCCATCACAGAAGGATGTATAACCTCCCAGGGCTCCTCCCACGCTTTACCTAGTGTTAACACCGCCCCTGCTCACCCTGCAGAATATCCCCTCCCCCCCTCCCTCCCCATTCTGAAGAGACGTTGTTATTTTTTATGTAACCCGACGCTTGCGTTGCCTTAACCCGAAGATGACTTACACATTTTAAGACAATCTCTTACTGATTAACGTTTACGAGGGAAGTAGTTTTTTGGGGGAAGATGATTATTGGTACTTTTTTTATTATATTTCATTTGTTTTGTTTTTTGTCGTTGCTTTTTGTCTGTCTTTTCACGCCTTAACCCTTTCACTTTTGGAGAACCTTGTGACATATCGTTGACAACGCTTTGGTGATCCTCTCAGCAGTGAAAGATTGAATAAGAAATATTTTTCTTGAGTAAAATAAAGAAAAAATAATAATTAAAACTACAACTTTGACCTTTTTTTGCTTTTTTACTTTTGAGTTATGTTTTCTTTTGTTAATAAAGATGCTTCAAAGAAAAAAAAAAGTAGGAAATAGACGCTTAGATAGGTCCACATAGTGGGTTGTCTGTTACCATGGAGACTCATAGGTCTGCATAGGGGCTGTATGCCCAATACGGTAGGAGAAAACAGCAGTTCTGTCGCCAAATATCAGACATAGATTTTCCTCCAAAGCCGATGGCTAGCCTTATGCCTTGTTCACACTTGTGTGTTGTTAGCACAAAGAAATACTGATAGAACAGCTCAGTTTATTATTTTTTTTTGCTTTTAACTAAATTTTTGACTATATAATTGACCAGTATCTTGTTAAAGGGAATGTAGTGTCTTAATAATATGGCTGCATTCTATTAGAAACCGTGCTGCAGCTCAGTTTTAATAAAGTAAATGGGCCTCAGCTGCAATACTGCATACAACCTCTGGATAGGTGTGGCGCTGTTTCTGAATGGGGCCATTTTTCATATATAGTGCACTAGCTTCTGCCCGCGACTTCGTCTGCGGGTTGTTGTTGGCGATGAGCCGCTAATAATTAGCCAAATGTGGTTGGCGCTGATCCGCCTGCATCTGTGTATCGGCTTTGCTACATCTGTGCATATGTACAGCAGCCCCAGCTGTATGCACATCCATCAGTGCCGCACCTCCCATGAGGCGACCTGAAGCGAGCGCTTCAGGCGGCACTATGCCAGGTCCTCAGGGAGGGCGGCATTTTTGCTAACCTAAGCCAGTCCAGGACAAGCTGTCCTGGACTGGCTTATCACCGAGCGGTGGTTTGGGGAGGCCACTGGAGCAGCGCTGCTCCGGCAGCCTCCCCTCAGGCAGAGAGCAGGCAGTCTCCGGGCCTACTCTCTGCCGGCGAACGGGGCTAAGCCCCGCCCCTTCACTCGGCCATGCCCCCGATCCACACGGCCACGCCCCCTCCTCCCGGCGGGGGGGGGGGGGGCGGCTTTCTGCAGTTAGCTCGGGCGGCAAAAGGGGAAGGTTCACCCCTGACATCCATATGGAGAGCAGAGCAAGCTGTGGTATGGTGCTGCCTCAGCTCGGCTACATTGGGCAATTCTGTGTTACACACGGCTGAATGACTGCTGGTCAAATTTGACACAGTTTGCCCCACCCCAGCACAGTCTGAAGACCACATGCCCGTGTTACGCACACAAACTGCTAGCGTGCTGCCTCAGCTCTGCTACATCTGCTGATTTAGAATACAGGCTTGTGTTGTGTGAGAGTGTCTGAGCAGCTTGTGTGTTAGACACTGCTGAACAGATGTTGCTGAAATGTAAAACAGATTCCCCGTCCTACTTACTGAAACTCTAAAGCCGATATACTCCTCTTGGCCACACACAGCCTGTATGTTCTGTAGTCTCCTGATCTTCTATGAGACTCCATTGTGTTCAGCTTGTACACTATCCGCCTCTCTCCAGTTTAGCTCTGCCCCCAAATCAGCATATAGCTCCACCCACCACATAGCATGAGTCTATGGGACAGCTGAAGGACCTGTGATGTCATCAAAGGCCCTCAAACATAGTGTTTGTGTACATTCTATTGCAGTGTGATATCCACTTGCAGATATTCAGGGTAACCCTGCTACATATTTTAAAGTCCCGGTTCCACAAAGTAAAGAAAAAGTGACGGCAAAGTAACAAGTGTGAACTGTCTTACTGTTTCATGGTGACCCTGACCTTCATCCTGACCTCCAACCCCGTCACATGCTATGACACTACCTTGTCACATACAACAGATTTCTTGCAGAATCCTGAATGTGTTAACATGACGTCACTAAGCAGCGTTTTACAGTCCCTGCAAAGTTAATGGGGTTCTGGCTAATCCTATCCACACATTGCAGCAAAACATCTGCAGTGGAAAAGCTGGGTTTTCAAAAATACTTGCAGCATGTCAATTATCCCTGTAGAAATGCGTATTCCCTATTCCATCGCAGTCTTTTCCACAGCTTTTTTTTTTTTGGCTGTGGCTCGCTATGTGGGATTCTCAGTTTTAGGTTTATATAGCTGATATGTGTGGTCAATGGATCCTATTAATATTATAAATGTGAAAGTTTGTGAGTTTGGATGTTTGTGGGTTTGTGTGTTCGGATGTTTGTTAGTCAATCACGCAAAACCCGCTCAACTGAATTAGCTGAAATTTTCCACAAACATAGTTAATACACCCCATTGCGCAATAGGCTACTTTTCGTCACAATAGCGCACATACGTTTGTGCCAGGACCCCCACAAACCCCAAACTCACACCACCATCTCTGCAATCTCACACATTTTGGACCATAGCAAGCCACAAAATTCATATTGCCCTCTACAGCCTCGCCCCTAACCCCACACAATCACATATATATATACTTTACCACTTTGCCCCTTACCTTAACGATACTCCAGGAGGCGCTCTTTAACGCTCCGGAGCAGCCATGTTTGCCAACCCCCACCGCTCTGACAATCCGCGACACCGCCCACCCATGTCAATACCCCTAGGCGGTCTAATAAATGCAAAAAAAAAAGTTTAAAAAAAATATTAAAAACAAAAAAAAAAGGATTAAAAATTCAAATCACCCCCCTTTCCCTAGAACACATATAAAAGTAGTTAAAAACTGTGAAACACATACATGTTAGGTATCCCCACGTCCGAAATCGCCCGCTCTACAAAGCTATACAAATATTTTTCCTGTTCGGTAAACGCCGTAGCGGGAAAAATGGTCAAAAGTGCCAAACCGCCGTTTTTTCACTGTTTTGATTCTGATAAAAATTTGAATAAAAAGTGATCAAAGCAATAACATTTCCCGAAAATGGTAGAACTACAAAGTACACCCGGTCCCGCAAAAAAAGACGCCCTATACATCCCCGTACATGCACGTATAAAAAAGTTACGGCTGTCGGAATATGGCGACTTTTCAAAAAAAAAATTTTTTTTAACAGTTTTGGATTTTTTTTTAAGGGGTCAAAATGTAAATAAAACCATATAAATTTGGTATCCCCGAAATCGTAACGAAACACAGAAAACAGGGGACATGTCATTTTGGTTGCACAGTGAACGCCGTAAAACCAAAGCCCGTAAGAAAGTTGCAGAAATGCATTTTTTCTTGAAATCCACACCATTTTGAATTTTTTCCCTGCTTCCCAGTACATTATATAGAATAATTAATGGTGGCATCATGAAGAAAAATTTGTCCCGCAAAAATTAACACCTCATATGGCTCTGGGAGCGGAGAAATAAAAAAGTTATGGGGTTTAGAAGGAGGGGAGTCAAAAACGAGAATCAAAAAATGCCATCGGCAGGAAAGGGTTAACTTCAAATCCCTCTGTCCCAAAGTCACTATGTAAAGTTTCTCACAACACCGTATATATAGCAGCTCAAATACAAATTACATCCAACACAAAAGTCTCACGTATTCTCTGAATTACAGAAAAAACAAGATACAAACTTACATTTCATATCCCATACCTTATACACACTACGAAAACCTTACCCACCCCTGTATATACACACTGCTACAATCACCGCAGACGAAGTCGCGGGTACCAGCTAGTATGAACATAAATGCAGGATCGTTCTATCGTCTGGGACTTGGCAGATCACAGCCATGATCTCCTTATTGTGGACAAGTTATCAGGTAGGAACGCTACATGTATGAGAAGATAACCCGACCACAATAAGGACATCATGGCTGGTTATCAGGAGGAAACTACATGTATGAGAAGATAACCCGACCACAATAAGGACATCATGGCTGGTTATCAGGAGGACACTACATGTATGAGAAGATAACCCGACCACAATAAGGACATCATGGCTGGTTATCAGGAGGAAACTACATGTATGAGAAGATAACCCGACCACAATAAGGACATCATGGCTGGTTATCAGGAGGACACTACATGTATGAGAAGATAACCCGACCACAATAAGGACATCATGGCTGGTTATCAGGAGGAAACTACATGTATGAGAAGATAACCCGACCACAATAAGGACATCATGGCTGGTTATCAGGAGGACACTACATGTATGAGAAGATAACCCGACCACAATAAGGACATCATGGCTGGGACTCAAGAGTATAGAAAGTTCATATAATATATGTTCATGCCGAAATCCCCACTATGACACCACATTTTGGGTACGCAGCTTTTTTGGTACTATTCCGTTATCGGGCCAGCAGCAGCGCATTTCAGCACCAGCTTTCGGGACAGCAGTTCAGTTCAGCAGCGGGAATTACAATGACATCCGAGGACTGCTGGCCCGATGCTTGTGCCCAGTAGCCAGTACATCAATGACCCCCCCTCCATCTCCTCCTCCTTCCAGTGCTGCCCCCCAGCTCTCCTTACATCTACCCCGTACCCTCTCCCCGCCACATGACTAAGCCGATGCTGGCCCGATGATAGAGGCCGTGCTTGTGTGTAGTAGGCAGTACATCGATCGATGCCCTCATCCTCCTCTTCCTTCCAGTGCTGCCCCCCAGCTCTTCTTACATCTGCCCCGTACCCTCTCCCTGTAATAGGCCTCACCGTAAATCTTGAGCAATGAATGCTACTAGATAGCCGCCGGACGCTGCAGAAAGTTTGTCCCTCCGGCTCGCTGTAGCTCACCGTTCCTATAGTCGGCGTGTTTCTTGTCAGGGCCTGGATTGAGCCCCGGTGTCTTTCCTTTCGGTCTCGGTACTAGCGCTGAGGTGAGGCCTAGTCGTGTGGCGGGGAGAGGGTACGGGGAAGATGTAAGGAGAGCTGGGGGGCAGCACTGGCAGGAGGAGAAGGATGGGGGAGGGGGGTCATCGATGTACTGGTTACTGGGCACAAGCATCGGGCCAGCAGTCCTCGGATGTCATTGTAATTCCCGCTGCTGAACTGCTGTCCCGAAAGCTGCTGCTGAACTGCGCTGCTGCTGGCCCGATAACGGAATAGTACCGCTTTTTTTTTTGTTGCAAGTTTTGAGGTGGGTTTAGGTTTTTTTTTTTTTTTTTTTTCCAAAGCCAAGAATGGATGTTTGTGGGTTTGTGTTTGGATGTTTGTTCCTCAATCACGCTCCACCGATTTGGCTGAAATTTTCCACAAACATAGTCACTACACTCGATTGCGCAATAGGCTACTTTTCGTCACAATAGCGCACATACGTTTTTCCCAGGACCCCCACAAAACCCAAACTCACATCACTATCTCTGCAATCTCACACACTTTGGACCATAGCAAGCCACAAAATTCATATTACCCTCTACAGCAGAGGTCAGCAACCCCTGGCACACGTGCCAAGAGTGGCACTCCTGCCATATTTCACTGGCACACCAGCAGCACAGGACCTGTAAGAGTTAAATGAAGTCCAAGCATCCCTTCAGTGCTCTGCTAGAGCTGAGGCATAAGGACACTCCCCTTTGAGAGGGGTGCAGGAAACCCAGGGGGTGGAGCTTAATCGCTCAGGTCTGTGCCTGCTATAGTGGTCTGCATCCTGCAAAGATTCCCAGAGGAGGAGAGGAAGCTGCTAGCAAAGTGAAACTGAAAAACACACAGGTGCATAGGATTACTGTTCTGATTAATGTCAGGCATTTGGGGTTATTAGTTTAGTGTTAGTAACTCCATGTGCCTCACATTAATAGGAATAAACCCCATCATGTCCCTCATATTAACCCCTGTGTGCCTCATATTAATAGCAATAAACCCCATCATGTCCATCATATTAACCCCTGTGTGCCTCATATAAAGGTTACTAATATGTGAGACATATGGAGGGACTAATAAAAGACCTCAGTAATGAAGATATTTAATTATTACCTCCAAGTCTCTCACATATCAGTAACTCTTACACATGTTAATGTGAGGGACATGATGGGGTTAATTGCTATTAATAAGAGGCACATGGAGTTACTGAACTGTCATGCACAGGGCCAGACTTTATGTGGCTTGCTCAAGAGTATCCTGTGCCCAAACCTTACATGTACTGGCGGAAAATAACAAATCATACAATGTCGTATATCGAAGTATATTCACTTGAAATACCTCTGTCCCAAAGTCACTATGTACAGTTTATACCAACACCGTATAGCGGCTGAAATACAAATTACATTCATCACAAAAGTCTCACGTATTCTCAGAATACCAGCAAAAACAAGATACACAGTTACATTTCATATCCCAAACCTTATACACAGTACGAAAACCTTACCCGCGCCTGTATATACCCACTGCTACAATCACCGCAGACGAAGTCGTGGCTACCAGCTAGTAGGAGATATATAGGAAGCTTCATACACTTCTGGCTTATGCTCAATCCACTCCTAGCTTTGGCTCAACAAACTGCATCAAAATCTGCAACAACACAAAAACCATCTTTTCTACGCCCCATGTAGCGGTACTGTAAAATGCAGCAATGTGGGCTTTTTGCCTAAATGTGTTTTCCATTGCTCTATTATTGATGACCTACCCAACATCCGAGACCATCACTGCCAATAGAAGTGACAGCGATGCTCTGGTGTGCACTTCTTCCACTTCACAGGCCATGGCCTTTCTGCTGCTCAGTCCCATTCAAATAAATGGGGCTGAACCGCAGTACCAAATACAGCCACTATACAATGTACGGCGCTCTGCTCGGTAAGTAATTAAGAGTCTCTTCATGCAGATGGTGAGGGGTCAGATGTTAGACCCTCACTGATCTGAAGTGATGGCATATCCTAAAGATGGGACATTGATATTTTAATCCCAGCAATTCCTAAAAATCTGTCTAAATAAATCTGCTTTCTAATACAGTTTGTGTTTTACTTCCTTGTCGTGTGTTTGTAGTCTATGAATGCAGACGCTTGTAGTAGTAACCCTGTAACATCTGGAGAACCTCTCTAGTTGTTTGCTACACTGTATCAGTCTGGAGACCAGGCCCCTTTAGCTCACAGAGCATTGTCTAGACTGGATACAATTGTATCTGCCTCTCAGGTGAAAGCAGGACAAGCTATGTACACGGTTTTCCAGCTTTCACTGAGAGCACCTTTAAGGGGAACGCTGGCCATCATATATGGCTCCAGCCTATAAGTGGTAATACAGGTAGGAGACTTGGTGTAAGGACTAGAGATAAGTGAGTACTATTCGAAACTCCCGTTTGGAATAGCACGCACCCATAGGAATGAATGGACGCAGCCACACTGGAAGTTAAGCGGCCGACTGCCAGTAAAGTCTACGTGCCGGCTGCTTCCATTCATTCTTATGGGTGCGTGCTATTTAAAACGGCTGTTTCGAATTGTACTCGCTCATCTCTAGTAAGGACCCCTCACTGTTTGCAGGGAACATGTGGCCCCTTCATTACTAAACACAGTGCCATGCATTAGGTAGTGGCTGTATCGAGTACTACACATACAGTAGTGTGCAAAAGTTGTCGGTAGTTTTCAGGGGGGAAATGCAATTAAGAATGCTTTCAGAACTTGAATGATTAATAGTTTATTTTTGCCAGTTAACATAATGAAGAAAAGAGAAATGGAAATCCCTTCAATATTTGGTGTGACCTTTGCCTTCCATCACTACTTCTTGGTACTTGCAGGAAATTTTTGAAGGAACTCGGCAGGGAGGTTGTTCCCGCCATCTTGGAGAACTAAGTGCAGATCTTCTGTGGGTGTAGGCTTGCTCCAATCTTTCAGTCTCCTCATGGAATCCCAAAAAGACTGAATGATGAGATCAGGGCTCTGCGGGGGCCGGATCATCACTTCCAGGACTCCTCCTCCAAAGAGCAAAGGTCACACCAAATATTGATGGAATTTACATTTCTCTTTTCTTCATTCACGTAAACTATTAACCCTTCTATTTCTGAAAACAATCTTACTGTGCAGAATTTTCCCCCACACCTGCCTAAACTTTTATACAGTACTATAGCTTTGTCCTATGGGGGGTGCTGTCAGTTGGTTCCTCTCGATCTAATATTGCTACTGTTTCCTAAGGATAGGAAATGAATCTTAAATGGAATATTCCTTTAATGTATATCAAAAGAGATCAGTGTACCCAGCACTTTGTGGGTGTCAACTTCTATATAGTTTTTTGGAAAACTGTTGATTCTGTGCATCTATAGAGTACAAGGTGGCAGGATACAGAGGTGCAGGCTGGGTTCTCTCGTGGTCATGAACTGAGAAGGAATGGGTGGGTGGGATTTCCAGCGGTCAGTGCTGGGTTACTAGACACCTGGCAGACATCTCCTCTGCAGACACTGTCTCCTTGTAGCAGTTTGCAGGCACACAACCTGTGCTTGTCAGCATGGATCCCTTATGGAGCAGGGCTGTGCTCTATACATTTGGCTTTTTGCTGGTGGGCGTTCATGGGACCCATTACAGGATGTACGGCTACCCCATTCACAGCAGCTACATCTTCCCTCCAATGGTTCATGGCAGCGCCGTCTTACCAGTGCCCAGACCTGGGATATTAGCCAGTCCTCCGCACACTGCAAATGTGCGCACCAAACCCGAGACCAGGACCCTTCAAGTGAACCGGCCAACAGGTAAGAACATCACTGACTCCCAATAATAGGGACAGTCATCTGTAGATTTAGTGATATTTGGAGAATTGATTTGCTTTGTATTAAAGTTGCAATTTTTGGACAATAATAGGTGAAACGTTTCGGCCATTGTATTTTTTTGGCAGAGGATTGGGTGAAAATTTTGCTCAGCTATATATAATATAAGATATATAAGTAATATATTTATATGTCATGTGTATATTTCACTTTTTTATGCATTTGGAATGAATATTATGTCAATGATGAGATCATTTGCCGAAGAACCCACCGTAACCACATGGACCCATGTATACCAGAATGACCAAAGGCAAAGAGGTCTGGGCAGAGGAAAACTATTCGTATTGAATAATACTTGACAAATCTTAAAGGGATATCACCATATTTATGGCAGATCTTAAAGGCTATCACCAGCTCAGAAATGGATGTCCTATCCACATGAATGGCCACTGCTCGATCCAGTTTCTGGCTGGATGCTGCTGACACATTTGATGGAGTGGGGGGGTCTCAGGTCCCCTGTTCTCCAGATAGGTGTATACCACCTGTTAGACATAAGGATATGTCTTAAATCTCTGAGGAAGTGCTGCTGATGTATAACTTATTACCAGTTTTTGTCCAGACTGTCCTTTCTGTATATGCATGGCCACCCCTCCATTTAGACTGTGGTGGCTATACGTGCTTATGCTTTAAGTTCCACCCTATATGAAGATCATGGACCCTTATGTCGAGAATGTCTAACTACATGTGATTCTACCTGCACATGCCATGTCCCGGGCAAAAAAATACTTGCAAATACTTGAAAACTCTCCCAAAATGTCCAGGAGATTCCCAGAAAAGGGACTGATCTCCAGATTTCCAGGAAGATCTCAAATACACCGGATACCTGACATCTGTTAGTCTTACTCGCCTCTCCCCATTCTTGCACTTCTCTCCACTCCCAGGCACCACCACACAAGAACACCGCTTGTGTCTGAACTCTACGTTGTTGCCTTGGAGCCAAGAGGACTGTGGAGAATGGGGTAAGGTAAGTATCTGTTCATGGTATGTTTGCAGATGGAGTCTGGTCTGGACTGGAGCCTGTATGCCCGGGGCAGGTCTTACCTGTGGTTTGCATTAAGTGCTGGTCTAGTTTCTATAGGAAGGGAGGGCAGGTGGATTCTGGTAAGGGATTTGTAGAAAGGATGTCTGTTCTGGGGTCTTTGAGGTGTACTGGAGGGATCCATTATGTATTGTTTGCTGTAAACTGAGGGCATGTCCTATACAAATGGGAGGGGCAAAATGAAAAAAGAAAATGCTGCAGGTTACACTTGCCGCCTTTGGTTCACCTTATTGGTTTCCCATGTCTAGGATAGGGCTTGGTGGTAAGAGCCTCTTAATAAGTCAGGACCATCTTATTCCTACTTGCCAACTCTTCTGGAACAACAAGGAACCTCTTGGAAAAACAAGTGCGGGCAAAGATCGGGACCTGCTTTCCTCCAGACTCTCCTTTCTGTATATGGACGGCCCCTCCATGGCTGTTCGTGTTTATGCATTTTAGTATAGCTTTAATTCACCGCCAATAGCTCCCTGGTAAAACAAGTGATCTCCCGGTGTCCGAGAAGAGTGGGCAAATTTCCCCAAGCAGCAGAAAGCTCCTGGGTTATATTCTTATATTCTCTTTATGTGCAGGTCGTGTAACAAACAATGGGCTTGACCAGCATATTACATGAGTACATCATAAAAAGGGGCAAGATGTGCCTGAAAAGGATGTGTGACCTTCCAACAATTTTTATTTTTTTTCAACGCCCTTCGCATGATGGGTGTGCAAAAAGTTGGAAAGTAGGATCTTACTACAGCACAAGGAAGATTAAGAATGATTTAAGAAACAAGGCGCCATATTTGTCACCATTAAAACTGGCCTTGTTGCTAACAGCAATCACTTAGCACAGCTTTCATCTCTTAAAGGGGTCGTGCAGAATTAGAAACAATGGCCAATTTCTTCTTCCCAGGAAGTGGCCTTGTGTCCATTGGCCACATGGCAAGGTTAAAACTTAATCTCATTATTGGGACTGGGCTGCAGCATGGCCATGTGACCAATGGACGTGATGTCACTTCCTGAGAAGACAATATCGGCCATGTTTCTAATGAAAGCTGCACTGTGATTGGTTGCCAAAATCCCCATAGATTATGCTTGCCGTATTGAGTTCAAACCCATGGAGTTGTCTTTTTGACAGCCATTTTTAGCTAGAAAGATTCCCCTACTTCCTTTTTTTAGGGAAAAATTGGATATCACACAGTTCTCACTGGCAACATATGTAACTCCAGAAAGGGGAGGGCTCCAGAAGCAGTTTACACTCAATTCGAACCCAGGACTCCAGCGCTGCAAGGCTGCAGTGCTAATCACTGAGCCACGGTGTTGCCCCTATGTTATGCATTTTTTATGTGTTTTTTTTAGAATTTGACTGATCTTCCATGTATATGAAATGTATGAAGAATTTGGGAGGAATAGATTTCAGCTGAATACTACAGTACAGCTACTGAAAATGCATGGCTACCTTTAGGACTCTTAGTTGGAAGCCCAGTTCTGTAAGAGTACATACTATGGCGGGGTGGCTGCCAATGATCGCAACATAATACTGTAGGCCAGTTGTGGCTGCCATGCCATGACATTCTTAAAGGTTTTTTTTGCTTCCTATAATTTCTTGTGTTCTGCCCCTTGGATGCCAAGTAATTGTCTGTAATCTATGGGGGAACCAGTTTTCCTACTAAAATCAATAAGTTGCCCATGTAATGCTTAAATGTTCTTGCTCCTCTAGACAACTTCTTTGCAATGTTGTTAACCAAAGTATGAGTTGTGACCCCCTGGGGGCTCAAGTAAAGACCTCCAGGGGTTATGAGACATATAAACACATGACCCTCCATCAGCGGCCCTATCAGGACCTCAGCAAAGGGTTGTAGATTTCACAGCGCCTGCCATGATGTCAAGTCTCACCCATCTGTGATAGTAAGAACCAATTAAAAGAAGTTGTTCCTGCCAGTGCTAACCATGACAGGTGCCCCCATATGATCGCCTTCCTCCTCACTCCCTTACATAGAAGCCACCATAATGGTACTGACTGCGTAAAGTGGAAGTGCACTGGTAAGAAGTTACTGTCACATTTACTGTTTATGCTCCTAGAGCTGTCCTTGGATAGGACAGGAGAAGAAGAATACTGGAGGATATGAGAACAAGAGACAAGAAAATACAGGCAGAAGACAGGAGGACAGAAGAGAGAGAGAATACTGGAGAACAGGGCAGAAGATGGGAAGGCATGAGAATAGAGACATAATACAGGAGAATAGAAACAGAAGACATGAGAATAGAGACATAATACAGGAGAATAGAGAGAGAAGACAGGAGAATAGAGACAGAAGACAGGAGAATAGAGACAGAAGACAGGAGAATAGAGACAGAAGACAGGAGAATAGAGACATAATACAGGAGAATAGAGACAGAAGACAGGAGCAGAGGGGTAGAAGATTGGAGAATAGAGGCAGAAGATAGGAGAATAGAAGCAGAAGATAGGAAGAATTGAGAATAGAGACATAATACGGAAGAACAGGGACAGAATACAAGAGAATAGAGACAGAAAACGGGAACAGAGGCAAAATATAGGAGAAGAGGGGTAGAAGACAGGAGAATAGAGGCAGAAGAGAGGAGGACATGAGAATAGAGATATAAGACAGGAGAACAGGGGCAGAAGACAGGGGGATAGAGGCAGAAGACAGAAGAATAGGGGCAGACAATAAGAGCACAGGAGACAGAAGACAGGAGGACAGGAAAATAGAGGCTAAATCTATGTTTGCACGGTTTTCTTCCGGGTGCTCTGGTTTCTTCCCACACTCCAAAGGCATACTGATAGGGAATGTAGCCCTATATGGGACAGCGACTGACAATGTCTGTATAGTGCTGCGGAATATGATGGTGCTTTATAAGTAAGCTAAATAAATAATAATAAAAAAAAAAATATATTAGATATCCAGTACTATTTCTCAGTCTACATGCAGGTTAGTATATATTCGCCATATGTGCAATGATCGTGAGCTTACTGTCGGGATACTTGGTAAAAAGAAGAAGTACAAGTAAATGAGAATGTATCTAATGCCTGAGCAAACAGAGACAGTACAGCTCCAGTATAGCCAAGTTTCCTTCACAGGGCAAATGTTTACATAGAGCTCAGGAGGCAAACAGTCCTGATTGATGGCGGGGCGGCGAGGAACACCATGTGGATAATGCAGCTCCCAGAGGTCCTTCCAATGTGCACCTTATGTGGAGGCACAGGAGCACTGCCGGCCAGCTTCATGAACCTGTCCCCAGCCCCGGCTCCAGCTACGTATGAGTGACAGTGATCTCCCAACATTATCTAATGCTCTGAATCTGCGGTTTTGTGGCCATTCCCTTATGCTTTTATCAATACATTAGTGTAAAGTTTAGAAGGGTCTGGTGGGGCACCTGCCCCTGGGCCAGTGAGCACAAACAAGCCACACTGGTGTTTATAGGACTATATACACAGTAAGTAAGCGGCAGCACTCGAACAGCACTGGGGGCATCCCCAATGCTGCGAGAGAAATTTCCAGCGTCGTCTCCATCTTCTTCAGGCCACAAGAAAATGGCCGCTTACTTACTGTGTAAGCGCCCATTTTTCTTGTGGCCGCAGGCGTGCGCAGTCGGCTCTGTCCGAGGCCTAGAAGTTTGACCGCTAGCGCCGGAAGAACATACAGGAAGAGGCCGAGCAAAATGCACTAAAAAGTGTCCAGAAATAGGGACATGGATGGGAGAAGTCATAAAATGTGTCAAGTTTATTGATGATGTCAAAATAAAGCTGTCAAGTGCCCTAAAGAGGAAGAACGTTCCCTTTGCATTAAATTTATCATATACAATACTGTGCAAAGTTCAAGCAGGTGTGGAAAAATTCTGCAAAGTAAGGGCCCCTTCACACGGCGTAAGCGCACCGCTCATTTAGACACATATACACCTGTCCGAGCGCGGCGCTTCAAAACAGAGCCCATTGATTGCAATGGGAAGCGCGAGTATATGCGCTGTATATGAGTATATACACACGCTTCCCATTGAAATCAATGGTCTCTGTTTTGAAGCGCCGCGCTCGGACACATCTATATGTGTCTAAAGGAGCGGCGTGCTTACGCCATGTAAAGGGGCCCTAAGAATGTTTTCAGAAATAGAAGGGTTAATAGTTATGAAGTGTAAATCCCATCAATATTTGGTCTGACCTTTGCCCTTTGCCTATCATCTGTTCTTCTTGGTACACCAGTTTTTGAAGGAACTCGTTTATTACCATGGTGATACATTTGGCGCACTTTTCGCACGTCTGATAGAACTTTAGGACTATATCATTAGGACTAAATCTGTCTATAAAAGTGTCTCCATCTGACATGCATTTGTGGACTTCTATCCCTACAGACAATGCCTGCAAGAGTCGGCCCATGGATTTGGTGTTCATCATCGACAGTTCCCGCAGTGTCCGTCCTCAGGAGTTTGAGAAAGTCAAGATCTTCCTTTCCGACATGATAGATACTCTGGATATCGGTGAACGCGGAACTCGTGTAGCTGTGGTAAACTACGCCAGCACGGTGAAGACCGAATTCTTCTTGAAGACTTACTTTGATAAAGCTGCAATGAAGAAAGCCATCTCCTTGATCAATCCTCTGTCCACTGGCACCATGACTGGACTAGCTATACAGACAGCCCTGGATGAAGCCTTCACTGTGGAATCAGGAGCTCGCCCTGTCACCTTCAAGATACCTAAAGTAGCAATCATTGTGACAGACGGCAGGCCCCAAGATAGGGTCCAAGACGTAGCTGCGCAGGCACGGGCCTCTGGTATAGAGATCTACGCGGTGGGAGTAGATAGGGCAGATATGCAGTCTCTGAAGCTGATGGCCAGCGAACCCTTGGATGATCATGTCTTCTACGTGGAAACCTATGGAGTCATTGAAAAGCTCACCTCAAAGTTTAAGGAGTCACTTTGTGGTAAGTTATCTTTCCTGCTTTGGTTCTTTGCATGGAAGACAGTTTGGAGGGGAAGCTATGTCTAAGTTAAAGGGATTTTCTGGTCCCAAATGGATTTTTCATGCTGATGATGTATCCACAAGAAGGCAATCTTGGGAAATCCATATTGGTACAGAGAGGTGGAAGCAATGAAGCACGTCAGATATATAGATATGTATAACAATCCCTATTGACGACGACCACCCAACATTGTTGTCTTCTCGAGGGATTGTTTTCTCAAAGAATGGCTAGTATGGAACACTAAAAATCCATCACAGAAAATCTGGTCTGGGTAAGGAGGAGGTCTTCTCAAAGTCTTTCAAAAATGTAAGTGTTAATAGTTTATTTTTGTCCATTAACACAATGAAGTGAATGAAGAAAAAATAAATCTAAAACCCATTAATATTTGGTGTGACCTTTGCCCTTTGCCTTCCATCAGTTCTTCTCCGTACTTACAGACAGTCTTTGAAGGAACTTGGCAGGGAGGTTGTTCGCCCGCCATCTTGGAGAACTAAGCACAGATCTTCTGTGGATGTAGGCTTGCTCCAATCCTTCTGTCTCTTCATGTCATCCCAGACAGACTGGATGATATTGAGATCAGGGCTCTGCGGGGGCAATATCATCACTTCCAGGACTTCTGATCTAAAGGGCAAAGATCACACCAAATATTGATGGGATATATTTATCTTTTTCTTAATTTATTTCATTTTGTTAATTGACAAAAATAAACTATTAACCCTTCTATTTCTGAAAGCATTTTTACTTTGCAGCATTTTTTCTATACCTACCTAAAACATTGGGATAGTCTAGATCCTGGAACAGTAATGGGGTCTACAACAGTGCCAATCAAGTCAAACACTATCTCCTCCTTGTCTTGTCTACACCCACTTCACCATATATACAGTATGATGCAGGTGGGAGTAGACGAGGGGTAGGTAGTGTTTGACCTGATCGGCGCAGATGTAGACCCCATTACTGTTCTAGGACCTAGACTATCCCAGTACTAGTTAGTTTTTTTTTGTTCTATGTAGATTGTGAGTCCCATATAGGGATCACAATTTACATTTTTTTTTCTTATCAGTAAGTCTTTGTAGAATGGGAGGAAATCCACGCAAACACGGGGAGAACATACAAACTCCTTGCAGATGGTGTTCCTGGTGGGATTCGAAGCCAGGATTCCTGGGCTGCAAGGCTGCAGTGCTAACCACTGAGCCACCGTGTTGCCCCCTCCCAGTACTAGTCTCAGCACAGATTAGATGTTTAATATACACAGTCCAGTCATATTAATGTGACCACCGCCTACTTTTGACGTGAATGTAAATAACCAGTCGCAGAAGGCTCGTGTCATCAGCCATCTGGGTGCACTCATCATTATGGAAGGCACGATGGATCAATACAAGTATGCATCTATCCTTGCGGACCATGTTCACCCCTACATGCGAAATGTTGTTCCTCAGGATGATGGCATCTACCAGCAGGACAATGCAACGTGTCATAAAGCTCACAGTGTACGTGCGTGGGTCGAGGAGCACCAGGATGAGTTTACCGTACTCTCTTGGGCAGCAGATTCCCCGGACTTGAACCCACAACAGCACTACATTCTTGTGTACAGCCCATGCTTTGAGTGTTTTTCCCATCATAAAAGGGAAACTTGATCCTTTTCTTACCTCCTCAACATCTGCTGTTGGGCTACATACACATTAGATGGTCAGTCAAACCAGCAAAATTGCATGGTCTGCTTCTACGATATATATCAGCCATTTTTTTGAAACTTAATAATAGTAGTAATATCAGCAACCACTTCCATTTTATCTGGGTGTATCCATACTTATGGCCCACTCTGGGTGTATCCATACTTATGGCCCACTCTGGGTGTATCCATATTTATGGCCCATGCTGGGTATATCCATACTTATGGCCCACTCTGGGTATGTCCATACTTATGGCCCACTCTGGGTGTATCCATACTTATGGCCCACCCTGGGTGTATCCATACTTATGGCCCACTCTGGGTATATCCATATTTATGGCCCACTCTGGGTGTATCCATACTTATGGCCCACTCTGGGTATATCCATATTTATGGCCCACTCTGGGTGTATCCATACTTATGGCTCACTCTGGGTGTATCCATACTTATGGCCCACCCTGGGTGTATCCATACTTATGGTCCACCCTGCGTGTATCCACACTTATGGCCCACCCTGGGTATATACATACTTATGGCCCACTCGGTGTGTATCCATTCTTATGGCCCACTCTGGGTGTATCCATACTTATGGCCCACCCTGGGTGTATCCATACTTATGGCCCACTCTGGGTATATCCATATTTATGGCCCACTCTGGGTGTATCCATACTTATGGCCCACTCTGGGTATATCCATATTTATGGCCCACTCTGGGTGTATCCATACTTATGGCTCACTCTGGGTGTATCCATACTTATGGCCCACCCTGGGTGTATCCATACTTATGGTCCACCCTGCGTGTATCCACACTTATGGCCCACCCTGGGTATATACATACTTATGGCCCACTCGGTGTGTATCCATACTTATGGCCCACTCTGGGTGTATCCATACTTATGGCCCACCCTGGGTGTATCCATACTTATGGCCCACTCTGGGTGTATCCATACTTATGGCCCATCCTGTGTGTATCCATACTTATGGCCCACTCTGGGTATATCTATACTTATGGCCCATCCTGCGTGTATCCATACTTATGGCCCATCCTGCGTGTATCCATACTTATGGCCCACCCTGTATAATTGGTATTATATAAATAAGCAGATGGATAGTTTGTCACATATTTACTTTTATAGGAATTCAATCATGGGCTTTTTAATTAATTAGAGGAACTTTGCTGTGTCTGTCTGACCATGTCTGTCAACCATTTCTGACAGAATTGGAGTCAGAGTTGTGCAGTGAAAAAACAGAGGAGTCAGAGTGAGTGGATTGGTTTTCCGTCTCCAAAGTCCCACATCCAACAGACACAGATATACTGAACTCTTCCATATTTCATGTTCTTTAGGGATTGATTTTTGTGCTCCGGGAAGACACGATTGTGAACATATCTGTGCGGCCACCGCTACTTCCTATCAGTGCAAGTGTCGTGACGGCTACATATTGAACCCAGACAAGAAGACTTGCTCACGTAAGGATCATGCTTTGTCTACATGAATTTCATTCTAGGGAAGTTTTCCCACTTTGAGGTTGGGGCCCAATGTTGCAAAAAACGCAGCATTTTACATTACCTGTAAAGTGGATGGGATTCGGGCTAATCCCATCCACTCATTGCAGAAATAAAATTTGCAGCAGAAATGCGGAAGTTTAAAAAAACGTTGCGTTTTTGTAAATCGCAGCATGCCAATTATACCTATGGAAACTCTGGCGTTTTCCATATAGGTATAATAGAAGCAGAAAATCCTCAGAGGAAAACTCTACCGCCATTCTGTAAAAAAAACAAAAACAAAATGGGTTTCCACCGTCTTTTCAGACCCCCGAGTATAATGATCGGCGGCCCGGGAGAGGTAAGAAACATAAAAACACTGTTACTTACCTCTCCACGATCCGGGCAGGCCTGAGGCCTAGTTGTCTGACGTCTCTGACGTCACATGAACCCGGCCTGTGTCCCGAGTCATCTGACATCCGACGTCATTAAAGAAGGACGACAGTGGAGGCCGACAGCGGAGACGCCGGGGGACAGGTAAGCAACAGTGGTTTTTTATGTTTTTATTCCCCCGGGTCTCCGATTACTATATTCTGGGGTCTGAAAAGACCGCAGAGTATAATAATCGTTTATGGGTGTCCACAGTGGGACATTATACTGTGTGCAGGGGCCACTATGGGGTACAATACTGTGTGCAGGGGCCACTAAGGGACATAATACTGTGTGCAGGGGCCACTATGGGACATTATACTGTGTGCAGGGGACACTAAGGGACATAATACTGTGTACAGGGGCCACTATGGGACATAATACTGTGTGCAGGGGCCACTAAGGGACATAATACTGTGTGCAGGGGCCACTATGAGACATTATACTGTGTGCAGGGGACACTAAGGGACATAATACTGTGTGCAGGGGCCACTGAAGGACATAATACTGTGTGCAGGGGCCACTATGGGGCATAATAGTGTGTGCAAGGGCCACTAAGGGACATAATACTGTGTGCAGGGGCCACTATGGGGCATAATAGTGTGTGCAAGGGCCACTAAGGGACATAATACTGTGTGCAGGGGCCACTATGGGGCATAATAGTGTGTGCAGGGGCCACTAAGGGACATAATACTGTGTGCATTGGCCACTGAGGGACATAATAGAGCACATAGGAATGCAGAGGAGGGGGTCGGTCGAAGTCTTCGGCGTCGGTCGGGGGGGGGGGGAGATGTCAAAAGTTTGCCACAGGGCCCCGCCATTCCTAGTTACGACACTGCCTGGCACTGTGTGAATTGAACCTGAGCTTTTATAGCAAAGCAAGGGATGGAGCTGTCTCCAATATTGATAATCTACACTAAGGACAGGCCTTCAATATCAGGTCTTGAGGGACCCGGTCCCTTGATATTTAGTTTTGTGCTGCGAAACCGTTTTAATTGGCAGCGGAGGGATACCAGGTGTGAACCTAGCGTAAAACATACACTACTTGTGGTGTGGGGACCCAACCACAAAAACTTCATAGCTCTTCTTCCTGTAACTGTGACTTGGAAGGAGTTGGATTTCTGGGGTTAAATGGCATTAGCTATGAATGTTCAGGTTTCGACATCCGATACATGTTTACATGATTCTGTCTCTTTGTGACAGGTATTGATGTATGTGCACTAGGAAGACATGACTGTGAACATATCTGCGTGGCATACGCTACGTCTTATCAATGCAAGTGTCGTGACGGCTACTCACTCAACCCAGACAAGAAGACCTGCTCACGTAAGACTCCGGCTCTTCAATGTATTTCATAAGCACTAAGAAGGACGCTAAGATGTAGGACCTCCATGTTCTGATCATCAAGTCCCTGTCTATGTCATAACATAATATTTTACATGGTGTTCGCTTCTCATTGAACACATCTTCTTACATATATCCTGGTTTCTTGAAGGGGTTTTCCTGGGACTTTCTGCGCTTTGTTTATTGATGACCTATCCTTAGATCAATGCAGGCCTGACACCCAGGACCCCAATGTCATTGACCATATTAATGTTGTATTGTTCTGTTGTTACAGAGGAGGCCAGACGTCTTGTTCAGATAGAAGATCCCTGCAAATGTGAAAGTCTGGTCGCCTTTCAAGGCAAAGTCAACACTTACATTGAGTCTTTGACTACAAAACATATCCTTTATAAGGCGCATGAGAGCTGTTCTTCAAAGAAAATGAGTACAGATGATAAGAAAAGTCCAGGTATACAACCCATCACTGATAGATATAGAGATTTCACATGAACAGGTACAATCTGTTCCAGGAGGCCACTCGTTTAGCTAGGTCTGTGACCTTTATGTTCTAGGGATTGGTGGAGGTCGGAAAGGCCTTGGGAAAGTTTATGCTCAGGCATAGGAAATATTAAAAAAATCAAAAAAACTTGATAGTCTTCAGTAGTTGATACCTTTTTAATGGCTAACTCATAATGATGACAGATTACAACGTTTTGGACCTCTAGGCTCCTTTCTCAAGTAAATTTAAAAACCATTTCTGAAGGATGAATATTTATGTACAACAGGACACATAGGAATAGAATTCTAGGAGGAAGGGGGGGAAGAGGGTTATTAGTAATTGATAGAAACAATGTAAGAACAATGTAAACAATTCCAGGTTCTTATCAGTTCTCATGGTCTCAGGTCAGTGATTTCTGTAAGATGCCATGAAACCACGTGAAAATTTTGGTTTTAAGAGGGACTTTTAAATCAAAGAAAGAGCGACGGATTTATGAGTATAAACTTATGACCCTGCTTCAAACACTGGAGAAGGGGCTAAATCTGTCACATGGTTTTATGGCATCTTACAGAAATCACTGACCTGAGACCCTGAGAACTGATATGTTCTTACATTATTTCTACCAATTACTAATAACCCTCTTTCCCCCTCCCTCCTAGAGTTCTATCCCTATGTGTCCTTTTGTACATAAATATGCATCCTTCAGAAATGGTTTTTAAAGGGGCTCTATCAGCAAAATCATGCTAATAGAGCCCCACATATGCGTGAATAGCCTTTAAAAAGACTATTCAGGCACCGTAAATCTTATATTAACCCCCGGTCCCGTTTTTAAAATAAAAGGATAAAAACATATATGCAAAACTTACTTGAACGTGCTCCCTGGGCGGGGGAGCACGGTGCGACGTCATCTTCGGGCACACCTGACTCTTCTGTCTTCTTGTAGTTACACCCTCTGGTTCCGTGTCTTCTTCCGGCTTCTTCTCGTGAAATCCCGTGCCTGTGTAGTAGCGCTTCCCTCCAAATCGCTACTGCGCAGGCTCAGTCCCCGTAGACGTATGCGACAGTACTGCGCATGCGCAGTACAATCGCGAACTGCCATTAAGTGAAATGGCAAGTGAGCCTGCGCAGTAGCGATTCGGAGGAAGCGCTACTACGCAGGCGCGGTATTTCACAAGAAGAAGCCGGAAGAAGACACGGAGAAGAGGGCGTTACTCCAAGGAGACAGAAGAGGCAGGCGTGCCCGAAGATGACGTCGCACCGTGCACCCCCGCCCAGGGAGCACGTTCAAGTAAGTTTTGCATATATGTTTTTATCCTTTTATTTAAAAACGGGACCGGGGGTTAATATAAGATTTACGGTGCCTGAATAGCCTTTTTAAAGGCTATTCACGCATATGTGGGGCTCTATTAGCATGATTTTGCTGATAGAGCCCCTTTAAAATTACTTGAGAAAGGAGCCGAGAGTTCCGAAATGTTGTAATTTGTCATCATTATTAGTTAGCCATTAAAAAGGTATCAACTACTGAAGACTATCAAGTTTTTTTTGTTTTTTTTTATATTTCCTACCCACTGGCTAACACGGTACAAGAACAAGCGATCATCCAATTTACCCCTTTCCCACTTCTATGACCTTTTACAAAGAGTTAATTTTGTTGGGAAAGCTATAGACTGCCAGACAATTGTAGAATTACATGGTGACCATACAAATGAGCCCACTAAAACTGGAGATGCTTCTACAGGGCTACATTCTATGTTCTGGCTCATAAAGGGGGTCCCAGTGGGGTCCCTATTCAATGATGTCTATATGTTTTAAAGAGTAAATAAACTTGTATTTCATTTTTTATCAGTCTTTATTGCAGGTGAAGGCAACACACCGACCAATATACTTTATTAAAAAAAAAATGCTTTAAGCATTACTCCTGTCTCTTCTTCTTATCTGAATGATTTCATTCTGTACACAAGCAGTGTCAGTTTACAAAGAAGTCTATGGATAGGAGAGGGAAGAGGAGAAGGTGAGGTAGAGATATGAGGCCGGCTACAACATTTCTGTCAGGGGCAGGCTGGCTAGAAATTCCTGATAACCCAGTTGTGTTGTGAAAGAGAACTGTCTCTCTATAGTGCAGATCACCCTCTGTTTCGGGGATCTCTTCTTCCTCCTCCCACCTCTCCATAGACGTCTATTGTATAGATTTGATCAGTGGCAAAAGGGGATAAATAAATAAAGTAACAAGTACTTTTCTATAATAAAGTATATTGCAAATTTTATTACCTTCATCCGCTCTATATATCTATGGAAAAAAAAAAAGTTTTGGTACACTTTAGTAGAGAATATGAAGATCGGTTAAAACTCCTGGATACTAATTCTTAATATGTAACAGGGCTCTCCATCTACATTGTGTCAGGTATATTAGTCATGCCTTTGGGACCCTTAGGCACCAGGTCCCAATGCAACTACTGTCTCTGCACCCTCCATAGCTACTCCCCTGGTTGTGGAAAGGGTGCTGAAGTAGTCATGGGGATAAATGTGATAGGATAGAAGGGGGCCCACTCTGCTTGCTCACATAGGGCCCCTTCCTCTATATATACAGTTCTGTACATGGCCCTGTGTATATTCTCCCTTAACCTCAGTGCACTAGATGAGCTTACAAAAAAATTACAAGTCTATGAAGGAAGAAGAAACTGAAGGAGAAAACTGAATGGACTCTCCGTTATGTGCAATAATATAGGCTTTGTGCTGTGCGTCCTCTATGTCGCTGAATTATTATACGTTATTATATGCTGGTACAATTGATAGGAATGAAAAGAAGATACTTGTCCTGTATAGAAGGTATTCAAGGTTATTTATAGGCCATATAGTTGGTTGGAATCAGAGAATATAATCTATAGCCATACATAGCCAATTGCTTAAAGTGAAGGTCAACCTTTTATCATCTGTGAAGACTTTAGGTTCAGCATTCGATGCAGATTCATTTCCTAATAAGTTGTTGTAGAGGCCATAGCTCCATTTTTCAGATACAGTGCTCCAAATTCCCTGTTAAATGATAAAATTCAGTCTGTCTGCAGTCACCACTAGGGGGTGATGATGAGCTTACTGCAGACAGTGTTATTACTTTAATGTATAAATGTATGCAGTAAAGTAATAAGATGCCCCTAGTGGTGGTTGCAGGCAGCCTGATGATGAACAATTGAAAAGGGTTTGCCTATAAAGACAACGTATTCCTTTCCACCACAGATACTGAGAATGAAGACCCCTTGTAAACCTATGTGAAGGAAACAGCAATTGTGCGTGCTCATAGTCCATTCACCTCTATGGGATTGGTGGAGAGTAGTGTTGAGCGAGTAGTATTCGATCGAATACCTTGCCGGCATAGGAATGTGTGTAATCGGCCGAACACCAAGGGGTTAAACGCATGCCCCTGATCGTCAATGTGTCCAGTGGTTGGACCCACACCGTTCACTTTCCCCTATCCCGTGGATAGTAAATAAGTTGCCTTTGTGGGCAAACCTCTAATAAGTTATATGTCTATGCAGGTGACTTGGTTTGAGAAAAAGAAAGCTTAGCCCATGAGGAACATTGAATGAATCTAAATGTTTCTGCACCCTTCAATAGAGACTGTTCCACAGATTCTGGCGCAGTAGAAATTTTTTCTCTAGTCCACACAGTTCTTGAGCAATCATTGCTGTTAGTTTCAGCACAATTATGCTCTATACTGTCAGGTGGGCGGTCCCTATCCTTCAACTCCAGACTAGGATCGCCCACATGACAATAGAAAGTGATTGTGCTGAAACAAATGCTAGGGAATGGTGGGGGCTGGAGAAAAAATTCTAGCTGTGCCAGAATCAATGAAGTGGCATCAATTCTGCAGAGCGTTGGACTTGGTGCAGGTGGTGGAAGGTCCTCTTTAAAGTGATTCTACCATTAAAATCAAATTTTTTCTCGACCACACTTAGGAATAGCCTTAAGAAAGGCTATTCTTCTCCTAAATTTAGATGTCTTCTCCGTGTTGCCATTTGGTAGAAATCCCGGTTTTCGTCTGTATGCAAATGAGTTCTCTCGCAGCACTGGAGGCGGGCCCCAGCACTCGAACAGCACTGGAGGAGTCCCCAATGCTGCGAGAGAAATTTCCAGCTCTGCCTCCATCTTCTTCAGGCTACAAGAAAATGGCCGCTTACTTACTGTGTAAGCGCCCATTTTTCTTGTGGCCGCGGGGCACGCGCAGTCGGCTCTGCCCGAGGCCTAGAAGTTTGAACCCAGCTACAGAAGATGACACGCAGAGAGGCCATTCCTGAAGAAGCTGGAGGCGGCGCTGGAGATTTCTCTCGCAACATTGTGCTGTTTCAGTGCTGGGGCCCGCCTCCAGTACTGCGAGAGAACTCATTTGCATACAGACGAAAACCGGGATTTCTACTGAACGGCGGCGTGGAGGAAGACATGTGATTTTAATGGTAGAATCCCTTTAAATAAGCACCCTTTAAAGAGAGTCTGTCAGCTAAAAGTTGAATATAAAGATAAGTACAGTACCTTGCGGGTTTGAGAAAAGATTTTCCAAACTGGATAACCCTATATCAAGCCCTGCAAGGTACCGTGTATATCTTTATATACAATTTTGGGCTGACAGACTCCCCTGAATTGGACCTGTCAGACACATTAATATTAGGGTTTGTGTAGGTTGCCCTAATAGAGTTAAAAATTACTTACAGAGTGTTGAAAAAAACTGGAGTCTGTACTGAATATAATAATAATAACAAAATACGTTGTTATTACATGTGTACAAGTGACCGTGTGTAGAACTCGTGGTTTATTGCCCATTCCCGCAACGTACCAGTGCTCGCAACTGGAAACAATGTCAAATCCCAACGTCCATCGTATTTCTTATGTATACCATACATCCTTATGTATTTTGTCATAAAACACTTTATCTTTCTACCTGTTTTTTTATTATAAGAATTCCACCCTTTGCTTTATCTGTAGGCTCTTGCCTGTCTCCATAAACATATTTGTCACATGTATACAATATTGTATACAACAGGGTTTCCATTTATTTTATAGGCTAGGGCTGGCACATTTATTACTGGGTGAAGTTTTGGCAGTCTCCTCCATCACAATGTTAAGGGGTTGTCCCACAGTCACAAGTTAGCGCCTAGCCATAAGGTATGTGATAAGTGTCTAAACATTTGGGGGTCCCATCTCTGGAAGCTTCACTGATCATGATAACCAGGATCCCGTGTACACCCATTTAACAGAGCAATATTTATGTAATACTAGCAGTACCTGCGACTTCGTCCGCGACAGCATTCCCACTTTGCGCGACCCACCTGCAGCGTGGGCCCGGGCCCTCCATTGCGTCCCTTTTCCAACCCCCCTTCCCCCGACCCCTTTCCACCACCCCCCGCAACCTCGGCCCCCTTTCCAACACCCCTCCTCCACGACCCCGGCCCTCTTTCGCCCCCTTGCGACCCCGGCCCCCTTCCACCCCCCGCATAACCTGGCTTCCCCGCGACCCCGGTCCCCTTTCCACCCCCCATACCCTGTCCCACTTTACAGCACCCCTATACCTCCTCCCCCCCCCCTTTCAACCCCCTCCCCGCATCCTCCGTTACAGGAAACTCCCCACCCCTGCGACCACGGACCTCCTTCCCCACCCTCCTCCCCCCAATCCTCCGTGCGTCTAGTGTCCTGGTGTGCATAGGGTCTGCAGGCCATGCTAGGGGAATTGTGTCCCAGTCACTTCTGCCTTTTCCCACCCCCGGGGCCCCGGTGTACTTATGTCTCCAGGCCAGATGGCGGGCTCGACCGATGGCTGCCTGCTGTGTCCTCCACATATACGACGCCATCTTCTTCCTGTCGCTCGGCGGCCGGCTTGAGCCTCTATAGCTCCGCCCCCTCTTTAGCACACAGTATCCATTGTCCCACCCCGCACGTGATGCGAACCTATCGGAGGCCACCTGAAAGAGCCAGGCCGACGTCATCTGAGGTCCCGCAGCAGAGCTGGAGCAGATTTTCGCCGGTAACGTTCGGGATTTCGGGGCTGGAGCGATATACGAAGTAGCCTATCTTTCCTTCCCAGTGGCCATCTAGGTATGTGTGAAATCTCACGCCATTCCATTCAGCCGTTTGGGCGTGATTCAGGAACAAACATCCAAACACACAAACCCACAATATAATATTAGTAGGATTATTTAAGTAAAATAACGCTGTTAGCTCTGCTATGTTTAGTAAGATAACGTTAGAGGGTTAGGGAATACAGGGGCCCCCCATGGAACATCTCACAACCATCAGCCGTATCCTGTACATTTTAGCAGTATTTACATATTTCTGTCCTTCTCTATATGGGCCCAGACCGCCATGTAGACTTCATTACATGTCTGTGCACATAATCTTCTCATCGTTCCAATCCTGTCGGTGTCCCCACATAGTAATCCTTACCCCTTTTGTGCCACAGTCTCCCACACAGAATCCCTTCTTGACCATATGCCATTATTTGTGTGTGCCCTGAAAAGGTTAATGTTCTCCCTTCAGACAGTGGAAGGTTGTGTATCATAAATCTTCTCAATTCAGTGTGCCAGAAAGCAGGGATAATACATTTACAATCCATAGACTGCTATAGGAAATCAGAAAGGACATCACAGAAGTTTATCCAGCCCTAGTGTTTGGAGCAGGGCCGCACCTCTAATGATGCGAGGTGAGGCGGCTGCCTCAGGCGGCAGTTTCGGATGGGACATTTATTTTTTTTACCTAAACTAGCCCAGGACAAACTGAGCAGCCCTAACCTGCGCTAATTTGGACCTAAGCGTCTGAGCGCAGGCGGTGTCATCACACCGCCTGCGCTCAGACACAGACATCTTCTGCTCATGGCTGCCCCCGCTTCCCCTTTTGCTATAGAACGTGGGGCAGCTGTGAGTAGGCCCAGGCCGCGATCCCCAACTACCGCTGTTATTATACTCGGGGGTCTTTTCAGACCTCCAAGCATAATAATCAGAGCCCCAGGGGAGGTGAGGAAACATAATAAACACTGTTACTCACCTCACCTCGGCGTTAATCCCAGCAGGCTTTAGGCCTATATGGTAATGTCCCAGACCACGTAACAGCCTGGAAATGAGGGAGCCTGGAAATGTGGGAGGACGTCTCCTGTAAGTAACAAAATATTACTGCACTGTATTGACTTTAATGTTACCGCTACCAATGTTTAGGCCCCTTTGACTTCTTGAGTCTGGTCACAGATGAAACCACTGCGATCATTACAGTTATACCAGTGAAATAAATCACTTTTTTGATGGCAGCCTATGTGTATTTCTTCCTCTCTTCCTTCTCCTATCCTTTCACTTCTTTGCAAACAGTAACCGGATCTGTGTATGAAGCTGACAGTCCCTGGATACAAGAGTGAAGGGAGAGGAGAGGAAAGCAGCCTGATAAATGGAGAAAGAAGCATTATTCTTTCATAAGACATATTGTAAAGTTTCTTATACAGTCCTATGAAAAAGTTTGGGCACCCCTATTAATCTTAATCATTTTTAGTTCTAAATATTTTGGTGTTTGCAACAGCCATTTCAGTTTGATATATCTAATAACTGATGGACACAGTAATATTTCAGGATTGAAATGAGGTTTATTGTACTAACAGAAAATGTGCAATATGCATTACACCAAAATTTGACCGATGCAAAAGTATGGGCACCCTTATCATTTTATTGATTTGAATACTCCTAACTACTTTTTACTGACTTACTGAAGCACAAAATTGGTTTTGTAACCTCAGTGAGCTTTGAACTTCATAGCCAGATGTATCCAATCATGAGAAAAGGTATTTAAGGTGGCCAATTGCAAGTTGATCTCCTATTTGAATCTCCTCTGAAGAGTGGCATCATGGGCTACTCAAAACAACTCTCAAATGATCTGAAAACAAAGATTGTTCAACATAGTTGTTTAGCGGAAGGATACAAAAAGCTGTCTCAGAGATTTAACCTGTCAGTTTCCACTGTGAGGAACATAGTAAGGAAATGGAAGACCACAGGGACAGTTCTTGTTAAGCCCAGAAGTGGCAGGCCAAGAAAAATATCAGAAAGGCAGAGAAGAAGAATGGTGAGAACAGTCAAGGACAATCCACAGACCACCTCCAAAGAGCTGCAGCATCATCTTGCTGCAGATGGTGTCACTGTGCATCGGTCAACTATATAGCGCACTTTGCACAAATAGAAGCTGTATGGGAGAGTGATGAGAAAGAAGCCGTTTCTGCACGTACGCCACAAATAGAGTTGCCTGAGGTATGAAAAAGCACATTTGGACAAGGCAGCTTCATTTTGGAAACAAAAATTGAGTTGTTTGGTTATAAAAAAAGGCGTTATGCATGGCGTCCAAAAAGAAACAGCATTCCAAGAAAAACACATGCTACCCACTGTAAAATTTGGTGGAGGTTCCATCATGCTTTGGGGCTGTGTGGCCAATGCCGGCATCGGGAATCTTGTTAAAGTTGAGGGTCGCATGGATTCCACTCAGTAGAATAGAAATAAATTTCCTGCACTCAAATTAATGCTTCCAAAATATTGTGAACTTTTATTAACATCCGACAAAAACGTTTCGTTCTTATATAGACCTTCTTCAGTTTGTCGGTGGGGTATAGTGGAAAGTGGAAGCTTCTGAAATGGTCCAGGTCAGAGGGTGCCTGAGGCACCCTCTGACCTGGACCATTTCAGAAGCTTCCACTTTCCACTATACCCCACCGACAAACTGAAGAAGGTCTATATAAGACCGAAACGTTTTTGTCGGATGTTAATAAAAGTTCACAATATTTTGGAAGCATTAATTTGAGTGCAGGAAATTTATTTCTATTTTGCTATGGCTATGAGAAGCCTTTTCCTGGCACCAAACTCCTTGACCGAGTGACGGCACATTAAGATTTTAAGGATTCCACTCAGTATCAGCAGATTCTTGAGAATAATGTTCAAGAATCAGTGACGAAGTTGAAGTTACGCCGGGGATGGATATTTCAGCAAGACAATGATCCAAAACACCGCTCCAAATCCTCAGGCATTCATGCAGAGGAACAATTACAATGTTCTGGAATGGCCATCCCAGTCCCCAGACCTGAATATCATTGAACATCTGTGGGATGATTTGAAGCGGGCTGTCCATGCTCGGCGACCATCTAACTTAACTGAACTTGAATTGTTTGTCCAAAATACCTTTATCCAGGATCCAGGAACTGATTAAAAGCTACAGGAAGTGACTAGAGGCTGTTATCTTTGCAAAAGGAGGATCTACTAAATATTAATGTCACTTTTCTGTTGAGGTGCCCATACTTTTGCACCGGTCAAATTTTGGTTTAATGCATATTGCGCATTTTCTGTTAGTACAATAAACCTCATTTCAATCCTGAAATATTACTGTGTCCATCAGTTATTAGATATATCAAACTGAAATGGCTGTTATAAACACCAAAATATTTAGAACTAAAAATGATTAAGATTAATAGGGGTGCCCAAACTTTTTCATAGGACTGTATTCACCTGTACTATTCAGTTATTTTATAGTTGGGGATACACTTCAAAATGACAATGTGTAAGCACTATGTTGGAAAGTAATACAGATATTGAGCATACCATACACCCAAAACTCCTCAACGTCAAGGGGATCACTAGAAGACAGAGGAAACCACATACATGTTTGGAGATCTTGTTTTGGAGATCTCTAAAAATGTGACCTAAGGCTTTGAAAGTTTTCCTGTAATTTTTACAGTTCCTTCTTTTCTTTCAATAAAGGAAAATTCTCAAAATGATCTCACCTACAGAACCTAAGTTTTCCTTCTCTTTTACTTCCTTACTCGAACAGTACACCGAGGAACTACTAAAGACCTACAATATGTAAAATAAATGTTTAAAGGGGCTCTATCATTAGATTTTCCGTTTTTTAGATAAATACATACCTGAAGAGCCTTTAAAAAGGTTATTCAGGTGCTGCTAATCGGATTTGAACTCCCCCCCATGCACCCCCTCCCCCCGTGTCATAGCTTGTTTACGCCCTCCTTTCTTCTTTGACTTGCAATTCACCGCCTCCTTTCGGAGTGGTACTGCGCACGCTCCAGCGCCATTTTCCTGTAGAGAACATAGCGACCGTACTGTGCATGCGCAGCATGCTCGCGTAGTCCTCAAGGGAAAAATGGTGCAGGAGCGTGCGCAGTAGCAGTCCGAAGGGAGTGCTACTGCGCATGAGCAAGATTTCCATCGAAATTGCCGGGCTGGAGGCGGTGAATTACAAGGAGAAGGAAGTCAAAGAAGAGAGGAGGACATGAACAAGCTATGACATGGGGGGTGCACAGAACGCCCACCGTGCACGGTAGGACTAATTTACATATACGTTTTAACAGTAAAAACACAAAAACCAGGGGGGAAGCGTGTTTTAAAACCGATTAGCAGCACCTGAATAGCCTTTTTAAAGGCTATTCAGACATATGTTTATCTAAAAACCAGAAACTCTAATGATAGAGCCCCTTTCAGGCCATGCTTTGTTTTTCAAGCTTACGGTTGCGGATCACAGATATTTTGGCATATCTATGCATATGGCAATATTTTGGCTGATTCTCTAGTCAAGACAAAGAAATAGACCATGCATGAGAAACCAAAAAAACAGGTAGGATTAGTCTCCATAGGCATCATAAGAAGAGTAGGTACTGGAAATGTCTCATTGACCAAATATTTTTAAGTCCACTTATATCCTCAATCCACAAAGGAAATCGCTCAGTGCTATGCTTAAAGGGGTTGTCCAGGATTAGAAAGGTTTCTGCCGTGTCGCCACTCTTGTCCATGTGCTGTGTCGGATTTTACAGTTTACTTGAGGTTTTTTTTTTTAAAGCTGACCATTCTTCACTAATCTTGGACAATCCCCTTAACTATTATTCTAGATGCCTGAGATCAGAAGGCTAAAAGGAAATATAAATCATCTGGGCTGGGTCATTCTTTATAGAAGTTGTGGTGGGATGTAGGACTCGTAGTGAACTTCTTGCTAATACGTTTTTGAAGCTTTCCAGGCTAAAGACCTAAGGACCGAAACAAGGAAACACTTTGGATTGTGGATGATCTAAAATACTTCCATACATAACTGAACATTCAGTCTTGAGACAAGGGAACCTAACCTCAGGAACTGGAACCATCACAACTCGACATCTCCACCCATCACAGCCCATAGTGCATCCAAAAAATCACACCCATGTTCGGATTGGCTCACCTAAACTGGTCATCTCAAGCAATGGAACCTAACCTCAGGAATTTGTGTTATCACATCACAACATTGCCATCCATCACAGCACATAGTATCCCTAATAAATTATACCCATGTATGGCTTGTCTTATCTAAACTGGTCATCTCAGGCAAGAGACCCCAACCTCTAGAACTGGTACCATCACATCTCAACATTGCCATCCATCACAGACCTTACTGTATTATACCCATGTTCGGCTTGTTTCACCTCTGTTGGTCATCTCATGCTACGTCATCTGATATGGTTCTTTTGTCCATATAAAACATAATGAGATAAATAAATATTTCTAAAACGTTGCCTTTAAAATAGATCTATATTTTTTATTCATAAATGTTTTTTTATGTTGCCTTTGTTATGTCTTGTAATTTCATATTGTCTTTGTTCCAATTTTTATTGCACAAATGTATATACCGTATATACTTCAGTATAAGCCGAATTTTTCAGTACAGTTTTTGTGCTGAAACACCCCCCCCCCCCCCCCGGCTTATACTCGAGTCAAGCAAAAAAAAAAATTTTGGGTGGTGGTGGTGGGGAGGAGTCTATGACCAGCAATAGTAATGTATAGAATTTCCCATAAAATATTGAAAAAAAAGAAGCTTTAAAAAAATATAATAAAAAAATAAATAAAGGTTGTAAATCCCTCCTTTCCCTAGAATACATATAAAAGTAGAAACTGACTGTGACACACATACACATTAGGTATCCCTGTGTCTGACAGTGCCCGTCTACTGAATATAGGGGATCTGCAGTGCTCCTGTTCCATCAGGAAGGGGTTAATAGGAGCACTGCAGATACCCTATAGTCAGCCAGGCTGAATTCCAGGTGGGGGAAAAAAACTCAGACCTCAAGCTCAGGGAAGGGGCAGACAGACAACCAAAACACCCCCTCCCCTTCCTCAGCACCTACTGCACCCAAAAACTCCGACCATTTTAATTTTTGAAATTTTCCAGTTGCTGCTGCATTTCCCCCCTCGGCTTATACTCGAGTCAATAAGTTTTCCCAGGTTTTTGTGGTAAAATTAGGGGCCTCGGCTTATATTCGGGTCGGCTTATACTTGAGTATATACGGTAAGTATCTTAGTGCTGACATCTGTTGTCTAGATCGGATGCCAATGAACACAACCAACAAATGCAGAAACTTTCTATGGTCTGGGACTTGTCAAAAACCCAGCCATGATGTCCTTATTGTAGCCGTGTTATCAGGCGGGGACACTACATGTATGAGAAGATATCCCGGCCACAATAAGAACATTATGACTAATTTTCTGAGCTTACATTCATTATCGCATCCAATGGCAAATCTTTAAAACTGCAAATTTTTTAATTACGAATATTTGCAAAAAATTTTAACTTTTAATTATCTACAAATTTTTAAATAGTTATGTTTGTGGGAATACCCCTTTAAGGACTAGTTTATCTCGGGTTTTATACTGACTGCAAGATTGGAGTTGGGAAGGAATTGTTTCTCCCAAAATGGGGCAATTGGCATGAGCCTCATAGGTTTTTTTTTGTCTTCATCTGGGACAATACTGTAGGGGATTGTAGGGTTTAAGGTTGGACTTGATGGACTGATGTCTTCATCCAATCTTTTCTACTACACAGTCCAGTCACATTCATGTGACCACCTGTCAAAATCCAGAATAACCACCTTCGGCAGAGCGGACCGCTGCGAGACGTGCAGGAAGAGAGGGGATGTTGTGATGATGTCACTGGGATGTTGAACCATGCCGACTCCAGTGTCGTGGCCAGCTGCGCTAGGTTACGCGGTTGAGCATCCATGGCGTGGTGGTCCCACAGATTCTTAATTGAGTTCAAGTCGGGGGAATTTGCTGGCCAAGGGAGTATGGTAAACTCATCATGGTGTTCCTGGAACCACGCACGTACACTGCGAGCTTTATGACACATCGCATTGTCCTGCTGGTAGAAGCCATCATCCTGAGGAAAAACAATTCGCATGTAGGGGTGAACATGGTCCGCAAGGATAGATGCATACTTGTGTTGATCCATCGTGCCTTCCACAATGATGAGTGCACCCAGATGGCTGATGACATGTGTCTTCTGCCATTGGTTATTTAATGTTGACGTCAAATGTAGGCGGTGGTCACATTAATATGACTGGACTAGGTATGTAACTATGTAATATGGACTCTCTGCGCATGCCCGTCGTCCATTTTCCTGTCGGAATTACACAGCTCCATATGCTGAACTATAAAAAAAAAAGTTACAAGGTCAGAATTTAGTGATTCAAAGATTTTTTTTCTTCAAAATTTACAATTTTTGTAACGTTATTAAAACCTAGAAAAAAATTATAAATTTGGTATCACTGTGATCATACGGAACAACATATCATTTTTTACCACAGAATGAAAACCGTAAAAACAAACCCCATAAAAAATGGCGGTACTGCTCTTTTTTTCCTCAATTCCACATCATTCTGAATTGTTTTCCCGCTTCCCCGTACATTGTACAGTATAATAAACGTTACCATTTTGAAGTAAAACTTGTCACACAAAAAATAAACCCTGACATGACTGCGTAAATGGAAAAATGAATTATGGCTTTTGGAATATAGGAATTAAAAAACGAAAACACAACAATACAGAATGTCTACGTCTCCTAAGGGGTTAATGGTGCTTTTTGGCTGGAACCGCCATAGATATTTTGCCCACAGTGATAGCTGTGGTCTTCATGAACATGGCCGCTGTATGCTGTTTTTCTGCCGTACATGAGACAAATTTATAGAATACACTTTGGCCTCTAGTGACACAAGTCTAGCCGTTTGCCGTTTCAGGACAGGAAGTGACGTCGGCGCGGATGGCCGGAGCTCTTGGTTGCCTAGAAACGGGAGTACTCGGCATCTTAGTTACACTGACAGCAATCCTGTCTCCTCCACCGGGATCCCGGAGCAGATACAGACACTATGTTTATATACCTGAGTAAGAAGGTGAGTGGCTGCATTACGTCCGGCATGGCGGTGATCTGAGCAGGGGAGGCGGAGGGCGCACTCATACTGATACTATGGAGCAGGGGTAGGGAACGTACGGCTCTCCAGCTGTTGCAAAACTACAACTCCCAGCATGCATACTGGCTCTGCTGTTCTGGGAACTCCCATGGAAGTGAATGGAGCATGCTGGGAGTTGTAGTTTCACAGCAGCTGGAGAGCCGAAGGTTCCCTACCCCTGCTATGGAGCATTGACTGTCGTGTAGGCGGGCTGCAGGCTCACATGTAAAGATTACAAGTTGTGGTTTGGCAAGTTTAGGACAGTCCCAAGCCCGAAGACAGTGATGTCATTTTCTTAGGATTGGCAGGAAAGTGATGTCATTTACCTAAGAACAGTGATGTCATTCGTGATCTCATTTACCTCAGTACTGTGAGGTCATTTACATCAGGACAGTGACAGGACATTAAAGGGATCCTATCATTGGATACTAACACGTAGGAATCTTAAGAAAGACTATTCTTCTCCTACCTTTAGATGTCTTCTCCGCGCCGCCGTTCGGTAGATATTCCGTTTTCCGTCTTTATGCAAATGAGTTCTCTCGCAGCACTGGGGGCGTCTCCAGTGCTGCAAGAGAAATCTCCAGCGATGCCTCCATCTTCTTCTGCGCGTCTTCTTCCAGAGTTCAAATTTCTAGGGCACGGGCAGAGCCGACGGCACATGCCCACAGGCCTCAAGAAAATGGCCGCTTAGTTGTGTAAGTGGCCATTTTCTTGTGGCCTGTGGGAATGCGCCGTCGGCTCTGCCCGAGGCATAGATGTTGGAACCCAGCTCCGGAAGAAGATGCGCAGAGAGGCCGTTCCTGAAGAAGATGGAGGCGGCGCTGGAGATTTCTCTGGTAGCATTGGGGACGTCCCCAGTGCTGTGAGAGAACTCCTTTGCATACCGAAGAAAATCGGGATTTCTACCGAATGGCGGTGTGGAGAAGACATCTAAAGGTAGAAGAAGAATAGCCTTTCTTAAGACTATTCCTACGTGTTAGCGAGAAAAAATGTGATTTTAATGATAGGATCCCTTTAACATCATTTACTCAAGAACGGTGATGTCATTTATGATGTCATTTACCTCACTACAGTGTTGTCAGTTATGATGTCATATTCTCAGGAGAGTGACAGGAAAGTAATGTCATTTACCTAAGACCAATGATGTCCGTTATGATGTAATTTACCTCAGAATAGCAATGTCATTGACCTCAGTACTGTGATGTCATTTACTTCAGAACTGTGATGTGTTTTATGATGTCATTTACATCGGGACAGGGAAAGGATATTAACGTCATATACCCAAGAGCAGTGATGTTATTTATGATCTCATTTACCTCAGAAGGATAGGGATGCCATTTATTATGCCGTTTACCTCAGGACAGTGCTGCCATTTATGATGTCATTTTCTTCAGTATAGTGATTTACCTCAGGACAGTGATGACATGTATCTCAGCACAGTGATGTCATTTGTAACGCCGTTTACCTCAGGACAGTTAGATGTCATTTATAATGTAATTTACCTCAGAATTGTGATGTCATTTATGATGTCATTTACCACAGGAGAGTGATGTCGTTTTATGACAAGTTTACTGGTGTCATTTGTACACAAAAAGTGCGCCACGTTGTCAATTTCCTGATTTCTCGGATACTTTTGTTAAAAGTGGGAGGTGCGAGGAAGGGATCAGGGCGAGCAGGGCGGTGACTCCTCGGGCCGTCTCATTTACTATATTGTTGTCATAAAACAGATGTTATACCCCAATACTATGTCAGCTCCTGATTGGCGTAGACTTCATTTGTGGCACCCCGTACCTTATGTGGTGGTTCAGAATTAAGAAGCCGGAGACTCCAAGTCTTCTTCCTGTCTTGTAGTAGTCTGCTTCCTTGAACGGCGTGTCCCCAGTTCTATATACTGTGTATATACTATCAGCTGCTTCATCATGTGATCCGTATACAGGACGTTACGTATGTTGGGCCCATTCACATCTGCGTTCGGGCCATTCCGTTCCCCTCTCCACATGAAAAATGCGAAGAAAAAAAAAAAGTAGCAAAAGTAGCACATTTCTCTCTGCATTTTTCATGCGGAGACCACACAGACCCCATTATAGTCTATGGAGTGCACAAATTTCCTGAGGTTAACCACTTTTTTATGTGGATTATGTTTCCACTCCCCCCAAGCGGACTCCCCGAAAAGAAACCCATGTGTAGATGTGAAGTGGACCTTACATGACCTGCAACCCAACCTGCAGGGGCTCCCAGAATGGGACAAGACGCTATCAAGGGGTCCCAGCTAATGGACTCTTAGGGTGTATTCACACGGAGGAAAATGACACTGAATTTGGTGTGGAATCCGTATCAGATTCAGCGCTGAAAAAATGCCTCCCATTGACTTCAATGCTAGTAGAAAAAGGAACCCATTGAAGTCAATGGGAGACTTTTTTTCAGCACGGAATCTTATGTGGATTCCACACCAAATTCAGCGCCATTTTTCTCTGTGTGAATGCCCCCTTACACTGATGTCTAGGTCACATGACTGATGACATCACAGCTGATCGTATTGCCATATGGTTGTAGGGTCTTAGGGGACTGACCCCGGCTACTGTCTCATCCATAAGGGTTTCCATCACCTCAGTCATTGGACCCTGGTTTTGGTGATTGGTGAGGTCCTATCCTTCTGAGAGAGGGATATTGATGCTGAAACAGCTGATTGAGATGGACCCTATTGCTAGGTTATTAATATCAGTTATCTTCATGTCCTGGACAATCCCTTTAAAGGGATTCTATCATTAAAATCAATTTTTTTTTGTAGATCACACATAGGAGTAGCCTTAAGAAAGGCTATTCCTCTCCTACCTATAGATGTCTTCCCCGCGCGGCCGTTCGGTAGAAATCCCGTTTTTTTTTCGGTATGCAAATGAGTTCTCTCACAGCACTGGGGGCGTCCTTAATGATGTGAGAGAAATCTCCAGCGCTGCCTCCATCCGAGCCGACTGCACATGCCCACAGGCCACAAGAAAATGGCCCATTACTTACTGTGTAAGCAGCCATTTTCCTTGTGGCTGCGGGCGCGCGCAGTTGGCTCTGCCCGAGGTCTAGAAGTTTGAATCCACTCTTGAAGAAGATGGAGGAGTCACTGGAGATTTTTTTCGCATCATTGGGGACACCCCCAGTGTTGTTTGAGCGCTAGGGACCGCCCGAACCCGGATTTCTTCCGAACGGCAGGGCAGAGAAGACATCTAAAGATAGAAGATGAATAGGCTTTCTTAAGGCTATTCCTACGTGTTAGCAAGAAAAAAATGTGATTTTAATGATAGAATCCCTTTAAATATAAATGTCCTATCCTTAGGATAAGTATTCCATATCAGATTGGTGGGGATCCAACACTCTGCACCCCAACCGATCAGCTGTTCAATGCTGCCCCTTGGTGAGCACCACTTCCACGTCACAGGCCAGTGACGTCCTCTTTATCAGGCACTTGGCCAGTTTGCAGATCAGTCCCCTTCAAGTGAATGGGGCTGAGCTACAATACAAAGTGCAGTTGTTGTACAATGTATGGCGCTGCACATAGTAAGTAGTGAAGAGGCCGCTGCTCTTGTCCAAATTCTGCAGTCGCTTCTGAATATTGGGAGTGCCTGATGGCGGCCCCGAACAATCTGACATTGGTTTTATCATTAATAAACATCACATTAGGGGGTTTTAAAAGATTGGGTGCCTCTTGTTTTTAAACTGTGCATGCAGGACTTTTCCATCCACAGATTTCAAGCGGATACTGTAGACTTTGATGTAAGTGTGAATATAGCCTCACGAAGACTGACCAAAACTCAGTTTTTTTTTTGCGTGTTTCTGAATTGCGTAAATTGTTCACAAAACTCAGCGTAAACGTTAAAGGGGTTTCCAAACTGGGGAGGGGTGGGGGTATTTTTGCTGCTGCTGCTCTATCCTGAGTATAAGTTATCACTATCAGATTGCTGGGACCCCTGCTGATCAGCCTCTGGTGTCGTAAGCTGTACACTGAAGACTGTACGTGCTCCTGTTTACTTCGATGAAGGTAGATATAGATGGAGCCTTCTGCTTTTGGCTCTGTCTCCTGTAGAGGTTCCTGTGCTGGAGGCTGATCTGTTCTGGGTCCAGGCGTCGGATCCCCACCGAACTGATACTGATGACCTATCCCAAGGAGCAGTTATAGGTATCCAAAATGCCCAGAAATCTCCTCAAAATGTTCCTATCATCCATGTTGCTGTTTCCCTACAGATCGCCATCCCCAATAACATCCGGCTAAAATGCATTTCGTGGAACAAGGACCAAGGGTACATCGCATGTGGGGGCGAGTCCGGGCTGCTCAAAGTCCTCAAGCTGGAAATGCAAACAGGTGAATGAATGAAGGTTTCACTTCCATCTTGGATGCCTTTCAGTTTACTTAATCTCACTTCCTAAAACAACAGATACCGGTCTGCTGGGGGATGTTTATACGAGCCGCGGCCAGGACACGGGAACAAAGCGGATCCTTGAGCTTTTCTTGTAGGGGAAGACTGCGGATTATCTTCTGAGATGGAGGGAGACGCGTCACTGGAGGCCTCTCAAGTCAATATTTTCAGACCTGCCCATCGTATTTAGGTTGGGGCTCTGTACATTAAGCATCGGCGGCAATAACCAGGCTCCTGAGGAGCTGAAGGTGTCAACACGTTCCTTCTCATGTTCCTTCTCATCTAAGACTTTCTCAGTTGATAGAATAACTCCACATGTTTGGTGTCTATGTCTACTCTTAAAATCACCATCCAGGCTTCTTTGATTATAAAGGGTGCCATGTATTAGAAAAAAACATGGCTGCTTTCAGTCATAAACAGCGCCACACCTGTCCACAATAAAAGGACCAAGTTGTCTCAAGACAAGGAGGACCCGCGCTGATACATTTAGGTGAAAGGAAACGACTTTATTGGAACAACACACAACGCGTTTCGGGCATGCACCCTGCCCTTCTTCAGGTGTAATGGTTCTTTAGCCGTCCAGCCGAAGAGCTTCTCGGCTGGACGGCTAAAGAACCATTACACCTGAAGAAGGGCAGGGTGCATGCCCGAAACGCGTTGTGTGTTGTTCCAATAAAGTCGTTTCCTTTCACCTAAATGTATCAGCGCGGGTCCTCCTTGTCTTGAGACAACTTGGTCCTTTTATTTTGCATTTTCCTACACCCACGTGGTGGAAGGTACCCTGCAGCTGTACCCATCTACAAGATCCCTGCCTGGATCTTGTTGCTTTGTGAAGTGTTGTGTATTCACACAACTCTGAAAGGTGAGCCTATACTGTTATTTCATCAAAACCTTAAAACCACAGATCTACACTACGGTTTGCTCGGTGTCTTTTTCTTTCTTCTTTTGACACCTGTCCACAAGTCATGTGTCACGTTGCAGCTCAGCTCTGTCCGCATCACTGGAGCTAAGCGGCAATACTAGGCACAGCCTTTAGACATGTGGAACAGAGGTTGCGCTACCTTTACTGCAGTTGTACCATTTTGAGGAGTATTTTTTGCCAGAGAGGAGTATGGATGTACCATACATAAAAGGTAGGTATAGATAATGTTACGGTAGGTTTACATAGGGGTAAGGAGGACGCTATTTATGCAGGAAGCCATTGCTATAAGTATCCTCCATGCATAAATAGCAAATACTGATGGGATGGAGGAACTTTGAGCATCTAATGCTATACCCTCCTGGTCACCTCACTAACCAGTGCCAACCGTGTCTAAGGCCCCATGTACACGACCAAGTGTGAGCTCAATATGGGGCTGAGTTTGCAGCAGAGTGCACACAGATGACACTCCGAGTGACATCCCAGTGCATTTGGTTATGCATTCCCATCTATGGGGGCTTCTCATCCATTCCCCGAAGGGCGGGTTTACACCTGCGCCCGGTCTCCACTTTGCAGGTTTCCGTCTTCTGCCCGAGAAACTGGACGAGAGACGGAAACCAGCGGTCAGTTTTGAAACCCATTCACTTGAATGGGTTTGCAAAGTGACCGCCTATGAGCGTTTTGTGCCTGTCCGCGGCGAAACTGTTTTTTTTTTTTAAACCGGACATAAAGTCCTGCATCTCCGACTTTATATTCGGTTAAAAAAAAACAAACTGTTTCGCTGCGGAGACCAGAAGACGCTCACGGGCGGACACTGACTGCCGGATTTCCGTCTCCTGTCTAGTTCCTCAGGCAGAAGACGGAAACCCACAAAGTGGAGACCGGGCGCAGGTGTGAACCCGCCCTTAGACGCAAAGGTATAGATTAAAGCACTTTGAGTACATTCTGCTGCAAACTCGCTCCCACATTAGATGCACACTCAGTCATTTGTACGCCATCTTTGGAAACGTTTGAAGGGGACAGTGAGGTGAACGTAATAGTAAAATTCTTCATTGCACATTCTGAATATATCCGTCTCTCAGGACATGTTCACACTATGTTTTTGGGTTAAAATACTTTAATCCGTGTGTGGCCACTTGCTGCTTAGGGTCTTATAAAGTCCAGGCGGGTGTTCAGACACAGCCCAGCATCCGACCACCAGTGTCAACACAAAGTCCACCTCTTACCCCTCGCTGGCAGCACATATTAACCCTTTCTCGGCCTCCGCTGTAATAGTACGGCAGATGCCAGGTCATTAAAGATGGCGAGTGCTCTAAAGCAGAGCATCCACCATAGTTACCGGGTCTCCGCTGTATTGCGTAACAGAGACCCGGAGCTAATGCTGGCGATCTGAATTCACTTGGATCACGAGCATAGCTTTTTGTAATGATCCCCCAAAGTCACCCTTACCCCCCAGTAGCTGGTCCTCATGGGCCACTTACCTTTCTTTGTATAGGATGGCTCTCATGCAGTATCATCATGGGAGCCGTCCTGTTCCTATAAATATAATTTTGGTATCCTGTGACAGGTGACCTGGGATGTCATTTTGGCTGCACAGTGAACGCCGTAAAAATGAAGTCTTGGAAGACAGAGTAAAAAACTAAAAATGGTTGTGTTGGGAAGAAGGGGTTAAAGAACTTGAACTTCTCGAGAACATGGAAGTCTCAGCTTTTTTTTTTAAGCATAAGGTTGCCTGTCCAGACCTCTATGAACAGCGGTGACATGAGTAATGGACGGCCTCTATGTCACCTAGCCCAGGGCGGGGATAGAAGAGATGTGATATTATAGGGCGACCGCTGGGTCATTCATCTTATGGGCAGATATTCCGGCATGTAACGTCTTTCTCCTTCATTTGATTTCCTCGCAATTGTTTATGACTTATTGAAAACTTTCTGCGGTTTCTTGTCTGTCCAGATTTATTAAAATAATCATTTCTTTCTCCTCCTTTATGTAATAGTTGTTTGAGCATATGATTTCTCTTTCCAGATGATGCCAAGCTGAAAGGGCTCGCCGCACCCAGTAATCTTTCCATGAATCAGACCCTGGAGGGGCACAGCGGTAAGGATTCCATGTAATAGAAACCGTGGGATGGAGCATCTTGGATAGATTATTTCATTGTGCGAAAACTTGTTCCACAGTAGTCATCCAGCTGGGAGAGCCATGATCAGCTATTATTGCATGAGGATAGATGCTTGGTTATAACTTAAGACTTGCAGGACACCCATTTAAGGTGATCAGTTGAAGATCTGAGGGGGTTTGACACCCAGGACCCCAACAGTTGTTTGAGTTGTTAGTTGTTTGAAGAGGCAGTAGCACCCCTGAGGTACGCTTTTTCTAAAGAGGACATTTCAACACCTCCATTTAATAAGTGCTTCTCTACTAAATCCAGCCAGTTAGAATTTTCACTCTAGCCCCCGCCATTTTTGAGCAATTAGTGCCGTTAGTTTTGGTGCCTGATATACTATTTAGGCTCTGCACTGTCAGGAGGGCGGTGTCAGGCATGAGCAGACAAGGGGTGTGACTTTGAGCTCTGAGATTGGCTGCCTCTGATTGGAGCTTTGAATCAAGCCCCCTGCCTGACACTGCCCACCTGACAGTACAGAGCTTATATAGTACATCAGGTATGAAAACTAACTGCTTTTGTTGCTCAGGAATGGTGGGGACTAGAGGGAAAACTCCAACTGTGCTGGAATGAGTGGAGCAGAGACTATTAGCAGTTGCTAAGAACATGAATTGGAGGAGGTGGTGAAAGGTGCTGTATCACAAGCCATGTGAACTCACATTTATCAGTCATATGATCTGTTCGCAATTCAGTCCCTTTGTAGTGAACGGGCTGAACCGCGATACCAAGCACAGCTGCTGTATAAATGTATGGTACTGTGCTTGGTAAGTGCTAAAGAGGCCACAGTACTCACCTGAACACTGCAGAATTTTTTAATGGGGGGGCCAGGGTCATGTCTCTCCCGTTCAGCCACAGGAAAATGTCTGACTGACATGCACAGTAGGCGCTTTTGGGTGATGACATGAAGGTGATGTGGGAGTGGTCCAGAGAAGAAGATGGAAGCGTCGCTGGAGAGTTTTTGGACAGGACAGAAGACGCCCCCTATGCTATTAGAGCGCAGGGGAACGCTCTCAGTGCTGTCTGAAAACTCATTTACATATGGAAGAAAGAAGATATCTCTCAGGAATGGCGGGGCGGATCCGAATAATAACGGTAAGAGAAGAAGCCTTTCTTAAGGCTGTTCCTACTTGTGCTTAGTTAAAGGGATCCTATCATTAAAACTAACACGTAGGGATAGCCTTAAGAAAGGCTATTCTTCTCCTACCTTTAGATGTCTTTGCCGCGCAGCCATTCGTAGATATCCTGGTTCTCAACAGTATGCAAATGAGTTATCTTGCAGCACTGGGGGCGGTCCTCAGCGCTCAAACAGCACTGGGGGCGAGAAAACTCTCCAGCGACGCCTCTTCTTCCTCTGGAACACCCTCTCCGCGACGTGTTCTTCGGATGGCTTCTTCTGGCTTTAAATGGGACGCATGCGCAGTGCGCTCTGCCATGCCTGCAGCCATTTTCTTGTGGCCGCTTACACAGTACGCTTTTGTAAGCGGCCACAAGAAAATGGCCGCAGGTGTGCACAGTCGGCTGTACCCTATGGCAGAACTGACTGCGCATGCGTCCTATTTAAAGCCATAAAAATCCATCTGAAGAACACGTCGTGGAGAGGGCGTTCCAGAGGCCGATGCTGGAGAGTTCTCTTGCAGCATTGGGGACGCCCCCAGGGCTGTTTGAGCGCTGGGGCCCAACCCTAGTGCTGCGAGAGAACTCATTTGCATACAGGCGAAAACCGGGATATCTACGGAACGGTGGCGCGGAGAAGACATCTAAAGGTAGGAGAAGAATAACCTTTCTTAAGGGAATTCCTATGTGTTAAGGAGAAAAAAATGCAATTTTAATGATTGAATCCCTTTAAGGTTCTTAAAACTGATACGAAATGTAGAAGTGATCATGGAGGTAGAAATATTTTGGGATGTTCATTTGAAAACCCCAGTCAGCCAAGCCCCCTTTATTGCAACGTATGGTAGGGCTTTATATGTCAGTAATCAAGTGAGCAGGAACTAGTGGATGGCAACAAAAGGATAGGGGCCGGCGGATCGTGGGGGCATTGACCTATCCGCTCATAATCATGTAATATGGACCTGACAGTGATATAATATTCAGAGTTCTGCAGGACATCTTATTTAGACCTTACTTCTTCTGCAGGATCGGTGCAGGTGGTGACATGGAATGAGCATTTTCAGAAGCTGACCACAAGTGATCAGAATGGACTCATCATTGTCTGGATGCTGTACAAGGGTAATGTGTAAAGCCACCTCTTAGTACATCGCGTCACATACATTTCTATCTTGACTATCTACTGCACATATGGGGTCCACTGTATTGCCTAATTTTGGTGTGCTGTCTGTCTTAGGCTCATGGTACGAAGAGATGATCAATAATAGAAACAAATCGGTGGTCCGCAGCATGAGCTGGAACGCAGATGGACAGAAGATCTGTATTGTGTATGAGGACGGTGCTGTCATCGTGGGCTCAGTGGATGGTAAGGACACATTGCTTTCTAGCTGCTTCTTTCCATGGTACTTTAGTCTTGATGGGTAATAACTCCACCTATGATCAATAGGAAATGTGAAATCTGGCATCATTCCTCTATGCTCTATATATTGCTGGACGCTTTGGTATGTCCACCCCAGTTTGTGACCTATCCTAAGTCTAGATTTTGTAGTCCTAGAATGCCCCTTTAATTCCCATTTCTCGCATATTTCACTGGGGACATTTTTCTTCCTATCAGTATGTCTTTGTAGAATGGGAGCAAATCCACGCAAACACGGTGAGAAGATACAAACTCCTTGCAGATGTTTCGCCTCGACAGGAAATGAACCCAGGACTCCAGCGCTGCAAGGCTGTAGTGCTGTCCACTGAGCCACCGCGTTGCCCAGATTTAAGAAATGTTAACATATCCAGCTCTTGTATTTTCTTAGACGTTTGGTTGAGGGATTGCTATGAGCTCATGGTGCGATTTTTTTTGGTCTCAATATTTTTTAGGCAATCGTATTTGGGGCAAAGAGCTGAAAGGCATACAGCTGTGCCATGTCGCTTGGTCGCCGGACAGCAAAATTCTTCTTTTCGGGATGGCAAATGGAGAAATCCACCTTTATGACAACCAGGGCAACTTCATTGTAAGCTTTGTCAAATGAAAAATATCCATTCTGTCTCCTAATCTCTATCTTTTGGCGACATCTTGCGTGTGACTAGGTCTTATCTCACTGTCGTGATTTGTCTCTCTCTAGGTGAAAATGGTTTTGAGCTGTTTGATCAATGTGACGGGTCCTCTGAGTATTGCGGGCATGCACTGGTATCCAGGCAGTAAGGGATATGTGGAGCCAGATTGCCCCTGTCTGGCTATATGCTTCGATAATGGGCGCTGCCAGATAATGAGGCATGAGAATGATGAAAGTAAGTATCAGGCAGTCCTATGATTTCATGGGATAGAGATTTCCTTTCCTATTGTACTGTTCTGAATCCATCAGTCATTGAACTGTATATGTTAAAGGGGTTTTGAGGACTGAAAATATCATAAGAATGGGTCATCTTTATCAGATCGGTGGGTGTCTGACAACCAGCTCCTTTCTCGATCAGTGGTTCTCAGCAGCTGATACGCAGGAAAAAGAGCAGGAAGCAAACAGCGCTGTTCTCTGTGTAGTGGCCAACCTACGTCACTGCAGATCAGCTCCCATTCACTTGAATGAGAGCTAAGCTGCAGTGCTTCTGTTCAGCCACTACAAAGAGAACGGAGCTGTCTGCTTCCTGCTGTATTTCCTTTGAGAACAGCTGTTTGGGCGGGTTGTCGTGTGTGGATCTTAAATTGCCGACCCAGGTCATTATTGTTTTTAGCTAGGAAAACCCCTTTAATTCCAAGTTAAGGGGGTTGTACGGAATTAACAAAAAAAAAAGACTGATTTCATTAAAATAGCGCCGCACCATCCCATGAGTAGTGTCTGGTATTGTAGTTTATCCAGTGGGCAGATTGTTACTTCTTTGGTTATCTGGACTTCCAGAAAACTAAAACCGCCACGTAGTTGATGCCCCTCACTCCTGACTGTATCAGTTCGGTTCATAGCTGTATCCTTGCAGCTTTCTTATTAAAGCTCGCTGTACTAACAGTGGCACAGTAAGGACACGTAGTGCGTACTTATTACAGGCCCGGTCCTGGTAGACACTGGTATGAACGTGGTCAGCATCCAGTGGAATCATTGTGGCAGCGTGCTGGCTGTGGCAGGATCCCAGAGAACAGCCAACCAAGATAAAGACATCAATATCGTCCAGTTCTACACCCCATTTGGAGAGGTACGTCTATCTATATCAAGCACTGGGGGGTTGGGGGGCAGTTACTTAAATGTAGAGATGTTCTCATCTCATGATCCCACTTTTCCAGTTCTAATGCCAGTGGACCCCGACGGTCCTTTCCGGTAATGTCCACTCGAGCATTTGTCATATGTCCATTTTCTAAGGACATAAATGTAATTCCTAAGATGAGAAGATGTCACTTATGTGTCTGTCCATAACCTGTTTGTCTTTGAAGCACCTGCGCACGCTGAAGGTTCCTGGGAAGCAGATGTCCGCTGTGTCATGGGAAGGCGGGGGGCTCAGAATTGGTTTGGCCGTTGATTCCTTCATTTACTTTGCCAATATCAGACCTGACTACAAGGTAAGTGATCTGGGAGGATGGTAGGGCTAGAGGACTTTGGCACATGACAGCCATGACACATGACCCTAATTGTGCATATGGCTCCAATAAAAATGAACGAGACGTCTTGAGACTTCCTTGATCCGCACTTTCTTTTTATTGAAGTGTCATTGACCTGCAGTGTAACTAAAATTACCTTCACTTTAGTCAGGAACTTCAGCAGCACCAGTCATGTGACTTCAAAAATAGTTTTACACGCATCTTAAAGGGGTTGTCCATGATTTAGATTATGTGGCAGGTGAGGGGCTTACAGGCAGCCAGTTGTACGGGGGCCACTTTCAAGGCTTGTACTATATGCAGCTTTTAGCTGGAAGCACTTGGCTTAGTGCCCTGTTTAGTGGCCAAGTGTCATTTCCCGTTAAAGGGGCATGTCAACCCAGATCCTTGGACGATCGCTTGACAGTAAGCAGATCACAAATTTTTGCCCTGTTGTCCTCCGTGATCGGCTGTAGGGAAAGCTGACCTTTATGGAAGCGTACTTGTACAGAAAAGTGGATGAGCTGATGTGGACCATATATATCCAGTAAAGGTGAGCTGATGTGGACCGTATATATCCAGTAAGGGAGTGCCATATAAAATGAAGTAACCCCTCCCCATTTCCTAAATTTGCCATAAGTTACAACAACGCAGGCTCCAGCAAAATTGGCGTTACCAATTCTCCTCATGATGAATTTCTTTTACAGTGGGGTTACTGTTCTAACACCGTGGTGTACGCTTACACAAGGCCGGATCGACCCGAATATTGTGTCGTCTTCTGGGACACCAAAAACAATGAGAAGTTTGTTAAATACGTCAAGAGCTTGATCTCTGTCACTACATGTGGGGATTTCTGTATATTGGCCACTAAAGCCGACGAGAACCATCCACAGGTTTGTTCCATCATTTTTAATATTGCTTTAATTTTATACACGATGAGTAAATAATTTCACCCTAGAATATTATAGTGAATGGCTAATTATTCCGGCGTCGTGTAGTGAACTATTCGAAATTCGATTTGAGTAGATCTCAATGTTCGACTATTCGTTCCAATATCGAATCCCATTATAGCCTATGGGAAAAACATGCTCGATTTAGGCCAAGTCCACAATGACACCCCAGGAACTGATGACAACACCTCTGGAATGCAACTGGGACCGCAGGGGAAGCATCTAACATGCCCAAGTCCCAGGATTATTATTATTATTGCTGCTGATTTAGCCAGCCAATGACCGTATACAGTTTTTTCCAATGCCTACGTTGTCCTACTTCCTGTCCCACCTCCCCTGCACAGTTATTGGTGTAGAAAAAAAAAAGCGCCAGGGAAGGTGGGAGGGGAATCGAATTTTTACTGCGTTTACCGCGTGGTATTCCACCGAGTACCAGTATTTCAAATAGCGTAGTATTCGATCGAATACTACTCGCTCATCTCTACTTCTGACATGTTTGTATCCTTCTACACTGTCTACCAATAAGTATTTGGACACCCATACAAATGAAGATATCTGCGGTCGGGATGTACATCAAACCTTCCGCCATTAAACAGGAAACAGCATTGGCATTAGTCACAGGCAAGATGCCACAGAGTGCAGAGTTGTCTGATTTTGAGAAAGGGGTAATTGTAGGGACCACAGAAATGGTCAATCCTTAAGGGACATAGCAAGGGAACTGAATTACCCAAAATTGACAGTGGCCTATGTGATTACGAAGTGGAAGGTGAATGGTGATTGTCGGAATGTTCCCCGAGTTGGCAGACCCCCGAAACTTGGAGAAAGAGACCAACGCGTGCTGGCCAGAGAAACCGCACCCAACCGATGGCTCACATACACCAGGAGTATCACCAGGCATCCGGGAGTATTGTGTCGATCAATCCCATCCATAAAAATATCCTGGACAATCTCTTTAAGTTATATGCTCCCTTCTGAAGTACTGACCTCCTCCCTGCCCCTCTGAGTTACAGTGTTACCTTTATGAACTGAAGGTTAAACTCAATTTGACTTCTATAGACTTGAAAAGTTATTTTGACCTCTTGGTCACACAGGAAACACTATGCATCAGCGGAATAGAAAGGAGGTCAGTTCTCCGGAGGGGAGCACATAACTTACTTTTGTTTTATTGTTAATTTATTCAGTAAAATTACAGTGCTTTTTTCAAATTGTGGGGCACCATTTTTATTGACTAGTTTCAATCCATGCAATTCTTGACATATTCTACTTAAATGGGATCTACCATCATGAAAGTGCATTACAAGGCATCATGTTATAGAGTAGGAGACGCTGAGCAGATTCATTTATAGGTTTGTGAGGAAGGATTGACTATAACTTGTGTTTTACGCCATATTTCTATTGTTTCTATGCTTAGAAACAGTCACAGTGTCATGGGGGTGGTCCTATCAGTAATGGACAGCTTTCTACCTATGACCATGCATACATAGATATCTCTATATGTCACTGAGTAGCACCGCCCACTGGACTCCTAAGCTCAGAAAAAGCAGATATATAAATGTACAACATACAAGTTATACGGAATCTGTTCCCACAAAACTATACATCAGCTTGATAGGAACCAAGATCCAGCTCGCCAACCTGAATGTGTGGATGTCTGATGAAGGGCATGGATGAGCCCTAGGACACCATGGATATATATGCAAAAGGAACAAATCTCCAACGCTTGTAAACAAGACATCTTCTACTTTATTGATGCAGTAAAACATGATGGGTGTTAGAGTGTATCTGCTCTATAACATGCCGCAGATCTCACTAGATTTCAGGATATTTCCAGACATTATTGTAACTAATGTTTTCTTTTCAGGATGACAATGAAACAGAGGCCAGCAGGGTGAAGGTAACGTTCCTTACTTCTATCACATATCTTGTGCTGGACTTGTATCTGCTGGAGCTTCTGCAATGTGATTATATAAGGCAACTGTATATATAGAACTGTCCCCATCAGAACACTCTGTGCCAATTTACTAACAGCCGGGTACAAGATCTCTTCACTGCATCGAAGCCTGTATTTTCTCAATGAATTCCTCAAAGTGGCTGGTGTAAGGAACTTATCATATATCCCTATATATCACAGAGCTCAGCTTCTCTCCCTCTATCCTATAACCCTATATATCACAGAGCTCAGCTTCTCTCCCTCTATCATATATCCCTATATATCACAGAGCTCAGCTTCTCTCCTCTATCCTATAACCCTATATATCACAGAGCTCAGCTTCTCTCCTCTATCATATAACCCTATATATCACAGAGCTCAGCTTCTCTCCTCTATCATATAACCCTATATATCACACAGCTCAGCTTCTCTCCTCTATCATATAACCCTATATATCACAGAGCTCAGCTTCTCTCCTCTGTCATATAACCCTATATATCACAGAGCTCTGCCTCTCTCCTCTATCCTATATATCACAGAGCTCAGCTTCTCTCCTCTATTATATAACCCTATATATCACAGAGCTCAGCTTCTCTCCTCTATCATATAACCCTATATATCACAGAGCTCAGCTTCTCTCCTCTATCATATAACCCTATATATCACAGAGCTCAGCTTCTCTCCTCTATCATATATCCCTATATATCACAGAGCTCAGCTTCTCTCCTCTATCATATAACCCTATATATCACAGAGCTCAGCTTCTCTCCTCTATCATATAACCCTATATATCACAGAGCTCAGCTTCTCTCCTCTATCATATAACCCTATATATCGCAGAGCTCAGCTTCTCTCCTCTGTTATATAACCCTATATATCACAGAGCTCAGCTTCTCTCCTCTATTATATAACCCTATATATCACACAGCTCAGCTTCTCTCCTCTATTATATAACCCTATATATCACAGAGCTCAGCTTCTCTCCCTCTATCATATAATCCTATATATCACAGAGCTCAGCTTCTCTCCTCTGTCCTATAACCCTATGTATCACAGAGCTCAGCTTCTCTCCTCTATCATATGTTGCTCAGATTAGTCAGCAGAAATAATTTAATAAGTTGCCTTTAAACAGCAACCCCTTTAAATCAGGGCAACTTATAAATGAAGATATACCCTTGGCTGTTATGATGCACCTGCTGAGCAGCTCCTTGACTTGCCCTTCGGGACACTACAACACACCTTGACTGCCTGGTTGGAGGGATCGGTGCCCTCATTGGGAGTTCTGTTTGTTATTCTTATATTGATGGATTCCGTCACCATGACAAATTCCCTTATGTTACTTGTATTATTATGTGATGCATGAATGTCGTGGTCATATATGTGGGTCCACTGTACCAAGGGCCTGTAGTTTATTATTTTTATTGGACAGTTTGATACCTGCATCTTATGCTCACGTGTCACAGCAGAATGCTTAGGTTCTTTCTAACCCCATCTTATTTACTTCCCTCTTTGTCTTTAGGGAGCCTCATCCTCTGGAGCACAGGTAAGATTATTTTACTACTCCTTGTAGTAATTCTCTATCACGTGTCATCCCAGTACAGCTAATGCCATGGCTTGGGTAACGGGTATAACATAGCGGTGTTTGATGTCGTTTTGCATGAGGCCTGGATGTATATATACTGTATACTGTGTATGTTACATGATCTTCTCTTTGTATTTCTGTATGTACTAATGTCACAATATCATGTTTCTTTTCCAGTACGTGCTTGTTTTGTGTAATTCTATTGGCACCCCATTGGATTCTAAGTACATAGATATAGGTAAGGAGACTCCATGTTATTTCAGCTTTGATATTTCATTAAAATATTTCTTGACATCTGCAGTTTCAGCCCTTTTACTGAATTGTTGGTTGTTTTCTTTATACTTTTCAATCAGAAATGTTAAAAATGGTTTAAAAAAAAAAAAAATCCCTATCATTTTGCTGAACCACTTCCAGACTGCCCATAGAGTATAAACGTCTGGAAAGTGGTTGCCTTGTTCTGACAGGATGTACCGATACGAGATTGCGCAGCTGCTGATACTGGGAGCTGGCTGTAACTTCAGCCGGAGCTCCCAGAGAGAAGGCAGGGATGGTTTATTGCCTTCCCTGCCTTCTCGATCACTGTGTATACAGCACTGAATGAGCACTGTATACACAGGTATGGGCGCCGCCATGATGCGGCCGCCCTCTGACCTGGCGGTCACGTGATCTGCCGGTTTCAGCGTCTTGCAAGAGCTGCTGGGTCCTACAGGACCGAGATCAGCTCTATAAGGTGTATATACAACATGCAGGAGGCTGTATTCCTCCTGCAACTGTTAAGGGCTCGTTCACATCTGCGCCCGTACTCCGTTCTGCAGGTTTCCGTTTCCTGCACAAAACAGAGCAGGAGACGGAAACCTGCCGGCATGTTTCAATCACATTCATTTGAATGGGCTTGAAAAGTGTCCGGCCGTGAGCACCGGTGAGCGTTTTATGCTCTCTGCGGCGAAACTGTTTTTTTTAAAAAACCGGACACAGAGTCGGACATGCAGTATTCTGTGTCCAGTTTAAAAAAAACTGTTTTGCCGCTGAGCTCATAATACGCTCACCGGTGCTCATGGCCGGACTCTGCATGACAGGTTTCCGTCTTCTGCATGCAGAAAACCTGAAAACGGAAATATGTACCAGCCCCAAGTACAGGGGAAATCAGCCTCCCTAACAAAGAAAAAAAAAAGTGATCAGATGTCTCCAAAGGTCTCTTATGACCTTATGGGGGACACAATCTGAAAAAAAAAAAAAAATTAATAGAAACGTTTTAAAAAAAAAACGTAAAAATAATTTTAAAAATAAAATAATACGCCAATAAAACGCCGCTTTTAAAGGTTATAGCCCCACCCCCGACGACACCATACAAAATAAAAATTACCGTTACGGAGAGGAAATACTATTTTATAAGGTTTTTCAGTAGCACTTAGTGTTACTAACTAAAAAAAAAATAAAAATGATGTTTATATTTTCCCAAATATAAAAAAAAAATTACAACACATTCAAAAATAAAAACAACATAAAATCAAAGCCCTATGTGTCCCCCAAAAGAGACGCAAAAATTAGTTAAATGAGACGTACGAGAAAAACGTTACAGCCCTCAAAATCACACATACAAAAAAAAAAAAAAATGCCTAAAATGTGTCGGGTCCTGGAGCACAAATTGGCCCGGTACTAAAGTGGTTAAGAGTCTTTGTCACTCCTTCACCTAGCTGGCTGTCCTGCTGCTTCTGACATTGATGCTAAAGCTCAGTCCTCCTGGTTCTCTTCTCTCTGTTCCCCCCAGGTCTAGAAGTTATGCAGATAGCAGCAGGCAGGGGAGAATTCTGTTCGGTGCAGATCTAGAATCTAGAGGGGGAAGAAAGGATTCAAGTCTTTAGGGCGGCTGATCATACAAGCTGTATAAGTGTAAAGTGGGATGCACAGACCTCACATCCAGTGATGTATTATGGGGGCGTTTAGGGAGTCTGAAATCAAGAGCAGGGTACAAAAAGCACATCTGCAGGTCTGAACATACAAGGAATGAAGTTAACACCCTCTCATCTACAGTCTGTGGACATTTACCATGCACAAACAAGCCTGTTGCAGATTTTCAAGTATGCAGAGTATTCACTCAGTTGCAGATTTATTGCAGCTTTTACTTTTAATGTAGCAAAGGTGAAATCTGCAAAACCACACATTACACATGCTGATTGGCTATAAGATCTATGCCAGAAAATTTCCACCTACTCTAAGTGAGCACATATTTTAAAGGGATCCTATCATTAAAATGCTATTTTTTTCTCCCTAACACGTAGGAATAGCCTTAAGAAATGCTATTCTCCTCCTACCTTTAGGTGTCTTCTCTGTGCCGCCATTCAGTAGATATCCTGGTTTTCTTCGGTATGCAAATGAGTTCTATCGGAGCACTGGGGGCGGTCCTCAGCACTCAAACAGCACTGGGGGCATCCCCAATGCTGCAAGAGAACTCTCCAGCGCCGCCTCCATCTATGCCTGGAAAGCCTCTCCCCGCATCTTCTTCGGGCGCTGGCTTCAAACTTTTAGGCATGCGCAGTCGGCTCTATAGAATCCCTTTAAGCACCCTGTTTGGTTTAGCAGAATGTAGTAAGTTTCCTTGCAGTCCTATGTAAGAGCGCAAGTAACAGATTATACTATTGCATGAATTGTTCCCATTGACAAACTCCACTCTGCTGCTTCTATCAGCTATAATATTATCTTTCTCTCTGCATACCTATTAATAAGAAATGCCCGTGCACGTTCTTTACTTTGTTATAAAGTTACACAGGGTTACTGTGTATGGATCCCGGACTGTGTACAGTAACACGCATGGCTAACTTATGAAATCCATCACAGACCATTGCATAATATTACCCCAGGACTCCACAAACCAGAACATAAAATAAATCACCAGCTTGTTTTTTTGCAGTTTTATTTCTCATATATTCAGTAGGTGCTATTTTATGACATAACATTCAGCAACGCTCTGGTGCCGTCTCTCACAAGTGAGAATTTATACCTTTAAATCCGTCGCCCTCCACAGAAGGTAAACAGCGGTATGTCCATTCATCGGCCTCCAATATCCCTCTAGTTCTTCTGTTACATCCAACAGACGGACCTTTCATAGCTCCATGGTAAACACAGCCAAATGGAGAGCGTTTGTCTATTTTATCCTCCGCCTGTAAAATTCCTTCTTAACTTGGAGATGGTGGTTTCAGAAGCTCCTCTCCAGACATAGGTAAGAAGAGGAATGCAAACATATCAGCACCTATGGATCATTTCTGAGCCAATAAACGCCATAAATCAAGTTCATGTCACAGATTTTTTTAGATATATCTTTTTTCTAGAGTTCCAACGGTAGTATTATCATTTGGTCGTATGGAATATATACAATATCTATGCGTATATGTGTGTGTGTGTATATATATATATATATATATATGGATAGCACTCCATTTTTTTCTATTTTACTATCTTGGGACCAGATGCCATGTCCCTGAGGATTTGCACCCATTAGCCCTGACAGTTTTCAGTTTTTGGTTTTTTTTAAATGTAGAGGATCACAATGTACATTTTTTTTTTTAATTTTTATCCATCAGTATGTCTTTGTAGATCACGCAAAAAATTCACACAAACATGGGGAGAACATACAAACTCCTTGCAGATTGTTGCTCTTGGCGGGATTCCAACCCAGGACTACAGTGCTGCAAGGCTGCAGTGCTAACCACTGAGCCACCATCTTGCCCCTAGATTCTATTTTTTTTTTTTTTTTTGTATGTGGTGCTGCTCTACATTTCTTTATGTATGTGTATGTGTGTATACATATATATATATACATAAACACATACACACACACACACTACCAGAGAAAGTACCTGGTCCATTGCCATTTGCAAGCAATCTGGGGTCATCTGTCCAAGACCACTTTGAAAATAAAAGTGTAGGAGGATGTAGTAAGTGTACAAATTGCTAACAGCAGATAAAAAGGTAAAAAGTAAAATCTGGCAAATCCTGGAGACTGCACCAGATGTAGGCCAGTTGGGTGGTCTGAAGCACTGCTGTGGATGGAAATATAGTAAAGGGGCCACACACTTGGTGCACTTGGAGCTCTGTGCCTCTTTTTCCTTATAATCAGTGAAGGTCCCAGAGGCTAGTCATGGCGTGTCATGGTATGGTGGAGAAGGTAGCTTGGTAGCAGCAATGGTGTGGACCCAACCAGTCAGAGACAGGGGCACCATGTCAGGTGCAAACAGGTTTATTTGGAAAGTACAGCAAAACAAATGAATCTTCACTTCAGGGACAAAATGAACAAACACTTTATCCAACCTCATCTACTATGTAACTATGTAGATAAAATAAAGCCTTAACTTCAAGCAAAAAGATTAAAGAAAACCCTGCTTGTCCGAGCACTAACTAAATAGTAAAATGTTAACGATACATGTGGCTTACTATCAACCACATGAACAAACCAAAATAACAGAGTACGGTCTCATCCAAACTCTCAGTATTTCATGGCAGACCCAAAGCTGCAGTTCAGTGCCATTGAAATGAATGGGACCAAGCTGCAGCATGGAAGTGTGACCCTCCGATGTGATGTCACTTTCTGAGAAGAAGAAAGCAGTCATGTTTTGGGGGTCCTGTTCAACCCCTTTAAGCACTGAGTAGATGGGTGTTGTTGTTTTTTTTGTGTGCCACTTCCCTTGTGCTGCACCTAGCACATTTTGCAAAGGTGGGCCGAGGGGTCAGTGACATCTTGCCCCAATTAGTGTGAGTTATACTTGAAATCTACAAGTTTCCGATGAGCAAAGATTTGCTTTTTGGCCCATGGCATTGTGCCTGATTTATTAAGAGGTCGGAGCCTTTTCCCTAATTCCAGTTTTAATAAATTCCCCCGATGTGTCATCAGACAGTCTAAACCAAGACTTTGAGAGAAGCCGCTCCAGACAAAGATGGAGGTGTCGCTGGAGAGTTCTCTCGCAACATTGGGGACGCCCCCAGTGCTGTTTGAGCGCTGAGGACCGCCCCCAGTGCTGTGAGAGAACTCATTTGCATACACACGAAAACCTGGATTTCTATTGAGCAGCGGCGCAGAGAAGACATCTAAAGGTAGAAGAAGAATAGCCTTTCTTAAGGCTATTCCTACGTGTTAGTCAGAAAAAATACCATTTTAATGATACAATCCCTTTAAGAAGGTCTCTTAGTCTGATTCAGTAGGCCACACAATCATGGGGAAGACTGCTGACATGACAGATGTCCAGAAGGCAGTCATTGACACACTCCACAAGGAAGTCAAGGCAAAAAAGGTCATTGCTAAAGAAGCCGGCTGTTCAGAGTGCTGTATCAAAGCATATTCATGGAAAGTTGAGTGGAAGGAATAAGTATGGCGGAAAAAGGTGCACAAGCAATTGGGAGAACCGCAGCCTTGATAGGAATTGCTAAGAATGACCATTCAAAAATTTGGAGGGGGTTGACAAGGAGTGGACTGTTTCTGGAGCCACCACACACAGACGTATCCAGGACATGGGCTACAAGTGTCGCACTCCAGGGGTCAAGCCACTCATGACCAATAGACAACTCCAGAAGCGTCTTACCTAGGCCAAGGAGAGAAAGAACTGGACTGTTGCTTGGTGGTCAAAGGTGTTTTCAGATGAAGGTAAACTTTGAATTTCACTTGGAAGTCAAGATCCCAGATCTGGAGGAAGAGCGGAGAGGCTGCTGTACACAATCCAAGCTGCTTGAGGTCTAGTGTGAAGCTTCCATAGTCAGTAATGGTTTGAGGAGCCATGTCATCTGCTGCTGTAGGTCCACTGTGTTTTATCAAGACCAAAGTCAGCACAGCCGTCTACCAGGAAATTCTACAGCACTTCATGCTTCCATCTGCCCACAAGCTTTTTGGAGATGGAAATTTCATTGTCCAGCAGGACTTGACCCCTGTCCACACTGCCAAAAGTACCAAGACCTGATGTAATAACCGCAGTATCACTACTTGAGTGACCTGAAAACTCGCTTGACCTTACCCCCATCCATAGAGAATCTATGGGGTATTGTCAAGAGGAAGATGAGACCCCAGACCCAGCAATGCAGCTGAGCTGAAGGCTGCTATCATACAACCTGGGCCTCCATAACACCTCTACAGGGCCACAGGCTAGTCCCTCCATGTCACATTGCCGCATGCAAAAGGAGCCCTGACCAAGTACTGAGGGCATTTACTGCACAGACTTTTCATTTGGCCAACATTTCTGTGTTAAATAACTTTTTTTTTTTTACAGTTGGTCTTATATATTATTCTAATTTTCTGAGATAATGACTTTTGGATTTTCATTGGCTGTAAGCCATAATCCTCAACATGAATAAAGACTTGAAAAAGTTCTCTCTGTTTGTAATGACTCAATATGGGGATCACTTTTTCAATTGAATGACTAAAAAAAAACAAAAAAAACTTTTTTGATGATATTCTAATTTATTGAGATGCGCTTGTATATCCTGCAATTTTTACTCTGGCTACTAAGCCTTAATAATAGACTAATACCAATTCTATAGGGTATGACTTAATTTATATCACAAACAAGATCTATAGCATTACAATAGAAGATAACACCACCGAACCTTCATTACATCCGCTGACATCACAGATTACATTACACCAAGATGACACCACCATGTCTAGTAAACTCTCCTATAGACGGCAATGAGTTTTCGGTTAAACTATTGCTGCGGACGTGAGCCGTAAAGCAAACCACTAAATGCTGTTAACAGAGCAGGCAAGAAAAGCTCAGGCAAGATGGCCGACCCATTTAGAACCAGATTCTATGGTGGATTTAGTTATGCGGTTTATTTCAGATTTCCATGTTTGTTATTTCCGCAGTGCCCATGTTCGTCACCATGACAAAAACCCACGTTATAGCGGCATCTAAGGAAGCCTTCTATGTCTGGCAGTATCGAGTAGCAAAGAAGCTGACGGCAATGGAGATCAACCAACTGCTGCGGACTAGGAAAGAGGGACGAGAACGGTAACCATCAGTACAAGGTGCCTCTATGTAACCAGCATAGAAGCGTCAGGGATCAGGATTGGTTTATTCTCTTCCTTTTTCTGTAGGATGTTTCACATTGACGAAACTCAGTCTGGGTCCGGGGAGGGGCTTATGGATTACAAAAGAGCATTTGTGGTAAGAAAGTCTAACATACTCTTAATACTTGCAGCCATTCGCTTATAGGCTTAGCTGTTCTTGCCCCAAACCTCTATTGCTTTGAAGGGGTATTCAAGCCGCAGACATTTATCACTGATCCACTGGAGTCAAAATTTTGGAACTGTCTAGAACAGAGGTAGGGAACCTTTGGCTCTCCAGCTGCTGTGAAACTACAACTCCCAGCATGCTCCATTCACTTCCATGGGAGTTCCAAGAACAGCAGAGCAAGTATGCATGCTGGGAGTTGTAGTTTTGCAACAGCTGGAGAGCCGTACGTTCCCTACCCCTGGTCTAGAAGATGGGACCTCTGGTCTAATGTCCCTCTACTGACCATACAGCCGTGACGAGGAGGGGTTTCACTGGACTGTATGGAAGCACCAGTAACAAGTCAGCCATATTAAATCTATTCCTGTAGATTAATACTGTATGCCAGAAAACATTGGTAAAAACATCCAGCATGCCCAAATTCGTGGATCCAGGATGAGAAGACAAAAAGGGCCTATGCATTTCGAGAAATACTTTGCAGTCTCTTATGATTAAGAAACTGCAATGTAGTAACTCCAGCCGGTACCGGCCTATTAAGGAAAAAAAAAACGTGCAGTGGAAACGGCTGTCACCGGCCCCTAGTGTCCCGGGCCCTGTGGCAGCTGCTACTGCTGCTATCCGGTAGTTACGCCCCTGCCTCTTGGCCCAAGTGATTTAAGCTGGTCATTCCGATGAGATAGCTGTCAGCCATTGTGCCCGATGCCACCATAAACATGTGCGCTCAGCTGGACCAGCTTGGCTTGTTTCACCTCTGTCGGTTTCTTATTTTATGAGTTAAAGGGGTGTTTGGAAAGGTCATCAATATTAGATTGGTGGGAATCCGACATCTGATTTAAGAGACCAAAACGTTCAGCTCAGCATTGCACACCACGTACAGCTAAGTATAGAGTTATACGTTGTATGCCAGATATGCTTTTTATTACAGTTCAGTCCCATTCACTTGACCAGGATGCTCACAGGCATGTGACGTGTAAGCAGTGCTCACCGTAGTGCTGTTGCTGCTTCAGTCCGTGAAGGTCCTGGTATAGGACCACCACCGATCAGATATTGCTGAGCTATCCCTTAGGACAGGTCATCAGTGTATAAATCTGCCATATTGAAATTCAACATGTCCGGTTCTAAAAAGATATCAAGGATAGATAGTAGGGCCCCCGTACACATACTGTTGTCAACTGATCTTACAGAATTATAAGACTATATTTCAAAAGTTGTCTTTGAGGGTGGAAGTAGCTAGCTTCTCCTCCTACATGGATTTCTTTCGTTTACGGTGAGACAACTACCCGAAATGACATTGGAAAGTGGTTTGGTTGTCTCAAAGAAGATGGCCAGTATGCATAAAATATGGTGGAACTGAAAATGTATTGGAAAACCTCTCATCTAGATAAGGGGATGGTCACCTGGAGAGGATCCCCTACAGCCTGAGAGCTACGCCTACAGGTAATAAAACATTATCATTGCGTCCTATAAATAAATGTTACGTTTTGTTTCATTTTAGGCAACAAGAGATATGATTTGTGCCGTCACGGCGTCTGATAGAGTCCTCATTGTGGTAAGTGTTCACACTATACACTCCTGTAAGTCTCCTTCCACCTATCAATATAATAGTATTCGCCATTCTCTCCCTGTGGCCTAGGCGCGTGAATCTGGGACCGTGCACAGATACAGTTTACCAAACATGGTTCTAGTACAGAAGTACAGCATGAGCTGCCGAGCGTACCAGATGAGCATGAACTGCAATTCTAGGTAAGTCTCAATGGTTTTTACTGTACACCCCTTCCCAAAAGCTAGCCACCCACTGTGGACGGCATTGGGAGGCATCCTGGGACAGATGATGGCTGCACGAATGAATTACATGGAACCCATTCAAATTCATTGTTGTACTGAGCCCCCCAGATTCAATTGTGTGTTTACTGTGACTAATAGGGGGTCCTAAGTGCGAAATCCTGTGTTAATATGGTCTACCAGATGCTGCAGGACAAACTAAAGGGGATGTACCAAATTATAAACTTATCATCTACAGCATAGGTTATAAGAGTCTGATATGTGGGGTCCGACTGTTGGGACCCTCACCAGTAATGAGACTACGAGTCCTGTATTCTCCCACTGATCAGACACATAATACCTATCCTGTAGGTAGGAGATGTGTTTGAAACCTGGCACAACCCCTTTAAGGAAGCTATTGCAGTTTCAGCAGAGGTTGGCACAGACCATGCAGGCTATGTTACCAGCGCGGTAAGTATTCAGGGCCTTACTTTTTAGTGCTGCAGTGAAGGTGGCCTTCTAGTGGGCACACGAATCCACTGTAGACTCCATAATGAGTTTATTGTTATACACAGTCCAGTATGACCACCTGTCAAAATCCAGCGGACCTCTGCGAGACGTGCAGGAAGAGAGGGGATGTTGTGATGATGTCACTGGGATGTTGAGCCATGCCGACTCCAGTGCCGTGGCCAGCTGCGCTAGGTTACGTGGTTGAGCATCCATGGCACGAACAACCCGATCGAGGTGGTCCCACAGATTCTCGTTTGGGTTCAAGTCCGGGGAATTTGCTGGCCAAGGGAGCACGGTAAACTCATCCTGGTGCTCCTCGAACCACGCACGTACACTGCGAGCTTTATGACACGTCACATTGTCCTGCTGATAGATGCCATCATCCTGAGGAAAAACAATTTGCATGTAGGGGTGAACATGGTCCGCAAGGATAGATGCATACTGGTGTTGATCCACCGTGCCTTGCACAATGATGAGTGCACCCAAATGGCTGATGACACGTGCCTTCTGTGATTGGTTATTTAACGTTGACGTCAAAAGTAGGCGGTGCTCACATTAATATGACTGGACTTTGTATGTTGTAAGAGATTTTTTATAACAATATTCACTTTCAGGAGCATATACATCCTCTGAGGTATTACGCAAACATTGCAATTTCCTGTGTTGTCTCATATTCTATAAGTATTACACTAACCTCTATGGTATATAGCGCCCACCTGTATATAGCGCCCGCCTGTATATAGTACCCGCCTGTATATAGTGCCTGCCTGTATATAGCGCCCGCCTGTACATAGTGCCCGCCTGTTGACCGTATTCTGTGATCCTTTCCAGTCGTCTAGCTATTATAGACATTTCTGGAGTCCTTACGTTTCTGGACTTGGAGGCTCGCTACACAGATGACTCCGGACAGCAGGTCATTGGGGAGCAGCTTAAGTTTGAGCGCAAAGATGTGTGGGACATGAAGTGGGCCAATGACAACCCAGACTTGTTCGCCATGATGGAGAAGACTAGGATGTATGTGTTCAGGAACTTGGATCCAGAGGTATCTATTAATAAAACGTCATGGGCATATACAGTACAGGACCTAAAGCCTGCATAGACCTCATTTGTTCCATGGTGGTGTGACGCTGGTGTCAGGATGAGTTTAGAGTGTTGATGTGTAAAACATATGGTTATAAGGAAGTTATCTGGAGTCTAACATTGATGGGCTATTCTTAGGACAGGCCATCAATATTAACTCTGAGAGTCCGACATGTGGGACCCCAGCTCGGTTCTTGGGAATGTTTATAGATTTCAATGGGGCAGTGCTACAGTATGTACAACAAGTGAGCAGTGCAAACAATACTGAGAGCCACACTGTCTCATTACTGGTGATCTGCAGGGGTCCTGGGTGTCGGACCTCCGCAGATCTAATATTGATGGCCTATCCTAAGGACCTAGAAATACTAGAAACTAGATAACCCCTATAATTTTCTCTTACAGACCCACAATCAGGTGACCAGGGGGCTGTTTGTTGAATAAATTAGGACCTTATATATTATTTAATATTCACATTCCCTGTCATTGCTATCTAATAATTTCGGGGCATCTTTTCTAATGTCATGCAGGAAATACAGAAATAAATTGACCACTGTCTGGAACCAATCCGCTTTTTATTGGGGTGCATCCCTACACAGTCTGGCATTAGACTGTATGGACACACCATATTGACAAGGGGTTTGGTAACACACTCAGTTGTCATTTTGTTTGGATGTCCGGAGGGGTGCCCCATCCTCTGGATATAGGCACATTGCGGTTTGGGGTATACATGTATGTATTATACTGAGTAAACACAATTTTATATATTCACTCTTTCTTGCTTCTTACCAATTCATTGTTATGAATTGCAGGAACCCATTCAGACTTCGGGGTATATCTGCAATTTTGAAGATTTGGAGATAAAATCTGTCCTCTTGGATGAGCTGCTGAAGGTGTGTTCGGCGTCCATATATACATTATACTATCTATACTGGTACATTACAGAGCCTACATGTACATGTCCTTCCCATGCAGGATCCTGACCACCCTAACAAGGATTACATCATAAACTTCGAAATCCGCTCCCTACGGGACAGCCGAGCGCTGATTGAAAAAGTTGGGATTGAAGACGCCTCCCAGTTTATAGAGGACAATCCCCACCCTAGACTATGGTAATAAGAAATAGTACGTAATCTCTGTGTCTGCGGTGTGTTTGCATGTATGAATATTGATTTTTTTCCCACCCAATGCAGATCTGACCCTTACCATTCCTATCATATTGATGTTACTATGACATGTAGGCATTTCTTTACATTAAAGGGGTTGTCCAGTGTGAGATATTGATGTTCAATCTCTGGGGTGCCAGGTCATCAGTATCCCTGTACAGAGTCAGAAGCAGGCGGCTCCATACATTGTGTAGCGGCAGTGACGGGGTGCTGCCGCTCAGCTCTTATATATGTGAGCTCCATACACTGCCAATATGGCAGCCATAGCATCTGGTCATTGTGAGGGGTGGGTGTTGTCCCCTTAACCTTTCTGACGTTGATGAACTATCATACGGATAGCATATATTCGCCAGAGTGTGCATATTGTCCCCTGGAGAACTCACCAGGTCTGTGCAATGCACATTGATTTTATTGGAGCGATATAATGTGCCACTATAGGAGAATTGAACAAATGTATCCTATAGATTATAGATGGTCATTGGAGGGCACAGGAATAGGTGACCTTTCTTATATAAAGGTAGAGAGGAAGTATCGGCATCACTCTGAGGACGTGGATAAAATAAGTCCTTTAATCCATATCAATAATCATTACAAAAAAGTATGAAAAGACAGAAAAAACATTTAAAAAACGCCAACGCGTTTCGGGACACACAGTCCCTTAGTCATGGCATCCATGACCTTTCTTATGTTAACAATATGGGGAGAATATGCAAATCTGTCTTCCATGATGTAATTAGGAAGACAGTGCTTCAGTCATGCAGCCCACTAGGGGGCGCTCCCTTTAACATCATGCCCGACCTTCCCAGAGGCCTTTGCTACAATGATGTGGGATTTTACCAAGCCAGTCTTCTCAGCCGATTTCGATCTATTTGGATCTCTTCAGCCCAGCGCAGAGAAGACTGACTTGGCAGAGGTGAGAGGCTTCTAGACAGGGTTAAGGGGATATCGTTCCTCCTTAGGGAGAGACCAACATGCAGCCATTTTTGCTCCACTGCGCAAGGGAACATGGGAAGAATATGCAAATCTGTCTTCCATGATGTAATTAGGAAGTCAGTGCCTCAGTCATGCAGCCCATAGTCCATTTATCGCTGATATCAGAAGAAATCACAGTTAGAAATTGGTGGGGAATCGCTCACCCGCGTTCACATGAGGACCTTGGTACATCCGTATTGTACACAATAAAGCCAAGGTCAGTACATATCACTTATCTGTACATGCACTGATACGCAGATCAAATGGGAAGGATGACATCACTTATCTATATGCCCTAGTAAGTCATATGGCTGTCATTGAGATGGGGTCCTTACAAGGGGCCACAACAGATAGCCAGTCAGGGGGACCCAGCATATCCACGTGTTACATGGACAACCATTCATTTAAATGGCCGCTATGTTAAGCTACATTATTTCTGCAGTTGCCATATATAAAGAATATCCACTTCACGAATACTTGATATTAAGCATGGAGAATAAGTCATTACCAAACACTTCTGGCAGCTTCTTATCTCCTGTGGGAACAAAGGATATTAAAGGCCATATTAAAACCCAACATGCTTGATCCTTCTTTGCAACTGACGTTTTTGTGGGACATCCCATACACGTAGACCTGATATTTAGCATTGAACACTTTGAAGGGGTTATCAGGAAAGTAATACATCTTTTTTTATTGAGTTTTAGTGCTAATTTATATCCAGAGACCCCATTCATTTCTTTTGTGGAAGGCTGCAGGGGAGGCCAGAAATCTGGTTTCTGTCGCCCCTGCAGCCACTTACAGTTGGTGAGTTTCCCACAGAGACTTGGGCTACAGCTCCATTCAGAAAAATGGAGACCGTCATGTCACTCATAGAGCGGCTTCAGGGGAGATAGAGGAACCAGAGATCCGGCCTCCTCCTCCTCCTCAGCCCACTGCAAAAGTAATGAGTGGCTACCGGGGTGTATATCCTATCCTACTAATATTAATATAATAATATGAAAGTTTGTGTATTTGGATGTTTGTTCCTCAATCACACAAAAACAGCTGAACGGATTTGTGTAAAATTGGCCACATACATACATTGTAACCTGGATTGAAACATAGCCTACTTTTTAGCCCAGTAAAACACATGGCTTCGCGACTGAAATCAACGATTTAATGTTCACTCTACGCTAAAGGACCTCGATGACATCAGCACAAGCCCTTGAGCAGTTCTTGGATAGGCTGACGCTATGGTGTGGGCGGAGCTACATGCGATGGTGTGGGTGGAGCTATATATGATTGCACGGAGCACTGTGGAAGCCGCTCACAATGGAGTCTTATGGAAGGTCAGGAGAGTGCAGCAGGCTGTGAGTGGGCACAAGGAGTATATGTAGACTTCAGTTTCTGTGCGTAACACAGTGCAGTGTGGTGTTCGGCCTCTGATGGAGGGGGACGAACTGTGGCAGATGTCAGCAACAGCCGTTCAGTCGTTTGCAGCACAGAAGCTGCTCACACACTGACAGAAGACAACCCCTGTCATCCAAATTGACTGATGTAGCAGAGCTGAGGCAGCGCTGTAGCACTGCTTACTCTGCTCTCCATAGGAATGCACATACTGCTGGGTCTGCTGCGTATATGCACAGATGTAGCAGAGCCGAGAGGCTGGCGCAGGCAGATCATCGCCGAGAGCATTTCGCTAAATATAGGCGGCTCATTGCCAACAACAGCCCGCAGACGAAGTCGTGGGAAGAGGCTAGTTAGTAATAAAGCTTAAAAAGTGCAAATATACTACTAAGCTTTATTACTATCCGGATAACCGCTTTTTTTTTTTTTATTTTTTTTTTAAATATTTACTTTTCAATAAAAGTTCATATAATTTATACTGTACTGAATTTTAATATCAAGATTTCAAGATCTCTGCTTGCTGTCAGTCCGTATTGTTCTGGTTATCTCCAGAGATTACTGAAAATTCTTTATGGCTGATTTTTTTTTTTTTTTTTTTTTTTTTGGGGGGGGGGGGGCTTTTTGACTTTGGAAATAAGTTTATTTTCCCTGCGCAAATAATTTATGGGATTGTTTTCAGATTAAGAGGATGATTTATACGGCGGCGGCCATAGAGGGGATTTGTCCTGTATGTGTTACTTCCAGCAGAGCGGTGTGGAATGTGAGATACATTGAGGTCTAGACTGCAGCAGGAATGGAAACAGTCATCTTATGGAGCAATGTATGAAAATAAACACCGCCACAAGGCTGCTTTTTGTTACATGGACACCTTATGCCCAGGTGTTACACAGGCCATAAACCCATCACAGTAATATACGGATAGTTCAGTCCGGGACTCCAGCCTTGTAATGGATCGGGAAAAATAAACATCATTTTTTCTTCATGAGCTGTACAGGGAGATGTAATATTATGTGCGTGTTGTTACGTGTGCACGATTTCTGAGGCCTAGCACCGAGCCAGGTAAGGTAGTTTGTTACTAAGCACTTCATTTCCTATTAGGATTTAGTGGTTGTTTTTGGACATTGGATGTTGTGCGGCCGCCAATCGTTCGAGTCTCTCAGCCACAGGAATGCACCGAGTTGCAAAATATGTGCAAAGTGCGACCACAGTGAGATGTGACAACCCCCTACAATAGAAAGCCGTGACAATTGCATGTCTTACATTTACTAACAAATTATATTAAATTATATTCAAACTTCTAGGCCTCGGGCCGACTGCGCATGCCCACAGGCCACAAGAAAATGGCCGCTTTCATGTGGTCAGAAACTGATAAAGCAAAGCAGAGATCATCTTTTTATGGATATGCAAATCATCGCACGAGTGCAATGCGGGGTGGGGGTGAGGGTGAGTGATTTGCTTAGACACAGATGGAGGCTGAAAAATGTCAGTCATGGCTAAAGGGGCAGAGCTAAGCAGCAATTCCAGGGGTGAAGATGAAGCTCTTGCAACTGTCTGTCGGCAAATCAGGCCCCGCCCCCAGTGCACTTGCAGACTGATTTACATAACCATAAAAAGATGATTATTTCTGCATTGCTTCATCAGTTTGTGGCAAACATCTCCAGAATACGCCCTTTCCTTACCAGAGATACACTAAAGACACTTACTGTCTCTCTGATTCATTCTCGCCTTGACTACTGTAACTCCTTACTAATCGGTCTTCCCCTCACTAAACTCTCCGGACAATAAGATTAACTCCCAACTTTTACAGTTTCAAACGCAAACTAAAGACGCATCTTTTCAGACAGGCATATCACAATTTCTAATGCACAAAACACTGTATAAGCAATGCTGCCCCTGCTACCTCTTGTGTCACCCCCTCTACCTCATAGATTGTAAGCTCTTTTGAGCAGGGCCCTCAGTCCCATTGTGTGAAATGACGTTCTTTGTTATGTATGTCTGTATCTGAACCCTATAAATTGTACAGTGCTGCGGAATATGTTGGCGCTATATAAATAAAATGTATTATTAACAAAGGTATATTTTTGCTCCCATTTAAAGGGATCCTGTCATTGGATACGCTTTTTTTCTGAATAACACGTAGGAGTAGCCTTAAGAAAGGCTAATATTTTCCTACCTTTAGATGTCTTCTCCGCACCACCATTCGGTAGAAATCGGGGTTTTCTTTTGTATGCAAATGAGTTATTTCGCAGCACTGGGGGCAGTCCACAGCACTCAAACAACACTGTGGGCATCCCCAATTCTGCGAGAGAACTCTCCAGCGCCGCTTCCATCTTCTTCTGGAACGGCCTCTTCACGCGTCTTCTTCCGTCCTGGGTTTCAATATTCTAGGCCTCAGGCAGAGCCGACTTCTCATGCTGCAGCCCAGCTTACTGTGTAAGCTGTTACAAGAAAATGCGACGGGCGTGCGCAGTCGGCTATGCCTGAGGCCCGAGGCCTAGAAGATTGAAAGCCAGCGCCGGAAGAAGACAAAGGGAGAGGCCCTTCCAGAAGAAGATGGAGGCGCCGCTGGAGAGTTTTTTCACAGCATTGGGGACGCCCCCAGTGCTGTTTGTGCGCTGAGGACCGCCCTCAGTGCTGCGAGAGAACTCATTTGCATACCGAAGAAAACCTGGATTTCTACCGAACGGCGGCGTGGAAAAGAATATCCTTTCTTAAGGCTATTCCTGCGTGTTAGTCATAAAAAAAAGCGTATCCAATGATAGGATCCCTTTAAGTTCTCTAGGTGGCACTATTATTGATTTGGGAGATATTTTGGACCTGATAGACTCCCTTTAAAGGGCTTGTCCAGGGATAAACTTTTTATGGCATATGCATTCAGCTGTATGGAGCCACTTTTAGTACCCGTCCTATACACAATACTAGGGCTGTAAACAGAAAGCCCCGTGCCCAGTATAGCGGCTAAGCTCTGTCACTGCAACTCCGTTCCCACTAACTTCAATGAGCTGCAGTGATGGCGTCTGGCCGCTATACAGGGGACAGAGCTTTCTGCTTTTGGTCCTGTATAGTATATAGAATGACTTCTGCAAGCAGCTCCGGGGGCTGATTGTCGGCCCCCACCAATCTGGTATTTTAGGCCTATCCTGAGGATAGAACATAAAAACTTGGACAACCCCTTTAAGGGGGCTTATTCACTGATTTGATTAAGTCTTTGCTGTGAAACTCAAATCTCTGTCCAGAGCTTACCTTTGCAAGTATCTCAGTGCACAAAGCTGACTATGGAGCACCAATACCTATACTCTTCCCTCTCCAGGCGGTTACTCGCTGAAGCCGCACTACAGAAACTAGACCTCCCTACAGCCGAGCAGGCCTTCGTCCGCTGTAAGGATTACCAGGGCATAGAATTTGTGAAGCGTCTGGGCAATCTGCAGAGTGAGCCTATGAAACAAGCCGAGGTTTCAGCGTATTTTGGCCGCTTTGAGGAAGCAGAGAGGATGTATCTGGATATGGACAGAAGGTAAGTAGCTAAAAGCGTTGTGTCATTACAGATGCTTAATCCCTATTCATAGATAGGATCAGATTGCTGTGACCCCCAGCTATCAGGACAGCAGTGGTCCATATGCCCCCTGCACCCTCCAGGTGAATAAAACACCAATGCACTTACCACAATAGTTCTACAGTAATTTGGGCACAGACTGTCTACATGAGGTAACACCTTTAATATTGGTAAACTATAGCGTGTACACCAAACTATGGCGGGTGAGATTAGTTATTGTTACCATATATCTGGGAGTTAAAATTTTGCTGTGAAGACACATGGGGGACTTCTGTGTAGAGTTGGAGGGCTTCTTAGGCAGTGTTCACATCTGTGTTGGAATCTCTATTTGGAGACTCCGTCGCAGTGTCGCACCCAAAGTCGCCAGATTAAAAAGTGCTGCAAAGTCTGACTTTTTCGTTCGGCTGTTTCACTTTAAAAGAGCGGACACCCGACAGATGTACTTATAGGTAATGGGGTCTGTCAGCTCCGTATGTGTCTGCCTATCTATTGTTTTTGTCCTCTGATGGACCAGAACAACGGGCAGGCTGACACTAGTGTGAACCTAGTGCAATACAGTCACTGTGCCTATAAATCTACACTTTGTAAAAACTTGTGTGGTTACTAGTTAGCCAATCCCACAGTTCTTATGGGTCCATGTCACAATCTGACACTAGGTTCACACCTGCATGCGGCTTTCCGTTCTTGGGGTCTGCTTGGGGACCAGAAAAACAGAAAGCTAACCTGCTTAAAACTCGAGTTCACGCAGAAACCTGCAGACCCCATAAATTATAATGAGCAAAGTCCTGTGTGACCTTAGCCTGATCTGTCAGGTTAGGTAGGTTTTGTGCTATACAGTCTGTGACTTAAATTCCTTTACAACTGTGATTTCTTTTGTTTGTTTGGGTTTTTTGGAGGGGGGTAAGGTTTGCACCCTTGATAAATTGGTTTTTGTGGTCTGTCTTTATATCATGTATGTCAATGACTAGTCTACCTATTGTACTCGTGTCTGTATATAACTCCTGGCTATAACCCCTTGTACAGAGACCTGGCTATCAGCCTACGGATAAAGCTGGGTGACTGGTTCCGTGTGTTGCAGCTGCTCAGGACGGGGTCCGGAGACTCGGATGACGCTCTTCTGGAGCAGGCGTACAACGCCATTGGCGACTATTTTGCAGACAGACAGAAATGGTAAGATCTGAGACGTGTATACTGTCACTGCAAGCAAAGCGGAGTACTGAGCAATGTCTGAGGTGCTGGAGCATGTCCTCACTGTTACCTCAGTACAGGCTTTAGTATAATGGTGACATGTGATATCGCTCTATTAACCTGTTATTTATGTGCAGGGTGAATGCTGTGCAGTACTATGTACAGGGCAGGAATCAGGAACGCCTGGCAGAGTGTTACTACATGCAGGAGGATTACGATGGACTTGAGATTCTGGCCAACTCCTTGCCTGAGAACAATAAATTACTTCCAGTAAGTTTTTTTTTTTTTCTGGTTTTGACTTCTGAACTTTTGAAACAGTTAGATAAAAAGAGCTTCCAAAAGGTGGCGCTAGCGTGAGATTTCGTTTTTTCCATCCAGAACTTATTTGCACATTCCTTTCCCCAAAAATCCCCATAGTATTTACCATGTATTGGAGATGAACATTTTGTTATCCATTGTCCAGTGACTTATGTGTACCATTAGCTAAAGTTTCCAAAATTTCCACATGGTTGCTAACAGTCTTGTGTGTGAACAGGACATTGCCCGCATGTTTGTGACAGTGGGGATGTGTGAGCAGGCCGTGGCAGCGTTTTTGAAGTGCAACATGCCAAAAGCAGCGGTAGATGCCTGCATGCACCTAAACCAGGTAAGCTTTCATTGTATTTCTACCTACATCTCCTCAATATTAGGGGCCCAAAGCCTGAGGCTGTATATCTGAGAGAGTCTGATGACATCATTCCCCTTCTAACTACAGTCCGGTGCAGCGATGTCATGGAGGACTTGCTTGAAACCAATTCCACATCTGTACTAATATCTCCATCCCAGCAGAACCCAACATATCAACCCAGCCCTGCAGATAGATAGGTTAGGGCCACCTAACCTCTCTGGAGCTCTGAGGATGTTCCAATTGCTCCAAAAAAGTAAGCGGCAACACACTCAGAGTCCACTTGCATTTTTGCTTGACAAAAACAGCAATATCTCGGCAAAGATGGCAGCGATTCATTTGTGGAAAATGTCTGATTTAGGTGACCGTATCTTACCTATCTGCAGGGCTGGGGTGATATGCTGGGTCTGGTGACACTAACCTATCTATCTGCAGGGCTGGGGTGATATGCTGGTTCTGGTGAGTGTAACCTATCTATCTGCAGGGCTGGGGTGATATGCTGGGTCTGGTGACACTAACCTATCCATCTGCAGGGTTGGGGTGATATGCTGGTTCTGGTGACACTAACCTATCTATCTGCAGGGCTGGGGTGATATGCTGGTTCTGGTGACTGTAACCTATCTATCTGCAGGGTTGGGGTGATATGCTGGTTCTCTGACACTAACCTATCTATCTGCAGGGCTGGGGTGATATGCTGGTTCTGGTGACACTAACCTATCTATCTGCAGGGCTGGGGTGATATACTGGGGTCTGGTGACACTAACCTATCTATCTGCAGGGCTGGGTTGACATGCTGGTTCTGGTGACACTAACCTATCTATCTGCAGGGCTGGGGTGATATGCTGGTTCTGGTGAGTGTAACCTATCTATCTGCAGGGCTGGGGTGATATGCTGGGTCTGGTGACACTAACCTATCCATCTGCAGGGCTGGGGTGATATGCTGGTTCTGGTGACACTAACCTATCTATCTGCAGGGCTGGGGTGATATGCTGGTTCTGGTGACTGTAACCTATCTATCTGCAGGGTTGGGGTGATATGCTGGTTCTCTGACACTAACCTATCTATCTGCAGGGCTGGGGTGATATGCTGGTTCTGGTGACACTAACCTATCTATCTGCAGGGCTGGGGTGATATACTGGGGTCTGGTGACACTAACCTATCTATCTGCAGGGCTGGGTTGACATGCTGGTTCTGGTGACACTAACCTATCTATCTGCAGGGCTGGGGTGATATGCTGGTTCTGGCGACACTAACCTATCTATCTGCAGAGCTGGGGTGATATGTTGGGTTCTGGTGTCACTAACCTATCTATCTGCAGGGCTGGGTTAATATACTGGTTCTGGTGACTATAACCTATCTATCTGCAGGGCTGGGGTGATATGCTGGTTCTGGTGTCACTAACCTATCTATCTGCAGGGCTGGGGTGATATGCTGGTTCTGGTGACACTAACCTATCTATCTGCAGGGCTGGGGTGATGTGATGGGGTTCTGGTGACACTCCCTTTAAGTGACTTATACACAGGACACAACTAGACGTCTTCCCTGTCTTTCCCTCTACACAATCTGCCATACCAGTGTTATGTGTACAGGTCCTGCACTATATTTTGCGAGCATCTCGAATATTGTTTGCAAACACCAGGGGTGAAAGGTTAAAGTCTTTGCAGATAACAACCTGACACTGCCTCCCTCTGTATACAGTCTGTCACTGTATACAGTACGGTAGCAGGTTTTTTGGTGTTTGTCCCAGGTATACGGGACAGCTGTGCTTCTATAGGAATAAGGGAGCTATTCATTGTAAACATCCAGATTGTAATTGGTGTGAAATTCTCAAAGCTCTTGAGTTATGTTCCCTCATAAACTAGAATCTCTCTCTTCATATTCTCCTTTAGTGCAGCCTTATTCTTCCATCCATTCTGACATCGGGCATGGAGAGACGCCATTGCACGCCTGACACCCAGAGAGTATTGTAAATGGGTTATATGATATAGAAGACCAATGCCTGATATTTACTTGGCATCAGACTCTGTAACCTGACTGCCTGTTGTGTAGTCACATCTCTCCCGGCTCGGTGTCAGATTGACGTCCCCTCTAAGCTACTGAATGAGGACTTGCCTCTATTGGCTGTCCTGTCTATTATGGCTTCACTTCACTCCCCTTTGACACGCACAGTTCCAAAATTTGATTTGACTGGAGACATCATGTGACTCCTACACCATTAATAGAATTGTGAAGGATAAGACACACAGGACTGCTTTCTTTCAAAAACAGCACCACCACCGCTCCACAGGTTGGGTTTGGTATTACAGATCAGTCCTGTTCACGTCAAAGGAGCTGAGCTGCAATACCAGACACAACCTATGGACTGACAGGTTGCTGTTTTTGGAAGAAAGCAGCCATGTTTCCAATTTCCTAGTGAATTTGTACTGTACTATTGGCTTTCAGCACGTCATACAATTGGTCGATGATTGCATTTTGCTGTAGTCCTTGCCATACTGTATATACCGGTTCCCTATATGAGTTATATACTGTACAATGAGGTTAGTGTTATTATTAGTGAATGGAGGGAGATGTAAACGGGCGGTGCTCTATCTGCATCAGTCACTTTGTCAGCTTTTTAGCCCTCATAACCCCGGATTCAGTTTTGCAGGAAAATTGCAACTTTTTTCCCTTGTACAGAAAACGGCACCTAAAATAAATCCGCCCCATTGTGTATAATTCTAAAGTGCAAAACTGTCGCCAGATTTACTGAAAGTGACCAAAATGTGTTGTATTGTAGTGGAACAAAGCAGTGGAGCTTGCCAAGAACCACAACATGAAGGAAATCGGCTCCTTACTCGCCAAGTACGCCTCTCACTTACTGGAGAAGAATAAGACACTGGACGCCATTGAGCTTTACAGGAAAGCCAACCATTTACTGGAGGCGGCCAAGCTCCTATTCAAGGTAAGGGTGTCATATAACGCCAGGAATCTCCATTGGTAGAATTAAGCTTGAAGGTTCAGTTCACGCTGCTGCCATTCATGTCTGTTGTTCTGATCCGTAATAGGATTGGAACAACGGACTGCTAAACCAACATGACTGATGTAGACGGAGCACTCGCGATCTGCACTCCTGTCCAGTCACTGGAGTTTTTTCCATCTTGTTTGCTGATTTTTTTCAGTGGAAGAAAAAGCCGCAACTTCAGGTGCAATTTTATCTTCTGTCTATAGCAGTGAAGATGGAAGAATGGAGAAATGAATGGAGGCCGATGCTAAAGGAGGGTACTTGTTCTGCTTCAGTCATTCTGTCAGCTTTTCAATCTCTTGATCATGACTGCGATGGATCAGAACAATGGACATGAATGGCGGCAGTGTGAACATACCCCAAATCTGCATCTGAAATTATTTCACGTTATATTTTCCATGTATAGCTGTAACTAAATCCAACACTCTGTTAGTTGTCTTAGGAAACCGACAGCAGTTTAGCTCCACCTCATTGTCAGACATGTGACCTGACTTCAATAGTCAGCAGAATACTAGGTACGTTTTCTAGTGGTTGTGCCTGGTATTGCAGCTCTGTGCTGCTCATTCCTATTAAAGAGGACCTTTCATCAGATCAGGCACAGGCAGTTTTATATACTGTGCCTCGGGTAAAGAGCTAGCAGTGCCAGTACCGTAGCTCTTTACAGTCAGTCAGGTACGTCCTTCTACACAGCAGTGCCTATCGCACTGTAGTGTGTGAGCGGGGAGGAACGCCCCCTCTCCTCCTGATAATACTTGTCTATGGACAAGCACTGTGAGCAGAGGGAGGGGGCGTTCCTCCCCGCTCACACTGTACAGTGCGATAGGTGCTGCTGTGGAGAAGGATGTTCCTGACAGACTGTGAGGAATGCCCTTCTGACTGTAAAGAGCTGCGGTAGCGGGACCGATAGCGCTTTACCCGGGGCACAGATCGGGAAAGCCGATAGTGCACTGAATTCAGCGCACTGTCGACTTTCCAGCAGTATATAGAACTGCCTGTGCCCCGGACCATGAAAGGTCTTCTTTAAGTGAATGGGACTGAGCTGCAATGTGAGGCAGAGCCACTGCCAAAATTATGAAGTTGTACCTGGTAAATAATGAAGTGATGAGTGTCTCCCGGTCGGCTGCCGGACTCCTTACTGAATAATGTCCTATAATCCCCTTTAATAAAATAAAGTTTGTAAGCCATCAGACCAGTTACACATTGCAGTCAAGACATTACAGATAGAGGATTTTAGTGTGTAAGCTCTACAGGAGACAGTGAGTGATGATTATATCCGTGAAGCGCTGTGGAATATGTTGGCGCTATGTAAGCAAGAGAAATAAACAAAGACAGCGTTACAGTCAACCCAGAATCCCATCAGTGAACCAGTGCTGCCACCTACTGGTTATTTATGAGATTTGTGAGTAATAAATGATCTCACGGACACCTGCCGGTCAGGACCGTTAACACTTAATTTCTAATCAGCCAATCACATGGCGGCAACTCAGTGCATTTAGGCATGTAGACATGGTCAAGACAATCTCCTGCAGTTCAAACCGAGCATCAGTATGGGGAAGAAAGGTGATTTGAGTGCCTTTGAACGTGGCATGGTTGTTGGTGCCAGAAGGGCTGGTCTGAGTATTTCAGAAACTGCTGATCTACTGGGATTTTCACGCACAACCATCTCTAGGGTTTACAGAGAATGGTCCGAAAAAGAAAAAACATCCAGTGAGCGGCAGTTCTGTGGGCGGAAATGCGTTGTTGATGCCAGAGGTCAGAGGAGAATGGCCAGACTGGTTCGAGCTGATAGAAAGGCAACAGTGACTCAAATAGCCACCCGTTACAACCAAGGTAGCCAGAAGAGCATCTCTGAACGCACAGTACGTCGAACTTTGAGGCAGATGGGCTACAGCAGCAGAAGACCACACCGGGTGCCACTCCTTTCAGATCATACAGCAATTGGAGCTATGGTGTGCCAATCCAAGTGTCTGAAGGACACACACAGTTACACCAGATATTATTACATAAGCAAAAGCACTGATGCCCAATATTAAAACATAACATTTATTTATTCCTATATAAAATATCTTGATCCACATGTCTAAACTCAGCAGCTCGTGTCTCAGCAGAGAGGGCCAGGGGCTGGCAATACCTTAGCCACGCCCCTCATCCATGGATCTCTCCCCCACTCACAGTAACCTGGCAGTGGGGGCTCCTCTGTCACTTCTCCTAACTACCCAGGACATACTGCATACTGTTAAACCCTTCCTCACCCTCCCATCTCTTTTTAAAAAAGGACCTAGACGGGTGTTCTTAAAGGGGCCACATATACAGCTAGAGCCGCAACTACATTGCTCCTAGAGCATTTTTGGCCAGTTCATTACAGTTAATTTTTATTCTACAGAAACACCTTTTTTCGAGGCTAATAAATTGATGGTTAGGAGCATGTGTATCTAAACATCCCTCCCCTTTCGCATTTATGATTAGATAAAACAACAAAAGTTCAGTTGTTCATTTAGCCCCCAAGGGGCCTCCGTTTTTAACCTGAAAATCCATCTTGTTTCACACTGTAACGTTTTTTTATTCCAGTCACCCCCTCTCGGGTTCGGTTTTACAACATCAATCCCTGTGAACCTAAGACAATTTGGATTCCCCTGGTGCAATGTATTCACATGTCTCGCAACAGGGGTATCTCTTTCATTTCGTATGTCGCCCAGATGTTCTCCAATCCGTTTTCTTAGTTCTCTGTTTGTTTTCCCTACATATTCCAAACCACACTCACATGTGATTTTATAGATCACTCCCTTTGTACGACAGGAAATAAAATGCCTAATCAGAAAATGTTTTTTCAAATTTTCTGAAAAAAATTCCTTTCCAGTTTGCAAGAAAGGACATGAGGAGCAACCGCTGCATTTATAGCAGCCCTTTGGTGGAGAAAGCCACGTAGATGTTTTTTCAATGCTGAAGTGACTATGTACTAGTCTATCTTTTATTGACCTCCCCTTGCGGAAGGTGATCATTGGTCTATCCCCAACCACCTTTTTTATCATGGGATCCATGGTTAAAATGTCCCAATGACGTTGTAGGATATTACGTACCAGGGGTGCTCCATTGTCAAAGGTTCCGATTATTCGAATTAAGTCATCAGACTCTTTATTTTTAGGTTTGACCTTTAGTAATTGAGTACGATCAGACCTATACGAGGATTGATATGCCTTTCTCAAAATGTGATCCGGGTACCCCCGTCTTACAAATCTATTTCTCAAGTCTGCCGCCTGGTCCACAAAGTCCTGCCCCCTCGTACAGTTTCTTCTCAACCTTAGGTATTGACCACGAGGTATCCCCTTTTTCAAGGAGTACGGATGACTACTGCTCCAGTGAAGAAAGGAATTTGTGGCAGTTGTTTTTCTATAATGTCTAAATGTCTTTTGTTCCCAGCTCTGATTTTGACCTGTTCAATTGGGTGAAAGATTTGCACCTTTTTGCCCGTAAGTTAAAATGGAAGAAGTTTTTTCAAAATCAGGACGAACGATTGAGTTCAGAGCTGGGGATATCAGTGGACCTACTTCCTGACGTCAGGCTTCTAGCGGAGCAGGGGGAAGGGGGTGGAGAAAATATAGGCCAGGGTCCATTTACAAATTTGTCTGTAAAAAGTTCTAAACTACCACCTATGGGGGAACTATCCTGTGTTGACGTTTTTATTAAAAAGGTCGTACAGGAAATGGAGAAAATTGGGAGCACCCACCACCCCTTTAATTTGAATAGGGAAGAAATGGAAGCCCTACAGAATCTGGAAAAGAATAGAGAGCTGATAGTTAAACCAGCTGACAAGGGGGGGAATGTGGTGCTCCTGGATACTCCACAATATATTAAAATGTGTGAATCCCTCCTCCTCCAAAGGGAAAACTATGCAGTCCTCCAGAGAAATCCAACAACAGACTTTAGTAACCTACTACGGTCATTACTTTTGAATGCAAAAACCTCAGGTTTGATATCTGATGGTGAATATGAGTTTTTGATGCCCTTAGCCCCTATTGAGGCCACGTTTTACTGTTTGCCTAAAGTCCACAAAGGCCTGTCCCCTCTAAAGGGACGACCAATAGTTTCTGGAATTGGAAGTTTATGCCAAAATGTGGGGATTTATCTGGATAGAATTTTAAGACCATATGTTCTGTCCCTCCCATCATTCATCCAGGATACATCAGATTTGTTACGTAAACTGGAAGGAATCATCCTGGATGATGATGTTATACTATGTTCCATCGACGTAGAGGCGTTGTATTCGTCTATACCACATGAATGGGGTCTGAGAGCGGTGGATCATTATCTGCGCTCTCGGAGGAATCAATACCGTACCCACAGTCGATTTATTCTGGATCTCCTGGAGTTCTCCCTGACACATAATTACTTTGTCTTTAACGGGAAGCACTTCCACCAGCTCAGGGGCACCGCCATGGGCAACCCATGTGCGCCCACTTATGCCAACTTGCTCCTGGGCTGGTGGGAGGAGACAATTGTGTTTACGGAGGAAAATGGAGATTTTACATCTGGAATCGAACTGTGGGCACGGTATATCGATGATATACTAGTGTTATGGAGAGGTACACCGGAATCCTTTAAGACCTTTGTTGAACATCTCAATGTTAATGAGATTGGTTTATCATTTACATTTGAGATAGGGGGCACGTGTCTTCCATTCCTAGACGTGTGTATCTCCAAGGGAGTGGGTGGCATACTTGAAACTAAAGTATATAGAAAAACAACTGCCACAAATTCCTTTCTTCACTGGAGCAGTAGTCATCCGTACTCCTTGAAAAAGGGGATACCTCGTGGTCAATACCTAAGGTTGAGAAGAAACTGTACGAGGGGGCAGGACTTTGTGGACCAGGCGGCAGACTTGAGAAATAGATTTGTAAGACGGGGGTACCCGGATCACATTTTGAGAAAGGCATATCAATCCTCGTATAGGTCTGATCGTACTCAATTACTAAAGGTCAAACCTAAAAATAAAGAGTCTGATGACTTAATTCGAATAATCGGAACCTTTGACAATGGAGCACCCCTGGTACGTAATATCCTACAACGTCATTGGGACATTTTAACCATGGATCCCATGATAAAAAAGGTGGTTGGGGATAGACCAATGATCACCTTCCGCAAGGGGAGGTCAATAAAAGATAGACTAGTACATAGTCACTTCAGCATTGAAAAAACATCTACGTGGCTTTCTCCACCAAAGGGCTGCTATAAATGCAGCGGTTGCTCCTCATGTCCTTTCTTGCAAACTGGAAAGGAATTTTTTTCAGAAAATTTGAAAAAACATTTTCTGATTAGGCATTTTATTTCCTGTCGTACAAAGGGAGTGATCTATAAAATCACATGTGAGTGTGGTTTGGAATATGTAGGGAAAACAAACAGAGAACTAAGAAAACGGATTGGAGAACATCTGGGCGACATACGAAATGAAAGAGATACCCCTGTTGCGAGACATGTGAATACATTGCACCAGGGGAATCCAAATTGTCTTAGGTTCACAGGGATTGATGTTGTAAAACCAAACCCGAGAGGGGGTGACTGGAATAAAAAAACGTTACAGTGTGAAACAAGATGGATTTTCAGGTTAAAAACGGAGGCCCCTTGGGGGCTAAATGAACAACTGAACTTTTGTTGTTTTATCTAATCATAAATGCGAAAGGGGAGGGATGTTTAGATACACATGCTCCTAACCATCAATTTATTAGCCTCGAAAAAAGGTGTTTCTGTAGAATAAAAATTAACTGTAATGAACTGGCCAAAAATGCTCTAGGAGCAATGTAGTTGCGGCTCTAGCTGTATATGTGGCCCCTTTAAGAACACCCGTCTAGGTCCTTTTTTAAAAAGAGATGGGAGGGTGAGGAAGGGTTTAACAGTATGCAGTATGTCCTGGGTAGTTAGGAGAAGTGACAGAGGAGCCCCCACTGCCAGGTTACTGTGAGTGGGGGAGAGATCCATGGATGAGGGGCGTGGCTAAGGTATTGCCAGCCCCTGGCCCTCTCTGCTGAGACACGAGCTGCTGAGTTTAGACATGTGGATCAAGATATTTTATATAGGAATAAATAAATGTTATGTTTTAATATTGGGCATCAGTGCCACTCCTTTCAGCTAAGAACAGGAAACTGAGGCTACAATTTGCACAAGCTCATCGAAATTGGACAATTGAAGATTGGAAAAACGTTGCCTGGTCTGATGAGTCTCGATTTCTGCTGCGACATTCGGATGGTAGGGTCAGAATTTGGCGTCAACAACATGAAAGCATGGATCCATCCTGCCTTGTATCGGTAACGGTTCAGGCTGGTGGTGGTGGTGTCATGGTGTGGGGAATATTTTCTTGGCACTCTTTGGGCCCCTTGGTACCAATTGAGCATCGTTGCAACGCCAAAGCCTACCTGAGTATTGTTGCTGACCATGTCCATCCCTTTATGACCACAATGTACCCAACATCTGATGGCTACTTTCAGCAGGATAATGCAATGCCATGTCATAAAGCTGGAATCATCTCAGACTGGTTTCTTGAACATGACAATGAGTTCACTGTACTCCAATGGCCTCCACAGTCACCAGATCTCAATCCAATAGAGCATCTTTGGGATGTGGTGGAACGGGAGATTCGCATCATGGATGTGCAGCCGACAAATCTGCGGCAACTGTGTGATGCCATCATGTCAATATGGACCAAAATCTCTGAGGAATGCTTCCAGCACCTTGTTGAATCTATGCCACGAAGAATTGAGGCAGTTCTGAAGGCAAAAGGGGGTCCAACCCGTTACTAGCATGGTGTACCTAATAAAGTGGCCGGTGAGTGTATGTAGACCTACAACCATTACTGTGTCATGTTCCACTTCTATATGGCCTGCACTTTGTACACCACAGAATGTTGGTTTTACCAGGAGTGTGTCTCCTGTATTTGTACCCATTTGTGTTACCAGCCTTATGACAAGGTATAACCTAACCTTTCTACTATTTCAGATTGCAGACGAGGAGGCTAAAAAACGCACAAAGCCATTGCGTGTGAAGAAGTTGTATGTTCTGGCTGCTTTACTGGTGGAGCAATATCACACACACGTGAAGAACACACAGAAGGGGAAACTCAAGGGGAAGCAGACGGAGGTATGATATCTCACACCGCGCAGCGGCCACTGGTTATAGCATCTCACATTATGCAGTGGTCACTGGCTTGTGACATCTCACACCATGCAGTGGCCACTGGTTATAGCATCTCACATTATGCAGTGGTCACTGGGTTGTGACATCTCACACCGTGCAGTGGCCAATGAGTATAGCATCTTACACCGTGCAGTGGCCATTGGATTATGACATCTTACACCGTGCAGTGGCCAATGAGTATAGCATCTTACACCGTGCAGTGGCCATTGGGTATGACCTCTCACTCTGCTATTTTTGCATTTAGGGATTACAATAAAAGAAGCTGCTGCTGTGCCTTTCTGCTGATGTCATAGTACCTAATATATAGCACTCACCTAGATATCTCTGCTTCAGTGTGGAGGGTATTAGTAGTTTAACCCCTTCCCTCAGTATCAATAAAAACCACTGCCTCTAAAAAGTGTGAGAAGGAAGGAGACTCTCACTGTCATCTCATCCGTTGTCATCATGGTGAGCTTTTTCTTACACACAGCAGCTAATCTGATCAGACAGCTGCAGTATAAAGCAAGGTGGAGAGAGCAAGCAGCTGCCTGATGGGACTGGAGGTGCGTTACAGACATCACTTGCACCATAGACGGCCATGGAGCTGATCTGCAGTCACCAATGGAGCTAATAAGCAGCAAAGACGCCAATGTGTATGCAGATAAGCTGAAGTAGTCATGTGGGTGGAGCCTTTGGAATGAACACTAACGCACTTATGGCTTTTAGCATGTCCATTAAGGATTGAAAAGTCATCGAAGCACAGACATCAGATTGCCTGAATAAATCCTTGTCCGTCACATCTTAATGGGCGTGCTAAGAGCTGTGACCGTTTAGACCAGAGGCTCCGCCTACATGACGCCTAGGACATTGCGCCTCCTAGTGTATTTCCGTTTTTAATGTGTCTTCTTTATTCGGCGTCGCCTAGCAATGACTTTGTGAAAGATGGATAAAATATGGACAGCGCACGGCCCCATAGACTTGCATGTCCAAGAAAAAAAAAGTGCATGGAACAAAAAAAATAATGGCCGTGTGATTGGCTCCATTCACTCTAATGGGTCTGTGCTCTGGCCCTAAATGTGATCACTTCACTCCATATTTCAGTAATTTGATGACACCTGTCCTATGAATTTGCTTTATTGCAGGCTACATCGGCCATAGCGGGTCTGCTGGAGGAGGACAGTCTGTCTGATAATCGGATAGTTGACAACCCCTGGCGAGGGGCCGAGGCCTACCACTTCTTCCTGCTCGCTCAGAGGCAGCTCTATGAGGGCTATGTGGATGCGGCCATGAGGACAGGTATATAGAGGGTATATACAGGGTCATTTACTTCTGTTGCATCCACAGGCAGTATATACATGTGACAGAGCTGCTTTAAAGGGGTCCCCAGATGGATTGATCTGCAAGGGGGCAACTTCCTAACATGCACTGTTACCTGACACTTTAAATGGATTGTCTCAGGAAGATTAGTGGGGGTCCGCTGCATGGGATATATCAGAATTGTGACCCATTCACATGCCATTTTTTCATAGCAGTATTGCATTGTTAATACAGTTTCAGTGCATTAGCTATAATTACATTGCATGGCCGCCATGAAACTAAAAGCATGCAATGTAAACTGGGCACAAGCTCCGCAGCTAATACAGTGGCTCAGCCGGGGTCTCGCTGATCTTTTATTGGTGACGTACCCTGAGAACTGAACCACCCCTTTAAGGAGGTTTCGAGCATGTTTTACCGATGGCTTATCCTTGTGTGATCCAACCCTGCGACTGCCATTAGTGACCAACACACAGTTCCTGAGGTCAGGTCCCCATTGATCACATCTTAAGGCCATTTCCGAATATCTTTGTCTTTTTTCAGCTCTCCATCTACGAGACTATGAGGATATCATTCCCGCTGTAGAGATCTACTCCCTCGTAGCACTTTGCGCCTGCGCTAACAGAGCATTCGGTACGTGTTCCAAGGCCTTCATTAAACTGGAATCTTTAGAGATTTTGAGCCCTGAGCAAAGGCAGCAATATGAAGACCTTGCCCTGGAAATCTTCACCAAGCACAGCCCGAAGGACAGCAGGAAGGCAGATGTCGACGTCTTCCCAGATGGGTGAGAATTGCATTAGAGATGGAGAGATACAATATATTAGTAACAGTACAAGTGTCTGACGACTGGGACCCCCAGCGATCAGGAGAATGGAGGCCCAAAAGTACTCCCGAAAATACTCCCTGTGGATGTACTGCCTGCGCACTTCTGTGACCTGCGCTCCATCTACTTCTTTAGGGCTGCTGGAGATTGCAGTCCTGGTAGCCGCAAAGAAGTCAATGAAGCGTAGGTCACGCTTGCACACTGATGCTTCAGTCACAGGGGTCTTTGAGTGGACATTTGTGTCGCCATTCTCCCAGCAGTCTGACACCTCTCTGCTATCCTGTGGCTAGGGGATAAGTGTCACTAATGGTACAACCCCTTGTTATAAACATAACTTTACCACAAACATTGCCTAATACATTACTTGAGACCAAATATTTTATATGAATATTAATTTTTCTTTGTATTCCTAACAGAGGGGAAGGTAAACTCCCAACATGCATTGCTTCAGGAAGACCCATCACCGAATATCAGTTCTGGATGTGCAGCGTCTGTAACCACGGCGTGCAAGACCGTGAAATCTCAGCATACAGCTTCTGTCCACTGTGTCACAGCTCCATATCATAGTCATCACCTCTGACCTGTCATTTTATACTGTAAATAAAAGTTATAATGAATTCACTGACCACTGTCCTATATACTCGTATTCACTGACCACCGTCCTGTATATTCACTGACTACCGTCCTGTGTATTCACTGACTGCTGTCCTGTGTATTCACTGACTACCGCCCTGTGTATTCACTGACTACCATCCTGTGTATTCACTGACTACCGTCCTGTGTATTCACTGACTACCGTCCTGTGTATTCACTGACTACCGTCCTGTATATTCACTGACCACCATCCTGTATATTCACTGACTACCGTCCTGTGTGTTCACTGACTACCGTCCTGTGTGTTCACTGACTACCGTCCTGTGTATTCACTGACTACCATCCTGTGTATTCACTGACCACCGTCCTGTGTGTTCACTGACTACCGTCCTGTGTATTCACTGACCACCGTCCTGTATATTCACTGACCACCGTCCTGTGTGTTCACTGACTACCGTCCTGTGTATTCACTGACTACCGTCCTGTGTGTTCACTGACTACCGTCCTGTATATTCACTGACTACCATCCTGTGTATTCACTGACTACCGTCCTGTGTGTTCACTGACTACCGCCCTGTGTATTCACTGACTACCGTCCTGTGTATTCACTGACTACCGTCCTGTGTATTCACTGACTACCGTCCTGTATATTCACTGACCACCATCCTGTATATTCACTGACTACCGTCCTGTGTGTTCACTGACTACCGTCCTGTGTGTTCACTGACTACCGTCCTGTGTATTCACTGACTACCATCCTGTGTATTCACTGACCACCGTCCTGTGTGTTCACTGACTACCGTCCTGTGTATTCACTGACCACCGTCCTGTATATTCACTGACCACCGTCCTGTGTGTTCACTGACTACCGTCCTGTGTATTCACTGACTACCGTCCTGTGTGTTCACTGACTACCGTCCTGTATATTCACTGACTACCATCCTGTGTATTCACTGACTACCGTCCTGTGTATTCACTGACTACCGTCCTGTGTATTCACTGACCACCATCCTGTATATTCACTGACTACCGTCCTGTGTGTTCACTGACTGCCGTCCTGTGTATTCACTGACTACCGTCCTGTGTATTCACTGACTACCGTCCTGTGTATTCACTGACCACCATCCTAATATTCACTGACTACCGTCCTGTGTGTTCACTGACTGCTGTCCTGTGTATTCACTGACTACCGTCCTGTGTATTCACTGACTGCTGTCCTGTGTATTCACTGACTACCGTCCTGTGTATTCACTGACTACCGTCCTGTGTGTTCACTGACTACCGTCCTGTGTATTCACTGACTGCTGTCCTGTGTATTCACTGACTACCGTCCTGTGTATTCACTGACTACCGTCCTGTGTATTCACTGACAACCGTCCTGTGTGTTCACTGACAACCGTCCTGTGTGTTCACTGACTACCGTCCTGTGTGTTCACTGACTACCGTCCTGTGTGTTCACTGACTACCGTCCTGTGTGTTCACTGACTACCGTCCTGTGTGTTCACTGACTACCGTCTTGTGTGTTCACTGACTACCGTCTTGTGTGTTCACTGACTACCGTCTTGTGTGTTCACTGACTACCGTCCTGTGTATTCACTGACTACCGTCCTGTGTATTCACTGACTACCGTCTTGTATGTTCACTGACTACCGTCCTGTGTGTTCACTGACTACCGTCCTGTGTGTTCACTGACTACCGTCCTGTGTATTCACTGAGTATCCAGAGGAACCCCACACAAACACGGGGGCTACCTAGGCACACAGTAAAGAGATTGGTGTACCTGGGACTTGTTCATAGTATAGCGGTTGTTTACGGTGCAGTGGTGTGCGATGCCAGACTGCCGCATTGGCCCTGGTAAGCTGAAGATGTAGCAGAGCTGTCAGGGTGCCATTACTGGATCAGAGCTTGCGTAGAGCATGGTGAGGACACAGTCCTTGGACAATCTGTCTTTGTGGATATTTTGATTAAATGGATGTTGAAAAAATGGTTGCAATACCAGACAAGCCCACAGGCAAGAGTGGCGCTGTTTTTTGAAAAAAACAAAACAAAAAACCCCAAAACATTCTTGAATCTCACTCAGCCCTTTTGATTTGGGTTTGGATACAAGACTATGCCCAGATTTTTTGGTATATGGGATGATTTCTCACCTCTCACAAACTGGAATGTTCCATATTAATGAACGCACAAGCCTGCAAACTGAGTACATTATACAGGACACATAGGGGCCAAGCTGAACCCTGATATTATTGAGAATTTATAGCAGGGGGCACATTGTTCCTTATATTGGTCTCAGCTGCTGCAGAACCACTTTTTAAAGAGGAAGCAGAGTAATAAACATCTCACACCTTGCTTGACATCTTTGACCTGAATCCATATCTTCGACGCCGCGCGTTAAATCCATGTGTAATTACAGAAATCACTGACCGGAGAGGAAATATTTTCACGGTTAACAAATTTTCTGTCAGATTTCCAAAAAAATAAACATTTTTTTTGTATTTTGTCCTTTTCGGTTGTTCTATTACACAAGTGTTAGCCAGACACGGCAGTTTCAGACTGTTCCTGTGATGGACGTCGCGAGCGCTGTTTTACTATGGAACGGCAACCTCCGAGTGATGGGAAGAGAAGACTGTGAGTGAGACAGCCATCAGCCATAACATTAAAACCACTGAGGTAAAGTATGGAATATAGATTATGTCGTGACCATGGCGCCGCTCAGGGGTGGATATATGAGGTAGAAAGTGAACGCACAGTTCTGGACGTCAAAGTGGTGGAAGAAGAAACTGGTCAAGTGTTGGGATCTGAGAAACTTTTATATGCGCCAACTAGGTCAGCTCCAAGATGGCGGCTCTTGTGGGGTGTTTCTAGTATATAGTGGTAAGACCAAGGGAGGACAACCGGTGACAGGGGAATCCAAGGTTCACTGAATAGCTGAAACAGTTCTTGTTAGCCATGATCGATGGATGTTAGTATATACTGGGCCCCGCGGCTAGTCATATATGGGCCTGTATAGCCTCAGAGTGGCCATATTGATTGCTACTAAAAACTGGACCATGAAACAATGGAAGAAGGTGGCCTGGTCTGAAGAAACGTGGATAGTCGGTACGTGTCTGGATAATGTAGGGGTCGGTGGTATGTCACAGTAATGGCCACACAAATGGCAGGAGCCTTCCTTCTTCCCATAATGCATTGCGTGAAGTTCTGATGGGAAACCTTGGCCTCTGGCATTCATGTGGATGTTATTGTGACATGTACCACTGACTGTCTACATTGTCCAGACACGCAACCTACTGTCTACGTTTGGTCAGACCAGGTCACATTGTTCAGACATGACAAGGGTGCCCCCTACTGGCAGTGACCTCAGTCAGCAGGATGATTGTTAAGGATTAAATGAATGGACGTAGCCGGCACGCGGGGGGTTAAGCGGCCCGCCGGCGTCAAAGCGGAAGTACCAGGTGCTTCCATTCATTTCAATGCGAGCGTGCTGTTTGGACTGGCTGATCTGAACAGTACTCGCTCATCTCTAGGATGCTTTGATGGTGCTCCGGTATGACTCCCTGCTGTCACATGGCATCGCAACGCTTGGATCTCTGTGTCACGACACCATGCTCATTCAGCAGTCCCGGAGCCCAGGAGAGGTGAGTAACATTATTCTCTGTTTCCTCACCTCCCCTGGCCCTCTGCGTATTATACCCTGGGGTCTAAAGAGACCCCTCGGTATAATAATAGAAGTTTACGTTTACGTGTATTTGGTCGGAACAAAATGGCCGAGCGAACTTCGTGAGATGAATCTTACAGGGATCGCCTAATCCTTAATTATACTATAATGGGGGCGCTTGCCTTAATCACAAAGGGCGTGACCTAAACACTAATAATCGCCATCGAGGTAAAATACTCGATCACGATTTTAATTTGGATCATAATGGCCCATCCCTACGTGTACCACAGGTGGTGAACCACTGTCCTAGGGGGCGCTCTTCTCAAAGAAGATGGTTATTATGGCAAACTAATCAAGGGTAAGGGGTCTTCTTACATAGATGGTCTCTTGCTACATATCATAAAGCACTATGGTAGTAGAGTCTGTGTATCTCCGTCCCTAAATCATCTTCTGTAGGTGACCTCTACTATTATTCTCATCACATAGCCTGAGCACTCTGTATTCTTATTTCTGGGGTGCCCCTTTAGTCCTGGTGTCAGGTGCTGCAGCTTCTCTCCCCCTCATCTTGTATTGTAGTAACATCAGCCCCCAGCAGGTGGCGCAAGATGGAGCGCGAAACGTCCACCGGGGAAATAGTGGAGAGCTCAGAGCCACGCCTCCGGGTGACGTCACGGACTGTCAGCAGGAGCGCGCTCAGAGGACGCGCTCGGGGCAGTCACGTGACTCTGGGGATCCCGGACGTGCCGGTGAGTTAGTACATAGCGGGGTGCAGTGTCTTGTTCTATGGTAATGAAAGACAGGGGGCGTAGTGGGCTATCTATCTATCCTATCCTATCCTATCCTATCCACACACCTGTATATAGGGTCTGTGCTCCTGAGAGAGGGTTAGCTGTGAACCACAAGTCCCAGCATTTTAGAAGTAATTGGCCGCCTTATGGATGAGATTATTGCCCATGTTGTCTGTTGTCTACATCATACGGTTTTTGGTAATCGCCAGAAGCTCGCTTATAACACATAGTGCGACCTAGAAATGTTATAAAGTTCGCTGTCTCGTATCTTCCCTATAGGAATCCATAGGTGTCACATTACCGCTGCGACATAAGTGGGCAAAGTCTAAAAAATGAATGAAATTGTGAATGGAAAGGTCACATGACCAAGACAAATCTGAGCCTTTAATGTGGGGTCCATAAGGTCACATGACCACGTCACCCCTGGACCTGGTTGACCTGCTGAATCTATCCTGTTAGGGCACGTTCACACTACCGTTATTACAGTCCGTTGCCGTCATGCACGGGATGAGAACAATGGACATAGTCGGAGCTCCTTCAATTCGAGTCCGTTCTCATTGACTCTAATGTAAAAAAACCAAAAAAACACAACGGATGCTTTCTTCAGTCAGAAAAGTAAAAAAAAAAAGTGACAAAAAATATTGTCATGTTCTTTACATTGGGGTGAATGCAGATGAAACTAGTCATGGGGTAGGGCCTCTGTCTGCACCTGTCGTTTAATGTCCGTTGCTCTGATCCTGGGACAGATAACAGCAAAGACTCCCATTGACTTCAATGGGTTCTGTTTTCCCGCGCGGAACCCAATGAACTCAATGGGAGTCTTTTTTTTTTTTTTTTTTTCAGCACTGATTCTGACACGGATTCCGCGCCAGAATCAGCACCAACTTCCTCCGTGTGAATGGACCCTAAGACGTGTAGTCTGTCTGACCCCATAGACACAAACCCCTTCCCTGTTTATAAAAGTGACATCTGGAACAAATATTTTTTTGATCCTCTGAAGACTACGCCGCTACCAATGTGGCACTATAATGGGCATTAGATAGAAGTGCCCCATAAGTGGCGCTATTGCGTAGAAGAGAGGCTACACACATTGGCAGTGACTATCTTTTGTATATGGGGGGGGGGGTCTCGTGACTCCTCTAATAGATGGACTGTAGAGTCACATTGTGCATTAGGTCTTATAGGGGACATAAGTCACAGTCAGGGGTGTCTGACAGCTTACGCTTCTCTCTCCCCACTGAAAAATATATATGGCGGCGACTGATCTGCGTGCATTCACCTTATAGGGAAAGTGTCACCGGGAATTTAAGAACTTTTGGTGTTGTTTTTTTTCCGTGTTATCTATATTTACAAAAATATTGCAATTCCAACTATTGCCACTAAGCCTAAAATAGTTTTACTAACTACAACTAAACTATTTTCCCACTAAGGGAGCGTTCACACTACCGTCGGTGTCCGACATGTAGTGTCCGCTCCTAGTGTCCGCTCAAAATCTGTCACGGACATTAGGAGCGGACACTAGCTGTGTCCGTGACACCTGTCATTCATCTCAATGGGCATCGGGTGCGTTCTTTTGCACTCCGTGCCCGTCCTTCCCTGTCCGCAAGTGAAGATGTCCGACTTCTCAAGCGGACAGAAAAACCCTGCATGCACATAGGTGAAGACAATATTTTTCCCTATCAGTAAGTCTTTGTAGAATGGGAGGAAATCCACGCAAACACAGGGAGAAAATACAAGCTCCTTGCAGATGTTGTTCCTGGCAGAATTCAAACCCAGGACTCCAGCGCTGCAAGGCTGCAGTGCTAACCACTGAGCCACCGTGCTGCCCGCAAATTCGGATGGAAAATTTGCAGGATATCTGTCATGTGTGAATATACACTAAAAATGAGACTACTTGTATTTTGTTACAATACGTTGAATTTTGTTTCTTGGCGTTTAGATGTAAAATGGAGCACGGTCTGCTGCACACCGCGAATACTGAGCTGGAGAAGCGCAACCTGGATTCGGCTGAGGAGCTTTATGGGAAGATTATAGAGAGATGCGAGCAGAACAGGTGAGAGTGATCCTTGGCCAATCTGTACGGCCTCGTTCACATCAGCGTTTCTGTTCCGTCTGGGGGAGGACCCCCCCCGAACCGACTACCAAATGCAACTGCAAGAGGTATGCTAGTGAAAGCACACGGACGCCATAGACTATAATGGGGTCCGTGTGCTTGCCGCCAGATCTCCGCAGGGATCGTGCAGACAGGAAAGTAGTTCACCATCTACTTTCCTCTCCACAAGATTCGTGCGGGCAGCGCATGGCAAGCAACGGACCCCATTATAGTCTATGGAGATCCGTGTGCTTTTACTGCGCAGCGCTTACAGTTGCGTTCAGTATTCCGTTCGGGGGGTCCCCATGCCGACTCCCTGAAAGGAATACCAAACGCAGATGTGTACGAAGGGTATCCAGCACAGCAGTAAGGCCGGGACACACTGGGAAAAATAACTGCTTACACTGATATTATTTACGTGCCCCTCCATCCTGCCATACAGGTTCAAGAATGCCCACGGTATAAAGAATCTTACATGACAGGGAGCGGACTGTGGGACAGATCTGTATGCCTCGTAGTGATTATTGGGGGTCAAACTTTGGATATTACGTATAAATAGAAAGCGTTTTCTGCTGAATCACTATATGTGGTTATAGCATAACCAGCTGAAGACAAGTATGTGCACGAAGACGGCACAGTCCAAAGATCTCTCCAGAGTCCAGAGGTACGGAGTTGTCGGTGTAGTAGTAAAAAAACCGTCCATCTTCTAGATCTATCATATGAGTACATTGCAGTATGAGTACATAGGAGTACATTGCAAGTCACATGTAACGTATACTCCAGGGGTCCTTATAACTTCCTCTTAGGACAAGCATCTCCATGTACCTTTAAAGAGGACCTTTTATTTCCCATGACATCGATGGTATTATACTGACACTGCGCTGAATTCTGAGCAATGTCAGCTTTGCTGGTTGGCACCCGGTTGCCGTAAGTTTTGGTACCAATATCCTTCCACTGTCAGAAGGGTTGGACTTATAGCCTAGTATCATTGCTGAGTTCCCCTGACAGTACAAGGCTATGGAAGAATACTATCAGGGATGGGGGAGTTCTTCATAGGCCAGGGAGGACTGAACTATAAGATTAAAATGTCCTCTTTTAGCTTCTAATCTAGTATTAAACGATATCATGTTGTTTGCAGTCTGTTAATCATATTTTATTTGTATAACACCAACATATTCCGCAGCGCTGTACAATTTGTAGGGTTTAAGTACAGACAAAAAGAGACATTACAAAGAACGTCACTTCACACAATGGGACTGAGGGCCCTGCTCACAAGAGCTTACAATCTATGAGGTAGAGGGGGTGACACAAGAGGTAGCAGGGGCGGCATTGTTTATACAGAGGTCAGACACTTCTGTAATAGAGGTGACTGTCATTACACAAACATAAAACTGTATGAGCTGTCACCAGTCGTGTCCTGTAACATGTGGATGGAGCTTGGACCTATAAAGTTAGCCTGAAATGGCATCATGTCGTGTGGGGTAATGTGGGAGCGGGGACAGAGGAGGGTTAAGTTTTGCGGATTCTAATTATAGTACGGAAGGGTTTACATTAGGAATTGTGATCGGCCTGCCTGATAAGATGCGTCTTTAGTTTGCGCTTGAAGCTGTAGAAATTGGGAGTTAATCTGATTGTCCGGGGTAGAGCATTCCAGAGAAGTGGTGCAGCTCGGGAGAAGTCTTGTATACGAGCATGGGAGGTTCTGATAATAGAGGATGGAAGTGTTAGGTCATTGAGTGAACAGGGAACACGGGTTGGGCGGTAGAGATGTTTAGGTAGTGTATTGTTAGTGAGAACTTATCTGCCTGTTTTCTATTAAAAGGAAGCCGCAATCCAGGTCAATAAAGTATAAACCAGAAATGTTCACCATGACAAACACAATAGCAAAAAGTAAAAATAAAATGGGAGTTCCACTTTATAGAGGTTATTCAGGTTCTCTTTACATACATACGTCCAGGCCGAACTACAAACATCTAGAAGTTATGGGTGTCAGTACCGGTAACATTATGAAATGCAATTTGTCCTGCAAAAATTAAATCGCTCTGGATTGTCCCGCTCTTTGCTCTCACATGGTCATATATCTGTATCTGTCACCTGTACATGAACCCTGTATGATTGATGTGTGTCCTTGTGTCTTGCAGTAAGTGCAGCGCAGATGAGCTCGCCGTCGCCTACAATAACCGGGGACAGATTAAGTATTTCCGTGTGGACTTCTATGAGGCCATGGACGACTACACAGAGGCAATACGAGTCAAGCCCAAATTTGAAGTTCCATATTACAATAGAGGCTTGGTCCTGTATCGACTTGGTGAGTGGCGCTGTACCTGTATTTTGGTGAAAATATTGTAGGAATTTTCAGGAATGTCTCCTGGCCTTACGGAGGGTCAATTGGGAGTCAAATACTTACACGGTGGGGGGTTCCAGGTGGGATTAATTGTATGAAGAGACTGCAGTGTTCGCGTGAATGCTGCAGCCTTTTCACTGTATACCAAGCACAGCACTGTACATTGGGTAGGGGCTGTGTTTGGCATTTCCCATTTGAATGGGACTGAGCTGCACACAGTCCATGTGATGAGTGAATGTGACGTCACTGACCTGTAAAGCAGCAGTAGTGGATAACTCGAACAACTGATATCTGATCAGATATTGATGACCTTTCTTGATCTTCAAGGTCATCAATATTTAACTCATATCAGACCTGTAGAGGTCCGCGAAAACAATTCAGAATGTATGCTGTCACCACTAGAGGGAGCTCATGGCATCCAGATTTATACAGCTTGTGTTAACAGGGTTTTCTCAGAATATGATATTGCACTATGCTTCCTCTTTTCAGGAAGTGACATCACCTCTATTAGTTATATGGCAAAGCTGCGGGTCAGTCCCATTCAAATGAGTGGGGCTGAACTGCAATACCAAGCCCAGCCACTACAGAATGACTTAGAATGATGCAAACTTGGTTGGTAAGGTGAAAATATAGATATCCATATATACTAAACACGTATTTTTCCCACAGGTTTCTTTGATGACGCCATTAAGGATTTCCAGAAAGTGTTGGAGCTGAACCCCAAGTTTGAAGATGCCAAGATCAGCTTAAAGCAAAGTTTTATAGATAAGGAAGAACGGAGGGGGAGGATTTCTGAATAAGAGACTGTTCAGGCCCTGACTCGTCTTTGTGGCCGCTTCTTCATACGATTACCTCAATCCATGGGAACATTCGCTGTTATCAGCCAGTGCTGACGATTGTCTATTACTTGAAGTAGGGATTAGATTGTACCATATTTATACATTGATATCCAAATTGCAGGATCTGGGCAGCTGATGCCTCCTAAAATCTTACTGGGGGGTTTGTAACTTCTAGGTGCTGTTTCATTGGCCGCCCATCATTTCATGCATTGTGCAAAGATCTAACTATTTCCACTTCTTTCAGGGTATAGGCTTCTGCCGAAAGTCCACAGGTCTCGTCCGACTGATCGCTGTGGCTAGTGTCTAGAACTAGAAATTTTGGAACACAATATCGATCCAGAGATTTAGTCCAGCTGCCATATTTGGGGTTAGGAAATTTTTTTTTTTTCTTTTCCGGCATTTGCGTTTGTGGCTCATGTCTCTCTGCCTTGTTTCTATGGAAGTATATTCATAGCAAGGAATAGATATATTTTAATTACAAATTTAATATATTTTTAATTCTGAAAAAATCTCTTTTCTATAGTAAATCTGATTCCATGTTTTACTAGTTCCTCTCTGAAGTATTAGGGTTTGTTTACAGGTGGTGTAAGGCCGTATTCACACAAACAGATAAAACGTCCAGGTGATGACCATTTTTCCAAAACCTCTTTTTAATGCTAGAAATGTATTATAGATTACCGTATATACTCGAGTATAAGCCGACCCGAATATAAGCCGAGGCCCCTAATTTTACCACAAAAAACTGGGAAAACTTATTGACTCGAGTATAAGCCGAGGGGGGGAAATGCAGCAGCTACTGGAAAATTTCAAAAATTAAGTTAAATTGGAGTTTTTGGGTGCAGTAGATGCTGGGGGAGGGGAGGGGGTGTTTTGGTTGTCTGTCTGCCCCTTCCCTGAGCTTGAGGACTGAGTTTTTTTTTCCCCCACTTGAAATTCAGCCTGCAGTGCATCGGCATCCAGTCGCGCACTCCGCTCCAGATTAGGCCCAAATGAATGGGCCTAGTCGGGAGGGAGTGTCTTCAGGCGGATGTCGCGAGGTGAATCCACCTGAAAGAATGAGCACCTCGCTTCTTTCCGGGAGCCGGAACAAATGGCTCCCTGAAAAAAGAAGTGACTGGCTCCCATTGATCTCAATGGGAGCTGTCTTTTTGGTCAGGATTTTGAGGCCGTATCCGTAAATAAATACCCCGTGTGAACTTACCCTTATTTGGCCCATATTTTTATTTAAAAAAAACCTTCTTCTAAGTTGCCGTATTTTCCAGCGTATAAGATGACCCCAACTTTTATAGTTAAAATATAGAGTTTGGAATATACTCACCTTGTAAGACTACCCCTCTTCTGCGGGGTACCTCTTTTTAATGCAGACTTACCCCATGGCATACTCTTTAATGCTTTTTTATTTGCTTTCCAGTCCCGAATAGAGATGAGTGAATAGTATTCAAACTATAGTACCGAATACCTCGCTCCATAGGAATGAATGGAAGCAGCTGAACACCAGGGGGTTAAGTGCCGGCCGCTTCCATTCATTCCTATGGAGCGAGTTATTCGAAACTATAGTTTTGAATACTATTCGCTCATCTGTAGTCCCGAACCATCTTTTATGTAAAGGAGGGTTCACACTACCGCCGCTGTCCGCCCTGGGATTTCTGTCCTAAACTCCGGAGAAACTGGACAGGCAGCGGCTTGCCAGCGGTCATTCATTTGAATGGGTTGTAAAGCAAACCGCCGGTGTCCATATGCGGCGTCTCCGCCTGGATAACCGTTTTTTTTTGCACGGACAGTCTGGCGGGGCCAGATTTAGCGTAGATATACCATTTTGGGGAATGTCTATTGCTTAGATCACCTTTTATTTAAATCTGAGGCCAAACAGTGAAAGAAAAAGGGGTTTGGCACTTTTGATTTTGACATTCACCGTACAGGAAAAATATTTTATATAAGTATACCTTGCATTTTCGGACATAGGCGTAACTAATATGTATATGTATCACAGTAGTTTTCTACCGTTATATGTATTCTAAGGAAAGGAGGTGATGTAGAACTTTTTTTTAATATATATATATTTTAACTATTTTTATTAGCCCCCACCTAGGGGGCTTGAACCTGCAATCATTTGATTGCAAGTCCCCATAGACGGCAATACAAGTGTATTGCCGTCTGTGGGAGATTCTGTACATTAGTATCGCGGCTGGTCATAGACTAGCTGCGATAGTAATATAGTGATGACAGGCCTGGGAGCCGGCCTGCAACTTTAAAGGTATGGGGCCAAGGGGGAACGGCCCCCGGGGGGTGTTTTTGCACTTTGTGGACGGGAGGGGGGGTTAAGTTTTAATGCCTGGATTCAGAATGCGGAGACCCGGTCGCCATTAGCTTTACATACCCGGCGGAGGCTGGGGCCGCAGCATTGCTCCACCTCCTTCCCCACCGTATACCCGGCGTATAAGACGACCCCCAACTTTTCAGAAAAGTTTTGGGGGTTAAAAACTCGTCTTTTATGTGGCCAGATTAAGGGATATCTGAAATGAGAAGAAACATTTGTTAGGAAGTCTACAAGGAGAAGGTCTCTGGATACATCCACTTTCACCAGACTTGATTCTTCCATTAGCCAGGAGCCTTTTAAGAAGCAGACTTTTTTCCTTTTAGTTCCACTTCCAAAAGCCTCTCACCCTAGGGGAGAACGTGTATTATTGAGTATTTTTGACCAACAAGTTTGTCTTGAGTTGTTGTGGTGATTGTAAATCTCTGGATTGTTCTCTATTGTCCTCGACATCTCCTACTTCTACCCTTATGAAACCAAGATGACAGAGGGCAAATCACTGTTGGGATAAGCTGTGGCCAAAAGTCACCGATCGTGACCATGTCATCTTTATGGACCCCATAACCACATTCCTGGGTTATTCCATATCCAATCTCCATATAACAGACAAATATAATCCATTGTTACCTGTAGGAAGACGCTTCAGGATGGGCAGATACTGCTTGATTCCATCTGGTGGGAAGCAGACGTGACTCTGATGAACCTTCTGTATGGACCACAAGCAGTTGTGGATATCTACCAGGTTCTCCATCAATAGATGGACCTACAAGCTTTACAGGTGACATTTTAGATCACCACCTTTATTAGGACCTGAAGGACCCATAATAATTGACATTAAGGACCTCGGTGTCCCTTTTAAAGGAAGTCTGTCACCATTACCCAGCATAGAGATAGTTTAGGGTCACCTGAATCAAACAGTGTTCCTCCCTTGTCCTCCGTTGCCCAGCTATCGCCACATGCCACTTAACTTTTTGGAGCTAGGGTGACTTATTGACCCCAAAAGTTGAGCCTGGAGTGTGACTCTTCGTGCTGCGCTTCTATGTGTCTTCCAAGTCTTACACTTCGGTAGTAGTTGGATTGAGGAGAACTTTAAAGGTGGAGCCCTTGGGGGAGCAAGAGGTCTTCTAGTTTAGAGGCAGGGCAATAAACTAATCCCTAGTTAGACAGAAATATGGTGTTTTAAAGATTTTAGGAATGTGACAACTTCCAGTTTGTATCTGTAGATTGTCTGCGGCAGTATTATAAGGTATTGAAATCCGCCCATATGAATAACAAGCAAGTCCGGACTTTGTGAGCCGTAAGATGTTGACGTAGCTTCAGCTGTTAGTGGCTGGATCACACTCCATGACTGCGGGGTTGCCAAGATTTGTCAGCAAGTATTGGCCATGAGCACATTTGTCTTGCTAAGAGGGTTGTGAACTCTACATTTAAGGACATGATGATAAGTTGGGAGCAAGTGCACCCATTAAAGGAGATTTTTGGCACTGGGACTTAACGCTCACCATGATTCTTGGTGGCTCAAGGGTGAAGGTGTAGGGTGGTCTTCTCCATCATGCAGCCTGACCTGGTGGCTTTTCCTATGGTTCCTAGTGGGAGGTGCAATAATTGGGTTATTGTGTCAAATACAGAGTGAAGAGAAGAGAATGGCACGACTGCCTTCAACCCACTCTGACCACTGGTGGGGTGAGGTCCTACGAAACAAATGTCTGAGCTACTGTACTTCTTATTCTTAAAGGGGTTTTCTCATGAAACAAGTTATCCCTTATTCTTAGGATATGGGATAACTTGCAAATAAGTGGTGGTCCATTCTAAACAGCGGTCAGACCCCCATTGATCTGCAAATGATTCCCTATTCTCTGCAACTTATTGTGGGCATGGGCAATGGCACAGCCTCAAACTGATATTCCAGCCTTTTGATATTAGTGACTTAGTATAGGTATTCAATATCAGACATCTGGGAGTTCTGGCACCCGGGACCCCCACAGATCAGCTGTTTGAAGAGACTACGGCATTCTGCTAAGAGCTGCAGCCTCTTTAGTGAAAACCAAGCACAGCTATATATATTGTATTATGGCTATACGTGGTATTTCCACTCTTATCCATTTACTTGAATGAGACTGAGTTGCCAACATACACAGTCGAGTCATATTAATGTGACCGCCTACTTTTGACGTCAACGTTAAATAACCAATCACAGAAGGCACGTGTCATCAGCCATCTGGGTGCACTCATCATTGTGGAAGGCATGATGGATCAGCACAAGTATGCATCTATCCTTGCGAACCATGTTCACCCCTGCATGCAAAATGTTTTTCCTCAGGATGATGGCGTCTACCAGCAGGACAATGCGACATGTCATAAAGCTCGCAGTGTACGTGCGCGGTTCAAGGAGCACCAGGATGAGTTTACCGTACTCCCTTGGCCAGCAAATTCCCCGGACTTGAACCCAATCGAGAATCTGTGGGACCACCTCGATCAGCTCAACCACATAACCTAGCACAGGTGGCCACGGCACTGGAGTCGGCATGGCTCAACATCCCAGTGATCATCATCACAACATCCCCTCTCTTCCTGCACGTCTCGCAGCGATCCGCTCTGCCAAAGGGGGTTATTCTGGATTTTGACAGGTGGTCACAGTAATGTGACTGGACTGTGTATCACGAATGAAGATGACATCACTAGCCTGAAGTTGATGCACTTCCAGTAGCTGATCTGCGATGGTCCTGGGGGTCAGATCCCCCACCCTCCTAAAGATAGTTCTTGGAAAACCCCAAAAATCAGATAGCGGTCTAGTTGGCAGTGGACAACCCCTAAGAGCGTCTAGACTAATAGAACAAGCCTTGGCCTTTACCCTATTACACAAGGTCACAGCAGATTACGTGGCATCCGCCGCTCAGCATTACATCCAGTCTGATGATCCAGGCACAAGCTTGGCACCTCGCACGCTCCGAACATTACACATACAGCGACCATTAGGATAAAAAGCGTTACCACATTAAGAAAATAAACCCGCGAGCGTCTATTGTGATCCAGATACATTATAAGGCGTATATTTAATAGGTTTTTATTAAAGTCAGTGTTTCAGCCTGACACATAGATTGTAAGCAGCAGGGATGACTTCAGCGTGTGGATCTGAGGTGCTGGCATGGCTGCGAGGTTATTAAACACAACGTTTAAGCTGTTCTTGATATGTTTCTAGCATTGCGTCATCCATCAGATATCCCCGACCGGAGCCATTTTGGCATTGTCCGCGAACAATCCCAGTTCAAGACTGAAGACATAATCTGCGGGAGGATCCAAGGGCAGAACTTAGTGACACAATCAATAAAACGTTCACAGATAATTGTGTCAAAAGAGACGCGAAGCAGCCGCTCCGAAAGGCCTCGCCGCCATTTTGTGTGTCAGCCACTAACTTATTCCGGATTTGCTGAAGATTTTTTTTCTTCTCGTTGCCTCGTGTAGATTAGAAACACATTGGATTTACTGAATCGTCACCAAAAATGCTCTCAACGTCGAAAGTATGTCGGAGCTATCTAACACGGCTCTTAATATAAGTGAAGTGAAATCCCCATCGCTGGCAGTTCTCGCCCAGTGTCTTAAGGTCTGGATTACTGTATCGCTGCAGGAACACTGTTTATTTTCTCCTCCTAGACAGTCCCTTTAGGAAGCTTCGCTGTAATGTTCGTCTCTTTGTATTCTTTTCTTTTTGGCCTTTCCACTACTTACATCATTGTCTGCAACGTGTTGCTTTATAGCTGTTGTGATTCTACGACTCCTCACATGACCGGACTCCTGCGTCCAAAAAACAGTGTTCAATTTGCAAAGTGGACAATGTCTCGACCACGTGTTGTATGTACATTGGCACGGCGCTGACTGCTGTGAATCTGCAGATCCTATCTTTTTGTCAATTACCAAAAGGGATCATCTGGTATTACGGGTAGTTGGTTTTCACCAGGGTGATTTGTGGGACTATCACTTGTCAAAATTAGGTTAGGGTTACATGGCGGCTGTGACTGCAATCGCATGACCACTAACCCAGAGGGTATTGCGACTGTCATTGCATGACCACTAATCCAGAGGTCATGTCATTGTATGATCATTTTATAACTGTGATCGTATGAACACTATCCCAGAGGGTGCTGTGACTGCCATCATATGACCACTGATCCAGGCAGTGGTGCGACTGGCATCATATGACCACTGATCCAGACAGTGCTGCGACTGCCATCGTATGACCACTGATCCAGATGGTGCTGTGACTGCCATCTTATGACCACTATCCCAGAGGATGCTGAGACTGCCATCGTATGACCACTGATCCAGACAGTGCTGCGACTGCCATCGTATGACCACTGATCCAGACAGTGCTGCGACTGCCATCGTATGACCACTGATCCAGACAGTGCTGCGACTGCCATCGTATGACCACTGATCCAGATGGTGCTGTGACTGCCATCTTATGACCACTATCCCAGAGGATGCTGAGACTGCCATCGTATGACCACTGATCCAGACAGTGCTGCGACTGCCATCGTATGACCACTGATCCAGATGGTGCTGTGACTGCCATCTTATGACCACTATCCCAGAGGATGCTGAGACTGCCATCGTATGACCACTGATCCAGACAGTGCTGCGACTGCCATCGTATGACCACTGATCCAGACAGTGCTGCGACTGCCATCGTATGACCACTGATCCAGACAGTGCTGCGACTGCCATCGTATGACCACTGATCCAGACAGTGCTGCGACTGCCATCGTATGACCACTGATCCAGATGGTGCTGTGACTGCCATCTTATGACCACTATCCCAGATGATGCTGCGACTGTTCCCCTGTACTGCGGTACTAGACTCCGAGCCCAAGCACATAACATGACATACTGTAGTGGTCTTTTACAGCTACTACAAATGTGGCCACTAGGTGGCAGCAGAATACAATATATCAGCTAAAATCAGAGAAATAAAGCTGAAAAACAAAGCCAGAGAAAGTACAGTATATTATTGTGTGTTCCTTACAAGCTGGAGAGACGCATGTTCTGTACTTCTTACACAATGCTTAGCAAAACCAGAACACAACATGATGTCAGGGGTAAAGCCGGTTATATCAATAGAGACCTTCAATAAGGAAAAGACCAAACGAAATAACAACTCGTGGACATGCAGAATAATATGGGGAAATATGGCTGTAGAATTATTGGGATTGAGAGATAATCCATAAATCAGTCCATGCAGGGTCGTACTGGAAGAGGTCTTGATATATCTCAGTACAGAGGGGGATACACAGTCACCTCTCTACTGATATAAAGGGGACCTGTCACCAGGTCTGAAAAGCCCAATGACATACATCATCTGATCAGCGCTGTCATCCTGAGCGGTTTGGTGGTTTCTTTATCCAGATCTGTTCAGCAATTCCAAAGATATAAGCCCTGTTAGTGTTAATGCAGAGGCAAGTGGGCAGTAACACTGTGGGGTCTCTGTGTGTTGTATATCATATGTTGTTACCGCCTACTTGGCTAGTAGACGCTAATTTGCCCACACAAAGTACAATCTAAGATTGGGTTTGCACATACAGGTGACAAATCGAACAGACTAAAATTAGTATTTGGATGGTTCACTAGTCTGGTCTGTTGGAGGATCAGAATAACGGACAGATGGACTGGTAAAATTGTGCCTACATATGGAGCCTGACGGACCCCATTGACCGCCACCTCATCGATTAGCTATACTAGACTTAATCACTGCAGCTTCGGTCCCATTCAAGTGATTAGGAATTGGTCTGCAGTACCTGTTCTGACCACTATACAGAGAACAGCGCTGTCTGCTTCCTGCTTCAGTCTCTGCTGTGAACAGCTGATCGGTGGATGTGCTATTTTCCCTGGTTCAGGACTGGGCAGTTTTTTTTTTAATGTACATGTGGTTTTCAGGGCTGTAACATTTCTATTCAAATAATTTTTGCATCCTTTTTTGGTGATAAATAGAGGATTTATTTTTATGTTGTTTTAATTTTTCCATGTTTTATTCTTTATTTTAATATCTGAGAAAATATAAACAAAAAAAAGGAGGGGAAACGTCTTGTTTTTTACATGTAAATAATTTTATACTAGCACAAGTCTTTGCTAGTTACACCTCGGCTGTGACATCAACTATTGTCACTAGTGGGTGATAGGTGAGTGGTGTTATCTATAGAAGTTATATCTTCTATTTTAATGATGTAAATGAAATGATTGCTACAAAGAACCTCCTAGAGAACTGGCAAGTATTAGTCTATTATTAGGCTTAGTGGCCAGAGTGAACAATTCAGGATGCAGTAGTTTTTTAAATATAGATAGTGAAATTGATTTTGGTTATTTTTTTATCTCATAAAAAATTCTTAAATACATGCTTAATATAAAGTAGGGCTTTTTTTGGTGACACAATTGCTTTAGGTTCTGGTCGCTGGTGTAATGGTTCCTCCCGCTGGTATAACTCCCAGCTCATGACTACTACTCCCCCCCATGGTATTTTAATACTGTCACTACTTTGAGTTTTCTGAATCCACAGGGTCACTTAAGTTTCATGTACAACCACATAATAAGGTAGAAGGGAAGAGTGATTTATATATGAGAAGCTCGGGGGATTCTGTGACTAGATGATGCCGACTGTGACTTTGCTGCTTCTTGAATGCGCTTGCAGGAAGAAGAAGGGATGGGGACGGTATATGGGTGATACAGGAGGCGCTAGCGGCATGTGAGCAGATTTAGTATAGTGTATCATATGATACGGTATAGTAAGTGTGAGCCCCCGCTATAGAGTTGTGCTGATCTGCTATCCGCGCTGGGAGTATCTGACAAACGCCTCCGAAAAAATTGGCAGAGAAGTACGGTCTATTTTGGAGTTTTCTTAATTACCGCCCTATCATTCCAGGAAAAGTTTAATAAAGTTGAGATAAAGTTCTTTTTACTTTTGGCAAAGTGCAGCCTCCCTGTCAGTAACAGATCGAACATTTGTCACCGGTCTCCAGAGACCCCATGTTGTGTAAGGCAGAAATATCTTAAAAAAAAAAAAAAAAAAAAAGTTTAGCAATTTTCCAGCGCATCTTAAATAAAAAAATAAGCCCCTTTGAGAATAATCTTGCTTAAAAATCTCCTACTGCATCTATAGCGTTTTTATATTTGTCTTCATGATAACAGACAACAGAACCGGCGTAGTCGGATCCTGCAGTTACACTCACATCCGACCCCATTCTTGCTAACCTACCAAAAACATGCCGTCATGAAGTAGAGGGCAGATAGGAGAGAGTTAGGGTGTGAGCGAATAGTACCTCGCCCCCATAGGAATGCGTGTAAGCGGCCGAACACCAAGGGGTTAAGCGCAGTGAATATTTGCCGGCCGCTTACACGCATTCCTATGGGAGTGAAGTATTCGATGAATACTATTCGCTCAACACTAGAGAGTATGACTGCAAAATGGGTCTTGTTTGTAGTCTGTTACAATGGAGACACATAAGTCCATATAGGATCTGTAGACACAATATGGTAGGAGATGTTTTTATCAACACTATTTGCAGGGATGAAATGAAAACTGGCAAGATGATTTCAAGAAGGACCAAAGCAGTAGGTGGATGGAGACTGGGTCTGGGGCAAGAGTGAAGGAGTAGGTGAAGAGGGTCCGGAATGGAAAGGAGCAGAGCCAAGAGGTAGGCCAAGAGGGAGAAGAATCTGATGAAGACCCTGTTAAAGGGAAAAGGGGAAACATTTGGTGTTCATGGGCTCCGTGGGAGTGTAAGGGGTCAACAAAACAAAAATCCCAGCTTTCATGGCCTGATATGGTCAGGATCACAGAAACAACTGTCCTATGCTGGTCCCATATAAGTTAATAGTAGAGACAAAAACAGGGTATCAACTCGGCCATGTGACCCATGGTCGGAACCAGATTGGAACCTCTGGGTTTGCTACCTAAAAGCTCAAGAGTAATTAATTATTCAAAGGCTCCTTGGAGATCCCCTTTAAGGAAATTTGTTAATGTCTCACCTGCAGGCTGTATGTTACAGAGTAAGAGTAACTTAGATGGATGATATTTAGTTCTATGGAAAAAGAATCGGAATACCTTGTATTTTATTCATTGAATTCTCTGCTCTTTCAATGCCTCGGAGTCCAGTGGGCGGTCCTATTTAGTGAATGACAGCTTTATTTATATGTGTATATCCAAACATAACTGTCAATCATGAGTAGGACCGCCCACTGGACTTCTAATGCCAGAAGAAGCAGGAGTTTAGGGGCAACATGGTGGCTCAGTGGTTAGTATGGTAGCCTTGCAGCGCTGGAGTCCTGGGGTCGAATACTGCCAGGAGTTTGTATGTTCTCCCCATGTTTGTGTGGATTTCTTTCCATTCTACAAAGACATTCTTAAATAAAAAAAAAAATGTACATTGTGATCCCTATATGGCTCTCTAATAATCTAATAATCTACATTTAAAAAAAACAAAAGCAGGAATTTCAATGTACAGTCATACAGGCAAGGCTGTAAGTCACTCAGGAGGACCGCCCACTGGACTCTTAGACCTGAGAGTATAGGCGTTGTGCCATTATAGACACTTATCCCCTATCCCCCATTACTGGGGGCCTGAATGCTGGGTCAGGAGGATGAGAGGCTGAAAGTTCCCCTAAACCATCCTTGTGAATGGAGTACCAGTGTGCTTGCATGACCTCCATTCACTGCTATAGGGCTGCTGGCACTGGTGCTCCATTCACAAGGAAGCCTTAGGGCTAGTTCACACGGGGAATCCGCGTGTCATATTTCCGTCCTATTCCGTGGTGGCTGCTGCGATGGGATGCCGGTGCAGTGCGCAGCTTTCCGCTCTGGATTAGGCCCAAATGAATGGGCCTAGTCTGGAGAGTGCTGTCGCGAGGTGGACACCCATGCCGCTAGCGGCAAAAAAGAACGCTAGCGGTCTACATAGACCACCATTGTGAGGGGGCAGATTATGACACCCCCTCTTGCCCCGTGTGAACGAGCACTTAGGGGGACTTTCGGTCCACTGTCCCTCTGATGACCGGTCTCCCAGTGATCAGGTGGTGCCAGGCCAACTCCTCCTGTTATGGTACGCTACTGCTCCTCCTGGCACAAAGTCCAGTCTTTTGACAGCTGAACCGGTACTATAAATAGGGAATAATTGTCTATAATAAGAAAATGACAAGTTATACTGAAAAAACTATATATGTATCAATCTATTCATCTCCTCCAGCTCTATAACACGCGTACATATACAACGTGACAGGTTCCCTTTAAGTTCACGTTGCATAAAACCCATATCCAATGTATGGATTTGATCAAGTCGGTGCTGAGTTATCTCACTTTTTCCAGGGTGGGTTCTCCCCTATGGTCTCATTGACATGAGAAACTTCTCACAATATCTAGATACACGTGGTGGCAAGGCTCCAGGCCATGTCAGGCCTCTATACGGCAACTCAAGCACAGCTGCGATATTTATGTTCCCCCCTATTATTTATTAGATGGGGCCGGGATCAGAAAGGCCGTGAAACCCCCAGTAGACAGACATAAGTCAGGTCCATAAACTATGTTGTCGAGTGTCTCCATGCAGAAAGTAGTCCCTACAGATAGGGCAGCCCGAGTATCCCTACCTTTATTTTGACTTCTCATGTCTGGGAAACATTGCCGAGCTTTCTTCACATTCAGCAACGTGATCCTTGTGGTCTGGGATAGGCATGTCTAACAACATCTATTACCTCTGCGGTCACCGCAGCCAATGAATGCGAACATCTGTTGTCTTGTGGTTTTTCAAGCTCATTTATAGCGACATGTAAAGGGCTGTAGGAAAGTGGCCTAGTTTGTGGTATGCTCGCAGCGACATACAAAATGGCTGCCCGCCAGAAGTGGGGAAGCTCCCTTGGCAGGGCAGATGAAAGCGTTGTAATTTTTTTCATTTTTTTTTTCTGCATTTTTCTCAGTTGGACCATTTATCTTGTGAACGTGGAAAACTGAACCGCGCTGTGTGTTTCTCAATGACAGCAATATATCAGGAACAGGCTGAGGGGTTGCAGGACGTCAGGGACATGAAGAAATATGTAATGATTATAGCCTTGTAGAATTGTTGTGGTAAAGATAGAAACAAGTGTTCCTGAGATGGACTTCTAGATAATGACTTTTTTTTCTTCTCCGCCAGTTCGTAGTGAGCGCACAGGAGTAGTTAACAAATCAATCAGACGCAGCCGGATCGGATCCTGTGCATGTGAGTAGGGGGAGATGTGCTGAGCTCAGCGTCTCCCCTGATGATGGGGAAGGAAAGATTTCTCATATCAGACGGTCAAGGTATATGATACTGCCACAGCTGGAGGGAACCGGAGGATGGGAGTAATAGTGGTGGATGGCGTACCACCAGTAAGGACAAGCACACTCAACCACTCTCCCCAGCTCAGCTCCTAGACCGGACACTACTGAGGGAGGCCTGCTGTACTACCTGATGGTGGGGGGAGAAGTTTCCAATTGCAGAGGCGACCTCTCCTCTCTGAGCCCTTGTGATGGAAGTCAGAAGGGCCCTTATGGTAAAGTAGGAATGGCTCAGAAGTAGGGTTGAGCGATCGGGATCAGGAAAGATCAGATCCTGATCGGCGATCGACCAAATTTCACAATCGCGATCGGCTGGAAAATGATCAAAAATCAGATTTTAAAAACGATCCTGAAATCTCAAGTTCGGCTCAACCCAAGCCCATAAACATAAAGTAACTAGGGTTGAGCGATTGGGATCGATCGGATCCCATTCGGCGATCGAGCAAATTTCACAATCGCGATCGGCTGGAAAATGATCGAAAATCAGATTTTAAAACGATCCTGAAATCTCAAGATTGGCTCAATCCTAGCCCATAAACATAAAGTAACTAGGGTTGAGCGATCGGGATCGGGAAAGATCGGATCCCAATCGGCGATCGAGCAAATTTCATGATTGGGATCGGCTGGAAAATGATCGAAAATCGGATTTTAAAAACGATCCTGAAATCTCAAGATCGGCTCAACTCTACTCAGAAGGGCAGACAGACTTTACTCAGCAACTGAACAGCAATACAACAAGAAGCTTCCAAGTAGGCGTTGTAGTTCTCCAGTGTCCAACTCCCCAGCCTTGGTCTTAGGAGGGTGCTCAGGAATGTTAAAGGGGTTGTCCAGGCAAAATTGGACAACCCCGTTAACTTTTAAATTAGCCAGTTGCGGTGAAAAAACATTGAAAAAATTCAAACTCACCTGTCCCCGATGCTCTTGTATGCTGCCAGTGTGTTCCGGTTTGTTTTTCTGCTCCAGCGGCTTCTTTCTTCCCGAATTCCACTGAAGCTGCTACAATCAGGTAGTGACATCACATGCCCTTCGGGGATTGACTTCATGTGACCATTGAGATCAATCAGCTGCTTCAGCAGAACTCAGGAAAAGTCCCATTCAACAAAAGGATCGGAACGTGCCAGATGACACCAGAGCATTGGGGACAGGTGAGTATGACTTTTTAAAAAAATTTTCACTGCCCACGGCCCTTTTGCCTTAACAACCCCTTTAAGGATAACTCTACTCCAACTCCAACTATAACTCCTCTCCTAAATCTCTCCCAGCAGTAGATACTGGTTGCTGTGGTGCAGTGTAGTATTGACAGCGATCTGATTATCTTGTAAAGGTGCCACGGAAGTATACCGCTCCTCCTGGCACAAAGTCCAAACCCCTGACAGCTGAACTTCCTAACTCAGGGCTGTCTCTGGATGAGCCTTCCTACTAGGGGCTGTATGGAAAGTCGTTGAAGCTCAGTTCTTGCACTGACTACTCTGCAAATTACTGTACTTTAGACTCTGGACTAGACAGCAACTAGACTAAGCTCCAATGGTTGCCCAAGAGACAAAAGTCTCCTCAGACCCAGCCTCGTGGTCTGGGATAGGCCAATGCTGTACCAAGTGTCGGGTTTGAAACACTAAGGGGTGAACTACAGGGAAAAACATGGGATAATCTGCAGAACACAGGATGTACAAGTTACACAGAACTTGGAACATAAAATACAGGACATACAAACACAAGCCAGAGGCACAAGAGACAAACAATAAAAGCCATACCTCCCAACTTTTGAAGAACCAAAAGAGGGACAAATGTGCGGTGCGCGTAGCGGGCCGCGGCAAATTTAGCCCCGCCCACTTTTGTGTTGACTCCACCCACTCGTTAATTTTTCATGTGCCCGCACACAGTATAATCCTCCTACAGTCATCCGTAAATTATATGTCCCCCCTCTATCTCTCCCCCAGTTTCATATACACCCTTCATCTGCTCCCAGTTTCATGTCCCTCTTCCATCTCTGCCCCCAGATTCATGTCCCTCCATCTCTGCCCCCAGATTCATGTCCTCTCCATCTCTGCCCCAGATTCATGTCCCCACATCTCTGCCCCCAGATTCATGTCCCCCATCTCTGCCCTCAGATTCATGTCCTCTCCATCTCTGCCCCCAGATTCATGTCCCCACATCTCTGTCCCCAGATTCATGTCCCCCATCTCTGCCCCCAGATTCATGTCCCCACATCTCTGCCCCCAGATTCATGTCCCACATCTCTGCCCCCAGATTCCTGTCCCTCCATCTCTGTCCCCAGATTCATGTCCCCCAATCTCTGCCCCCAGATTCATGTCCCTCCATCTCTGCCCCCAGATTCATGTCCTCTCCATCTCTGCCCCCAGATTCATGTCCCCACATCTCTGCCCCCAGATTCATGTCCCTCCATCTCTGCCCCCAAATTCATGTCCTCTCCATCTCTGCCCCCAGATTCATGTCCCCCATCTCTGCCCCCAGTTTCATGTCCACTCCATCTCTGCCCCCAGATTCATGTCCCTCCATATCTGCCCCCAGATTCATGTCCCCACATCTCTGCCCCCAGATTCATGTCCCACATCTCTGCCCCCAGATTCCTGTCCCTCCATCTCTGCCCCCAGATTCATGTCCCCCATCTCTGCCCCCAGATTCATGTCCTCTCCATCTCTGCCCCCAGTGTCATGCCGTCCTCTCCATCTCTGCCCCCAGTGTCATGCCGTCCTCTCCTTCATCTGCCCCCAGATTCACGTTCCACCTCCACATTAAACTTACCTTCTCCTCCGCTCCCTGCCTGCCTCTCTCGCTGACACATGCGGCTGAAGGAAGAAGCTGACACAGGTAAGCTCCTCGCTTCGCCGCTGCCCGCCTCTCTCCCTGACACATGCAGCTGAAGCTGCTCGCGTGCTCGCTTCGCCGCTGCGTCTCTCTCTCGCTGACACATGCGGCTGAAGCGAGGAGCTGACCTGTGTCAGCTCCTCGCTTCGCCGCTGCCGCCGGCTCCTGGCTTGTACATCGCGTCTACAAGCCAGGAGCCGGCGGCAGCAGCTAAGCGAGGAGCTGACACAGGTCAGCTCCTCGCTTCAGCTGCATGTGTCAGCGAGAGAGATGCAGCGGCGAAGCGAGCACGCGAGTAGCTTCAGCCGCATGTGTCAGGGAGAGAGGCGGGCAGCGGTGAAGCGAGGAGCTGACCTGTGTCAGCTCCTTGCTTCAGCCGCATATGTGTTCAACTCAGATCTGCGTCCTCTGGACACAGATCTGAGTTGAAATCGGGACATACCTCCCTCCAACCGGGACCGCGGGACATGTCACCCAAATCGGGACTGTCCCGCGGAAATCGGGACGGTTGGGAGGTATGATAAAAGCAGTAGCACTCTGGGATGCTGCACTACCAGATCAGGGGAGCCAATGTAGGGCTTGGCGATTATGGCCTAAATTGAAATAAGTTCATCAGGGGGAATATAGAGTTAGATCCTGCAACCGATGTGCGGTGAAAACCGCAGTTCGCGGGACCACGGTGGTTGGCCCCGCTACTTAGAGACTTGGCGATTATGGCCTAAATTGAAATAACAATTAATTGCGTATTTTATCTTGATTACGGTTAATAGCCATTATTTAGGCCACGTCCCCTTTTAAAGTATGAGCATGTGTTGGGCGAACCTCAAACTGGTACTGCTATTATTATATTTTGCAGTTTGTTCAGTGGAGGTCCATGGGAGGTGATCAAACATAAAAAACAGTGTTACTCACCTCTCCTGTGCTCTGGTGTCGCTGCTTGTCTTTTTCGGGCAGTTATACGGGTCATGCAGCGTCACCATGCTTGTGTCTTTGCACCACGATGCCACGTGACCACTGATGGTGTACCTATAACATAGATGTCAAGACATTTTGGGCGACACACAAGGCGACCTGAAGTGATGTCTTCAGGCAGACAGAAGGGTCATATACTGTGTAGGAGGAATAAAAGGGGGTCAAAGTGTGTGTGTGGGGGTGATAAAAAAAAAAAGAGGATCATACTGTGTGGGGGCCATAAAAATGGGTTAGATACTATGTGGAGGCTATAAAAAGATGTGAAATGGCATCTGAGTTAAGATAGAGGTTTTATTTACAAATTTTGATACACCAGTCTCAAAGGGTTAGCCATCACTAGCTTAGGCCCAATCACAGGCCTCAGCAGTCCCTAATAACAAAGATCAGTGCCAAAGCCCAGGGTAGGTGAGTAGCACTGTTTTTGTTTGCTCATCTCCCCTGGACATCTTATTATTCCCTGGATCTGAAGATACCCCACAGTATTATAATAGCAGTTCAGGTTTTCATTTTGCTCTCACAAATAATGTAATAACCGAACAAATACTTTAATAACCAACGTGATTTTGTGCATTATTCGGATTGATGGTCAGTTTCGATTATTTTTTGATGAATTGCTCAGTCCTAAACTGATGTTACTCAGTCCTAAAACACTGTTACTCACCTCTTCCAGAGCCAGTGTTACTCCTAGCACAGGCTTCGGTCCTTTATGGTAATGTCCCAGACGTTACGTGAATGCACGTGTCATCTGGGACATCGCCATAAAGGCCCGATGTTAGGAGTATTTAGATTCTTTAATTTCTATTTTTCTTACCTGGGGAGTTTTTGGCTGCGCAGTGTCTGGGGTGGCATCCTGGCGCTGCGGGGTTGTCCTGTCGTGAGTATTGGTGCACACCTTCTGACTTGCATGCGCGCACTGCTGGTAGGCAGCTTTATCTCCTGGTTGATTATTCTGTCCTCCCATTTGCACCTGGGAGGAGTGGTCTCTACTCTGTATTTAAACCCATGCCTCCCATGGTTCTGTGCTGAGTGTCGCTTTTACAGAGCTAGGCCTTAGCAGGAGGAGTAGGTGGTGTTCCGGGATAGAGGAAGTTCCGTGGTTGGTTTTTGGGAGGTTTGGGTGAACGAGTTGGTTTGTGTGTTTTCCCTTCTGTGTTCACCAATCCTCCCTCTGTGTATAATTGACTGTGTGAGTGAATTGCCTTATCCTTTGATTTCTACTCAGTTTCCCTGTGTTTGTTTCCTAGTGTAAGGTTCCTTCCCATATTGGTTTGGGGGAATCCTTTCCCACATGTTTCCTGTGTGCTGCTTGTGTTGTTAGTCAGCGCACACCCTTGTCAGTCCCTGTCAGTAGCAGCTTCACTTGTTCGTTAGGGGTGACCCCCTTTAGTCTCCAGTCCCTAGAGATCTTATAGGGCATTCCTTCTCCCACTTCCCTCTAGGCCTACGGTATCAGTGAGAGAGGAGCTGTCGGGGTCAGGCTTAGCCTGAGTACAGCCGACCCACACCCGTGAGGCAGGGACCGGGATAGCTAGTGGGAGTAGTGCAGGGCGAGATTCCCTACTGCTATCCCTTAGCCCCGTTGCAGCTACCTGGACTGACATAACAGTACACTCAGCCGGTAAAAAAAAAAAAAAAAAAGGTTCGTTTGCATTATGACGGACCTGAAACAGTTGTACCAGGCGGTGCAGCAGATTTCCACTGAGATGGAGGGGATTAAGCTACGAATGGATGCCATCCAAGCTTCTGGCGTATCTCAGTTACAGCAGTTGGCTCAACACACAGCCTCTCAGGTGGAGGGCATACAGAGGCAGGTGAGTAGCGCCCCTGTGGGTCGGCCTCTGGAGCCAAAAGTCAGCTTACCTGAACCCTTCCGAGGTAAGAGGTCAGATTTTTTCCGATTTCAAAAGGACTGTCTTTTGTATTTCCGGCTACGGCCGTTTTCCTGCGGTTCTGAGGTACAGAGAGTTGGGATTATTATTACTTTATTGAGAGATGATCCCCTCATCTGGGCACATTCGTTACCAGCCGACTCAGCTTGCTTACTAACTGTAGAGGCGTTTTTCTCCACAATGGGGTTACTGTATGACGACCCAGACAGGGTACGCACGGCTGAGTATAACCTAAGACGTGTGGTGCAAGGGGATCACGCTATAGAGAAATATTGCACAGAGTTTCGTAGGTGGGCAGCAGAAGTACATTGGAATGACCCCGCTCTACTTAGTCAGTTTGAGACAGGGCTCTCGGACCAGGTTAAAGACCATCTAGTTTCTCACCCTGTTCCGGGAGATCTAGATGAGGCCATGCAGCTGGCAATTAGAGTTGGACGGCGCCTCCGGGAGCGTGGAGACAAGAGTCCTGGGGGGCTTAGCCCTCCTCAATTCCCTGTTTTTAGAGAGGACCCGGGGGACCAACCCATGCAGATTGGGGCCACTGTGTGAAGTGCAAGACCCAAGAGTGAAGGGTCCCGCACAGTACGCTGTTTTGTGTGTGGAGGGATGGGACATGTAGCAAGGGTATGCCCCTCCAGAGAATGGTTCGCTAAGGAGAGTAATAACCCCAGGTCTATTGAGGGTAAAGGGAGAAAACCTACTAAGGAGGGAGGTGTGCATGTTTCCTGTACTCAGACTGCCGGGTTGACCCTTGAAGGATGGGTAAATGGGCAGAAGTGCCGGATTTTGGTTGATTGTGGTTCGGCAGTCAACCTTATTGACTCAGAGTTTTGTGAGCAATTAAGGGTGAGTCCTTTGGTCTTGAAGTCTCAGATACCGGTGTGGGCTATTGATAAGACCCCTCTACAGCAAGCTGTCATCTCCAAACAGGTGGAGGGTTTGGAGTTTATTGTGGGTGGCCACAGGGAAGAGATTGACTTGTTCTTGTTGTCTAAGTTACCAGCACAAGTAGTTTTGGGGTGGCCCTGGCTGAAGCAGCATAACCCTATTATCAACTGGGAGACCGAGTCAGTAGTTTCTTGGGGGCAGGGGTGTAATGGTCGATGTCTGCCCATATCCGTTATGTCTTTGTCTATAGACAATTTGCCTCAAGAAATATGTGAGTTCAGGGAGGTCTTTGAGGAAAGGGCAGCCAAGACATTACCACCACATCGCACCTATGATTGCTCGATTAAATTTATACCTAATGCAGTGTTACCCAAGACAAGGTTATACAATCTCACTATTCCGGAGAGGGAGGCGCTCAAAGAGTATATTGAGGGGAGTCTAGAGGTGGGGCATATTCACCCATCTAAGTCCCCAGTAGCAGTGGGGTTTTTCTTTGTAAAGAAGAAAGATGGAGGGTTGCGCCCTTGTTTGGATTTTAGGGAGATTAACAAAATCACGGTGCGGAATCCCTATCCCATTCCGTTGATCTCGGATCTATTCAGCCAGATTACGGGAGCCCGCTGGTTTAGTAAAATAGATTTACGTGGGGCGTATAACTTGCTGAGAATCAAGAAGGGGGATGAGTGGAAAACAGCGTTTAACACACCCCTAGGACACTTTGAGAATCTTGTGATGCCTTTCGGTCTAACCAATGCGCCTGCGTTTTTTCAGAATTTTATTAATGATGTACTAAGTGCCGTCATAGGGAGGGGGGTTGTGGTCTATCTGGACGATATACTCATTTACACCCCGGATTTGGAGACTCATTGGGAGAGAGTGAGAGAGGTTTTAGATCTCCTGAGGGTTAACCAATTAAGTGCTAAGCTGGAGAAATGTGTGTTCGCGGTCAATAAATTATGTTTCCTTGGCTATATCCTATCAGACAAGGGGTTCGAGATGGACCCTGAGAAGGTCAGGGCAGTCTTGGAGTGGCCGCGACCCGAGAACCTAAAGGCGGTCCAACGGTTCTTGGGGTTCTCCAACTATTATCGCCAGTTTATCAAGGGATTTTCTGAGGTTGTGAAACCTATCTCGGACTTGACTAAGAAGGGGGCTGACTGTGCTAAGTGGTCGCCAGAGGCGCTAGCTGCATTTGAAGAACTGAAGAAACGATTCTCGTCCGCTCCCATTTTGAGACAGCCGGATGAGAGGTTGGCCTTCCGAGTGGAGGTGGATGCCTCCTCGGTGGGGGTGGGAGCAGTACTTTCTCAGGAGTTCGAGGAGGGTACGCATCCCTGTGCCTTCTTTTCTAAGAAATTCTCTGCCTCTGAACGGAATTATGACATCGGAGATAGGGAACTACTAGCAATAAAACTAGCGTTCGAACATTGGCGTCATTTCCTGGAGGGGGCCAGAAGGCCAGTCCAGGTATTTACTGACCACAAGAATTTGATTTATCTTGGGTCGGCGAAGAGATTAAATGCACGGCAGGCCAGATGGGCTCTATTTTTTGCGCGGTTCCATTTTAACGTGACTTATGTGCCGGGTTCAAAGAATGTTAAGGCTGATGCTTTATCCCGGTATATGTCGACTGAGGAGGAACGAGAGGCGCCTGCCACTATTCTTGGGGATGGAGTGGTGGTAGCAGTATTGGGCACGAAATTGGAGAAGGCCTTGATCGAAGCGCAACACGCTGCACCTTCCAAGATACCTAGAAACAAGCTTTTTGTCCCAACTACTCTCCGACAAAGTCTCCTGAGGGAGTGTCATGAGTCGGTTCTTGCTGGTCACCCGGGGGTTTCAGAGACCATGAGATTGGTGTCTAGGAATTTTTGGTGGCCAGGGTGGAGTAAGGAGGTCTTGCAGTTTGTTCAAAATTGTTCGGTCTGTGCAAGAGCCAAGGCGTCGCATACCCGTCCCCACGGTCTTCTACATCCATTGGAACCTCCTAAGGCACCTTGGACTCATCTGTCTATGGATTTCATCACGGGCCTTCCGGTGTCTAAGGGTTTCACGGTCATTTGGGTAGTCGTTGACCGCTTCACGAAAATGTGCCATTTGATCCCGTTTTCCAGGCTGCCATGTGCCAAGACACTATCTGAGGCGTTTATTAAAGAGATTGTAAGGTTGCATGGTCTTCCTGAGGAGATCGTTTCGGACAGGGGACCGCAATTTGTGGCTAAATTCTGGCGGGCTTTTTGCAGCAGGTTGGGAGTTACACTGTCGTTTTCCTCCGGGTTTCACTCAGAGTCTAACGGACAAACAGAGAGGAAAAATCAGGATGTGGAACAGTTTTTGAGGTGTTTTGTTCGAGAGAACCAGAATAATTGGGCTGCCTTTCTCCCCCTGGCAGAATTTTCCCTAAACAACCATGATTCCAATGCCACAGGTACCACACCTTTTTTTTGCTCCGGTGGTAGACATCCTGTTTTCGGAGTATTTTCTTCCATTTCTTCCCCAGTTCCGGAGGAGGAGCTATTTTCTAAAAAGCTGCAAGGGGTATGGTCCCGTATCCGAGAGAATCTGGTGCGGGCGTCGCACCAGGCTAAGGTCCAGGCGGATCGGAAGAGAGGAGAGTTGCAGTTCTTCCCTGGTGAGATGGTTTGGTTGTCCACCAAGAATATCAGGTTGAAGGTTCCTAGCAAGAAGCTGGGTCCCAGATTTGTGGGTCCTTTTAAGATCATCAAGATGGTAAATGAAGTGGCGGCGCAGCTGCAACTACCTAAAAGGTGGAAGATAAACCGGGTCTTCCATGTCTCCTTGTTAAAGAAGGCCAAGAAGGGAACGTCTCCAGTTAAGGTTCCACCAGTTTCTGAGTCCGGGGAGTATGAGATATCCCGAGTTCTGGATAGCAAATATGTTCGGGGGAAGCTATGGTATCTGGTGGCATGGAAGGGATACGGTCCTGAGGATAATTCTTGGGTCCTGGAGTCGGATGTGTCAGCTCCCAGACTCGTGGAGAAATTCCACAAGGAGTTCCCGAAGAAGGATGCTCCTAGAGAATCCGGAGTCTTCTCCTTGAGGGGAGGATCCTGTTAGGAGTATTTAGATTCTTTAATTTCTATTTTTCTTACCTGGGGAGTTTTTGGCTGCGCGGTGTCTGGGGTGGCATCCTGGCGCTGCGGGGTTGTCATGTCGTGAGTATTGGTGCACACCTTCTGACTTGCACGCGCGCACTGCTGGTAGGCAGCTTTATCTCCTGGTTGATTAGTCTGTCCTCCCATTTGCACCTGGGAGGAGTGGTCTCTACTCTGTATTTAAACCCATGCCTCCCATGGTTCTGTGCTGAGTGTCGCTTTTACAGAGCTAGGCCTTAGCAGGAGGAGTAGGTGGTGTTCCGGGATAGAGGAAGTTCCGTGGTTGATTTTTGGGAGGTTTGGGTGAACGAGTTGGTTTGTGTGTTTTCCCTTCTGTGTTCACCAATCCTCCCTCTGTGTATAATTGACTGTGTGAGTGAATTGCCTTATCCTTTGATTTCTACTCAGTTTCCCTGTGTTTGTTTCCTAGTGTATGGTTCCTTCCCATATTGGTTTAGGGGAATCCTTTCCCACATTTTTCCTGTGTGCTGCTTGTGTTGTTAGTCAGCGCACACCCTTGTCAGTCCCTGTCAGTAGCAGCTTCACTTGTTCGTTAGGGGTGACCCCCTTTAGTCTCCAGTCCCTAGAGGTCTTATAGGGCATTCCTTCTCCCACTTCCCTCTAGGCCTACGGTATCAGTGAGAGAGGAGCTGTCGGGGTCAGGCTTAGCCTGAGTACAGCCGACCCACACCCGTGAGGCAGGGACCGGGATAGCTAGTGGGAGTAGTGCAGGGCGAGATTCCCTACTGCTATCCCTTAGCCCCGTTGCAGCTACCTGGACTGACATAACACCCGAAGCCTGCTAGGAGTAACATCGGATCCAGGCGAGGTGAGTAACAATGCTTTTTATGTTTCTTCACCTCCTCTCAAGCTAGGATTATTGTACTCCAGGGCTCGAGCCCTGCGCTAGGGCCCGCCCCCATCGCTGCGAGAGAACTAATTAGCATACCGGTACAAACCGGTATTTCGAACGAACGGCGCGGCGGAGAGCACTTCCAAAGGTAGGAGATGAATAGCCTTTCTAAAGGCTATTCCGACGTGTTACCTAGAAAAAAAAAGTTTTTTAATGGTAGAATCCCTTTAAGTTATTCATTTTATGAGTTGGGTCTTGTGCCATCATGGTTATGCCCTGTAAAAGGAGCTCAAACTGCACCTTGCACCTCAGTAAGGCTGCATTCACACAGAGTAACGTTGGCGTTTTTTGTGCTTATTTTGGCACATAGCGCCGCGTTAACGCCGCGTTTACGCCGTTAACACGGCGTATACGCGGCGTTACGCGGCGCTATGTGCCAAAATAAGCACAAAAAACGCCAACGTTACTCTGTGTGAATGCAGCCTAACACCAACAATTCAGGTGGACAGCAGATTATACATGGTCCACCATGATGTAGAACATCTAGGAAGTTGACATCTGGATAAGAGGTGACCAGGTATTTTGGGTCTAGGTCAGCAGTTGCTCAATGTCGGTCTCCTTAAAGAGACAGAGTTCCCCTTCTGACCACACTATAGTGTGGGATAATTTCTGGCAATACCTGCTCAGGCCAGGTGAGCGGCGCTGTCATTGCCTCCAGCATCAGCATAATGCAAGGACTGGATGAGACCTTGTATGAAAATATTATATCAGTAGATTTGGCAGCGCCTCCCGATCACACAATGCAGATTTTCTACGTGTTTCATGCATTTCCCAGTCATAACATTGTACCTACAAGAATCTTCCCACAGTCTTGTCTGCGGCCTGACATAACACTGAGCACAACAGGAGACTTGTATATTGTGTAGCGCTCCGGTCCTGGGCTCTGGCACAAGTACACACTCTGCTTATTATTCCCTGGAACCGCTGCCAACAAGACCCCTGTTCTCATGGCAGCCAAGACACTGGGTGTTGTGTTAGAGCATGTACATTGTTATACAGGCGTTCTCAGGGATACATCATAACTATAATACAATAGAGATGAGCGCAAAGGGTCATGGAAAGGAGCAAGCTTACAAAACAGGGTCTGCTATCTTTTTTATTTACAAACAGTGCCACTCTGGACTATAGGCTGAATCTGGTATTGCAGTCTTTTAATATTCAAGTCAATAGAACTGAGCTGTAATACCACACTCAGCCCATGACGCACAGTGGCGCTGTTTTTGTTTCTGTCTTTAGACAGGATAGAGAAAGTTCACACTTCTGTAAAGTTTTCCATTCAGTCATAGGAGCAGAAAAGCAAAACTAACGGAGTGCCAAATCTGCCATGGGGTGCCACAAATTTTTGAGCTGTTGTCACCTGATTCCTGTTGCTTGACAGAAACTTAAAGGGGTTTCTGTTGGGCGAGCAGAATTGCTGTTGTTAAAATGATGGCACTACCCTTAATTTTGTATGTGTTTTGTACGGTGGTCATTACCGGGGAAGCAGCGGAGGCAGCTGCCACAGGGCACTGGACATTAGGGGGCCCGGTGACAGCCGCTACCGCTGCGTTTTTTAAATTTTTTTTAATAGGTTATTACTGGGTGGAGTTACTCCAGCCAGTAATGGGCCCTACTTACTTACCTATCCTGGCAGTGGACGGGATCGGTAGGTGACGCCGTGGGCCCCGCAAACATCATTATTATACTCAGGGGTCTTCTCAGACCCCCGAGTATAATGATTGGAGGCCCGGGAGATGTGAGCGAACATAACAAACAGTGTTACTTACCTCTTTACGCTCTGCGAAGGCTTCGGGGCCTACTTGTGTGACGTCTCAGACGTCACATGACCGGAGCCTGCGTCCTTATGCGTTGCGACGCAGGCCCCCAGTCACTTGACGTCCCTGACGTCATTGAAGATAGCCGACAGCGGGGAGCACAGGGATAGGTAAGTAACAGTGTTTATGTTTGTATCCCCCTCTCGGTCTCCGATTATTATACTCTGGGGTCTGAATAGACCCCAGAGTATAATAATTGTTAATGGGTGTCCACAATGGAGCATAATACTGGGTGATGCGGCCACTATGGGGCATAATACTGGGTGATGGGGCCACTATGGGTCATAATACTGGGTGATGGGGCCACTATGGGGCATAATACTGGGTGATGGGGCATAATACTGGGTGATGGGGCCACTATGGGGCATAATACTGTGTGCAGGGGCCACTATGGGGCATAATACTGTGTGCAGGGGCCACTATGGGGCATAATACTGGGTGATGGGGCCACTTTGGGGCATAATACTGGGTGATGGGGCCACTATGGGGCATAATACTGGGTGATGGGGCATAATACTGGGTGATGGGGCCACTATGGGGCATAATACTGTGTGCAGGGGCCACTATGGGGCATAATACTGTGTGCAGGGGCCACTATGGGGCATAATACTGGGTGATGGGGCCACTTTGGGGCATAATACTGGGTGATGGGGCCACTATGGGGCATAATACTGGGTGATGGGGCCACTATGGGGCATAATACTGAGTGAAGGGGCCACTATGGGCCACTATTCATACCCTTGGAACTTCTTCACATTTTGTCGCCTTACAATCACAAGCTTAAATGTATTTCATTGAGATTTTAAGTGATAACGAACACAAAGTAGTAGAAAATTGTGAGGTGGAAGGAAAATGATAAGTGGAAACAAATAAAAATCTGAAAAGTGTGACGTGCAAAAGTCTTCAGCCCTGTGTACCTCTAAATAAAATCCAGTGCGCAAAATTGCCTTCAGAAGTCACTTAATGAGTTAATAGAGTCCAGCAATGTGTAATTTAGTCTTAGTATAAATCCACCTGTTCTGTGAAGGCCTCAGTGGTTTGTTGGAGAACACTAGTGAACAAATTGCATCATGAAGACCAAGGAACTCACCAGACAATTCACAGATAAAGTGGTGGAGAAGTTTAAAACAGGGTTACGTTATAAAAATATATCCCAAGCTTTGAGGGAAGCTGGTCAGAGTCGATGGGAAGATGGATGGAGATAAATAAAGGGCAATCCTGGAAGAGCTACATTGGATGGTTTAGATCAAAGAATATTCCTGTGTTAGAATGGCCCAGTCACAAGACATGAGAATTGCTGTTCACAGACGCTCTCCATCCAATCTGGTTGAGCTTGAGCTATTTTACAAAGAAGAATGGGCAAAAATCTCAGTGTCTAGATGCACAAAGCTGGTAGAGACAGAGCCCAAAAGACCTGCAACTGGAATCGCAGCGACAGGGGGCTCTACAAAGTATTGATATAGGGGGCTGAAGACTTTTGCAAGCTACTGTATCCCTTCATTCTGATGATAGGGAATACAGAGACTTAAACCGGGACTTTGTTGAATGGTGCCAGCTGAACCAGCTCAGGATTAATGCTGGGAAGACCAAGGAGATGGTGGTGGACTTTAGTAAACGGAGAGGTGCTCCGACCCCGGTGGAGATCCAAGGAACATGTATTGAGATAGTCAGGACCTATCAGTATCTGGGCGTGATCTTCAATAATAAACTAGACTGGGCTGATCACCTGGAGGCGCTGCACAGAAAGGGTCACAGCAGACTCTACCTGCTCAGGAGGCTGAGGGCCTTCGGAGTCCAGGGGCCACTTCTTAGGGCCTTCTTCAACTCTGTGGTTGCTTCAGCCATCTTTTTTGGTGTGGCTTGCTGGGGGAGCAGTATATCAACCATGGGCAGAAATAGACTTGACAGGCTGATCAGAAAGGCCAGCTCTGTCCTGGAGAGCCCCTTGGACCCAGTACATGTGATGGGTGACAGAAGGATACTGTCCGTGGTGACCTCCATGCGGGAGAACAAATCCCACCCCATGTATGGGACCTTGATGGGACTTGACAGCACTGTAAGTGACCGTCTGCTTCACCCCAAGTGTGAGAAGGAGCTATCGCAAGTCCTTCCTTCCAAGCGCGACCAGGCTGTATAATCTACATCAGGCCAAGCGAAGATCACTCCGCACAGAGAACTAATGATTATGACTATGACGTCTTCCTTCTTTCTTCTCCTGTTCCTTAGCTGCTATGGACTCCTAGTATATCTTCTCTTCTCAGCTTATGTGTGTCTACGTCTGTAATATATTACTCTGTATTATCCTGTATCTGTATTACTATGCTGCTATAGCATACTGAAATTTCCCCACTGTGGGACTATCAAAGGATTATCTTATCTTATTGGTGGGGGTCTTAAGAATAATGGCAAGTGCACACTACCGTTATTATTGTCTGATGATGGATGAGAGCAATAGACATTAACAGCAACAGAGTGACTGATACAGATTTACCAAAGTGTCTAATGTTATGTCATAAACCTGTCATATTATTGGACATTCTTTACACCTCTTATTAGTCGTCTTAGTTTCCATTAGCAAATTGCCTCAAATTTGGCGCATTTTTTGGCAGATGTCACAGCTTAGGCCACTCCCACTTTCTGTGAAGCCACATCCCTTTTCATGCAAGTTATGTGTCCAAAATTTGGCAAAAGTCACGTAAGGCTTCAGACACTCCTGCACTGGACTCCGTCTCTAATTTCGCTTGAAATATGTGGAGAGAAAAGTCCCGCGGACCCCATAATAGTCAACTTTTTAAGTAGATTGGGTTTCCAAATTATCGTGTCCCCAAGCAGACCCAAAGAACGGAAACCCCAATGTTAGGGTGAACCTCGTGTTAGGTAAATTATGCCGGAATTCTGTTACACTTTGCATAGTGAATCTCTCCTAATGGGATCTACTCACTGCAAATTGGGCAAAGCAATCGTGCAAATTAAAAAAAAAATAATAATTTGTTTGCAGAAATTATGGAACTATCCAAATTGAAATATGTGTGACAATCCTCTATAGAATATCTATAAGCTCATTTATGTATGGGCATAATACTCTCCCTGTTCCCCATTACTATCCCTATGAGCACTTACCCCATAAATACAGTGGACTCATAGAAGTGAGTTTGCTATATCCAGACTTTGGATAAAAAACAAACAAACAAAAAAAACACAGCAAAATTTGCAACAAAAAAATGCAACTTTTCCACAATGTGTAGCCTCAGCCTAAGGGTCCATTCACACCAAAATTTTTGGCGCTGATTTTGTGTCACAATCCATGTGGAAAAAACGCCTCTCCATAGAGTTCTATGGGTTCCGCTTTCTTTATTTTTCCGCTTGCGGAATTTTTGTTCCCTACAGGCGAATTCTGCTTGCAAAAACCAACTCAGTCAATGGGAGGCGTAAAACCCACGTCGTGGATTTGGGTGAGGAATTGGCAAAAAACGTGCAGAAAAACCGATAGCGATTTTTTTCAAGGTCCATACACTGTGCTGGAGGAAAAATAACAAAAACTAACAAAAGCCTCAAAAAATGCTCCAAAAAAAAACCATTTCATAATTCCTGAAGTGGATTTTTTCCTCGCCAAAAAAATCAGCGTGAATGGACCTTAAGGTCGGTTTCTCACGGGGTATTTTGGACCAGAATTTGACACGGAGGCTGCCTCAGATTCCGGATCTAGAAATGGCTAGTCGCGCCTAATCTAGTTGCGGCATTCCGCTCCGGATTAGGCCCAAATGAATGGGCCTATTCGGGAGGGAGGTGTCGCAAGGCGGATGTCCACCTGAAGAAAGAGCATGTCACTTCTTTTTTCCACTCACGGAAAAAGGAAATGACCGACTCCTATTGATTTCAATGGGAGGCGTTTTTTTGGTCAGGATTTTTGACGTCAAAATCCTGACCAAAAAAACCCATGTGAACTCAGCCTAAGGCTTCATGCACATCACCATGGTCATTGAAAACAGCACGGATGACACCCGGTGGTGATAAGTATCCGGATGTCATCTGTGATTTTCACCGAGCCATCCATTCTATTCAATGGGCCGAATCGCAACTGCAGCTAGGTAAAGGAACCGCTCTAGTACTTAAATGTGATCTGGACACACAGCCGCAAAAACTACGGGTGGGTGTATGGGCCCTATTGGAGATAAAATTGTGGTCGTGTACAAGAGGTACACATCTGCCCCAATTTCAGACTGTGGGGTATCAATTTTGGCATAAGCTCTATGGTAATGAAAGGAATTCCCAGTCCAAACGTGAATATATCCTTAAAGGGATTCTACCATTAAAACCCTTTTTTTTGTGGATAAGACGTCGAAATAGCATTTAGCCTATTCGTCTCTTACCTTTTAGATGTGATCTTCCTTAGAAATAACGTTTTTACCGGTATGCAAATTAGTTCTCTCGCAGCGATGGGGGCGGGCCCCACCGCTGGAAATGTGATGGGGGCGTCTCCACTGCTGCTCGAGAACAGGCTCTAGCAACGCCTCTATCTTCAGCTGGATCCTCCCCTTCTTTTGTCGTCTTTCTTCGGCGTCACATCCGACGCCTGCGCAGTTGGCTCTGCCAGTGAGACACTAGTAGAGCCGATTGCGCATGCGCGCAATTGTGGCCTTGGAACTATGGCCGCTGGCCGGCATGCGCAATCGGCTCTACTAGTACCCACTTTGCGCATACAGTAAAACTCTACGGTGTTTATGCCACGTGGGGCTCTGGCCTAAGAGGAGAGAAGGGACAGAATCCTAAATTGGAAGGGTGCCAGGATCCCTTTTGAACCAACCAATCAGCACGAGCCTGGCAATGAGGTGGTTAATAAATGCAGTATTAAGAATCTGTAGCAGAAGCCTCCAAAAATCTGTGTAGGGCTGAGGTGGGAGCCCAGTACACAGAAAGCAGATTAACAAGAAGTACATTCCTTGTGCTCCAGGCTTCACTTACTATTTATGGTAGAAAAGTTACGACAGATGTGGTCTCGTAACGTGAAAACAATATCCATGGTAGTCACACTAAATAGCTAAATATGTAATGTTTCAGGATTGTGGTTTTCAGACTTTAACGACTTAACATTAGTTTGAATTGGATTATTCTGGGCATCGCTCCTCGGCTCGGGCCGCTCTCCAGCCTTGAAACAAAATATGGTGCAGATGGGACACTTGCCCCCGGGCAGGGCATCTGGAAATCCCACTAACCCTATGGAAAAGCGAACAAGGATTGTGTGCAAAAAGCGACCGCTGCCTGAAAAGTTTGTAATTCTGAATTTATTATATTTACGACCCAATGATTCAATGCGAGGCAGGGAGGCACGCTGGAAAGAAACCTCACCCTTGACTTATCCTTGGCTCCCTATAAGGTTACCTGGATTATTATTGTTAACATGATAAAGTCATCTCGGTTTGCCTCTTACCAGCCTCCCGGTGGTATACACAAGGGATGGAGCCAACACAAACATCCCAACAACAGATACGCCTCTAGCTGGTATGTACCACTTACAGATGGTGAGAAGAAAGACATCCTATTTCTTAAGAAAATATCCCTGACTAGTGGTTTTTAACACGTGAGAACAGATGTAGCAGAGTGGATTCGGTTGTACATTTATCGAAAAGTATAATGTGCCGTGACACACCAATGCATGGTACTAAAGGGTAAGGCAATGTCGTACTGGGGGGCAAGCTATGAGAGTAGTTGGGGACAGGCCGGGGAAAGAATACACTAAGCAGCATCAGGTTATGGGGATAAGGTCACTCCTTAAGGAGAGACCACCTTCTCAGGTGTGTAGAGTCTTACAAAAAGCACTTTTAGCTCCACTGGGGGGGATTATGGGAAAAATAGGCAAATCTGTTTCCCAAGATGTAAATAGGGAAACACTGCCTCTGTATGCTGCCCTCTAGGGCAGGGGTGCTCACACTTTATCAGCATGTGAGCTACTTTATAACATGCCCAAAGTCCAAAGATCTACTACCCATTTCTTGTGGGCGGGGCATGTCTGTGGGCGGGCCGGGTATGTGGGCGTGGATCGTGAGAGCAGGAGATAGCGGCGTTCTGTGGCCACCCAGGTATCCCCGGTGTCTCCTTGTTCACAGCGCAGGCTGAGAGTTATCTCTGGACACTGGCAGGCTGGGACTGCGGCAGCCCCGCCTGCCAGTGTCCGGAGATGACTCTCAGCCTGCGCTGTGAACAAGCAGCACTCCGGCTCCCTCCATCCCTAAGAGCAGGGAGCGCGTCATCCCCCGGAGCTGCTGCCGCTGCCCGGCCTGCAAGTGTCCGGAGTGCTTGTTCACAGCGCAGGCTGAGAGTCGACTCTCAGCCTGCACTGTGAACAAGCAGACACCGGGGATCCCTGGCTGCATCCCGCGATCGACCCATACATCCATTGCGATCGACCGGTAGATTGTGATCGATGTATTGGGCACCCCTGCTCTAGGGGAAGCTCCCTTGAACATCATACCCGACTTTCCAACAAGCCTTAATAGCCCAAGGTGCTTAGAGATTGGCTGGGGACACAATAGCCCCCTCTGGGACCAGCAGGACACACAGGGGGCATATGTACTTTGGCGTATGTCAGAGCTCGGAGCCGGTATCGAGAAGATAGAGGGCTACATAGAGATTGCCATGAGTCTCCAGCATTACACCAATTCAAGACAACATTGCAACATTCCAGAAAAGCCCTTGACAAGCTGCAATTCACATCATAGCCACTGGGTGGCCGTAGATAGATACAAATAAGGCTGCATTCACACAGAGTAACGCCAGGCGTTTTTTGTGTGTTTTTTGCACATAGCGCCGCGTTTACGCCGCGTATACGCCGCGTTAACGCCGCGCTATTTAGCGGTGGCGTTGCCCGGCGTTAACGCGGCGTATACGCGGCGTTAACGCGGCGCTACGCGGCGTAAACGCGGCGCTATGTGCAAAAAACACACAAAAAACGCCTGGCGTTACTCTGTGTGAATGCAGCCTAAGATAGACATCTTGTGACAGAGTATTGCGAAATAGTGTGGTTTTTTTTATAGGTCTGTTCTTCTCTTACCACATATCCCATGATGTATTGAGCCAAGAGGAGAGGTAACATTTGTACTTTCTGGGACTATTATTTATGTAAATATTTCATGTCTTATTATAGTTGTTTTGATCACATAGTTTCTTTCAGTGGGGGAGATTTCTTAAGATTGGCAATATCAATTGGCAGTCTTTGTAGCCCCCTCGCCGGTGGGGGATGAGCCTCATATATGATCAGTTGCCCATCACGTCATATAGGTGCACTCTCCACCGACCGTGCACCTGGAGGGAGATCTTCACCATTATTTCCCCTATGGTTTATTCCAGATTTCTGTCATAAATACTAATAAATCTGGCATGGACAATTGTCCCCCTGCACCCCCTCACCACACCTCCTATTCGGGAAAGGAGCGGTTTTACTATTTGGAGATTTCTTAAGAACAGCCCTGATAGAATGGATTTTTATGACACAGAGCTCAATATTCCCAGCGGACCCATAGGGGAGATTTATGACCATTGGGATTTTCTCATATCTCCTACACTGGCAGAGGGCGCCCTGATTTATGAGGAGATCCACGAATCCCCATATATCAGGTGCACCCTCTGCCAGAGCCCTTCATCAGCACTGAAATCTATGACAGCCCATAGTTGGCATAGGTTTAGGACATCAATTATGCCAATCTTCTGGCGTAAAGAGTAATCTATCTGATATGCCTCCCTATTCGTGAGAGTGGAGAGGGTGGTGTGAGGCCCCGTGTAGTGGTTCGCACTAAAAAAGTGATGTGGACTCTTCTTAGGGTAAATTCACATGATTGCAAGGGTGTCAGGAACTGTAAGGGTAAGTTCACATGGGTTTTTTTTGGACCGGAACCTGAGGCGGAGGTTGCCTCAGGTTCCGGTCCAAAATACAGATAGCTGCGACTAGATGCTGCTGCATTGCAGTGACATCCAGTTCCGCACTCCGCTCCGGATTAGGCCCAAATGAATGGGCCTAGTCGGGAGGAGGGAGTGTCTTCAGGCGGATGTCGCGAGGCGAATCCGCCTGAAAGAATGAGCATGTCGCTACTTTTTTCCGGTTGCTGGAACAAACGGCTCCCGGAAAAAACGAATAAAAGAATACAACAGGCGAATATAAGAAACTTTGTAATATATCTTATTAAAGAAATCTGTTTCCTTCTCCATTTATCAGGCTCAATTACTTTGTACATAGAAGACTATGGAGAGGGAAGGGGGGAGAAGAAGATATACAAATAACAGCTGCTGAATTCTGCTACACTGTGAAAGAGCTCTTTTGACACTTTGCATTTTCAAGATACAGCAGTGTCAAAAGTGCCTCCTCCTCCCCCTCCATAGACTTCTGTAGTTTGTAATAGGAATATACATATATACTGGGGCATATTGTTCAAAGTTGATGCTACACATGAGATGACAAATTCTGCTCTGCTACATCAGCATATGAGAATCCCCTTCCTGTTCGGCTGATCTTCCCAGCAGCCATATTCTCAGGACTTGCTAGAAACTTAAGATGCTTGCTCTTTAAACTGAACACCCTTGAAGCGAGGTCTGCAACCGTGTGGTTTGGAAAACAATAGCGCCTGTTTCCACATGATTCCTCACCGAGAGAGGAGCGGCGTATTAGCTTAAATACAATTATTTTTTTTCTCATTTCTTCATGTAATAAATATCCTGGATTAGCATTTTATATGACATGTTACTGAAAAGCGAGATTGAATGACTTCAGAAGAGACGTTCGGTTTAAGGATTTTGGAAGTAAATTAAGTGAGCGGTAAGTGAGCCAGAAATGAGTGTAAAAGCAGAGATTTTGTTTGCTCCCTTTCCTCTTGTAAAGACGTTATAACGTTGTATCGGTGCAGTCGAGTCTAGAATGTGAGTCCTTGCTACGACCATGTAAATATCGCCGTTACTACAGAACACATAGACTGAGCGACTATTACATTGTCAGTGCAAACCCTGTATATACAATTGTGCAGACAATGCTCTGTGAGCTAAATACAGCAGCAGCGTATACACCTCTAGTAGCTTGCCACAATGTATCAGTCTTCAGTCTTGGCTGTTTAGCTCACAGAGCATTGTCTAGACTGCATATAGACATATAAGCAGAGCTAGCTATGAACAGAGCTTACAGTGCGGATGTCATATGTAGTATAACATGCTTGGACACAACATTACAATCAGCCTTAAAGGGATTTTACCATTAAAAATCAATTTTTTCGCATTAAGACGTCAGAATAGCCTTAAGAAAGGCTATTCGACTCCTACCTTTAGAAGTTGTTTCCGGCCTGCCGTTTGGTAGAAATACCGTTTTTACCGGTATACAAATGAGTTCTCTCACAGCACTGGGGGCGGGCTCCAGCGTTCAAACAGCACTGGGGGCGTCCCCAATGCTGCCAGAGAACTCTCTCTAGCGACGCCTCCATCTTCAACAGCAACCGCCTCTTCTGTCGTCTTCTTCCGGCTGGGGTGACACTCCGACGCCTGCGCAGTCAGCTCTGCCATCGACACGCAAGCAGAGCCGAGTGCACATGCCAACCAGTGGCCATTTTTTCGAGGGCGCTCTTGCGCACATGTGATGTACGCTCCTGTAGTTCTACTTGCCGCTGGCCAGCATGCGCACTCAGCTCTGCTTGCGTCTCAATGGCAGAGCCGACTGCGCAGGCGTTGGAGTGTGACCACAGCCGGAAGAAGACGACAGAAGAGGCGGTTGCTGTCGAAGATGGAGGCGTCGCTGGAGAGTTCTCTGGCTGCATTGGGGACGCCCCCAGTGCTGCGAGAGAACTCATTTGCATACCGGTAAAAAACGGTATTTCTACCGAACAGTGGGCTGGAGACGATTTCTAAGGGTAGGAGACGAATAGCCTTTCTTAAGGCTATTCCGACGTCTTAACGAGAAAAAAATTATTTTTAATGGTAGAATCTAAAGATGAGCGAGTACTATTCGAAACTCCTGTTTTGAATAGCACGCACCCATAGGAATGAATGGAAGCGGCCGGCACTCAGACTTTGCCGGCGTCCGACCGCTTAACCCCCTGCGTGCCGGCCGCTCCCATTCATTCCTATGGGTGCGTGCTATTCAAAACGGGAGTTTCGAATAGTACTCGCTCATCTCTAGTAGAATCCCTTTAAATGGTGGACATGTAAACAGATCTGTGATCCATATTACTGCATGATAACTAGTTCAGAAAATTCAGGAATTCCAGCAATAGTTATTGGCGGATTGAGAGAACACTTAGAGCAATTGTACACAGATAGATTACTATTAATATTGAATAGACAGTGAGTGACTGGAATCTGTTCTGTTGCTTACACATACAGTTAACCTTGTTATTGCCAATAATCTAATATTGTCAGCCAGTACTTGCAGCAGAGCAGTTTCATCTCTATACACGTTCTTTAAACATACTTTCTTACTGAAGAAGACAAACCTGTAAGGCCCAGTTCACATCTGCCTTCAGTATTGCGTTTGGGGAGTCCACTTAGGGAACCCCGAACGAAGTACCAAACACATTAAAAAGCTGTGAGCAATGAAATCACATAGACCCTATAGAACATAATGGGGTCCATGTGTTTTCTGTGTGGATGTCCGCACGAATCATGCGGAGAGAAAAGAACTTCTTGCAGCACTTTTCTCTCCGCATGATTTGTGCGGACACCGTGCGGAAAACACACAGACACCATTATAATCTTTGGTTCGCAGGTTTCCTAAGGTAACCACTTTTTTATGTGGATTAGGTTTCCATTTGGGGGGTTCCCAAGCAGACTCCCTGAACAGAGTACCGAACACAGATGTGAACTGGGCCTTAGAGACTTTTTCTGAGCAAGAGTTAATGTTTTTTCATTTACTATAAACAGCTGTTTTAAAATCAAAGTCCTGCTGATTTTGTCTGTGCAAATCTTAAAAAAAATAAAAAATAGCTCCATTAATTTATATACAAGCGGTTTCTTATTGTTCACCCAATATACAGCCCTGCACAAATCTTAAAAAAAAACTCCTTTAGGGTAAGAGTAAACGCTAGCTTATTTTGTAGAGTAAAATTACACTTGTAAATTTTGCTATTCCATTGACTTCAATGATATTTTTTACACGTGTAAAAATACGCCTGTAAAATGTCATTGAAGTCAATGGGAGTCTTATTTTTACACGTGTATTTTTACATGTGTATTTTTACACGTGTATTTTGCAAAAATACACGCGTGTTTACTGTATGTCAATTATATCTGCGGAAATGCCGGAGGCGTTCCCGTAGATATAATGGTAACAGAAAGTCTGCGGAGGAAAACTTTCTAGCGTGGTGGTTCCGGCCCGTGGGGCCTTAGCCTGATAAGATAATAAGTGGTTTCTTGTTGTTCTGCTCTGATCTGGTGTCTGACCCATACAGTATGAAGGAGCATTGTTGTTAATCTAAACAAAATATTTCAAGCGTTTCTCTGTATATGCAAGAACACATATAGAAGTCTAGATATATATCACACACAGCACAGTAGTAGTGGTGCTACTAGTACTGCGTTCTTCACTAATGTTAAAAAAGAATCTCGTTTATTTCATTGTGTTTTTTGTGTATTTTGGTAGTACAGTCTAGCCCAGTGATGGCGAACCTTTTTGAGACCGAGTGCCCAAACTGCAACCCAAAACTCAATAAATTATCGCGGAGTGCCAACACGGCAATTTAACCTTAAAGGGGTTGTCCCATCACAAGGATCCTATCTATACTGCTTGTTAATGTGGATGTAAGACTTTTCCAAAATACATTGCTTCAGCAAAACTGCTTTGTTTGTCCACTATCTTACTTTATTCAGTTCTTTGTGGCCACAGCCCTGACTTATCTGCTCAAAAGTCACGTGATGTATCTGCTGCTCTCAGGGGGGAGGGAGGAGGGGCTATGTACACGGGAGCGAGCCTGTGTATCTAGCTATTCCTGTGTCTACACCATGTGACCTAGCTTCCAGCTCTCAGATAGGGGAGAGGAGCTGCTTTCATTTCTGAACTCGTCTTCTGTTCTCCCAGTTATCAGGCTAGCTAATTCAATTGTGTTCATTATGGCAGAGACAGGCAGTCTCTGTATGTAACACAGAATGGAGTTGCTCCTGCCTGTACTTCATAGTCCAATATTGTGCATATAGTGTTTTTTGAGGAGCTTTGATGATATCACAGGCCCTTCAGCCGCCCCATAGGATCACACTATGCGGTGGGCGGAGCTACACGCTAATTTGGGGGCAGAGCTAAACAGCAGGTTGCATGTGAAACCCCGCCCACCAAATGACACAAGAAACCAGGAAGAAAGAAGATTTTACAGCAGTGAAGACTGGTGAGTATGCGACGTGGGAATACCCCTTTAAAACTCTGTGGATCCACAATTGCGGACAATTATGGACCCACAAATTACAGACGTGTGACTGAGGCTTTACAGAGCTTGTACTGAAGGTGGAGATCTCTGCATTTGGTACTTATGAACAATTACTGTTCACTATTTACATCGCACAGGATCTGTTTTATATTGACCGGGCAATGTTATTACAGCATGTACTAATATCATGTCTGCTATAAAACAGATACTGTGAGATATAAATAGTGTGGGGACCTCAGACAGTACAATCTAGCCCGCAGTGTCCCCCACACAGTACAATCTAGCCTGCAGTGGCCCACACATAGTACAATCTGCCCCGCAGTGGCCCCCACACACAATACAATCTACCCCGCAGTGGCCCCCTACACACAATACAATCTGGCCCACAGTGGTCCCCCACACACAATACAATCTACCCTGCAGTGGCCCCCTACACACAGTACAATCTGGCCCGCAGTGGCCCCTACACAGGATTATACCTGTATACTTCACAGTAGCCCCCTCCCCACACAGCATGAAATGGTCCACAGTAGCTCCCTCCCCAGACAGTACACACACATAGACAAATATACTTACCTGAAGAGCTGCCGGGCGTCCTCTATTCTGTTCACTGCACACGCTGATGACTTACATCATCACTCCTGCGCAGGTGCAGAGGTCAAACTCTGTAGTCAGTGTAGGCCGCTGAGGGCAGCGATCGCTCACTAATGAGGAATCCTGTACCAGATTTCCCATTAGTGAGCGATCCGGGCGACCGCACGCGTGCCAGCATAGAGGGCTCTGCGTGCCCTCTCTGGCACGCGTTCCATAGGTTTGCCATCACTGGTCTAGCCTGTGCTAATTTAAAAAAAAATGGGAATTTCATTTTTTTTCTGCTCTGGTCTGGTGTCTGACCCATACAGAATGTGAAGGAGCATTGTTGGTAATCTGAACAAAATATTTTAAGCATAGATGGGACTATTAAAGGATTATCTTATCTTATCTTATATATATACAGTTTTACATACAGTACAGTAGTAATGGTGCTAGTAGTGCACCCTCTGGTAATGTAAAAGAGGTGGAAGTCTTGAGTGTTGTTGGAGGTAGTAGTGGCAGGGGGTATGCTACTGGTGACACTGCTGCTAGGGGCACTAGGGGGAAATCTGTTATGAATGTTGAGGGTACACAGGAATCCCATCACCATGATTAATCAGCCCCATCAGCCAAGCTAGTGTGGTAGTAGTACTGGCAACATGTTTTTGGTTTTGGTGACAGCAACTACATACAGTCATCTCCTATATGACAATGTTTTTGTACATGTAGGTCTATAAGTACTCACATGAAATGGTGCCATCAGCATGTTTGGCAAAGTCAAATTAGCAGTGGCAACAAGTGAGCAAGACCATTCCATTCCTTCTCCCCAGTTTGTAGGCGGGCATCATCCATTCCACACCAAGAACATGGTGGGCAACGTTACATTATCATTATTATCCTCAATGTCTTCTGCTTCTTGTCTAAGCAATTTGTACCAGACATCTGGCTGGTCTGCTAGTGTAACTCCTACCTGGCCAATGGTATCACTGCAGCATCACTTAGTGGAATCCACTGCATTTCACCAACTGATGGCAGCACAAGTATCCTCAGAGAATACCTAGCCACCATTATTTCTCAAGGAACTTTGATGGCCGTTTGGGCCTCTCCTTATAATCCCCTACTTACTATTTGTTTCCATAGACATAAATGTCACATTCACTTTCACATAACTTCACCTGGTTTTCGTTAGAGAGCAAGAAGTTTTATAGATAGGTTCCTAGGAGCCCTGACAGTGTTCTACGCTATGTTTTATAGATAGGTTCCTAGGAGCCCTGACAGTGTTCTACGCTATGTTTTATAGATAGGTTCCTAGGAGCCCTGACAGTGTTCTACGCTATGTTTTATAGATAGGTTCCTAGGAGCCCTGACAGTGTTCTACGCTATGTTTTATAGATAGGTTCCTAGGAGCCCTGACAGTGTTCTACGCTATGTTTTATAGATAGGTTCCTAGGAGCCCTGACAGTGTTCTACGCTATGTTTTATAGATAGGTTCCTAGGAGCCCTGACAGTGTTCTACGCTATGTTTTATAGATAGGTTCCTAGGAGCCCTGACAGTGTTCTACGCTATGTTTTATAGATAGGTTCCTAGGAGCCCTGACAGTGTTCTACGCTATGTTTTATAGATAGGTTCCTAGGAGCCCTGACAGTGTTCTACGCTATGTTTTATAGATAGGTTCCTAGGAGCCCTGACAGTGTTCTACGCTATGTTTTAGAGATAGGTTCCTAGGAGCCCTGACAGTGTTCTACGCTATGTTTTAGAGATAGGTTCCTAGGAGCCCTGACAGTGTTCTACGCTATGTTTTAGAGATAGGTTCCTAGGAGCCCTGACAGTGTTCTACGCTATGTTTTAGAGATAGGTTCCTAGGAGCCCTGACAGTGTTCTACGCTATGTTTTAGAGATAGGTTCCTAGGAGCCCTGACAGTGTTCTACGCTATGTTTTAGAGATAGGTTCCTAGGAGCCCTGACAGTGTTCTACGCTATGTTTTAGAGATAGGTTCCTAGGAGCCCTGACAGTGTTCTACGCTATGTTTTAGAGATAGGTTCCTAGGAGCCCTGACAGTGTTCTACGCTATGTTTTAGAGATAGGTTCCTAGGAGCCCTGACAGTGTTCTACGCTATGTTTTAGAGATAGGTTCCTAGGAGCCCTGACAGTGTTCTACGCTATGTTTTAGAGATAGGTTCCTAGGAGCCCTGACAGTGTTCTACGCTATGTTTTAGAGATAGGTTCCTAGGAGCCCTGACAGTGTTCTACGCTATGTTTTAGAGATAGGTTCCTAGGAGCCCTGACAGTGTTCTACGCTATGTTTTAGAGATAGGTTCCTAGGAGCCCTGACAGTGTTCTACGCTATGTTTTAGAGATAGGTTCCTAGGAGCCCTGACAGTGTTCTACGCTATGTTTTAGAGATAGGTTCCTAGGAGCCCTGACAGTGTTCTACGCTATGTTTTAGAGATAGGTTCCTAGGAGCCCTGACAGTGTTCTACGCTATGTTTTAGAGATAGGTTCCTAGGAGCCCTGACAGTGTTCTACGCTATGTTTTAGAGATAGGTTCCTAGGAGCCCTGACAGTGTTCTACGCTATGTTTTAGAGATAGGTTCCTAGGAGCCCTGACAGTGTTCTACGCTATGTTTTAGAGATAGGTTCCTAGGAGCCCTGACAGTGTTCTACGCTATGTTTTAGAGATAGGTTCCTAGGAGCCCTGACAGTGTTCTACGCTATGTTTTAGAGATAGGTTCCTAGGAGCCCTGACAGTGTTCTACGCTATGTTTTAGAGATAGGTTCCTAGGAGCCCTGACAGTGTTCTACGCTATGTTTTAGAGATAGGTTCCTAGGAGCCCTGACAGTGTTCTACGCTATGTTTTAGAGATAGGTTCCTAGGAGCCCTGACAGTGTTCTACGCTATGTTTTAGAGATAGGTTCCTAGGAGCCCTGACAGTGTTCTACGCTATGTTTTAGAGATAGGTTCCTAGGAGCCCTGACAGTGTTCTACGCTATGTTTTAGAGATAGGTTCCTAGGAGCCCTGACAGTGTTCTACGCTATGTTTTAGAGATAGGTTCCTAGGAGCCCTGACAGTGTTCTACGCTATGTTTTAGAGATAGGTTCCTAGGAGCCCTGACAGTGTTCTACGCTATGTTTTAGAGATAGGTTCCTAGGAGCCCTGACAGTGTTCTACGCTATGTTTTAGAGATAGGTTCCTAGGAGCCCTGACAGTGTTCTACGCTATGTTTTAGAGATAGGTTCCTAGGAGCCCTGACAGTGTTCTACGCTATGTTTTAGAGATAGGTTCCTAGGAGCCCTGACAGTGTTCTACGCTATGTTTTAGAGATAGGTTCCTAGGAGCCCTGACAGTGTTCTACGCTATGTTTTAGAGATAGGTTCCTAGGAGCCCTGACAGTGTTCTACGCTATGTTTTAGAGATAGGTTCCTAGGAGCCCTGACAGTGTTCTACGCTATGTTTTAGAGATAGGTTCCTAGGAGCCCTGACAGTGTTCTACGCTATGTTTTAGAGATAGGTTCCTAGGAGCCCTGACAGTGTTCTACGCTATGTTTTAGAGATAGGTTCCTAGGAGCCCTGACAGTGTTCTACGCTATGTTTTAGAGATAGGTTCCTAGGAGCCCTGACAGTGTTCTACGCTATGTTTTAGAGATAGGTTCCTAGGAGCCCTGACAGTGTTCTACGCTATGTTTTAGAGATAGGTTCCTAGGAGCCCTGACAGTGTTCTACGCTATGTTTTAGAGATAGGTTCCTAGGAGCCCTGACAGTGTTCTACGCTATGTTTTAGAGATAGGTTCCTAGGAGCCCTGACAGTGTTCTACGCTATGTTTTAGAGATAGGTTCCTAGGAGCCCTGACAGTGTTCTACGCTATGTTTTAGAGATAGGTTCCTAGGAGCCCTGACAGTGTTCTACGCTATGTTTTAGAGATAGGTTCCTAGGAGCCCTGACAGTGTTCTACGCTATGTTTTAGAGATAGGTTCCTAGGAGCCCTGACAGTGTTCTACGCTATGTTTTAGAGATAGGTTCCTAGGAGCCCTGACAGTGTTCTACGCTATGTTTTAGAGATAGGTTCCTAGGAGCCCTGACAGTGTTCTACGCTATGTTTTAGAGATAGGTTCCTAGGAGCCCTGACAGTGTTCTACGCTATGTTTTAGAGATAGGTTCCTAGGAGCCCTGACAGTGTTCTACGCTATGTTTTAGAGATAGGTTCCTAGGAGCCCTGACAGTGTTCTACGCTATGTTTTAGAGATAGGTTCCTAGGAGCCCTGACAGTGTTCTACGCTATGTTTTAGAGAGAGGTTCCTAGGAGCCCTGACAGTGTTCTACGCTATGTTTTAGAGAGAGGTTCCTAGGAGCCCTGACAGTGTTCTACGCTACGTTTTAGAGAGAGGTTCCTAGGAGCCCTGACAGTGTTCTACGCTACGTTTTAGAGAGAGGTTCCTAGGAGCCCTAAGCCAATTTAAGGTGTGGTCCATACCAAACCTGTACATCCCAAAATGAATTAGGGACCTCCTCACCGTGTCTTCCTCTTTAATGGTAGTTCACGGCAACCAATAAATTTAGGAAGATTTCTCTGGGTTTAGTCTGCACACTTTTTGGATCTACAGTCTATATGAGCCTATAAGTTCTTCTCCCTGGACAGAATCTTAATCAAAGCTCAGATGCTTCCCAATAAATGCACAGCAGCTCAGGTGTCTCTGTCAACCTAGCTGTAGTCTGCTGTGCTGCATCTAGTAATGGGTGGGATCGCTAGGCTAGAGAGAGACAGGGGAGGGTGGGAAGGGCTAGCAATCGGCGGGATTGCTAGGCTTAGTGAGACAGGGAGGGGGAGTGTATGAATGAGAGAGGAGAAGGGGCTGAGTGCAGCGCCGCCCCTCTAATGAGGCGAGGTGAGGCGGTGGCCTCAGGTGGCACTTCGGAGAAAGCAGCAGCCACAGCATTTTTTTTAACTTTTTTTTTCTCTAAACTAACTCAGGAGAAGTCCGCTCTGAAAACAACCTGGAAAGCCGTCTCCTGCGCTGGTTTAGACCTCTGCGTCTCATCACGCTGCCTGGGCTGATATACAGACACTTATCATCGGGTGAAGAGGAAGCAGCGGCAGTGGCGAGGTCGGTAAGTATCAGACCTTTTTTGTTTTAGTTTGTTTTATAATAGGCCGCTACTTGCTGGAGTATCTCCGGCAGGGAGCGGCCTATTTACCTACCTCCCCGGGCCTGTTCATAGCTGCCCCCGCTTCCCCTTCTACTATAGGCCACGGAGGGCAGCAGTGAACAGACCCGGGCCCAGGCCATGATCCCATTACTGCTATTATTATACTCGGGGTTATTTTCAGACCCCCGAGTATAATAATCGGAGCCCCAGGGGAGGTGAGGGAACATAATAAACACTGTTACTCATCTCTCGGGGATCTGATGTTACTCCTAGCAGGCTTCGGGCCAGTTTGGTAATGTCCGAGACGTCACGTGGTCTGGTATATTACCATATAGGCCCAAAGCTTGTGCTAGCAGTACCATACAGGCCCAAAGCCTGTGCTAGTAGTGAAGCAGCTACACAGGAAGATAACACATTGTAAACCAAGGCAGATGATGCAGCAGCAACCAGAGACACCCTGAAATCACTCCAAACACTGCTAAAGGTATATGGGTGTACTTATTAACCCATCATTAGCAGACCTTTCTAAAAAAAAAAAAAAAGAAAACATTTTTTACTCGGAAAACCACTTTAAGTTTTCCATCACAAATGCTTTTAGAAATGTACCTACCAAACTGAGTCAATATGGTCGACAGTAAAATATTCTTGTCAATACCAGAAGACAGGATATGATGGGAAGACACATGGCTGAGGCTATGCGTAAGTATTTAGGAGCACAGTCACGTTCCTGACATAGGCCTCATGAACATAGCTGGCACGGGTCCATATTGTACTTCCACATGGCTTGACTTCATATGTGGCATCCTCGGGCAGGTGCCATATTACCGGAGTATTTTTCACTAAGGGCATTGCTCCTATGCGATATTACCCCCAACATACTACATTGTATAGTGATACAGAGTCCCGGCCGCTCCGATGATCTTGGTTTCCTGGTTAATCCATTGATAGCTCCTTCCATAAGACACATTGTGTAGTTCTCGGTATATTAGGTCTGCTGTGATGACTGATTTATGGGTTAATACCATTAAATACAATAAGTGGAGTTGTTGCAGTGTGATGTATTGGTGACTGGATTTACTAAACGAAGGCTTCTGGTGCCAAACATATTACTCTGTACTTCTGGCACCCAGTCCTCTAGTAGATACAGTCTTGTATTATTTTTGGGAGGTTGTTTTTGCAACCTCTTTTTCGGCCAAAATTTAACAAGTGAAAAACATTGAAGCTTTGGAACAGAAAACATGAAAAAAAATAAGCGTGTTTATAACGAAACGATTCTGTAATAGATTGGTGTTTTTCTGCAGACGCGATGTAACACGATGTTTGCATCTTATACAGCCCATGGTCTATGAGGAGAAGAGGCTAGCATAGTTTTGGTGACACCAATGGGTTGTAAATGATCACATGAATTTGTTGACTTGACCTAAGAGACTTTACAGCACTTGCCTGATATTTGACATGAATCTGGGGCAGAGATGGGGGGGGGGGCATTAATCTGGGGGCAGAGATGTGGAGACATGAATCTGGGGGCAGAGATGGAGGGGACATGAATCTGGGGGCAGAGATGGAGGGGACATGAATCTGGAGGCAGAGATGGAGGGGACATGAATCTGGGGGCAGAGATGGAGAGGACATGAATCTGGGGGCAGAGATGGAGGGACATGAATCTGGGGGCAGAGATGGAGGGGACATGAATCTGGGGGCAGAGATGGAGAGGACATGAATCTGGGGGCAGAGATGGAGGGACATGAATCTGGGGGCAGAGATGGAGGGGACATGAATCTGGGGCAGAGATGGAGAGGACATGAAACTGGGGGCAGATGAAGGGTGTATATGAAACTGGGGGAGAGATAGAGGGGGACATATAATTTCTGGGTGACTGTAGGAGGATTATACTGTGTGCGGGCACATGAAAAATTAATGAGAATGGGCGGAGTCAACACAAAAGTAGGTGGGGCTAAATCAGCTCACCAGGAAATTAAGCCAAAATCACGGCGTTGAAATTGGGACATACTGCCCTCCAACTGGGACCGCAGGACACGTCACTGAAATTGTGAATGTCCCGCGGAAATCGGGATTGTTGGGAGGTATGTTGTTACGCCACTGCCCCGATGTTAAGCCAAACACTGTGGCCTCTTCACCCACCTGAGAATTGAGAGTCCTGGGTGTTAGACTCCTACCAATGACTTATTGATGACCTATCCTATTCTTATAGAGGTTGTCAGGGAAAAAAAATAGGCTGGGGAAGTGAAAAAAACATCTGCACCTGTGGTCCAATGTCTCCTCAATGCAGTCTGGATCGATATCTTCTAGTGAAATTCCTCGTTCTCAGGAGGTCGCAGTCACCTTGTGATCAGAGGTATGGTCAGGACTCTTCTATCTTTAAGATATTGTCCAACGTAAACAATCCCATTTGGCTCTTGTATTGTCCATTCTGTAGATTGTCTCATATATATATATTTTAATGTAGATTGTGAGCCCCATATAGCGATCACAATATGCATTCTTTTTTTCCTATCAGTATGTCTTTGTAGAATGGGAGGAAGTCCACGCAAACACGGGGAGAACATACAAACTCCTTGTAGATATTGTTCTTAGTGGGAGTCGAACCCGAGACTCCAGCGCTGCAAGGCTGTAGTGCTAACCACTGAGCCACCGTGTTGCCCCCTTATACATTTTTTTTTAAAGGGACTGCCCACTATTTACAAATAATAACATTCGATTTCACCACAGGCTGTAAAGTGAGATGCTTCTTTTATTTGCAATCTACAATGTAACTTGTTTGGCCACTAGATGTCAGCACATGTAAAATTCCATGATATAGGAGATTTGCATATACCTGACTAATATCCTTGTGACTAGATGTAGATGAGGAGCTTTACTGACCCAATTATCCCATCATACCCTTATAAAAGTCCATACTGTCAAAGTCAATGTATTACAACCTGGGGATTCCCAACCAATCTCACAAGGTCTCGTCCACATCAGAATTAATGATTGGGTGGACTCATTGACTATCTTGGCTCACACAACTGGATGTCCATCCATCACAGTTGTCAGAATGAACTCTTCATCTCTAAACGCATAGGGCGTCTTTTTTTGCATCGTATCCTCACAACAGGTCATCAATATTTATAGCCCCAAGAAAACCTTTAATATCTTAAATTTTATAATACAATATGAATACATGATTGTGACATGCCAGCAGAAACCTTAGGAAGCTGTGGCTCACACAGAGACACATAATAGCAGGCTTTCATAAGCTCTCATGAAATATACTGTATATATATATATATATATATATATATATATATATATATATATATATACACTCACCGGCCACTTTATTAGGTACACCTGTCCAACTGCTCGTTAACACTTACTTTCTAATCAGCCAATCACATGGCGGCAACTCAGTGCATTTAGGCATGTAGACATGGTCAAGACAATCTCCTGCAGTTCAAACCGAGCATCAGTATGGGGAAGAAAGGTGATTTGAGTGCCTTTGAACGTGGCATGGTTGTTGGTGCCAGAAGGGCTGGTCTGAGTATTTCAGAAACTGCTGAGCTACTGGGATTTTCACGCACAACCATCTCTAGGGTTTACAGAGAATGGTCCGAAAAAGAAAAAACATCCAGTGAGCGGCAGTTCTGTGGGCGGAAATGCGTTGTTGATGCCAGAGGTCAGAGGAGAATGGCCAGACTGGTTCGAGCTGATAGAAAGGCAACAGTGACTCAAATAGCCACCCATTACAACCAAGGTAGCCAGAAGAGCATCTCTGAACGCACAGTACGTCCAACTTTGAGGCAGATGGGCTACAGCAGCAGAAGACCACACCGGGTGCCACTCCTTTCAGCTAAGAACAGAAAACTGAGGCTACAATTTGCACAAGCTCATCGAAATTGGACAATTGAAGATTGGAAAAACGTTGCCTGGTCTGATGAGTCTCGATTTCTGCTGCGACATTCGTATGGTAGGGTCAGAATTTGGCGTCAACAACATGAAGGCATGGATCCATCCTGCCTTGTATCAACGGTTCAGGCTGGTGGTGGTGGTGTCATGGTGTGGGGAATATTTTCTTGGCACTCTTTGGGCCCCTTGGTACCAATTGAGCATCGTTGCAACGCCAAAGCCTACCTGAGTATTGTTGCTGACCATGTCCATCCCTTTATGACCACAATGTACCCAACATCTGATGGCTACTTTCAGCAGGATAATGCAATGCCATGTCATAAAGCTGGAATCATCTCAGACTGGTTTCTTGAACATGACAATGAGTTCACTGTACTCCAATGGCCTCCACAGTCACCAGATCTCAATCCAATAGAGCATCTTTGGGATGTGGTGGAACGGGAGATTCGCATCATGGATGTGTAGCCGACAAATCTGCGGCAACTGTGTGATGCCATCATGTCAATATGGACCAAAATCTCTGAGGAATGCTTCCAGCACCTTGTTGAATCTATGCCACGAAGAATTGAGGCAGTTCTGAAGGCAAAAGGGGGTCCAACCCGTTACTAGCATGGTGTACCTAATAAAGTGGCCGGTGAGTGTATATATATATATATAAATATATATATATATATATATATATATATATATACTTTTTGCAATGCCGCTTATCTTGCACCACCTGCCTTGAGATTTGTTTTGCCAAAAGGAAAGGTAAGGAAGGAGGCATCTGTATATACCACCACGAGTGACAAAGGGTTAAAGTGTTCCTACTATAGCTTCAACTTTCATTAGGCCGGGTTCACACGGAGTTACGTGCCGCGAGATTTGGCACGTAGACGCCGCGTGACCCTTTGCGTGCCGTACACGCTCCCATTCATTTCAATGGGAGCGGGGAGCGTATGCGCCGCACTAGTTTGCGGCCGTGAATAAATGCACGGCCGCAAACTAGCGCGGCGCATACGCTCCCCGCTCCCATTGAAATGAATGGGAGCGTGTACGGCACGCAAAGGGTCACGCGGCGTCTACGTGCCAAATCTCGCGGCACGTAACTCCGTGTGAACCCGGCCTTAGAAAGAAAGTCTAAGGGTATGTTTACACACCAAAGCTAATTTCTGCCCCCCCCCCCCCCCCCCCTTGATAAGATCACAATGGAGAGAGGAGGAGTGATCAGGTAGTGCAGGTGATAGGGGATGAAGTACGGGTTTAATCCAATGCTGGATCTAAGTAGGAGCTTTCTATCACAATTAAATCACTTCACTTACATCAATACAGGTCTGTATACTGTATGTCCTGCATGTTCCTGGGGCTGTTTCTAGTGCTGCTTCCCTGTTTCTCTACCCTGGTCAGGGACCATTATGGAAAGAGGAAGGGTGAAGAGGAAGTGCAGGAGATAAGGGATGAAAGACGGGCTTAATCCAATGCTGGAGCTAAGTATAAGCTTTCTATCACTACTAAATCACTTTTTCTATATATGTCCTGCATGATCTCTCTTGTATGGCAGCTACTCTCCAGCCACCAGCTCAGAGAGGACTGCAAACTACAGCTACAGCCTGCAAAAATGGCAAAATCCTAGTCATATAATGGGCAGATATAGTGTTACCCCTCATGCACACCCTATAGATGTACTATTGATTTATGCATAGTGTATTGATAGGTTAGGTGCGCTTTAAAATCACATGTTGTCATCTCAATAGGATCTGACGTGGCAGCAAGCACATGGATTTTTCTTAATTCAGATGGACGGGATAGTCACAGAAATTGCTGCAACAAATCTGCCTCATGTGAATTCGCCCTTAATCTCATGAAAAGCTTTTTCCTTCGTACACCCCATGTGCCTTGTGCATCTTCTACATCGTGAAAAAGTCTTATGAAATGGAAACTACAGCGAACTGGAATAAATGGATTAGAAATTGAATTCTTGCCTGGAATTGTAAGTTGAAAACTCAAAAAAACATTTTACTGCCACTTACAAACAGATAACTATAGCCGGCCATAGGCATTACATTTGGGACTGCTGAGGTTCATTTTGGAACGAATGAGCTGCCATACAGACGACCGTTCCAATCCCACCAACAACAATCAACATTCCGAAGAACATTCTCTTTGGCCCCAAATAGAGATGAGCGAACACTGTTTGGATCAGCCGATCCGAACAGCACGCTCCCATAGAAATGAATGGAAGCACCTGTGATGCTGACTTTGCTGGCAGCCGGCTCCATGCGACCACTGAGCACGATAACATGTGCACACACTGAAAATGCCTAAATTAAAGGGAGCAAAATTTTACCTTATTTTGCACTTTTTTGAGGAGGGTCAGTTTTTACACCTTATTTATGTAATGTTTGCACCTAAGATCATGGCTGTGTTTGCCACTGGTAAGGGGACATAGTCTAAATGGGGTATCTATGTAAGTTTCATTTAGACTTTGGGGTGCAAGAAAAAGGAAAAAATGGCGAAAATAAATTGATACTGAAAAAACTCAACTTTTATTGACTATTTATTAAAAACCTCAGACCTAAAATGTTTTAAGATATACGTGTCACTTCACACTGTATACTCAGATCAAATCAAACTGGCTTTATTGGCACGTTCGAATAGATATTTGGCATTGCCAAAGCTAGTAAAGTGTGTGTGTGGGGGAGTTGGAGTCGAGGGGGTTGGGGGGGGAGTGGTGGGTATGGAGGGGAGGAGTGTGTGTGTGGGGGGGTGATTTGGGGTATAACAGTCCGTGGAATCTCATCTTCCTCTTAGTTGGTGACAGCTGTATGGGGGGGGGGTGATTTGGGGTATAACAGTCCGTGGAGTCTCATCTTCCTCTTAGTTGGTGACAGCTGTATGGGGTGGGGTTGGTGATTTGGGGTATAACAGTCCGTGGAGTCTCATCTTCCTCTTAGTTGGTGACCGCTATATGGGGAGGTGGGGTGGGGCAGGTGGTTTGGGGTATAACAGTCCGTGGAGTCTCATCTTCTTCTTAGTTGGTGACAGCTGTATGGGGGGGGTGATTTGGGGTATAACAGTCCGTGGAGTCTCATCTTCCTCTTAGTTGGTGACAGCTGTATGGGGGGGGTGGGGGGGTGGTTTGGGGTATAACAGTCCGTGGGGTCTCATCTTCCTCTTATTTGGTGACAGCTGGACACGTATTGGGCAGCGATCTCCACAGTGGCCTCTTCTTCTCCTGGTAGGATGTAGAGTTTCCTCTTCACGTCTGCAGATATGAAGTCTGGGATGTGGGCAGAGAGTCTTTGGTAGTAGACGGCCCTCACAGCTGAGTATTTGGTGCAGTGTAGCAGGAAGTGGGTCTCGTCTTCTAGGGCCCCCTGGTCACAGTGCTGGCACAGTCTGTACTCTTTTTCTAGAGTCTGGAAAAATGTGTATGGTGAGGACACTAACAATACACAGACACCGACACGCACACTGCTGATGAACCCAGGGTAGCACTTTAGTGTACATAGTGCACGTATAACAGAGCTGTTTATCACGTCGACAGTGAGTTGTTCGTCACACTAGTAGTGAGCTACCTGAGGTATAGGCAGTATTTATGCTCCTAAGTCTGCTTTACTCTATCGCTCTGTGACTTTAAACTATAGGTGCCTACTGCCACCCTCATCTAACTGTCGGATCATTATTGATAGGAGATGTGAATAGGACCTCAGATCTGACTATATATTCCCCCATAAGTATAGAGTGGAGATTATAATAATATCCACTAGGCATACCTTTGAACCACTGGGTTTTGTTATAGGGTGGATATCCTATTAGAATATCTTGGGGGATTACAAATAGACCAACAATCTTTCCCTAGACTTTGGGTTGCATCTACTGAAAAATTGCTATTTTTTTCTCATATTTTACTGCACTTATTCAATAGTGTATAAAATTTACAAATACAAATTTCGCTCAAATTATGGCACAGCGTAAAAAAAGTGTTCATATAAAACATGGCAAAATGAGAAATTCCCTTCTTCATCTTGATGTCTCTGCTGCCATGGTGTTGACCTCTACTAGATGGTCCCTACTATCTGGTACTGTCTTGACCCACAAACAGTGGCTGGATAGGCTCGCTCAGCCGATGGCTGGTTGAAAGGGCATTTCTGGTCTGCTTTTTAAGACGAGACTAGGCAACAAGGATCTGATACTTGTTACAAGTGTCTGGTTTGTGATCCTGATTTCTTGGCCACAATAGAAAGCTTTTCTTGTTCTGGAGGACCTGGCCTGGCCTGAATTACACAGACAAATCCCTGATTTGAATGAGCACTGTGTAATACTTACTTTCTCCTGTGGGGGTGCTGTAGAGAAATTGAAGACCTGCTGTTCGGTTTTCCCATAGATCACACTTGATTGCTGACGGTCCTTGAAAGGGGGATAAGTCTGTAATCAATCTACTGTCAAGGCACCCTTCTAACCAGCAGGGGTTATCCAAAGCAGAGCAGATTATCCTAAACAGCAAGGATTATCCAAACTTCAAGTCATCCTAGAAGTTGAAATTTGCAAAAGGGTTGGAGACCCCCGCTATGTTGTGACAACCTCATAATGGCAGATAGCCAGTCATCATTAATTTTGCTCAGGTCGACAACCCCATAATGATCTGCCTTATAGCCTCTAACTAAGCCCATGTCCTACACAATGTACCGGTGAACCTTCAACTTGTACGTTCCTGACTGTTGTTCCTCTAAGTAAAACTTGAGCTGGTAGTTGACTGCTCTTAAACAAACACTCAGGACCTGGCCTGTGCGTCCTCACTGGACAGACCTCCAAGCTTTCGTTCCAAACCTCAGATGAGAAACAAAACATTGGCAAACGAGCCTCTAAAAAGAGAAAAATGATTTCATCCATGTTGGAAAAGCCAAAACACACAATACCGCGTCCATTTGGGGTTTATTTTAAATTAATTATTACATGTTCTCTTCTCTCTTTGAGGATCATGAAACAAGATGTATAGGGTTGCATACGGAATGACGGTGGAACAGGAAAGTCGATGGCACAAAGTCAAAGCCTTCCCCTATCAAAGCAACCTTTCATGGCACCGTGTCAAAGTTATCTGAATTCATTTGTGTCCTTCTCTTTTCTATGGAAGCACCTGAGCTACAAGTGTTCTCGCATGGTTCCAGACACAAAGTCGGAGCCAACAGTGTAGAGTTTGTGGTCGCAAGCTTGAAGTAGTTAGTCTATTATGCAAGTCTTTCCAATTACCCAAGTAACCAGTTCTGTATGTGCGGAGCTGAAGAAATGTGGTTCTGAATCCTGTTTGATTTATTTCATAGCTCGGCCTCTCTGCCTGCACATAGTTTCACGTCAAATTTCGGTGTATTTACGTTCCACGACTCGTATGTGTGCGAGACAGGCCAAGAGGATATGTTACAGAAACATCTCTGACTGGAAACGATTCTTGAGGAAGACCTGACAAATATATCTGGTTCATATGTCTCTCCCAAGGAGTCTCCTGGCGGAACCTTCAGAGATGTGGTTGGAACCTTTGTTAACGTTTAGACCTGTCAATCATGGAAGCTTCTTCAACCTTCTGACGTGAGGCCTCCATCGACAGCGTCTCTATCTAATAGAGGTGCTCGGTAAGGTATCTCCTACATCCAAGAAAGACATTGACCATCGCTCTCGCTGCTTGATCCATTACAGGATGTTCGAGATTTATCATCGTGATTTGTGGGATTGTCTTCCTGTGAGACAGTGAACACATGTAGCATCAGATTATGAAAAACATAGCCTACATAGCCGCTGGGAAATTGAGATATTTTATGGAGTGTTCTGTCTACTGGAATGAGCAGCAATGGACAAATCTTTTGCTTGTAGCAAAGTTTATTATTGTAGTAATTATTATTTTTTTTATTTACATTTCTATTACATTGTGTATCCCTCAGGACTCGTGAATCTGTACAGGGTCTAGAGAACTTAATGCACATACAGTCTAAGGCTATGTGCACATGACCGAGAGGAATGACCTTGGATGATATCCGTGCACCTTCCATCCAACATGGTCTTCAATGAGGAGTTCCGTTCTATTGTCACAGAGCAGGATCGGACCTGAAATGAAGCATAGGACCCCCATTGGAAAAGCCTGGACTGCACACTCGGCCATTTCCCCATTCTTCACATCAAAACCCCAGCAGGTAACAGGTCCTATATACTTACCGATCCTCATTCCTGCTCAAGGGAAGTGGAGGTAGCTGTAAGAGATGAGCGAGTAGTATTCGATCAAGTAAGTATTCGATCAAATACTATGGTATTCGAAATAGTCGTACTCGATCGAGTACCACTCGCTATTCGAATGGAAAAGTTTGATGCAGAACCAGCATTGATTGGCCGAATGCTATACAGTTGGCCAATCAACGCTGGTTCTTCTCCTACGTTTAGAAGTCTTCTCCGTGCAGCTTCCCTGCGGCGTCTTCCGGCTCTGAATTCATTCTACCAGGTATTGGGTCAGGGCAGAGCCGACTGCGCATGCCCGCGCTACAAGAAAATGGCCGCTTTGACTGTAAGCGGCCATTTTCTTGTAGTGCGGGCATGCGCAGTCGGCTCTGCCCAGACCCAATACCTGGTAGAATGAATTCAGAGCCAGAAGACGCCGCGGGGACGCTGCACGGAGAAGACTTCTCAGAGGATCCAGCCCGACCCTCACTCGTGGACTTGGTAAGTACAATTTGATCAAACATACCCCTGAAACAAGCATTTTCCCCCCATAGACTATAATAGGATTCGATATTCGATTCGAGTAGTCGAATATTGAGGGGCTACTCGAAACGAATATCGAATCTCAAACATTTTACTGTTCGCTCATCTCTAGTAGCTGTGATAAAGGAGTGGGGATCAGTAAGTGAGGCCACGGGGACGTGAACCCGATAAACACTGCTATCATTATACTCAAGGATCTTACCAGATCCCCGAGTATAATGATCGGAGGGCCAGTAGAGGTGAGGGAACATACCGTTGAGCTCTAATCCTGATCTTCCCCCTGTACAGCCCAGCATGAACTGTCCAAGGTGATTGCTAGCACTAGACTGACTTTCAACGGTTGCCACGAAGACTACAATCTTCCTACAACCCCACCCAGCAGCCTGTGATTGGCCAGGGCTGAGCCAAAGTGTGAGTTTTGAACTGTGAAGGGGGAAAAATACAGGGAAAAGCTGCATAACTGAGACACATAACACTGAACATAGAATATGGGACATACCAACATGACCTGGAGACATAACAGACAAACACAAAAAATAGCAGCACTCCAGGATGCTGCAACGTGACTTGCAAAGCAAGAAGCACCACTGCCATTTTAATGATCCACAGGGGGTCCCGGGTGTCAGATCGTTATGACTCTTCAATTGATGAGCTATCCTCAGCTTTTAGCCTGCACAGTAGGGATACTACATACAAGGCCTGGCTGGGATCAGAGCCACCTCTGGGGATGCTGCACTTTACCTTATGTTGCAGACCCCCTTAATGTACAGCTCACGCTAGGCCCCAGGGGTTGATCCCCAATGATCCAACACTGATGACTTTAAATAAAGCACATTAGAAAGTGACTTAATATTTTGTGTTAACCGCAACGAAATCTAAAACCTTTACCCTTAGAACCCCATTAAAATCAATATCTACCCATTAAAAGTTGGAAAAAAATTTGCAAACAAAACTTGAACTTTTCAAGGCCATCTTGTTTCATGTTTTATGGCGCCGACATATAGGTGTTTCATCAATTGCTGGTGATCTTCACCCCTCAGCACGAAAGTTTATCCTATAAATGTTAAATGAAAGCGATTGTGTCCTATAACCGTGAAATTCTAGACGCTGGATCCTAGCAATGTTCTCAGGCGTTTATCCTATCTGCGGATACATAAAAAAATAAATAAAAATAAATGATGACATACAATTTTTGCTTTTGGATTTGGTTAAAATAAAATCTTTACAATTTTTTTGGAACGTTTTATAAACACGAGAAGGCTAGAAAGGATGGATAATATTACACAATTAAGAGGAGGTGTCTCCTGACAGATGTCAAGACATCTTCTCTGTATCCTAGAGAACCCTAATAGACCATATCTCAGCATTTTTACCACTATGCTATCACTTCTACAAGGCAACCGATGGCAATGTAGTTCAGTAAAAGAGTCAGAAGATGCAGAAACATGTCCATCTTATGTTATGTCATCTATAGAGATGGGTGAATTGGCTGAGCGGGGTGCGTCCCAAATTTTTAATGAAACAAACAAAAATGGGGAATCATTTCGGATTAACTAAAATTGCCACCGCATTATACTCCGGGGTCTCTTCAGTTCTGATGTTGAGGGAGCCCTAAGAGTATTCTACAATATGTTTTATAGATAAGTTCATAGGCACCCTGAGAGTATGCTACATTATGTTTTATATATAGGTTCCTAGGAGCCCTAAGAGAGTGTTCTACACTATGTTTTATAGATAGGTTCCTAGGAGTCCTGACAGTATTCTACACTATGTTTTATAGATAGGTTCCTAGGAGTCCTGACAGTGTTCTACACTATGTTTTATAGATAGGTTCCTAGGAGCCCTGACAGTGTACTACACTATGTTTTATAGATAGGTTCCTAGGAGTCCTGACAGTGTACTACACTATGTTTTATAGATAGGTTCCTAGGAGTCCTGACAGTGTTCTACACTATGTTTTATAGATAGGTTCCTAGGAGTCCTGACAGTATTCTACACTATGTTTTATAGATAGGTTCCTAGGAGTCCTGACAGTATTCTACACTATGTTTTATAGATAGGTTCCTAGGAGCCCTAAGAGAGTGTTCTACACTATGTTTTATAGATAGGTTCCTAGGAGCCCTGACAGTATTCTACACTATGTTTTATAGATAGGTTCCTAGGAGTCCTGACAGTATTCTACACTATGTTTTATAGATAGGTTCCTAGGAGTCCTGACAGTGTTCTACACTATGTTTTATAGATAGGTTCCTAGGAGCCCTGACAGTGCTCTACACTATGTTTTATAGATAGGTTCCTAGGAGCCCTGACAGTATTCTACACTATGTTTTATAGATAGGTTCCTAGGAGCCCTAAGAGAGTGTTCTACACTATGTTTTATAGAAAGGTTCCTAGGAGCCCTAAGAGTGTTCTACACTATGTTTTATAGATAGGTTCCTAGGAGCCCTGACAGTGCTCTACACTATGTTTTATAGATAGGTTCCTAGGAGCCCTGACAGTATTCTACACTATGTTTTATAGATAGGTTCCTAGGAGCCCTGACAGTGCTCTACACTATGTTTTATAGATAGGTTCCTAGGAGCCCTGACAGTATTCTACACTATGTTTTATAGATAGGTTCCTAGGAGCCCTGACAGTATTCTACACTATGTTTTATAGATAGATTTCTAGGAGCCCTAAGAGAGTGTTCTACACTATGTTTTATAGAAAGGTTCCTAGGAGCCCTAAGAGTATTCTACACTATGTTTTATAGATAGGTTCCTAGGAGCCCTAAGAGAGTGTTCTACACTATGTTTTATAGAAAGGTTCCTAGGAGTCCTGACAGTGTTCTACACTATGTTTTATAAATAGGTTCCTAGGAGCCCTAAGAGAGTGTTCTACACTATGTTTTATAGATAGGTTCCTAGGAGCCCTGACAGTATTCTACACTATGTTTTATAGATAGGTTCCTAGGAGCCCTGACAGTATTCTACACTATGTTTTATAGATAGGTTCCTAGGAGTCCTGACAGTATTCTACACTATGTTTTATAGATAGGTTCCTAGGAGCCCTGACAGTGTTCTACACTATGTTTTATAGATAGGTTCCTAGGAGCCCTGACAGTATTCTACACTATGTTTTATAGATAGGTTCCTAGGAGTCCTGACAGTATTCTACACTATGTTTTATAGATAGGTTCCTAGGAGTCCTGACAGTATTCTACACTATGTTTTATAGATAGGTTCCTAGGAGTCCTGACAGTGTTCTACACTATGTTTTATAGATAGGTTCCTAGGAGCCCTGACAGTGTTCTACACTATGTTTCCTAGATAGGGAGCCCTGAGAGTATTCTGCACTATCTTTTAATCCAATTTAAGATGTGGGTCATCCTGGAAAAACACAAGGGACCCCAGCCACTGAACACGAACTGTATCTTGAAAGGTTTGCCTATCTCTAGTCAACTACATGGTAAAGTATTCTGCCAATTTAACAAAAATCCAGATTTATTTGAAGATGAGGCAACATCCCATGCATCTCCTACATCCATAGAAGATCTGTGCTTAGTTCTCCAAGATGGTGGGAACAACCTCCCTGCCGAGTTCCTTCAAAAACGGTCTGCAAGTACCGAGAAGGATCAATGGAAGGTAAAGGGCAAACGTCACACCAAATATCGATAGGAATAAGATTTTTTTTTTTCATTCACTTCATTTTGCTAATTTCCTATAATCTATTAACCCTTCTATTTCTAAGGCATTCTTACTTTGCAGCATTTTTTCCACACCTGTCTAAAACTTTTGCCCAGCACTATAAGTCCCAGAAAGCCCCTTTAGTAGCCTATTTCGAAATGGGATTAGTAAACTAGACTCCGCTTCTAGCTTTAGAACATAGAAGTGTCTGGAATCTACCACTATAATTACCTATAATAAGTGAACCCCCCGCGTGACATACTCCTCATATATCTCCAAACATTTCATGCATAAATCCCAGGACGGAGACATTGTCTCAGACAAAATAATGACGCCAAAAGACAGGTTTTATTTTTACTACCTGACCCCCAGGATGCTTCTTTTATTGGAACAAACCTACAAAACAGAGACTCCTTGGGAGGATATCTGCAGACACGATTGTGACTGAACTTCAAGTATGTGATCTTCGTGAGACAAGCTAAAATTACCGAAATATAAATGATTGCTTCTATGGGCCAACTGCACCTGTATTGTTCTTGAATAATCGAGATTCTACGCAGCGCATTCACCAGTTCCTAGTGGGAAAAAACTGCAAAATTATTCCCATATGACGGCTGGAAAAGTCATTTTACTGCCAAAAGCTCCGAGTTAGACGGCATCAAAAAAGAGAAGAAAAAGAACATATGTAATGTAATGTCCTTGCTGCAATCAATGGGAAAGGTGCGCAGCAGCAGCTGAGGTTAATCGCAGACAGTAGACATGGCCACTAGGGGGTGCACTGTTCTTAGACAATAGTACTCGCTGGCACCGCTGTCCGATAATCATAATCATGTGAACTGTGTTTAGCAACTTGTACACTGGATCTTAATATTGTGTCATATTCTATTAATACGACTTTGTTCTATTGGATCTGGTGCGGCTGAAATGAACAAGCCTTTGTGTTTCTTGTGTATATCATGTGCAGATGTTGCCGGGCCGGGTTTGTTATAGGAGATAAAATTTGCTGTAAATTTTGCACAACTCATCTTTGTACATTTGGCTCCCTTCCCTCCCCCTAGGAAACCCCCAAATGTGTTTTGTCTCAATGACATGCCAGAAGATGGAGGTTCACTTTAAGATAATGCGGTAAGGAGGTTCCCGCCAGCCCCCATAGAGAGAAATTCAGTTCTGCTACATCTCAGTCCACGGAGGATGATGAGACGTCACCTTCATAGAAGTAATAGAGAATGACACCAGTGTTCACATATCAGTCTAAGGAAGGCCAAAAATGCAGCTAGAAATACAGATGTTACTCTGATGAGTTTTCCACATGTAGCAGAGTTGAGCTTGTCATAGCATAGCATTAGAAGGCTGGTTTAAGATAGGATTACAGGTAAACCTGCTGCTTGATCTTTACTCAAATCCAGCTCTGCTACATCTGTATTTTCCAAAATATGGCCCTCAATAGGAGCATTATATTTATTATTATTATATACTGCACCATTTACGGATATAGACAGGGGTATATTGCCAGTCAGATGCTTATGTGATATACATAGATACATAGATACTGACCTGTACTATTTATTTAGACAGGTTGTGTCAAGATAAAAGATGAGGAAGACGCATCTATAGTGGACAAAACAGAGTGCGAAGGCTAATACAGACTCCAGAGGAAAATGCAGTAGCCCCTTCCCCAAATGTATTATTGTAGATCTGCATACAGGACCTTAACTGTGTGTGAGAAGCATAAGGATACGATGATGAGGGAGAGAAGCTGAGCTCTAATATATAGGTTTGTATCATATCACCCTATATATCACAGAGCTCAGCTTCTCTCCTCTATCATATAACCTATATATCACAGAGCTCAGCTTCTCTCCTCTATCATATAACCCTACATATCACAGAGCTCAGCTTCTCTCCCTATATCCTATAACCCTATATATCACAGAGCTCAGCTTCTCTCCCTATATCCTATAACCCTATATATCACAGAGCTCAGCTTCTCTCCTCTATCCTATAACCCTATATATCACAGAGCTCAGCTTCTCTTCTCTATCATATATCCCTATATATCACAGAGCTCAGCTTCTCTCTTCTATCATATAGCCCTATATATCACAGAGCTCAGCTTCTCTCCTCTATCATCATATAACCCTATATATCACAGAGCTCAGCTTCTCTCCTCTATCATCATATAACCCTATATATCACAGAGCTCAGCTTCTCTCTTCTATCATATAGCCCTATATATCACAGAGCTCAGCTTCTCTCCTCTATCATATAACCCTACATATCACAGAGCTCAGCTTCTCTCCTCTATCCTATAACCCTATATATCACAGAGCTCAGCTTCTCTTCTCCATCATATAACCCTATATATCACAAAGCTCAGCTTCTCTCCTCTATCATATAATCCTACATATCACAGAGCTCAGCTTCTCTCCTCTATCATATAACCTATATATCACAGAGCTCAGCTTCTCTCCTCTATCATATAACCCTACATATCACAGAGCTCAGCTTCTCTCCTCTATCATATAACCCTATATATCACAGAGCTCAGCTTCTCTTCTCCATCATATAACCCTATATATCACAGAGCTCAGCTTCTCTCCTCTATCATATAATCCTATATATCATAGAGCTCAGCTTCTCTCCTCTATCATATAACCTATATATCACAGAGCTCAGCTTCTCTCCTCTATCATATAACCCTACATATCACAGAGCTCAGCTTCTCTCCTCTATCCTATAACCCTATATATCACAGAGCTCAGCTTCTCTCCCTCTATCATATATCCCTATATATCACAGAGCTCAGCTTCTCTCCTCTATCCTATAACCCTATATATCACAGAGCTCAGCTTCTCTCCTCTATCATATAACCCTATATATCACAGAGCTCAGCTTCTCTCCCTCTATCCTATATCCCTATATATCACAGAGCTCAGCTTCTCTCCTCTATCCTATAACCCTATATATCACAGAGCTCAGCTTCTCTCCTCTATCATATAACCCTATATATCACAGAGCTCAGCTTCTCTCCTCTATCATATAACCCTATATATCACAGAGCTCAGCTTCTCTTCTCCATCATATACAGTAACCCTATATATCACAGAGCTCAGCTTCTCTTCTCCATCATATAACCCTATATATCACAGAGCTCAGCTTCTCTCCTCTATCATATAACCCTATATATCACAGAGCTCAGCTTCTCTTCTCCATCATATACCCCTATATATCACAGAGCTCAGCTTCTCTCCTCTATCATATACCCCTATATATCACAGAGCTCAGCTTCTCTCCTCTATCATATAACCCTATTAGAGATGAGCGAGTACTGTTCGGATCAGCCGATCCGAACAGCACGCACGCATTGAAATGAATGGACGTAGCCGGAACGCGGGGGGTTAAGCGGCCTGCGTCAAAGCGGAAGTACCAGGTGCTTGCATTCATTTCAATGCGTGCGTGCTGTTCGGATCGGCTGATCCGAACAGTACTCACTCATCTCTAAACCCTATATATCACAGAGCTCAGCTTCTCTCCTCTAACATATAGCCCTATATATCACAGAGCTCAGCTTCTCTCCTCTATCATATAATCCTATATATCACAGAGCTCAGCTTCTCTTCTCTATCATATAACCCTATATATCACAGATCCCAGCCTCTCTCCTCTATCATATAACCCTATATATCACAGAGCTCAGCTTCTCTCCTTTATCATATAACCCTATATATCACAGAGCTCAGCTTCTCTCCTCTATCATATAACCCTATATGTCACAGAGCTCAGCTTCTCTCCTCTATTATATAACCCTATATATCACAGAGATCAGCTTCTCTCCTCTATCCTATAACCCTATATATCACAGAGCTCAGCTTCTCTTCTCTATCATATAACCCTATATATCACAGAGCTCAGCTTCTCTCCTCTATCATATAACCCTATATATCACAGAGCTCAGCTTCTCTCCTCTATCATATAACCCTATATATCACAGAGCTCAGCTTCTCTCCTCTATCATATAACCCTATATATTACAGAGCTCAGCTTCTCTCCTCTATCATATAACCCTATATATCACAGAGCTCAGCTTCTCTCCTTCATCATATAACCCTATATATCACACAGCTCAGCTTCTCTCCTCTATCATATATCCCTATATATCACAGAGCTCAGCTTCTCTCCTCTATCATATAACCCTATATATCACAGAGCTCAGCTTCTCTTCTCCATCATATAACCCTATATATCACAGAGCTCAGCTTCTCTCCTCTATCATATAATCCTATATATCATAGAGCTCAGCTTCTCTCCTCTATCACATAACCTATATATCACAGAGCTCAGCTTCTCTCCTCTATCATATAACCCTACATATCACAGAGCTCAGCTTCTCTCCTCTATCCTATAACCCTATATATCACAGAGCTCAGCTTCTCTCCCTCTATCATATATCCCTATATATCACAGAGCTCAGCTTCTCTCCTCTATCCTATAACCCTATATATCACAGAGCTCAGCTTCTCTCCTCTATCCTATAACCCTATATATCACAGAGCTCAGCTTCTCTCCCTCTATCCTATATCCCTATATATCACAGAGCTCAGCTTCTCTCCTCTATCCTATAACCCTATATATCACAGAGCTCAGCTTCTCTCCTCTATCATATAACCCTATATATCACAGAGCTCAGCTTCTCTCCTCTATCATATAACCCTATATATCACAGAGCTCAGCTTCTCTTCTCCATCATATACAGTAACCCTATATATCACAGAGCTCAGCTTCTCTCCCTCTATCATATACCCCTATATATCACAGAGCTCAGCTTCTCTTCTCTATCATATACCCCTATATATCACAGAGCTCAGCTTCTCTCCTCTATCATATAACCCTATTAGAGATGAGCGAGTACTGTTCGGATCAGCCGATCCGAACAGCACGCACGCATTGAAATGAATGGACGTAGCCGGAACGCGGGGGGTTAAGCGGCCTGCGTCAAAGCGGAAGTACCAGGTGCTTGCATTCATTTCAATGCGTGCGTGCTGTTCGGATCGGCTGATCCGAACAGTACTCACTCATCTCTAAACCCTATATATCACAGAGCTCAGCTTCTCTCCTCTAACATATAGCCCTATATATCACAGAGCTCAGCTTCTCTCCTCTATCATATAATCCTATATATCACAGAGCTCAGCTTCTCTTCTCTATCATATAACCCTATATATCACAGATCCCAGCCTCTCTCCTCTATCATATAACCCTATATATCACAGAGCTCAGCTTCTCTCCTTTATCATATAACCCTATATATCACAGAGCTCAGCTTCTCTCCTCTATCATATAACCCTATATGTCACAGAGCTCAGCTTCTCTCCTCTATTATATAACCCTATATATCACAGAGCTCAGCTTCTCTCCTCTATCATATAACCCTATATGTCACAGAGCTCAGCTTCTCTCCTCTATTATATAACCCTATATATCACAGAGATCAGCTTCTCTCCTCTATCCTATAACCCTATATATCACAGAGCTCAGCTTCTCTTCTCTATCATATAACCCTATATATCACAGAGCTCAGCTTCTCTCCTCTATCATATAACCCTATATATCACAGAGCTCAGCTTCTCTCCTCTATCATATAACCCTATATATCACAGAGCTCAGCTTCTCTCCTCTATCATATAACCCTATATATCACAGAGCTCAGCTTCTCTCCTTCATCATATAACCCTATATATCACACAGCTCAGCTTCTCTCCTCTATCATATATCCCTATATATCACAGAGCTCAGCTTCTCTCCTCTATCATATAACCCTATATATCACAGAGCTCAGCTTCTCTTCTCCATCATATAACCCTATATATCACAGAGCTCAGCTTCTCTCCTCTATCATATAATCCTATATATCATAGAGCTCAGCTTCTCTCCTCTATCATATAACCTATATATCACAGAGCTCAGCTTCTCTCCTCTATCATATAACCCTACATATCACAGAGCTCAGCTTCTCTCCTCTATCCTATAACCCTATATATCACAGAGCTCAGCTTCTCTCCCTCTATCATATATCCCTATATATCACAGAGCTCAGCTTCTCTCCTCTATCCTATAACCCTATATATCACAGAGCTCAGCTTCTCTCCTCTATCATATAACCCTATATATCACAGAGCTCAGCTTCTCTCCCTCTATCCTATATCCCTATATATCACAGAGCTCAGCTTCTCTCCTCTATCCTATAACCCTATATATCACAGAGCTCAGCTTCTCTCCTCTATCATATAACCCTATATATCACAGAGCTCAGCTTCTCTCCTCTATCATATAACCCTATATATCACAGAGCTCAGCTTCTCTTCTCCATCATATACAGTAACCCTATATATCACAGAGCTCAGCTTCTCTTCTCCATCATATAACCCTATATATCACAGAGCTCAGCTTCTCTCCTCTATCATATAACCCTATATATCACAGAGCTCAGCTTCTCTCCCTCTATCATATACCCCTATATATCATAGAGCTCAGCTTCTCTTCTCTATCATATACCCCTATATATCACAGAGCTCAGCTTCTCTCCTCTATCATATAACCCTATATATCACAGAGCTCAGCTTCTCTCCCTCTATCCTATAACCCTATATATCACAGAGCTCAGCTTCTCTCCCTCCATCATATAACCCTATATATCACACAGCTCAGCTTCTCTCCTCTAACATATAGCCCTATATATCACAGAGCTCAGCTTCTCTCCTCTATCATATAATCCTATATATCACAGAGCTCAGCTTCTCTTCTCTATCATATAACCCTATATATCACAGATCCCAGCCTCTCTCCTCTATCATATAACCCTATATATCACAGAGCTCAGCTTCTCTCCTCTATCACATAACCCTATATATCACAGAGCTCAGCTTCTCTCCTCTATCATATAACCCTATATATCACAGAGCTCAGCTTCTCTCCTCTATCATATAACCCTATATGTCACAGAGCTCAGCTTCTCTCTTCTATACTATAACCCTATATATCACAGAGCTCAGCTTCTCTCCTTTATCATATAACCCTATATATCACAGAGCTCAGCTTCTCTCCTCTATCATATAACCCTATATATCACAGAGCTCAGCTTCTCTCCTCTATTATATAACCCTATATATCACAGAGATCAGCTTCTCTCCTCTATCCTATAACCCTATATATCACAGAGCTCAGCTTCTCTTCTCTATCATATAACCCTATATATCACAGAGCTCAGCTTCTCTCCTCTATCATATAACCCTATATATCACAGAGCTCAGCTTCTCTCCTCTATCATATAACCCTATATATCACAGAGCTCAGCTTCTCTCCTCTATCATATAACCCTATATATTACAGAGCTCAGCTTCTCTCCTCTATCATATAACCCTATATATCACAGAGCTCAGCTTCTCTCCTTCATCATATAACCCTATATATCACACAGCTCAGCTTCTCTCCTCTATCATATATCCCTATATATCACAGAGCTCAGCTTCTCTCCTCTATCATATATCCCTATATATCACAGAGCTCAGCTTCTCTTCTCTATCATATAACCCTATATATCACAGAGCTCAGCTTCTCTCCTCTATCGTATAATCCTATATATCACAGAGCTCAGCTTCTCTCCTCTATTATATAACCCTATATATCACAGAGCTCAGCTTCTCTCCCTATATCCTATAACCCTCTATGGAGTTTGTATGTACTACACATGTTTTTGTGGGTTTCCTTCCTACTTCCAGAGATGTAACAAAACTCTGGAACCCCTGGAAAATCTGTAATGGGGCTCCTTCCTACTTTCTGCTGTTTATAATGGTGCTATATTTTATGCCGCAGGGAGATCTTTGGACCACTTCAGGGTCAGTAATGTATCAGCCCATACTATGCTTCCAGATACCTTTGAATTTGTGGGGTGTTCCATTGGACACCATAGAATGAAGGACTTAATAACATGAAATTGTTGGGACTTTGCTTGTCGCTTAGGTTCACATTATGGCCGATCAATGGACAACACTGGGTTTTATGACTCATCAAAGACAATGGATAGAATAATCTAAAAAGTTTCTTCTATCTGATTTATGGCCTTGTACGAGGACATTACGGGAGGGGTCTGCAAGTTGAGACCGATGTCTTCTAATTGCAGCGCTAGAGACAAATGTATCCTCGAGACTCCCTCCACCTACAGCGGATTCCTGTGACATCCCGTTATACAGGGGTGATTAGACTGCGAGAAGCGATGGGCTCTTTGATGAATCGCTTCCTCGTAATGAGAGACGACCCTTCATTTATCTCAGGCCAAATACATCCCATCCCTAATGAATGAATACACATGTGATCTTCATTTTCTACATTGCGTTATTCAGTGGAAATACACTATATGAGCAATGATACATATTAACTAAAACAATTTACAAGACATTAACAAAATGCATTCAAAAATATATCCCACCAAAATACGAAAATGTCCCATAGCGGCCCCCTTCTATAGTGGCCCTCCACACAGTATAATGTCCCATAGCGGCCCCCTTCTATAGTGGCCCTCCACACAGTATAATGTCCCATAGCGGCCCCCTTCTATAGTGGCCCTCCACACAGTATAATGGCCCATAGCGGACCCTCCCATAAAATATAATGCCCTATAAAGGCCCCTAATATGTCACAGTAGACCCTCCATACAGTATAATGTCCTATAGTGGCCCATGTGGTTTTCTTCATGAAGGTTCCAAAAAATTGGGGGGGTCGCCTCCCATGAACCATAATTATACTCTGGGGTCTCTTTGGATACAATGATACCAGGCCTAGGATACCTTTCATGGGCTCAGCATATTATACTCTTTGGTCTGAATAGTAGCAGCTTTGGTCAGGGAAAGGGGCCTTGGGGAAGGTAGTTTGCGGGCCCAGTAGTCTTTGTTCCAGAATTTTCCCAGAGACATACATGGACCAATCTGTTTATAGATTGAAGGTGGGCCCATTAGAATCATAACACTCTGTGTGCCCCATATGGCCAATCACATGACTCACAGAAGAGGCAAGAAAAGCCCAAAACACCGCAAGGTGGACTATCACAGGAGAGCGAAGGTGAGTAGAATTGTTTGTTATTTTTCACACCTCCCCTGATCCTCCATCTATTATACTCTGAAGAGATCCCATAGTCTAATAATTTAACTTTTACAAAAATTTAGATCTGAAACGAACCAGAGACAAAGCAAATCTTAAGGGTTGTGCCTATCTTTTCTTTGTCCCAGTCTGATTCCACTTCCTACTGTGAACTAGAGTAGGAAGTTGCCACCATAGTCAGCCATGTTGGAGATTATAGGTTGGTGACAGTAACAAGGGGACATCTTCTACACCTAGAGGAGAGAACCTTTTAGGAACATAGACATTCTTTACCGTAAGAGCAGTGAGGCTCGGAAGAATTCACTACCACAAGATATGGTGATGGTGAATTCATTGTGCAAGTTCAAAGAGGACCTGGATGTCTTTCTCGAAGAGCAAAAATATTACAGGGTACGGGTTTTTGGTTTTTGGTAGACACATTGATCAGGGTCTTATGCTTATACCAAATTTAAAGTCTGTAAGGAATTTTTACCAATAACTAAATCACACTTGCAGCCAGTAGAAATGGATTAAAGTTGACTCAACCTCTGTCCTGTATCCTTGTGTGTACCACATTGATCATGGAGAAAAGAAAGAAGACCAAAGAACTGTCTGAGGACTTGAGAAGCAAAATTGTGAGGAAGCATGAGCAATCTCAAGGCTACAAGTCCATCTCCAAAGACCTGAATGTTCCTGTGTCTACCGTGCGCAGTGTCATCAAGAAGTGTAAAGCCCATGGCACTGTGGCTAACCTCCCTAGATGTGGACGGAAAAGAAAAACTGACGAGAGATTTCAAGATTGTGCGGATGGTGGATAAAGAACCTCGACCAACATCCAAACAAGTCCAAGCTGCCTGCAGTCTGAGGATACAACAGTGTTACACCGTACTATCCGTCAGCATCTGAATGAGAAGGGACTGTATGGTAGGAGACCCAGGAAGACCCCACTTCTTACCCAGGGACATAAAAAAGCCAGGCTGGCGTTTGCCAAAACTTACCTGAGAAAGCCAAAAACGTTTTGGAAGAATGTTCTCTGGTCAGATGAGACAAAAGTAGGAAAAGGCATCAACATAGAGTTTACAGGAAAAAAAAGAGGCCTTCAAAGAAAAGAACCCGGTCCCTACAGTCAAACATGGCGGAGGTCCCTGATGTTTTGGGGTTGCTTTGCTGCCTCTGGCACTGGACTGCTTGACCGTGTGCATGGCATTATGAAGTCTGAAGACTACCAACACATTGTGCAGCATAATGTAGGGCCCAGTGTGAGAAAGCTGGGTCTCCCTCAGAGGTCATGGGTCTTCCAGCAGGACAAGGACCCAAAACACACTTCAGGTCAGCACTAGAAAATGGTGGTGAGAGAAAGCCCTGGAGACTTCTAAAGTGTCAGCAATGAGTCCAGCCCTGAATCCCATAGAACACCTGTGGGGGAGGGGGAGAGATCTCTTGATGGCAGTTTGGAAAAGGCCCCCTTCACATCTCAGGGGGGACCTGGAGCAGTTTGCCAAAGAAGAATGGTCTAAGATTCCAGCAGAGCCTTGTAAGAAACTCATTGCTGGTTACCGGAAGCGGTTGTGCGCAGTTATTGTGTCTAAAGCAGAGGTTCCCAAACTTATTTTGTCTACCGCCCACTTCGAGAATTAATTATTTTCTAGCGCCCCCCCCCCAAAAAAAAATTTTTTTTTTTTTACTTTACTACATCTTAAGAATCACAATCACAGTCATTATGTTAATAATTAAATTATGTGTGTCATGTGAAAATAAGACTTTCTGATGAGGGTAATGTAAAACACCATTTTGTAATATTAGGAAAACTTTATTATGTTATTAAAACAAACATTTTAATTTTAAAACTAATCTAATGTGAAGGATGAATTTAATGATTTTTAACAAGTTTGTTAATATCAGGCTCGAATTTACTCAAAAACAGCCGTAAGTCACCACGTTCGGTAATCTGCAACCGATTTCTCTTTTTAGTTAGCAACGTTGCCACAACACTAAATCCACGTTCACACAAATACGATGATGGGAATGCTATCAAAAATCGTTGAACGATGGACCACAATCCAGGGTACAATTGCGGAATTGGCTTTTGTAGCCAAAATTCTTGGTATCCATTTTTGAATTTTATTTTTATTTCCTTGTTCGTTATCAGTTCTATGAGTTCTTCTTCCAGCTGGGGTGATCCTGCTGTGTTGACATTTGAAAAAGGATCCAACACCCAGTCCGGTATTTCCAATTTTAAAATGTCCTGGAATCGTTCTGCGAAATCACTGTATACTATATAATAAAGCTTTATCCTAGGGAACAGAGAGACCAGGTCCTTTAGCCCAGTAGGATTTAGACTGCTTTATATAAGAAAACAGCACTTATTCCACCCCCCCCCCCCCCCTCTATCTCACAGCGGGGAGCTAGGTGATGTGTATGTGATGTGTATGTGTGGTGCAGACACAGGCTGGCTCCGTACACTCAGCCCCCACACAGCAGGGAGCTACGTCATGTGGCTCCCTCAGCAATGAGCAGGGGGCCAGGTGCTAGTGTCCAGAATGAAGTGAATAAAGTAATATAGTGGACAAACAAAGCAGTTTTGCTGAAGCAATGTATTTAGGAAAAGTCTTAAATCCACATTAACAAGCAGTATAGATAGGATCCTTGTTATGATACCACCCCTTTAAATTAGCCATCGACCCCCTAAACCGCTTCAACGCCCCCCAATCTTCTCTGTGCCCTTTACTGCCCCCCTATAGGCCTCCAGCGCCCACAAGGGGGCGTTATCGCCCACTTTGAGAAAGACTGGTCTAAAGGTTGTGCTACCAAGTATTAGGCTGAGGGGGCCAATACTTCTGTCCGGCCCATTTTTGGAGTTTTGTGTAAAATGATCAATGATTTGACTTTTTTTTTCATTCTCTTTTGTGTTTTTTCATTGCAAGCAAAATAAATGAAGATATTACCAAAGAGTTTGTGCTTGTAATCATTTTATGGAAGAAACTGAGTATTATCTGAAAGAACTGCAGGGGGGCCAATACTTTTGGCCAACACTGTAGGTTGGACTTGATGGGCATCCAACATCATCTACTATGTCTTTGGTCACCTGGTCATCGAACGTGAATAAATATATACACAAACACTTCTCTTCTCTCTTCTCCCTCTTTCCACATCGATCAATATGTTTCTCCCCTTATTGTCGTCCAATGGGTTACCAATTTAACAGCCCATGCACGCAATAGAGGCTTCAATGTAAGTGCAATTTTTAAGCTTTTATGGCCTTCCATTAGCCTAATAACAAATCCTATATTTAGGATCACTAATAGCAGTCAACGCTCCAATATTCTAATGAAAAAAACAACCAAGAGAAGGTCACGGGACTCTTTATATGCCAAACGTGCACTTTGCATTTCCTACAGCAAAGCCAAGAAGGCTTAACCTCCTCAAGGTGTGCTAGTCCCCCGAGCCCTGGATTCCTTCCTTGTGTAATGCACCATCTGGTCCCTTAAAGCCCTTAATCATTTATTGACTAAACCCACAAAATCTCCTCTATAAACGTATGCGCCGCACCAGGACAAAAACTCCTGACAACAATGTATCATTTCATCTCCGTGAAGGCATCTTCTCCACCGCCGCCGCTGTTTCCAGTTACAAAAGCTGGAATGAAACGCTGAAACCTCAACCACGGAAAAAAAAAAATTCTGTTCCCAGACCCCTCTCCTTAACGTTTTCTCGAAGGGAAAAAACTTCATATTCTTCCCTGTTTCTGCAAGAAAAGATGGAGTTGGCACTAGAGAATGGAGATGAACAGAAGTTTCCTTTGAGTTTCTTAGGTTACTAATAGAAAGAATGTTCTCTCACCAATAAAAATAATCCGGAGATTTATAACTACAAGAAAAATACACATACGTGCTCTAGTTACTTTTTGTGTGAAGTGTTTTCTCCTTCGTAGCACACATGGGAGGTAGTGGCTTCTCCAGTGTTTCAAGGCAATGCTTTACTAGGTTTTCTTATGACCCTTGTAATGAGTAATAGGAAAAAGACACTCACTTAATGCAGCTTAGCGAGGAATGCTTTGAAGTGGACGAAGCTTTAAGTATCTGGGTCCACCCCGATGACTGGCGGAGACGTCAACCCCATAGGGAAGCTGGCCTTATATACTCCATGTAACAGAAATGGTCGCATCATCGCACTAGAAGAACATTTTTGGAATCCTATCTAGAGACATGTTCTACGTGTAGATAATTTATCATAGAAAAGGAGATCTCTAACCACTTTGATACTGGACCATTTTCCTGGTTCATGACCGGCCACATTTTTCGATTTTTTGGTACATGCAATTTTGAAGGCTATAACTTTAAGGCCCCGTTCACAAGGGTCACGGGATGGCGTATTTTGTCCCTGATTCTGCCACGTCAGAATAGGACCAAAATGCGCCAGCCGCGACTGTTGCAGCTTCCGACAGTCGCGGCTTCCCGCTCCGGAGTAGGCCCAAATGAATGAGCCTAGTCCGGAGGGTGCTACCACGAGGTGGTCGCCGGGACTGAATCAGCCGCGGAATCCGCCTGAAGAAAGGGCAGCTCACTTCTTTTTTCCATGAGTGGGAACATACCACTCATGGAAAAAAGGAAGCTAGTGGTCTACACAGATCTCCATTGTGAGGGGGCGTATTCTGACGTATTCAGCACCAAAATCTGCCCCCTCTTGCCCCGTGTGAACGAGCCCTAATTCAAAATGTTTTGCATGTTTTTTAAATGATATGTAGGGCTTTATATTTAGGTCATTTTTATTTTTGCTGATATCCCCTGATGCCTTACCCTTCCTTCACATCTGCATTGGTATTCCATCCAGGGGAGTCTGCATGGGGACCCCCGAACCGAATACCAAATGCATTTGCAAGCGCTGTGCACTAAAAGCACACGGACCCCATAGACTATAATTGGGTCCGTGTGATTGCTATGTGCTGCCCGCACGAATCATGTGGACAGGAAAGTAGATTGTGAAAGTAGATTTTCCACGTTCTGTGCGGAGATCTGGCGGCAAGCACACGGACCCCATTATAGTCTATGGGGTCCGTGTGCTTTTACTGCACACCGCTTGCAAATGCGTTTGCTATTCCGTTCGGGGGTTCCCCATGCGGACTCCCCTGGACGAAATATCAACTCAGATGTGAACGAGGGGTTAACCCCAGTTACACGAGGAATCATTTCAGGTTCCATATTTGTACAGCTGTACATACATGTATGTCCAATCAGAATTTTTTTTTTTTTTTTAAATGCGACTTATCAAAATCTGTGCCACCTTTGATAATTTCCTACAAAGAGTGTGTGATGGCCGTCGGGGTCACCAGGTTTATTATCATTTATATCTGGCCAAGCTTGAGCCTCATTTATGAGGAGGCATACATGAGGCACACATGCCACTGGCTCTAGGGATAGGAAGATTGATGCCAGTCATCATAAAGCCACCTCACTGAGATTGGGGAATAACTTGGGGTGTTGAGCAATCAGGGGTTCGGAGCACTGCTTATGATCATGTTATCTGAGCCACAACCCCAGGGTCCATCAAACCCTGCAGATCAGCTAAGTGTATTTCAACTCCCCGGATAACCCCTTTAATATCACTCTTCAACAATCCTTGTCTTAGTTGCTGAGCTCCAAACTTCCTACTCATTTTGATTGCAGACAAAAACCTTAGGGTGTGTTCACATGGATGAAACCTTTTCTGCCGTATGACTTTGCCACGCAGCTAGCCACAACGGGATGCAGATGCGTCGCGGCATCCTGCTCCTGATTAGGCCTGAATGAATAGGCCTAAGCAGGAGTGAGTCTCAAACCGAGGACGCCATGGCTGTTTCAGCTGCGGAATTCTTCTTTTTCCCGCTACCTGAAATAAATCGTAAGCAGGAAGAAAAAAAGTTAGTGACTCCCATTGAAATGAATGGGACACGTTTTTGCAGGTGGATTTTTGAGGCGGATTCCACCTGCGAAATAATCAGCTATAGAGATGAGCGAGTAGTGTTCGATTGAATACGACTATTCGATCTGCCCAGGCCCGATGCCAGCCAGAGTGAATGAAGAGCCGGAAGACGCCGCGGGGAAGCTGCACGGAGAAGACTTCTAAAGGTAGGAGAAGAACCAGCGTTGATTGGCCGACTGTATAGCATTCTGCCAATCAATGCTGGTTCTGCATCGAACTTTTACATTCGAACAGAGAGTGGTACCCGATCGAGTACGAGTATTTTGAATACCGTAGTATTCGATCGAACACCTACTCGATCTAGTACTACTCGCTCATCTCTAATCGTGTCCAATAGACTTGAAGATATTAGTTAGCAATTAATTGGAAGCTTCGGAATTATCATTATGGTGTAATGTCCAATTCTAACTTAGAATATTGAAATTTTTTTGCATTTTAAATTTTTTATTTAAAGATTTGGAAATGATATAATTCAGGAAGTAACTAGGTGACATGTATACATGAATAACCCTGAGGTCAAGAAGATATAATCACATTACATTAAGTCATAAATGCAATAGCGTGAATAACTGTATACAAAGGAGTTCCAGCGTCCAGGACACAGTATACCAAACTCAGACCATTGAAATAAAGCTAAAATGGAGAAGTAATTTTAAGTGTCTACTTGCCCTGTCATGTTATAAGGCGGCCGCAAAATGAGTCATTACAGGCAAGAAGAGAATAACATCATTTAACTTTAAGTAAAAGTTACAAAAATCATCAACTAAAATGTCAACGGGCAGGACCAACCTCTCCAGAAGAGCAGGCAAGAAGAAGCGCTCACCCAAATGGATACAACAAAATATTTATTATGCACGACGCGTTTCGAGCTACTTGGGCCCTTTCTCAAGTGCAAAGAATCACCTCTAAAATGACAAGAACTGAAATAAATAAAATAAATACAATATAAAATATAAAATGAGTGATCAGTTCATTAAATTAAAGGGTACATTATTCAAGTATCCCTCATATTCTACAAAGGCACTACTATTTATTTATTTGTCCATTGTCCAGGGTGGAAGACACGTCATGAGGCAAAAACAACTCAACGCTTGTCGTTTGTGTGGATACACGACAGCGCAGCACAGTGCACATGCGCGGAGCCTTGATACGCGCATGCGCAGCAAAGCCTGCCTGGGGCTCCGATGAGTGACTGGAGCCGCTGCTAATACACAACAGCCATTATTTGCTTACCATATACCTACATCTGTGCTCTAATATACTACACTAGGGTCGGCTTGGTGCTTTGTCCTTTTTCTTCTTGGTGGAGGATGGTGGAGGATGGTGAAGGATGGAGGAGGATGGTGGAGGATGGTGAAGGATGGTGAAGGATGGTGGAGGATGGTGGAGGATGTTGTCCTCCACCCAACCAAGGGATGAACAGAGAAAATAGGTCTTTCTCATGGAAACTCTGCACTATTGTGCAAGTACAGTTCCCTGGTGGTTATGACTAATGGGCAAGAAATAAAATTGTGTCTCAGTTTATTGTTATTGTTAAGTCAGATGGAATCTACCACTACTAAAATCCCTTCTACACAATACACTACCAAGATCTTCTTGTTCCATCTGGTGGATGCAGCCACATCTCGGAGGCATATGAACTGCTCAATTGCATACAGACTAAAAGATTGCAAGATACCAAGAATTTCTTGGTAGCAAAATTGCACTTTGATACATGTTTACTATTTTAATAACCAGCCACTCATCAGCAGATATATGGTTTAGAAGTTATTTTGGTGGTGGTAGACCTTTTTGGTCTATCTCCCATTTCAGAAGGTACAAGGGCACCTCATCCTCAGCCTGTGAGATGAGGATCCTGTAAAATGTAAAGAAAGCGTGTCTAGAGCAGATACAAAGCATATCATGCCAGGGTAGCAAATGTGATAATTGGTGTATTTCGTAGTCTGATAAAGGTGATATTTCATAGCTGATACCATGACCACTCTGGGCCCTTTAATGGGCGACTAATATCACAAATTCCAGGATCTGAAAGTTGAGTTTCTATCCATGTTGAGAAATCAGGATTAACCATAACTGGATGAGCAGTGATGGATGAAGGAACCTCAAAGCCTAAGCAAGTATGGTCAACTTACAATAACTTTTTGGAAATGTTCAAGTTCAGGTTTATTTAGTGTGAAGTCTTGTATGTGGTAGGTTCCCCTCTCGTGTGGTTTTACCTCCAGTTAATATCTTTAAATAAAAACATAGATTTTGGAATATCTCTTAGGCAATGGAAACAAGCAGAGCTCCAGTTATTAATAGGCTTTCTATGGTTCTACATAGGTGTTATGTGATACCTCCCAACCATTGCATGAGGAACGTTGACTATTCACTACAGGGTTTTGAGGATATGACATTTTATGGTTGTAATAAACGTTTTAGATCCTTCTTTGCTTCTGGTTGGAGCTGGCAAGGAGTTTCTACACAGACGAACAAGACAAGTTCTTGCTCTCACCTCCTTTAACTCATGTAAGGTTGATGTCATGCCGTGATACATTATTCACAGCGGTGATGATGCTATGGCTACTGTAAGCTGCAGGCTCGTTCAAACAAGCAGGAGGCATCTGCCAGAACACGTCCAGACACTACACGGAGAAGTGGATATATAGGGCTACTGTTACAAATCCCCCATTCCTCATAAACAGCACATCCACATTGTGTCACTGCTCACATCATGACAACTACTGGAAGAGAAAGGAGAAGAGATTAGGAAAAAAAAGCGTTTCCAATGAAGGGGTGGACAGAACATTGTGAATGGTTACAGCTTAGCAGATGACAACTCGAGATAAAATATGAGTCCGGCCGTATTTGGATCCAGACAGATAGGGGTGCGGTGAACCTTGACGTAGTCGTAAAACGTGAGAGAGGTTGAGCAAAGTTCTAGGTGGATTGGCTAGACGTTTGATTCATTATCGATCTACATGCTCAAGGTTTTCTACGTACTGGTCATGGATTACTTTGGTGGAATTACAAGGAAAGTGGAAACTCTCAGCGTTATAGAGCATTAGTGAAGCTAAAGGGGAGTTAAGGCGAGACATTAAGGAGATGACGGGATATGGAGGAGATTGAATTCTTCATACCATATAGTTTATAGTCTGTCTCTTACCCAGGAGAGACGTGTTCAATGGCATGGGCCACCATAGATGGACAGTACGTAATAAGCTTCATCCCAGTCATTAACCTTTATGGCAAGGTCTCATCATTTTTCCCGTTTCCTAGTCTGAGTACACGTCTTTCCAACTATTATACCCCATCATATAAAGTTTCTATAGACTTAACAAATCATAACAAAAATAGTAACAAATTTAGTTTTTCCATGAGTGAAGAAGTTCTGGCTTGGATTCATCGCCTTTCTTGAGTCCTTCAAATCCTGCTCTGGAATATTTGATCATCGAGGACTTGACAACTACCTCCTACTCTTCAAAGATGTGTTCTAGAAAGATACTTACCAAGGGACATTGTAAAGCTCCTTTGTACTATAAGGCACTCTTGCAAGTGTGGTGACAACATGGCTCCTAACCCTCATGAGGTTTGCAGGCTTCGTTCTTTGGATGCCTAGCTCCCCAACCTTGAATGTTTAGTTTTCATTTATATGGCCTTGGATAGAGTTATAACTTGAAGCTCCTGGACCCCAAAGCATAGTCTGGGAGAGGTCCCCAATGACCATGTGACATTAAATATACTACTGTCTTTGGACCCCCTGTAGTAACAGGGCCAAGGTGCAATGCTACAACTGTAATGCCCACAGCTACACCCCAGGTTCTAGATTCAAGACAGTGTAGAATTTTGCTAATCTGTCCTGATAATAGAGATCTATTATAAATTTATTTGCAACAGGATCTTGTACTCTAATGATGTGAAAGGCAGTGACCTCATCCATACATGGTATTGTGTGAATGTGGACGTGAAATAGTCAGGAATAGAACATCTTATAACTATCAGCTCATGGTAATCCTATCAGCGGCTGGAGAGGAGTGTGCTGACCTTGTGGGAGGCAGTGACCAGTGCCAATGTGTCAATCACATATCATAAAGTAGTTAGAAATAGAACATCCTGTATCCAGCCAGTATCTGTGTGTCATGGAAGCAGCAGAATAGAAGTTTACGCGGATGTTGTTGGACACAGCAATGGCAAGCAAAACAAAACATAACTAATGCGATTAAAGGGGTTCTCCCATCACAGCCTTTCAGCCAGGCTGCCTGTAGTGTCTCTTCTCATTTCACTTCTGTATTTCTCTCCCTCCTGCTGAATGGGACACACAACACTTCTGCAGGTCAGATAATCTGCAGATTCTTGTACAGAACGGACTTGGTGTTATCTGTATGTTTCCATAGAGAGATAACAGACCAGGCTTTATCAGCAAAGTGAAATTATCTGAACGGATTGTCCTGCTGGCACTGAGTGACATCATTTGTCCTATCTCCCAGGTCAACACTGTGTAAACAATGGAAGGAATAAGGTCACATAGCAGGCAAACAAAGCAGAATTTCGGACGCAATATATTTCGAAAAAGACTTCAATTTATATAAGCTACCAGCATAGATAGGATCCTTGAGATAGGACAACCCTTTTAAGGCAGTTTTCACATTAAAATCAGTCTATCACCTCATGCAAGCATATTCCATTACTACTACCACAGTACAGAGCACGTCACAGTGATAAATGACATTGTAATGTACGTTACTTTTGCAGCTCGGGAGAAAAACAACTTTGAAGACTTATGTAAATGATGCAGTTGGTGCACTGGGGGCGGGACTTAAGCTTTAGAGATGAGTCATTTCGAATACCTCGCTCTATAGGAATGAATGGACGAAGTCGGCACACAGCCGGCGTCGGCGTGCGTCCGCTTAACCCCCTGCGCGCCGGCCGCTACCATTCATTCCTATGGGAGTATGGTATTCGAAACTGTCGTTTTGAATAGTATTCCCTCATCTCTATTAAGCTTCCTGCCTGAGCCACCCTGTGCCGTTGAGGTTTGATCCTTCCACCCATCATTCTTAAAAAGAACCTTTCATCATCTCTACCAATTCAAGTTCTTATCAACTATTAACCCTTTCACGCCGCAGGCATTTTTCGATATTTGTTTTTGTCTCCCTGCCTTTCAAAGCCCATAACCTTTTTATTTCTCCACTCTCAGAGACATATTTGGTCTTGATATTTTGGGGAAAACATTTTCTGCATGATTTCACCATTTATTATTTTGTACAATGTACTGGGAAGCTGGAAAAAAATCAGAATGGGGGGGATTTGAAGAAAAAGTGCATTTCTGCGACTTTCTTACGGGTTTCCTTTTTACGACGTTCATTGTGCAACCAAAATGACTCGTCCCCTGTATTCTATGTTTTGGTGCGATTCTGGGTATACCAAATTTATATGGTTTTATTTACATTTTAACCCCTTAACAAAAATCCAAAACTGTGACAACATTTTTTTTTTCTAAAAGTCGCCATATTCTAACACCCGTAACTTTTTATACTTCTGTGTACGGGGATGTATATGGCGTCTTTATTTGCTGGGCGGGGTGTACTTTTAAGTCCTACCATTTTGGGGAATTGTTATTGCTTTGATCACTTTTTATTCAAACTTTTATCAGAGGCAAAACAGTGAAAAAACGGCGGTTTCGCACTTTTGAGTTTTTTCCCGCTATGGCGTTTACTGTATGGGAAAAATATTTTTATAGATTTGTAGACTGGCTATTTTCGGACACAGGGATACCTAATGTATATGTGTTCTAGGGAAAGGGGGCTGTGATCCCTGAGAAAATACCAGTCGCCGCTGGTAAAATGGCACTTTGGTCAGCTGTGACTGAGGCGTCAGAGGGGTTAATGCCCACAATCTGTGCGGGAACAAATCGTGGGCATTAGCGCCAGGTTGCTGCTGTATAAAACAGCAGCCACCCAGCGGCTATGCTGGCCGCCCCCACTCCCATAAGTAAACGCCCGGCATCCCGCTGTACTAGTATGGCAGATGTTGGGAAGGGGTTTATAATCGCTCTTCCACTGATTCCACCATAGTTATCCTCTCTCTAGCCCTCACTGTTTCAGAGCAACAAGCACAGTAAGATTTGCTGCCTGATGTGCTATATAAAGAGCACCTTTCATGTCCTTATGAATGTGCGATTTTATACACTGCTAGAAAACCTACATTGTGCTGAATACAGAGCACTGTAAGCTTTCTGATATATGTGCTGGTATTGGTGCTATTAATTTCGGCACCGATATCTCCCCACTGTCAGAAGGGAGTTCCTCATAGCCCAGGGACAGTACTGGTCCATAGACTTGTACTGGGGGGCGTTCCTCCCAGCTCAGCCTCATCGCCCCCTCTGACAGTAAAAGTCTATGTTAGAGTACAGTCAAAGGCGGGTGTTCCTCACAGTCCAGCAATAACACTAGGGGGTGAGAAACGCCCTTCTGACAGTGGGGAGATATCAGTGCTGAAATTAAACCCCACGTATCTAGAGTAGTGGTCAGCCACTCCATTCTCTCCTATGAGACAGTCGGACATGACATTGCTGGAAGTTGGTCGACATCCATCCAGCGAACCAGTCTCTAGGAGGAACTTGTGAACCCCTGTTCTCCTCATCAGACCCCCCAGCACTCAAATAGCTATTCCCTATTCTGCTGAAAGCGTATATCATGAATATAAATGGTAAACTTCTTCACTAGCATAACATTAGCCAAAGAAGCACTGAAGTTGATTTATGACCATTTGTTACTGGGCACAATAAAACCAAGTTTAGCGATTGTGATAAAAAAGAAGATCTGTTTCCCAGCAGGTGCCACCATTCAACACATTGCTGGCATGGATGGAAGATGCCTGCTGACACGCCGGCGCCTACTACATCTGTATCTTTGGCTTGTTCTTTGTGAAGGTTTATGAGCCGGTACCTCTTTCTTTATCAGTTCATGACTATCCTATTAATAGAAGGTATGTGAATCAATCCTGAAAATATTAATTTTCCTTGAGTCATTGGTTCCTTGGATGGAGTTATAGAGGAGCTTCTCGCAAATCTCACTGTGGAGAGACTTTCCAAGGGAAAAACAGATGCAGATGATGAAAAGGAACAGTTCTGAAGGTGGTTTGGATTACTTCTAATACTTCGTGATTGGACTTTACGTTTCCTCCAAAAGAAACTCGTGGATTCTTTTTTTTTTTTCCTCTGGAACTCCTAAACTTCATGGCTGGTCATTATACATTCTTACGTTAGATTTACAGCTGACAGATTGTATTTGCTTGGGAATGCCTTGGACACAGAGTCCGCCATGCCAGCCAACAATCTGCGTACTGTCTTCATCAAGCAGACTCGATGTTAAGTGGAGGATTATATTGGGTTTAGCTATTGGGTGCACATCGGCCTCCCGCTGACAGAACCTTGCAGTCTTAGGTCACGCTGTGTCTGTAGAGTAAGGCTAGGTTCACATGCTGTCAGTGCTGTTCTTTACATCACGATGAAAGAATCTATTGACGGAAGACTTAAGAGGGTATTTTGGTCATTGAGTGATATGGCATAAAACTACGATCGGTGGTTTGACATCCTGGACCACCATCAATCTAGAAGACAATAAGACCAAGGTACTTTAGTTTTTTCTTCTCGTGGTGCTCCAGCCACCTACTGTAGAGCTTAACAAGGAAGGAAGCCCCTTCTTTCTGAGGATTGTTGGGACTAGTAAGGAAAGGTGGACATGATATGGACTGGTAAGGGATAGTGGACATGTTGTGCACTGGTAAGGGATGGTGGACATGTTGTGGACTGGTAAGGGATGGTGGAAATGATATGGACTGGTAAAGGATAGTGGACATGTTGTGGAATGGTAAGGGATGGTGGACATGTTGTGGACTGGTAAGGAATGGTGGACATGTGGACTGGTAAGGGATAGTGGACATGATATGGACTGGTAAGGAATGGTGGACATGATATGGACTGGTAAGGGATGGTGGACATGATATGGACTGGTAAGGGATGGTGGACATGTTGTGGACTGGTAAGGGATAGTGGATATGTTGTGGACTGGTAAGGGATAGTGGACATGTTGTGGACTGGTAAGGGATAGTGGACATGTTTTGGACTGGTAAGGGATGGTGGACATGTTGTGGACTGGTAAGGGATGGTGGACATGTGGACTGGTAAGGGATAGTGGACATGATATGGACTGGTAAGGGATGGTGAACATGATACGGACTGGTAAGGGATGGTGGACATGTTGTGGACTGGTAAGGGATGGTGGACATGTGGACTGGTAAGGGATAGTGGACATGATATGGACTGGTAAGGGATAGTGGACATGTTGTGGACTGGTAAGGGATAGTGGACATGTTTTGGACTGGTAAGGGATGGTGGACATGTTGTGGACTGGTAAGGGATGGTGGAAATGATATGGACTGGTAAGGGATAGTGGACATGTTGTGGACTGGTAAGGGATGGTGGACATGTTGTGGACTGGTAAGGAATGGTGGACATGTGGACTGGTAAGGGATAGTGGACATGATATGGACTGGTAAGGGATAGTGGACATGATATGGACTGGTAAGGGATGGTGGACATGATATGGACTGGTAAGGGATGGTGGACATGTTGTGGACTGGTAAGGGATAGTGGATATGTTGTGGACTGGTAAGGGATAGTGGACATGTTTTGGACTGGTAAGGGATGGTGGACATGTTGTGGACTGGTAAGGGATGGTGGACATGTGGACTGGTAAGGGATAGTGGACATGATATGGACTGGTAAGGGATGGTGGACATGATATGGACTGGTAAGGGATGGTGGACATGTTGTGGACTGGTAAGGGATGGTGGACATGTGGACTGGTAAGGGATAGTGGATATGATATGGACTGGTAAGGGATAGTGGACATGTTGTGGACTGGTAAGGGATGGTGGACATGTTGTGGACTGGTAAGGGATAGTGGACATGTTTTGGACTGGTAAGGGATGGTGGACATGTTGTGGACTGGTAAGGGATGGTCAACATATTGTCACTCACTATGGTGGGAAAACCTTTGAGTTATCAAATTACTTGGATTGACTTCACCTTCCTACAGTATTACACCAAGGGCATCACTGGGGGTTCTCTTCATATGTCAATATGACATTGAGGACAATTTATAAGAAAAATTCCCCAAAATCCCGTTTCCATGGTCCTGAAATATTATCATATTATGTGATAATGTCCCCTAGCAGTCTCGTAATTCGTGGAGGAAGGGAGCTGATAACTGACATGAACATCATCAAATGGAATTTAGAGTAGTTTTCATTTATCTCTTAGTTCTCCCACGTCACAAGAAAAGGGCATGATATTGGGCGCACCTTCTATGGCACGCGACTATGCCCTGTTTCTCATAACAAGAGCCTGAAATATGTTGTCATGGCATGACCAACACATAAAGGGCACAAGTCACATGTGAAATGCCAGGGTTGGGAGATATGCCTTCCTTTTCTAGGAATCTGGGAGATCACCCATTTTTTGGACATTCTGGGAGAGTTGGTGAGTATTCCTTTAAAATGCCAGCCTCTTCCTAGAATCTTATCTATCTTACCCTCTCAACAAGCTTGTGTAGTATAAAGAGGCAGTCTCTTGTATAACCCATAGGATAGAACTTCCTTGGAACAAGAAAAGGGTACTAGGCAGCCCTTTACCCAAACCATCAGATACAGTATAACAAGGAACCTGCAACCTTACGGGGTATCAATTCATGTACATTGGTCAATAATCAATGGGATTACATGGAAGCAAGGGAATCATAAAGATAACTGGCTAGTGTTAGCCATTCTTTACTGCCATGACTAGAGATGAGCGAGTAGTGAAATATTCGAGATTCAATATTCGTTTCGAGTAGAGCCTCAATATTCGACTACTCGAATATCGAATCCCGTTATAGTCTATGGGAAAAAATGCTCGTTTCAGGGGGAACCACTATTCGACTAAAGGAGAGTCACCAAGTCCACGAATAGAAGGAGGAGAGTGTTTAGGAGGAGCGCTGTGCAGTTAAAGAGGACCTTTCACCACTTTTGGGCACATGCAGTGTTATATACTGCTGGAAAGCTGACAGTGCGCTGAATTCAGCGCACTGTCGGCTTTCCCGATCTGTGCCCGGTGTAAAGAGCTTACGGTGCCAGTACCGTAGTGCTCTATGGTCAGAAGGGCGTTTCTGACCATTAGCCAGAGACGTCCTTCTGCCTCGCGGCGCCTTTCGCGCTGTGCTGTGGAGCGGGGAGGAACACCCCCTCCCTCTGCTCACACAGCTCGTCCATAGACGAGCATTATCAGGAGAGGGAGGGGGGAGTTCCTCCCCGCTCCACAGCACAGCGTGATTGGCGCCGCGAGGCAGAAGGACGTCTCTGGCTAATGGTCAGAAACGCCCTTCTGACCATAGAGCACTACGGTACTGGCACCGTAAGCTCTTTACACCGGGCACAGATCGGGAAAGCCGACAGTGCGCTGAATTCAGCGCACTGTCAGCTTTCCAGCAGTATATAACACTGCATGTGCCTGGATATGGTGAAAGGTCCTCTTTAAAGCGCATGGACCCCATAGTCTATGGGGTCCGTGTGCTTTAACTGCACAGCGCTTGCAGTTGTGCTGATAAAAAGTCAGCTCCCTCGTAACAGCAAGCTGCCAGCTCTCCCAACTAGCAAAGACGAGCCTGCTGCAGAACCAGTGTTGATTTGCCGCAGGCTCGTCCTTGCTAGTCGGGAGAACTGGCAGTTTGCTGTTACGAGGGAGCTGACTTTTTCTCATAGGAATGAATTGACCAGCATTGATTGGCCAGTGTACAGCATTTGGCCTATCAACGCTTTTCCTGCTGGAGGCTTGTCTGTGAGGAGGTGGAGTCTAAGATTGGACCAGAATGGAGACTGCTGTGGTCCGATCTTAGACTCCGCCTCCTCACAGATGAGCCTGCTGCAGAACCAGCGTTGATTGGCCGAATGCTGTACACTGGCCAATCAACGCTGGTCAATTCATTCCTATGAGAAAAAGTCAGCTCCCGCATAAACGCAAGCTGCCAGCTCTCCTGACTAGCAAAGACGAGTCTGCTGCAGAACCAGCGTTGATTTGCCGAATGCTATACACTGTATAGCATTCGGTCAATCAACGCTGGCTCTGAATCAAATATCTACTGCGAATAGCTAGTAGTATTCGATCGAGTACGAATATTTTGAATACCATAGTTTTCGATCGAATACTACTCGCTCATCTCTAGCCATGACGTTAACTATTTAGGGTGGGTTCAAACTACCATTATAATGTCCGTTGCTCTTATCCATCACAGGAATTTAAAAGACAGATGCAGAAGAAGCCCCATCCATTAGGGTCCATCTGCATTCATAGATTGTAAACTCTTGCGAGCAGGACCCTCACCCTCACTTCATGTTTTTGTCACATTGTAACGTCTCACGTTGTCTGGTCAGGTGTTCTCTGATTTGTAAAGTGCTGCGGAATATGTTGGCACTAAAACTCATGTAAAACATAGGATGGACACTCACTGTCTTCTGTCATGTTTTTTTTCCTTTTGGTATGGAAGAAAAAAAACTTTTCTTCTGATACTAAAGTAAACAAACATGAAGTAAGAAAGTGTGCATCAAGTGTTTTTTTTTTTTTTTACATTATAAACAGTGGGAACAGACATAGATGTAGAGGGCTCCTCTGTATCCGTTACCCTTACCTTAAAAAGGCGTCTATCTTTGCAACCAAATTTTTAATATTGTTGCAATGTCTACAAAATAGTAAAAAAAAAAAGAAAAAGAAAAGCAACTTTGAATTAATATTAATCAATTAATATTAATTAATTGATATTGAAAATATCCAATCTGATTCTATGGTAACAAATAGCAATATATAGTATAGTCATGTCACCTTCATTGGTCCACTCCTTCATATTAAAGGGATCCTATCATTAAAAGTCAATTTGTTGTCCCTAACACGTAGGAATAGCCTTAAGAAAGGCTATTCTTCTCCTACCTTTAGATGTCTTCTCCAGGCTGCTGGTTTTCGGTATGCAAATAAGATCTCTCGCAGCAATGGGGCGTCCCCAATGCTGCGAGAGAACTCTTCAGCGCCGCTTCCATCTTCTTCAGGAATGGGGGTCTTAGCGCGTCTGCTTCCGGCGGTGGCTTCAAACTTCTAGGCCTCGGGCCTTTCTTCTCCTACCGTTAGATGTCTTCTAGAATTTTTGCTTACCTAAGCCAGTCCTGGACTGGCTTAGCATCACCGTCTTGGCAGCCCGGCACGGGAAGTGAGCGGTGGATTGGGGAGGCCCTGTGGACGCAGCGCTGCTCCACCGGCCTCCCCTCACGCTCAGGCAGAGAGCAGGTCCTCTCCCTGCCTGCTCTCTGCCTGCTAACGCCGCTCCGCCACGCCCCCCTTTCACCCTGCCCCCATCACTCCGCCCCCTCCGCTTTCTGTCGTCCACCTCGGGCGGCAAAAAAGGTAGGTTCACCCCTGCTCGGGAAGTAACTTTTTCAGTTGGAATAACAGAGGAATGTGCAATCCAACATGTTAGGAGTAGACGCTCTAGAAGTGTCAAATTATGGGGAATAATATGATGTACTAATATAGACATATCAGAAGTGGGGAAGAGACAAACATGGAGGCCGCTGAACATGTAATTTCTCCTCTCTAAATGCAGACAAGCAATAGGAAGATGAGTGGTTGTGAGCGATACGTTCAGGGATACGTTCAGTCCTATTAACATGAAGCCTGAGCTAGATATTGGAGAGATATCTTGTGATAAAAGCCAGTGCCTGTCTGGCCAACAATTCATCTGCCAGCGCAGTGATTTGTGATATGAGAACATGCTAAATCTTCTGTGCACCCTACAATCTCTGTCCATATTTCTCAATAACATCTGGCAAGACAGTTAAGAAATGTATTTCAACCAGAATAAGTTGTGTCGGGTCCATAAGTCCTGCTTAAAGGGTAAAACATGCAAGGAGTGACTTATGAGGGTACAAAAGGACACTCGGTGCAGGTGCATTGCCTTATGTAATGGGACTGAACCAGTTTTACTAAGCTCATGACATATCGCCGGTGTTCTCGGATGAGAAGGAGATAAGGGTTGGGGGAAGGGGGAGCATCATGGCACAAATAAAAAAAAGCCAAAAATATAGTAAGGAGTAGTTAGTGTTTTAGATCCTTGGCAGGGTGGTCTCATGAAGACAAACCCATTTCATAGTTAATATTACGGTATTTCTGGAGGGGAGTCGGAGCAGTCGAAGAGAGACTTTTGATCTGGTGGACCGAGCCAGTCCATGTGTAGGGTCGTGTCACTCACGTGATGCCCTGTCTGCTTCTGTGAGAACCAGGTCTTACTTTGTGGAACAGCTAAATTTCTCCTCTACAGAAGTCCACTCTGATACATGGAGTTATCTGCACAGTCTTCTTAGGCCCCTTGTATTGTCTCCCGATCTCTTGCCCAAAACCGGTCTTCAGGGAGTAAGCTGATCCCAACTATAGTCCATCACCCATTCCGATGCTCCTCTCCTTCCATTCCTCTCAAATGGAAGAGGCTCCAGGCCTAACTAATGATCAGCCCAATAACACCATGGACTGGCCATCCGTGTTCTCTTCTATATTGGTGCACACCCCTTTTTAAATGCTACGCCCCTATTTACAGATCATAAAATCTGGACTTACAGAAGGCTGCTTCACACAGCATTATTCTCCCATAGTGCCCATACATACTATAATGCCTCATTGTTGCCCTCAGACAGTGGACTCCACATAGTATAATGCCCCATTGTGGGCTCCACATAGTATAATGCCCCATTGTGGGCTCTACATAGTATAATGCCCATTGTGGGCTCCACATAGTATAATGCCCCATTGTGGGCTCCACATAGTATAATGCCCATTGTGGGCTCTACATAGTATAATGCCCCATTGTGGGCTCCACATAGTATAATGCCCCATTGTGGGCTCCACAGAGTATAATGCCCCATTGTGGGCTCCACAAAGTATAATGCCCATTGTGGGCTCCACATAGTATAATGCCCATTGTGGGCTCCACATAGTATAATGCCCATTGTTGCCTTTAGACAGTATAATTCCAAATTGTAGTCTCCACAAAGATAAATGCCCCATTGTGGGCTTCACATAGTATCTTCCCACCTTGTGATCCTAACTCAGTATGATACACTATAGTGCAATTGGCCCCATTGTGTCCCCTCATAGTATAATGACCTCATAGTGCCCCCAAGGTATAATGCCGCACTGTGTACCACGTAGTAATTCAGATGTGCTTGAGGTTTTGGGCACTGCCAGCAACACAGTATTATTATACCTCTCTGACAGAAGAATCACCCCTGAGAATTCAGGGAGGGTTCTGGGCACACAGGAGATATGCCGGCTCTCCTGGCAGTGCGGAAAGTCTCCCCTCTTTTTTGGGTAGAGTTGGGACGTATGATTTGCCCCTTACTCCTCTTCCTATCAGCTACCTGTGACACCATGATGACTCTGCGCATCATCATTTGTGAGAATAATGAAGATATTCCTTATCCTACCTGCAGTTCCAGTGGTCGGGCTCCAGTCCTCTCCACTGGTCTCTGGCATCCCAGCGATGACATCCATGACCCAATTGTTAACTTACGGGTTGCAACTGCGACCGGGTCTGGAAGGGTAGGTGGCCTGTGTCCAGCTGGAGATGACCTGGTGGTGCACCATGATAGTAGATGGGGAAATTCTGGTTTACTAAACGCGATCTCCACTATACATGATCGTCACTCCTCTCTGATGCCTGTGGATAGATTGTAAAGGGGCCCTGCATTATGTGATGTATGTATATGCCACCGAACCCCTTTCCAGTAGAAGCCTGCCCAAGAGAGGTCAGTTAACATAACAAACACTTCTCTCGGGCTTCCGATGGTCCCCAGGATCCCCTGGAATCAGATGCAGAGAGGATACCAGGTCTCGCAGGACTCGCCACTTTTTTTTACTTGTTCAAACCCTCCATAGTGACTTTTGCATAGGTCACATATATCAAGCTTTAGGCTCTTGGGCCGAAACCAATCGTCCTTATCATTTTATCCTGTGTCCTGTGAGGTCCAGATTCAGAATAATTGGCTCTTCATTTTCCCTGGAGGATACAGTCAGTGCTTGGCAGAGGGGACAGATTCACCATAGGGAGTGGGAGGGTGCCATCTTGGATTCTGAGGACTCACATGCACTGGCACAGCTCTGACAACCCTACCCAGGCATCCTAGCCATCTCCCAAGGTCAACGCTCAACGCTAAAGAAGTGGAAAAGGCTGACTATTATCTAATCTGGTCCGAAAGGAGATCATGACCTTGCACTGACCAAGTGGTGCACCATAACATCTCTGGTGGAGCAATCTGAACTAAAATGAACCATATGCCATAGACAGCCCTCTGGGCACTTCCACTTGGTGCATTATACATTTTGGGCAGGAGCCCATCTATACCCCAGGCCTCAAGTTTCATATACAATCCTAGTTCCCTAGCCTGGTGCAATACATCTGTGCCTGTATCTCATATCCCACCACTAGATCAGCAGTCTAGATGTATAGATCATAAATTTTATACGGTCTTGCAATTACAAATGGCCCCTTGAAGGCAACCCTAACCCTAATAAGTTTGACACCCCTGGCCTAGAGCTTTTGTGTATTACAGGTAATCCCAAGACCACATTCAGTAGTACGTAATGCTTTTCTGAGCTGTATTTTGCCCAATCCTTGGCATTTTATGCCACGTATATAGCATGGCTTCATTTTTACATGCATTTTAATAGGAACCAGTCCTGGGGATCCTTATGTGACCCTATTCCTGGTTTTATTACTAATTTTTGCACGCGCCTCAATCCAAAAACTCGTAAGACACAGTTCCGTAGGAGAAGTGAGGTCATAGACGTGAGGATCATTGCCTGCAGAACCTCTTTGATTAGCGCACTTTGTAATTAGCCTGATTCTGTTTATTTCTCCTCATTCCTGGCCGCTGTTCACATTGCATTGTCCTATCATGAACTGTGTAACTGCAGTGTGATTAAATGTTGGTCTTGTAAGACTGGAAAAGTCATCACTTGTCTCCAGCTACAAACCATTAACACCTGCGTCTTCTGCCAAGATATTTTCCAGCACTATCTGTGCAGGGACGCTTCTGCCGAGCGCAGGCCAATGCTGTGTGTTAGGTGGCTCCCTGCTGCCTGTGAGGATCATCATGGTGTGAACGCACTTCAGGAATTGCATCCACGTGGTAGAACTACTAGGAGTTACTGCTGGAGGATTTCTACTTGTCCTACTTTCAGTTCTCCTTCTGCAGTTTGCATTTCTTCAGGGCTTTCCTTACGGATCTGAAAACTGCAGGTATCCCTGCTAACGGGGATGCCACAGATGGTCAGTCACCTATAGCTGGCCCTAAACCTGCCGGTCCTAAAGCTGTTCTTTTTTTATGTAGATTGTGAGCCCCATATAGGGATCACAATGTACATTTTTTCCTATCAGTATTTCTTTGTAGAATGGGAGGAAATCCACACAAACACGGGGAGAACCTACAAACTCCTTGCAGATGTTGTTCCTTTTTGACTCTCTGATGCACATGCATACTTGGCTTGGCTGAGAATATGTGTGTTTGCAATAGGGAGCAGGGAATTGGCTGCTACTAAACACTGCTCATGTCCTTTGAGAACAGAAGCATGTCGAATTTCACCCTTGCTTCTCCAATATGCTGTATTAGATGGGTCCTGCTGTAATTCGGCAAACTCAGCCATGAACTGTAAGATTTGTTCACCGTTTGTTGGTATTATTTCAGCATTGTATGGTAGTATGTATTTGTGCAGCAGTGTACTGTACTATATTGTTTTTGCCCAAAGAGGGTTGTACAAGCTTGTAGTTAACCCTAGGTATAGTATAGAGAAGATTGGTGGGGGTCCAACTACTGGGATATGTCATAGATCCCAAGAATAGGGGGTGGTTCCCCCGACATGATGGAACAACAGGCCGAGGATGTGCTTTGCTGCTCCATTCAGTCTCTATGGGAGCTCTGCAGATAGTTGGGTATCGTGCTCGGTTATCCTCGCTCCCTTAGAGACTGAATGGAGCAGCAGGGGGCATGCTTGGACTGGGAAAATGGATGCCCGTTCTCAGAATCAGTGGGGGTCTGCCTCCTCAGTGATGTCATGTGTCCGGGGTCAGGACAAACCTGGTTCGGTACAAGCTTATTTTAACTTATTTTAGGGATTATGTCCCATGATCTTATGAGGGTAACACTCTAAGGTCCGTTTGGGGACATCTGCGTTTGGGGAGTCCTTTTGGGGAACCCCCGAATGGAAACCTATATGCATTAAAAAGTGGTTACCTAAGGAAACCTGCGCACCCCATAGACTATAATGAGGTCTGTGTGGCTTCTGCTCGGTTTCCCCAAGAGTCCAGCACTTTTCTCTCCACATGTTTTATGTAGAAACCGAGTGGAAACCACACAGACCCCATTATAGTCTATGGGGTCCGTGGGTTTCCCAGGTAACCCCTTTTCATTGTGTATAGGTTTCCATTCAGGGGGTCCCCAAGCGGACTCCAGAACGGAAACCCAAACGCAGATGTGAATAGGGCCTTAGAGTATACCTATTATAAAGCAACGACTTCCGTATCCTAGATCTGCCAACGTCGCCCAGTTCCTAGACCACGACCCATCATCATAAACACATAACACCCTACAATGTATCACACCAAAGTCAACCTTAACAAATGACCCTAAATGCGCGGCCCATGGGAATATAGTCCATAGTATATTTCTTCCATGCATCTTACTTGTTTGAGCTAGGAGTGGAACAGTTGCTGACACTTTTATAAGCGCCCGGAGAATTCCCAATTTCTATGCAAAACGGAAAAGCGCCTCCTAATACAATGCTCCTCCTGCAATCCAACCTGACCTGTATATTTCAGCTTTAAGCCCTCGCAAATAATTAAAAACAGAGAGCCCTATTTTATATCATAGGGAAATAAATTATTGTATGGAAAGGGGAGCTCTCCAGAGCATCACAAACTAGATTCCTCCAAAGGATTTGAGTCAACGGCGTTTGATTTCTTTCACAAATGTTTGGAAGGAGAACTTTCCAACAGTATTTTATAGCAAAGGCAACAAAAAGGGTATTAAAATGTGGAGTATTAAGTTATTTAATGCAGGGGAAGCTTCACACGTTAACCCCAGTGGAAACGATGGGATTAACTAGTTTATATTTCTGGAAACTTTCGACGGCTTCGAATTTCTGAACAAATGACGCCATTTGTAATAGATCTCTATCTGTGATATGGGTCAAGTATCTTTATGTCATTCTTTTCTCTAATTAGTAGTAATCAAATTGCCCTTCGCCAATAGGACCACGATGGGATTTCTCTGTTTTTGCCAATTCTTGTTTAGCCGTCATTTACGAGATCCATATTTTATGATGTTTACATCACTCTGTAAATATGTTCTCGCCAAAGGGAGAAGAAATAAGAGATATTTTCAGATGTGTTTTATTGAGTTAATAGCGCAGTTCACTCAAAGTCAGGTTTCTCCATCTGGTGCTGTCAAATGATTTGGCCAATATTGGAGAAACTTCTAGACGATGAGCTCAGAGGCCACCCAAAACTTGGTGGCGACCTAGGGTCCTACTACAAGAGTGCAGTGGTCGACCCATAACACATAAGTGACAAAACCAGAAGGGGAAAGGAAAATTGGGCAATTGTACCAAAAATAGTCAACAAGCCTCGAAACGCATTCAATTGTCATCAGATTCTGCTAATGGATTGGATTGGATTGGATTGGTTCTGTAACCTAAACTACTATAAAAAAATCACACAATAGAAAATGCTAAGACATACAAAGTCAATATAGACGTTATTGATACATAGTAACAATCTGGCCATCAGGACTTAAAGACACCTAAAATGTAAAAAAAAAGATGTGTAGATGTCGGTCAAAATTTACATCAAATTACACAATAGAACAAGGCATTTGGCAATATTATAAATCTTTTATCTATTACAATATATTAAAGAAGGTGCAAAAATTATGATATCCCTGTCATGGGAAACAGGTTGTAGACGCACTGTGTCCCTGAAATAATTTGTCTTTGGTCTACTCCCAAGGGTGTTGCCTTAGTAAACTTCCCTGGGATTCACCATTTAATCCCCTCACAGAGGTCGAGACATTTATCATATTATAATACATAGTAAAGTCATAGTAAGTATCACAATCCCTGCATCCCAATCATTATATTATAATACATAGTAAGGTCATATAGATGTATCACAATCCCTGCATCCCAATCATTATAATACAAGTACATAGTAAGGTCATATAGATGTATCACAATCCCTGCATCTCAATCATTATATTATAATACATAGTAAGGTCATATAAATGTCTCACAATCCCTACATCCCAATCATTATATTATAATATATAGTAAGGTCATATAGATGTATCACAATCCCTGCATCCCAATCATTATATTATAATACATAGTAAGGTCATATAGATGTATCACAATCCCTGCATCCCAATCATCATATTATAATACATAGTAAGGCCATACAGATACTATGTATCACAATCCCTGCATCCCAATCATTATAGTATAATACATAGTAGGGCCATGCAGATACTATGTATCACAATCCCTGCATCTAAATCATTATATTATAATACATAGTAAGGTCATATAGATGTATCACAATCCCTGCATCCCAATCATCATATTATAATACATAGTAAAGTCATATAGATGTCTCACAATCCCTGCATCCCAATCATTATATTATAATACATAGTAAGGTCAAATAGATGTATCACAATCCCTGCATCCCAATCATCATATTATAATACATAGTAAGGCCATACAGATACTATGTATCACAATCCCTGTATCCTAATCATTATAGTATAATACATAGTAGGGCCATGCAGATACTATGTATCACAAATCCTGCATCTCAATCATTATATTATAATACATAGTAAGGTCATATAGATGTATCACAATCCCTGCATCCCAATCATCATATTATAATACATAGTAAGGTCAAATAGATGTATCACAATCCCTGCATTCCAATCATCATATTATAATACATAGTAAGGCCATACAGATACTATGTATCACAATCCCTGCATCCTAATCATTATATTATAATACATAGTAGGGCCATGCAGATACTATGTATCACAATCCCTGCATCTCAATCATTATATTATGATACATAGTAAGGCCATATAGAGGTATCACAACCTCTGCATTATATTATAATACATAGTAAGTAGAGATGAGCGAACACTGTTCGGAACAGCCGTTCCAAACAGCACGCTCACAGCACGCTCCCATAGGTGCTTCCATTCATTTCTATGGGAGCGTGCTGTTCGGATCGGGTGATCCGAACAGTGTTCGCTCATCTCTAATAAGGCCATACAGATACTATGTATCACAATCCCTAGAGGGCGCTCACTGGAATGTGCAAGCCTGTCTTAAGACAGGATTCCAGTGAAATAACCCAATAATGGCTGCTCCCTTTAGCCTCATGCCCGACCTTCCAAGAGGCCTTTGTTTAGCAATGACGCTGGGATTATTACCAGGTTATAGTCTCTCAATCGAGGACAACTGTTTCGATCTGGTTGGCTCTCATCAGCCCGATGTAGAGAGGACTATAACCTGGTAGAGGTGAGAGGCTTAGACAGGGTTCGGGGGATATTGTCACTCCTTAGGGAGAGACCACCATATAGGTGTGTGGAGACTTGTTAAGCCTTTAGCACTCCACTTTGCAAGGAACTATGGGAAGAATATGCAAATCCGCCTTCCATGATGTAATTAGGGCTGATGAGATCCAACCAGATCGAAACAGCTGTCCTCGATTGAGAGACTATAACCTGGTAATAATCCCAGCGTCATTGCTAAACAAAGGCCTCTTGGAAGGTCGGGCATGAGGCTAAAGGGAGCAGCCATTATTGGGTTATTTCACTGGAATCCTGTCTTAAGACAGGCTTGCACATTCCAGTGAGCGCCCTCTATTGGTTTGCAACAATGAGGCAGCAACTGTCTTCCTAATTACATCATGGAAGGCGGATTTGCATATTCTTCCCATAGTCACAATCCCTACACACAGTAAAGTTGATCATTATTAATATAATAAAACCTCATTGTCACATGGGTCACACCCGGAATGACCATTACCTCCAACCCCCGTATTCACAAAATTAGAATGTAAATGGAAACCAGTAGAATGAAACGATCTGGCATGTTAAGTCTTCAGACAGACAGTAGGCTGCCATACACACTGGATTGTCATCAGATTCTGCTGATATTGGTAGGATCTGCCTACATGAATCTGTATTGACAATCTAAGGGTTGTAGAAAAATGTTGATAGAAACCATTTATAGCGTAGGGTGATGCCTTATCATTCCCTTGATCAAAGTAACAGGGATTGGGTTGTTGGTTTTCAACATGCCCAATCCTTTTGTTCTCAGGAGAGATAATCTGATGCCAGGTCTTGGCTTACTTCACTTTCCTTATACAGCACATATGGACACTTGGCCAAAGGGTGTAATGTAAGGCTCGTGGGCCCTGGTGTGAAAGCTCATCCCTCTTGATTGTTATGACTCCTGTAATATGGCTGTGGGACAAGATGGCGTTCTATTGATACCATATTGGAGAAGCTCTGATGGTTTGATCTCTTTTTATTCCATTTTTATAGGAGGCAAGGTATTGAAAAAACAGTCATTTGCCCGTTTAGATTTTCACCCCCCCCCCCGCTACGCTTTTCATTGTACGGGAAGGGGGGGGGGGGTATTGAACTTTTATATTTTTTTGTATTTTTTTATACTTTTAATTTTTTTTTTAATAATGTTTTTACTTTTATTTTCAGCCCCCCTAAGGGACCTTGAACCTTAGGGGGTCTGATTTCTCCTACTATAGACTGCAATACTAATGTATTGCAATAAATAGGAAAATTCAATGACTTCATTGATGGTGCGGCCATTTTTAACCAATCACCAATTGCTTGCCATGACAGCTGGGATGGCTAAAGATGGCCGCGCCAAGGAATTCAATTTTGCAGTAAACAAATTCAATACTAGCGAAAAACTTTGAGACCGCAATTCACATCACAACCAGTAGGAGGCCACACCTTGGTAGGTATAACATAAACATCACCTGACAGAGTATCCCAAAATCATGATATTTGTCAAAACTGGTCATCTTGTGCACTCATTGAGCAAGGATTAACGAAAAGGAAGAACTCATCTGTAATGCTAAGGCACAATGTGAACGGAGCCAAACATACGTTACACAGCACATATGGTATCTGCCCCAGTTCACACCTAAATGTACTGAGTCACTGACTCCCCTCAATGTCCTTTGCGGTTTAATAAAGACAAAGTTGCATTTCTTCATTCCTATCGCCCCGCTGTGATCTATCATCAGTATAAGACCGCTAGACAGAAGTGTATTCCCTCCAAGTAATGTTTGGTTTATGTGCAGCGATGAAGGAGATCAGAACATTCGTGGGAGAACAGAATCTCAGACGCTCTCAATATAATATTGCGTTTGCCTCCAAACTCTCGTGTCTGCTGGAATGATGCATTAAACCATAATAGGATGTTCTGCTGTCAGTTTTACATCTTCTGGCACACTTCGTGTCTATGCTGCAGGAAGTTAATGAATTTATGACTTGTACGGTATATATTGGTCTCGGGGCGGTATAATTGGCATTATTCGGTTTGTGTAAGCGGCATAGTTGTGCATTGTTTGTGTTTTACAGTCCATGAGGAGCTTATCAGCTCAGCTTTATCGGCTCCCCCACCCCCTGCATCTTGATGTTCCAGAAGGTATTAGATGCATGTGTTACTAATCTACTCCCCCATAATGCATGAAACACTTTGTCTCTGGATAGGACGGTAGTGTGTATTATTTAGTGTTGTGCTACATGAGAGCTATAAGAGGTGTAACCTTTACCATTCTGATACACAATGTCGGATATTCTGAAGAGATCAGCACAATTTACTCAATATTCTGCCAGAAATTAGGAATCTTCACCAAGCATGGGTGGGACAAGTTATGTCATGTGACTTCCTTTTTGATACCACTCCCATGGGGAACAATTTGGTATGGTATATGCAATTTACAGATTATTTGTAATATACTAGCCTCTGCCTGCGACTTTGTCTACGTATTGTTGACGTCGATGATCCTGCTATATTCAGGCAGATTGTTTGCCTGCTTCGGCGTTTTGACAGCTCTCAAGCTGTCCTGCTGCTGAACTTGTTCCTCGCACTGTGCCTTTGATTGTTCCAGCATTTCAGCAGCTTGCTGGGATGCCATGTAATGAGCGTATTGGCGTTCATGATCTGCCTGCTCTGGCGTTTCGGCAGCTGTCAAGCTGGCCTGCCACTGAACTAATTCCTCGCGCTGTGTCTGTGATTATTCTGGCATTTCAGCAGCTCGCTGCGACGCCATATAATGAGCATGTTGTTGGCATTGATGATCCCCTGAGCTCCACTTGAGGACAACTCTGTTCACTTCTGGCTACCTTGATAGCTCTCGTGGTTTTAGAATTTTGTGAAAAATTAGATTTTCTTTTTCCCGACATGTTTAAAATTGTCAAACTGCCAATTTGGATTAAAGGGGTTTTCTCATCTTAGAGTGTCAACACTGCCTGGAGCAGATCAGATAATATGGAGATGCTTGTACACAATGGACTCAGTGTTATCTGTGTGTTTACATATACAGATAACAGACCAGTTGTAACATCTCTGCCTGTTCGGGTCACTGTACCACCATGCTGCGGCGCAGGAGGCGGGTACAGTTTGGTTCTTGGTTTAAAGTTTTTGGTCGCACTGTGTGAACTCTGCTCTAGTTCTGTGATTGCACCACACCTGTCTTCTGCCCTTGTTGCCTCTGTCCATTAAGTGGTTAATTTTGTCTTGCCGGTGATTGACAGCCTGCCTTCCTGTCAACTCCATGGGCGGGTTCTTCCTCCCTATTTAGCCTTGGCTCCCATTCACACTAGTGCTTGCTATTGCCGTGTGCATACTTGCTCTTACTGTCCCTGTTTTGCTTACACTATTATCCTTGACCTTTGGCTTTCCCTACTGACTATTCTTTGGACTCCGATTTGGCACTGCATCGCTCGACTGTTACTGACCCTTGGCTAGCTGACTTTCCGTTGTTGTTGTTCGTCTTGTCTGTGTTTTGTGTTTCACATATTCAGGGAGGGAATGTCTTTGTGGTTGTCGCCTATTACCTAGGATAGGGTCTGGCAATAGGAAGGGAAAGTTGGGGGCTTCAGCTTAGGGCTCACTGTCTCTTGTGCCGCGTCCCAGGGTTTAAACAATTACTGGGAATTGCTGTCCTAGCAATTCCCTTACACCAGGCTTTATCAGCAACCTGCAGTTAACTGAGATAACCTGCTGGCAAAAGCAGTTTAATATAGTATGTGAAAATAAATTCATAACAGTCGTGAAGCCATGTCAGTTACTGGGATAAAAAGTAGCAAAGTGTTAATCCATGGTTACTAGCTATCTATTTGCCAAATTTCATCCAAATCCATTCAGCCATTTTTGCATGATCGAGTAACAAACACACAAACATCCAAACTTTCACATTTATAATATTAGTAGGATTATAGGATTATAGTAGGATCTTGAAATTCTCATGCAAACAGACTGAGATAGTGGATTTTAATTTTGGCATTGTATGCTATATTGTATAAGTATATAATTATCGTCCTATTCTCTTGGCAGGCGACTAGTGTCTGTCAGCAAAGTCTTAATATAAACAGGATCATTTCTACTGAACATATAGAAGATGCATTGGAATATTGGTAAAGTCAAAATTGGCTCAGTTGAAGGCTATGCAAAATGAAATGTTGGGAAAGAAATATGCAAATAAGTCCTCCTTGGTGAAAAGGGAGAACTTGCTCTAGTGCCACCTTTTGGAAGGTAGCTCCCTATAGATCAATGCCTGGTTTTCTTAAAACCTATTAGCATAATTTGGGGATAAAGCCATGCAGGAAGAGACCCGTCTACAGACAGCTGTTTAGAGGTTTAGTGAGAAGTCAGATGCTGGCTGGGTGTGAGGTACTAGAAGAGGGTCAGAAGGAGAACTGTGTCTCACCTCTATGAGGCTACTAAGACGTGTAAAGAGACTCTGAGAAAGAAATGTGCAGTTAACTGCAAATTCCTTTTTGGTGGAAATCGAGAACTTGCTCTAGTGCAAGCTTCTAGGGGATAGTTCTTGATAGATGAATGCTTGGTTTCTTGAAAACTAGTAGCATAATCTGGGATTAAAGCCATTCCAGAAACCCCCCATTGTTTTGAAGAAAGACAATATCTTTGAAACAGCTGTCTGTGGATTGGTCCTTCTACCTTTTGAATAGAAACTTTCTGCCAAGGCTTTAATCCCAGATTATGCTATAAGGTTTGAAGAAAACCAGGCACTTATTTATAGAAAGTTTCTTTCCAATAGGTGGTGCTAGAGCAAGGTTTCCTTTTCCACCAATTGCATATTTCTTTGCAATTTTTAGCAGGACATACATGGTCCAATAAGTCCCTGTACCACCTCTCCTTAAAGGGATTCTACCATTAAAAAAAACTATTTTTTCTAGGTAACACGTCGGAATAGCCTTTAGAAAGGCTATTCGTCTCCTACCTTTGGAAGTGCTCTCCGCCGTGCCGTTCATTCGAAATACTGGTTTGTACCGGTATGCTAATTAGTTCTCTCACAGCGATTGGGGCGTCCCCCAGCACAGGAGATGCGATGGGGGCGTCCCCATTGCTTCTCGAAAACCGACTGCAGCGCCACCTCTATGTTCTTCTGTATCCTCCCCTTCCTTCTTCAGCTTGATGTCGGACGCCTGCGCAGTACGCTCTGTTCGGCGAACTTTGCCGAACGTACTGCACATACCCGCGGCCATAGTGCCGACACTGCAATTTCACGCATGCGCAGTACTTTCCTCGAAGTCTTCACCAAACAGAGCGTACTGTGCAGGCGTTATGATGTTATTCTTCCAGAAGTCAATTCTTTCCAATAAAGATTGTCCAAAGAAGAAAAGGGTGAGGGCTACCCCGAGTCCTGTGTCATAAGAATGGTATCTAAACATCCTCCAAGAGCAACTTCTTCCAACCATCCAGGAACAATTTGGTGATGAACAATGGTTCTACTGCATGATGGACCTCCATGTCACAAGTCAAAAGTGAAGTCTACGTGGTTTGGTGGACATGACTTTGAAATTTTGGAAACGCTCTAGATCTCAATCCTATTGACACCCTGTGGTCAATCCTCAAAAATCAGGTGGACAGCAAAAAAAGAAACTCCAAGTGCTGGTTAGGCAACATTGGGTTGTCATCTGTCAAGATCTGGCCCAGAAACAGATATCCAGATTCGAGGGGAGAATTGCAAGTTTGTATGATCTTCCCGTGTTTGCATGGGTTTCTTCCGGGTTGTCCGGTTTCCTCCCACACTTCAAAGACATATGGATAGGGACTGTAGATTGTGCGCCCTATATGGGACAGCGTAGACAATATCTGTCCCATAGTTGTATGCTTATAGTTGTACTAAAACACTGAAGCAGTAAATTTCATGGAAATTAAAATTTGTGTCAGTCCCAAAAATTTTGGTCATGCCGTCCAATGAACATAGGCAAATTGCCCAAGAACCTCTGGGTACGAAGCAATACATTTGGATGGGGTATCTTTACCTTGTCATGGGTCGCTCTTAGCTCCCTTTGTTACCGGGTTAAACTCCGTCAGACATCCATTGTCCTCACAATACTACGAGCCTGAGTTCCAGGCACATCTGGAAGTCTACACAACAATTTTTATAACTTTAATAGAGAAGTTATTTAGTTTTGCGAACCACTTAACATTTTTTCAGATCCACCCTATACTAACATGTGCTTTGAATGAACAGAATAAACCTGTAACATATGACAGGGCTGTGCAGTTTCCTATTAGGAGGATGCATGTTCTTTGTGCTATCTGCTCGCGCTAATTTGTTTAGATGCCGGCTGAGCGTATTTGGTTGCAGAGACTCGCTGGTGTTATTACACTCTATTATATAATGTTGGGAATGTATTATTAATGAGTAGTGTCCCTGGGAAAGTGGAATTGTTTAGAGTGGATGTTAACTTTTAGATGTAATAGAATTTAATTTATTGGCTTGCATCGCAACTCACAGAGTACACTGCGTAATTTCAAGTTCCCTCTGTTCCTAGATATGCCAATGCCTGGATTTGTGGGAAGCCTATTAGGCCTCAGCCTAGGGGGGGATGTGAATCTGCAGACTGCATCATATTTCACTGTATGTACATTTTTTCCACTTATAAATTTCTGTCACCGTAAATCCAGATAAGATATACTAGAATTTTGGAACTTTGAGGTGAAGAGGAGCATCAAGGGCCATTCCTGGTGAAGCCGTCAACTTCCTATGGTGATGCAGTAAGGAAATGGACAACCATGATCCGAGACGACCTTCCGTTTTTCAGGCCCATTTTGCAACTATGTGGCACCCGTTTTCATGAATCCTTCTTAGACTTGAGTCTTGTGAAAATGAATTATAATAATAATATCCTATTTTTAGCTTCAAAAATTTGGTCATGGGAATATCCCAATTAAAATGAGCCGTGTCATGGCATTTTACAGTAAGGGCAAAGTGGATGGGATTTTAGGAAATCCCATTCCCACTTTGTGGTAAAAACCGTGATGCGGACACGCCGTGATTTCCAAAATCGGCGTGGTTTTGGAAATCGCAACATGTCAATTATATCTTAGGAAATGCCTGCAGTTTCCCCATAGGTGTAATTGTAACAGAAAGTCTAAAGCGCTGTGGGAAGAACCACAATGTGTTGCCGCTGCAGTTTTTCCTGAAGCGCATTTTTACTACTGGAAGACCCATGGGGCCTTAGCCTTAAGGCTGAGGTCCCATGGTGAGGAAACACAGCTTCTTTTGTTGCAGATTTTGTTGCGTTTTTTTGAGCCAAAGCCAAAAATGACTACAGAGGGAATAGAGAATATATAGGAAATTCTTATACTTCTCCCTTCTGCTCAATCCACTCCTGGGTTTGACTCCAAAAACTGCAACAATATCTGTAACAAAAGAAGCTGCGTTTCCGCAACGTGGGGCCTTAGCCTAAGGGCCCCTTCACACGACGTAAGTGCTTGGCTCATTCCGAGCCGTACACATGAGCGCTTCTAAACACTTCCCATTCACTTCAATGGGAGTGCTCGTAAAGCAGGATGCTGCCCTCTATAGGGTGGTGGTACAGAGTGCACTCTGTTCTCCTAATACCATCCAGGAGAATAGATTTGCATATATTTTTTACCCATAATCCCTAGCGGAGCAGGAATGACTTGTAAGTCTCCATACTGCCTATGTAGGCACATACTCTCCCTGATGTGTACGATTATCCCCTGACCCTGGTCTATAGTCTCTCACTCTTCCAAATAAGTATCCCTACGCTATTCTGAGGATGGCCCAATAGGCCGAAACAGCGCTGTCCATAGCTGGGAATCTGTTCCTTTTGGGACAGAAATACTGATTTGCCAATTAAATCCACATCATGATTAAAAGACTTTATAACGACTTTATAGTCGTTCATGATGTTAAGGATGCTGCCCTCTATAGGGTGGCGTACAGAGTGCACTCTTCTCCTAATTCCATCCAGGAGAATAGATTTGCATATTTTTATCATATTGTAAGAATTCATAATCTTTTATGACATTGACTTATAGGACCATGGGCGATTCTGAGAATGGAGGGATATATAACATGCCAGTTCTGTTGTTTTTGCTTTTACCAACTCTCAAAGAACACATTAAAATTGGTTAAAACGTAATTTATACCAGTAAAAACTACAGTTTGTCCCTTTAAAAAACAAGCCCTGAAACAGCTCCATGTTATAGCAAAACATGTACATATGTTACAGTATTCACTTGTATTATTTAATGGGCACAGTGTCATAAAGCAGAATTAAAAGTGATCAGAAAGTAGTTTTGTGGCATCACACGTGGAGCACTGGGAAAAGGAACTACTTAAAGGGACACTGTCAGGTGGAATAACTGGCCTCACCATATACAGGATCAAGTATTCACCCTTCATTCATGGACCTCTGTAATCTTTCCATTGTGGACTGTCAAAATGGCAGTGAGGGGAATTGTAGGATGGACCTGATAGCTAAAGTTGGAATAACTATATGAGCCCAGGTCACTTTGGACACCTTGTAAGCCCTTTTCATGTGAACTTTAGAGACTTAAGCACAGTTTGGGAGACAAAGACTGACCATTGGGAGTGCCATCACTCAGCCTCGGTCAAGTGGAGTCCTAAGAGTTTTTGGAAGAAGTTCCACTTTTGTTGCCTGTTTTCTAGAAGTAAACAATGAGTTATTATACTTCATTCAACACTCTTTCCACTTCTATCCTGCACTTACCAGCAAGGGCACTCCAACCACCATAAGGCTCAAGGACACTCACTACAGTATTCAGCAAAACAAGAGCATGATCAGTACAAACCTTACGTATTCATAGGCTGTACTGCTTGCAACAGAAAATAGTCCAATGTAATACACCACTGATGCAAAAACTTAACATTTAATTTAAACTACAGGGAAATACCCCGGGGGATACCTCTACCATCATGTTCAATACTGCAGGCCCGCCTTCACTGTACCACTCCTCGTGGAGTATTGGAGGGTCGGATAGAGGTTACCAACACTGTGTACCCAGTTACTACTAAACCCAACCTCCTGGTCTTCCTCTACTAGGTTGCTGCAGTATGTACCCCAAATGGTACTAATGAAAATGTCAACTCTTCCTGCAAAAAAGAAGTTCTCACACCACTCTGTAGACAAGAATAAAAAGATCAGCCAAAATATCCTTGGTAATGAAATGGAGGAGAGGAGGAGCCTATCATGATACCACTGTCCACGGAGGAGATTGTGGTTTAGCGACTGTATTGAAATGGAGGGCAGGGTGGAATCGGTTGCATAGATTTATAGGTGACTGGAAGTGTATCATGTTTTGAGAACGTAAACCCTTCCTAGAATAGAAACACCAAGAAGATACAGAGGGACACTTGATACAACCGAAGGGTTAGAATACACAGAAAGCAAAAAGAAAATAAGACAACCATATCCTAAAAAATCACCGGCAACATAGTTTTATAATAAAAGGAGTACCCCTTTAATACAAAGGAACCTTTCATTTAGAGCCTCCATTAGCTAAAATAAAGAAGTAGCTACCAAAAAAATATCTTTTCCCCTGGAGGAGCCGACATGTTCATACATTACAGGATCAGCTTGTTCTATTCAGGTTGGCACAATGTAATACTTTTTTTCTCCTGCGGAGGCAGTGTACAGAAATCTAACACTCACTGCCAGGTTCCTCCCTAGATAACAACAGCTAATTCCTGTGGAATACTCCATGATAATTTTTTAGTTTAAGAACCCATCCAACAAAAAAAAACATATGAGGAGGCAGAAGAAGTGAATTTAAAGAATGAATCTGGTCATTGGAATATATTTATTTGGCAAATGTATTGACAAGTACAAAAAAAATCTTGACTGCTCTACCCTAATTCATGTTCTTTGACTAGTCGTTTGACATACTATATGACCATTGATGTGAATGAAATGGAATTTTTCTGTAACCGTCCATTTCAGTTCCAAAACCTTGGGTTATAAGCGCAACCAGAAAGTGTGATCTGTATACATGAAATTAACCGATGCTTGATAAAGTTTGGCTTCGGAATTGCATTTATCCATGCTGGGATATGATTATACATGACAGATTATCTGTAAACAAGGTGCAGGATGCAGAAATCGTGAAAAACATTGTCTTAATGGAGTCAGACATCATAAACTTCTGATTATTTTAAGTGATCTAAGATGTTGCTGGAAGAATATCAAGGGCTGAGCTCGGAGAACTTGAATCTTCCCTTCTAATTAATACAAAGAGAAGTGTATTAGCGAGGTCTGTGCTGGATAGCGAGTTGGGCGCCGTGCCTCCTTTTTGATTTGGTTTCTTGACATAAAACACGACTCCTTCAATCAGCATTAAGTTGTCAAATTGCCATCTCAGTAATGGAAAAATGATGGAAGCGGAATGGTTTGTGTAAAGAAACTGTTACAAAAGGTGACAAAGAAACTCCACTTGGAGGATTTGGCTTCGGAGCTCACGCATATGCTAAAAAAAGAGATCACGGAGGGGTAAAATGAAGAAATAATGAAGATGTTATCATAGGATGTTCTGGGTGCCAGAAAAACCTTGAGTAGTTCAATGTATTTCTTGTAAGACTTACTGTACTTTTTGAAACAGTTTTTGACCCACCAATTACGAGAATAAATGGACCCTTTTCTTGGCTGCTTTGGTTAACTGAAGACCGGGTCACAGACTTCTACAAGTTGGGCACATTGCTCCTCCGACTACATGGTGATGGGTTTACAAACTTCTAAGTTGAACATTGTGCATCTTCAACTGTCCGCAGAACTCTTTGACACCTAAAGATGGCTTCACAAACGTCTATACCTCAAGGACTGAGCTTCTTGGACTTTGATAGACTTTCCTTGGATCTCTTTGTTAGCTGAAGATGGATTCGATGACTTGGATAAGCCGAATAATGTAGCCTTTCAACTTGGCTCTGTATCAAAAGCGTCTATGACCGAGCCCCTTTGACTGTGATCGTCTGTACTAGTCTCTGCTCATTAGCTAAAGACAGGCTTATAGACTTCTAGAAAGCCAATGGTTGTACCCCGTTGACTGTGGTTAATTGGTTTTCCCATTAGTTGAAGACGGACTTGTAGACATCTGTTAGCCAAGTGTTGTGAGCACAGCCAAAGTGGCCTATTACTTAGCTGAGCACTTTTGTTTCGGTGGTCATGGTGGAATGGGGCGTAGACACACCTAGACCCTCAGTGACCAAAACTTTTGATAAGTATTTGAGACAAAACTACATTTCCAATACATCTCTTGAAGAGAATCTGTACCAAAAACCAACAGATATATAGGTTAGGATCACCCTGTGAAGCAAACAGTGTTTTCACCCTGTGAATCAATGCTTCTCTTGCTGAAATGTTGCTTGTTTTGTATATATCAAATTAATGCTCTGGAGCAGTGACAACTTTGGAGCAATGGAGATGCCCTTGTTACTCCAAAGAATTTGTTTGCATATTGACAAACACTGAGTCACCTTGGCAATGAAGTTTCCAATTGACAAGTGGAAAACACAGTTTGATTCAGATGACGCTAACCTATATATCTGCTGGGCTGGGGTGATATGCTGGTTCTGGTGACGCTAACCTATATATCTGCTGGGCTGGGGTGATATGCTGGTTCTGGTGACGCTAACCTATATATCTGCTGGGCTGGGGTGATATGTTGGCTCTGGTGACTATAACCTATCTATCTGCTGGGCTGGGGTGATATGTTGGCTCTGGTGACACTAACCTATTTATCTGCAGGGCCGGGTTGATATTATGGGTTCTGTTGAAACTAACCTATCTATCTGCAGGGCTGGGTTGATATTCTGGGTTCTGCTGACCCTAATGTATCTATCTGCATGGCTGGGGAGATATGCTGGTTCTGGTGACACTAACCTATCTATCTGCAGGGCTGGGGTGATATTCTGGGTTCTGCTGACCCTAATGTATCTATCTGCATGGCTGGGGAGATATGCTGGTTCTGGTGACACTAACCTATCTATCTGTAGGGCTGGGGTGATATTCTGGGTTCTGATGACCCTAATGTATCTATCTGCAGGACTGGGGTGATATGCTGGTTCTGGTGACACTAACCTATCTATCTGCAGGGCTGGGTTGATATTCTGGGTTCTGATGACCCTAATGTATCTATCTGCAGGACTGGGGTGATATGCTGGTTCTGGTGACACTAACCTATCTATCTGCAGGGCCGGGTTGATATTATGGGTTCTGTTGAAACTAACCTATCTATCTGTAGTGCTGGGTTGATATTCTGAGGTCTGGTGACACTAACCTATCTATCTGCAGGGCTGCGGTGATATGCTGGTTCTAGTGACACTAACCTATCTATCTATCTATCTATCTATCTATCTATCATAAAAGTTTGTCCTCTCCTGGAGTCAATGATGGAACCAGATAACTGTCCAAGTACAATTTGTTCCTTGTAACTTCACAAACTAGAAAATATAGGACCTGAATCATATAAAATCCAGAAAGCAGATGAAGTTTATTACACAAGCCTAAATCTTTTTGATTTACATAGTTCTTGTATGACTCAAAGTTTACCAACGCAAAGGCAATGTACTAAAAAGTGAAGCTCAAACATGTTCAGAGATCAATCTTCAATATGGCACCCTGTGCTGGATTAGCAGATCTCAATCCCTCAATCATCACTCAATGTGCTCGACCTGTCTTCACTTTGTCTACAAATTTGGACTTTCCTTGGGTACGGCTAACCACTTAAAGGAATGATTCACTGTTCAATGAAGTTCCCCAAAAGCAACAAATCATTGCAAGGCATGCTTCATTTAGGGCAGTAGCGCCTGTTGTGTTTGGCCTGTTCCTCCGTACCAAAATAAAAATGGCCTATTTTAGCTCAAAGACGTCTACATTGCCAACGAAAAAACACCCCAAGGAGGACTTTACACTACTGAAATCAATATGGAAAGATATTACCACATTAGTAAAAAGTACAAAATGTGTAAAATATTCGCTTTGATTCATAGTTCACGACAAGATAAATAAAGATAAAAGCAAAACTAGAAAAAATGGAATTTACAAACAAAAGAAATATTTTGAGGTTGAACCAGAAGGATCACATCTAGTTCATGGGTCCCAACGCAAATTTGTAGACGTACTTACCATGATGATACTGGAACTGGTGCCATAATTAGAGATGAGCGAGTAGTACTCGATCGAGTAGGTATTCGATTGAATACTACGGTATTCGAAATACTCGTACTCGATCGAGTACCACTCGCTGTTCGAATGTAAAAGTTCGATGCAGAAACGGCATTGATTAGCCGAATGCTATACAGTCAGCCAATCAACGCTGGTTCTTCTCCTACCTTTAGAAGTCTTCTCCGTGCAGCTTCCCCGCAGAGTCTTCTGCTCTGAATTCACTCTGCCAGGTATCGGGCCTGGGCAGAGCCAACTGCGCATGTCTGCTTGTAGTGCGGGCATGCGCAGTCGGCTCTGCCCAGGACCGATGCCTGCCAGAGTGAATTCAGAGCAGAAGACTCCGCGGGGACGCTGCAAGGAGAAGACTTCTCAGAGGATCCAGCCCAACCCTCACTCGTGGACTTGGTAAGTATAATTTGATCGAATGTTGCCTACCCCTGAAACGAGCATTTTCCCCCCCATAGACTGTAATAGAGTTCGCTATTCGATTCGAGTAGTCGAATATTGAGGGGCTACTCGAAACGAATATCGAACCTCGAACATTTTACTGTTCGCTCATCTCTAGTCATAATACATGGCAAAAAAGGGTCTTTGGGCACAAAGGACTAACCCTGTACCTGATATAGCTGCGATGAAATTTTTTTTTGTGAATCAATCAAAATCAATTAAAAAAATTTCAAAAATATTTGGTCATGTTTAAAAAATGTAGCAAAATCTTAATGTAATTTGACTTGTTTCATAGGGATTGGCTATTTTGGGCATGTGCAGCCCATATGTGTACATTAACAAATCTTCTGCCAAGAAGGCAGCTGTAGACTGCAGGGAAAGCAAGTTCCTTACGGGAATTCTAGTTTTTGAAAGCTGGCGTACTATGATGGTACGATGATGCCAACATATCACTACTGGGTGCTGGCTGTGTCTGAGTCGGAGATAGCTCAGATTCTGGCAGGTTAACCCTTTAGATCCTGTAATCAATGTTGCGGTGTTCAATATTGACCTGGCTCAGCGTCCCCAGAGGGCTTTGAGCCTTTTAGCCTTATAGGGCTCACAATATATTTTTTTTCCCCTATGGGAGGAAATCCATGAAAACACAGGGAGAACATACAAGATCCATGCAGATGTTGTTCTTGGCAGGATTCAAGCCCAGGACTCCAGCGGTGCCACTGAGCCACTGTTCTACCCCTTATAGTTACATTTTTTGGCCACTAGAAGTAGTAGTTGTAGCACTCTACGGGTCACCATCTGACCCCATTCCCTTACATTGGTGAAGGAGTCACAGGGTGACACAGTGATCTTTGCCAGAGCCACCGGAGTTGTGGCCAAAGTCATGGTATATCCCTAACCTTACAAAGATGGCACTTACCCTGCTGTGTTGAGCTACAAGATTTACAAGCTACCACTCTTGGGTCATGTGAATATCGGTTACTTGTATAGTAAGGTCGAGCGATCTTTTTAGGTGGGATTGAGATCGGTGATTATTTCCCACAATGCTTTGCTACTGGCCAAGCATTGTGGGAAAAGCTAACAATGTTAGCCTTCACACTGTGTATATGCTCCACTCATTCTGAGCGGAGTGTTTACTCAGTGTGAAGGCTCCGCTGCGGTTCCATAGGAATAAACGGAAGCAGCCGGCACACAGCCTTAACCCCCTGTGCGCCGGCTGCGTCCATTCATTCTAATGGGAGACTAGCAAGAATCTAACATCTCTAGTAGTTACTTACCCTGCAGAGATGGCTGGTCCGGTGCCCGGTGTTCTCGTTCTTTTTCGCCTCGCTGCCCCCGCCTCCTAGGTTAGTGTTTAAAGGGCTAGGAAGAAGGTTGGCTTGTGGCTTAGGAGAGTGTGGGCGGGTACAGGGCGGGGAGACGTGACGTATCCCCTCCCAGTACCTGCCCACACTCTCGTAACCCACCCACACTCTCCTAACCTGGGAGGCGGGGGGGCAGGAAGGCGAAGAAGAGCGAGAACACCGGGCACCAGACCAGCCATCTCTGCAGGTAAGTGGACACCAGGGGGGACTAAGTAGCCAGAGGATTAAAAAAATATCCTCTGGCTACTTAGTGATTAAAAAAAATCACTACACAGCATGGATTCTAACAATTAAAGCGTTCAATTGTTAGATTCCATGCTGTATAGTAAATAGGATTGCTTTTAAAATCTGATCTCCGATTAGTAAAAAAATCCCATTGACAAGCATTGGGATCGGAATTGGGATCGAGATCGGGTTTGAATGAAAAATTATCGGAAATTGGATTTTAAAATCGATCCTGAAAAGTCAAGATCGGCTCAACTCTATTGTATAGTCTCTACTAGGGAAGCTTCTAATTTTTAGCCTCATCTAGAGTTCGTGCTACTGGATAACATATGACTGCATTTTCTATCTATCACTGGCATGTGGTGGATTCTTCCTCGGAGATGTCTTAGGTGTTCCTTCCCAGCCTTAATGGCTTTACACCTGCATCCATTTATGTTCCATCGCTGATCCCACACATAATCTGTTCCAGACCTGGACTCATCCTGACCTCACTATTGTTCTTGTGTCTGTTCTCTATCCCTACGGTAAGCACTGGCCATATATTATTGTCAAGAAAGCCTGAATGAAACAGAAGATCTGGTCTTTGCCCTCACACCTTTAGCCCGCAAGTTGGAAAAACTTTGATAATCTGCTCCATGTGCACCTATTTGAGATGACACGTACTCCATCAGGAAGGACCACACATATATTTTATTATATATGCCATACAATGAAACTAAACCTACTAAAAGGACATTTAAAGCAATTGTTTAGTCAAGAGCTTCGGTGTTATGTAAGTCACTACTAGAGATGAGCGAACACTGTTCGGATCAGCCATTCCGAACAGCACGCTCCCATAGAAATGAATGGAAGCACCTGGCACGTACACTTTGCCGGCGGCCAGTCGCCGTGCCAGGTGCTTCCATTCATTTCTATGGGAGCGTGCTGTTCGGAATGGCTGATCCGAACAGTGTTCGCTCATCTCTAGTCACTACCTATGGCGAGGAATTGCTGGATATTTATTTCAGTTCTTAAAGATCTTGGATCTCGAATAAGTGATCTTATGGAGGTCCGACGTCTGGATCCCGCACCGGTCAGCTGTGGGAAGTGGAAGCATCCTCGGTGAATGGGAAGCGCGTGCCGTCTCCTTTTATTCCTAGCCAAAACATCATATACAACTTTGGTATCGCCATAATCATAACAACGCTCAGAACACAGGGACGTCATTTTGGCTGCATTAAAAGCAAAAGTTGTGCAAATGCAGTTTTTCTCCAATTCCACCCCGTTCATAATTTTTTTTCCAGCTTCCCAGTGCATCATAAAGAACATTAACTGGTACTGTTAAAAAGTACAACTTGTCCCACAAAAAAAAGTAAACCCTCACGTGGCCCTGTGAACGTAAAAATAGAAAGTTCATGGTATTTGAAAGGCTGGGAGTAAAATTTGACAATCAAAAAAAGGTTGCAGTGAGAAGGGGTTAAAGTAATTAGATCCATGTTGATTGAGAAGATTCTTAGGGTATGTTCACATGGAGGAAAAGGTAGCAGAAACCTTTTCCGATTTGTGAACATTTCACACGGCTAGCCGCAACGGGATGCTGATGCAGCATGGGCATTCCGTTATGGCATCCTCTGATTAGGCCTGAATGAATGGACCTAAACAGGAGCGTGTCTCGATTCGCTGGCGCCGCGGATGACTCAGCCATGGAAACCGCAGCAAGATAGGTCATGTTGCTTCTTTTTTCCACTACTAGCTAGCGGAAAAAAAAGCAAAGTCAATGGGAGGCATTTCTGTGTGAACATACCCTAACTTTGGCATCGCTGTAATCATAACAACCCTCATATACAGGGATGCCATTTTGGTTGCCTTAAAAACAAAAAAAACAAACATTCCACATTCAGCGCCGCACCACATTCAGGCGGCGCTATTCCGGGGCCCCAGGGGGGAGGGGGGGGCGCATTTTTACTGACCTAAGCCAGTCCAGGACAAGCTGTCCTGGACTGGCTTAGCGTCACTGTCTTGGCAGCCTGGCACGGGAAGCGAGCGGTGGATTGGGGAGGCCCTGTGGATGCATTGCTGCTTTAACTTACCTATTAGCAGCCGCCCCTCACTCTTAGCAGAGAGCAGGTCCTCTCCCTACCTGCTCTCTGCCTGCTAACGCCGCCCCCTCCACTCTGCCCCCTCCTCCCCCTCCTCCCCACACGCCGGGTGACGTGGCCACGTAATCAGGCCCGCACTTGACGTGTGCCTGCGTCCTACGCGGGACACACACACACACACGCTCTGAAGAACAGGGAGCTGCAGGTAAGCGGACACCGGTGGGGGGAAGGGGTTAATCACTACACAGCGTGGGGTCCAAAAATGTAAACAATTTTTGGACTACATGCTGTGTAGTCAAGGGTGAACCTAGCCTTTTTGCCGTGGGGAGGGGGGGGCGGTGGGTGGTGTGGGGGGGGTTGGGATTGGGGGGGGGCGGCTTTCTGTCGTCTGCTTCAGGCGGCAAAAAGGCTAGGTTCACCCCTGTCCACACTGTTCATAATTTCTTTTCCAGCTTCCCATTGAACCATATGGAACATTAACTGGTACCACTACAAAGTACAACTTGTCCCACAAAAAATACAACCCTCCTGTGGCTCTGTGAATGTAAAAATATACAGGGTCATGGTATTTGGAAGGCCGGGAGTAAAACACCAGGTTGCAGTGGGAAGGGGTTAAAGTATCCAGATCCGTGTTGATCACGAAGATTCTTAGGTGGCTATAGATAAGAGATGGGAAATATATACATATAAGGAATTTAGACAATGCTAGCCGGGATATGAATTCAGGACACTAGATAGAACTTACTTAAACTCCGAGACACAAAACACAATGAAAGAGAAGATTGGTTTAAATTAAACATCAAGGTTTGGCTCTCTTTCGCCTTCGACCATTCCAACAGAGAGTTAGAGAGGCGAATGCAGTCATTGTTTTGTGCCGGACTGTGCTAATTATTCACTTTTCTGTCTCGCGTAGAGATGAAAGCTCGGAATGTTCTATGTAGCATAAACTAGCAAGTCTGTTTGAAAAACTTCCAAAAAGTGAGTATCCCGAATCACCTACCTAAGCCTCCAAACTGCTGGTTTGCGTTATTTTCTCGTCTTATCAGCCCTAATTTTGACGCGTCACATGGGCTGCGGAGAGCCGTGATTAATGACCCGCAGCTACCATTAATTTTCATTTTTAATGGCCGTTGTCTACTCGAACTGTCATTTTTATTTTTTCGCGAGGCAAAAAAACCCCCAACAACCATTACCTCATCCAAATCTACAGCCGCACTGAAGCAAAGAATAATAGTAAATAGTACGTCTTGAGGAATGCCCAAGAAAAATTCGAAACTTATCAGATTTGGCCGCTTTCGGAACCTTTCCACTTTTATTTTATTTTTTTTTTAAATTTTATGGTCAGAAATGTTTTTCGTTGTTTTTGGATGAGTTTTTGATTCCATGTTGCTTCCCATCGCTTCGGCCGCCATATTCTTTTCCAAACGTTTATGAATTTAATATAATTTTTTTTTTGGGTAAATGAGAATATAAAACTGATGTCATGGATTACTGGCATCGAGAGGGGAAGGAGAAGCCAAAAGATATCAGTATGGACATGATTAGTGCCTAAATTAAATATGGGACGGCTAAATGGGTTGAAAACGTGTGCGTGTGTGTGAAAAGAGAGGGGGTCAATGATCGGGGTCTTCCACGCCCTGAAATCTGACTTGGTAGAGCTGGGTGTAACTGACTTAAAATATGCTAAATACTGATATGTCTGACAATTTGGGAGATTTTACCTTCTTAGAAAGTAAAGAAAAAACATTTGTTTTGCCAAGAAGCTGCTAAGTAGAAAATCCAATGTACAGCTGGTGAAAGCCGAGTGCTTAGACTGCTTGTATAACATCTAACATCTCACCTTCCATTCTTCATGTCATATAATGTAGCTATCTCCTATCTATCTATCTATCTATCTATCTATCTATCTATCTATCTAATATCTATCTATCTATCTATCTATCTATCTATCTATCTATCTATCTATCTATCTATCTATCTGTCCGTCTATCTATCTATCTATCTATCTATCTATCTATCTCTTCTATCTATCTACAGGGTATGTACACACGACCGTATTATAGTCTGTTGCTCCTGTCCATCATAGGGTGAAATCAATGGACATTAAGGGCTAGTTCACACAGGCAAAGAGGGGGCAGATGATGGCGCTGAATCCACGTCATAGTCCGCCCTCTCACAATGGAGGTCTATGTAGACCATCAGGCTACTATTTTCCGTGAGCGGCATGTTGCCGCTCATGGAAAAAAGAATCGACATGCCCTTTCTTCAGGCGGACTCCGCGCCTGGTTCAGCCACAGTATCTGCTTCGCGACACCTCCCTCCGGAGTAGGCCCATTCATTTGAGCCTACTCCGGAATGGAGAGCCGCGACGGGATGCCGTGCACTGCACCGGCATCCCATCGCGACAGTCGCCCTGATATATGCACACACGGAATTGTGTGTGAACTTAGCCTAATGGTCGTAGAGCACCAGTCATAGATGGCGTCCCCTTCGTCTGCATCAGTTCCCTTTGGCTATAATATAAACCACTTTCTGCCATCCTTTTTGTTTACTTTTGTAATAGACAATGAAGTCCTGCATGTATATGTCTTCATCTAAATCTGTTGTTTAATATCCTGTGGCGGATAAGAGCAACAGACATTAAATAACAGCAGTGTGAACCCACCCTTGATGCCAGGTTTTGCCACAGATTACAACTGATTGCAGATAGTCCCATTTTACTGTCATTTGACCCTACCTCTGCTACCGGCCCACCAGCTTGTCCCACACTGGCTCTATTCATGCCTGTTGCTCTCCATCATACTCTATAGTCTCCTCTGGCAGCCCGAGCAGTTACTTTTGGACTCTCCCACACCATCACCTTTCTCTTCCTGAAAAGATTAGCCATAGACGATCACTGGGAAACACAGTACATGTGTCGGCCACATTTCCCACACCAACCAAGGATTGACTGAACTTAACTCAAAGCAATGTAGTTCTCTATGTTCAGCAAGGAATTGTGGCCAACGCCTGGCCAGTGTTCACTACCATCTCTAACAACTCCAAGCCCTACAAAAATGCAATGGCAAACTGCTCTGCACCATTTTATTGCCCCATTAGCCATCTACTCCACTACTGGATCAACTCCTCTTTCCATGACCTTCAGTATTTGGTCCGTTTTATCCACCAGTGTGCTTTTGTTTTTGGTTTTCTCCAAGTATTGATAAGAGATGGGCGAACCTCGCAAGATTTACTTGAAGAATATTTGCGAGATTGGCCTGACAATTTAGTTGCAAACCATACTGAACCGAAAGTGTTCAGTAAAATAAAAAATAAAATGCTGATTTTCACCTTCCCTTCCACATAATTATGTGGCATAATATAGTGCCTCCTACAGTATAATGCTCCTAAATTCCCTACCCACCATATAATGCTCCTTAGTATAGTATAATTTCTCCTTAGTGTCCCCACCCACCATATAATGCCGCTATGCACCCCCACTTACTGTATATGCTCCTTAATGCCCCCCACACAGTATAACGTTCCTTAGTGACCCCACCAATGGTATAATGCTCCTTAGTGCCTCTACTACAGTAGAATGCTCCCTGTTGCCCCATGCAAAGTATTATGCTCCTTAGTGCCTCACCCACAGTATAATGCTCCTTAATCCCCTCACCCACAGTATAATGCTCCTTAATCCCCCCACCCACAGTATAATGGTCCTTAAAGCCCCCACACATTGTATAATTCTACTTAAGTGGCCCCACCTACCATATAATTTTCCTTAGTGCTCCCACCCACCGTATAATGCTGCTAAGCACCCCCACTTACTGTATATGCTCCTTAATGCCCCCACACACAGTATAACGTTTCTTAGTGACCTCACCAATGGTATAATGCTCCTTAGTGCCTCTACTATAGTAGAATGCTCCCTGTTGTCCTATGCAAAGTATAATGCTCCTTAGTGACTCACCCACAGTATAATGCTCCTTACTGCCCCCACACACAGTATAATACTCCTTAATGCCCCCCCCACACAGTATAATGCTCCTTAATGCCCCCCACACACAGTATAATGCTCCTTACTGCCTCACCCACAGTATAATGCTCCTTACTGCCTCACCCACAGTATAATGCTCCTTACTGCCTCACCCACAGTATAATACTCCTTAGTGCCTCACCCACAGTATAATGCTCCTTACTGCCTCCCCTACAGTATAATGCTCCTTAGTGCCTCACCCGCAGTATAATGCTCCTTACTGCCTCACCCACAGTATAATGCTCCTTAGTGCCTCACCCACAGTATAATGCTCCTTAGTGCCTCACCCACAGTATAATGCTCCTTACTGCCTCACCCACAGTATAATGCTCCTTACTGCCTCACCCACAGTATAATGCTCCTTACTGCCCCCACACACAGTATAATACTCCTTAATGCCCCCACACACAGTATAATGCTCCTTAATGCCCCCCACACAGTATAATGCTCCTTACTGCCTCACCCACAGTATAATACTCCTTACTGCCTCACTCACAGTATAATGCTCCTTACTGCCTCACCCACAGTATAATGCTCCTTAGTGCCTCACCCACAGTATAATGCTCCTTACTGCCTCACCCACAGTATAATGCTACTTACTGCCTCACCCACAGTATAATGCTACTTACTGCCTCCCCTACAGTATAATGCTCCTTAGTGCCTCACTCGCAGTATAATGCTCCTTAGTGCCTCACCCACAGTATAATGCTCCTTAGTGCCTCACCCACAGTATAATGCTCCTTACTGCCTCACCCACAGTATAATGCTCCTTACTGCCTCACCCACAGTATAATGCTCCTTACTGCCTCGCCCACAGTATAATGCTCCTTACTGCCTCACCCACAGTATAATGCTCCTTACTGCCCCCACACACAGTATAATACTCCTTAATGCCCCCACACACAGTATAATGCTCCTTAATGCCCCCCCACACAGTATAATGCTCCTTACTGCCTCACCCACAGTATAATGCTCCTTACTGCCTCGCCCACAGTATAATGCTCCTTACTGCCTCACCCACAGTATAATGCTCCTTACTGCCTCACCCACAGTATAATGCTCCTTAGCCCTCTCACCCACAGTATAATGCTCCTTACTGCCTCGCCCACAGTATAATGCTCCTTACTGCCTCGCCCACAGTATAATGCTCCTTAGCCCTCTCACCCACAGTATAATGCTCCTTACTGCCTCACCCACAGTATAATGCTCCTTACTGCCTCACCCACAGTATAATGCTCCTTACTGCCTCACCCACAGTATAATGCTACTTACTGCCTCCCCTACAGTATAATGCTCCTTAGTGCCTCACCCACAGTATAATGCTCCTTACTGCCTCACCCACAGTATAATGCTCCTTACTGCCTCGCCCACAGTATAATGCTCCTTAGCCCTCTCACCCACAGTATAATGCTCCTTACTGCCTCACCCACAGTATAATGCTCCTTACTGCCTCGCCCACAGTATAATGCTCCTTAGCCCTCTCACCCACAGTATAATGCTCCTTACTGCCTCACCCACAGTATAATGCTCCTTACTGCCTCACCCACAGTATAATGCTCCTTACTGCCCCCACACACAGTATAATACTCCTTAATGCCCCCACACACAGTATAATGCTCCTTAATGCCCCCCCACACAGTATAATGCTCCTTACTGCCTCACCCACAGTATAATGCTCCTTACTGCCTCGCCCACAGTATAATGCTCCTTACTGCCTCACCCACAGTATAATGCTCCTTACTGCCTCACCCACAGTATAATGCTCCTTAGCCCTCTCACCCACAGTATAATGCTCCTTACTGCCTCGCCCACAGTATAATGCTCCTTACTGCCTCGCCCACAGTATAATGCTCCTTAGCCCTCTCACCCACAGTATAATGCTCCTTACTGCCTCACCCACAGTATAATGCTCCTTACTGCCTCACCCACAGTATAATGCTCCTTACTGCCTCACCCACAGTATAATGCTACTTACTGCCTCCCCTACAGTATAATGCTCCTTAGTGCCTCACCCACAGTATAATGCTCCTTACTGCCTCGCCCACAGTATAATGCTCCTTAGCCCTCTCACCCACAGTATAATGCTCCTTACTGCCTCACCCACAGTATAATGCTCCTTACTGCCTCACCCACAGTATAATGCTCCTTAGTGCCTCACCCACAGTATAATGCTCCTTACTGCCTCACCCACAGTATAATGCTACTTACTGCCTCCCCTACAGTATAATGCTCCTTAGTGCCTCACCCACAGTATAATGCTCCTTACTGCCTCACCCACAGTATAATGCTCCTTACTGCCTCACCCACAGTATAATGCTCCTTACTGCCCCCACACACAGTATAATACTCCTTAATGCCCCCACACACAGTATAATGCTCCTTAATGCCCCCCCACACAGTATAATGCTCCTTACTGCCTCACCCACAGTATAATACTCCTTACTGCCTCACCCACAGTATAATGCTCCTTACTGCCTCACCCACAGTATAATGCTCCTTACTGCCTCACCCACAGTATAATGCTCCTTACTGCCTCACCCACAGTATAATGCTACTTACTGCCTCCCCTACAGTATAATGCTCCTTAGTGCCTCACCCGCAGTATAATGCTCCTTACTGCCTCACCCACAGTATAATGCTCCTTAGTGCCTCACCCACAGTATAATGCTCCTTACTGCCTCACCCACAGTATAATGCTCCTTACTGCCTCACCCACAGTATAATGCTCCTTAGCCCTCTCACCCACAGTATAATGCTCCTTACTGCCTCGCCCACAGTATAATGCTCCTTACTGCCTCGCCCACAGTATAATGCTCCTTAGCCCTCTCACCCACAGTATAATGCTCCTTACTGCCTCACCCACAGTATAATGCTCCTTACTGCCTCACCCACAGTATAATGCTCCTTACTGCCTCACCCACAGTATAATGCTCCTTACTGCCTCACCCACAGTATAATGCTCCTTACTGCCTCACCCACAGTATAATGCTCCTTACTGCCTCACCCACAGTATAATGCTTCTTAGCTCTCCCACCCACAGTATAATGCTCCTTATTTCCCCCATCCACAGTGCACAGTATAATACTCCTTAGCTCCCCCACCCATAGTATAATGCTCGTAAGTGCCCCCCAAACAGAGTGCATAGTATACTGCTCCTTAGTACCCCCACACACTGTATACAGGTTCTTTGTTTCCCACCCACAGTCTAATGTTCCTTTTGGGCCGCCCACACAGTATAATGCCACATTAATATCTATTTTTTTGTAATTTTTCTAGTGTGTTTTATAGTCAGGCGTGTCTTTTTGTCTGACAAATACCGTAAATACTGGATGCTATTCAGCTTGGACCTTTACTTAATGATGGATCATGGTCAATGTACCTTCACAAAAAGTAGTTGAGTGCTCCTTCTCAAGGGTCTTGGGTTGGCGACTGAGGCCCAATTACACGTCTCAGAGCTAACCCTGGGTCAGGTGATATTTAAGAAGATGTCAAAAAGCCTGTGGGTGAAGACCAGGAAAGGTAAGGAAAGTGGAGGACCAGTGTTTTTCATTTTGCTCTGCACCTCCCCTGGGCCATTTTGTAACAAAACTGGTTCTCTTCTCTCTACTGCCCGTGTACTTCTTGGAGGACTAGATTTGGCCAGAGAGGAGCCCCTACAGGAATATGGACAGAGGTAATAATGATGGTCCACCATTTCAACACCCTCCCCTTATTATGGGTACATTATATTTAAATGGATCATAATTAGATATGAGCGAGTAGTACTCGATCGAGTAGGTATTCGATCGAATACTACGGTATTCTAAATACTTGTACTCGATCGAGTACCACTCGCTGTTCGAATGTAAAAGTTCGATGCAGAACCAGCATTGATTGGCTGAATGCTATACAGTCGGCCAATCAACGCTGGTTCTTCTCCTACCTTTAGAAGTCTTCTCCGTGCAGCTTCCCCGCGGCGTCTTCTGGCTCTTCATTCACTCTGCCAGGCATCGGGCGTGGGCAGAGCCGACTGCGCATGTCTTCTTGTAGTGCAGATGCCGGAAGACGCCGCGGGGACGCTGCAAGGAGAAGACTTCTCGGAGGATCCAGCCCGACCCTCACTTGTGGACTTGGTAAGTATAATTTGATCGAACTTTGCCTACCCCTGAAACGAGCATTTTCCCCCCATAGACTATAATAGGGTTCGATATTCGATTCGAGTAGTCGAATATTGAGGGGCTACTCGAAACGAATATCGAATCTCGAACAATTTACTATTCGCTCATCTCTAATCATAATGTCACCCCCTCCTTCTGGTCCCCGAATCCCCCGAGGAGCTTGGTTCTGGTGTAACTACATCATTGTATTTCATATTCCTTTGGCTTCTAAAGTCAATATTTTCCACATCCATAAAGTCAATGACTCATTCTGTACGATGGGACATATTAGAAGCTTTCCACTTCAATGTAATATAAAATATGGGATTTTTATCATTGTAACCCCCATTGGATATTTGGAATTTAACCTTTAGATATGGTTTCTTGTAAATCCTGTTCCAGATAATGCATAATAACACTCTTTGGGTTGGGAACGCGGCGCTCGCTACTTTCAGAGGCTGCTCTCTGCTCAAACTATCTCCATTGTTGTAGGTTTCTTGGCAGGATGGAACATTTCATTTCAATTATATTGCAATCAAGATGTCGAGATGATGAAACAATGAATGTATTTCATACAGTGGCCCTTGAAGATGCTCGGAACGATATTTTAATGGGAACATATGTGTGTGAGTGCATGGGAAAAGGAGGAAGAAAAAGATTTCATACCTAATATTTAACTGGGAGAGTGTGAGATCGGGAATGGAAAGCAAATAAACCGTAAATCACAGAAATGGCTCCATTCCTGCGTGTCTACCTGCTCAGCAACATTTCACTGTATAGCTATTGTAGCAGAGCTGGATTTGTCATTTAACTATTTATTTGGTGCACGGTGCTGGAATAATGCGGTAGATTTGCCGGTGCCCTATGGGATAAAGCAGATATTGCATTGTGACAAATGGCACACTCAGCTCTGCTCTATCGGTAACTATTCATGGATATTGGGACTTTTACTTAAAGTGATCGTCTATTCAGGGGCTAAAAAGTGATACGTAAATCAGTATTAGGGGAGGGCAAATTGGAACGTACCGAAAATTCCAATGGAGATTTGTCTTGGATAAACTAAATTGGCCACCGCACCCACCCAGAGTATAATAGGAGTAGGCCCAGGGGATGTGACAAAAAACATTCATACTCACCTTACGTTGCCTCTTTGGGCCTCCTTACGATGTCCGTCTCTCTGTTGGTGAAGTTCGGCGCTCTTCTGCAACGTCATCAGCTCAGCAGTTTGATTGGACCTCAATGGTGACCTGGGTGCATATGGGACTAAACATGGTATACGTAAAGGCCCCCCCCCCCCTCCAATACATCTGCTGAAATAACTGAAAGCATGCTCACTACATGCAAACCCGTCAAGAAGTAATCCAGGCAAAACTAACCCCACTAACCCACTCTTGTGATGATATTGGGCGACTTTCTTCATGCACCTGGACCCCATGCCTCTTTCCTCAATTCTTGGTACAATCCAAAGTCAATCTTGCCATGCTCTGCCCTTTCTTACTCTATATGATATACAATATAGAACAAGAGGAAGAAGAACATGGCACAATTACTCTATAAAGTATGGTGCCACCTGTTGGTTAAATTGTATAGTACAGTACATGTCCACCTAATTAGCAGAATGCTGGTGGACACACATGCTCAATAGCTCTCCTCAGAGCCCGGTCTATTCATTATAGGCTGACAATAGAAATAGCTTTCTGCCCTGCTTCTCAAGAAAGGAGCAGACTCTAGAGTTCATGGAAATATACCTAAGGACCCATTCACACGGGCACAGAGGGGGCGGATTATGGCACGTAATGCACGTCATAGTCTGCCCTCTCACAATGGTGGTCTATGTAAAAAGAAGCAGCCTGCCCTTTCTTCAGGCGGATTCCGCGGCTCAGCAACTTCCAGAGTTGGCCCATTAATTTGAGCCAGCTCTGGAGGGGGAAGCCACGACTATTGGAAGCCGCAAGTCGTGGTAGGCGAGTTTTGACCCGAGAGTGACGCGACTCCCTGCGTCACTCTCGGTGACAAAATCCGCCCATGCGCCCACCGTGTGAACTTAGCCTAAGAAGGCTACAGGGGGACTAAGAAGGGACTGTATTGTCAGCTGCCAGAATGGGACAGAGACTGGCTCAGCCAGAGTCCACCCCCAGCAGCATGAAGGGTGAAGGGCACATAGCAGCGCAAAATTATGAAAACTTATGTCTTTGTATATGAGTATGATGGGGTGATTGTATTTTAGGCCCCACTGGGGCAGATCTGAGGCAGTTCCAGCTTCCCTGTATTTGAACTTCATGTAACGCTTTGGTGTGTCCTGAGGAATAATATTGGCAGAGTGAACACATCAGTACATAAAGATGAATTTCATATGTCTGTTATCTATTCTTTATGCACATCCAAAAGAATAGGTCAATCTTTACCAAATTTGGCACGTAGATGAATCAGGGGCATCTAGAGATTTTAGACTATGTTTAAGCTCTCTAGGACCTACAGTTCCCAACATAATCCCAATAGTAAATACAGCACCATTGGCTTTCACATTAAAGACCTGCCTCTATATCACATTACATAATAACATTAGCCAGTAGAAGCTTGCAGGTCCTTCAATCTTAATAGCCTCACCAACATACTCCTTTATCAGAGGATTGCACCACTAACTCGCTATTGTACTCTATTACACATTATCTGAAAACAACACTTACATGACCTGTATTAGCCAATAGAAGCTTGCAGGTCCTTCATTCTTAATAGCCTCACCAACATACTCCTTTATCAGAGGATTGCACCACTAACTCACTATTGTATTCTGTTATTACACATTATCTGAAAACAACACTCACATGAACTGTATTAGCCAATAGAAGCTTGCCGGTCCTTCGTTCTTAATAGGTTCTTAATAGCCTCACCAACATACTCCTCTATCAGAGGATTGCACCACTAACTCACTATTGTATTCTGTTATTACACATTATCTGAAAACAACACTCACATGACCTGTATTAGCCAATAGAAGCTTGCAGGTCCTTCGTTCTTAATAGGTTCTTAATAGCCTCACCAACATACTCCTTTATCAGAGGATTGCACCACTCACTCACTCATTAACTATTGTCCTCTGTTATCACACATTATCAGAGAGCAGCACTCAAGTAACCCTATGTACATGCTCACTGTTGGTCTCTGTTATCAGTCCTTATCAGAGGAATGCATCCATAGATAGATACCAATGCAAAAAAAGCAGCAGCACCAGGAAAAATATAAAAATAGAGATCATAATTGCATTACTACTATTATTGGTGGATATAAGTGGTGCATATAATTTGTAATAAACCCAATTCATTACAAACTGGTTTGCTCATCTCAATTTTTGCAAGCTACTGTTTGGTTCCCTACAAGTTGTGTTAAGCTTGATGGCTTCTGTTCACAAGACTTTTCCATAGATGACAACAAGCCTGGACCAACGGGACAGTCCCAGCTATCAGGCACTGTCCCTCAGTTCTAGCAGGTCTGGCCCATGTCCCTAGGAAGACGCCAGTCTGGTCTTAAAATGCTAGAGAGATCAGGTAAGAGATTTGTTTGACTACAGTACAGATATCTCCGTAATGTTTAATTGTTCTGTTTGTTCTGTACTATGGCCAAAATCTCTACATACTACTTTGCAGCGCTGTTAAGTGATATGTCATTTTTCACGACTACTTATTGATGTATATGGATTGTGAGGAAGCCGCGGACCACAGCTATTCCCATCATCAGCCGTCCCCTATGGAATCCCATACGATGCATTAATTGTCATTAAGCAGCCCCCTATATACTAATATTTGTGCACTTTTACGCTCATTAATATTTAATATTATTCTATGCATAATTTCAGTGGCCCTGCTGACCTCATCCATGCAGAAAATGTGCGTCCAGCCGGTAATTGTGGCCCATTGTTTTTGCACACGTAGGAATGTGTCATAGTATTTGTGAAGGTAATTTGTGCAATTGACAAAGCCGCTATGAAACATAAACACCATTTAACTCCGTAAAGTAATTAACGCTGGAGTTACTGAGAACTGATGGGGTGTGTTTTAGGCCCCGCTGGGGCAGATCTGAGGCCATTCCAGCTGCCCCGTACTTGAACTTCATGTAACGCTTTGGTGTGTCCTGTGAAATAATATTGACAGAGTGAACACATCAGTGGCAATGGTCTTCTGAGACTTGGCTAATTACACCCGAAATTGTTCCCATATTTATAATTGCATAGATATCATGCCTTACAGGGAATGCATTCTCAGAAGCAGGATGAGGTCAGCCAAACAATGGGCCATGCATAGTCTTTGATTCTGCATACATTAGTAATTTTTTTACAGTAATTCCATAAAACTAGACATTTAAAGGCATAGCCTGAAGCTGAAACAGCGCCCCAACCTACCATGGACCATTTATAATTGCTTTAGACCACCCGAGGCACAGGCCACCTGCTATACTGTAGCTACCACCTAGTTACATACCTTCAAGCATGGTCAACACCTGCACCCTCTGAACACAGGCAAGCACAAGGTGCACTCAACTTCCACCAAGAGTGCTACCATCAATGGAGATGAAAGTATCCCTGGCACCAGTAATGGGAGCAAACAGTGAGTACAGATTTTTACACAACACTCCCCAGACTCCCTGTCCTTTCACTGCACTGGCACTCACAGAGTTAAATGTGCTGGCACCGGAGCAGTAAAAAGGGGTAGGGAGACAGGGAAGCTAAGAGTGGTAAGTGCATATGGAAGCCATTATATTGTATGGAGGCATTACACTATGTGGGGGCATAAGGGGGTATAATATGGCATTATTCTACTATGCAGTGGCTTGAGGGGGCCATTATACTTTGCAAGCATAATACAGTGGCCATTATACTGTGTGGGGGGCATAAGGAGTAGGCTATTATAGCTTGTGGAGACTTGTCAATTATTGCTGGGGTTTCACCCATTGCAATGCAGGTGTGCTGAAGGGACACCTATATGGTGGTCTCTCCCTATGGAGTGACAATATCCCTTCAACCCTGTCTAAACCTCTCACCTCTGCCAGATCAGTCCTCTCTGCACCAAGCTGACGAGATGCAAGTACATCGAAACAGCTGTCCTTGGCTGAGAAGACTGTATCTGGTTAAATACAGCCTCTTAGCTGTAGATACAACTTCCTGTGTCAATCCCTTCAGTGAGAGATTGGCACAGAAGACAAGTAAGACAGAAAAGATCTCAGATGTTCTGGACCACAGTCAAGTAGCCAGATCCTACTGAATCCTGAGCAATGGCTTTGGGGCTCTGCAGTTAGGAATCATTTTGTGTTCGGGTTAGGCATCTCTGGTCCCTGATTTTTTTTAGGTTGAACAAATTTAGTATGAACCACAACTTAAATTGGCTTAAACATGGTGTAAAAAATTCTTAACTTCCTAGGAACCTATCTTTAAAGCATAATGTAGACTACTCATAGGGCTCCTAGGAACCTATCTATAAAACAGTGTAGAATACTGTCAGGGCTCCTAGGAACCTATCTATAAAACATAGTGTAGAATACTGTCAGGACTCCTAGGAACCTATCTATAAAACATAGTGTAGAACACTGTCAGGACTCCTAGGAACCTATCTATAAAACATAGTGTATAATACTGTCAGGACTCCTAGGAACCTATCTATAAAACATAGTGTAGAACACTCTGGGATCCAAAAACCCAATCTATAAAACATAGTGTAGAATACTGTCAGGGCTCCTAGGAACCTATCTATAAAACATAGTGTAGAACACTGCCAGGGCTCCTAGGAACCTATCTATAAAACATAGTGTAGAATATTGTCAGGGCTCCTAGGACCCTATCTATAAAACACAGTGTAGAACACTGTCAGGGCTCCTAGGAACCTATCTATAAAACATAGTGTAGAACACTCTTAGGGCTCCTAGGAACCTATCTATAAAACATAGTGTATAACACTCTTAGGGCTCCTAGGAACCTATCTATAAAACATAGTGTATAACACTCTTAGGGCTCCTAGGAACCTATCTATAAAACATAGTGTAGAATACTCTTAGGACTCCTAGGAGCCTATCTATAAAACATAGTGTAGAATACTGTCAGGGCTCCTAGGAACCTATCTATAAAACATAGTGTAGAACACTGTCAGGGCTCCTAGGAATCTATCTATAAAACATAGTGTAGAATACTGTCAGGGCTCCTAGGAACCTATCTATAAAACATAGTTTTGAACATTGTTAGTGTTCCTAGGAACCTATCTATAAATTATAGTGTAGAACACTGTCAGGACTCCTAGAAACTTATCTATATAGCATAGTGTAGAACATTCTTAGGGCTCCTAGGAACCTATCTATAAAACATAGTGTAGAATACCGTCGGGGCTCCTAGGAACCTACCTATCAAAATATAGTGTACAGCACTCTCAGGACCTGTCAGGCTTATTTTGGACAATAAACCAACCACTTAGACCTGGGGTTTAGTGTCCCAATTGCCCTGTTGTAAAGTTGTCTGTTTTGGCAAATAAAAAAATAAACCTTTATACTTTCCTAGAGAGGAATCTCATTGGGCTTATATCTGGTGCTCCCGATACCTGTGCAGTTCTTTAGTGAAGCCAAGGATGAACATCCAAGCTTCATTGCGCACGTGATGGAGGTATGGGTCTTGCACACAGGAGCCGGAAGATTCCCCTGTCTTCAGTGAAGCTATAATAATAGTAATTTCCATTGGGACCAGAAACAAAACTGCCAGGAGAACTTGCGAGTAATCGCAAGAAGAATCTTACGTGAGCCACCCAATGCTTGCCATACAGCATTAACGCCAGTCTTGATATATACCCTACATTGGTGGATGGTGTGCTTATGGCCATGCCCATGCCCACAGGACATCCTTGCCTGTCCTACTTTTCAAATTTTTTTTAAAAGTCACCAACCAAAGTTTGTGACTATTTTTTCCACCATAACACCATAAAATATCCATTTTACTGTGAATGTAAATTTCATTACAATTGTGCCCCCTTTCCATGATGGCCTTGTTAGCTGTTGACTTAGTCTAGACCCCATTTAGCCCCTGAGCAGAGATAAGTAGAAGAGATAGCCTTACTCTTCCAGGGGTCACCCCTCTTTTTAGGAGTCCCTGATAGTATAAACAGGGCTGCTCCTGAGTCATTATGACATTGGGGTATATTGATATTGGAGAGTATGTTATTTCTGATGTATTCCATTACACTGACCTTTACACAATATGTATACAATCATATACTGTGAATAAAACATTTGGTATTTGCAGCTTAGTTGTGGATCCACAGTCAGAGGATGAAATGTATTACTGGCTGCAATGCTTTTATCTTGGGTCACATGATACGTGGACATGAGGAAAGAATGTAGAGATCGCTTAGAAAAACACATTTTCAGATTAGTTACGACAGAATTCTAAGTAATGTTTTTACTTCAAATGAAGCGGTGAAATAGCTCTCAGCTACTGCAGATTCGCACAGGCTGGGAGGCCGCACATCAACTCAGAACGTTCCTGCAGCATACTTTCTGGCATCGGTGGCTGCACACTGGAATTACATAGGACAGCTGTGCTGGGCTCACTCCAGTGTCAATGTATTTATATGTAAAATTCATGAGAAAGAAAGACTAAATACATATATATCTTATATGTGACCAGGAGGTAACGTACCCCCCACTTAACAAAACACAGACAACATGGTCAAACTGACTTTTAAATAGAGCTCAAGATGAACAAACCTCCCAAGATTTGTTATATTTCAAGTTTGGGTGGTTCAGGACCAAAATTTGTTTTGGTACGAAAAAAGTTCAATAAGAGCCACACTTTAAATTGGCTTAAAACAAAATGTAGAACACTATCTATAAAATATAGTGTAGAATACTCTTAGGGCTCCTAGGACCCTATCTATAAAACATAGTGTAGAACACTGTCAGGACTCCTAGGAACCTATCTATAAAACATAGTGTAGAATACTGTCAGGGCTCCTAGGACCCTATCTATAAAACATAGTGTAGAACACTGTCAGGACTCCTAGGAACCTATCTATAAAACATAGTGTAGAACACTGTCAGGGCTCCTATGAATCTATCTATAAAACATAGTGTAGAATACTCTTAGGGTTCCTAGGAACCTATCTATAAACCATAGTGTATAACACTGTCAGGACTCCTAGGAACCTATCTATAAAACATAGTGTAGAATACTATGTGGGCTCCTAGGAACCTATCTATAACACATAGTGTAGAATACTCTTAGGACTCCTAGGAATCTATCTATAAAACATAGTGTAGAATACTCTCAGGGCTCCTAGGAACCTATCTATAAAACATAGTGACATAGTGTAGAACACAAAAGCTACAAAAAAAATCCTATAATGGGAGTAGATGTGAAATTATTATTTTTTTCAATAATAACATTGTGGTAGTGGCACCACCAGTCTGCTATAGTGGAACGTGATGGTGGACAAGACCGCAGAACGTGTCTTCTCAACTAGTGGTAGCTGTGGCAACTTGCATGGCAGAGCAGCAGGGACTAATATGATGGAACAGATCACAGGATATGAGGATATGTCTACCTGAGTGATGGCAGTGGTGGTCAGTACTAGACAGCTGTGGCAACATGTGTAGCAGGATATGATTTACCTGACCACAAGACATGTCTGACTGAGTGGCGGCATTGATGATAACTAGTAACATATTTGGCAGTGTGGCATGGCTAGGACTAGGCTACAGGACATGTCTGCCTGAGTGGTGGTAATTGTGGAATTGTGTGGTGGTGTGTCTGTAGTTTGCAACTATTATGGGTGCCCATGCAGCACCAAATAGTGTAGTGTGACTGAGTGACGATTGACATAATTTCAAGAAAAAATTGGTGCATACTATTAGTGTACCTACTGCCTAGCTTGCCTGCTGAAAAAGTGATCCAAATTCATCCAAAAGTGATCATTGTGTCTATTTTTTGTTGCATGCAGTAACCATATACTGATGCTCAAACATCAGCCACTTAATGAGAGATTCACCTTACAACCATGAAACGAAGGAGGGGGCTTGAAAACAAGGGCTTACCCTTGTGAAGTTGTGGGTAGGAACTGCAGGTCTTGCCTGATGTAGAAAATGTGCCTGCCCTGCTCCTGTGAGGTGAAGTCAGTACTAGACTATGGCCTCCAACGCTCAAGATTTTGACCCAGTGGACCATGACAACTAATGTATCATCCCCTGCTTATAGTTGATGCTTCATGTATTGAAGATAGCATGCACCTTTCCCCACATGGACATTTACAAGGTCCTATATAACCATCAAGGCAGGGATAACTTTCCTCAAGAAGTATTAGTGGCTAGGAATTCTGGGCTGCCATCAATTGGCAAAATGCAGTGGATTCTACTAAGTGTTTTGGCAGAAACTGCACCACCAATAACATGGCCACTTGGAAATTAAACTTGCAGACCAGTCAGATACTTGGGTGCAGATTGCATGGAGGAGAAGAAGCAGATAGAAATCCCCCAACATTCCCCAACACTTATGTCTTCCACCTCTTCCTCAGCTACACAAAAAAATCCCAGTGGCAATTCTCATCTGAACTATCAAAAAGAAGAGAAAGAAGAAGAAGTCTTGGGCTATAAGGAATATCTCTCTCAGCAGATGTCACATAGAGAATAGTATCTGTATCAGTGAAGATAAAGGAGGGGACAGTACAGAAAGATAGCATGGTAAATTACATGTTAAGGAGGAACACGCAGAGAACACTTAATATTTATGATTCACTCTATTTTCAGGAAGTACGACAACACTACACCAACTGATAGGCTGTGACGATCAGAATTAGTGTTGCTGCTGCCATACATATTCTTATTGTTAGTAGTAGTACTTGCACAAGTCTTTTCTCCTCCTTGTCCTTTTGCCTGTCTCCTGCCCTTTTTTTTTTTCTAGTCATTTTACTGCACACTGGCTGATTTGACAACAATTCTTAACAAAAATTGCAAAGCACTAAAAGGGTTACCTGGTCAGTAAGTATTGGACTAGATAACTAGGAATATGTCATTCAGTTTATATTAGATATGATTTTTTTTCACATAAGTGCAACCTTTTTTTTTTTTTTTTTTTTTTAGATTAACACGTTAGACTGTATATTGGTTGAATACATTAAAAGATGATTAAATAACAGAACAGTTTTTTTTTAGATTAGCGGAGGCTGCACTATTGTGTATATATGCACCCATGACCATAGAGAGAAAAGCTTAAAGGGATTCTACCACTATAACACTTTTTTTTCTAGTTACCACGTCGGAATAGCCTTTAAAAAGGCTATTCGTCTCTTACCTGTGGAAGTGCTCTCCGCCGTGCCGTTCGTTCAAAATACCGGTTTGTACCGGTATGCTAATGAGTTCTCTCGCAGAGATGGGGGCGTCCCCATTGCAGCTCGAAAACTCACCGCAGCGCCGCCTCTCTGGTCTTCGGTGTCCTCCCCTTGCCTCTTCAGCGTCTGTCGGACGCCTGCGCAGTATGCTCTCTGTTCGGCGAAGATTGCCGAACGTACTGCGCATGCGCGAAAGTTCGGTGCCCGCACTATGGCTGGGATCGCAATTTCGCGCATGCGCAGTACGTTTGGCAATCTTCGTCGAACAGAGCGTACTGCGCAGGCGTCCGACAGTACGCTGAAGAAGCAAGGGGAGGACACCGAAGACCGGAGAGGCGGCGCTGCGGTGAGTTTTCGAGCTGCAATGGGGACGCCCCCATCGCTGCGAGAGAACTCATTAGCATACCGGTACAAACCGGTATTTTGAACGAACGGCGCGGCGGAGAGCACTTCCACAGGTAAGAGACGAATAGCCTTTTTAAAGGCTATTCCGACGTGGTAACTAGAAAAAAAAGTGTTTTAGTGGTAGAATCCCTTTAAAGGGATTCTACCACTAAATCATTTTTTTTTTGCTTTAGACGTCGGAATAGCCTTTAGAAAGGCTATTCGTCTCTTACCTTTAGACGTGGTCTCCGCGGCGCCGTTCCTTAGAAATACAGGTTTTAACCAGTATGCAAATGAGTTCTCCGCAGCAATGGGGGCGGGCCCCAGCGCTCTCTCCATTGATGCCTCCATCTTCAGCTGCAACCCCGCCTCTTCTGTCTTCTGTCTCGGTCCAAATTCCGACGCCTGCGCAGTATGTTCCTGTATTGAACTACAAGAGCAAGAACGGCCTCCCAAAAATGGACACCGGCGGCCATTTTTGGGAGGCCATTCTTGCTCTTGTAGTTCAATAAAGGAGCGTACTGCAGCACACGTGGTAGTGGCCATTTTCTTGTAGTGCAGCCATTTTTGTTCACCTGAAGCTAAATCATTTCATTAAAAACCTAACAATTTGGAATATTTGGGTTGAATCCGGTTTGTTACGAACCAATTTGCCCATCTCTAAAAAGTCCAGTGGCATACATCATCTGATAGACGTTCTCACCATGAGCATTTTGCTTTTTGTTTATCCAGAACTATTCTGCTATTCCAAAGATATAAGCCCTTTTGGTGTTGATGCAGAGTAGGGTATACTAGCCAAGTGGGTAGTAACACTCCAAGACATACAGCACACACAAATCCCGACTCCAGAGAAACCATAAACCACTCTTTGGGCTTTTTTTGTGTTCACATATCTAGTGCAGCGGTGGTTTCAGAGAAGCACCAACAAAATAGTAAAAATAGCAAAGCCCGAAATCAAGCTACTATCTCCTCATGCCATATATTCACAAATGGGAAGCACACCAATGCAAAAAATGCAAAAAGGACCTTTTTTTTCCTATGTGATGCAACATACACTCACCGGCCACTTTATTAGGTACACCATGCTAGTAACGGGTTGGACCCCCTTTTGCCTTCAGAACTGCCTCAATTCTTCGTGGCATAGATTCAACAAGGTGCTGGAAGCATTCCTCAGAGATTTTGGTCCATATTGACATGATGGCATCACACAGTTGCCGCAGATTTGTCGGCTGCACATCCATGATGCGAATCTCCCGTTCCACCACATCCCAAAGATGCTCTATTGGATTGAGATCTGGTGACTGTGGAGGCCATTGGAGTACAGTGAACTCATTGTCATGTTCAAGAAACCAGTCTGAGATGATTCCAGCTTTATGACATGGCGCATTATCCTGCTGAAAGTAGCCATCAGATGTTGGGTACATTGTGGTCATAAAGGGATGGACATGGTCAGCAACAATACTCAGGTAGGCTTTGGCGTTGCAACGATGCTCAATTGGTACCAAGGGGCCCAAAAGAGTGCCAAGAAAATATTCCCCACACCATGACACCACCACCACCAGCCTGAACCGTTGATACAAGGCAGGATGGATCCATGCTTTCATGTTGTTGACGCCAAATTCTGACCCTACCATCCGAATGTCGCAGCAGAAATCGAGACTCATCAGACCAGGCAACGTTTTTCCAATCTTCAATTGTCCAATTTCGATGAGCTTGTGCAAATTGTAGCCTCAGTTTCCTGTTCTTAGCTGAAAGGAGTGGCACCCGGTGTGGTCTTCTGCTGCTGTAGCCCATCTGCCTCAAAGTTCGACGTACTGTGCGGCGTTCAGAGATGCTCTTCTGGCTACCTTGGTTGTAACGGGTGGCTATTTGAGTCACTGTTGCCTTTCTATCAGCTCGAACCAGTCTGGCCATTCTCCTCTGACCTCTGGCATCAACAACGCATTTCCTCCCACAGAACTGCCACTCATTGGATGTTTTTTCTTTTTCGGACCATTCTCTGTAAACCCTAGAGATGGTTGTGCGTGAAAATCCCAGTAGATCAGCAGTTTCTGAAATACTCAGACCAGCCCTTCTGGCACCAACAACCATGCCACGTTCAAAGGCACTCAAATCACCTTTCTTCCCCATACTGATGCTCGGTTTGAACTGCAGGAGATTGTCTTGACCATGTCTACATGCCTAAATGCACTGAGTTGCCGCCATGTGATTGGCTGATTAGAAATTAAGTGTTAACGAGCAGTTGGACAGGTGTACCTAATAAAGTGGCCGGTGAGTGTATTCGTTCCAACTGAGAAAAGTCCAGTTGGAAGCAAAACTCTGCGTCACATGGAATTTCCAAGATTGAGTTTCCATGATTTGTGGATCTATCTATCCAGTGGCATAACTAGGAATGGCGGATCCCCAAGGAAAACATTTGATATGGCCCCCTCCCTGACTCCGACCAACCTAACTTGATACCCCCTTCGACTACACACGCACAAACCACATTCATGCACACATTATATGCCCCATAGGGGCCCCTGCACACAGTATTATGCCTCATAGTGGCCCCTGAACACAATATTATGCTCCATAGTGGACCCTGTACACAGTATTATGCCTCATTTTGGACCACCAATGAACATTTATTATACTCTGCGGTCTTTTCAAACCCCAAAGTATAATGATTGGTGACCCAGGGGAGGATATAAACATAAAAATCAACATTACTTACCTCTCCTGGGCTCCAATGCATTCCCCGCTGATGTCGGCCATCTACAATGATGGAAGAGACGCCACTTGAGCCAGGCCTGCATCGTGATGCATTATGACACTGGCCCGACCCACGTGATATCTGGGACGCCACCAAATAGGCCCGAAGCCTTCCAGAGCGCAAGAGAGATAAGTGTTTTTTTATGTTCCCTCACCTATCCTAGCCCTCAGATCATTATACTCAGGGGTTTGTAGCCCTTGAAGCGTATAGAGAGAAGGGCTGGGACTGGAGGGCGGGTGGTTTTTTCCACAGTTTATGTTTAAAATGATTGGAGACTCCTGTATTATTAATTTTGGATTGGTTACTGGTTGCTATAGTAAAAATTGGTATTTGATAAATATGGGGGCACGTGGTAGTGGAAGCACCTTCTCTCAGTGTTGGTGCTGCTGAGCGGATCTAGCTGAGGAGAACCGAGCGCTTACCTGCTATGGAGATGGAGCGGCTCATCACTGACAGGCTCAGGGCAGAGGGCTCTGGTTGGCTTGATGCCCTCATTCGGAGTGTGCAGGAGACTCAGCAGGAGGAGGTGTGCCAGGTGGTGAATGCAGGTCAGCCCGTGGTCCCGGCCGGGGAAGGAGCCTTCACCTGTAGGATCCAGGAGGCTGCAGCGTGAAGCCAGGCCGCCGCGTCGCCTCAGCCCCAGCCCTCCAGGATCTGGTAAGGCTCGTCGGGGTCGGGTAGGAGCAGGGGCCGGGGGGAAGGGTAGGTCTGCGTCTGCTGTAGTCTGTGCAGGGGAGCGGTCACATGCACGTCACAGGCCGGCCCTGTCTTTAAGTTCTAGCAGCTTCAGCCAGGTGCAGGCTCCTTCACGTGTACTGGAGGGGGGAAGTCAAGCTGTGAGCTCCTTGCCGGCAGCGTCGGGGGAGGGTAGCAGCATCTTTCAGCAGGCAGGCTGTGTAGAGCTGGGTGCCGGGGCCTTGTACACACTGGGGGAGGGGGAGCATGGCTTGTCTGTCCCACGTGGTGATTGTTCCTTGTTTCCCTGTTCGGGTGTTGCGAGTGGGGGGGCAGGGTTAGCGAGCGGGGGGCGGGGCTATCGGACGGGAGGGGTGGATCTAGCGAGTGGTGATGCCGAGCGGGGGGCGGGGCTTGTGGGGTACGAAGTTTTGGGGGTGGAGACAAGCGTTGACCCTGCCCTGGGGGGGGATTCTTTGATTATACCGTCCCATACTGACGCCCCAGGTTTGCAATCGTCGGCTTTCGGGGTCTCGGGTCGATCTGGCGTGGGGTCATCATCCTCCCTGGTTTTGCCCAAGTCCTCTCAGGTGCAGCGCATGTTCGTGCAAGGGTATTCCGCATACGTATCAGGGGGAGCCCCCCTTCCTGGTTTGTCCGGCCTACAGGCCTCATCGTCTGGGGGTTTACAGGCGCATGTAGTACCGCTGGGGTTACAGGGTTCTGGCTTGGACGGGAGGAGCGCACATGCATCATGCCCTCGTACTGTTATGTCACCTCACCTGTCTCGATGCCCTTCTGCTTCTGGTTCTTCTTCGTCCTCAGGTTATAGGAGGGGATCTCGGCATCGTTCCAGGGAGAGGTCCAGCGGCCATTCCAGGAGGGATTATCGCCACCGTTCGCGATCTCGGGAGAGTCATCGTCATTCCAGGTCCAGAAGCCGGTTTTACCGTACACGGTCGGTCGACCGTAGGTCGTCCTGTGCTCACCGCGCATCCGGCGGTTCACATCGATGTTCTTCTTCTCATTCCAGATCCAGGCGTTCCCCGTCGAGAGCAAGTCATGTTTCCGTCCGGTCGTCATCCAGAAGGGGCACTCCGGGGGCAAGACGCAGCCCTTCGGTTCGTCCGCAACTACCAGGACCAGCACCTGCTCAGCCGGCAGCCCCCGTTCCTTCACCTGCCCCTCCGTTGGCGGACACAGGGACCAGGAGAGAAGGTGAGTGCTCTTCTTCTCTTGCTTGGTCGGCCCTCCCAGCGCAGGGCACTCAGGAAGATTTAGCATCCGTTTTGCGTAGGGTTGCTAATCAACTGGAAAGTTCGGGCAGTCCCTCCGGGTCGCTTGTAGCCCCCGGTGGGACTTGCCCTTCGTCCGTGGGTGGTCACCCCGGACTCACTTTTCGTGACTCTATTTTTTGCGGAGTGTCTCCGCTGGGCACTAACGTCCCAGCTGACATTCGGGAAAAATTTTTGAAAGGGGAATACATTGATATATGGTCTCTCCTTTCCCCCGATCACGTGACGGTGGATAAGGAGAGGTCATTTGAGAGGGGATCTGACAGGAAACCGAAGGTTGCAAAAACCTTCGGTAATTGGTTACAAGCTTTTTCGGTTTTGTCTTATATTTTGTGTCACCAGTATCCTGATAAGGGCCCTGAGCTTTTTGTGTATTTAGACACTATTTATAGCGCCCACAAGTTGCACGGTGGTGCCGCTTGGTGGCGCTATGATGAGGAGTACAGGCGTCGTTTGGCCTTGTCTCCTGCCATCGGTTGGGCCTCTAAGGCAGCGGATGTGTGGATACAGTTGATCCTGTCACAGAAAGCTCAGCTTTCAGGCTTCCCCCGGGGGTCCCCCCTCGGGAACAGCTTCTCAGAAGCCAACCGGCTCCTGTTGGCTCTATAATGAGGGCCACTGCAGATTTTTCGCGGCGTGCAAATTTCGGCACGATTGCTCCATCTGCGGTGGTTCTCACCCGGCGCTCCGCTGTTCCAAAAAAGGTAAGCAGCTTGCCCGGGTGGGCTCTTCCGGTGGATCGGAGAACGCCGGTGAGAAGTCGGGTCATCAGTCAGTGGCTAAGCTTCTATCCCAGGAGGCAGGAGGCAAAGCTACTGCTTGATGGCTTTACTGTTGGTTTTGCGATACCCTTTGTCCCGTCTGCGGCTTCGGTGTTGTGTGATAATTTGAAGTCTGTTGTTGAGAATGTTGATGTAGCATGGGAGAAGGTGATGAAGGAGGTGGAGCTTGGTCGGATGGCGGGTCCGTTTAGTGACCCCCCCTTTTCTAATTTGAGGGTGTCCCCTTTAGGCCTTGTTCCAAAAAAGGAACCGGTCAAGTTCCGCCTCATTCATCACCTGTCATTCCCTAAGGGTGATTCGGTAAATGACGGGATTTCTAAGGAGGAGGCAGCGGTTCATTATGCCTCTTTTGATAGAGCCGTTGATTTGGTCAGGAAGGCGGGTTCTCATGCCTTGTTGGCCAAATCTGATATTGAATCGGCTTTCCGTCTTTTGCCCATTCACCCTGATTGTTTCCATTTGTTGGGTTGTTCATTGCTTGGTTTTTTCTTCATAGATATGTGTTTGCCGATGGGTTGTTCTATTTCTTGTTACTTTTTTGAGTTATTCAGCTCTTTCTTGGAGTGGGCTCTGCGTTTTGAAACTGGGCTGTCATCGGTGATCCATTATCTTGATAATTTTCTTTTTGTTGGCCCCGCTGTGGATTCTACTTGTGAGTTACTGCTTTGTTCTTTTAAGTCCCTTATGGAGCGTTTTGGCAGATCTGGAAGGTGCGACGTGTCCGAGTTACTTATGGGATCTGGTAGAGATTGTCTGATTCCTCTCTTGCAAGGCTCGGTTGCTACATCTACTTGGCGCTCTCATAATGCTGCTTGGGACGAGTGGTTGTCCTTCTCTGGCGGTTTTGTACCCGCAGAGGACAGTTGTCGTTTGAGTGTGACCCTGGATTTTTTGAGTTGTCTTAGGAAAAAGGGTGCTTCTGCTTCCTTGGTTAAGAAACATTTGGCCGGTGTGGCGTTTATGTTCAAATTGTATGGTTTAGTAGACGTCACGAAGCACTTTATGATTAGACAGATTCTAAGAGGTTGGAAGAAAGAGGTGTCATCTGTGGATAGGAGGCGCCCGGTGTCACTGTCGTTACTGGATCGTTTGATGGGTGTTTTGTCCATTGTTTGTTCGAATGACACCGAGGTTTTATTGTTTAGAGTGGCTTTTTCCTTGGCCTTTTATGCGGCCTTGCGTATTGGTGAATTGCTGCCAGCAAGTGCCAGGGATTCCGGGGGTTTGGGTAAAGATGACGTGGTAGTTTTGGATTCTGGTGTTAAGGTGTGTATTCGCAGATCAAAAACGGATGTGTACGGCCGTGGCACTTGGGTTACATTGCAAGCGGTGGGTTCCTCATCCTGTCCCCGCCGCTTGGTGAGTGAGTACATGAAGGTTCGGGTCCCAGGTGATCGTTTTTTGTTGCATTCCACTGGTACTCCCCTCACCAAATTCCAGTTTTCCTCGGTTTTTCGCCTCTCTTTGATTAATCTGGGGCTTAACCCTTCTGAGTTTGCATCGCATTCTTTTAGGATTGGGGCCGCTACGGTTGCAGATGCATTAGGTCTTGGTGTGGAGGGGGTGAAGAGAATTGGGAGGTGGTCCTCAGAGGCTTATCGTTCTTATGTTCGACCTGATTTGTTGACTGTGTAAATTTTTCAGCCTTTTTGTTGGTAATATATGTTTGTTCCTTTTTAATTTTCTTCCATAGGCCCTCCAGTGACAGTTTGGATAGTAGGTCACTCCTACATTTATTGGGCGGCGCGGAGAGCGTCCGAGCGTCCTGGTGGTGTTTCCCTGGCCACGGAGGGTACAGATGTGCATTGGTTGGGGATTCGTGGTCTGCGCTGGATGGGTATCTTCCCGCAAGTTGCCAAGCTGAGCAGGTCGGTCTCTGGGCGTGCGATTTTGGTGGTGCATGCAGGGGGAAACGATTTGGGTACCACAAAGATGGGTGACTTGATTTCTCTGATTAGGCAGAATTTCTCCCGTTTTCCGGAATTCTTTCGGGAAGTAGTTTTAGTATGGTCCGAGATTGTCCCGAGAAAGGTTTGGAAAGGGGCCAGGGATCTTTTCGCTTTGGAGAGAGCTAGGCGGGTTGTGAACCATAGGGTGTCTTTGGGCGGGGTTTCGGTGCGGCACACGGAGTTAGAAGGAGACAATGGTGATCTATTGCGAGCTGATGGTGTGCACCTCAACCCCATTGGTTTGGACATATTCTTGGCGGGCCTGCAGGACGGGATTGAGAAGGCGTTGGTGGTTTTGGGTGGGGTTGGTCGGAGTCGTGTGTAGGAGTACAACGTCTCCTCCTTGGCGGAAGATTCCATGCCCCAGAGGTTTGATGGTCCGCATGCCCGCCGGCGGAAGGCGGTCCGGCATTTCGGACGAAAGGCCAGAGCGAAGTTACAGGGCATGGATTTGGTTTATTTTGTTTGTTTGTTTATTTTATGCTAATTTTTTGGTATGTTATTAATAAACAAGCTGTGGCCAACCCCCAGTTTATGCACAAAAGATGGTCTAGCGTATTCATTATAGATAGATACAGGAGTTGTGTAGCTTGACAAAATGGTGCTACATGTCCCTCCAGTCTTGTAGCCCTTGAAGCGTATAGAGAGAAGGGCTGGGACTGGAGGGCGGGTGGTTTTTTCCACAGTTTATGTTTAAAATGATTGGAGACTCCTGTATTATTAATTTTGGATTGGTTACTGGTTGCTATGGTAAAAATTGGTATTTGATAAATATGGGGGCACGTGGTAGTGGAAGCACCTTCTCTCAGTGTTGGTGCTGCTGAGCGGATCTCCCTCTCACCCTGCCCTCATGGTTTTTTGCTGCTTTTTCTTGGCCAACGGCATTCTCTTTCAGGTTTTGTTAGTCGTCACAGCTGGCGGAAGATTCCATGCCCCAGAGGTTTGATGGTCCGCATGCCCGCCGGCGGAAGGCGGTCCGGCATTTCGGACGAAAGGCCGGAGCGAAGTTACAGGGCATGGATTTGGTTTATTTTGTTTGTTTGTTTATTTTATGCTAATTTTTTGGTAATTTATTAATAAACAAGCTGTGGCCAACCCCCAGTTTATGCACAAAAGATGGTCTAGCGTATTCATTATAGATAGATACAGGAGTTGTGTAGCTTGACAAAATGGTGTTACATGTCCCTCCAGTCCTGAAAAATGTGAAAAAATATCTATCTTATCTGGCCCTATCTGCTCCTTTAAGCTTGGTCTTACTTCCTGTAGCTCCTGTATGCTTATTTTCGGTGTCAGAGATAAAATCCAGAGAATTCTGTTTCCACACGTTGACCCCCTGTTTCCCGCTACTGTATAAACTTTATAATCTATGACTAAACTGGTGAGAGACCAGATACATGTCAAGGAGTGTGAGAATCATAACTTCCCAGATGTTAGGAATCTTGTACGGTTTAGGGAAGAAGAACCTCTGCATAAAAACATCTTGTGATAAAGGATCATCAACTACACAATCGGCTTTTGGATTCTAGAAAGTTGTACATTGTCCAGGTGGAAAAAGTTGAAACTGGCCAAGAATGGGTAAAAAATACAAATAAAATAGAAGCCATTCCTATCTTGTCTCGACAAGCAGGAAATGTATTGTCAGCCAACCTCTGGCCACAGTGGTGACCCCTCTGAGACAATGATTGGTTGGCAATTCCTGAACCTGGAGACCATAATAATGAGACCAATAGTGACCCAGTAGGCATCGGATTAAGAGTGCGTGGTATCAACAAGATGAGTATTGCTTTTTTTCTTATTTTTAACCCATTCTGATCCTTAAATAAAAAATTCCTACGTAGGGTTGAGATTTCAGGATCAATTTTAAAATCCGATTTCCAATAAATTTCCAGCCGATCTCGATCATGAAATTTGCTCAATCTAGATCGCTCAATCCTAGTCAATGCTTCTCTATGGGAAAAGTCACTTTTAGGGTTGAGCCGATTTTGAGATTTCAAAATCCAATTTCCGATCATTTTCCAGCCGATCCCGATCGCGATCTTGAAATTTGCTCGATCGCCATACGATCTTTTCCGAACCCGATCGCTCAACCCTATTCCTCAGATTTCCTTTAAATTCGTTATTATCTGGCAACAATAGAAACTGATACGATGCTGGATTATCAAGTGTTCTGGGTATTCTGGACTATCAGATTATCACATGGACAATGGTATAAAAATCACTTTTAAAGGAGTCTATTTCTGTCCCTGGCTGGTACGCTACTCCCCCAGCAGGCCACTCCGAAGAAGATGGCTGATGCTACTACAGAGTTGTAAAAGGCCCTAAGAAGTGTCCCCTGGACTCTAAAGGCCCTCAGCCTCCTGAGCAGGTAGAGTCTGCTGTGACTCTTTCTGTGCAGCGCCTCCAGGTGATCAGCCCAGTCTAGTATATTATTGAGGATCACGCCCAGATACTTATAAGTCCTGACTATCTCAATACATGTCCCTTGGATCTCCACTGGGGTCGGAGCACTTCTCCGTTTACTAAAGTCCACCACCATCTCCTTGGTGTTCCCAGCATTAATCCTGAGGTGGTTCTGCTGGCACCATTCTACAAAGTCCCGGGTTTAAGTCTCTGTATTCCCTATCGTCACCATCAGTAAATATGTCTTTGAAGTGTGGGAGGAAACCTACACAAACACAGGGACAACATAAGGCATTTCACAATTTTTAAATGCATGTGATTCTGGACTAACATGTTGCTGCTTTTTGCCTCAAAAATCTCTCTAAGGTTCCTGCTACTAGATGTCTCCCTTCTAGCTAATTTACAGTTAACTCTTCTGTTACCAGGGAATTCTGTCCCTAGATACATTAGAGCAAGATGATGAGACAGTGAGGGAGTGGGGTGGTGTAGAGTTTCTCTTTTCACATAGTGAATGAAGAAGGGAGGGGATGATTCTCCTCACAGCCTGAATATAATGATCTGTCACTCGGTTGTATAACAATCTTCAGGTGCTCAGAAAAGGCATCTCGCCGCCATAATCATATAGAGAAAATTTCTGGCACTCAATAGGATGAAGAGAAATTACCGTATTTTTCGGACTATAAGACGCACCCAGGTTTTAGAGGAGAAAAATAGGGAAAAAAAATTTTCAGGCAAAAAATGGTAAAATATTTAATATATGGGAGTTGTAGTTTTGGAACAGCTGCAAGGCCACATTGACAGGTGACCCTGCAGCTGTACGGGGATGTATAGGGCGTTTTTTTTGTGGGGCCAGGTGTAGACCGGGCATTTTCAGACACAGGGATACCTAATGTATATGTTTCACAGTAATGTTATACTTTTATATGTATTCTAGGGAAAGGAGGTGAACTTTTATTTATTTTATTTTTTATTATATTTTTTTAAGTGTTTTTTTTTTTTTTTTTTACTATTTTATTATCCCCCGCCTAGGGGGCTTGAACCTGCAATCATTTGATTGCAAGTCCCATAGACGGCAATACAAGTGTATTGCCGTCTATGGGAGATTCTATACATTACTATTGCGGAGGGTCATAGACCAGCCGCGATAGTAATATATATCTATGACAGGCCTGGGAGCCTTCAGTAGGCTCCCGGCTGTCATCGGAACAGGTCGGCTCCTGCGGCCTCGCCGTGCAGGAGCCGGCCTGCATCACTAAAGGTATGAGGCCGGGGGGGGGGGCTAACTAACTGTCGGGACCTGCGGAGGAGCAGTGGGTTTGCAGCATGGCCGTGCTACTGCCACCGCTAGTTTTCTTCAGCGGAAGTAGCGTGGCAATCCGCAGGCCCCGGCAGCTAAGACAGTCCCCGGCATCTGCTGTAATAGACCGGCGGATGCCGGGGAGTGTCTTAGCTGCCGGGGCCTGCAGTATTGTCACGCTCCTGCCGCTGAAGAAAACCAGCGGTGGCAGTAGCGGGGCAATCTGTAGGCCCCGGCAGCTAAGACACTCCCCGGCATCCGCCGGTCTATTACAGCAGATGCCGGGGACTGTCTTAGCTGCCGGGGCCTGCGGATTGCCGCGCTACTGCCGGTGAAGAAAACCAGCGGTGGCAGTAGCGCGGCCATGCTGCAAACCCACATTCAGACTATAAGACGCACCCTCATTTTCCTCCGAAATTTGGGGGAAAAAAAGTGCGTCTTATAGTCCGAAAAATACGGTATGTATTTATTATTGGCATCCAAACATAAACGTTTCGGTCAAGCATGACCTTCATCAGTATCACTATAATACAAAAGAAAAAATATACTTTGTAAAACAATAAACCATATAGAAAAAAGTCCAAGGTTCATAAGAATAAATAATGAACAAAAAATATATCATTCAGATGGATAGATGAAGAAATGTAACAATAATGGTAATATAAGGACATAGGAGCATAAATGTATGACATAAAGTCAAGTATAATGAGAGTCAAGGAGAATATACACAACATAGTATGGGACATATACAATGATAAATATAAGTGTCAGAGGTACCAAGAAGAACTTCCTTAATCTGACACAAGTGACAAAGCAATAATAGGTGACGATACATGGGTGGACAAAAATTACGTCAATTCCACTTCAGGCTAGAGGGTGGTGCCCAGCTTGCTAATACAGTAGACATCTGAGAATAAAACATATCAATATCCTGCACAATCTTACCGGATGCAGAGAAAGGTGCACATCTGGGTCAGGGGTGAACCTGCCTTATTCGCCGCCCGAGGCGGACAACAGAAAGCCCCCCCTCGGAAGAGGAGGCGGAGGGGGCGGGATGGAGCGAAGGGGGCAGGGCGGAGCGATGGGGTCGGTGCGGAGCGGCGTTAGCAGGCAGAGAGCAGGCACGGAGAGGACCTGCTCTCTGCTCTCTGCCTGAGCGTGAGGGGAGGCCGCTGGAGCAGCGCTGCTCCAGTGGCCTCCCCAATCCACCGCTCAGTGATGCTAAGCCAGTCCAGGACAGCTTGTCCTGGACTGGCTTAGGTAAGCAAAAATACCGCCCTCCCCGGGGCCCTGGCATAGCGCCGCCTGAAGCGGTCGCTTCAGGTCGCCTCATGGGAGGTGCGGTGCTGATCTGGGTGTATGGAGGAAGGAGAGTAACAGGAAGAGCCAGGATGGGTTTAAATGGAGTAGATGGCGCCAAGTGATCGTCAGACCAGAAGTGACGCCACCGGAAGTGGCGCCATCACCGGTCCAAGGACACCCAGCTGTGGAATTCATATAGAGGAAGATATACTATGACAAAGTTTAAGAGGGGCATAGAAAGAGAAACATAGGTGATTCAGTGGTGGACCATGTAAGACGGAGCATGTAAGAATGCTCACAGACCTACTTCCGGTATCGGAGTGCCGAAGACCGGAAGTGACGTTATGCGCTCCACAGTGGGACGCACAACGCCAAAAGGAACCAAAACCAAGGATAATGGCAACATGCAGAGAAGGAACATAAGTGGTTCAATGGTGGAGAGGTGGAGAAAGGCCGGGGAAGAAGAAGAGCATATATCTGGGCTTATCCGGAGTCGGAGAACCGATGTCCGGAAGTGACATCAACGTTCCACAGTGGAACGCATGGCGCCGTGGCTGGAGTGAAATACACAATGGGAACGAGGAAAAAGGAAAGAAAGGGGAAAAATGGAAAACAAAACAAATGTAGAACTGAATATAAAAAGGAAATGGAATAAAATGAAACAGTTTTAAGGCACGTAACTCGGAAGGGTCAGCGCTCCACCGTGGGGTTCCAGGGTCTGAAAATGGTGTATCCAGTGTGCCTCACAGAGTTTAAGGGATTTAACTCTATCACCACCCCTCATGGCCATTGGTATGTGCTCTACGACTTGAAAACGGAGTTGTGAGATTGAATGTTTGGCCTGATGAAAGTGGTATGGAATAGGTAACAGAAGGTTTTTGGTATGGATAGTACTTTTATGTTGCGAGATCCTATCCCTAATGGGTTGTGTGGTTTCACCCACGTACACTAATCCACAGGGACATTTGATCATGTAGACTACAAAACTGGTGTCACAGCCTCACACAGGTTTGCAAATTGCAAGGATTGAAGATTCTGCTCATGTTCGAAATAGTCACTTGGACTGCTCTGCTATCTGTTCGCTCTTTACAGTTACTCCTGGCACAATTGCATACAAACAAACCAAATTAATTTTAATGGATAGGGGCGGGGGTAGACTGCTCCTTTTTCCAGCACTGTTCATCCGGCTTTACTTATCCAGCTATGGATTCTGCGCCTGAATCGGTGAGAAGATCCATTATGCTAATTTTTTCAGCGCCCTTCATTGGTGTCTGCCTCCTATTGAATACAATACAGGCTGCAATTTGGATCTACTACAGGGAATTGTAGCTTAGGTGATTCTCCGATATATTACTATGGGCTCGACCAAAGTGAACATACACTTTCAATAGGTTAATGCCGCCATAATAATACCCAGAGGTCAACGTGTAAATGTGTACCACACATGTCAGAGATCTACGGTTCACCAATCCCAACATCAAAGACGCGTACAGTGGCCTGTTGAGTTGATCTGCCGTGTACTTGTCATTCCCTGCTGGAGGGAATTTTGCTTTTTCCTCACTGGGGTAAATTATGTTTTCTGCTGATCTTTGAGCATTTCATGGGCAATTTTGATTTAAGGAATTGAATGTCTAGTTCAGCGTCAAGTTACCTTCTCCTCGGGAGATTAAAGGCACAGGTCCATGTTTGCCAAGTAGGTCGATGGCTTTAGACATGTCTCTATTGATTAGTTAAGTGATTTAGGGTGTAATACAAGATTTACTTTCCAGAAGGTCACATATGCCCTCCACATGGGACTTCAGGCTACATGTTCTACTACTGTGCAAGCAAATAGCTAGCGTAATGTTTCCATGATATTCCCCGAGCTGACGCGAGCTTTAATCCACCCATGTTCTTCAATCAAATTTAAGTGGTTTATTTTTTTATTACTTTTTTTTACTTATTTAGCAAAAATTGGTTTAAAGAAACGTTAAAAATAAGGTACAGAGAAATAAAAGCTTGAAATTAAATGAGATATGACTTGAATATCCAGAAGATGGAAGCCAAGCCATTGTGGAGAAGATTCCATGCGTGATTCCAGATTGTCCACAATGTGTGGCCATGTCTACATACAGTCTTCACTGGTAAAAAGGATAGTGCAAAATTATAGCCAAACTGGCTTATTGTCTATAACGACCATTCACAGCATAATGTTTTCAGAGCCTAGTGTGACATACGTAAGATGGTCCCATCGGAGCAAGAAAACTATTTTTGTTGGAATTTCCAAGAACGGAGTTCGTTGTGATCATACAGCAGAATTAATTTGGTAAATGCTATGTTCTATTTCTATGGTTTTCAATGTGCGGTACATGTACCCCTAAGAGTACGTCCAGCTTTTCTCAGGGGTATGCACCGCGGTAAGAGCCCCACCCAATGCTCCTAATGGTATTCCTTGGGAGATGATGTCAACGGGCACATAAGTCATGTGGCATAAAGGCACATAGCGTCATGTGACCACATTAAAGGCCTTAGCAGTCCCCAAAATCTGAAGGCTGGAAGAGCACAGGGAGTAGTGTCGGAGCCCAGGGGAGATGAGTAACACTGTCATTCTTACACCAGGGTATAATAGTAGTTTATGGTTGACAAACCTCTAAAATTTGAGGTGTTGACAAGCCCCAATTTTTTTTTAGAAATGTCAGATTTTTTTTAGTTTTATTAATGTAGGTGCCGCTCAAGGACATTATACTGTATGAGGGCCTCTATGAGACATTATACTGTATGAGGACCACTATGGGACATTATACTGTGGGTAGGGGCCACTATGGGACATTATACTGTATGAGGGCCACTATGGGACATTATACTGTATGAGGGCCACTATGGGACATTATACTGTATGAGGGCCACTATGGGACATTATACTGTATGAGGGCCTCTATGAGACATTATACTGTATGAGGGCCACTATGGGACATTATACTGTATGAGGGCCTTTATGAGACATTATACTGTATGAGGGCCACTATGGGACATTATGCTGTATAGAGGGCCGCTATGGGACATTATAATGTTTGGGCGGTACAATGGGACATTATACCATATGGAGGGGCCGCTGTGGGACATTATAATGTATGACGGCCACTAGGGGACATCATGGGACCACCAACTATGGGACATTATACTGTATTGAGGCCACTATGGGAGATTATACTATGACCTCATACAGCTGATCAGTATGAACGATGGCTGTCAGCCTCCCCCCTCCGATCAAATATTTTTGGGCTATCCAGGGATAGGCCATAAAATCCTAAAACCCGGACATCCCCCTTAAATTTCACGACGGTAAAAGTAAAGTAATACAACTAGATTGCTTTAATAGTACGGCATGACTGTTTATACAGTAAATGGAATACAAATGAACATAACACATGTATTTTGGTCCCAATAAAGCTAACGCTAGGTTCAAACTAGCATTTGTGTTTCTGTTTTTTGGGTCCACTTGAGGACCCAAAAAACATGAACCCTATCCACTTAAAAAGCGGTTACCCATGGAAACCCGTAGACTATAATGCAAGAAGGACTTTTCTCACCACCTATTTTAACCGGAAGGGAGACGGAGACCCTGAATGCTAGTGTGCGAGCGTAAATTGTGGTACTCAATGTCAAGCAGCAGCTGCAAAAGCAAATATAATTTTAAGGTGTTGTGAGAGAGTGAAGAGTATGGTGTGGGAGGACAGGTATATTCCAGCCACGCAGCTAAAGGGTGTTTGGTAAAGACCCACACCAGGGAGGCCAGCTGTGTATTTAATGCCTGATATAGTCTGTGGAGTGTGGCACCACACTGACAGCTGACCTGTCCAGACTGAACTTACAAAGCAGGTACTGTGCCACCTGTTGTTGTTGCCAAGGTGGGAGTCTGGTAGCCAGGCTCCTGTATAGTCAGGGGAAAGTTTTTCTATGTTTAGTTAGTTCTCAGCCGAGAAGGTTTTTGTTTTGTTTCTTTGTGCCTTTGCAAAAGCAGTTAGTTCACTGCAAATGAATAAAGCCTGAACTTGTGTGCAACCCAGTGTCTGTGTCCCTGTTTCCTGCACTGCCACCGAGCATCTACCTGAGCGATTCCCCACAGTGTCCACAGGTCCATATACAATATTGCCTTTATACAAATTCCTCCTCAGGTTCCATCTCCCATAGGAAAATCATTGAGTCCAAACAACAATCATCAACATCTTTAGTAACCCTGTAACTATAAGGTATAGAGGAGTATAGTGAAGGAATACATATCCTTAGGCAACCTGCTTTGTCTTCATTACACTATCTCCAGTGTTAGTACTAAATCCATCGGCCTCTCACGTATAAAAAGTATTTACAACCCTTCTTTTTAATAAATGGATATAAAAGTATCTCTTCTTATACCTACAGTGGATTAAAGGAAGATCCGTATGGGAGATTACAGCCCATTATACGTTACAGAGCAACACAATCAAGAGATTCTCTGGATCCAGTCCAGACTAAACGATTGTAAAGACTTGGACTTGCAGACATATTTCTTGTCCTCTCCTCGAAGGCTCTGACATGCTCATTTTTTGAGGTCCCTGTTGGCACCTATTCAACTTTACATATTGTTTTTTGAAAGTTCAGCTGGTTTCTGGTATTCATTTTATAAATCATCGACCATGTTTTTGAGGTATGACATGTAATGAGGAACACATGGGCTGCGCAATAAAAGCGGTTTATGCAAATAAAAAAAATCCAGAGATTTTTAGCCGTGATGTGATGCAGATAACACAACGCTCTCATGTTAAGACATTAAAGGTGCCATGCTGACATATAGTCCCATTGTATGGATAATCCTGGCATTCAGACTAAGAACTTATTAAAAGCGCATGAAAACTTGGCTGTAGGTGGGATAGGTTTTGTTATTTTTTTTCATTTTTTTTATTTTTTCACTCTAGGTTTTTCTTTCGTTCAACTTTATGTCAAAATTCTAAGATTATGTTGTTATGCTCTCGCACCGATGTGTCTATAGGTAACTGTAAGGCGTAGTATATATCATGTAAAAAGCAAATCTAGTTTTCATAGTGTTCACACGTTTGGCAACGCCATACGATGACCTGAAGACTTTCCCGTCAAAAGTGGTGATAACTCTACTATAAGGAACGTATCACATACAAGGCACCTGCTTATTGTAGGTATAAGAACAGCCAAGCCTTTAATCTATTTGGGGCCATAAAGGGATCACCAAAAATGGCTTCTTTTTTTATACCAAGTTTTTATGTGAAACATTTTTTGATGGAATTTTTGATGATTTTCTTTTTCATTTTCTTCGTCTTTGTCTGAAATTTTCACGGTGGCCACTAAACCTAATAATAAACTGATACTATACAATTCTCTATAGGTTTTCTTTGCAGAAGGCTCTCCATTTACATCACAGATAAGACACACAGTGTTACAATAGATAACACCTTTTTACATAACACCACCGACCCATCATTTCATCCATTACATATGATAGATGATGTCTATAGCTTATCTACTCCCCCTCCCTGTACAGAGCATATCTAGAAAACTCTCCCATAGACCTCAATGAGTCAGCTCCAGACTATTGCTGCCTATGGCCATGACTATGCTGTAAAGCATCTCAAGATGTTGCTAATAGAGCAAAAGAAGGCAAGTTGACCGCCCCCATAATCATGTATAATGGCAAACCTAGTAGACAACTGTCTTGTAACCAGGCCAGGTTCACTCCAACCTAACAGGGTAGAGGGATTGTGACCAGATTTAACTGCAAAGACCAGCATGGATCCCATTTTCCAAGTTGGAGATGGAATAATTCATGCCCCAACTTTTTCAGATTAGGATGAATTAGCTCATCCCCCACTTCAGGGAATAGGAGGAGGGTAGCCTGGTAGGGGGCATAGCTAAGCACAAGCCAGGAACTTCAGCTGACAAAAGACTGTGAACACTTTGGGAACAGGTACAAGATAGGTGTCAACTAGGGTTGAGCCGATCTTGAGATTTCAGGATCGATTTTAAAATCAGATTTCCGATCATTTTCCAGCCGATCCCGATCCCAAACGCGATTGTGAAATTTGCTCGATCGACGACCAGGATCCGATCTTTCCCGATCGCTCAACCCTAATTGTATATTATATATACAGTAGGGTTGAGCCAATCTTGAGATTTCAAAATCCGATTTTCGATAATTTTCCAACCGATCCCGATCGTGATTGTGAAATTTGCTTGATCACTGATATGATCCGATCTTTCCCAATCCCGATCGCTCAACTCTACTGTCAACCATACTTCTCCTCCAAGTTTCTTGGAAACAAAACTTACTTATACTCTGTGTATAAGGTTCTTCTCTCTTTTATAATTTTACTTTTAAAACTGTTATTCTTTTTTGTCATCTTGTTTGTCTCTTTTTGTAATATATCAGCACCGAACCCTTTGGGTATTGAATTGTTACATTTAATGATACTTTAAGAGTGTTTGTATTTGACTGGTAGAGAGTCACGTGCATTTGTGACTGAAGGTTTCTGCTGAGCCTTAAATAAATGGTGTGATTAAAACTAGGCCGTTGTTTTTGCTGAGCCTAGCAAATCAGTAGTGGTGGTGTGTATTTAATTTTTTTCCCATAGCATAAAACAGTAAAAAAAAATGTTTTAAAATTCAAATGTGTCTTTTTATATAGTGTATGTAAACGTTTGGTTGCAACTGTATCTATCTGCAAGGCTGGGGTGATATGCTGGTCCTGGTGACCCTAACCTATCTATCTGCCGGGCTGGGGTGATATGCTGGGATCTGGTGACACTAACCTATCTATCTGCAGGGTTGGGTTGATATGCTGGGTCTGGTGACACTAACCTATCTATCTGCAGGGCTGGGGTGATATGCTGGTTCTGGTGACACTAACCTATCTATCTGCAGGGCTGGGGTGATATGCTGGTTCTGGTGACACTAACCTATCTATCTGCAGGGTTGGGTTGATATGCTGGGTCTGGTGACACTAACCTATCTATCTGCAGGGCTGTGGTGATATGCTGGTTCTGGTGACACTAACCTATCTATCTGCAGGGCTGGGGTGATATGCTGGTTCTGGTGACACTAACCTATCTATCTGCAGGGCTGGGGTGATATTCTGGGATCTGGTGACACTAACCTATCTGCAGGGTTGGGTTGATATGCTGGTCCTGGTGACCAAGTCAGGTGATCTGTCTGTGGGCCCAGTTGATATGCTAGTTTCTGGAGACAGACTCCCTTTAAAGGGATTCTATCATTAAAATTGTGTTTTTTCTTACTAACACGTAGAAATAGCCTTAACAAAGGTTATTCTTCTCCTACCTTTAGATGTCTTCTCCATACCGCCGTTCGGTAGAAATCCCGGTTTTCGTCAGTAGGCAAATGAGTTCTCTCGCAGCACTGGGGGGTGTCCCCAATGCTGCGAGAGAACTCCCCAGCGACGCCTCCATCTTCGTCTGGAACAGCCTCTCTTTGCATCTTCTTCCGGCGCTAGGTTCAAACTGCGCATGCCCGCCAACCATTTTCTTGTGGCTGGCGGGCATGTGCTCTCGGCTTTACCCAAGGCCTAGAAATTTAAACAAGTGTCTCTCGCAGCATTGAGGACATCCACAGTGCTGTTTGAGCGCTGAGAACCGTCCCCAGTGCTGCGAGAGAACTCATTTGCCTACCGATGAAAACCAAGATTTCTACCGAACGGCGGCGCGGAGAAGACATCTAAAGGTAGGAGACGAATAGCCTTTCTTAAGGCTATCCCAACGTGGTAGACAGAAAAAAATACAATTTTAATGATAGAATCCCTTTAAATTGAAAGTTCCTATAATATACATAAATATATATTTTATCATTTTCATATTGAACTAAAACCACTAGTAACATGTACCAGGACCTTTCTACTCCCTGCCAGAACACAATACTTTCTTCATCTCATTTATGCAGGTATAAGCGGTAACAGATACAGAAGTCAGGACACAAGAGACGATGGTCGGACATAGAATACTACTGTAATATGCTTTGCAATATTTGCCAAACAGACTATAATTGAGCAAACAATACATAAAGTGAAGCAGGCATGTGATCATTGGGAGGACATTGTTATAAGCTTCATATGTTTTGGTAGAGCCCTTGAGATGTGTGGTTGTGCTATCCGCCAGCGAGATGGGCTAAGTGGAATGTTCTATGACCATAATTGACTATTGTGGAAGAGAACTGTGCTAGTTTAATAGGAAAAATTGCAAAATGAAGCCTTTGAGTTCTGTGAGAGTCAATGAATATCAGAGTTCGGTGCTTATTGACTTCAAAGTGCTCCATTCTTTATAAAGGCCAATAAAGTATACAATAACGTTCTAGACCGGCCCTCTACACCACGCCGGTGAAGTGCAGCATATATGTAGTTGCCGGCTGTATGCTTTTCTGTAGGGCTAGGAAAAACTCTACCAATGTGAAATAAAACACAACCAACCTAGAGAGTAAATATCTACAATCTAACAATACCAAAGAAGACACTAAAGAAAACATTATCCCAATAAGGAAAGGAGAACGGAGAGGAGAGTAGTCTACTACTGCTGGAGAAGATAGAAGCCCCTTGTTCCTCAACCCCTCTTTTTATTTAGAATCCAAGCCCTCCCTTGTATCTAGGCATACATCAATTATAGGGCTGGCCCTTTTCCTACTCCACTAGCCCCACCCAATGGGGGCCTTGTGTAAAAGTTCAGCTTGGGCCCACCTGTACATCCTTTCCTTACAACCATCACCCACACCCTATACGTACATTTTAGTAGCATTTACATTTTCCTTCTCTATCTGGGCCCAGACCGCCATGAGGAGTTGTTCACAACTATAGATGAGCAAGTATATTCGATTGAATACCTCCCCTCCATAGACATAGGTGTTATAAAAAAGGTGCCAGGGGAGGTTGGAGGGGAAACGAATATTTCCCACCTTTCCGTGTGGTATTCGACTGAGTACACCAATAACTATGCAAATTGAGGTTTTTGATCGAATAGTAGTATTTGATCAAATACTATTCACTCATCTCTATTCACAACATAACTGTGCACATAAGACCCCTATTCCCTGTTGGTGCACCCTTTTGTGCTACAGTCTCTGCTTCCATATATATTGCTGCCCAAATTACACAGTCCAGTCACATTAATGTGACCACCTGTCAAAATCCAGAATAACCACCTTTGTCAGAGCGGACCGCAGCGAGATGTGCAGGAAGAGAGGGGATGTGGTGATGATGTCACTGGGATGTTGAGCCATGCCGACTCCAGTGTCGTGGCCAGCTGAGCTAGGTTACGTGGTTGAGCATCCATGGCGGGAGCAACCCGATCGAGGTGGTCCCAAAGATTCTCGATTGGGTTCTTGATGGAATTTGCTGGCCAAGGGAGTACGGTAAACTCATCCTGGTGCTCCCTGAACCACGCACGTACACTGTGAGCTTTATGACACGTCGCATTGTCCTGCTGGTAGATGCCATCATCTTGAGGAAAAACATTTCACATGTAGGGGTGAACATGGTCCGCAAGGATAGATGCATACTTGTCCTGATCCATCGTGCCTTCCACAATGATGAATGCACCCAGATGGCTGATGACACGCGTCTTCTGCAATTGGTTATTTAATGTTGACGTCAAAAGTAGGCGGTGCTCACATTAATATGACTGGACTGTGTATATTTTTGCCATGGAAGGGTTAATCTTTTTCTTTCTAACAGTGGAAGGTTGTGTATCATAAATCTTCCCTGTCTCACTCTAGTGTAGCAGAGGACAGGGGCAATAACTTTACACAAACTGCCAGTCATTAACGGAAGTGAAGAAGGAGCTCAAAGTAGTTCAATAACCCTTAGTGTGTTGAAGATGACCTACGGGCCACTTGGCTCCTGGGCCCTGTGACCACTACAATCCCTACAGTTACCGCCCCACAAAATCGGTGTTTCTTTCCACTGAAGGATCATGAGAGAAGACACTGGAGAACCAGGGACAGATGAGTATGTTTTTTTTTTTTTTTTTTTCACCTTCCCCATCCCCCCTTGCAAACGAAAGTTTATTATGGACAACACCTTTAAGTGATTCATAAGGAACAACCCTTTAGACCACGTCAATGAAATTACTTGGATTTACTTCCGTTCTCCCATCAACATTATGTGTATGCAAATATTTTTATCCTATTAATATTATAAATGTGAAAGTTTGTGAGTTTGTGGGTTTGTGTGTTTGGATGTTTGCATGTTCGGATGTTTGTTCCTCAATCACGGAAAAACCGCTCTACCGATTTGGCTGAAATTTTCCACAAACATAGTTAATACACCCGATTAAACAATAGGCTACTTTTCGTCACAATAGCGCACATACGTTTGTGCCAGGACCCCCACAAAACCCAAACTCACACCACCATCTCTGCAATCTCACACACTTTGGACCATAGCAAGCCACAAAATTCATATTGCCCTCTTCAGCCTCGCCCCTAACCCCACACAATCACATATACATATACTTTACCACTTTGCCCCTCACCTTAATGATACTCCTGGAGGCTCTCTTTAATGCTCCGGAGCAGCCATGTTTGCCGACCCCCACCGCTCTGACAATCCGCGACACCGCCCACCCATGTCAATACCCCTAGGAGGTCTAATAAATGCAAAAAAAAAGTTTAAAAAAAGTAAAAAAAAAAATATAAAAAAATAAATAAAAAGGATTACAAATTCAAATCACCCCCCTTTCCCTAGAACACATATAAAAGTAGTTAAAAACTGTGAAACATATACATGTTAGGTATCCCCGCGTCCGAAATCGCCCGCTCTACAAAGCTATACAAATATTTTTCCTGTTCGGTAAACACCGTAGTGGAAAAAATGGTCAAAAGTGCCAAACTGCCATTTTTTCACTGTTTTGATTCTGATAAAAATTTGAATAAAAAGTGATCAAAGCAATAACATTTCTCGAAAATGATAGAACTACAAAATAAACCCGGTCCCGCAAAAAAAGACGCCCTATACATCCCCGTACATGCACCTATAAAAAAGTTACGGCTGTTGGCGACTTTTATATGGCGACTTTTCAAAAAATAATTTTTTAACATAGTTTTGGATTTTTTTTAAGGGGTCAAAATGTAAATAAAACCATATAAATTTGGTATCCCCGGAATCGTAACGAAACACAGAATACAGGGGACATGTCATTTTGGTTGCACAGTGAACGCCGTAAAACTAAAGCCCGTAAGAAAGTCGCAGAAATGCATTTTTTCTTCAAATCCACCCCATTCAGAATTTTTTCCCTGCTTCCCAGTACATTATATAGAATAAACAATGGTGGCATCAGGAAGAAAAATTTGTCCCAGGAAAAATTAAGACCTCATATGGCTCTGGGAGCGGAGAAATAAAAAAGTTATGGGGTTTAGAAGGAGGGGAGTCAAAAACGAAAATCAAAAAATGCCATCGGCGGGAAAGGGTTAACTTCAAATACTTCTGTCCCAAAGTCACTATGTAAAGTTTCTCACAACACCGTATAGCGGCTGTAATACAAATTACATCCAACACAAAAGTCTCACATATTCTCTGAATTACAGCAAAAACAAGATATAAAGTTACATTTCATATCCCATACCTTATACACAGTATGAAAACCTTACCCGCGCCTGTATATACCCACTGCTACAATCACCGCAGACGAAGTCGCGGGTACCAGCTAGTGTATAATAAACCTTAAAACCTGCAACTGTGGAATTTGTATAGTCTTCCATATTTACGTGTGATTTGGGTGCTCCCAAATTTCCACCTGATTCCAAAAACATTAATAGTTCAGTTGGCTTCAGGCCACATCTGAGTTTGGGTTTCCGTTCAGGGAGTCTGCTTGGGGACCCCCGAATTGAAACCTATATGCATTAAAAAGTGGTTACCTGGGAAACCCACAGACCCCATAGACTATAATGGGTTCTATGTGGTCAGAGAGAAAAGTCCTGCAAGCAGCACTTTTCTCTCCACATGTTTCATGCGGAAACTGAGTGAAAACTACACGGACCCCATTATAGTCTATGGCAAGGGTCGGGAACCTACGGCTCGTGAGCCAGATGTGGCTCTTTTGATGGCTGCATCTGGCTCGCAGACAGGGGCGTAACTATTGGGCCGCAGGCCTGTAAGTCCGGGCCAGCAGGTAACAAGGATCCGCGACTAGGAGACAGACGCACACTGGCAGGTATATAACACAATTTACTTATGGAAAATGGGAAGGAATCAACAAAATAAAACTAAGTTACATATAACAGTATGAGGATAACGCACGCTATAAACTGGCCCTAGCTGTCCCTGAGATACTTGTACGGTACCGGGTTTATACAGTCTCTCAGCTCTCTGTGGTGCTCCCTCGATGCAGGCCTGTCCAGGAACTCAGCAGACTCTGTCTTGCTTCTGTCTTGGGTGAAGGTCTGAACAAAGTCCAAGGCACAGTCCGGCTTTAGTCTCCAGAACAATCTCCACAACACTGCCGCTTTCTCCAGTCAGTCTCTGCAGTGTTTCAGGCCTTCTACTATGGCCTACAGCAGCAATGGCCTCTCACAGGTCCTCACAGCACACACTCTGGGCCCACACCACGCTGCTCACGTCACTTCCTCTGGACCGCACCATTTACCAAACAGAACAGGGTGATTATTGTCTCACAGTAGTACAGTCCCAGGCTATATTTCTTCACACCAGTAGATGGCAGCAAAACACCACTGTTAAGACAATAGGGGCTACTACTGACTGCTACAGGCCCCACAAGCACTATTATACTCAGGGTCTTTTCGGACCCGCTAGTATTATGATCGGAGCCCCAGGAGAGGTAAGGGAACATAAAAAACAGTATTATTTACTTCTCCAGGCTCCGGGCAGGCTTCGGGCCTACTTGCGTGATGTTTCAGATGTCACATGACGTCCCGGACGTCATTGAAGATGGCCGACAGTGGCATAGTGAGCAGCGGAGCTACGGAGAGGTAAGTAACAGTGTCTGAAAAGATCCCAGAGTATAATAATTGTTCATGGGTGTCCACAATGAAGGATAATACTGTGTGCAGGGGCCACTATGGGGACATAATACTGTGTGCAGGAGCCACTATGGGGATAATACTGTGTGCAGGGGCCACTATGGGGCATAATACTGTGTGCAGGGGCCACTATGGGGCATAATACTGTGTGCAGGGGCCACTATGGGACATAATACTGTGTGCAGGGGCCACTATGGGGAGATAATACTGTGTGCAGGGGCCACTATGGGACATAATACTGTGTGCAGGGGCCACTATGGGGAGATAATACTGTGTGCAGGAGCCACTATGGGGATAATACTGTGTGCAGGGGCCACTATGGGGCATAATACTGTGTGCAGGAGCCACTATGGGGGATAATACTGTGTGCAGGGGCCACTATGGGGCATAATACTGTGTGCAGGAGCCACTATGGGGGATAATACTGTGTGCAGGGGCCACTATGGGGCATAATACTGTGTGCAGGAGCCACTATGGGGGATAATACTGTGTGCAGGGGACACTATGGGGGATAATACTGTGTGCAGGGGACACTATGGGGGATAATACTGTGTGCAGGGGCCACTATGGGGGATAATACTGTGTGCAGGAGCCACTATGGGGGATAATACTATGTGCAGGGGCCACTATGGGGGATAATACTGTGTGCAGGGGACACTATGGGGTATAATGCTGTGTGCAGGGGCCACTATGGGGCATAATACTGTGTGCAGGGGACACTATAGGATATAACACTGTGTGCAGGGGCCACTATAGGGGATAATACTGTATGCAGGGGCCACTATGGGGGATAATACTGTGTGCAGGGGCCACTATGGGGTATAATACTGTGTGCAGGGGCCACTATGGGGCATAATACTGTGTGCAGGGGCCACTATGGGGGATAATACTGTGTGCAGGGGCCACTATGGGGCATAATACTGTGTGCAGAGGCCACTGTGGGGCATAATACTGTATGCAGGGGCCACTATGGGGCATAATACTGTGTGCAGGGGCCACTATGTGGGATAATACTGTGTGCAGGGGACACTATGGGGTATAATGCTGTGTGCAGGGGTCACTATAGGGGATAATACTGTATGCAGGGGCCACTATGGGGGATAATACTGTATGCAGGGGCCACTATGGGGGATAATACTGTGTGCAGGGGCCACTATGGGGGATAATACTGTGTGCAGGAATGGGGGGATGTTATGGTTCTCACAGAGTTACATATTCATGGTGTTCATGGCTCTCTCAGCCAAAAAGGTTTGTGACCCCTGTTCTATGGGGTCCGCGGGTTTCCTTTAAGTAAACGCTTTTTAATGCGTATAGGTTTCCGTTCGAGGGGTCCCCAAGCTGACTTCCCGAATGGAAACCCAAACGCAGATGTGAACTGGGCCTTACTGAATTGGTCCTACAGTTTACGTATTTCTAAAAAGGAATGAGATAGACCCTACCGGGGACAGGGACTGATGTGACTGGGCACCATCTCTGTACAGCATGGCGGAATCCGTTGCAACAACAAAAAAGCTAGATATATTTTTTTCACTCTGAGCAAAAATGCTCCTAAGAACAATATATAGGATTGGTCTACCACGGAATATCACACTTCATCTTCCTGCTTTGTCACGGGCGGCTTCAGTCCATTAGCTTTGATTCTAGAACACACATTCAGTTCACAGCGTTACTTTTTGGAAGCGGGAACAGAAAATTGCATAGCACAGTGCTAACAAAAGATATGCATAGGCTGATGCCACGTAAATCAGGGTCAGAATGGGAATTTCATCACATGAGTAATGGAAGCAAAAATAAAATATCCATTTATTCATTTCCTGGTTCATATTTCCATGAGAGAGGGAGTTGGTATTTATTTAAGAAATAATGACTGATGCCTTTCCCTCACTGTTTATGACCATCTGGAGGCTGGAAGAAGTTGAAGCAAGGTTAGAGCGCAGAACAATTAAAATAGCTACTCTATAACATACAGGGATACGGTTACTTATATATAATCTGATCTCGCTTTATACCGGCTACCAAAACTCTCCTACTTTATAGCGTTGAATTTCACATGGACCGGTCGAGAATAAAGCTATGGGCAGAGCGTATAATACCTGTTTATATATAATCATTTCGCCAACGTCCAATGGAAATTTTTTTTTTTTTGGAATATATTAATAACAGAATCCTGGCTATTTCCCCTTAAATAAGAATAATAGCTTCACCGGGGGATCGGTACAGCTGGCCATGTGCTTGGAAGTAAACACAACACTATATCCAGAATATAAATTCCGTCTTGGTCTATTAGGTCAGTATCAATTGAAGTAAAAAAATCTGGGAAATCATTTTTTTTTTTAAATATTTGTTTTGTTTTATTAAATTTTTTGATTTTTATTATTATTACATTGTTAAGGATCAGTGTCTAGTATAAGGACTGAGAACGGAGAATTAGAGGAACGGATACGGATTGGTCGTATCACCATCATCTACTTGAAGATCATCTAGTTGATACAGTAAATTTTTTCATATGAATGGTGAATCCACTTAAAAAAGCAGTTACTCTGGTAAATGATGGTCTATGAGGTCTACTGGATTTCCTCTTGCAGGACTTTTCTCTCCAAATTTTTTAAGCGGAATGGGGAACGGAATCCTGGACAGACTGAAGCCTCTTAGTAATTGTAGTGCATGTAGGTATGACTATCTCAAAGCCACGCCAGTCAGGGACTGGCATAGATTAGTGATATAATGTGTGCCAGTTTTTTGGCATGTGATAGTAAATCTGGTAGACCATGTCCCATCCATTGTTTAAAAATTAGCAAGCAAGACACAGAGGCCGAAATGTGCCATAGTGTGGCAAACATGCACCAAGGTGAGACTGTACTGAGCTGTGTGTTCATCACATGAGCATGGACTGTCCATCACATAACCATGGACTGTGTATCTCTTGACCATGAACCATACATAACATCACCATGGACTGTCCATGACATGACCATGGGGTATCACATGACCATGGACTGTCCATCATATGACCATGGACTGTCCATCACATGACCATGAACCATACATCACATGACCATGAACCATACATCATATGACCATGGAGACTGTGTATCACTTGACCATGAACCATACATGACATGACCATGGACTGTTTATCACATGACCATGGACTGTCCATCACATAACCATGAACTGTCCATCACATGACCACGAAGCATACATGACATGACCATGGACTGTCCATCACATGACCATGGACTGTCCATCACATGACCATGGGCTGTCCATCACATGACTATGAACCATACATCACATGACCATGGATTGTCCATTACATGACCATGGACTGATTTGTATCCTCTGAGAGAAAACAGTATGAATGACAGTAAGGGTGCATGCACACTGAGTAACGCCGGGCGTGTATGAGAGCCGTACACGCCGGCGTTACAGCAGGGCTGCCGAACACTTCCCATTCACTTCAATGGGAGCGCTCGTAAACGCCGCTGTTACGAGCGCTCCCATTGAAGTGAATGGGAAGTGTTCGGCAGTCTGCTGTAATGCCGGCGTGTACGGCTCTCATACACGCCCGGCGTTACGTAGTGTGAATGCACCCTAAGCAGAGATTTACAAAACCATGAGGAATTGATACAGAAAGTATATTGGAAAATTGTACAACTTTTCATTATAGAAACAATAACTAAAACTGGATAATCCCTTTAAGTCTTGAGTATCTAGTGCAGGACACCATGGTAGATTCAGAATATATCTACAATACCATACATCTGAACCCCAAAGACTGTTCATATAAGCGGCTTATTCATTGTGGAATGACCTCTAAATCACCTTGCCGGATCCTTTAAACATGCCCATCGTCTTACAGGGGAGACCATGAACTATAGCATCAAAAAATCCCTATGAATGCCTATTGTGGTTTTCTTCCAGACACAATGGTGAGGACTATAAGTACGGAAATTCCAGGTTTTCAGTGCGTGACACTTGTAGATGGGGCAAATGCTTGTATTTGAAGTCACAATGGATGGACCCTCTAATGTAGTGTTGTGTATTGTTTCATCGCCTTCCCTGGGCTCTATCAGAGCATCTTGTGAATAATTCCTGCCCTGTGTTTTCCTCATCAGGTCTGCACTGGATCCTATTTTAATCGACTTCTTAATTGTTCCTGACACCTGCCGCAGTAATCACAATTAAAGTTCCCGCTGCTCAATCTGTTAGCCACATTAAAGGAAATGGCATATTCTGTGTTGGAACTGTGTAAGGTGAGTACAAGCAGGAATATGGCTGCAGACCACAGGACTACATAAATAATTAACCAAATAAACACTTCAAGATGTAGAAAGCCATGAGAAAAACATGTGGTTATACAATTAACGTCTCATTTTGAGCCACTGGCATCTCACATATGGTTCAGTAACCAATAAAAATAATGTTTGGATTCCATTGAAATATGTTGCGTATCAGTCTTGTAGTGGAAGGATTAGGTAATAATATATTTTAGAGAGACGATACTTGGTCAGAATCCAGAAAATGTAACCATTCAATGGCCAGAACGCGATGGGTAGATGTAAGGACTTTGTAAAAATTTACCAATTGACCTTTGAGGATAAGTCGATGAGTCTTTTTACACCTACAGCTTAGACTGGCAGAGTTGAGTTTGTAGGTGGGAATAATTCATCATTAACAATGTTTCATCTCCTATATACCGCCATTATCAGGTATGTAGCTGCCAGAGCACTACCTGAATGTGTGGTGCCGTGAGGGCAAGCCACAAACCCAGTGGCGTAACTACCACCATAGCAGCAGAGGCAGCTGCCACAGGGCCCGGGACATTAGGGGCCCGGTAACAGCTGCTACCGCTGCTATCATTATACTCGGGGGTCTTTTCGGACCCCCGAGTATAATGATCGGAGGGCCGGGAGAGGTAAGAAACATAAAAAACACTGTTACTTACCTCTCCACGATCCTGGCCAGGCCTCCTTCCTTGTTGTCTGACGTCTCTGACGTCACATGGACCCGGCCTGCGTCCCGGGTCATGTGACGTCCGACGTCATTGCAGAAGGACAGCAGCGGGGGCCGACACGCAGGATCCGGGGGACAGGTAAGAAACAGTAGTTTTTTTTATGTTTTTATTCCCCCAAGTCTCCGATTATTATACTCTGGGGTCTGAAAAGACCCCAGAGTACAATAATTGTTTATGGGTGTGCACAGTGATACATAATACTGTGTGCAGGAGGCACTATAGGGGATAATACTGTGTGCAGGGGCCATTAAGGGACAAAATACTGTGTGCAGGGGCCACTATGGGTGATAATACTGTGTGCAGGGGCCACTATGGGGATAATACTGTGTGCAGGGGCCACTATGGGGGATAATACTGTGTGCAGGGGTCACTATGGGGGATAATACTGTGTGCAGGGGCCACTATGGGGGATAATACTGTGTGCAGGGGCCATTATGGAGCATAATACTGTGTGCAGGGGCCACTATGGGGCATAATACTGTGTGTATGGGGCCACTATGGGGCATAATACTGTGTGCAGGTGCCACTATGGGGGATAATACTGTGTGTAGGGGCCACTATGGGTGATAATACTGTGTGCAGGGGCCACTATGGGGGATAATACTGTGTGCAGGGGCCACTATGGGGGATAATACTGTGTGCAGGGGTCACTATGGGGTATAATACTGTGTGCAGGGGCCACTATGGGGGATAATACTGTGTGCAGGGGCAATTATGGGGCATAATACTGTGTGCAGGGGCCACTATGGGGCATAATACTGTGTGTATGGGGCCACTATGGGGCATAATACTGTGTGCAGGGGCCACTATGGGGGATAATACTGTGTGCAGGAGCCACTATGGGGGATAATACTGTGTGTATGGGGCCACTATGGGGGATAATACTGTGTGCAGGGGCCACTATGGGGGATAATACTGTGTGTATGGGGCCACTATGGGGGATAATACTGTGTGCAGGGGCCACTATGGGGGATAATACTGTGTGCAGGGGCCACTATGGGGCATAATACTATGTGAAGGGCCCACTATGGGGGTTAATAGAACGCGCAGGAATGCGTAGGAGGGGGTCGGTCGAGGTCTTCGGCGTCGGTGTCGGTCATGGGGGGGGCCCATGTCAAAAGTTCGCCACGGGGCCCCGCCATTCCTAAACTTAACTAAAGTCTTGTGGACCCCGGTGCAATCTTTTGTCCGTACTCCCTACCCCATCCCTACAGGGAATTCTTGATAGTGATTGTTATGGATGCTAAGGAGTTTAATCCACCTGAGTGTAGTTAGGATAATCTGTGGGTCTCCTTGGCTTATGGGCCAGATGAAGCTGCAATCTCAATACTGGTGCCAGTGCGTATGGGCCCCCTAAGGCTCCTGGGCCCCGGTGTGACTGCACCCTCTGCACCCCCTCAAGTTACAGACGGGCTACTGGCTCCATGGCCGTGACTGTATGGAGGCACCATTAAGTCATTAGTAGAAAGAATTAGTAAGCTTTAGGGCTACATGACCATGTATCGATGGTGGATATCCATGTATTTTCTGTTGGATGCCAAACAAATCCCATACAGAGAAACTGTTGCCATGCTCTATTGGACTCTTTATATATGGAGGTATAAGGGTCTCCACTATAAGTGAGAACATTTCCTTAGGGCTTTGTACAATACGTCTGTTATATCTTCAGGGTGCTCAGATTGTCCATTCCCCTGGAATTGGATGGGCTTTCTATAACTATTTTTTTTTTTTTTTACTAAAATATTCTGTTATGATTTGGATCAATTATTATAATTTTTTATTTGCTGTACACACCCTTTTTAACTTGTCATTACTATTTTTTTGGCCATTTCGGTAAATGATAGTGTCCATCACAAATATATATTTTTTTAAGTTTCCCCAAACATGGACCTTGTGCTCGAGTACGGTATGCAGTTGTAGGGTCTCAGGTACCATGTTGGTTGTGTAGGGTGCTGTATGTATGTAACATATGTATAGGCTTCTTTTAGAGCACTGTAGGGGGATTTATCTCCTATTAAAGGCTTTTTGAGATGGACATACCATTGTTGGGCTTTATATAGGACCATGTTACTTTAGTAACGTCTAATGTTCTACTCTAGTTCCTGTTCCAAGTGGGAGCTTATCTATTGGGGCCATAACTTGGAAACCAAAAATGCAGCCCTATTATGGTCTGAAGAGGTCAAATCCATGGAGGATAAGAGAAAAGTGTTAATAGTGGCCAAGCACAAAGGCCAATGACACCTTAGGGAAGAGCTGTAGAATCCAAGAGTTCCTACCTTGCATCCCTACAGGAAAAAGTACAAGTCCCCTTTAATTGTATTGTATAAAATCTTGTAGTTCATAAGAGCGTATTTGTACACTTGTATGATCCCCTATACTTGTACTGGGGAATATGGACAGGAATTGGACCTGCTTCATATTTTGCATATGGTTTCTATGGCAGGACACTGTTCCGTAAGAACTATGAATGGGTTCCTATCCGGAATTGTTGATAATGTCCGTAAAACAACTATGGTCTTGTGCACGTGGCCTAATAGGTATAGTGAAAACCTGATGAATGTATATGAGAAAAGGTGATGACATCATCAATATATATTATATTGACTAGAATTTATGGTCAATAATATTAACAAAGAAGCAAACTTTTCAGAAACAAAGACGTTTCCAAGCAATTATAGGTACAGATCTATATTCTGGAAAGACGGCTGGCAATGCAAATTTGGGAGAAGTCGAAGGAATGTCAAACACAGGGAGATGTTACAGGCAGTAATAAATCACCTCCACCTAGCACAGCCCATTCACATAGCATGGACATGAGATGGCTCGGTGTGATATTACCCATACTTCCTTGTAATGAATGGGCCTCTTAGTTGGGAATGTCACTGACGAGCCCCTGCAGACAGCTGGAATTGCTGCAAAAGCCAATTGACTGAGTGTATGCCACTGTGGGAAGTACAGCTTGTTACTAGGCACAGGCCTGCTATTACATCACATGTCAGAACATATGGGAAAGTAGGGGAAGGAAGGCTCTAATTCCCTGCCATGTGAAGGCCGTGTTATTCCTCCAGTTATCATGTTGTCACCGCACTGTACTCCTGTGCAGCTCTTTACATTGTCACACTTGGAGAAGCCTTTCAGCTTTCATGTTTCAGAACGTTATGTTTTTTCTTGGGGGGGGGGGGGGGGGAATTTTTGTGATGTAATTTTATTGTTATTGCTTTGTTATTCTATTTATTTTATGATTATTGAAAGAAAGAAAGAAAGAAAGAAAGAAAGAAAGAAAGAAAGAAAGAAAGAAAGAAAGAAAGAAAGAAAGAAAGAAAGAAGAACGTAAGAAAGATGGAAGGAAAGAAAGAAGTAAAGAAGGTAGGAAGGATGGGAGGGAGGAATGAAGGAAGGAAAGAAAGAAAGAAAGAAAGAAAGAAAGAAAGAAAGAAAGAAAGAAAGAAAGATGAAAGGAAGGAAGGAAGGAAGGAAGGAAGGAAGGAAGGAAGGAAGGAAGGAAGGAAGGAAGGAATATACGAATGAACGTAGAATGGATGAAAGGAAAAAAGAAGGAAAGAAAGAAAGAAAGAAAGAAAGAAAGAAAGAAAGAAAGAAAGAAAGAAAGAAAGAAAAAGGCAATGAAAGAAGGATAGATAGAGAGATAGGGAGATAGATAGATAGATAGATAGATGATAGATAGATAGATAGATAGATAGATAGATAGATAGATAGGAGATAGATAGATAGATAGATAGATAGATAGATAGATAGATAGGAGATAGATAGATAGATTAGATAGATAGATAGATAGATAGGAGATAGATAGATAGATGATAGATAGATAGATGATAGATAGATAGATAGATAGATAGATAGATAGGAGATAGATAGATTAGATGATAGATAGGAGATAGATAGATAGATAGATAGATAGATAGATAGATAGATTAGATAGATAGATAGATAGATAGATAGATAGATAGGAGATAGATAGATAGATAGATAGATAGATGATAGATAGATAGATAGATAGATAGATAGATAGATAGGAGATAGATAGATAGATTAGATGATAGATAGGAGATAGATAGATAGATAGGAGATAGATAGATAGATAGATAGATAGATAGATAGATAGGAGATAGATAGATAGATAGATAGATTAGATAGATAGATAGGAGATAGATAGATAGATTAGATGATAGATAGGAGATAGATAGATAGATAGATAGATAGATAGATAGATAGGGGATAGAGAGATAGATAGATAGAACAATGGGCAGCATAGGTAAAAAAAAAATAGAGTAAAATAGTTGATAGTCCTGTTGAAAACCAGATATATGTCCAATAAGTTCAGCCAAGGGATAGGAAAGTACAACACTAAAAAGGAACAGGTGAAGGAGACATGAGTTTTATGCAGTTACAAGATTGTCAATATTTTGCTGAAATACATCTTCATTTTCTGAGTTTTGTAACTCTCTTTTCCAACTCTAGAACATCCTTTCTATGAGCTTTATAATCCGGAGGGGGCTGCACCAATTCATTATTAAGTATGATTTTATTATATCCCTTGCCTGCGAGTCGATACCCCATTTACTACATAGCAATACCCTGCTGGTCCTAGAGGCGGCTGACTGACATTACATATTGTAACTTTCTTTCAGAAAGCTCTCCGCTTCTTCTTCTCAGGAAGTGACATCATGCCTATTGGTCACATGGCCTTGATACAGCTCAGCCCCGACCAACGGATGTGATGTCACTTCCTAAGAAGAGGAAGTGAGATCTATCTGAAGCAGTCATGTTTTGTTAAATCCTGGATAGGTCTTTACTAGCCCCTACTATGTCTAGCTGCCCCTTCTTGGAGTGATGACACTCGGGGTACAATATTTGTTCTCACTTTGTGACCCAATTGAATATAAGGGTGATACTCCTTTAAGTACTTTGCCCACCTTATGTATATATTGTGATGCTATTCTATTGCACAATCTCTACCGCACATATATCTAATAGCAGACAATATTGGAGCGGCTAACAAGGTACAACAATATATTCGGCTTATCCTTCCTCCGTTCTCATAGGTAGATTAACATGACAAATTTCAATCCACAAGTCCTGATCTTCATCTTCCATCCCCACATCCTCCCCATTTGCGTGTTATGTTCAGCATACCGTCACACAAGAATTAAGTCAATTACAAATACAGATATACTTTATCTAGAACAAACGTCCAAAATCCACCTGAGACTCTTTCAGCCGGAGTCGAATTTCCATGTGAATTTCTTAAGGTAATTATCTTCTCCTGTGAGTTTCATGTGGTCGGGGAATGGGAGATGCTTTGGGTTCATGATTATGATGTCAGCCGCTGATAGGCTATGTCAAAGATAATGACCCCTTCCTGCAAGAACAACTGCAGCTGAACTCTGGATTGTTTTTACAAGGGGGCTATTAGAATTTATAAATATATTTCATAAATTCCAGCAGATCAAAGACCCCTGGAAACCAGTGACTTGTGGATTCCTCTGGGGGGTAATAAGGAACTTTTTTTTTCTTTTGTGGGAATACTAAGAAGGGGAAACCTCGATTATGTTCTTCGAAAACATTAATAACAATCAGGTTTAGATCATGGTGAGGCAACAAGACGATGAGCAATGTAATAGAGTAATAGGTAATGTCCAAGAAGTAATTTACATATTAGTAACCTCAAAGAGATGAGACAAAGCCTTTCCAGAAGAGCAGTCAACAGGTCAGAAAAGCCCAATGATATAACTCATCTGGTAGACCCTATCACCCTGAGCATTTTGGTGTTTTGTTTATCCAAATCCATTCTGTTATTCCAAAGGTATAAGTCCTGTCAGTGTTGATGCAAATTAAGGTCTACTAGTCAAGTGCGTGATAAGAACAAGCCACCATTGTTGGAAGATCTATGCATTGAGCATTGAGTTTTGTTACAAATAGAGATGAGCGAGTAGTGTTCGATCGAGTAGGTGTTCGATCGAATACTACGGTATTCGAAATACTCGTACTCGATCAAACACTACTAGCTGTTCGAAGTTTAAGGTTCGATGCAGAACCAGCGTTGATTGGCAGAATGCTATACATTCTGCCAATCAACGCTGGTTCTTCTCTTACCTTTAGAAGTCTTCTCCGTGCAGTGTCCCCGCGGCGTCTTCCGGCTGGAATTCACTCTGCCATCTGCGCATGCACAGGCATGCCCTCACATGTGCAGTTGGCTTTGCTCAGGCGTCGGGCCGGGCAGAGCCGACCGCGCATGCGCAGTCGGCTCTGCCTAGGCCCCGATGCCTAGGCAGAGTGATTCCAGCTGGAAGAAGACGCGGTTACGCTGCACCAGGGAGAAGACTTCAAGGAGAATCCAGCCCGACCCTCACTCGTGGACTTGGTAAGTATAATTTTATCAAATTTTGCGTACCCCTGAAACGAGCATTTCCCCCCATAGACTATAATGGGGATCAAAATCCGTTCGAACAGTCGTACAGTGTGCGGCTGTTCGAATCGGATTTCGAACCACGGACATTTTAGTGTTCGCTCATCTCTAGTTACAAATTAATCCTGTCTTGTGTCTATTCATACTACACCAACAAGGGCACTCCTTCCACTATCGACCATGAGATATCACACAGGTTGTGCTCTGAAGGAATAACTCCAAGTACCCTTATCAGCAATGCGGACAACCCTCATCCCTATGCCAGCCCTGGGAATGTAGGAGGACCTGTGGAAGGAAGCCTAGGCCACCATGAATACTGTGATCCTGTGACAAATACCACTCAAGAATTTGTGACGCCAGGGCCATGATGGAAGGCATATGAATGAGATCTATGTCCCTCCCATGCTTCTGAAGCCCACATCTTTGAGGTCAATGATCACGGACTGCAAGGTAACCACAAGAGAGATCTTTCGAAGAAGTGCTATTTTGTAGACAAGAGGTCCTATGCACAAAGGAGAATACAAGACAAACTCAGTTGGGAGACCATACTCCTTATGCCATAGTGGTCTTTGATGTTAGGAGTCCCTGACTCCATGTGGCTGTCCATACTATATGTGGACAGTGAAGCCATGAGCAGGCAGGGTCTCCTAACATCAAAGATCATTGTGATACAAGGATTCCCAGTGTCATGACTAGGCTCAGGCAACAAAATTAGGCAGATGTATGGACTGGTGTCCCCCTTGTTCATGGGGCCTAAGAAATCCACAATTCTAGGTGATATAAAAACAAACAGATATAGATGAATTGGCTGTTCTTCTTTACCCAAATTGGTGGAAAATTATGAATATTGACTCAAAACAAAAACATCCTTGAACCCTCACAAGAGAACTTGTTCACCTCCCGATACCCTTCCCTTATAGACATTCGCTCGTCTCTAACATGAAGCCAGAGACTTTGGCCATGAAACATTGGTTTTCTTTTCCATGATGTTCCTCTGAGTTTTCCGACCCAAGACAAGGATTCATTATACACATTTTTTCACATAACATAGAGCGGCCTGATGATGTGCCAGAATTGCCATGTTTCATTTGGGCTATCTAGAAGAATCCCAGCTTTGACCCTACAGTCGGAGTGTGAAAAGCAATTCATTGCCTTGTTAACTTGTTTATGGTTTGAGGCTGATCCGTGGGTTGGAACATTACGTTCTAAGGACTTGCGTCTCCTCATTGTCTGCTAATAACTCAGTATGTGTTGGAACGTATTTTACTCTCTTGGAGTATTTCATATATCTGCTCGGAGGAGAAGAACCTTCAAGAGCTATGAGTTCATATCCACTTGCAAATCTTACATATATTTCTCCAAAGCAATTATCATTTATGCCCAAGGATGGCTAGACTAATCTTATTTTACATGATGTTAGGCTGGAATCATGGAACATACTTTTATTTAATCAAGCAGGAAGATTATGGGCAAAATAATTCCTCGTAGAATGTATGTGGTTAAAGGGGCCGCATGTAAGTAACTCTGGAATATTTTATAAGATGTTCGGTTAGATGGGACTCGCTCAATAATTGTATTGCCCAGGGAATAACAACTTTGGAGTAATTTTTCTTAGGATGTTATGACTAAATGGACAACTAGATATTATCATATCCCTTGTCAATAGGGTGTGTACTTACCTAGTTTTATACTGACAGAAGTGTTTGGATAATGTGTGTATGGAGCAAGGATGAGAAAAATGCTTATAACCAGCCATGTTCATTACGATTTTCCAAAAAGTTTGCTCGAGCCCGAGGTTTTTGAGGTTCACCACCTATGAATTATGTATATGGATATTTTCAGTATGGACCGAAATTGTTCAGTTTGAAGTGTTAATATTTTAATCTGGGGTTTCTTTAGACCCAGAGTAGGCTAGGTTCACATGGGTGGAAAATAAAGAGAAATTCCTCTTCATTTTCCACCGACATATTCAGGAATGAGGTTTCTGCAACGGAATACAAATTCCCATGAAGAATGGGTCTAATTGACAGAGACTCCAAAGCCGCGAAATCCACAGCAAGATTGGGCAGGACACTGATTTTTTTTGCATCCTGCTTCAATCTCTGCCTCCCGTTAAAAGCAATGGGAGGTAGATTCAGGAGGAATCTGCCACAGATTTGGGGGCGGAATCTGCTGAGTGAATCTAGCCTTATAATAGCAGCCCCCAGGGAGGTTCCTAGGAGCCCTAAGAGTATTCTACACTATGTTTTATAAATAGGTACCTAGAAGCCCAAATAGTATTCTACACTATGTTTTATAGAGAAGTTCCTAGGAGCCCTAAGAGTATTCTACACTATGTTTTATAGATAGGTTCCTAGGAGTCCTGACAGTGTTCTACACTATGGTTTATAGATAGGTTCCTAGGAGCCCTGACAGTCTTCTACACTATGTTTTATAGATTGGGTTCTTGGATCCCTAAGAGTGTTTGTTCTACACTATGTTTTATAGATAGATTCCTAGGAGTCCTGACAGTGTTCTACACTAGGTTTTATAGATAGGTTCCTAGGAGCCCTGACAGTATTCTACACTATGTTTTATAGATAGGTTCCTAGGAGCCCTGACAGTATTCTACACTATGTTTTATAGATAGGTTCCTAGGAGCCCTGACTGTGTTCTACACTTAGTTTTATAGATAGGTTCCTAGGAGCCCTGACAGTATTCTACACTATGTTTTATAGATAGGTTCCTAGGAGCCCTGACTGTGTTCTACACTTAGTTTTATAGATAGGTTCCTAGGAGCCATAAGAGTATTCTACACTATGTTTTATAGATAGGTTCCTAGGAGCCCTGACAGTATTCTACACTATGTTTTATAGATAGGTTCCTAGGAGTCCTGACAGTGTTCTACACTAGCTTTTATAGATAGGTTCCTAGGAGCCCTGACAGTATTCTACACTATGTTTTATAGATTGGGTTCTTGGATCCCTAAGAGTGTTCTACACTATGTTTTAAGCCAATTTAAGGTGTGGTTGGTACTGAACTTGTTTGACTAGAAACGAATCTTGGAGATGAGCCACCCAAACCCAAATTAAACAAACCCTGAGAAGTTCATCTATCTCCGGTATCAAGTTGAGCTTTTCTCATAGCAGATAAGTCTTGTGGATATATTGAAAAACCGTAAAAAGTTGCAGTAATACTAAAAGTGTAAAGTTACTACTAATAATAAACTACTGCCCATTAACTCCTTGTTGTAAACTCTCGATAACCTTGACATGAACTTAGTGGGTATTTTCCATCTGGTCCTTAACCTACATGATGTATTATTTATAGAGGAAGAAATACAGAATGACTTGAGTTGTTTTCACACTGAAACCCGACTATTAGTGGTAAAAAATGTTCCGCAATTGCTGAAAGTTTAACCACAGGCAGAAATCCGCTCAGAACTTAACAAAGGAAAATGGCTTTATAAAGAGATCATATTAACACTAATAGCAGCAGAACGGGGCAGCCCTGGAGCTGAGGTTAATCCATGTGCTCCACTATGAGAGTCATTGAAGGGTTTTCTGATATATTTTGTATTGTTTAACATAACATGAGCGCTGTGGCTAATTTTTAAGCACTTATTGCTGTGCCCGGTCGTGCAACTTATTGCCACTCAGTCCTATTCAAGTCAGTGTGAATGAGCTGCAGTACCAGGCACGGCCACTACAAGCAGTAGGACTTGGGTTGAGCGATCGGGATCGGGAAAGATCGGAACCCAATCAGTGATCAAGCAAATTTCACGTTCGCGATCGGGTCGGCTGGAAAATGATCGAAAATCGGATTTTGAAATCTCAAGATCGGCTCAACCCTACTGTTTATATAATATACAATTAGGATTGAGTGATCAGGTTCGGGAAAGATCGGATCCCGATCGGCGATTGAGCAAATTTCATGATCGGGATCGGCTGGAAAGTGATCGGAAACTGGAAATCTCAAGATCGGCTCAGCCTTAAGTAGGACTCTTCTTTTTCCGCGTCCTGCTGCGATCTTAACCTCCCATTGGGAGGTGGATTCTGGGAAGCGAAATCTGCCCCCAAATCCGTGGCAGATTCCTCCATGTAAACACAGCCCAACAATCCCGTCACTTGTTCTTAGTCATACTCCAATCCATTATCTTCTGGACTTGTTGTTATACCGTAATATTTCATCCTCTTCCTCACCACCTTCTCCTACAAAACTTCTGGAAGTCAATAGTTGTCTGCAGCATGCGAACACATGGTGTGGGACCGGACGCGCCTATAGCCGTCATATCAAGACTACTAGATGTCCCTAAGAGATATAATATATTATCTCTAATCACGATTTACGATCTCCATGCTTGGCAGAGCACTAGTTAAATTGTATCAGCCATGACAGTGCTAAGTACACTAGCAGTTGATTTAATCCCATATGAAGGACAGTAGTAGCTATGTACTAAAGGTCTCTGAAGCAAGAGGTCCTGGAGGAATAATGACTCATTTGATTTAGCAATGGGCTGACGGCAGAGCATTGGGCTTCTCTCCTAACTTGTAATAAAGATGCCATTTCTACAATTTACGATGAATACATCTTGGTCCTCGAAAATAAAATAAAACCAGTTTTCAGTCTGTTCAAACCTCCTGCTGGGAGACCATTCCATGAAAGTGCGAAGTCATCTACTGTGTGCGTCTGCACGTGTAGTCAGTCATAACTTCTAGCAACGCCCTAGAGGATTATGTGTGACATCAGCAGATTAAACCCAATTCAGATGTGCCAGTTTGTTTTTGCTCTGATAGATCCCTGTGATGGCCGCTTTAAGGCCGGGGCCCCACATAGTGTAAGAGCAGTGGAAAAAATACGCTTCTAGCAAATCCCATCCACACGTTACAACATTACAGAAAAATACAAGCAGCGGACATGTTGTGATTTCCAAAATTGTTACACTTTTTTGCTGCGGCCTGCTATGCGTGGCCTTAGCCTAAAGGAGCATTCTGGCCTCTAATGGATGCTTTCTACTTATGGTCTATCCGAAGGACAGGTCATCAGTATCTGATCTCTGGGGTCGCCTCAAGGTGCCAGAAGATGCTGCAAATGCTGAAGCCCTGTCCGCTGTATAGTGGTGGTGCCAAGGAACTGCTCTTCTCTGAATACTGCTTCAGCTCCCTGTCCACTGCAGCAACTTCCGTCGTATGGAGTCTGCCAGAACAGCTGATTTATGCAGTTCCCCCACAGATCCCATCCTGTGGACAAGTCATTGGTATGAAGCATGCATTAGGGCAGTGGTCCTCAACCACCGGTCTGCGGACCAGGACCAGGTCGTTTTTTTTGCTGATCCGCGGGGAGGTTGGGCTAGCCTTAGGCATAGCTGGATACTTTGTGCTAGGCCACATTGCTATGGTAACATGTAAACTGCTACGGACGTCGCACTACCCGATAATTTACATGTTACAATAGAAATGTGGCCTAGCACAAAGTATCCAGCCTCGATGTCTAGTGATTTGCCATGTCCACTCAAATGCTCGTGTCACGCAGAGCATCGCAGTGGAGAACCTTTCGATCCACATGGTAGAGCCCACCTATAACCCCGCCCCATATGACCAAAGCCCCGCCTCTGCCCCACCTTGACCCTGCCGGGCCATGGAAAAATAGTCTTGCTTGAAGCCGGTCCCTGGTACAAAAAAGTTTGGGGACCACTGCATTAGGGTCCAGAAAACCCCTTTAATATGGCACATTTGGTTACAGCTAAATTTTCCTTTACCCATCTACTAAATTCCAAGGATCTTATTTCTGAAATCTCCTTCTTAATGATAGGAGTTGTACGGCCAATAAAACATGATTGAATACCGTAAAAATAAAAAAATCATATTCGCCTCACCTCACTGCTCCCATGCACTTACCTTCCCATTATTAGGACGGGCCAAGGCCTCCGCTGTGCTCCACGGAGGCTCCCGGCCCGCTCTGTATCCAGCTCCGGGATGGCTGCTAGTTCTGGCGCAGGATAGGCCGGAGGCCTCTGCTGGAGTTTGTGGAGATTTAGATTTTCCCCTTGCACTGGAGCCAGCACTTCCGGGTCAGGGTATTCATTCCCACCACGGATTGTTTGACTTGGCTTGCTTTACAGACCTCTCCTCCGTGATCCTGATTTTGGCATCTTCCTGACCTCCTGTGTATTACCTTAGGCTCCTGCCCAACCTCTCTTTTGGATCCTTGATTTGGCTACTCCGTTGACCTCCTGTGTATGACCCGACTTCCCTGACTATGCTTCTGCTTCTGCCTACTGCTACCACGTGACCTCCGGTTATCGGTCCGGCTTGCATGACCATGGATTTGTTCCTCGGGCATCTGCATGTATTCCCTGGATTACCCTTCTGCTCATCTACAACTCCATTCCTCCCTGCTCTCTTGGACTTCACTCTAAGGTTAGCGCCTGGGTCCTTCTGGGTCCTCCTACTGGATGTGCGTCGCTCTCTGGGCAGTTGCGGATCTGGGCCTTGGACTGTTAGCAAGTCCAACTCCACCATCAGGAGCTCTGGTGAAGAACTCTGGGGCCTGGTTCCGCTCCAGTTAGGAGAGCGAGGCACCCCGATGACTGTTTTTGCCTCAGTGCTTGGGGATTCTAGTTGTCCAAGACTAACTGAGTTATTTGTTGCATCAGATTCCTAACAGATTCCTAATTGACTACTCAGCCAATCACTGGTCTCCCCATCCAGAGGTCTGATCAGCATTTCCCATGTGTCGAGAAAGTATATACCAGAGGGGGACCTGGGAAGTATCTGAATGGGAATGACAGGGGATTGGAGAGGCGAGTAGGATTTTCCACAATTTGTTTTAACCCCCTCCAGTGACATCAATTTTCCTTTTCAGTGTATTGTTTTTGCCTTCACAACTTCCAAAATTCATACCTTTTTTATTTTTTAATTATGGCCATACCAAATTTTAATTTAAAAAATTCTAATTTTAAAATTTATTTTCGTTGCCATTTTGTGATACCCAGAATATTTTTTTATATTTCTGTGCACAAAGCTACGTAAGGGATTTTTTTTTAGCAAGGCAAATTGTAGTTTTTATTAATACCATTTTGGGGAAAGTATACCATTTTCATTGTGTTTTTTCTAAAAAATTTTTTTGGAGAGGTGAAGCAAGGAAAAACGTACAATATGTAAATTTAAATTTTATCACTTCTATGCCATTGACGGTATGAGATAAATATTTTTTATCTTTTAGGAATTTTTGGGATGAATAATTTGTATATTATAATTCTTATTAATTTTTTATTTTTATTAGTTTATTTTTAGTTGCAGGGATGTTTATGTTGCTGTTATTATTATTATTTATTATATATTGATATATTATATATTATTTAATAACTTAATTTTTGAACATTTTTATGTTATTTATTCTTTTACAATTTATTTATTTTTTTAAATTTTTTTTTAACTTTTATTTTACTTGAACCCTAGAGCATCCGATCGCTCATACAATATATTGTAATAGAGCTGTATATTGTAAAGTTCATTTCTATGGAATAGAACCATTGTAATGACAGGGAGACTACAACAAGCTCCGGCTATCATCACCAATCACGTATCCCCAGGGGTGGTGATCGGGATCAATATGGCATCTCCCACGTTTAGACTCCTTGGTCACAATTGACCGAGGAATTTAAAGGGTTGACATTTGTGATCCATGTGGGTATCATTCATGGCCGCAGTGGCTGGTTAGGGACAGGGCTCAGCTCCTTAGATACTATACAGATACTATAGTGTGTACATGGCTGGATACAGCTCTTTTCTGCCTGTATTGTCTATATACTCGAGCCGCAGTACGAAGGATCTGCCATCGTCTGTGTTTATTTCTACTTCCATAAAATAATGATGTGCTTCAGATCTCGGCTAGTTTATTATGATACTGTATTATCCTGTATATAATCTGACATGGGAGAACGTTGTTATTGGCAAAGAAATCCCCTTCATAGAATAAGCTTTATGTTCTTGGGATCATGAAGTTCAGATGAGTACATTTCCTAGAGAAGTCCTCTTTAGAAGGATCTTCAGTTACAAGCAGTCTCCAGTCCTGACATTGACACCAAGGGTATGCTGGGGTATTCTAGGGAATATAGGGGTATCCTGGGGTATTTTAGGGTATCCCACGTTATCCTGGGGTATTCTAGGGAAACATGGGGTATCCTGGGGTATTCTAGGGAAACATGAGGTATCCTGGGGTATTCTAGGGTAACCTGGGGTATTTTAGGATATCCTGGGGTTTTCTAGGTTATCCCACAGTATACTGGGGTATTCTAGGGTAATATGGGGTATCCTGGGGTATTCTAGGGTAACCTGGGGTATTTTAGGATATCCTGGGGTTTTCTAGGTTATCCCACAGTATACTGGGGTATTCTAGGGTAACATGGGGTATCCTGGGGTATTCTAGGGAAACATGAGGTATCCTGGGATATTTTAGGGTAACCTGGGGTATTTTAGGATATCCTGGGGTTTTCTAGGTTATCCCACAGTATACTGGGGTATTCAAGGGTAACATGGGGTATCCTGGGGTATTCTAGGGAAACATGAGGTATCCTGGGGTATTCTAGGGTAACCTGGGGTATTTTAGGATATCCTGGTATTTTCTAGGTTATCCCACAGTATACTGGGGTATTCTAGGGTAACATGGGGTATCCTGGGGTATTCTAGGGTACTCTAGGGTATATCCGGGTTATCCTGGGGTATTTTAGGGTATTCCAGAGTATTGTAGGGTATCCTGGGGTTTTCTAGGTTATCCCACGGTATACTGGGGTATTCTAGGGTATCCTGGGGTATCTGAGATCTACCAGAAGAAATAATTCTGAGGGTCCATCAATGTACACACAATGTTTGCCCAGTCACCTTTATCTGCTTCTTAAACCTTCCCGTTGGGTACACAGGACCTGTCACCTCGGTGTTTTATTGCACTAAGCAGATTTACATATAGCTTTGTAAGAAAAATTCGGTATAACTTTTATTAAGTTAACTCCCTGCTCTTTCTATGCTCGAAAACACAAGAACTACAAGATTTTCGCTTAGAGCAATTTTGGACACTAAACCACTGACCCATTTGAACCTGCAGGTGGTTTATTGGCCCAAATAGCCTTGACAGGTTCCCCTTTAATCACTGGGTTTGTCTTAATATTTCATCATGGGGTGGTATACTTAATAGATTGTCTCAAGAATCTTCGCTACAAGACTTAGGCTAGGCTTACATCTACACTTGATCACCATTCAGAGATTACTTCTCCCATTCTGCATTTTTCAGACGGAAACCAGGCGAACCCCATTATAGTTTAAAGGGTACGTGGGTTTCCGCAGGTAACCGCTTTTTAGGCTGAAGCCCCACATTGCGTAAACGCAGCTTTTTTGTTGCTGATTTTGTTACGGTTTTTTGAGCCAAAGTCAAGAATGGCTACAAAAGGGAATGGGAAATGAATAGGAAGTTCTTACAAGTCTACCTTCTGCTCAATGCACTCTTGACTTTGGCTCAAAAATCTGCAACAAAAAAGCTGCGTTTCCGCAACGTGGGGCCTTAGCCTTAAGTGGATTGGGTTTCCATTTTTAGGTAAAGCTTCCCATGAACAACTAACCCTAGTGGTCGTATTCCACAACTCTTCATTTTCTTTGAGTCCTTTGCGTATTACATTTGTCATTGCCATCATAGTGTCCAACATTTGGCTTTACCTCCTAGTCTCCTTGACCAAGTCTTGTTCTTATTCGTAGACGATATTTTTGACCATGCTCATGCACCTCTTTCGAGACCACTCCAAAACTACATGAGTCAACCACGCGTTTTCTTCCAAATGTAGCTTACAAAATATCCAGATTTAGACAGAGATGGAAAAAACCACAGGACGGATCTTTTAGACAAAGAATTTTCTGCTTCGTAGGATGGGGAGGCAATGTAATGTTGGGTGCATGTATTAGTGTCATGTGATAGGACTGTGCGCCTTCCAAAGATATACACATTGGCACATTTCCCCCATAGCTATTATCAGGGAAGGAACCTTAAGAGTGGTTTTAGAATACAAATTGGAAACTGGACGAGACCCATGAACGTATCACAGCTTGGCAAACAATCCCACGCATGTGATCTTCCATATGTTCCTGCACTGATTTATTCGGCTTGTATTGGTTCACAGGAGGGCAATCTCTGGAGACGTCATTAATTAGACATATAAAGCTAAAGAATATATTGCTGGGTGTTTTCCTTTTGCACAGAACAGCTGAATTCATTTTATTTTCATTGAACTTTGCCTCAGGGTGTGGTGTTCAACAGGGTATCTAACCACACTTTTCCCAACTGAAGTCCATATGTTCACGTTGGAAAGTCAAAAAAATAGAGAGAAACCAATTAAAATGGGTGCTGTGTATGTAGATTTGTAGTAAACCTATGATTTTAGTCCAAAAAGTAAAGACATTGCAGATGTAGAAGAGTTTAGTTTGTTATAGTGCACAATTTTGTATTATTACATCAAGATGCGCTAAAGCTGACATTCGCAACTGGTACCAGTCCATTGCGAATCTATCCAAAAAAACCAATGGATTTGTCGAAACAACAGACACAGCACATACCATAATCTTTTTTTGAGGGAGCTGTCCTTGGGTATCCGTCAATTAGGAAATGTTCTCACCTAGGTATGTTGTAAACCCGATTGATACCACCCTAAATCGCAATGGAACCAATTTAACAGAGGGTTCCTCTCTGAGCGGATAACAGCAGTGGGATCCTGTAGTCACCCTAGATTGTATGAAGATGCACTTGGAGGGTCCAAGAAATGACAGCCCTGGATTTTGTTCCTTGTACACTTGAAAAAAGAGGTGTATACCCCGAAATGCGTAGTGTCATGGTAAATAAAGTTGACATTTTGGATATTTATCCTTGGTGGAGCGCGGTTCCTTTATCTCCAAAACCTAGGCTGTGGGTTTTTCTTGGTCTTTCCAAGTGCAAAAAATTGTCTGTGTCTGTTTTTGGCAGATTCGTTTCGTTCTTGATTCTGAGCATGTGTGAATGAAGGGGGAAAAATGGATTTCAAAATGGATACAAACGAATAACTCTCTATTGGTAATCTGTTTGTGCCCGCCTTCCATAGACAAAACAAAAAAACTCCGAAAAAACATATCCGTTTCTGTCCGTCCTATATCAATTTTTGAAAGGAGAAAAAGTTCTGCAAGTCTTACTTTTGTCTCTATCCCATAGAGGGAACACATAGCGGAAATGCCCCAAACGCGATGGGTTTACTAAACGTCCCGTTCTAGGCTAAGGACATACTTATCAAGATAATCTGTCAACAAGATAAACCTATAAACCTAAGGAATCAAACAAAACCCTATGAAAAACAGGACTGTCTGAATGTAAAGGGATTGTCCCAAAAACAAACACCTGTCTATAGGTAGAAATCGCACCCGACCACAGAGTAATAAGCACAGTACAGAAATAATAAAGGTGGTATGTAGAGATGAGCGGACACTAAAATGTTCGATGTTCGAAATCCGATTCGAGTAGCCCCTCAATATTCGACTGCTCGAATCGAATATCGAACCCTATTATAGTCTATGGGGGGAAAATGCTTGTTTCAGGGGTAGGCAACATTCAATCAAATTACACTTACCAAGTCCACAAGTGAGGGTCGGGCTAGATCCTCCGAGAAGTCTTCTCCTTGCAGCGTCCCCGCGGAGTCTTCTGCTCTGAATTCACTCTGCCAGGCATCGGGCCTGGGCAGAGCCGACTGCGCATGCCCGCACTACAAGCACTACAAGCACTACAAGCGGGCATGCGCAGTCGGCTCTGCCCAGGCCCGATGCCTGGCAGAGTGAATGAAGAGCAGGAAGACGCCGCGGGGAAGCTGCAAGGAGAAGACTTCTAAAGGTATGAGAAGAACCAACGTTGATTGGCCGACTGTATAGCATTCGGCCAATCAATGCTGGTTCTGCTTTGAACTTTTCCATTCGAATAGCGAGTGGTACTCGATCGAGTACGAGTATTTTGAATACCGTAGTATTCGATCGAATACCTACTCGATCGAATACTACTCGCTCATCTTTAGTGGTATGGCCAGAATACAGGGTCAATAGATCTAGTGAAGACACAGCTTCTTATTTTGTATTGTGTCATCGGTAATCTAAGGCCAACAACGCTGCGCACATAAAATGTTTTTGTCTGCTGCAAAAAGGCAACAGAAAGAAAAACAGCAGGACCAGGTAAGTGACTGAGGCTCCATTACATCTCATCCACATATTGCAGAAAAAAAGAGCTGCGGAAATTGTGTTTTTGAAAGTTGCAGCTGTGGAATCACGAAGGTTTTCCTATAGATTTAATAGGAAGGGAAAAACACTGGAAAAACTAGCTGTACGAGCTGTATTTTGCTACACAGGGCCTTACAGAGGGAACAAGTCACAGGGAACAGTGATGTCACAATATAGGATTAATACATACTGATGTCACAGAATATGGATGTTGTAACATAATACACAGCCCATAGTAATGTTACAGTACAGAAAAAATATACACAGTGATGTCACAGTACAGAGATAATACACACAGTGATGTCACAGTACAGAGATAATACACACAGTGATGTCACAGTACAGAGATAATACACACAGTGATGTCACAGTACAGGGATAATACACACAGTGATGTCACAGTACAGGGATAATACACACAGTGATGTCACAGTACAGAGATAATACACACAGTGATGTCACAGTACAGGGATAATACACACAGTGATGTCACAGTACAGGGATAATACACACAGTGATGTCACAGTACAGGGATAATACACACAGTGATGTCACAGTACAGAGATAATACACACAGTGATGTCACAGTACAGGGATAATACACACAGTGATGTCACAGTACAGGGATAATACACACAGTGATGTCACAGTACAGAGATAATACACACAGTGATGTCACAGTACATAGATAATACACACAGTGATGTCACAGTACAGAGATAATACACACAGTGATGTCACAGTACAGGGATAATACACACAGTGATGTCACAGTACAGGGATAATACACACAGTGATGTCACAGTACAGGGATAATACACACAGTGATGTCACAGTACAGGGATAATACACACAGTGATGTCACAGTACAGGGATAATACACACAGTGATGTCACAGTACAGGGATAATACACACAGTGATGTCACAGTACAGAGATAATACACACAGTGATGTCACAGTACATGGATAATACACACAGTGATGTCACAGTACAGGGATAATACACACAGTGATGTCACAGTACAGAGATAATACACACAGTGATGTCACAGTACAGGGATAATACACACAGTGATGTCACAGTACAGGGATAATACACACAGTGATGTCACAGTACAGGATAATACACACAGTGATGTCACAGTACAGGGATAATACACACAGTGATGTCACAGTACAGTGATAATACACACAGTGATGTCACAGTACAGGGATAATACACACAGTGATGTCACAGTACAGGGATAATACACACAGTGATGTCACAGTACAGAGATAATACACACAGTGATGTCACAGTACAGGGATAATACACACAGTGATGTCACAGTACAGGATAATACACACAGTGATGTCACAGTACAGGGATAATACACACAGTGATGTCACAGTACAGGAGAATACACACAGTGATGTCACAGTACAGGGATAATACACACAGTGATGTCACAGTACAGAGATAATACACACAGTGATGTCACAGTACAGGGATAATACACACAGTGATGTCACAGTACAGGGATAATACACACAGTGATGTCACAGTACAGGATAATACACACAGTGATGTCACAGTACAGGGATAATACACACAGTGATGTCACAGTACAGTGATAATACACACAGTGATGTCACAGTACAGGGATAATACACACAGTGATGTCACAGTACAGGGATAATACACACAGTGATGTCACAGTACAGAGATAATACACACAGTGATGTCACAGTACAGGGATAATACACACAGTGATGTCACAGTACAGGATAATACACACAGTGATGTCACAGTACAGGGATAATACACACAGTGATGTCACAGTACAGGAGAATACACACAGTGATGTCACAGTACAGGGATAATACACACAGTGATGTCACAGTACAGGGATAATACACACAGTGATGTCATAGTACAGGATAATACACACAGTGATGTCACAGTACAGAGATAATACACACAGTGATGTCACAGTACAGGGATAATACACAGTGATGTCACAGTACAGGGATAATACACACAGTGATGTCACAGTACAGAGATAATACACACAGTGATGTCACAGTACAGGGATAATACACACAGTGATGTCACAGTACAGGATAATACACACAGTGATGTCACAGTACAGGGATAATACACACAGTGATGTCACAGTACAGGGATAATACACACAGTGATGTCACGGTACAGGGATAATACACACAGTGATGTCACAGTACAGAGATAATACACACAGTGATGTCACAGTACAGAGATAATACACACAGTGATGTCACAGTACAGAGATAATACACACAGTGATGTCACAGTACAGAGATAATACACACAGTGATGTCACAGTACAGGGATTAAAGCCAAAAGTGAAGTCAAACCGCATCCGTAGTCATGGTTTTCTTGATTAAAACATCCTTATTTATCCTACTAATATTATAAATGTGAACGTTTGTGTGTTTGGATGTTTGGATGTTTGTGACTTTGGATGTTTGTTCCTCAATCACGCTAAAACGCCTGGACGGATTTGCGTGCAATTTTCCACAAACATAGTTTTCCCTCAGGATTGAGTCACAGGCTACTATTGGTGCCACTAAACAACATGGCTTCCTAGCAGGAGACTCACAAAAGCAGGACTCCTAGCCCCAGCTATAGACTCACACACAGTGCCTGGCATTTCCTGCCTCAACCTGCCTGCACACTCCTTACTGTCACCTCAGGAGTCGCCCTCACTCTACTCACTCACATTTACATATAGCTTTCCACTATATAACACATCACATTGTAATTACATGTATCTCCTATCACTGCTATATACAGTACCTGATACATATATACTCCTGTACACAGGCTGTATATACTATATAATTACATGCATCTCCTATCACTGCTATATACAGTGCCTGATACATATATACTCCTGTACACAGGCTGTATATACTATATAATTACATGTATCTCCTATCACTGCTATATAGAGTACCTGATACATATATACTCCTGTACACAGGCTGTATATACTATATAATTACATGTATTACCTATCACTGCTATATACAGTACCTGATACATATATACTCCTGTACACAGGCTGTATATACTATATATTACATGTATCTCCTATCACTGCTATATACAGTACCTGATACATATATACTCCTGTACACAGGCTGTATATTCTATATATTACATGTATCTCCTATCACTGCTATATACAGTACCTGATACATACAGTATATACTCCTGTACACAGGCTGTATATTCTATATAATGGGCTGTATATACTATATATTACATGTATCTCCTATCACTGCTATATACAGTGCCTGATACATATATACTCCTGTACACAGGCTGTATATACTATATATTACATGTATCTCCTATCACTGCTATATACAGTACCTGATACATATATACTCCTGTACACAGGCTGTATATACTATATATTACATGTATCTCCTATCACCGCTATATAGAGTACCTGATACATATATACTCCTGTACACAGGCTGTATATTCTATATATTACATGTATCTCCTATCACTGCTATATACAGTACCTGATACATATATACTCCTGTACACAGGCTGTATATTCTATATATTACATGTATCTCCTATCACTGCTATATACAGTACCTGATACATATATACTCCTGTACACAGGCTGTATATACTATATATTACATGTATCTCCTATCACTGCTATATACAGTACCTGATACATATATACTCCTGTACACAGGCTGTATAACACATCACATTGTCTGTATCACAACATACACAATATAACACATCAAATCACATTTGCTAGCCCACCAAACTTTTTAAAGCACTTTTACAGTTTCACACGTCTGTGTCCGCCCAATTCTCAAATCACCGCAGACGAAGTCGCGGGTAAAAGCTAGTTAGTCTATAATTAAAAATATGTACAAAACATGAAACCAGTGAAAAAACACATAGCACTTACACCATGATGAGACAGACGTATAGACAACGACAAACTGGGTGCCTACGCGTTTCAAGGCCGTAGCCCCTTCCTCATGGCAAGACCTCTTGCCATTACACATTACAGTGTCCACAGAAATATACATCTTGGCTGTGTGTACACGTGTTGCTATTTCGTACAGAGATAATACACTGTTATACCCTTATGTGACCATTTGAACTTCTCAGGCTGCAGCCTCTTCACCCTCTTCTGCCTTTGACTCAGAAAAGATGAAGCAATCCTTACAATCTCTCAGTTGCCTAGCATAAGAGTTTCTCTTCATGTCTGGGTGTATACCACAACCTTCTGCCCTGGGGATTTAAGATGTGCAGTGCCAGCAATGGCAGAGCCTCAGATGACACTGATCCCGTGTACAGTAGGTCAGATTTGTTTGAAATCCCAATTAGAGATGACATGCCGAAGCTTGGGTTGGCGTGGAGAAGGATGGAGTCCACCAGAGGTTAACCTTTCAATGCAACTGAAAAATCTAAAAAATACAGCTGTTTCTCACAAATTCCATTGCTTGATATTAAAAATGACATGAGATTTGTTTTTCTAGAGCTGTACTCTTAAATCGAATGTATACTTTCAAAAAATTCAATTACTTTCTACAGTCTTCAATCCACAAAGCGAGCTGTTGAGGTAGCCGCAGGGTTGTCGCGGTCAGCTCCCCTTTCTGCTTCATGGAAATAGGTATCTTGTGTAGAGTTGAATGGAGCGCTTATAAGGTAAAGTTTAAACAGGGACATGGGTAGAACTCCACTTAACCTGCAATATATCCGGTCGGTTTCTGTATTGTTTAAAGCGAAATTCTTGGTTTTCAATACAATCCTTCATATTCATCGATATATAATTTTTCTTGAATGTTTTTGCCAGACAGAAGGCGAAAAGTTTATCTGGATAAATTGGCACTGGATGGGCAAATGGTGAAGACCACCCCTCGAAGTCATCTAAAAGATCCAAATGATAGGACATTGTATGACAATAGGGCGGAGACCTTCCTAGAAGGCATTGCTTGGAAGATGATTGACTAGCTTGCAACGGAACATGGGAAGAATATGCAAATCTGACTTCCATGATGTAATTAGGATGCCAGTGCCTCAAGTATGCACACCAATAGAGGGCGCTGACTGAGAATGTGCAAGTCTATCTTCCATGATGTAATTAGGAAGACAGAGTCTCAGTCAAACATACCTATAGAGGGTGCTCCCTCTAACATCATGCCGACCTTCTCAGAGGCCTTTGTTTGCAATGATGTTGGGATTATACCAGATACAGTCTAAGCCTCTCACCTCTGCCAGATCAGTCCTCTCTACGCCAAGCTGATGAGATGCAAATACATTGAAACAGCTGTCCTTGGCTGAGAGACTATATCTGGTAAAATCCCAACATCATTGCAAACAAAGGTCTCTGAGAAGGTCGGCATGATGTTAAAGGGAGCGCCCTCTATTGGATTTGCTGACTGAGACTCTGTCTTCCTAATTACATCATGGAAGATAGACTTGCACTTCTCAGTCAGCGCCCTCTATTGGTGTGCATACTTGAGGCACTGGCATCCTAATTACATCATGGAAGTCAGATTTGCATATTCTTCCCATGTTAGCTTGCAACGAGCATTGATGCTGATCCATTGTCTGGATGGCATACAACTCTGCCACAGTTTGACTTCCATCAAGTTGACCAGGGAGTTTAGGAGGCCAACCACGCCATTTGAGACACTGTGAACATTGCCAGGACCTATTCGACATGGCCTGTCTGTAATATACCATACCCTCACATTTTCCAGCGTGCCCCCAGATTAATTCAGGATTGGGAAGCTGGTCTAGGTATCAAGTTGACTCCCGAGCTCAAAGACAGGCCCTGTCTCTTTGCACACAAGTCCTCACTCATGCAGAGTTTACGAGGCAGGGTATAAGATCGTGTCCAGATGGTCCATTTACACTCCCTGATTCCTTCAGTCTTCTCCCTCTGGTGGTCGTGTGGAGGGGCCTTGAGTATCGTGCTCCAAATCTTTTGGAACTGTCCAGTCATCAAAACCCTTCTGGCAACAAATATGGGATATCACATCCAAATTCACTGTCTACCCACTGAAGATCTTTGGTTTGTTGCCTCATCAACACTGCGTAGGCATTTATCCCATATGACCGCACCAACCATAGGCCAGTGGTTTGGCAGGTTACAGGAGGTGCAGCAAATGGAGGACCTACCTGCCTCAATTCATGGCGTAGATGAACAATTTCAGAAGACCTGGTTTTAATGGTTACAATTTCAGAAGTCAGGAGTTCAGATAATTTCTTGTCTAATCTTTGCATTTATTCAGGACATATTCCCCATACCAACTCTTACTGAGTCCTCCCCAATTCCCCCTCCATGCTGGGGGCCAGTTGAGATTATTGCCATCCTCTGGGTGTTTCTCTTCGACTCTACTATCCCCTTCTTGATCTCTCTTTTCATTCCCCTCTTCCACTCAATGGTCTACTCCCTCCCTTCCCTCAACCCAGCCCCTCTCCCCCTCCTATTTTCCTCCCTCAGCCCTCCTTCTTCTTACTTCCTGAGATAAATTTTCTCTCCCTGCTTTGGTATTCCCCAATTTTTTTTCCTGCCCCATACAGTTACAAGCAGTGGTTTAATTTTGGCCAGTAGCTGTTCTAGCCCCTTTGGACTACCCCGAGGATCAGGTGCCTCCAAGTTGTATTTTTGGAATAATGTATTTTGAGACCCCATTATCCCTCTTGGCCCCTTGGTAACTATCCAGCATATAGCTCTGCCCTTCACCTCGCCAAACAAGACTATTTCACCGCCCTCATCTCTTCTCTCTCCAGCAACCCTAAAAGGCTTTTTGAAACCTTTCACTCCTTACTCACACCCAAGGTGCAGACGCCATTCACAGATCTTAGTGCTGATGACCTGGCCATGTATTTCCATGATAAAATTGATAAGATCCGTCAGGAAATTACTGCCCAAGCCCCAGGTGGCATTGACTCCCACACCTACGATAGTACTGTTCCCCTCACCAGCCGCACTTCAGACTGTCCATTCTCATCTTTTGAACCTGTCATAGAAGAGGAAGTCTCCCAGCTACTTTCTTCATCTCGCCCCACAACCTGCAGTAGTGACCCCTTCCCCTCACACCTTCTTCAATCTCTGTCCCCTGCTGTCACTATTTACCTTACTAAAATATTTAACCTCTCTCTCTCTTCTGGAATCTTCCCATCCTCCTTCAAGCATGCTATTATAACCCCGCTACTGAAAAAACCCTCCCTGGACCCATCCTGTGCTGCTAACTATCGACCTGTCTCTAACCTCCCCTTCATCTCTAAACTTTTGGAACGCCTGGTTTATTCTCGGTTAATCCGTTATCTCTCTGCTAACTCTCTGCTTGACCCCTTACAATCTGGTTTCCGCGCTCTGCACTCTACTGAAACAGCTCTCACAAAAGTCTCTAATGATCTACTAAAGGCTAAATCCAATGGTGACTTCTCTCTTCTTATTCTTCTGGACCTCTCTGCAGCTTTTGACACTGTTGACCATCAACTTCTCCTCACTATGCTCCGCTCAGTCGGCCTCAATGACACTGCGCTCTCCTGGTTCTCCTATTATCTCTCAGACCGCACTTTCAGTGTATCATTCGCGGGCTCTGTTTCCTCCCCTCTTTCCCTTGCTGTTGGGGTTCCTCAGGGCTCGGTCCTCGGCCCCCTGCTCTTTTCTCTCTACACAGCCCCCATTGGACAAACCATCGCCAGATTTGGCTTCAGGTACCATCTTTATGCTGATGACACCCAATTATACACATCTTCCCGTGACATCACCCCTGCACTCATACAGAACACCAGTGACTGTCTCTCTGCTGTCTCAAATATCATGTCCTCTCTCTATCTGAAACTAAATCTCTCCAAGACTGAACTACTACTGTTTCCACCATCTAACAGATCTGTCCCTGATATATCCATTGCAGTCTCAGGCCTTACTATAACTCCTAGGCAGCAGGCCCGCTGCCTCGGGGTCATATTTGACGCAGACCTTTCCTTCACCCCTCATATTGAATCACTCGCACGTTCATGTCACCTCCACCTCAAAAACATCTCCAGAATACACCCTTTCCTTACCAGAGATACACTAAAGACACTTATTGTCTCTCTGATTCATTCTCGCCTTGACTACTGTAACTCCTTACTAATCGGTCTTCCCCTCACTAAACTCTCTCCTCTACAATCTATTCTGAATGCAGCGGCCAGGCTCATCTATCAGGCTAGACGCTACAGCGATGCCTCCGGCCTGTGCCAGTCACTACATTGGCTGCCTATTCATTATAGAATAAAATATAAAGTTATCACTCTCATCCACAAGGCTCTCCATAATGCCGCACCTCCCTACATTTCTTCCCTCATCTCTGTCTACCGCCCAACCCGTGCTCTCCACTCACTCAATGACCTAACACTTACATCCTCTATTATCAGAACCTCCCACGCTCGTATACAAGACTTCTCCCGAGCTGCACCACTTCTCTGGAATGCTCTACCCCGGACAATAAGATTAACTCCCAACTTCTACAGTTTCAAACGCAAACTAAAGACGCATCTTTTCAGACAAGCCTAACACAATTCCTAATGCACAAAATTGTCTGAACACTGTATAAGCAATGCCGCCCCTGCTACCTCTTGTGTCACCCCCTCTACCTCATAGATTGTAAGCTCTTTTGAGCAGGGCCCTCAGTCCCATTGTGTGAAATGACGTTCTTTGTTATGTATGTCTGTATCTGAACCCTATAAATTGTACAGTGCTGTGGAATATGTTGGCGCTATATAAATAAAATGTATTATTATTATTATTATGGTCTCATTCACCTCTGCGTTGGTAATCCGTTCGGGAGAGTCTGCATGGGGACCCCCCGAACGGACTACTGAACGCATTGTCAAGCGTTGTGCAGTGAAAGCACACGGACCCCATTGACTATAAAGGGGTCCATGTGCTTTCCGCACGGTCTCCGCACGGAACAAGTGGACAGAAAAGTAGTTCACGATCTACTTTCCTGTCCGAATGACTCATGTGGACACCGAGCGGCAAGCACACGGACTCCATTATAGTCTATGGGGTCCGTGTGCTTTTACAGCACAGCACTTACAATTGCATTTGTATTCCGTTTGGGGGGTCTCCATGCAGACTCTTCCTGGATGGAATACAAAAGTAGATGTGAACAGGGCATTAGACCTTCTACTTGTTGCAATCGTGTGGCATTCACTTGTTACATCCTGAAGGGTCTCGGCGGTTGGGCCACCACAAATTAGCAATTTATCCCATATGGATAGGGGACAAATAATTTTCATGGCATAATCCCTTTAAGGAGGAATACCCCTCCCTTTATGATCCACACCTGGTTTTAGCTTCAGTAACCATGGATCCTACCCATAGACGATATTCTGCTCATACATTACTGCTTCTGACAGCTTGGCATCGCTGGTCTCCCTACCATGTGTTTTCTATATTAATGTCTAACATAATTTTGGTAAAACTGATAAATATGGTGACTGAATTTCACATTAGTGTTCGCTTGTGCCCGTTCTGCTGTGTGACACCAGATTGTTTGTTGCGGGGATATTACTAACATCTGTGTTTAGTCTATGGGTGTTAATTATTTAATTGCTACTTCCTTGTGTCCACATATAACGTAAATGCAAAGCTGATTCTTACAGAACATGTTCATGGATTCTTAGGCTTAACCCCTTTATGTTCCAAGAATTTATACCCCTATATTACTAATAAATATAATAAAGTAATGTAACTGTACCTGTACAATAAAGAGTGATGTCACAGTACAGAGATAATACACACAGTGATGTCACAGTACAGAGATAATACACACAGTGATGTCACAGTACAGGGATAATACACACAGTGATGTCACAGTACAGGGATAATACACACAGTGATGTCACAGTACAGGGATAATACACACAGTGATGTCACAGTACAGGGATAATACACACAGTGATGTCACAGTACAGGGATAATACACACAGTGATGTCACAGTACAGGGATAAAACACACAGTGATGTCACAGTACAGGGATAATACACACAGTGATGTCACAGTACAGAGATAATACACACAGTGATGTCACAGTACAGAGATAATACACACAGTGATGTCACAGTACAGGGATAATATACACAGTGATGTCACAGTACAGGGATAATACACACAGTGATGTCACAGTACAGGGATAATACACACAGTGATGTCACAGCACAGAGATAATACACACAGTGATGTCACAGTACAGAGATAATACACACAGTGATGTCACAGTACAGGGATAATACACACAGTGATGTCACAGTACAGGGATAATACACACAGTGATGTCACAGTACAGGGATAATACACACAGTGATGTCACAGTACAGGGATAATACACACAGTGATGTCACAGTACAGGGATAATACACACAGTGATGTCACAGTACAGGGATAATACACACAGTGATGTCACAGTACAGGGATAATACACACAGTGATGTCACAGTACAGAGATAATACACACAGTGATGTCACAGTACAGAGATAATACACACAGTGATGTCACAGTACAGGGATAATACACACAGTGATGTCACAGTACAGGGATAAAACACACAGTGATGTCACAGTACAGGGATAATACACACAGTGATGTCACAGTACAGAGATAATACACACAGTGATGTCACAGTACAGAGATAATACACACAGTGATGTCACAGTACAGGGATAATATACACAGTGATGTCACAGTACAGGGATAATACACACAGTGATGTCACAGTACAGGGATAATACACACAGTGATGTCACAGCACAGAGATAATACACACAGTGATGTCACAGTACAGAGATAATACACACAGTGATGTCACAGTACAGGGATAATACACACAGTGATGTCACAGTACAGGGATAATACACACAGTGATGTCACAGTACAGGGATAATACACACAGTGATGTCACAGTACAGGGATAATACACACAGTGATGTCACAGTACAGGGATAATACACACAGTGATGTCACAGTACAGGGATAATACACACAGGGATGTCACAGTACAGAGATAATACACAGTGATGTCACAGTACAGAGATAATACACACAGTGATGTCACAGTACAGAGATAATAGACACAGTGATGTCACAGTACAGAGATAATACACACAGTGATGTCACAGTACAGAGATAATAGACACAGTGATGTCACAGTACAGAGATAATACACACAGTGATGTCACAGTACAGAGATAATACACACAGTGATGTCACAGTACAGGGATAATACACACAGTGATGTCACAGTACAGGGATAATACACACAGGGATAATACACAGCAATGTCACAATACAGGGATGATAAGCAAAATGATGTCACCATACTGGGACAATATACAGAGAAAATAAACACATCACACATCACTGCCTAATGCGTTGTGTTGGAATGGTCAGAGATTTAGGTCACACTAGAAACCATGTAGCAATGTGTACACAGTACTTCAGATTTGTCTATCTTCCCTGTTGGATACTTCATGCTTAGTATTATCTCTACAATATTAAATACATTTTTGCACCTAAAGCCTCATATAGTTAATAAGTAGAGATGAGCGAACAGTAAAATGTTCGAGATTCGATATTTGTTTCGAATAGCCGCTCAATATTCGACTATTCGATCGAATATCGAACCCCATTATAGTCTATGGGAGAAAATGCTTTGCTACAGGGGATCCCACCATTCGACTCAGGAGAGTCACCAAGTCCACTATCACACCCCAGGAAATGATGCCAACACCCTGGAATGCAACCAGGACAGCAGGGGAAGCATGCCTGGGGGCATCAAGTACCTTTATTATGTTGGGATTCCCTGTCAGCTTGTGATATGAGCTGACTTTTTCGCATAGGAATGCATTGACCAGCATTGATTGGCCAGTTTACGGGATTCGGCCAATCAAGGCTGATTCTGCCTGAGGAGGCGGAGTCTAAAATCGGTCCACAGCAGTTTCCATTCTGGTCCAATTTTAGACTCTGCCTCCTCAGGCAGAACCAGCGTTGATTGACCGAATGCTGTAAAACTGGCCAATCAACGCTGGTCAATGCATTTCTATAGCGAGAAATAGCAGAGCTGGCTGTGCGGTTAGCCCGCCTACTCCGGACAGATGAAAGAGCTCTGCACTACACCCAACCTTCCCTCCAGCTACTCCTCCTGTACTAACACGACTAGCTCAGTATGGCTATTCCTTAGTGTAATAGCCCGCTGAGCGTGTTAGTAGTACTAAGGAGTAGCCCAGCTGAGTCAATGCATTCCTATGGGAAAAAGTCAGCTCGTGCATATCGCAAGCTGACAGGGATCCCGACAAGATAGAGCCCCAAAGAGCTGGGTGAGTGACAATCCCCCCTAAATAAAAGTTATCCCTAGCTAACCCTGCCTGTACATCTGTCCCTGTCTCACATTCATATAGTTCACAGTCCAAATTAATCAAATGGTAAATCCACCATTTGTCTAAATTGGAGGTTATCTGATTCCAGCCGCCAGTTCCTTTTATCAATTTTTTTCACTGCCTACGTTGTCGTAGTTCCTGTCCCACCTCCCCTGCGCAGTTATTGGTGCAAAAAACGCGCCTGGGAAGGTGGGAGGGGAATCAAATTTTTAGTGAGTTTGCCACCTGGTGTTTGATTGGAATCGAACATCTCGAACGGCCTGATATTCGATTGAATATCAATTCGATCGAACGCCGTTCGCTCATCTCTATTAATAAGACATCTTAATAAGACCCCCTACCCCATGAATCAGTTACTGGCGGTATATCCTTCACCACCAATGCTTTTGTTGGTTTTGGTCTCCTCAATACCGTATTTTGCGGACTATAAGGCGCACTGGACTATAAGGCGCATTACCCATGAGTGCCTTATAGTCCTGTCTAGGTTCATATATAAGGCGCACCGGACTATAAGGCGCACCGAACTATAAGGCGCAGCGCTGTCCGGTGCGCCTTATATGTGATTGAAAGCGGCGGCACGCAGACTTTGTCAATGTTTCAATGGCACGCTTCCATTGAAATGAATGGAAGCGCTCGGCACGCGAGGAGTTAAAGGGATTCTACCATTAAAAGAAGTTCTTTCCTCTTGACCACGTCGGAATAGCCTTAAAAAAGGCTATTCGTCTACTACCTTTTGCCATAGCCAGCGCCACCTTCTTCCTGAGCTGAGTCCTCCCCTTCTGTAAAGAAGAAAAGAAAAAACCCCCGGCACCGAGCCGTTCCTTGTGTAATACCTTTGGTATATAGTTAATGAAAAGGAAAAAAAAGGGTATGGAGAAATCAATACAGGTGTCCGCTCACCTGGCTAGGTTGTGTTTGACACAACAACCTATAATCGTAGCAATCAGAGAACCAGTGTGTTACTGGCAGGCAGCCGCTGATGGCAGTCACGTAGACGTCAGGACAACAACCAAAATACAGGACCAGCCTCGCGGAGAAAGGCAGAAAACCAGCGCTCACCCGGTTTGGAATAGGAAAGGCAACTTTATTTGGCATGGTACCATGTTGTTACCCCTCCTGGGCTTATTAATGGCCATGGTAGTAACATAAGACAGGTACAATGTTCTTATTCAATCCTTGGTAACATCTCCACTAACCAAAGAAGCGCTCCGTGCACGGAGCAATCCAGACTCTATAGCCGCATGTCATTTCTATTGACATGCGCTCCAGACAGGCAATGCGCATGCGTTTGGAAGATACCTTGCACATGCGCACTGTAGTATCTTCCGGACGCCGCGAACACGCGGCGCCCGACAGCATGTGTATCGGCGGTTTAGCGCGTGACGTCCTTTCCTGCCATACACATAGCTGATTCCTTTATAAACGGTGGTAAGCCTGAGCACTTTAAGCAACCTGTCCACAGTGGTGGGGTAAGTGTGCTCTCTATGTGTTTTTTCATTTTATATGTTAATTATGCTTGGCACAAGTCATGGTAATTGTAACAAATTGCAACAAAGTGAGGTTATAAACCAGACTATAATAAGTCCTATTGACGAGCAGATTCTAATATGGTCTGAAGCAGATGAACATACATGCCTGTTTGTCTGTTTGGTGTTGGAACCTGGGACTTTTGTGTATATACATTGTATACTCTCTGGTGAATATTTTAGTGAATACATTGTAAACTATTTATTAAGATGGAGTTCCATAATGGAATACACACTTATACATATATTTATTTATATATATATTATTATTTTTTACTTGCTGATACTTTTTAAGATTATGGGGTGTTTTAGCTGAATGTAATTATGAATATTTGTTTTAAAAGATTTGTATTGCACTTGAAAAAGGGCCTGTTGCCCGGAACGCGTGGTGCCAAATAAAGTTGCCTTTCCTATTCCAAACCGGGTGAGCGCTGATTTTCTGCCTTTCTCCGCGAGGCTGGTCCTGTATTTTGGTTGCTCCCCTTCTGTGTCGTCTTCTTTGGGCCTCATGGATGACGCATGCGCAGTTGGCTCTAACAGGCTCTCGCAGCCAGAGCCGACTGCGCATGCGTCATCCATGAGGCCCAAAGAAGACGACACAGAAGGGGAGGATGCAGCTCAGGATGAAGGCGGCGCTGGCTATGGCAAAAGGTAGGAGACGAATAGCCTTTTTAAGGCTATTCCGACGTGGTCAGAAGAAAGAACTTCTTTTAATGGTAGAATCCCTTTAAGTGGCGGCCGTGGGCAAAGTCTGCCTGCAGCTTCCATACATTGCAATGGGAGCTCGCTATTCAAATAGTATTCGCGCATCTCTAACTTCAATTGTAAGAAGTTACAATTGAAGTTAGAGATGAGCGAATACTATTTGAATAGCACGCTCCCATTGCAATGTATGGAAGCGGCACGCAGACTTTGCCGGCGGCCGCCGCTTAACTCCTCGTGTGCCGCCGCTTCCATCCATATTTTTTTTTTTTTTTTTTAGGCGCCGCCCCCTGAGAGGCTGGCTGCCTTGATGCAGTGCTCCAAGCTGGGAGCAAACTTTTCTTTCCTTTTTCACTCTTTTTCTCTGTATCTTCAAGAATCCGGTAACCAAGCAATCTAGCACTATGAATTTAGCAACTATAAATCGAATGGAAGACCCTGTGGAGTTTTTTGTTCCTTTTGTTTCCATTGTAAAGCATGGCCAAGACCTGGTTCAGCTGGTTTCCACATGTGCCTGTTACCATCCCCCCAGCTAGGACAGCATGGCTCAACATGCGGCATGGAAGAGAAACCTACATGGAAATGCGGACTTCTTCGTTCAAGGAGATGATTTCTGGCGTCAATTGCTGATGTGTGAAGATGCTACAGCTGACTGGTATTTCTTTCTATTACTGTGGACACGTGGGACACTGTTACAACCTGGGAACCTACCATCATCCACCTACCCCAGGAGTTATGGAAGCTTGGCAAGAGAGCAGCACCATGTATACCTGGATGGTCTCTGACTTCCTTGGGGCAGTAGAACACTGTGGTAAGGAGGAGGAGGAGGAGGGCTTGTGATGAAGGACATTTGGGGCATTTTTTGTGGTTAAAAGGACAATAGTGCTGATGCAAGATACCGAATTATCAGCTGTGAGCAGGAGATCTCACCACCTACCAAAGGAACTACCACATGTTATCATGATAGCTGCATATGTCCCCCACCTCTGCAAAAATTTCTGCTTGTTATATCTACATGCTGTGACCCCCCTCCTCGTGTCCTACAACCAAGTCGGCTGTATTATTATTATTATTAACATCAATCTGCACAGAGAACTAAATGATCCTGCAGTGTGTCTGTGTTTCTTTCTTTTTTAGTTGCTATGATTCCTAGGATTTCTCTATCTGCCATGAGCTTGTATGTGTTTCTCTCTTGTTATATACTACTGTACCATCTATGAAACTGTATCACTGAAATTTCCCCATTGTGGGACTATTAAAGGAATATCTTATCTTATCTTATATATAAGGCGCACCAGACTATAAGGCGCACTTTCGATTTCTGAGGAAATCGTAGGATTTTATGTGCGCCTTATAGTCCGGAAAATACTTTAACATATACCCTTCATTGTATGTAATGGTAGTCTAGGCTGGATAGAGAGATTAAGAACATATAATCCATCAGCTGTGGAGTCTTCCCTTCCAAAACTTGTATTACACGTATAATGGTTTTATGTTCACTTGCTTGGCTGTATGACAGCTCTCGGCAGCCCCTCCGCCCTTGCTGACATTTCCTAATGTCATCTAAATTACATTGCTTATAAATTGCAAATCAGGTTCATATGGTGACATCATCGAGTTTCTCAGAAAAATGTAACCACTGGCTAATACATTCCTCTTCACATTTCCCAGAAGAATCGCAGTACTCCACGCATCAAGTTTCTTTTATCTCCTCTCGATACATTTTGTTGATATAAGGAGCATGTCATCACTATCCTGCTTGTGATACACTTGTGGCCTCAGATCTTATTGACACGTCTGCTGGATCGTCCCTTGTTTGTTTCATCACATCAGAAATACCGTACTGTACGTTCATGTCACAGCAGGATTGGCATCCAGCGCATCATGTACAGTTACTATCCTGCAGCCTTCCAGACATTAGAAGACTGTCTGCATTGATAAGATGGGTCATGGCTGGGGTAGAGTAGAAGATATAGGGAATGCACTGAGCTATCTCTACCAAACCAAACTCTGGACGTTGTGTGAAAATGGGAAAGTAATGGCCACAGTATACAGTATATATATATATATATATATATATATATATATATATACACGCGCGACTAGCCGCGACAGGATGCCGGTGCAGTGCAATCCCGTTGCAGCATTCTGCCCAGATTAGACCCGAATGAATGGACCTAAATGAGAGGGGGGCTTCGCGCTGTGGATGCCGCGGCTGAGTCAGCTGCAGAATCCGTGGCAAGATAGGGCAGCTCGGTTCTTTTTTCCACTACTAGATAGCGGGAATCTGGGTGGAATCTGATGTAGATTCGGGGGCGGAATCCACCCCCAAGTCCGCGGCAAATTCCTCAGTATGAACTTATTCTTAATTCACATGTAATATACCCAATAACAAATACTGATGTGTTTTCCCAAGATATTTGGTTCATCTGGTGATGGATAGATACCTGATAAGTATAATAGTGCGATTCCTTAAAGAGTTCCTGTGGTACAGTAGCAGTAGTAGTAGTTCTGCCAGAGGAGGTGGAGTCTAAGATCGGTCCACACCAGTCTCCATTGTGGTCTGATCTCATGTGTAGCAGAGTTCAGTGCACAGCTCTGCTATATCTCATGTAGCAGAGTTCAGCGCACAGCTCTCTCAGATGTAGAGTTCAGCGCACAGCTCTGCTACATCTCAGATGTAGCAGAGCTGCGCGCTGAACTCTGCTACATCTGAGATCGGACCACAATGGAGACTGCTGTGGACCGATCTTAGACTCCGCCTACTCACAGATGAGCCTCCAGCAGAACCAACGTTGATTGGCCAATGCTGTACACTGTATGGCATTCGGCCAATCAACGCTGGTCAATGCATTCCTATGAGAAAAAGTCAGCTCCCACATAACGCAAGCTGCCAGGGATCCCGACTAGCATATAATGGGCTGTCATGAGATGTGCTTGCAGGTGAAGTTTGAAAGTGATGAGACCTTGCCAGCCCGAGCTAAATGCGAGAGTAAGTTCAATGCAAACACATCGTGGCAGCGCACCATATGCTAGTCGGGATCGCTGGCAGCTTGCGGTATGCGGGAGCTGACTTTTTCCCATAGGAATGCATTGACAGTACTCTTACATGTATCTTGGGCTGGCAAGGAAGGTATATAGAGCCCCAAAGAGCTGTTTGAGTAAGGTTCCTACCTAAATAAAGCTAATTCCTTGCTAACCCTGCCAGTACATCTATCCCTGTCTAGTTCACAGTCTCATATGAACCAAATCTGAAATCCACTATTCATATAAAGTGCAGGTCACCTGATTTAGCCAGCCAATGACTTTTTCCTTTTTTTTTTGATGACTACATTTTCCTACTCCCTACCCCACCTCCGCTGCACAGTTATTGGTGCAAAAAAAGCGCTAGGGAAGGTTGGAGGGGATACAAATTTTTAGTGGGTTTGCCGCATGGTATTCGATTGGAATCGAATACCTCGAACAGTCTGATAATCGATCGAATACCAATTCGATCGAACGCCATTCGCTCATATCTAATCATTTCGAATACTTTGTAGAGAATCCTTTGCAGGCAATGAGTACCTGAAGTCTTGAACCCATGGACATCACCGAACACTGGGTTTCTTCCTTTGAGATGCTTTGCCAGGCTTTTACTGCTGTGTCTTCAGTTTCTTGTTTTTGGGTCTTTCTACCTTAAGTTTTGTCTTAAGCAAGTGAAAGGTGTGCTCCATTGGGTTGAGATCTGGTGATTGACTAGGCCATTGCACAATATTCCACTTCTTTGCCTTAAACTCCTGGGTTGCCTTCACAGTATGTTTTTTTTTAGGTCATTGTCCATCTGTACTGTGAAGCGACCTTGCTGCACTTGGTTGAGTCTAAGCAGAAAGTCTATCCTTGTACATTCCAGAATTAATTTGGCTTCTTCTGTCTTATTATTAATAAACACAAGTGACCCAGTGCCATTGGAAGTCATCCATGCTCTTGACCTTTCACTGCCTCCACCATGTTTTACAGAGGATACTGTTTTACCTTTTCCAGCCTCACCAGCCAAGACATCTTCACCACCATCCAAGGATCCAAGGAGGTTGAGCTTTGAGGATATTGCTACCAGCAGGTTTTTGTGCCTCTCTAGTCAACATATGGCTGAGGTGGTTAAGCTTTGCGCCTTCCAATCTATCTGGCTGGAGTATTCCTAAGTTTTGTGCACCCTTGAGTGACTCCCTGATTTCCTTTGTTTGTACATAGACACCATGTTGATTTCCCAATTTATTGCCAAACTGTAAACACTCCCCAATTTATTACAGAGTCCAATCTTTGGACACTGCCCCAGTTCATACTCGTGTGCTCCATTTTTCCCAGTGGCTCCAGGTTGGACACTCATGTCCATTGATGCTGTGGCCAGCACCTCACTCCTCCGTGCTCAATTCACTGCTGTCCCCGGACCAGCCCTCTCCGAAGTGTTCCTCAAACGCTGCCCCTCTACATCTCCTGAACCTGCTCAAAGGCAATGAAGGACACTGGGTTCTTCATAGAAGGTCACTTTACTAAGGTAGATGTTGTAGATACAGTATATGGAACTCTTCAGTCAGTTGCAATTCATACTTGATGAATACCAGCTGGACATAAGACCTCCAGAAGACTCCAAGCCAAGGAAGTGAACTGCTTACTTGGGGATGCACTGATTGCCTTTGTAGGACATGTTCTGCTTGCAAGTATCTTTAGGGTGTGCTGCTTTATAGAACTGGCTGGTTTCTCCATGGCTGTTACTTTGTTCCAATGCAAAATCTAACCACTGAGCTACATCCCCGCAGCATCCCGTAAGTTGTCTTTTCCTACAAGCCATCCCACTGGTCGAGAGCATGGGAATGGGTCCTTACATTCCTGCCCTGGGAAATCTGGGCAATGCTTGAAGTCAATGGATCACACCACAGGGGAGCAAAATACCATACGACCTTGTGATACAGGAACAAGAGTGGACAGAGCCTCATAATTCCTAAACGTCCTACATATGTATTTTGACAACTACACAGTTCTGTAGCTAGGGACATGTCTAAGTGGGCCTCCAAGTCAGGTATACCAATATGACCACTATACGGTGACTGTATAATGTTAGATATTGGCGCAACACAGACCATGTAGACCATGAAGGTGCATACAGTAGGGACTTACAGGTGACGTCCCTGACTATAATCGTTCATCTTTTCCGTCTCTTACATCTCTTTTCCCCTTATGCTATGCCCCCTGACATAAATATTGCCCTCTAATTTGGGGCCACACGGTGGCTCAGTGGTTAGCACTGCAGCCTTGCAGCGCTGGAGTCCTGGTGTTCAAATCCCGCCAAGGGCATAAAACCATCTGCAAGGAGTTTGTATGTTCTCCCCGTGTTTGCATGGATTTCCATCCCATATTCCAAAGACATACTGATAGGGAAAAATGTACATTGTGAGCTCTATGTGGGGCTCACAATCTACATAAAAAAATAAAAAAATAAAAAAATAAATATTGCCCTCTAATGATCCCATATATAAATGATGCCACTTGTATAAATGCTTCCCCCTTATAGTAATAATGCTCCTAATGTCCCCTTATATAAATGGCCCTCCTTGTATGTATAATGTCCACTAACATAACTGATCTCCATTTATGTTCCTAATAACCCTTTAAATAAACAATCTCCCCCCCCCTTATAGTTATAGTGCCCCCAACTGCCCTAAAAAGGAAAAAATATGTTATACTTACCCGCCTGTGACTCTTTGATTACCAGAGCCCGAGACGCCGTAACCACACACAAGATGCCTGTGTCTCAGCGCAGGAGGCGCGATGGAGTGATGTCATTGCGCCCAATTTTGCCGGTAAGCAGGCATCTTAAATAGCTCAATGTCCAGCTCACCCACTTGTCTCTCAAAAATTCATAATCCGGAATGCAAGGAAGCCGACGGACTCACTTCGGCAATAGAAACCAATATACTATAAACTCCAGCATACTCCAGTTAAGATATAAAATCACTTCACCTTTATTGCTTCATCTTTAAAAAAGTTCAATGCACATGAAGTACTTTGTCGCGGTAGAATTAACGCATCACAGGTGGAACTATGCCCTACGCGTTTCGGATTACTCCTTCATCATGGCACCTGATGAAGGAGTAATCCGAAACGCGTAGGCCATAGTTCCACCTGTGATGCGTTAATTCTACCGCGACAAAGTACTTCATGTGCATTGAACTTTTTTAAAGATGAAGCAATAAAGGTGAAGTGATTTTATATCTTAACTGGAGTATGCTGGAGTTTATAGTATAAGCAGGCATCTTGTCTGTGGTCATGGCTTCTCATAAACCGCTGACCTGAAGTGGCTTGTTGCTTTCAAGGTAGTGTTGCAGAATGCATTTTAACTATATCGGTGTCCTGCAGAGGGTGATATAGTTAAAAGTATGACAGGTGTTTATGGCTCGCTGCAGGCCCCACCCCGCATCCTGCCATGATCCTCTTCTCTACCAGTGTCCCTGTGATGCACCACACTGCTTAGAGGTGCAACCTGGAAATGTTCTTACTATAGTAACATAGTTGATAAGGCTGGATAAGACATAGGTCCATATAGTTTAGCTTATAAAACTTCCAAGTTGATTACTGGTGGAATAGGGAACCATGGGGCATCTTACTGGTGGAGTAGATAACATGGGACATCTTATTAGTGGAGTAGATAACATGGGACATCTTACTGGTGAAGTATATTATATGGGACATCTTACTAGTAGAGTAGAGAACCATGGGGCATCTTACTGGTGAAGTACATACCATGGGACTTCTTACTGGTGGAGTAGGGCACCATGGGACATCTAACTGGTGAAGTAGTTAACATGGGACATCTTACTGGTGGAGTAGAGAACCATGGGACATCTTACTGGTGAAGTAGGGCACCGTGGGACATCTTTGTGGTGAAGTAGATTACATGGGACATCTAACTTGTGAAGTAGATAACATGGGACATCTTACTGGTGAAGTAGATAACATGGGACATCTTACTGGTGAAGTAGATAACATGGGACATCTTACTGGTGAAGTAGATAACATGGGACTTCTTACTGGTGGCGTGGGGCACCATGTGACATCTTTGTGGTGAAGTAGATTACATGGGACTTCTTACTGGTGAAGTATATTACATGGCACTTGTTACTGGTGGAATAGGGAACTATGAGACTTCTTACAAGTTGAGTAACGATCAATGAACTCCTTAGTGGTGGACTAGGTGCAGTAGAGAACGATGGGACCTCTGATGTTAGGTTCACATATGCACTGGGTATCTGTGCAAGATCCATCAGAAATTGATTAATAAACAAGACCTCCTGGCCCGTCTTTTTAGTCCCATGATTTCAGTTAAAAATTACAGACATAAATTTATTTATTTATCGTTTATTTATATAGCAAAAACTCTATGATCAAAAATCTAATAGAATATCAACAGGAATGGCTAGATGAAAGAATTATAAGATAATGCTTAACTTTTATTGAAGACTATTAAAACTATATATATATATATAATGATATCATTCTTTTTTTTTTTCTTTCTTATGGTAGAGTTGGAAGGGACCTCAAGGGCCATCGGGTTCAACCCCCTGCGAGTGCAGGTTTTCCTAAATCATCCCAGCTATATGTTTATCCAGATTCCGCTTGAAGATTTCCATTGATGGAGCGCCCACCACCTCCCGTGGCAGCCTATTCCACTCTCTCACTACCCTCACTGTCAGAAAGTTTTTCCTAATGTCTAATCTGTATCTCTTTCCCTTTAGTTTCATCTCATTGCTTCTTGTACTTCCTTGTGCTAATGAGAATAGGGTAGATCCCTCTGACTACCTTTCAGATATTTGTAGACTGCTATTAAATCTCCCCTCAGCCTTCTCTTCTGCAAACTAAACAATCCCAGTTCTTTTAGCCGCTCCTCATAGGACTTGGTTTGCAGACCTTCCATTCTGTGCAATGTAAAATAAAAATTGAAATTCCTCCTTAATATTTAATTCACATGAATAAGCGCAATAGATGGCTACTGCTGCTAGTACAGGAGAGGAATGTAACAAATAGTATCAGCACTAGTGATACAATGATAGTGACCTATAGCTTACTCATTCACCATAGGAGTGGGAGGATGAATGATAACATTTTTTTAGGGATTATCATAATAAACTAATATCCCTATTAACATCAGCCGACCACAGATGTAACGAAAGTCTAGGGGATCGGGCCTGACTATAAGTATAAAAAGATAAATAGCCTGGTTTGTAGCTGATCAAACACAGATACACTGAAACCTACAATGGTCATGGCCCAAATGCAGATCCTATTCATTCCTCTCATATGTATACAATATACAAATTTAATACTAACAATGACCGACTGGCACAGTGGGGTAGAGGGTCCTGCCCGCGAGGGCTTACAATCTATGAGGGAAGGGGGGTAGAGACAGAAGGAGAGGGGGAGACTGTACAGATGGCGGTGCGGTGATAGTGTTATTGGAGGTTGTAGGCCTTCCTGAATAGGGGAGTCTTCAGGGCCTTCTTGAAGCCTGTGATTGTGGGGGTCAGTCTTATGTGTCTTGGTAAGGAGTTCCAGAGTATGGGGGATGCACGGGAGAAATCTTGGAGACGGTTGTGTGAGGAGCAGATGAGGGCAGAGCGGAGTAGGAGGTCATTGGAGGATCTGAGGTTACGTGTGGGCAGGTAGCGGGAGATGAGGTCAGAGATATATGGAGGGGACAGGTTGTGGATGGCTTTGTATGTTAGCGTTAGTAGCTTGAACTCAATTCGCTGGGCTATGGGTAACCAGTGGAGGGACTGGCAGAGGGAAGCAGCCGATGAGGATCGGGGGGTGAGGTGGATTAAGCGGGCAGCGCAGTTTAAGGTGGACTGGAGGGGGGCGAGAGTATTCGCAGGGAGTCCGTGGAGAAGGGTGTTATAGTAATCTAAGTGGGAGATAATGAGGGCCTGGACGAGCATCTTTATAGATTAAGGGCCAGTTCACACGTAGTTAATGCACGCGCATTCTGGCACGTATACACGTGTCGGAATGTGAGCGCTCAAAACAGATCACATTCATTTCAATGGGTCGTTACAGGCGTATAACATGCATAATTTTGCGCGCGTAATTTTGCAGCCCATTGATATGAATGTGATCTGTTTTGAGTGCTCACATTCTGACACGTGTATATGTGGCGGCAGGAGGTGTGGAGCGTTTGGACGTTCATATCCTCTATTTTTGCAATCCGTTTTTCCATTATTCTGGCTCTCCGACAGACCAGAAGGATGGAAACCTGGTGCAAATATGAAGCAAGCCTTATTGATATAGTAGATCCCATGGGACTACTGATGGAGTAAAGAACATGATGGAGTAAACCATTGGACATCTTACTGGTGAAGTGGATAACATGAGACTTCTTGCTGGTGAATTAGAGAACCATAAGACTTCTTACTGTTGGAGTAGGGAACCATAGGATATCTTTCTGGTGGAGTAGAGAACCAGACTCAAGGATTACTTTTCCTATGAAAAATTGGATTTAAGGGCTATTCCAGTTCATTTTTCTTAATAATCTATATCATGATAGGTTAAGATCAGTGGGGTCGGACACTCAGCCCCTCTATCAGCTTGTCTGTTACACAGCACCTGTATGATATAATTACAGCATCCTTACGCTCACATCTATGGGACATACGTTGCAGGAGTTACATGTGCTGGCAATGGATAATGAAATCTGAAGACTTTTAACTAGGCGTATAGTCAACTTCCCCTTTAAGAAACAACTTACATAGGTCAATCTGAGGACCTAGAAGACAAGACATGCTGGCATTTCTAGTTCTACAAAGCCACAGTGCTGATTTGCACACCTCACCACTAGAGGGCACTGTAGCACTGCACCAGATCTCGCCTCCTGTTCGCATCTCAGCAGCTTCTTGACTTCTAAGAGCAGCGAAAAAGCAAATCAATTCAGTGTGAATGCTCCATAGGAAAAACTGTATTTGCCCTAACCAGCGTTACCCTACAATGGCCTATTTATGTGTTTGTGTAGCATATGATGTAATACGCTAGCCATGTGCATCACATATGAATGTTGAAGTGCAGCTGTTTGTGCAGTGTGGCTGATGTAATGTCAAAAAATTTCATGTTATATTTAAAATGACACCTGTAAAAATAATCTTCAATTTGTAATTTAAATACTGTAATACTCAATTATGTGAATTGACAGGAAGTGTCCCAGTGGTCCTGGAAAATAATATCGCTTTATCCATTTACTCTTTGATACAGGCTGAAGTAGGCGTAATGGAAGTTAAGACCGCGAGACATTATTTTAACCGTAAAAAGTGCATGAATCAGTAAGCACACAGTAGGATTCAGTATGGAATACACGGCCCTTTATAAGGAGCGCGGTCTAAGGGCGAGTAATCCTCAATGTCTAGCGTACGTGTCTGCAATGGTTATATTCAATGGTAATGTAGAACGAAGGGTTAAAACTTAACCAGAATATAACGTTTTACTGCCATGGTCCGGATACATCAGCCCCATATTATTTAAAAAACATATTCACGAACAGTGTTACAAATGTATCCAGTGGTTCATGCTAATAAGAACCTTCGTGCAACTTTAACGGCTAGCAATACTTTTCTGTAAAAGTTGCAAGAAAATTCGAAAAAAATAAAAAAATTGCAGCTGCTCGTGTAGTAGGAAAAAGAGTATATGTGCCCATTCTTTGACACATACTGTATAGAACCATGGCAGACCTTAGCTATGTGCAACCCATGTGGGCACCTTCAAACTCATCCCACTTCTTTGAATTCAGTTGTATCGGTGTTCTTAAGATGTGCACCGTAATTGTGGCACCAGTGTTATTAGGTGCCATGGCGCATGACTAGGATCCTTGTATCACCATTCACCATTCAGCACCTTCTCTGCGGTGCAGGAACGCTATGATGTCATCAAACCGTCCTGTTCAGCAGGTGCAGGGCACAAGGGGCGGGATGACATAGCTGTTGCATCAGGAAGTGGGCGGGTGCTTTTTTAATTCAAGTCGCAGTGTGAGACATAGATGTATTAAAGGGTCACAGTAGGGGCTTTGTTTTTGTAATCAGGGGGTACCAGAATGCCCCAAGAGGTGCGAGGCATGCCTGAATTATCAAGAGGTTCTGGAACAGGTGCAGATTTCCTATATCATTCATTCAGAAAACTGGCATGAGTTATAATATATATGTCAGGCCAGGGCCCAAAAGTGACGAGGCACAGAACGGGGATGTACATTCTTGGCACCATAAAGGGCATTGCATTATAGATGCGCCACATTATTACCCATCTACACTGGAAAACTGCCATCAAAGGGTTAATGATTTCTTAATCAAAAGCCACAGTCAGGGCATTTTCCGAAATCAGGGGCACAACATGGGCAATTTTATTTGGGGGGATCAGTAAGGGCATTTTTTAAACATAAGGACACTGCAGATATTTTCTTTAACCCTTCCCGCCGATGGCATTTTTTGATTTCCGTTTTTCATTTTTGACTCCCCTCCTTCTAAATCCCATAACTTTTTTTATTTCTCCGCTCCCAGAGCCATATGAGGTCTTAATCTTTGTGGGACAAATTGTTCTTCATGATGCCACCATTAATTATTCTGTATAATGTACTGGGAAGCTGGAAAAAAATTCAGAATGGGGTGGATTTGAAGAAAAAATGCATTTCTGCGACTTTCTTACAGGCTTTGGTTTTACGGCGTTCACTGTGCAGCCAAAATGACATGTCCCCTGTATTCTGTGTTTCGGTACGATTCTGGGGATACCAAATTTATATGGTGTAATTTACATTTTAATCCCTTAAAAAAAAATCCAAAACTGTGTTAAATTTTTTTTTTCTAAAAGTCGCCATATTCTGACAGCCGTAACTTATTTATACGTGCGTGTACGGGGATGCATAGGGCGTTTTTTTTTTGCGGGGCCGGGTGTACTTTTTAGTTCTACCATTTTTGGGAAATGCTATTGCTTTGATCACTTTTCATTCAAATTTTTATCAGAATCAAAGCAGTGAAAAAACGTCGGTTTGGCACTTTTGACTATTTTTCCCGCTACGGCGTTTACCGTACAGGAAAAATATTTTTATAGATTTGTAGAGCGGGCGATTTCAGACACGGGTATACCTAATATGTTTGTGTTTCACAGTATTTACTTTTATATGTGTTCTAGGGACAGGGAAGGGGGGGGGGGGGGTTGAATTTTTAATACTTTTTAAAAAAAATTTATATATTTTTTTACTTTTTTTGTTGCAATTATTAGACCCCTAGGGGTCTTGAACCCCAGGGGGTCTGATCACTAATGCAATGCATTACAATGCTAATGCATTGCAAAATATCGGCACTTCTATTTCAGGCTATATAGCATAGCCTGCAATAGAAGCAATGTAATGACAAGCCGTGGAGCATTCACAAGGCTCCCGCCTATCATAGTAACGTGATGTCGGTGCCGGATCTTACTATGGTACTGGCGATCACCAAGAAAATGGCAGCGCCACCGGGAAAATGGTGCCTCGGTAAGCTTTGACCGAGGTGCCAGAAGAGTTAATGCCTCTAATCGGTCCTGTGACCGATTGGAGACATTAGCGCCTGTTGTCTACTGTATAAAGCAGTAGACACCTACCGGCTATGGCAGCTGCCCGGCATGTGCTGTGCTATTATGTCGGGAAAGGGTTAAAGGGGGTCTACACTACCAAAATCTCTTCTCAGCCACTTATGTGTTGTTGTAGGGCCTGTTAGTGACATAGAAAACCATGTTTGCTTTGTCAAGTGTGTTGAACTTCATGAAGGGAGTGACCAGTTAACTCATGTGATCGTGTTTAGATATGGGTGAACCAACTTGTACCCACCTGGGCTTGAGTGAAATAGTCCAAATTTGTTTTTTCATAAAGCTCAACAAATAAAGATTTGTCTCAGGCTTAACTTATACTCATGGGATTTCTTCACATTCCAGGGTATAATAGGTGGAAGCCCAGGGGAGGTGAAAAAAAACAAAAAAAAACATTCATACTCACCTTGCCTTACCTCTGTTGGGCATCCTCACTTTGCCCAGGTCAGTCATGCACTAAGGGTCACTGTTGAGGATTCTGATTGGGCCATCAGTGGTCACAGGCCTCAGCAGTAACCCAAGGGTATGATATCTTCGAGGAAGCTTAGAGAGAGCACTGAATGCGGCAAAGAGGTGCAAAAGAGATAAGGGAAGGGGGCCACATGGTGGCTCAGTGGTTAGCACTGCAGCCTTGTAGCGCTGGAGTCCTGGTGTTCAAATCCCACCACGGACAAAAAACCATCTGCAAGGAGTTTGTATGTTCTCCCCGTGTTTGCATGGATTTCCATCCCATATTCCAAAAAAGACATACTGATAGGGAAAAATGTACATTGTGAGCTCTAAGTGGGGCTCACAATCTACATTTAAAAAAAAAAAAAGAGATAAGGGAAGGTGAGTATGATTTTTTTTTTTTTACTCCTCCTTTGGGCCTCCACCTATTATACTCTGGGGTCTGAAGAGACCTAATAGAATAGTAACGTCACATTCACATTACCACAACTTTAACTGTGTTTGTCTTAGACAGCTAGAAATTAGATAGATAGGTTCCTAGGAGCACTAACAGTGTTCTACACTATGTTTTATAGATAGGTTTCTAGGAGTCCTGACAGTGTTCTACACTATGTTTTATAGATAGGTTTCTAGGAGTCCTGACAGTGTTCTACACTATGTTTTATAGATAGGTTCCCAGGGTTCCCATTTGTATTCTACACTATGTTTTATAGATAGGTTCCTAGGAGCCCTAAGAGTGTTCTACACTATGTTTTATAGATAGGTTCCTAGGAGCCCTGACAGTGTCCTACACTATGTTTTATAGATAGGTTCCTAGGAGCCCTAAGAGTGTTCTACATTATGTTTTATAGATAGGTTCCTAGGAGTCCTGACAGTGTTCTACACTATGTTTTATAGATAGGTTCCTAGGAGCCCTGACAGTGTTCTACACTATGTTTTATAGATAGGTTCCTAGGAGCCCTGACAGTATTCTATACTTTGTTTTATTGATAGGTTCCTGGAGTCCTAAGAGTCTTCTACACTATGTTTTATAGATAGTTTCCTAGGAGTCCTAAGAGTGTTCTACACTATGTTTTATAGATAGGTTCCTAGGAGCCCTAAGAGTGTTCTACATTATGTTTTATAGATAGGTTCCTAGGAGTCCTGACAGTGTTCTACACTATGTTTTATAGATAGGTTCCCAGGGTTCCCATTTGTATTCTACACTATGTTTTATAGATAGGTTCCTAGGAGCCCTGACAGTGTCCTACACTATGTTTTATAGATAGGTTCCTAGGAGTCCTAAGAGTCTTCTACACTATGTTTTATAGATAGTTTCCTAGGAGTCCTAAGAGTGTTCTACACTTTGTTTTATAGATAGGTTCCTAGGAGCCCTGTCAGTGTTTTACACTGTTTTAAGCCAATTTAAGTTGTTGCTCAAACTTACACATATCTGGGACTTGAGCTGCCGAGCCCAAATCAAAATCCTGAGAGGTTCACCCATCTCTAATCTTGATACAGAGAATAAAATGTGATGTAACAGGGGTAATGATGACGATTTTGTATATTTTTGAGAAAAATAACTTTGAAGTGTTATGCAGATAGAGATGGGACTGCTGTTGCTGCTTAAGTAATGTGTGTGATGTCAGTGGGAGGTCCAACTATCTGCACAGGGTGGTACAAGCAGAAGATGGTAGCGGTTTGAGAGGTAAGAGTAGTGTTCCAGGAGCTGAAGGTTTGCCAATATTGCACCAACTTTACCATTTGCACAAAACTGTTATTTTCCACCAAATCAGCATAAGTAACATAACACATATGTTGTTTATCACTGTAATGTGTTCTGTAACATCTGTAACATGGCAGGTGCAGGTGAATATTCTCGGGGGAGGAGATAAACTCTGTTTAATAACATTGCCCCATCACATGTTTTTTTTCTCCATTACATAACTCTACAATAGCAGATAAGTCACTTTCTCCAACAAGATCATCATCCCTCCTTCCCTGCTGTCATCATTCCCATTCTCTGGCTATAACGTGTTCTCTGATTTCTCCCCTTCATGACTCTGTCTCAGTCACATGTACTGCTGTGCTATAATGACATGAGTGGACAGGTCACTGCCTCCTACAAGTCCATCACACTCCCCTCCTGCTGCTGTCATCATTCCTATCATCTCATCAGCAATGACTGTCTTTTGCTTCTTTTATTTGCATGACACTTATCCTATCACATCTATTTCTGTCCTCAGTATCAGGCTGATATGAGTGAACAAGTCACTGCCTCCCACAGCATCAGCACACTCCTCTTCTGCTGCTCTTGTCATTGCCATTCCTTGCTATACAATAAAATGGGAGTTTTTACTTGGATGTGACACCTGTTCCATCATCCTTTTCCCCAGTCTCCTCTCGTGTCCTGCCTTTGTATATGTAATTCTGAATATGAAGTGTACCAATCTCCGAATAATCTTTCTCTTACCCTCCTGCCACTGTAAATTGAACCTCTGCCAAAAATGCTAATAGGTTTCCTGCACGGGACTGTTTAATGGGCAGGCAATTTTTTTTCCGCCATTCTTTCATGTCTGAGTCCTAGTGAGGAGAACATAGCACACGCGTTCTTTTCAAAGTTTGGATATCGTTTGTCAGGAGCTGCAAAAAGGTTAGCTGCGGTGCAAAGCCATGTGTGAGTCTAAAATACGAGTCAGAGATGTCAGGGTCTCGTCATTTAACACAGTCCTGCTCAGCGCTTTCTCGGAGACAGTAGGCATATTATAAGTGCCACACGCCAGGAGCTTGTTAAGAACTATTACATATTCATAGACTAATAATGCACATGCTAAAGATCTTCCTTCCCCAAACAATACCAGCCTCTGATGTAGCAGAGCTGAGAATGTGTTTTAACTCTTCAAGGACCCTTGACTTAGTTAAAGGAAAGCTCTACTATTGTATTACTATCCACATCAGTCTTGTATATAGAGAGCAACTTACTGATGGCCATTGTGACAGCTTCAGGGACGTCAATCTGGAAGAAACCTTCACAGGGTCATTCGAGAATGGTGGAAGAGGTGTTTTCGGGGTATATGGTCTTTATATAAGAGCACAGGTAAATACTGTGTATTCAGACCCCATATAATAATATCAGGCCCGGACACCATTTTTATATTTGCCATTGATGATCACTTGACGTGAGTTATACAGGAATTCTAAGCCTGTTCCTGACCGACACATGTCCATGCTACTGCTTTATTAAGAGGTCGGAGTCTTGTGCCTGTCAGGGCCTTTATTGAGGCTCGCATATGAAACACTAGTCTTAAAGGGATTCTACTATTAAAATTGAATATTTTCTCACTAACACATAGGAATAGCCTTAAGAAAGGCAATTCTTCTCCTACCTATAGATGTCTTCTCCGCCCCACTGTTCGGTTAAAATCCTGTTTTTCGCCGGTATGCAAATGAGTTCCCTTGCAGCACTGGGGGCGGGCCCCAGCGCTCAAACAGCACTGCTGGCGTCTCCAATGCTGCAAGAGAACTCTCCATTGCCACCTCCATCTGCTTCAGGAACAAGGTCTTGACGTGTCTGCTTCCGGCGCTGGCTTCAAATTTCTAGGCCTCGGGCCTAGGGAAAAGATGACTGTGCATGCTCACTGGCCACATGAAAATGGCCGTTTACACAGTATTGTATGTGGGCATTTTCTTGTGGTTGGCAGGCATGCGCAGTCAGCTGCCCGAGGCATGTCGCCCTTGCACCGTCTAGGGATAAGGGCTAGGACTGCTGGGCCACGTTTAAGCTGCACGGTTGCCAGGGTCTGTTATGTTTCAATTAAAGGCCCGCCCCCGTTGCTAAGTAAATGTATCTTTTTGGGTAAATTATAAGTTTAGGGGCACGTAGCCAGGGCCTCTTACCTTTGGTCTTGGTTGGCTGAAAGTACGCTCTCTGGATACCACTCATGGCGAACCTGGAGAGGCAGATCTTGGAGCGCGTTAGGACTGGAGGCCGTCGTTGGTTGGAGGACCTGCTTAGGAGCATGCCGGAGGAGTCTAGTCGCGGTTCCCGTGTGATGGACGACAGGAGCGGGGCCGCTTGCAGACCGCAGCGCGTCAGCAGGCCCCCCGTGCGTCTCAGCCCGAGTCCCCCGGCCCGGGGAACGAAGAGGAGGGTATCCGGAGCTGCCTGCGCTGATCCCCCTTCTTCCGGGCGCGTGTGCCGGCCTGGAGGTCGGAGCCGGGCTGCTGCGTCTGGAGGAAGCAGCCCGGTGCGCAACAGCCGGCGCGCGTCTGCCGGGAGGAGCGCGCGCGCGGCTCACCACGCGTCTGTGATGGCTGCCGGGCCTCCCGCCGGAGCGGGGGGTGAAGAGTGCCGCATCGCACGGAGGAACAGCGGTGAGTGCCATGCACCTGGGGCGGGTGGCTTCGCGCCCCCGCTTCCAGCACAGGGCTCGTCCTTGCCTGGGAGGTCGGGTGGAGGGGGAGGGGAGGTTCCGTCGGCCCCCTTAGCTTTGTTGGCGTGCGGGGAGGAGGCCGGGGGAGGTGGGATAGCACTGCCTGCGGTCCGTCCGGTGGGGGAGGGGGTAGCGGGTGTTGGTCTCCCTCAGCCTGTAGTGCCCCCTGTTAGTGAAGGGATTGGGGGCGGAGCTAGTTCCCAAATGGGTGGAGCTTATCCCCGGGAGGGAGGAGAGGGTCCTGCCCCGGGGGTCGGCGTCATGGGGGTCCCGTGCCTTGCTTCCCCTGCAACGAGTGCCTCCCTTTTTGGTGATTTCCCCCAGGTACAGGCCCCTGCGGTCCGTCCTGCCGGGGCTGCTGGGACCGGCGAGGGTTTTGTATCCCGGGGTCCGTCCCTGCCTTCCCGTCGGTCTTCGGTAGCCCTTGGCGGCGGCGGTCGCTCCGGGGGTCATGGGGGCACTCGTTCCCGGGGGTCTTCGTATAGCACGCGCGTATCCGCCGAGGTCGGGTCTGTTAGGAGGAGGTCGGGTCACCGGGCTGGGAGGTCCCCGGCGCTGTCACCCCGTTCGTCGAGGATGCAGTACTTGTCCGATTCTTCTTCTTCCTCAGGTCGGAGCTGTCATAGAGGTCGCCGTTGTCGCAGCCGAGGGGACCATCGGGACCGCTCCCCCTACAGGGTCCATCGTTGTCATCGCCGTCGCCACGGTCATCGGGCCCCTTCCCGTGATGTCAGTCGCCGTTCCTCTAGAGCGGCTGGTCAACCGCGCTCGCCTTCTCAGCTGTCTCATCGTGGTGCCGCTTCTTCTTCTCGTCGTGAGTCAAGACCTTCTCCAGTCCGGGGTCCACGTCGTTCTGCATCTCCCAGCCGTGCCGCGGTTGCTCCGGGAGCGGTTCAACGCCCCTTGGATGACCCGCCGCCTGAAGTCCCTCCGCCTGCAGTGCCGGGACCGGATACCGGGAGCACGAGAGCCGGTGAGTTGGAATGTTTCCCCTCTTGGGCTGCCCTTTGTAACCCGCTCCCTGGCGAAGATTTTGCTGCTGTCCTCAGGCGTGCGCTCGCGCAAATAGAGAGTAGGTCCGGTGTTCCCTCCCCTGGGGCCGGTGAGGCGGGTGGTTCCCTACCCCCCACGGCCCCCGTACAGGGCTTAGCTTTTAGGGATTCGATTTTTTGCGGGGTCGCCCCTTTGGGCACACATGTGTCGGGGGAGACCCGGGAAAAAATCGTTCGTGGGGAATATATTGATATTTGGTCCCTTCTGTCCCCCGACCAGGTGTCGGTGGACAAAGAACGGACGTTTGAGCGTGGGGCCGATCGCAAGCCGAAGGTGGCAAAGTCGTTCGGCAATTGGGTCCAGGCCTTTTCGGTGCTAGCGCACATCATTTGCCAGCACTGTCCTTCTCGGGGTCCGGAACTTTTTGTTTACCTGGACATCATATATAGCGCCTACAAGCTGCACGGAGGTGCGGCTTGGTGGCGCTATGACGAAGAGTTCAGGCGTCGCATGGCTCTGGCCCCGACTGTTAGTTGGGCAACCAAGGCTTTGGACGTCTGGACTCAGCTTATATTGTCTCAGAGGCCTCAGCGGCCTTTTCCCGCTAGCGTTGGGGGAGGAGCTCCCTCAATGTCCTCCGGTACCCACAGACCTACCGGCTCTTGTTGGCTGTACAACGAGGGCCATTGTAGGTTCTTTTCCTCCTGCAAATTTAGACATGATTGCTCGATTTGCGGGGGGACGCATCCCGCGCTTAAGTGCTCCCGGAAGGGTAAGCAGCAGCCCAGATTGGGTGCGTCCGGCGGCGCTGAGAACGCCGGTGAGAGGGGACCTCCTTCGTCCGTGGCTAGAGTTATATCCACGGAGGCAGGAGGCAAAGCTAATTGAAGAAGGTTTCAGGGTAGGTTTTCGTATTCCCTTTGTTGAGTCCCCAGTTTCGGTTTTTTCGGGTAATTTAAAATCGGTCGTGGACGACCCGTCCCTGGCTTGGGACAAGGTGATGAGAGAGGTTGAATTGGGTAGGATGGCTGGCCCTTTCGACAGGCCGCCCTTCCCCAATTTGCGTGTCTCGCCTCTGGGTTTGGTGCCCAAGAAGGAGGTGGGTAAATTTCGTTTGATACATCACTTGTCCTATCCCAGGGGGGAGTCGGTCAATGACGGCATATCAAAGGAGGTGGCGGCTGTTTCCTACACCTCTTTTGATAGGGCGGTGGACGCGGTTCGTCGGGCGGGTCCCGGGGCTCTCCTGGCGAAATCCGATATTGAATCGGCTTTTCGTTTACTGCCGATTCATCCGGATTGTTTTCACCTCCTTGGCTGCGCACTGGATGGCAAGTTTTTTGTCGACATGTGTTTGCCAATGGGGTGTTTGATCTCCTGTTTCTATTTTGAGGTTTTTAGTTCGTTTTTAGAGTGGATCGTTCGTTTCGAGACAGGGCATCAGGCAATCTTGCATTATTTGGACGATTTCCTAATCGTCGGCCCAGCCGCCTCCCCTGTTTGTAGTTATGTTTTGCGTTCTTTTCAGTTGTTGATGGGGCGTCTGGGGGTTCCCCTCTCTGCAGAAAAGACGGTGGGTCCATTGACCCGTCTGTCTTTTCTGGGCATTGAGATTGATTCAGTGGATATGGTTTGTCGATTGCCCAGCGATAAGTTGGAGCGTTTGGTTGGGGCTGTTGAGGAGGTTTTCCGGTCCAAGAAGGTCACACTGCATCAGATGCAGGTGCTTCTTGGTTTGCTGAATTTCGCCTGCAGGGTCATCCCTATGGGGCGTGTCTTTTGCAGGCGTCTTTCTTTGGCTACCAAAGGGGTTCTCTTGTCGCATCACTTTATTAGGGTCACTAGGACGCTGCGGGAAGACCTTCGGGTTTGGCAGTGTTTCTTGTCCTCTTTTAACGGTAGAGCGGTTTGTCAGTCTGCGGAGGTATCTAGTGCCGAGTGGTCTCTGTATACTGATGCCGCAGGCAGTGATGGTTTTGGGGCCGTTTTTGGTAATGCCTGGTGCAGGGCCAATTGGCCCGCTGAGTGGATTCATTCGGGTTTAGTTAAAAACCTAGCCCTACTGGAGCTCTTTCCTATCATAGTGGCGGTTGAGTTGTGGGGACAATGTTTCAGCAATAGCAGGATCTGTTTTTGGACGGATAATATGGCGGTAGTGCAAGCGGTCAATAGCCAGTCTTCCTCCTCGCTGGAGGTTCTGTCCTTGCTGCGTCATTTGGTTTTGCGCTGCTTGCAGGCGAATATTTGGTTTCGCGCTAGGCATGTTCCAGGCGTAGATAATTCTGTTGCTGACGCCTTGTCCCGTTCCCAATTTCAGCGATTCAGGTCTCTTCATCCGACAGCAGAAGAGGAGGGCTATCCCTGCCCGACTTTCTTATGGGACCTGATAGAGAGGAGTTGAGGTCCCTTCTACGACAGTCGGTGGCGCCGGCTACCTGGAGACGGCATTCCAAGGCTTGGGAGGCTTGGTTGTCCTGCTCTGGCGGAAATGCACCCGCAGAGGATGACGCTTTGCTTGAGGTTACTTTGGCTTATTTAGAGAGGCAGCGGCTTAGGGGTTTGTCGGCGTCGGCGGTTTCTAAGGATCTCTCCGGGGTAGCCTTTATGTTGAAGTTGAGTGGTCGTTCGGATGTGACCAAGTGTTTTATAGTTCGTCAGATTTTAAAAGGCTGGAGGAAGGGTACTGCACGTAGGGACATGCGTCGTCCAGTGTCCTTTTTGTTGTTGGAACGTTTGTTGTTTGTTTTGCCTGTTGTGTGTACGGATGAGAGTGAGGTTTGTTTGTTCCGCGCGGCCTTTTCACTTGCCTTTTTCTGCGCGCTTCGCATTAGTGAGTTGGTCCCGTCGAGTGTTAGGTCTGGGGGTGGTTTAGGGGAGCGTGATGTGTTGTGGTCGGAGACTGAAGTTAGAGTTTGCGTGCGCAAGTCTAAAACGGATCTTTATGGTCGTGGGTCCTGGTTGGTTGTCCGCCCTACTGATTCCCCTTTTTGTCCAGTCAAGGTTGTGGGAGATTTTGTTCGTTCTCGTCCTGCCGGGGTTAATTTTCTGCTGCATGGGTCGGGCCTGCCCCTTACCCGTTACCAATTTACATCGGTTTTTCGTATGTCTTTAGTGAATGTGGGTTTGGAGCCCAGGGATTTTGGGACGCATTCTTTCCGGATTGGGGCGGCGACCACTGCTCACGCGGCGGGTTTGGATGAGGAGGGGGTTAAGCGGCTGGGGCGTTGGAAGTCGGATAGTTACCGTTCTTATATTCGTCCTGATTTGCTTACGTGTTGAGTGTTGTTTTGTATCCTCTTTTTCCTTTTGTTTTCTTGGCAGGTTCGGTTGTGTCCATTTGGATTCTCGGTCATTCTTATATCTTCTGGGCGGAGAGGAGAGCGGCGGTTCGCCCCGGTGGGGTGTCTTTGGGTTTATCCGGAGTGGATGTGCACTGGCTTGGTGTCAGGGGATTGCGGTGGAATCATGTCCTAGCTGAGGTGGCGAAATTTAGCAGGTCGGTCTCTGGCACAGTAATTCTGCTTATACACGCTGGGGGGAATGACCTTGGCAAGGTTAAGCTTGCCGAGCTCATCTCGGTTATTAAACAGGACTTTGCTCGTTTTCCTGAATTTTTTCAAAGGGTAGTCATGGTGTGGTCTGAGGTTGTTCCCCGGGTGTGTTGGAGGGGTGCCCGTGTGCCGGCCGCCATTGAGCGGGCTCGGCGTGTTTTGAATGTCCGAGTGTCTAGATTTGTTAGGTCTCTGGGTGGTGTGACTGTTCGTCACACCGAATTGGAGGGAGACAATAGGGACCTTCTGCTTGCTGACGGGGTGCACTTGAATCCCATTGGTCTCGATGTTTTTCTGTCCGGCCTTCATGATGGCCTGGAGAGGGCGTTAGTGTTGGCTGGTGGGGTTGGTCGGGGTCAGGTGTAGGGGTACACTGCCCCCTTCTTGGCGGGGAATGGTCCATGTCCCAGGAAGTCACGCAAGGTTATTACATGGCAACGGAAGGTCACCGGTTGTCATAACAACGAAGATATCGGTGGTTCGGGACATGGAGTATTGTTTTTTCCTTAATTTTGTTTACCCCAATAAAGCTGTGGCCAATCCCCACTAACCCAATATGACGGTGTCCGTCCATTTCTTTAAGGTGGGGGGCGGGCTTTTTCCACTGTTTAAATTCATGGTTACGTATCATACAGGTCCCAGCAGTCCTAAAAGTTTAAAGTTACCGCCGGAAGAAGACCCGTTCCTGAAGAAGATGGAGGCAGCTCTGGAGAGTTCTGTCGCAGCATTGGGGATGCCCCAGTGCTGTTTGAGAGCTGGGGACTGCCTCCAGTGCTGTGAGAGAACTCATTTGCATACCGACAAAAAACAGGATTTCTACAGAACGGCAACGCGGAGAAGACATCTAAAGGTAGGAGACGAATAGGCTTTCTTAAGGCTATTCCTCCGTGTTTGTGAGAAAAGGTTTTAGATCAGGCCTCAGCTCTCCAGGACGTACCGTTCCTGAGATACAGTATTCCCAAAAAATGATCTGCATTAGCCAATAGATTCCTGCAAGTCTTTCACTCATATTCCAACTGCTATACACATGGTCACATTTACTTTACTAGCCAATAGAAGCTTGCAGGTGCTTAGTCTCCACATGCACACAGCTTTACTCTAGGTTTCAATAATAATCCAGCCCTTTGTTTTCACCACTGTAGGTCAGCTTTAAATGCACAGGGCGCTGTGGATGATACTGTTACACAAGGTCACATACACACAATCTTACTCCAGGTTTCCAATACAACCCAGCCATTTTTCATTTTTCTTCACTGCTATAGGTTAGCTTTAAATGCGCAGGGCGCTATGGATGATACTGTTACACAAAGTCACATACACACAGCTTTACTCCAGGTTTCCATAACAACCAAACACAGGTTTTTCACTGATATCCAAACTGAGATACACATGATCACATAAGAAAAAACAGCGCCGATCTAGCTCCAGACCAGATCACTGAGATCCAGTCTCCCCAGATACAGGTCTCTCCTGATCTCAGCCCAGCGACACACTGTTGAGATCATGAGAGACTTGTATCTGGGGAGAGTGGATCTCAGTGATCTGCTCTGGGGTCAGAGATCCTTGCATGCAGTGCACCTGATCCTCCTCTGCAGCCTTCCTCCTTCTCATGGCACAAGAAGACATGGATGCAACAGTGTTGAAAGGTTTGCAATGAGCTGCCACCTCCAGCAGAGCCACAGAGTAGCAGAGCAGCACATCCAGGGCGATGAATATTTACAATTGAGAAAGGGCTAACGGCCTAAAACGTGTTGTGTACTGTTCAATAAAGAAGAGTTACAGTTATCTTTGAGCTGTTCCTTGGCCAAATCGGACGAGGAGGCTGGCCCATTTGTTCTCACACATGATCACATGACGCTTATGGACCAATGGAAACTTGCAGGTTCTTCAGTCTTGACATACACTCTGCTTTACACCAGTTTCCTATAGCAACCAAGCTATTTATTACCTGTATTAGTCACTACCAATTCACAGGTCTTTAAATCAGTCGTATGATGTGTAGCAGCCAATATAACTACACACTTAATTTACCAGGTTTCCATACCGACACAACCATAAATAGACTGTACCTATACTGGACTCCCATACTGGATGTCAGCATTTCTATAAATTGTAATTTATTTAAACTACACACAAACAATTTACAAAATAGATCAGTTCCAATTCTTATGGGGCCACTACACAAACATATAACAAATATACACGTGCGAAGCTGGGTTCTTCTTCTACTAATATCTCTCTCTCTCTCTCTCTCTACATATATGTATGTCATCTGCGAGGGATGGTTAGTGCACAATGCCGTATATGTATGTCATCTGCGAGGGATGGTTAGCGAACAATGTTGTACATATATGTTATCTGTGAAGGATGATTAGCATAAAATGTTGTATATGTATGTCATTAGCGAGGGATGGTTAATGTACTGTGTAGGAGCAATAAGGACCATTATATATAATAATACTGTATAGGGGGCGCTAATGCCTCATTACTGCCCCCACATAGTATAATGCTCCGGAGTGCTCCCACACACAACTGACAGTCCATTTACTCTTTTAGAACTAACACTGTACATTACAACAGGGGCAGCAGGAATCGGCAATCGTCCCGGCTGCCTGCCCATAAGTAACGTGTCCTGAGCAGGCAGCAGCCTATAGATTTATAGTATAATTCACACCACAAAACGGACCGGAGGAAAGTGGTGAACAAGGAGCCTAACAGTGGATGTGTTGCATCTTTGGCACCAGATTATCACACATTTACTCCTATGTGTTGATGAATTTTGCCCATTGTGTGTAACTTTCTTTGTGTTCATGTATCACAATAGCAGTCGGTTAATAACAAGCCATTGATATGGAGGAACCTGTTACTACTATAATATTCCACTGACTTCTTTCCTTATTGGACTGATGGGATCTGCCGGCTTCATTGGCTCCTACAACTACATATTCATTATTCTGATTCCTTATTGTAATTGATATGTTGCGGTTTTATGTTGTTACTTAATAAAGATAGAATGTTGAAAAAAAACCAAAAAAAACAACCACCTGCAGCTGTGACGGAATGTTGCGCTAGCCCTGATGGAACGTTATGACGTCACCACATGATATAAGGGAGCGACGCACTGACATTCCCCTGAGGGTTACAGTTGATAGTGGAAAGTAAACAGAGAGAGATTGGTGAGCGATTGAAAAGCGGAGAAAATGGATAATTATGATGATTTTCTTAACAAAATTTGGAGAAGAAGAGTGGAGAAATCGAAACCGTTATTTATACGGTTCAAATATGTGGAAGTTTCGCTATGGCCGGGCCTGGAGACTATAATTGAGGAGACAGAAGAGGAGATACAAGCTGAAATGGAGAACATTGAAAGAAACACCAGCAGCTCTGACAGCCTTGGCACTGACAACCAGTATGAGGAAGAGGAGGAGGATGACATGGTGGCAGAGCAAATGGAAATACCTGAGAGAAAGATCACTACTCCTTCCGGGCACCATGCGAGGGAGGCCTGGCCAAACGTCAGGCATGTGATGCCAAAACAAAAAAACCTTGGCAAAAAAACCTCTGGAAGAAAAGACTCTGTGACCGAATATAAAGAATCCCCAAATCCGTCCAATTCAGATGAAATTGTGGAGGGGAGTGAAAACATCTGTGAGAGCCACAAACAAGCATGGCCACCAATGGACTCCTCACCTAGGTCCAGAAGAAAGTGGTGGGTGCCAAAATGTTTCAGAAGAAACCACCAGCGCACAGCAGAAGACGCCCGGCCGCCATCAAGAACTCTTAGGGCACTTTTCTGCTGCTGGAACATAAAAACACTGAACTAAAGAAAGAAAAAATACCACCAACAATTCCAACAGTTTATGACTCCAAAACTTCAGGAGAATAACACCACCTCCAGAAGATATACAACATCCCGGGGCACCAGGCTGGAGTCACCATGATGATGTCATCTCGGAATTGTATCAAATTTACAGTTTATTTCTGATTAATACAAACGTTACAAATAAATCAGTTCTTGTTGTTTCACTTCCGGTGTTTTCTGACTCACATATTGTAGATACATTAGGGCTGGGGTCCTTATTAGGGGCAGATCCAGGGCCAGGCGAGCCGGCAACCTATGGACGCTGATGAGCTGAATACATATGCGTTTAAAGCAGGAGCTGTCTCAGCTCAGCTCCTGCTTTAATGCTGCACTCAGGCATTTGTAGGCACGATGTGATGACATCACATCGCGCCTACAACTATGTGTATAAGTGAGAGAGCGGCGGGGGAGTGACAGAAGGTGAGTGTGTTTTTTTGTGTTAAAAATTAAGGTGGAACATAATGTAGGGGGCGCATGAAACTGGGGGCAGATGGGGAGGAAGAATGGCATGACACTGGGGCAGATGAAGGGGGGAGAACGGCATGACACTGGGGCAGATGAAGGGGGGGGAACGGCATGACACTGGGGAAGATGAAGGGGGGGAGAACGGCATGACACTGGGGCAGATGAAGGGGGGAGAACGGCATGATGACACTGGGGCAGATGAAGGGGGGAGAACGGCATGAGACTGGGGCAGATGAAGGGGGGAAGAACGGCATGAGACTGGGGCAGATGAAGGGGGGAGAATGGCATGACACTGGGGCAGATGAAGGGGGGAGAACAGCATGAGACTGGGGCAGTTGAAGGGGGAGGAGAACGGCATGACACTGGGGCAGATGAAGGGGGGGAGAACAGCATGACACTGGGGCAGATGAAGGGGGGAGAACGGCATGATGACACTGGGGCAGATGAAGGGGGGAGAACGGCATGAGACTGGGGCAGATGAAGGGGGGAGAACGGCATGACACTGGGGCAGATGAAGGGGGGGACAGCATGACACTGGGGCAGATGAAGGGGGGGAATGGCATGACACTGGGGAAGATGAAGGGGGGGAGAACGGCATGACACTGGGGCAGATGAAGGGGGGAGAACGGCATGATGACACTGGGGCAGATGAAGGGGGGAGAACGGCATGAGACTGGGGCAGATGAAGGGGGGAAGAACGGCATGAGACTGGGGCAGATGAAGGAGGGGAGAATGGCATGACACTGGGGCAGATGAAGGGGGGAGAACAGCATGAGACTGGGGCAGATGAAGGGGGAGTAGAACGGCATGACACTGGGGCAGATGAAGGGGGGGAGAACAGCATGACACTGGGGCAGATGAAGGGAGGAGAACGGCATGAGACTGGGGCAGATGAAGGGGGGGAATGGCATGACACTGGGGCAGATGAAGGGGGGAGAATGGCATGACACTGGGGCAGATGAAGGGGGGAGAATGGCATGACACTGGGGCAGATGAAGGAGGAGGGAGAACGGCATGACACTGGGGCAGATGAAGGAGGAGGGAGAACGGCATGACACTGGGGCAGAGACGGGGGGCCATGAAACTGTGGGCAGATGAAGGTGGGGGGAGAACAGCATGACACTGGGCCAGATGAAGGGGGGGAGAATGGCATGAAACTGGGCAGAAACAGGGGGACATGAAACTGGGGACTGAGATGGAGGGGGGGACATGAAACTAGGGGCAGATGAAGGGTGTATATGAAACTGGGGGAGAGATGGAGAGGGGACATATAATTTACGGGTGACTGTAGAAGGATTATACTGTGTGGCAGTGCATGAAAAATGAATGAGAATGGGTCAACATAAAAGTGGGCAGAGCGAAGTTTGCCCCATTTTCTCCCTCTTTCTAATCTTCAAAAGTTGAGAGGTAAGGGCTAGAAAGGTGTCCAGCTGTGAAACCGTTTTTTTTAAACCGGACACAGTCGGGCATGCAGTACTCCGTGTCCAGTTTAAAAAGAACGGTTTCGTGGCGGAGAGCATAAAACACTCACTGGTGCTCACGGCTGGACCCGATCTGACAGCTTTCCGTCTTCTGCATGCAGAAGACGGAAACTCAGAACGGACTTCGGGCACTAGTGTGAACCTAGCGTCACTAGTTAAAAAAACGCCTCAAAAACACATTTTTAGGGCTAATTTTTTTCAAAAAATCCTGGGGGGGGACCCCCAGATCCCCTGGGGGGTATTCCATACCTCTCAGACCCCGGGAAAGTAGGGCTCCGCCAAAGTCAATTGCCCAGGGCCCCACCAAAGTCAATTGCCCAGGGCCCCGCAAAGTCTGGATCTGCCACTGGGTCCTGGTTTCTTATCTGACAGAGGACAACGCCAGCATGGAGATTAAATGTTCTCCCTATGTTTCCATGGGTTTCCTCCAACACCCCAAAGCCATACTAATAGGGATTGTAGAACATATGGGACAGTCATGACAATGGGAGAATTTATTAAGACTGTCATTTCCTATAACTAATGTTATGTTCACATCTGCGCCAGGAAGTCCATTGCGCTAGACCAGGGGTCGGCAACCCCTGGCACGCGTGGCATACCTGGCTGGCATGGCAGTGAGCAAGTGAAAGTAAAAAATAACAGGTACATGCTGGAGTTACTATTCCTAGTTATGTCAGGAATTTGGGGTTATTAATTTAGTTTTAGTAACTCCATGTGCCTCACATTAATAGCAATTAACACCATCATGTCTCTCACATTAACCCCCGTGTGCCTGAAATAAAGGCTATTAATATGTGAGATATATGGGGGTACTAATAATGAAGATACTTAATTCTTACCTCCATAACTCTTATGTGCAGTACATAGGGGTTAATGTGAGGGACATGATGGGGTTAACTGCTATTACTATGAGGCACATGGAGTTACTAAATTGTAATTCACATGGCCATATCTTTTTTCCACAATTGTGGATAAAAGTATGGACTATTATATTTCAATGGCCGTTGTTTTGTGGCTGTGTGTCCGGCCAAAACTAAAGATCTGCTAATTCTGCAGCAGGTCCTATATGTGTCCTGTATGTGTCTTGTATGTGTTCTTCACCTGTCCTATATGTGTGATACTAAAAAAATGCTTCACAGCCCTGGTGTTATTTTACGTGGACCCAATGTGTAAGCAGGAAAAATTATTCCATATACTGGCACTGTTGCACGAACAACCTAAACCCTGCCGGTGCAGGTATTATCAAACAGTCCCAAAGAAAAAAAGGTATGAATTCAGCATTCAGTCCAGTGTGATATTTAAAAAACTTTAGTACTTAAATTAGGCCATCTTAAAAAATTTGAACATTTGCAGAAACCAGTGAAAAAATAGAAAAATGACACAGCACTTACATGACAATGGTTACACAAAAAAACAAAAACCGCCTACGCGTTTCAGGGCCCAAGCCCCTTCCTCATGGCGAAGCACGTAGGCGGTTTTTGTTTTTTCGTGTAACCATTGTCATGTAAGTGCTGTGTCATTTTTCTATTTTTTCACTGGTTTCTGCAAATGTTCAAATTTTTTAAGATGGCCTAATTTAAGTACTAAAGTTTTTTAAATATCACACTGGACTGAATGCTGAATTCATACCTTTTTTTCTTTGGGACTGTCCTATATGTGTCCTGTATGTGTTCTACACCTGTCCTATATGTGTCTGCATTTGCAGCTCTGTCAATTCATTTTCAATATACAAGTCAGTGAAAACCACATCCATGCCATTTTTGTGCGGGAGGCCTAAGGGGAGCAGCACACGACCATGTTTCAGCCATGATACACGGTCCATATGTCAGCCAGATTTACTGGCTTGAACTTCATGCTGAGAGCAGGACTCCTGGTAGTATAGTCATCTATGATACTAGGAGTCCCTGCCTCTAGAGATGAGCGAACAGTGTTCTATCGAACTCATGTTCGATCGGATATTAGGCTGTTCGGCATGTTCGAATCGAATCGAACACCGCGTGGTAAAGTGCGCCATTACTCGATTCCCCTCCCACCTTCCCTGGCGCCTTTTTTGCTCCAATAACAGCGCAGGGTAGGTGGGACAGGAACTACGACACCGGTGACGTTGAGAAAAGTAGGCAAAACCCATTGGCTGCCGAAAACATGTGACCTCTAATTTAAAAGAACAGCGCCGCCCAGGTTCGCGTCATTCTGAGCTTGCAATTCACCGAGGACGGAGGTTTCCGTCCAGCTAGCTAGGGCTTAGATTCTGGGTAGGCAGGGACAGGCTAGGATAGGAAGGAGAAGACAACCAACAGCTCTTATAAGAGCTAAATTCCAGGGAGAAGCTTGTCAGTGTAACGTGGCACTGACGGGCTCAATCGCCGCAACCCAGCTTTCCCAGGATCCTGAATGGAATACACTGTCAGTGTATTCCCGTATACCCGATATATACCCCGATACCCGTTCCAACGGTGTGCCCCCCACCTTCACCCCAGAAATACCCTGCAAGTCCCCTAGCAATAGAATTGGGGCTATATACACCCACAATTTTTACTACTGGTATACAGTGCCATTGTCTGACTGGGAATTCAAAGAATATATTGGGAATACAAATACCCTCATTTCTTGCTACTGCCATATAGTGCCAGTGTCTGACTGGGAATTCAAAGAATATATTGGGGTTACGTGCACCCACAATTTTTACTACTGGTATACAGTGCCATTGTCTGACTGGGAATTCAAAGAATATATTGGGAATACAAATACCCTCATTTCTTGCTACTGCCATATAGTGCCAGTTTCTGACTGGTAATTCAAAGAATATATTGGGGTTACGTGCACCCACAATTTTTACTACTGGTATACAGTGCCATTGTCTGACTGGGAATTCAAAGAATATATTGGGGTTATAAATACCCTCATTTCTTGCTACTGCCATATAGTGCCAGTTTCTGACTGGTAATTCAAAGAATATATTGGGGTTACGTGCACCCACAATTTTTACTACTGGTATACAGTGCCATTGTCTGACTGGGAATTCAAAGAATATATTGGGAATACAAATACCCTCATTTCTTGCTACTGCCATATAGTGCCAGTTTCTGACTGGTAATTCAAAGAATATATTGTGGTTACGTGCACCCACAATTTTTACTACTGGTATACAGTGCCATTGTCTGACTGGGAATTCAAAGAATATATTGGGAATACAAATACCCTCATTTCTTGCTACTGCCATATAGTGCCAGTGTCTGACTGGGAATTCAAAGAATATATTGTGGTTACGTGCACCCACAATTTTTACTACTGGTATACAGTGCCATTGTCTGACTGGGAATTCAAAGAATATATTGGGAATACAAATACCCTCATTTCTTGCTACTGCCATATAGTGCCAGTGTCTGACTGGGAATTCAAAGAATATATTGGGGTTACGTGCACCCACAATTTTTACTACTGGTATACAGTGCCATTGTCTGACTGGGAATTCAAAGAATATATTGGGAATACAAATACCCTCATTTCTTGCTACTGCCATATAGTGCCAGTTTCTGACTGGTAATTCAAAGAATATATTGTGGTTACGTGCACCCACAATTTTTACTACTGGTATACAGTGCCATTGTCTGACTGGGAATTCAAAGAATATATTGGGAATACAAATACCCTCATTTCTTGCTACTGCCATATAGTGCCAGTGTCTGACTGGGAATTCAAAGAATATATTGGGGTTACGTGCACCCACAATTTTTACTACTGGTATACAGTGCCATTGTCTGACTGGGAATTCAAAGAATATATTGGGAATACAAATACCCTCATTTCTTGCTACTGCCATATAGTGCCAGTGTCTGACTGGGAATTCAAAGAATATATTGGGGTTACGTGCACCCACAATTTTTACTACTGGTATACAGTGCCATTGTCTGACTGGGAATTCAAAGAATATATTGGGGTTATAAATACCCTCATTTCTTGCTACTGCCATATAGTGCCAGTTTCTGACTGGTAATTCAAAGAATATATTGGGGTTACGTGCACCCACAATTTTTACTACTGGTATACAGTGCCATTGTCTGACTGGGAATTCAAAGAATATATTGGGGTTATAAATACCCTCATTTCTTGCTACTGCCATATAGTGCCAGTTTCTGACTGGTAATTCAAAGAATATATTGTGGTTACGTGCACCCACAATTTTTACTACTGGTATACAGTGCCATTGTCTGACTGGGAATTCAAAGAATATATTGGGAATACAAATACCCTCATTTCTTGCTACTGCCATATAGTGCCAGTGTCTGACTGGGAATTCAAAGAATATATTGGGGTTACGTGCACCCACAATTTTTACTACTGGTATACAGTGCCATTGTCTGACTGGGAATTCAAAGAATATATTGGGAATACAAATACCCTCATTTCTTGCTACTGCCATATAGTGCCAGTGTCTGACTGGGAATTCAAAGAATATATTGGGGTTACGTGCACCCACAATTTTTACTACTGGTATACAGTGCCATTGTCTGACTGGGAATTCAAAGAATATATTGGGAATACAAATACCCTCATTTCTTGCTACTGCCATATAGTGCCAGTGTCTGACTGGGAATTCAAAGAATATATTGGGGTTACGTGCACCCACAATTTTTACTACTGGTATACAGTGCCATTGTCTGACTGGGAATTCAAAGAATATATTGGGAATACAAATACCCTCATTTCTTGCTACTGCCATATAGTGCCAGTGTCTGACTGGGAATTCAAAGAATATATTGGGGTTACGTGCACCCACAATTTTTACTACTGGTATACAGTGCCATTGTCTGACTGGGAATTCAAAGAATATATTGGGAATACAAATACCCTCATTTCTTGCTACTGCCATATAGTGCCAGTGTCTGACTGGGAATTCAAAGAATATATTGGGGTTACGTGCACCCACAATTTTTACTACTGGTATACAGTGCCATTGTCTGACTGGGAATTCAAAGAATATATTGGGAATACAAATACCCTCATTTCTTGCTACTGCCATATAGTGCCAGTGTCTGACTGGGAATTCAAAGAATATATTGGGGTTACGTGCACCCACAATTTTTACTACTGGTATACAGTGCCATTGTCTGACTGGGAATTCAAAGAATATATTGGGAATACAAATACCCTCATTTCTTGCTACTGCCATATAGTGCCAGTTTCTGACTGGTAATTCAAAGAATATATTGGGGTTACGTGCACCCACAATTTTTACTACTGGTATACAGTGCCATTGTCTGACTGGGAATTCAAAGAATATATTGGGGTTATAAATACCCTCATTTCTTGCTACTGCCATATAGTGCCAGTGTCTGACTGGGAATTCAAAGAATATATTGGGGTTACGTGCACCCACAATTTTTACTACTGGTATACAGTGCCATTGTCTGACTGGGAATTCAAAGAATATATTGGGAATACAAATACCCTCATTTCTTGCTACTGCCATATAGTGCCAGTGTCTGACTGGGAATTCAAAGAATATATTGGGGTTACGTGCACCCACAATTTTTACTACTGGTATACAGTGCCATTGTCTGACTGGGAATTCAAAGAATATATTGGGAATACAAATACCCTCATTTCTTGCTACTGCCATATAGTGCCAGTGTCTGACTGGGAATTCAAAGAATATATTGGGGTTACGTGCACCCACAATTTTTACTACTGGTATACAGTGCCATTGTCTGACTGGGAATTCAAAGAATATATTGGGGTTATAAATACCCTCATTTCTTGCTACTGCCATATAGTGCCAGTTTCTGACTGGTAATTCAAAGAATATATTGGGGTTACGTGCACCCACAATTTTTACTACTGGTATACAGTGCCATTGTCTGACTGGGAATTCAAAGAATATATTGGGAATACAAATACCCTCATTTCTTGCTACTGCCATATAGTGCCAGTGTCTGACTGGGAATTCAAAGAATATATTGGGAATACAAATACCCTCATTTCTTGCTACTGCCATATAGTGCCAGTTTCTGACTGGTAATTCAAAGAATATATTGTGGTTACGTGCACCCACAATTTTTACTACTGGTATACAGTGCCATTGTCTGACTGGGAATTCAAAGAATATATTGGGAATACAAATACCCTCATTTCTTGCTACTGCCATATAGTGCCAGTGTCTGACTGGGAATTCAAAGAATATATTGGGGTTACGTGCACCCACAATTTTTACTACTGGTATACAGTGCCATTGTCTGACTGGGAATTCAAAGAATATATTGGGAATACAAATACCCTCATTTCTTGCTACTGCCATATAGTGCCAGTGTCTGACTGGGAATTCAAAGAATATATTGGGGTTACGTGCACCCACAATTTTTACTACTGGTATACAGTGCCATTGTCTGACTGGGAATTCAAAGAATATATTGGGAATACAAATACCCTCATTTCTTGCTACTGCCATATAGTGCCAGTGTCTGACTGGGAATTCAAAGAATATATTGGGGTTACGTGCACCCACAATTTTTACTACTGGTATACAGTGCCATTGTCTGACTGGGAATTCAAAGAATATATTGGGAATACAAATACCCTCATTTCTTGCTACTGCCATATAGTGCCAGTGTCTGACTGGGAATTCAATGAATATATTGGGGTTACGTGCACCCACAATTTTTACTACTGGTATACAGTGCCAGTGTCTGACTGGGAATTCAAAGAATATATTGGGGTTACGTGCACCCACAATTTTTACTACTGGTATACAGTGCCATTGTCTGACTGGGAATTCAAAGAATATATTGGGAATACAAATACCCTCATTTCTTGCTACTGCCATATAGTGCCAGTGTCTGACTGGGAATTCAAAGAATATATTGGGAATACAAATACCCTCATTTCTTGCTACTGCCATATAGTGCCAGTTTCTGACTGGTAATTCAAAGAATATATTGGGGTTACGTGCACCCACAATTTTTACTACTGGTATACAGTGCCATTGTCTGACTGGGAATTCAAAGAATATATTGGGGTTATAAATACCCTCATTTCTTGCTACTGCCATATAGTGCCAGTGTCTGACTGGGAATTCAAAGAATATATTGGGGTTACGTGCACCCACAATTTTTACTACTGGTATACAGTGCCATTGTCTGACTGGGAATTCAAAGAATATATTGGGAATACAAATACCCTCATTTCTTGCTACTGCCATATAGTGCCAGTGTCTGACTGGGAATTCAAAGAATATATTGGGGTTACGTGCACCCACAATTTTTACTACTGGTATACAGTGCCATTGTCTGACTGGGAATTCAAAGAATATATTGGGGTTATAAATACCCTCATTTCTTGCTACTGCCATATAGTGCCAGTTTCTGACTGGTAATTCAAAGAATATATTGGGGTTACGTGCACACAGAATTTTTACTACTGGTATACAGTGCCATTGTCTGACTGGGAATTCAAAGAATATATTGGGGTTATAAATACCCTCATTTCTTGCTACTGCCATATAGTGCCAGTGTCTGACTGGGAATTCAAAGAATATATTGGGGTTACGTGCACCCACAATTTTTACTACTGGTATACAGTGCCATTGTCTGACTGGGAATTCAAAGAATATATTGGGAATACAAATACCCTCATTTCTTGCTACTGCCATATAGTGCCAGTGTCTGACTGGGAATTCAAAGAATATATTGGGGTTACGTGCACCCACAATTTTTACTACTGGTATACAGTGCCATTGTCTGACTGGGAATTCAAAGAATATATTGGGAATACAAATACCCTCATTTCTTGCTACTGCCATATAGTGCCAGTGTCTGACTGGGAATTCAAAGAATATATTGGGGTTACGTGCACCCACAATTTTTACTACTGGTATACAGTGCCATTGTCTGACTGGGAATTTAAAGAATATATTGGGAATACAAATACCCTCATTTCTTGCTACTGCCATATAGTGCCAGTGTCTGACTGGGAATTCAAAGAATATATTGGGGTTAAGTGCACCCACAATTTTTACTACTGGTATACAGTGCCATTGTCTGACTGGGAATTCAAAGAATATATTGGGAATACAAATACCCTCATTTCTTGCTACTGCCATATAGTGCCAGTGTCTGACTGGGAATTCAAAGAATATATTGGGGTTATGTGCACCCACAATTTTTACTACTGGTATACAGTGCCATTGTCTGACTGGGAATTCAAAGAATATATTGGGAATACAAATACCCTCATTTCTTGCTACTGCCATATAGTGCCAGTGTCTGACTGGGAATTCAAAGAATATATTGGGGTTACGTGCACCCACAATTTTTACTACTGGTATACAGTGCCATTGTCTGACTGGGAATTCAAAGAATATATTGGGAATACAAATACCCTCATTTCTTGCTACTGCCATATAGTGCCAGTGTCTGACTGGGAATTCAAAGAATATATTGGGGTTACGTGCACCCACAATTTTTACTACTGGTATACAGTGCCATTGTCTGACTGGGAATTCAAAGAATATATTGGGAATACAAATACCCTCATTTCTTGCTACTGCCATATAGTGCCAGTGTCTGACTGGGAATTCAAAGAATATATTGGGGTTACGTGCACCCACAATTTTTACTACTGGTATACAGTGCCATTGTCTGACTGGGAATTCAAAGAATATATTGGGAATACAAATACCCTCATTTCTTGCTACTGCCATATAGTGCCAGTGTCTGACTGGGAATTCAAAGAATATATTGGGGTTACGTGCACCCACAATTTTTACTACTGGTATACAGTGCCATTGTCTGACTGGGAATTCAAAGAATATATTGGGAATACAAATACCCTCATTTCTTGCTACTGCCATATAGTGCCAGTGTCTGACTGGGAATTCAAAGAATATATTGGGGTTACGTGCACCCACAATTTTTACTACTGGTATACAGTGCCATTGTCTGACTGGGAATTCAAAGAATATATTGGGAATACAAATACCCTCATTTCTTGCTACTGCCATATAGTGCCAGTGTCTGACTGGGAATTCAAAGAATATATTGGGGTTAAGTGCACCCACAATTTTTACTACTGGTATACAGTGCCATTGTCTGACTGGGAATTCAAAGAATATATTGGGAATACAAATACCCTCATTTCTTGCTACTGCCATATAGTGCCAGTGTCTGACTGGGAATTCAAAGAATATATTGGGGTTATGTGCACCCACAATTTTTACTACTGGTATACAGTGCCATTGTCTGACTGGGAATTCAAAGAATATATTGGGAATACAAATACCCTCATTTCTTGCTACTGCCATATAGTGCCAGTGTCTGACTGGGAATTCAAAGAATATATTGGGGTTACGTGCACCCACAATTTTTACTACTGGTATACAGTGCCATTGTCTGACTGGGAATTCAAAGAATATATTGGGAATACAAATACCCTCATTTCTTGCTACTGCCATATAGTGCCAGTGTCTGACTGGTAATTCAAAGAATATATTGGGGTTACGTGCACCCACAATTTTTACTACTGGTATACAGTGCCATTGTCTGACTGGGAATTCAAAGAATATATTGGGAATACAAATACCCTCATTTCTTGCTACTGCCATATAGTGCCAGTGTCTGACTGGGAATTCAAAGAATATATTGGGGTTACGTGCACCCACAATTTTTACTACTGGTATACAGTGCCATTGTCTGACTGGGAATTCAAAGAATATATTGGGAATACAAATACCCTCATTTCTTGCTACTGCCATATAGTGCCAGTGTCTGACTGGGAATTCAAAGAATATATTGGGGTTAAGTGCACCCACAATTTTTACTACTGGTATACAGTGCCATTGTCTGACTGGGAATTCAAAGAATATATTGGGAATACAAATACCCTCATTTCTTGCTACTGCCATATAGTGCCAGTGTCTGACTGGGAATTCAAAGAATATATTGGGGTTATGTGCACCCACAATTTTTACTACTGGTATACAGTGCCATTGTCTGACTGGGAATTCAAAGAATATATTGGGAATACAAATACCCTCATTTCTTGCTACTGCCATATAGTGCCAGTGTCTGACTGGGAATTCAAAGAATATATTGGGGTTACGTGCACCCACAATTTTTACTACTGGTATACAGTGCCATTGTCTGACTGGGAATTCAAAGAATATATTGGGAATACAAATACCCTCATTTCTTGCTACTGCCATATAGTGCCAGTGTCTGACTGGGAATTCAAAGAATATATTGGGGTTACGTGCACCCACAATTTTTACTACTGGTATACAGTGCCATTGTCTGACTGGGAATTCAAAGAATATATTGGGAATACAAATACCCTCATTTCTTGCTACTGCCATATAGTGCCAGTTTCTGACTGGTAATTCAAAGAATATATTGGGGTTACGTGCACCCACAATTTTTACTACTGGTATACAGTGCCATTGTCTGACTGGGAATTCAAAGAATATATTGGGGTTATAAATACCCTCATTTCTTGCTACTGCCATATAGTGCCAGTGTCTGACTGGGAATTCAAAGAATATATTGGGGTTACGTGCACCCACAATTTTTACTACTGGTATACAGTGCCAATTTCTAACTAGGAATTCAAAATGCGCAAGGCTCCCGGAAGGGGACGTGGACGAGGCCGTGGGCGAGGTCGGGGGAATGGTTCTGGGGAGCAAGGTAGCAGTGAAGCCACAGGGCGTCCCGTGCCTACTCCTGTGGGGCAGCAAGCATTGCGCCACTCCACAGTGCCAGGGTTGCTTGCCACATTAACTAAACTGCAGGGTACAAACCTTAGTAGGCCCGAGAACCAGGAACAGGTCTTGCAATGGCTGTCAGAGAACGCTTACAGCACATTGTCCAGCAGCCAGTCAGACTCTGCCTCCTCTCCTCCTATTACCCAATAGTCTTGTCTTCCTTCCTCCCAAAATTCCGAAGCTTTACAGAACAATAACCCAAACTGTCCCTGCTCCCCAGAGCTGTTCTCCGCTCCTTTCATTGTCCCTCAACCTGCCTCTCCACGTCACGATTCCACGAACCTAACAGAGGAGCATCTGTGTCCAGATGCTCAAACACTAGAGTCTCCTCCATCTCCGTTCGATTTGGTGGTGGATGACCAGCAACCCACCCTCATCGACGATGATGTGACGCAGTTGCCGTCAGGGCATCCAGTTGACCGGCGCATTGTGCGGGAGGAGGAGATGAGACAGGAGTTGGAAGAGGAAGTGGTGGATGATGAGGACACTGACCCGACCTGGACAGGGGGGATGTCAAGCGGGGAAAGTAGTGTGGATGTTGAGGCAGGTGCAGCACCAAAAAGGGTAGCTAGAGGCAGAGGCAGAGGTCAGCAGCTTAGGCGAAGCCAGGCCACACCCGGAATCTCCCAAGATGTTCCAGTTCGTACCCAGCCCCGAAAAACTCCCACCTCGAGGGCACGTTTCTCGAAGGTGTGGAGTTTTTTCAAGGAATGCGCCGAGGACAGATATAGTGTTGTCTGCACAATTTGCCTCTCGAAATTGATTAGGGGCTCTGAGAAGAGCAACCTGTCCACCACTTCAATGCGCCGTCATTTGGAATCCAAGCACTGGAATCAGTGGCAGGCAGCAACGGCAGGACAAAGGCCGCCTGCCGTTCACGCCACTGCCACTGCCTCTGCCACTGCCTCTGCCTCTGCCACTGCCACTGCTGACTGTGCTGGCGATGCACTCCAGAGGACGAGCCAGGACACCACTTCATCTGCCTCCGCCACTTTGTTGACTTCTACCTCATCCTCCCCTGGTCCTGTCTTATCTCCTTCTCCTGCACCATCAAAGGCACCATCAGGCGTTTCTTTACAACAACCCACCATCTCTCAGACATTGGAGCGGCGGCAGAAATACACTGCTAACCACCCACACGCGCAAGCCTTGAACGCCAACATCGCTAAACTGCTGGCCCAGGAGATGTTGGCGTTCCGGCTTGTTGAAACTCCCGCCTTCCTGGACCTGATGGCAACTGCGGCACCTCGCTATGCCGTCCCTAGCCGTCACTACTTCTCCCGGTGTGCCGTCCCCGCCTTGCACCAGCACGTGTCACTCAACATCAGGCGGGCCCTTAGTTCCGCGCTTTGCACAAAGGTCCACTTGACCACCGACGCGTGGACAAGTGCATGCGGACAGGGACGCTACATTTCACTGACGGCACACTGGGTGAATGTAGTTGAGGCTGGGACTGCTTCCCAAACTGGCCCGGTGTACCTCGTCTCCCCGCCTAACATTCCTGGCAGGGACACGAGAAGAACACCCCCCTCCTCCTCCTCCTCTACCGCCTCCTCCTCCGCCACCGCCTCCTCCTCCGCCACCGCCTCCTCCTCCGCTGTTAGATTGACCCCAGCTACGAGTTGGAAACGTTGCAGCACTGGCGTTGGTAGACGTCAGCAGGCTGTGCTGAAGCTGATCAGCTTGGGGGACAGACAGCACACTGCCTCCGAGGTGAGGGATGCCCTCCTCGATGAGACGGCAATATGGTTTGAGCCGCTGCACCTGGGCCCAGGCATGGTCGTTTGTGATAACGGCCGGAACCTGGTAGCAGCTCTGGAGCTTGCCGGACTCCAACATGTTCCATGCCTGGCCCACGTCTTCAACCTAGTGGTGCAACGTTTCCTAAAGAGCTACCCCAATGTTCCAGAGCTACTGGTGAAAGTGCGGCGCATGTGCGCCCACTTTCGCAAGTCGACAGTAGCCGCTGCTAGCTTAAAATCTCTCCAGCAACGCCTGCATGTGCCACAACACCGGCTTTTGTGCGACGTCCCCACACGCTGGAACTCAACGTTTCAGATGTTGAATAGAGTGGTTGAGCAGCAGAGACCTTTGATGGAATACCAGCTACAAAACCCTAGGGTGCCACAAAGTCAGCTGCCTCAGTTTCACATCCATGAGTGGCCATGGATGAGAGACCTTTGTGACATCCTACGGGTCTTTGAGGAGTCCACAAGGAGGGTGAGCTCTGAGGATGCGATGGTGAGCCTTACAATCCCGCTCTTGTGTGTTCTGAGAGAATCCCTGATTGACATCAGGGATAACTCAGATCACACAGAGGAGTTAGGGATAGCATCCGATCCGTCACAGCTGGAGAGTAGGTCCACACATCTGTCCGCTTCACTGCGTTTAATGGAGGAGGAGGAGGAGGAGGAGGAGGAAGAAGAGTTGTCCGATGATGTGATGGTGATACAGGAGGCTTCCGGGCAACTTCGAATCGTCCCATTGTTGCAGCGCGGATGGGTAGACATGGAGGATGAGGAGGAAATGGAGATTGAACTTTCCGGTGGGGCCAGAGGAGTCATGCCAACTAACACTGTGGCAGACATGGCTGAGTTCATGTTGGGGTGCTTTACAACCGACAAGCGTATTGTCAAAATCATGGAGGACAACCAGTACTGGATCTTTGCTATCCTTGACCCCCGGTATAAAAACAACATCTCGTCTTTTATTCCGGTAGAGGGGAGGGCCAATCGCATCAATGCTTGCCACAGGCAATTGGTGCAGAATATGATGGAGATGTTTCCAGCATGTGACGTTGGCGGCAGGGAGGGCAGTTCCTCCAGTAGGCAACCAAGTTCTCACCGGTCCACACAAACGAGGGGCACACTGTCTAAGGTCTGGGACACCTTGATGGCACCCCCTCGCCAAAGTGCCGCCACGGAGGGTCCTAGTGTCACCAGGCGTGAGAAGTATAGGCGCATGTTGCGGGAATACCTTTCCGACCACAGCCCTGTCCTCTCCGACCCCTCTGCGCCCTACACGTATTGGGTGTCGAAGTTGGACCTGTGGCTTGAACTTGCCCTATATGCCTTGGAGGTGCTGTCCTGTCCTGCCGCCAGCGTCCTATCTGAGAGGGTGTTCAGTGCAGCCAGTGGCATCATCACTGACAAGCGCACCCGTCTGTCAGCTGAGAGTGCCGACCGGCTCACTTTGATAAAAATGAACCACCACTGGATAGAGCCTTCATTTTTGTGCCCACCTGTGTAAAGCACCCCAACATGAAACTCCATGTCTGTACTCAACCTCTCCAATTCCTCCGCATCCTCATACTCATCCACCATAAGCGTTGCACAATTCTGCTAATACTAGGCTCCCTCCAACATGATTTCCCCCAACTCTGCTGGTTAGAGGCTCCCTCCACCCTGATTTCCACCAACTCTGCTGGTTAGAGGCTCCCTCCACCCTGCTTTCCCACAACTCTGCTGGTTAGAGGCTCCCTCCACCATGAATTTCCCCAAACTGGGCTGTTTAGAGGCTCCCTCCACCATGAATTGGTCCAAACTGGGTTTTTTAGAGGCTCCCTCCACCATGAATTGGTCCAAACTGGGCTGGTTAGAGGCTCCCTCCACCATGAATTTCCCAAAACTTGGCTGTTTAGAGGCTCCCTCCACCATTAATTGGTCCAAACTGGGCTGGTTAGAGGCTCCCTCCACCATGAATTTGCCCAAACTGGGCTGTTTAGAGGCTCCCTCCACCATGAATTGGTCCAAACTTGGCTGTTTAGAGGCTCCCTCCACCATTAATTGGTCCAAACTGGGCTGGTTAGAGGCTCCCTCCACCATGAATTGGTCCAAACTGGGTTTTTTAGAGGCTCCCTCCACCATGAATTGGTCCAAACTGGGGTTTTTAGAGGCTCCCTCCACCATGAATTGGTCCAAACTGGGCTGTTTAGCGGCTCCCTCCACCATTAATTGGTCCAAACTGGGCTGGTTAGAGGCTCCCTCCACCATGAATTTGCCCAAACTGGGCTGTTTAGAGGCTCCCTCCACCATGAATTTGCCCAAACTGGGCTGGTTAGAGGCTCCCTCCACCATGAATAGGTCCAAACTGGGGTTTTTAGAGGCTCCCTCCACCATGAATTGGTCCAAACTTGGCTGTTTAGAGGCTCCCTCCACCATTAATTGGTCCAAACTGGGCTGGTTAGAGGCTCCCTCCACCATGAATTGGTCCAAACTGGGTTTTTTAGAGGCTCCCTCCACCATGAATTTGCCCAAACTGGGCTGTTTAGAGGCTCCCTCCACCATGAATTGGTCCAAACTGGGCTGGTTAGAGGCTCCCTCCACCATGAATTTCCCAAAACTTGGCTGTTTAGAGGCTCCCTCCACCATTAATTGGTCCAAACTGGGCTGGTTAGAGGCTCCCTCCACCATGAATTTGCCCAAACTGGGCTGTTTAGAGGCTCCCTCCACCATGAATTTGCCCAAACTGGGCTGTTTAGAGGCTCCCTCCACCATGAATTGGTCCAAACTGGGTTTTTTAGAGGCTCCCTCCACCATGAATTGGTCCAAACTGGGCTGTTTAGAGGCTCCCTCCACCATGAATTTGCCCAAACTGGGCTGTTTAGCGGCTCCATCCACCATTAATTGGTCCAAACTAGGCTGGTTAGAGGCTCCCTCCACCATGAATTTGCCCAAACTGGGCTGTTTAGAGGCTCCCTCCACCATGAATTTGCCCAAACTGGGCTGGTTAGAGGCTCCCTCCACCATGAATTGGTCCAAACTGGGGTTTTTAGAGGCTCCCTCCACCATGAATTGGTCCAAACTTGGCTGTTTAGAGGCTCCCTCCACCATGAATTGGTCCAAACTGGGGTGGTTAGAGGCTCCCTCCACCATTAATTGGTCCAAACTGGGCTGGTTAGAGGCTCCCTCCACCATTAATTGGTCCAAACTGGGCTGGTTAGAGGCTCCCTCCACCATGAATTTGCCCAAACTGGGCTGTTTAGAGGCTCCCTCCACCATGAATTTGCCCAAACTGGGCTGGTTAGAGGCTCCCTCCACCATGAATTGGTCCAAACTGGGGTTTTTAGAGGCTCCCTCCACCATGAATTGGTCCAAACTTGGCTGTTTAGAGGCTCCCTCCACCATTAATTGGTCCAAACTGGGCTGGTTAGAGGCTCCCTCCACCATGAATTGGTCCAAACTGGGCTGGTTAGAGGCTCCCTCCACCATGAATTTGCCCAAACTGGGCTGTTTAGAGGCTCCCTCCACCATGAATTGGTCCAAACTGGGGTTTTTAGAGGCTCCCTCCACCATGAATTGGTCCAAACTTGGCTGTTTAGAGGCTCCCTCCACCATTAATTGGTCCAAACTGGGCTGGTTAGAGGCTCCCTCCACCATGAATTGGTCCAAACTGGGTTTTTTAGAGGCTCCCTCCACCATGAATTTGCCCAAACTGGGCTGTTTAGAGGCTCCCTCCACCATGAATTGGTCCAAACTGGGCTGGTTAGAGGCTCCCTCCACCATGAATTTCCCAAAACTTGGCTGTTTAGAGGCTCCCTCCACCATTAATTGGTCCAAACTGGGCTGGTTAGAGGCTCCCTCCACCATGAATTTGCCCAAACTGGGCTGTTTAGAGGCTCCCTCCACCATGAATTTGCCCAAACTGGGCTGTTTAGAGGCTCCCTCCACCATGAATTGGTCCAAACTGGGTTTTTTAGAGGCTCCCTCCACCATGAATTGGTCCAAACTGGGCTGTTTAGAGGCTCCCTCCACCATGAATTTGCCCAAACTGGGCTGTTTAGCGGCTCCCTCCACCATTAATTGGTCCAAACTGGGCTGGTTAGAGGCTCCCTCCACCATGAATTTGCCCAAACTGGGCTGTTTAGAGGCTCCCTCCACCATGAATTTGCCCAAACTGGGCTGGTTAGAGGCTCCCTCCACCATGAATTGGTCCAAACTGGGGTTTTTAGAGGCTCCCTCCACCATGAATTGGTCCAAACTTGGCTGTTTAGAGGCTCCCTCCACCATGAATTGGTCCAAACTGGGGTGGTTAGAGGCTCCCTCCACCATTAATTGGTCCAAACTGGGCTGGTTAGAGGCTCCCTCCACCATTAATTGGTCCAAACTGGGCTGGTTAGAGGCTCCCTCTACCATGAATTTGCCCAAACTGGGCTGTTTAGAGGCTCCCTCCACCATGAATTTGCCCAAACTGGGCTGGTTAGAGGCTCCCTCCACCATGAATTGGTCCAAACTGGGGTTTTTAGAGGCTCCCTCCACCATGAATTGGTCCAAACTTGGCTGTTTAGAGGCTCCCTCCACCATGAATTTGCCCAAACTGGCCTGTTTAGAGGCTCCCTCCACCATGAATTTGCCCAAACTGGGCTGGTTAGAGGCTCCCTCCACCATGAATTGGTCCAAACTGGGGTTTTTAGAGGCTCCCTCCACCATGAATTGGTCCAAACTGGGCTGGTTAGAGGCTCCCTCCACCATGAATTTCCCAAAACTTGGCTGTTTAGAGGCTCCCTCCACCATTAATTGGTCCAAACTGGGCTGGTTAGAGGCTCCCTCCACCATGAATTTGCCCAAACTGGGCTGTTTAGAGGCTCCCTCCACCATGAATTTGCCCAAACTGGGCTGTTTAGAGGCTCCCTCCACCATGAATTGGTCCAAACTGGGTTTTTTAGAGGCTCCCTCCACCATGAATTGGTCCAAACTGGGCTGTTTAGAGGCTCCCTCCACCATGAATTTGCCCAAACTGGGCTGTTTAGCGGCTCCCTCCACCATTAATTGGTCCAAACTGGGCTGGTTAGAGGCTCCCTCCACCATGAATTTGCCCAAACTGGGCTGTTTAGAGGCTCCCTCCACCATGAATTTGCCCAAACTGGGGTGGTTAGAGGCTCCCTCCACCATGAATTGGTCCAAACTGGGGTTTTTAGAGGCTCCCTCCACCATGAATTGGTCCAAACTTGGCTGTTTAGAGGCTCCCTCCACCATGAATTGGTCCAAACTGGGGTGGTTAGAGGCTCCCTCCACCATTAATTGGTCCAAACTGGGCTGGTTAGAGGCTCCCTCCACCATTAATTGGTCCAAACTGGGCTGGTTAGAGGCTCCCTCCACCATTAATTGGTCCAAACTGGGCTGGTTAGAGGCTCCCTCCACCATTAATTGGTCCAAACTGGGCTGGTTAGAGGCTCCCTCCACCATGAATTTGCCCAAACTGGGCTGTTTAGAGGCTCCCTCCACCATGAATTGGTCCAAACTGGGTTTTTTAGAGGCTCCCTCCACCATTAATTGGTCCAAACTGGGCTGGTTAGAGGCTCCCTCCACCATGAATTTGCCCAAACTGGGCTGTTTAGAGGCTCCCTCCACCATGAATTTGCCCAAACTGGGCTGGTTAGAGGCTCCCTCCACCATGAATTGGTCCAAACTGGGGTTTTTAGAGGCTCCCTCCACCATGAATTGGTCCAAACTTGGCTGTTTAGAGGCTCCCTCCACCATGAATTGGTCCAAACTGGGGTGGTTAGAGGCTCCCTCCACCATTAATTGGTCCAAACTGGGCTGGTTAGAGGCTCCCTCCACCATTAATTGGTCCAAACTGGGCTGGTTAGAGGCTCCCTCCACCATGAATTTGCCCAAACTGGGCTGTTTAGAGGCTCCCTCCACCATGAATTTGCCCAAACTGGGCTGTTTAGAGGCTCCCTCCACCATGAATTGGTCCAAACTGGGTTTTTTAGAGGCTCCCTCCACCATGAATTGGTCCAAACTGGGCTGTTTAGAGGCTCCCTCCACCATGAATTTGCCCAAACTGGGCTGTTTAGCGGCTCCCTCCACCATTAATTGGTCCAAACTGGGCTGGTTAGAGGCTCCCTCCACCATGAATTTGCCCAAACTGGGCTGTTTAGAGGCTCCCTCCACCATGAATTTGCCCAAACTGGGCTGGTTAGAGGCTCCCTCCACCATGAATTGGTCCAAACTGGGGTTTTTAGAGGCTCCCTCCACCATGAATTGGTCCAAACTTGGCTGTTTAGAGGCTCCCTCCACCATGAATTGGTCCAAACTGGGGTGGTTAGAGGCTCCCTCCACCATTAATTGGTCCAAACTGGGCTGGTTAGAGGCTCCCTCCACCATTAATTGGTCCAAACTGGGCTGGTTAGAGGCTCCCTCCACCATTAATTGGTCCAAACTGGGCTGGTTAGAGGCTCCCTCCACCATTAATTGGTCCAAACTGGGCTGGTTAGAGGCTCCCTCCACCATGAATTTGCCCAAACTGGGCTGTTTAGAGGCTCCCTCCACCATGAATTGGTCCAAACTGGGTTTTTTAGAGGCTCCCTCCACCATTAATTGGTCCAAACTGGGCTGGTTAGAGGCTCCCTCCACCATGAATTTGCCCAAACTGGGCTGTTTAGAGGCTCCCTCCACCATGAATTTGCCCAAACTGGGCTGGTTAGAGGCTCCCTCCACCATGAATTGGTCCAAACTGGGGTTTTTAGAGGCTCCCTCCACCATGAATTGGTCCAAACTTGGCTGTTTAGAGGCTCCCTCCACCATGAATTGGTCCAAACTGGGGTGGTTAGAGGCTCCCTCCACCATTAATTGGTCCAAACTGGGCTGGTTAGAGGCTCCCTCCACCATGAATTTGCCCAAACTGGGCTGTTTAGAGGCTCCCTCCACCATGAATTTGCCCAAACTGGGCTGTTTAGAGGCTCCCTCCACCATGAATTGGTCCAAACTGGGTTTTTTAGAGGCTCCCTCCACCATGAATTGGTCCAAACTGGGCTGTTTAGAGGCTCCCTCCACCATGAATTTGCCCAAACTGGGCTGTTTAGCGGCTCCCTCCACCATTAATTGGTCCAAACTGGGCTGGTTAGAGGCTCCCTCCACCATGAATTTGCCCAAACTGGGCTGGTTAGAGGCTCCCTCCACCATGAATTGGTCCAAACTGGGGTTTTTAGAGGCTCCCTCCACCATGAATTGGTCCAAACTTGGCTGTTTCGAGGCTCCCTCCACCATGAATTGGTCCAAACTGGGGTGGTTAGAGGCTCCCTCCACCATTAATTGGTCCAAACTGGGCTGGTTAGAGGCTCCCTCCACCATTAATTGGTCCAAACTGGGCTGGTTAGAGGCTCCCTCTACCATGAATTTGCCCAAACTGGGCTGTTTAGAGGCTCCCTCCACCATGAATTTGCCCAAACTGGGCTGGTTAGAGGCTCCCTCCACCATGAATTGGTCCAAACTGGGGTTTTTAGAGGCTCCCTCCACCATGAATTGGTCCAAACTTGGCTGTTTAGAGGCTCCCTCCACCATGAATTTGCCCAAACTGGCCTGTTTAGAGGCTCCCTCCACCATGAATTTGCCCAAACTGGGCTGGTTAGAGGCTCCCTCCACCATGAATTGGTCCAAACTGGGGTTTTTAGAGGCTCCCTCCACCATGAATTGGTCCAAACTGGGCTGGTTAGAGGCTCCCTCCACCATGAATTTCCCAAAACTTGGCTGTTTAGAGGCTCCCTCCACCATTAATTGGTCCAAACTGGGCTGGTTAGAGGCTCCCTCCACCATGAATTTGCCCAAACTGGGCTGTTTAGAGGCTCCCTCCACCATGAATTTGCCCAAACTGGGCTGTTTAGAGGCTCCCTCCACCATGAATTGGTCCAAACTGGGTTTTTTAGAGGCTCCCTCCACCATGAATTGGTCCAAACTGGGCTGTTTAGAGGCTCCCTCCACCATGAATTTGCCCAAACTGGGCTGTTTAGCGGCTCCCTCCACCATTAATTGGTCCAAACTGGGCTGGTTAGAGGCTCCCTCCACCATGAATTTGCCCAAACTGGGCTGTTTAGAGGCTCCCTCCACCATGAATTTGCCCAAACTGGGCTGGTTAGAGGCTCCCTCCACCATGAATTGGTCCAAACTGGGGTTTTTAGAGGCTCCCTCCACCATGAATTGGTCCAAACTTGGCTGTTTAGAGGCTCCCTCCACCATGAATTGGTCCAAACTGGGGTGGTTAGAGGCTCCCTCCACCATTAATTGGTCCAAACTGGGCTGGTTAGAGGCTCCCTCCACCATTAATTGGTCCAAACTGGGCTGGTTAGAGGCTCCCTCCACCATTAATTGGTCCAAACTGGGCTGGTTAGAGGCTCCCTCCACCATTAATTGGTCCAAACTGGGCTGGTTAGAGGCTCCCTCCACCATGAATTTGCCCAAACTGGGCTGTTTAGAGGCTCCCTCCACCATGAATTGGTCCAAACTGGGTTTTTTAGAGGCTCCCTCCACCATTAATTGGTCCAAACTGGGCTGGTTAGAGGCTCCCTCCACCATGAATTTGCCCAAACTGGGCTGTTTAGAGGCTCCCTCCACCATGAATTTGCCCAAACTGGGCTGGTTAGAGGCTCCCTCCACCATGAATTGGTCCAAACTGGGGTTTTTAGAGGCTCCCTCCACCATGAATTGGTCCAAACTTGGCTGTTTAGAGGCTCCCTCCACCATGAATTGGTCCAAACTGGGGTGGTTAGAGGCTCCCTCCACCATTAATTGGTCCAAACTGGGCTGGTTAGAGGCTCCCTCCACCATTAATTGGTCCAAACTGGGCTGGTTAGAGGCTCCCTCCACCATGAATTGGTCCAAACTGGGGTTTTTAGAGGCTCCCTCCACCATGAATTGGTCCAAACTTGGCTGTTTAGAGGCCCCCTCCACCATTAATTGGTCCAAACTGGGCTGGTTAGAGGCTCCCTCCACCATTAATTGGTCCAAACTGGGCTGGTTAGAGGCTCCCTCCACCATTAATTGGTCCAAACTGGGCTGGTTAGAGGCTCCCTCCACCATGAATTGGTCCAAACTGGGCTGGTTAGAGGCTCCCTCCACCATTAATTGGTCCAAACTGGGCTGGTTAGAGGCTCCCTCCACCATGAATTGGTCCAAACTGGGGTTTTTAGAGGCTCCCTCCACCATGAATTTGCCCAAACTGGGGTGTTTAGAGGCTCCCTCCACCATGAATTTGCCCAAACTCTGCTGGTTAGAGGCTCAATCCACCCTGATTTTCAAAACAAATGTTGGTGCCAACCTCAACTTACTACAAGGGCCAAATTCACTGCTGGTGACAAGCTCTCCTCACTGCAAGTGCCAAATACACATGTTTCAAGGTGTTTTCCTACTGTCAGAGAGGTGGTATTGAGTGTGTAAAGTGTGTAGTTGTTAGGCTGTGATGTTGGGGTAATAGAGGGTCTTTGGTGTGTTAGATGCCCCCAGACATGCTTCCCCTGCTGTCCCAGTGTCATTCCAGAGGTGTTGGCATCATTTCCTGGGGTGTCATAGTGGACTTGGTGACCCTCCAGACACGGATTTGGGTTTCCCCCTTAACGAGTATCTGTTCCCCATAGACTATAATGGGGTTCGAAACCCGTTCGAACACACGAACATTGAGCGGCTGTTCGAATCGAATTTCGAACCTCGAACATTTTAGTGTTCGCTCATCTCTACCTGCCTCCCAATGAAAGTCTGCCCTGTATCAATTACAGTTCAGGACAGTATGTTGCTGGTCGTGTGCTGCTCCCCTAAGGCCCCATGTTCTGGAATTGCAGCATTTTTGTTGCATATTTTGCTGCAATTTTTTGAGCCAAAGCCAAGTATGGCTACAAAAGGAATAGGAAATATCCAGGAACCTTCTTAAATGTGTCCCTTCTGCTCAATCCACTAATGCACAATGCCGTATATGTATGTCATCTGCGAGGGATGGGTAGTGCACAATGCCGTATATGTATGTCATATGCGAGGGATGGGTAGTGCACAATGCCGTATATGTATGTCATCTGCGAGGGATGGGTAGTGCACAATGCCATATATGTATGTCAGCTGCGAGTAATGGGTAGTGCACAATGCCGTATATGTATGTCATCTGCGAGGGATGGGTAGTGCACAATGCCGTATATGTATGTCATCTGTGAGGGATGGGTAGTGCACAATGCCGTATATGTATGTCAGCTGCGAGGGATGGGTAGTGCACAATGCCGTATATGTATGTCACCTGTGAGGGATGGGTAGTGCACAATGCCGTATATGGATGTCATCTGCGAGGGATGGGTAGTGCACAATGCCGTATATGTATGTCATCTGTGAGGGATGGGTAGTGCACAATGCCGTATATGTATGTCAGCTGCGAGGGATGGTTAGTAGAGATGAGTGAATACCGTTTGATCGAGTAGGTAATCGATCGAATATCAGGCTATTCGACATATTCGATTTTGAACGAATACTGTGTGGTAAACGCAGTAAAAATTCGTATCCCCTCCCACCTTCCCTGGCGCTTTTTTTGCAACAATAACTGTGCAGGGAAAGTGAGACAGGAAAGAGGAAAACGTAGGCATCGAAAAAAAAATAGGAAAAAGTCATTTTCTGGCAAAATCAGGTGACCTCGGATCTATAAGAATAGTGTCAGCCATGCTCGTGTCTTTTGCGGCTGGGATAGATAGGGAGAGACATCGTGCTGAGGGTCAGAGGAAATATTCTGAAAACAGCAACACTGCTTGATGAGTCTATAAACACCATCAGCTTATACACCATCAGCTTATACACCATCAGTATAAACACCATCAGCTTATACACCATCAGTATATACACCATCAGCTTATACACCATCAGTATATACACCATCAGCTTATAGGCTCATCCTGCAGAACGTTCTCAAGACCACTTATTAGGGCTGAAATTCCGTACCATTGGTATACAGTATATACCTGGGCTGAAGCAACAGAATGGGCCTGACACTGTAAACGCTACTGGGGCAAGTCACAATTCAAAGAAAGGGGTGAAAGAATTACTACTGGGGGTGGCAGGGCTGAACTGGCACAGAGGGGCAGAAGAAAAAATCTCTGCTTGTGGGCTGAAGCAACAGAATGGGGCATAAACTTAAAATGCAGGTGCCCCAATCTATCTATAACTCAAAAGAAAGCCTAGACACGCAGGTTCTATCATGAAGTTACAAGTAGAAGAGTGGCTCAGCAAGTGACAGTTGGGGTTCATTGTGTACACTCTATGCCACCAAAAAGGCTAACTGGGGGGCGCACTTGCACCCCCTCGCCAAACTCAACTAAACCTCAGCTGGGGGAAGCCTCCACTCACCCCATGGGCCACAGGTCCAACTTCTAAACCCAATATGTGTAAGGTGCAGAGGGATCGCAGAGGACAGGGCTGTGGTTGGCCAGGTACTCACGCAACATGCGCCTATACTTTTCCCTCCTGGTGACACTAGGCCCCTCAGTGGCGGTAGTTTGGCCAGGGGGTGGGGGCATAAACGTGTCCCGCACCTTGGAGAGTGTTCTCCTGGTGGTTGTGGACCGGATGGCAGTTGTTAGCCTCTTGGAGGAAATCTCCTCTCTGCCGCCAGCAAGGGTTGACACAAACATTTCCATCCTATTCTGCACCAGGTGCTTGTGGCAATCATTTATGCGATTTTTCCTCTCCCCTACCAAAATGAAAGACGAGATGTTATTTTTATACCGTGGGTCGAGGATTGCAAACATCGAGTATTGGTTGCTCTCCATGATGTGAACAATGCCTTTGTTTCTGAAAAAGTAGCCCATGAAGTCAGCCATGTGTGCCATAGTGTTACTTGGCATGACTTTGTTGCCCCCACCAGAAGGGCCACTCTCCATTTCCTCCACTTTCAACTCCCCTTCACACCATCCGCGATGAATGGGATGCACTGAACTTCCCCGCTAGCCTCGTGTGGGATAGTGACATCAAATGTCACTTCATCCTCCTCCTCTTCCTCCATTATCCAACGGTGAGAAGATGACAGGAGTGTGCTCTGAATGTTTTCTGGCTAGCAGCGGCGAAAATAGCTGCACTTTCACCAGTATATCAGGCACAATGGAGTAGGTTTTTAAAAACCTTTGCACCAACAAGTTGAAAACGTGGGCCATGTGTGGATTGTGTTTGAGTCTGGCAAGGTCCACCAGGTTCTGGCCATTATCACACACAGCCATGCCTGGGCCCAGGTGCATCAGCGAGAAAGATATTGCCGTTTCATCTAGGATGGCATCCCTCACCTCAGAATCCCAAGATTTCTGGCTTTGTGAGAACCCCTGCCAGGAATCTTGGGTGGGGAGAGGAAATAGGCCGCCCCAGTTTGCGACCCGGTAGCAGCCTCCACTACATTCATCCAGCCTGTCCTTACAGAGATGCAGCGTCCCTGTCCGCATGCGCTTGTCCAGGCGTCGGTGGTCAAGTGGACCTTAGAGCAATACGCGGAACTCAGGGCCCGCCTGATGTTATGGGACATGTGTTGTTGCAAGGCAGGGACGGCACACCAAGAGAAGTAGTAACGGCTAGGCCCAGCATAGGGAGGTGCCCCAGCTGCCATCAGGCCTGAGTCTCCACAAGAAGAAAAGCCAACATCTCCAGGGCCAGCAGTTTTGAGATGTGGCCACTTAAGGCTTGGGCATGTGGGTGGGTTGCGCTGTACTTTTGCCTACGATCAAACAACTGGCAGATGGAGATTTGCTGGGAAGAGGTGCATGATGGTGCAGGCAAAAGGAGAAGAGGCAGGAAAAGGGGAGGATGAGGGTGAAGTCCCCAAAGTGTCAGAGGCAGATGTGGAGGTGTCCTGGTTGGTGGTCTGGACTGCAGCGCCAGCACTGGAAACAGTGGAAGAGTCAGTGTCGACAACGCTGGCCAATGATTGTCCTACATTTGCTCTCTGCCACTGAGCCCAGTGCTTGCTACATGGCTGAGGTGCTCAGGTTGCTTTTCTCAGAGCCCCTATTCAGTTTTGAGTTGCACAGTGTGCAAATTGCACTCAGTTTGTCCTCTGCGCATACGTTGCAAAATCTACACACCATTGAGGGACTTGGCCTTGATGGGTGACTTTTGGGCGAGTGGCTAATACAGGGAACAACTTGGGCCTTGCTGGCTCTGGCCTGGCTTCTGTGAAGCAGCAGTCCTGTGCCTCTGGACATGCCTCTGCCTCTAGCCACCTTTTTTGGTGCTGCGCTTGCCTCCACATCTACACTGCTTTCCACACTACACATCACCCATGTCCAGGTTGGGTCGGTGGCCTCGTCCTCCACCACCTCCTCTTCCAATTGCTCACTCTCCTCTTAATGCAAACTGCACATAACCACAGCTTGCCCTGATGGCAACTGTGTCTCGTCATCATCACTGAGGACGAGAAACGCTTGTTGCGGGTCCACAACCCCAAAATTGGCAGGAGAAGGCGGATGCTCAAGTGTTTGGGCATCAGGACAGAGAAATTCATCTGTTAGGGAGCGTTCACACTACCGTCGGTGTCCGACATGTAGTGTCCGCTCCTAGTGTCCGCTCAAAATCTGTCACGGACACTAGGAGCGGACACTAGATGTGTCCGTGAAACCTGTCATTCACTTGAATGGGCATCGGGTGCGTTCTTTTGCACTCCGTGCCCGTCCTTCCCTGTCCGCAAGAGAAGATGTCCGACTTCTCAAGCGGACAGAGGAACCCTGCATGCAGGGTTTTTCTGTCCGCTTGAGAAGTCGGACATCTCTTGCGGACAGGGAAGGACGGGCACGGAGTGCAAAAGAACGCACCCGATGCCCATTCAAGTGAATGACAGGTGTCACGGACACATCTAGTGTCCGCTCCTAGTGTCCGTGACAGATTTTGAGCGGACACTAGGAGCGGACACTACATGTCGGACACCGACGGTAGTGTGAACGCCCCCTTAGCTCCTTGGATTCGTGAAGTGGTTGAACAGAGTCGAAGAGTAGAAAAGGAGCCACAAACAGCTCCTGGGAGGGGGAAAGGGTGAGATGACTCTGCTGGGAAAATTGGGCATGTTGGGAGGAAGGAGGGGCAGACTCTTGTGTACGAACGTGACTGGAGTTAGTGGCTGACTGGCTGGTGGAAAAGCCGCTGGAAGCATTATCCGCTAGCCATTGTGACACCTGTTCCTGGTGCTCGGGCCTCGTCAGCGTTGTAGCCTGCACCCTGCTTAATGCAGCTGTTAAGTCAGGAATTGTGAAGAGTGCATGCTAATGTTTCTTTAGGTTTAAATTTGTGTTTCTGTCCATATTAATGTAGAAGAAAGAGGGTTTCCAAGTATTTTCCCACTTTCCATAGAGGTTCTATTGTGTGGAAAGTGTCTAGTTGATAGGCTGTGATAGTGGGGTAATCCTGGGACTTGGGCGTGTTAGATGCACCCAAGGCATGCTTCCCCTGCTGTCCCAGTTGCATTCCAGAGGTGTTGGCATAATTTCTTGGTATGTCATTGTGGACTTGGTGACTTTCCTTAGTCGAATTTTGGTTTCCCCTGAAACAAGCATTTTTTCCCCATAGACTGTAATGGGATTCGATATTTGGCCGAATAGTCAAATATTGAGGGGCTACTCGAAACGAATATTGAATATTTCACTACTCGCTCATCTCTAATGGTTAGCGCACAATGTTGTACATATATGTCATCTGTGAAGGATGATTAGCACACAATGTTGTATATGAATGTCATCCACGAGGAATGGTTAATGTACTGTGTAGGAAGCACTAAGGACCATTATATATAATGTTACTGTATAGGGGCCGCTAATGCCTCATTAATGCCCTCTGTCAGGGTCTGGGGTTGCTAGGTGGGGTGGCATAGACACAAAAGTATAGATTCTTTTAGTCCAAAACAAAGGTAGAGTTTATTTTCACTCAAAAAGCTAGTGCAGTAACAAAAGGAAACAATACAAAAATAAATCCCTGCCCGGCTAGGCTCTAACTAAACATAGAATAGGTTACCTCACCTAGAATAACAGAAATCAAAAGCCAGTAGAATCATTCAAGCCACAGCTCCAAAAATAGGACCTCTCTGTCAGCTCTCCAGCCAAACTCTGCCCAAAGTGTTGCTGCTGGAGCTGGCTTCTTAAGCCTCCATGACGAGGAGACTCCCTGCAGCTGAGTCGCTGCCGGAACAAACGCAAAGTGTGGACTGGAGGGGGGTGGAATGACAGGTCCCACTACCAACCTACCTGCCATTCCTACAAAATCCAGCCCAATAAACAGAACTTTGAAATAACACCCAGCAGACTAAAGTATCTGCTGATAAACGTTCTTTCTGGAGTTTTACACCCCCTCCATTACCTGACCAGCCATTGTCTTACATGTCCCCCCCTCTTCTCCAGATCGGAGGGCTGGGCATTTGTGGCCATCATACTATGCATCCTTGACAGGGCATCAGCGTTTCCCAATAATTTCCCTGGCCTGTGTTCTACATCAAATGCAAAATTTTGCAGAGACAGGAACCATCGGGTAGCCCTAGCATTTCTGTCCTTATTAATTTTGATCCATGTAAGGGGAGCATGGTCAGTGATCAGTTTAAACTTTCTCCCCAGGAGGTAATACCTCAGAGCATCCAGCGCCCACTTAATGGCCAAGAATTCCCTTTCCACAATGGCGTAGTTTTTCTCTGCAGGGGACAGCTTCCTGCTCTGGTACATTACCGGATGCTCCTCACCATTTACAACCTGAGACAGCACTGCTCCTAGACATGAACCTGAGGCATCTGTCTGCACCAGGAACTCCTTCCTAAAGTCAGGGGCTATCAGCACTGGCTGCTGGCATAGAGTTTGCTTTAACCTCTGGAACTCCTCCTCTGCCTCTGGTGTCCAGTGGATCATCACTGACTTCCCACCTTTCGTCAGGTCAGTGAGAGGAGCTGCAATAGAGGCAAAGTTTGGCACAAACCTCCGGTAGTAGCCCGCAATGCCAAGAAATGCCCTGACTTGCTTCTTGGTTGGCGGTCTTGGCCAGTTCTGTATTGCCTCCACCTTATTGATTTGGGGCTTTATTAACCCTTTGCCAATGACATAGCCCAGGTACTTGGCTTCCTCCAGCCCTAAAGCACATTTCTCAGGGTTGATAGTAAGGCCTGCCTCACTTATGGAGTCCAGTACTGCCTGCACCTTACAGAGGTGACTTCCCCAGTCTGGGCTATGAATGACCACATCATCCAGGTAAGCCGCTGCATAGTCACGATGTGGCCGCAAGATCTGGTCCATCAACCTCTGAAAGGTAGCAGGAGCTCCATGCAAACCAAATGGCATAACCCTGTACTGGAACAGACCTTCGGGAACAACAAAGGCAGTTTTCTCTTTGGCTTCCTTAGACAAAGGTATTTGCCAATAACCTTTTGTAAGGTCCAGTGTGGTTATGTACCTGGCATTTCCCAACTTCTCAATCAGCTCATCAACCCTGGGCATGGGATAAGCGTCAAACTTGGAAATCTCATTCAATTTTCTAAAATCATTGCAAAACCTCCAAGTACCATTGGGCTTTGGTATCAAGACAATTTGGTTAGACCACTCACTTTTGGACTCCTCAATCACTCCCAACTCCAGCATGTGTTTAACCTCAGCTGACACCACCTCCCTGTGTGCCTCCGGTATTCTGTAGGGTTTCAGGTTTACTTTCCTCCCAGGTTCTGTCTCTACATGATGCTCTATCAGGTGTGTACGCCCTGGTAGATTAGAGAACTTGCGTCTATTTTTCTGCAGGAACTCTTTTGCCTCTTGTTGTTGGGTCACTGAGAGGGTCTCATTCACATGGACTGGAGGGATTGGTGGCAACGAATCACCCACCTCTGTATTTGAGGCCACCAAGGATTCCCTCTGGTTCCAGGGCTTAATCAAGTTCCATGGTAGATTTGAAAAGGCTTCCTTCTCCCTGGTTGGTGAACCTTAGAGTTGACTGGCCCTACTTTTTCCACAATTTCATATGGGCCTTGTCATTTCACTAAGAACTTGCTCTCCACATTAGGCACCAAAATAAGGACTCTGTCCCCTGGGTTAAACTCTCGGACTCTGGCAGAACAATTGTAAAATCTGCTTTGGGCCTCTTGTGCTCTTTGCAGATGTTCTTTTACAATTGGCATGACTGTTGAAATGCGATCCTGCATTTGGGCTAAAAGCTCTATGACACTACGGTATGGGCAAGCCTCCATTTCCCAGGTTTCTTTGGCTATATCAAGTAAGCCCCTGGAGTGTCTACCATAGACTAATTCAAAAGGGGAAAAACCTGTAGACGCTTGTGGAACCTCTCTAATAGAGAACATCATTTATGGCAACAGGCAATCCCAGTCACGACCATCTTTTTCTACCACCTTTTTAAGCATATGGTTGAGAGTCTTATGAAGGCGCTCCACTAACCCATCTGTCTGTGGGTGATACACAGGGGTCCCTATGTGGGTAATATTAAGCAGCTTGCATAGCTCTTTCATCACCTTTGATATGAACGGTGTGCCTTGGTCGGTCAGTGTCTCTTTAGGTATGCCTGTCCTTGAAAACATATAGAATAACTCACGGGCAATACTTTTTGATGTCGTATTACACAAGGGAACCACAGTACCCAAATTATCCTGTGAGACTTCTAATTCAGGTATATTAGGCTCAGGAGCTGGGGAAGAGGCATCATCTTCCTCTCCAGCTAGGACCTGTAAGGGAAAGGTGTCTCCCTCCTCATGCACTTTGGACGTAGTTGGGGTTTCCACCTTTGGCTGTGTGGTTGTAACTTTTCCCCACAAATCCCAGAACAAAGGGAAATCACATCCCAAAATCACATTATGCATAAGTCTTTTTACAACACCCACTGCATAATAAACAGATCCTAATTAGGGTTGAGCGATCGTGTTCGGAAAAAATCGGATTCCGATCGGCGATCGAGAAAATTTCACGATCGTGATCGGAATTCCGAACACGATCTGTTTATGTTGATCTTTTCCCACAATGCCTTCACACTGAGTATATAGTGTATACTCAGTGTGAAGGCTCCGCTGCGGTTCCATAGGAATGAATGGAAGCAGCCGGCACACAGCCTTAACCCTCTGCTCGCTGACTGCCTCCATTCATTCTAATGGGAGACTAAAGCTACTTACCTCCAGAAATGGCTGGTCCGCTGCTCCGCTGCTCTTTGCTTCGCTGCCGCTCCAGCTGCAGTCTTCTTCTACTCGCTGCCCCCTCCCTGCTAGGTTAGGAGAGTGTGGGCGGGTACAGGGCAGATGAGACGTGACGTCTCCCCTCCCAGTATCCACCCACACTCTCCTAACCCGCCCACACTCTCCTAACCTGACAGGGAGGGGGCAGCGAAGGGAGAAGACTGCAGCTGGACCAGCAGCGAAGTGAAGAGCAGCGGAGCAGCGGAGCAGCCATCTCTGGAGGTAAGTGGACACCAGGGGGACTAAGTAGCCAGAGGATTTTAAAAAAAATCCTCTGGCTACTTAGTGATTCACTACACAGCGTGGATACTAACAATTGTTAGATTCCATGCTGTATAGTGAATAGGATTGCTTTTAAAATACGATCTCCGATTAATAAGAAAATCCCATTGACTTGCATTGGGATCGGAATTGGGATCGAGATCGGGTTCGATTGAAAAATGATCGGAAATCAGATTTTAAAATCGATCCTGAAAAGTCAAGATCGGCTCAACCCTACTCATAATATAGTCTCTATTGTGACCTTGGACATGGGGTAGTCCTTGATATCCCCATGGATGCAAATAACACTCGTTTGTCCAAGGCAAAGTCCCCAGCTTGGTTTTTAGTGCAGAGGCTGTAGAGTTGCATACAGCTGATCAGTGTGGGTGCTATTTGTCAGATCCCCGCCGATCTGATATTGATGACCTATCAGTGAAGCACTCCATTCACACTGGGATATAACTAACCCCCTTTCTTGAGATCAGTTGGTCTCAGGGGTCAATCTTGTAATGATAAAATTAGATAAGATAATCCTTTAATAGTCCCACAGTGGGGAAAATTTTGGATAGGGGATAGTTTCAAATTATTGGACTACCCCTTTGACCAGTAATCTACCTGTGTCGGGAAGGGGTTCTCGACCTCTAGATGTATACAAGAATGTTTTGCATTAACTGACAGCAAACCAAGGAAAGTAAAAACGGTAAAGAGATTTTTTGATGCAAGAATAGAAAAATGATCAACTTCTCGAAAGTGGCTAATGTGTTTCCAAAAACAAAACAGAGGTTAAAGTGCCATAGCCCCCCCTACAGGAAACAAAATCTGGTATAGAGAGAGCAGGAACAAACAGTCTGCTCAGTCTGGCCGCTAATTTACACCTCATATTTTCCTTACTGTATTGCGGCATTCACTTCAATATTCCACTGACACTGAAGTTATAATGTACAAAGTAAACTGGAGAGATGTCCACGTGACACTGAAGGACGGGCCACCCGCAACCTCCATTACTGCAGGATTTACTGTATGTGTCATGGATACATGGAAGAATGTTTCCTCCAGCTTGTCCTTGCGTGTGTAAGCTACAGATGTAGCAGAACTGAATGTGTTGTCTTAATGTTCTTCTGTGTGGTTTTTGTTCTTGATAGGTAGGTTATTTTTTTGGGGTAGGTTATTCGTTTCTCCAGATTGTCCGATGGTCATAGAAAATTTTCTAAAATTAAGGTAACTTTTTTAATCAGAAGAATTTGAGACCAGATTATCCAAGTTCCTGAATTGTCAAATATTGGATTGAAGGAACTTCACTCTTTGTGTTATATGTTAAAGGGCTCTATTACAATGTTATATTAAAGGAGGTATTCGACTTTCCAAAACTGATGTCCTATCTATCAGATCAGTGGGAAGCCGACTGCTGGTATCCCCGCAGAATAGTGAGTATTGCAGCTTGAATAGGTTTGGTGAGTGAACACTGGTGGAGAAACATCTGATCAGCATGGGTCCCAGCAGACACATCACCCCCAATCTAAAACTGATGTCCCATCCATCAGATCAGTTGTCCCATAGACTTGAATAGGTATGGCAAGTGAACACTAGTGGAGAAACAGCTGATCGGTTGGGGTCACGGCAGATACATCCCTGTCAATCTAAAACTGATGTCCTATCCATCAGATCAGTGGGAATCTGACTTCTGGTATCCCCATAGAATAGTGTGTACCGAAGCTGTTGTCCTATAGACTTGAATAGGTAAGCATACCTCCCAACCGTCCCGATTTCCGCGGGACATTCATGATTTCGGTGACGTGTCCCACGGTCCCGGTTGGCGGGAGGTATGTCCCGATTTCAACTCAGAGTTGAATACATACGCAACTAAAGCAAGGAGCTGTCATAGCTCAGCTCCTTGCTTTGCCGCTGCACTCCGGCTAGTGGCTGTGTAGACGCGATGTGATGACGTCACATCGCACCTACAACTGTGTTAGCAAGACTGCGGAGAGAGCGGCGGGGGAGCGAGGAAAAGGTGAGTTTAAGTGGTTTTTGTGTGTACACATTGAGATGGAACATGAAACTGGGAGCAGATGAAGGAGGGGACGGCATGACACTGGGGGCAGAGATGGGGACATGAATCTGGGGGAAGAGATGGGGGACATGAATCTGGGGGCAGAGATGGGGGAGACATGAATCTGGGGGCAGAGATGGAGGGGACATGAATCTGGGGGCAGAGATGGGGGACATGAATCTGGGGGCAGAGATGGGGGGCATGAATCTGGGGGCAGAGATGTGGAGACATGAATCTGGGGGCAGAGATGGAGGGACATGAATCTGGGGGCAGAGATGGAGAGGACATGAATCTGGGGGGCAGAGATGGAGGGGACATGAATCTGGGGGCAGAGATGTGGAGACATGAATCTGGGGGCAGAGATGGAGGGCATGAATCTGGGGGCAGAGATGGAGAGGACATGAATCTGGGGGCAGAGATGGAGAGGACATGAATCTGGGGGCAGAGATGGAGGGACATGAATCTGGGGGCAGAGATGGAGGGACATGAATCTGGGGGCAGAGATGGAGAGGACATGAATCTGGGGGCAGAGATGGAGGGACATGAATCTGGGGGCAGAGATGGAGGGACATGAATCTGGGGGCAGAGATGGAGAGGACATGAATCTGGGGGCAGAGATGGAGGGGACATGAATCTGGGGGCAGAGATGGAGAGGACATGAATCTGGGGGCAGAGATGGAGAGGACATGAATCTGGGGGGCAGAGATGGAGGGGACATGAATCTGGGGGCAGAGATGTGGAGACATGAATCTGGGGGCAGAGATGGAGGGACATGAATCTGGGGGCAGAGATGGAGGGACATGAATTTGGGGGCAGAGATGTGGGGACATGAATCTGGGGGCAGAGATGGAGGGGACATGAATCTGGGGGCAGAGATGGAGGGACATGAATCTGTGGGCAGAGATGGAGGGACATGAATCTGGGGGCAGAGATGGAGAGGACATGAATCTGGGGGCAGAGATGGAGGGGACATGAATCTGGGGGCAGAGATGGAGGGACATGAATCTGGGGGCAGAGATGGGGGACATGAATCTGGGGGCAGAGAGGGACATGAATCTGGGGGCAGACACTTAGGCTGTATGGGGCCCCAAAATTCCTGATGGCGGCCCTGCTAGTGGAGTAACAGCTGATCAGCGGGGTCCAAGCAGACACATCCCCGCCAATCTAAAACTGATCTCCTATCCTATGTGTATACAGCTTCCTGGCAAACCTATGTGCTTTACAGCAAACCTACAGACAGAAGGGGGGTAGATGGAGTAGCACATGGCTGCAGGGTCAGACTACAGACAGGGTTCGTTTGTAGTCTGTTACTATGGAGACACTTAGATTTTTGCACTCCAAGCTGTATACACAAAACGGTTTTAAAGTTTTAACCAACACCATTTGCAAAGTGGCTTCGTTTTTCATTTTAGGTAAAGCAATATTTGCAGAAGTGGCTAGAATCTTTAAGGATGAACACTCCAGAAGACGTCCTCTTGTACAACCTCCTTGGTAATATGTTTCCTGCTCCTAGTAAATTGACAGATCTTAAGTGTTTCTAGAGCCTATAAAGAGATTGCCCCCCCTGTGTATAGGGCATGGATGCATTTTATGGGGACTATAACCCAGCGGTGCAGCAATCCCACTGTAGTAACTGCTTCAATTACCGCAAGGAACTACGTCTTAAGTATTTTTAATCCAGGCAAAGCAGAAGGCTTCGACTCTTGGGCTAAGTGCCCCGGCTTTACGTCTTGACACTGCTCCTTTGTGACCAATGTTTGTAGTAGGAACGGGGCAGCGAAACTTTCTCTGGACATAATGGGTTGGGGCTGGCCGAGCTTCTGAATGGTGTCATTTATCTGACTTTCCTAATTCACCTGCAGCCTGTAATTGAAGTTAATGGGGGAAGAAGTAGCCTTTGCCCTTACACACTGCAATCTGTTGTCTTAAGAAGAGGCTGCAGGTTATTAAAGATCCAAACAGGGAAAATCATTGTTACCTATTATAAGAACATCCACGAGCCCGGGCGCTTTCTGCTGACATGTGTGCTTAAATACCACATCAGTTCAGAAGGATCTGACACCTCTCCGGACATATCTGTTACTATGTTGTCAAGAAATGACCTACTAGCTAAAACCCATTTTTATGTTAAACTTATATGTTTTGGCAATTCAATTTTGTACGTTTAAAACAAAAATTTAAAGACCTCACAATTACAACTCTGACCACCAAGCCTAACATAGTTTGTGACTTCCTGTCTCCTGCAGATGGACCATGGACCGTAGACACAATGATCTGGAGGCAGATTTCTAAGGGAGAGTTTTCTAGGCCTGCACTGTGATCTCTGCAGAGTGAGGGGAGTGCCATCACCTATTGTGACGTGAATTCTGTGTCTTATCTACATTTATAGGATAGGTGTTATCATCACTGTGCTGATAAGTGAGTAGTCTGCTGCAAAGAAATCTACAGGAAACAAGTCTCAGCATATTATTTGGCTTGGTGGCCAGAGTCAGAACTGCAGAATTGTTTTTTTAATAGATAATAACTTAAAATTAAAAAAAAAGTCTCCAGATGTTTTAAAAAATATATTTAACATTACATTTGCTCATCAAATGAATAATTTTCTCGCAACGTATTGGAAATAATAATAATAATAATTGATAATAATAATATAATATAATATATAATATATATTATAACATATAATAAAGATAATAATAATAATAATAATAATAATAATATATATTATATATATATTATTATTGTTATTATTAATACATACATATATATATATATATATATGTAATTATTATCATCATTATTATTATTAATAAATTATATATAAAATATTATTATATTATAATTGTTATTATTACATAAACTCTGCAGCATTTTACAAACCAACATTGCCGTACATTAACAATTCTGATACGTCGCTCTGTAATGCTGGCACTCTATGTCTGCTGGCATTTTTGCTCTCCCAATGGTCATGATCACTGTCCCTGCCAATGTTCCAGCTCCTTCCTCCTACATACCAGACCTGGTGTCTACTGGGTCCTAATGCTAGTTGGGTTCCCAGTGTGTATACATACCCTGTCTGCTTCTATAAGGGCCGGAGCATGATCCTGGGGTCAGTATTCACCATTCATTTCACAATCCTGTTTACATAAGACACCTTTCCCCACAGGAAGGTGCCTGAGCAATTTCGATTTCTACAGTAACTTGTTGTGTTTCCTGTGTACAATGACTACCCATGTTTGTCCTCTGCCAATTTACAGTCGCTTTCAGTGGGTTGATACTGTATCACAATTTTTTTAGGACTCTTTGTTGCAACAATTTTCTATTATTACTCTTAGAACATTGTGAATATATTGAAAACTTTTACTATTTTTTTGGGGGGGGGGTGTCCAATAATTGGACACACCCCTTTGACAATCGACAGTTTATTTAGAAATTTACGAGACTTAACAGAGGACCGACACAACTAAGAATCATAAAACCTTCCTTAATTGATATCTCATATCGAACTTCTCAAGCAAGCCTAATATATGGTGGAACTGAAAATCGGTCAAAGGTAATCTGGTCTGGAAAAAGGGGGTGGTCTTCTCGAGGAGGCGGTCCTTTGGGAAGATTTTACTGTATTTTCTAAAATAGAGAAATAACCAAAATTGTACCATGACTTTTGACACGACTAATCACAATTTTGCAATTTGTTGTCTGTGGTTTTAGTTTAGTAGTCAGTTAGTAAATTTAGTAAATTAGTATATATATATATATATATATATATATATATATATATATATATTTCCCTATTTTATACTTGGAATTTTCTCTTCTCTGTCCTCTCCAGCCTTCATACAGGCCCGTTGTCTATAATAGCGATATTTTTCCTGCTGTGGTAACTGAGTGACGGAAGTAATCACGGAGATTGAAAGACATTTAGAATGTGACCTCTTGTAACCCAGTTGTTTTTCAGTAGGATATAAGACACATCTGCTCTCAATAGTGAGTTTAAAAATGACCCGTAGGTTCCAAGGCCTGCAAAGCTGAGACGTGTGCTGCGGGAAAGCACTTCTCCATGCTGAGCGCCGTGATGTAATATGACAGTTGGGTAAAAGTTTTATTTCCTTTTTGTTGTTTTTTTTTTTTTTTCTTCATAAACAATTCAGATTTCTTAAATTCTCAATTTTAAGAGTTATTGCTTGTTTAACCTACTGCTGCTAAGACAAAGTTCTATTAATAATCTTAGAAATACAGGCAATTTCTCCGATTACATGTTGCAATCAGGCCATGTTGTTTTTTTTTGTAGGGTTAAGGCTCTCCTGATTTCACTACTCTACAAAAAGATCTTCCTACATAAGGCTGAATTATGTTGTGAACGTTCCTGATAAAGATAAAGTAAGGTTGAGGCTCCACGTTGCGGAAACGCAGCTTTTGTTGCAAATTTTGCTGCAGTTTTGAGCCAAAGCCAGGAGTGGTTTGAGCAGAAGGTAGATGTATAGGAACTTCCTATGTATTTCCCATTAACTTTGTAGGCGTACGGAGACTTACAAGTCATTCCTGCTCCGCTAGGGATTCTGGGTAAAAAATATGCAAATCTATTCTCCAGGATGTAATTAGGAGAACAGTGCACTCTGTATGCTGCTCTCTAGGGGCAGCCTCCTTAACATCATACATGACTCGGTTAATAAGCCTACTGACATGATGTGGGGTTTATTGCCAAATTAGTATTTCTAATCCAAAAGGAATAGATTCCCAGCTATGGACAGCGCTGTTTCGGTCTTTTGGACCTTCTCAGCATAGCGCAGGGATACTAATTTGGCAGAGTGAGAGACTATAGACCAAGGTCAGGGGATAATCGTACACATCAGGGAGAGTGTGTGCCTACATAGGCATACGGAGACTTACAAGTCATTCCTGCTCTGCTAGGGATTCTGGGTAAAAAAAATATGCAAATCTATTCTCCAGGATGTAATTAGGAGAACAGTTCCTCTGTATGCTGCCCTCTAGGGGCAGCCCCCTTAACATCATACATGACTCAGTTAATAAGCCTACTGACATGATGCTGGGTTTATTCTCAAATTAGTATTTCTATTCCAAAAGGAAAAGATTCCCAGCTATGGAAAGCACTGTTTTGATCTTTTGGACCTCGTCAGCATAGCGCAGGTATACTAATTTGGCAGAGTGAGAGACTATAGACCAGGGTCAGGGGATAATCATATACATTAGGGAGAGTGTGTGCCTCTTGGTTCTGTTTTCCACTAGCTAGTAGTGGAAAAAAGAAGCGAGCTGCCCTATCTTGCCATGGCCCTATCTTGCCGCGGCCGTGCCACGAGGCTCCCTCCTGATTAGACCTATTCTTCAGGCCTAATCCGGAGTGGAATGCTGCGACTGGATGCCGGTGCAGTGGATCGGCACGCCGTCATGGCTAGCTGCATAGAAGTGTTCACACGCGGAATGCAAATTCCGCCATGTGAACATACCCTAAGACAGAACAATATATAGCAAATTTATTAAAAGCTGTGTGCATATTAATTAGTCGTATTTTAATCTACCGAGATTCAATTTTAGATTTCTCTTAAAAATTTATCATAGTCTAAAGGAGGTCCATCAAGTTGGTCCATCAAGTCCATGTTCCCTATTCAAGGGGTTTTCTGGCCCCAAATGCAACTTCCATGCTGATGAGCCATCTATACTATAGGTCATTAGTATGTGATTTGTGGATAAACTGACAGCTGGACCCCATACTGATCTGCCATCCTCCGGGCCCCAGAATCTACTGCAGTGGACATGGAGCCGTAGCAGATATGTAACTATTGAAGTAATAGGGGCACAGCTGCAGTTCCCTGGTGCCACCACTATACAGTGAATGGGGCTGCAGGTGCACTCCTATTACTTGAATAGGAACTGCATGCGTTCCCCTCCAATGCATTAGTTTCTGGTTCCCATAGACATTTGGAATAGCAGATCTGTGCGGGTTCCAGGTGTCGGATCAGATTCTGATGACCTATCCTATGGGTTGGTCATTAGTATGAAACATGTATTTGGGGCTTGAAAACCCCTTTAAGACATATGAATGTCAAAGAGAAGAGGCTCCAGTTGTTGCTAACAAGTAGTGGTTCTCATCCCAGTGGCCTTTGGTTGACCATGTATTCCATTCATTGGAATTACCATCATGCAATACCATCTCTCTCCTGCAGTGGCTGCTACAAGGTAAACGGTGCCTACAGCAAAATGAGTGGGAGTTCCCAAACATTGTATAAACATAATATACATACAATGCAAAGACCATTATGTATATATGGCATATAGGGAATTCAGCATGCTTAACTAGTCTAGAGATTTGGTTCATATTGTTGGACTGGAGTCTCCTATCGTAGGAAATTGTGTCCAACAGCATTTACATATGGGCTGCATGGTGGCTCAGGATTTAGCACAATTGTATTTCTGCACTGGAATCTTGGGTTGAAATCCAACCACGAGCATTGTCTCCATGGAGTTTGCATGTTCTCCCCATTATTTGTGGGTTTCCATTGGGTACTCTAGATTCCTCCCACATGCCCAAAAACATGGAACCAACACACGGCTAAGTAATATCCAAACAACTTGTTCTCTATCAATCAAACTTTGATGACATATCTGAATGACTTGATTCAAAAATCTTTCCATAAAATCTCCCTCGCACATAGCTGCGTGACCCACGCCTAATTTGCACCGACTCATTTCCTCTACTGTTTGACCTCGGCCCATTGTCCCGTGGCCAATGCCCCAAAGGTGACATGATCACCGTCAGGACTAATTAAACATCATTTGTCAAACTTGACGTTTAATATTGATATCTTTTCTAAAGAAAATAAAGACGGAGCAGGGGCTTGAAACCATCTGGGCCACGAAGGTTGTGACATTCGCTTGGGTGTCACAAAAATTGTCAAAAATTATTGTAAGCGATTGAGAAAAGTGTTAAGAGTGGAAGCACAGCCGTAGCCCGAGGTGGACTCGCATCGCAGAACAGAAGGAGGGACACCTGATACGCCTTAGCTGGAGATTACTTACCCTACACATGTATTTTTAGATATCCAAGTTAAGCCCTACGGCAATATCTTGGAAGAAAAAAACAGAGTGTAGAAGGATTTAGTCCTCATTCATAAAGCCGTCCTACACCTGCCTTCACTACTTCATCTGTGAAAAATTATGTGTGTGACTGTTTCACCCGCCTTCTCGGTGGAGTGCTGAAACCAGTAAATTCTTTGCTGTGTAGCTCATAAATTTGGGCTTACTTGTAGGGGACTGAAGATTTAATATTCTGTACGTATGATAAATAAAAGCCACAAGCAGCTCTTTACTGCACTTTCCGTGTCCCCAGACTTGGACGTTTCAGTAGTTTCCATCTTTGGACTCCGTTATGAATTCTAAGATTCTATAAGATCTCCAGCATGGGGATGATGTCTATACCATGGAAATAGTAAGGACTAGAGATGAGCGAACAGTAAAATGTTCGAGGTTCGATATTCGTTTTGAGTAGCCCCTCAATATTCGACTACTCGAATCGAATATCGAACCCTATTATAGTCTATGGGGGGAAAATGCTCGTTTCAGGGGTAGGCAACGTTCGATCAAATTATACTTACCAAGTCCACGAGTGAGGGTCGGGCTGGATCCTCCGAGAAGTCTTCTCCGTGCAGCGTCCCGTGGTGTCTTCCGGCTCTGAATTCACTCTGCCAGGCATCGGGCCTGGGCAGAGCCGACTGCGCATGTCTGCACTACAAGCGGCAGAGTGAATTCAGAGCCGGAAGACGCCGCGGGGAAGCTGCACGAAGAAGACTTCTAAAGGTAGGAGAAGAACCAGCGTTGATTGGCCGACTGTATAGCATTCGGACAATCAATGCTGGTTCTGCATCGAACTTTTACATTCGAACAGCGAGTGGTATTCGATCGAGTACGAGTATTTCGAATACCGTAGTATTCGATCGAATACCTACTCGATCCAGTACTACTCGCTCATCTCTAGTAAGGACGTCTTCGTTACCTCCCAGTGACACCTCTACGAGTAACATTGTGTACAGTTGTAAATTTTCATGTCGTACCAATTATTAGGTGTTTTAGTATCTTCTTTTCCATTTCCAGCTAGGCCTTCCTTAAACCCAGGGCGATGATATACTGTAGTTCCTGTATCTAAATATCCTGGTCAAGGTAGCACTCACGATAGAGAGAGTCCATTCAGCTGATTTGGGTCTTTTAGAAGGGAGTTGAAGCCAAGAGGGCATAATCTTCTAAGAAATTATGTGGCGTAAATTTGTGTTGGATTTTCACAAGAATAAAGGGCAGAGAATGGGTCCAAAATGGATGGGTCAATTGGTTTGCCACAAACTGGATTCAACCTGAATATTTCAAAGATGTCAGGTTTATTGGGTATCAACCACGGACCGAAAGTGAACTTTTTCTACCCCGAGGTCTCTTCAGAATATATTAGGTAGAGGCCCAGGGGAGGAGTGAAAAAAAAAAATTAACAATTATTCTCACCTTCCCAAACCTTTTCTGGACCTCTGTCTCTCTCGGGGCTTCCTCTGGGCTTCTTGGTGATGTGATGCACCCAGGGTCACTGCTGGAGTCTAAGATTGGGCCTTAGCAGTCTCATGGGGCGAGACATCAATCATAGTCTTCAGTGGTGATCTCAGGCACATAGAGTCACCAGAGCCCCAAAGAAAAAATACCAACCAACAATACCAAGGGTAGGCCAAGAAGAGGTGAGGAAAGGTGATTATGTTGTTATATTTTTATACTTCCCCTGGGTCTCCACTTATTGGGCGTGACGAGATGCATGTATAATAATTTCACTTCTGGTTCTAGCCGAAATTGTTTTAGCCGAAACTATTTTTTTTTAATGTAGTTTGTGAACCCTGTATAGGGTTTTTTCCTACCAGTATGTCTTTGTAGAATGGGAGGAAATCAAAGCAAACACAGGGAGAACATACAAACTCCTTGCAATTGCTGTTCCTGGCAGGATTCAAACCCAGGACTCCAGCACTGCTAGGTTGCAGTGCTAACCACTGAGCCACCGTGTTTCCCCTACCAAAGCAAATCGTTACGCTGAATAATCCAAACCAGAAACAAATCAAATCTTTAGAGGTTCGTCCATCCTTAGCTCAAATGAGTGGATTGGGCAATAAATAACAGGTCCACCTGGATCACTAAATCCATACTTGCTAACTGCTCCACATCGGCCAGGAAAGTTCTAAAATTTTCTGGGTAAATTTGATTTTGCTCGCCTAACCCAAAAATGGGAATCACTATGAATTTTTTGAAAAAATCTGGTCATATTCTGGTTTAGCAAATTCCACCCCAAAAGTGAATGCCATTTGTTCCACATTTGCCAGGAATCTCCTGAATTTTCTAAAACAATCCGGCCAAATTTTGCTTTAACATGCCCTGGGGATAATCCTGGGGATGGAATTTAATGCCTCAATTTTACCAACTAAAATATTGGTAGCCGGGTAAATCTAGCACTATATTGGACAGCTCAGTTTGATCTTTGCTCTAGAGCAGGGGTGCTCACACTTTTTCAGTATGTGAGCTACTTTATAACCTGACCAAGGCAAAAGATCTACTACCCACTTCTTGTGGGTGGGGCCAGGGCGGGCCTGTGGGCAGGGCGTACCTGTGGGTGGACCCGGGGTGGGCCTGTGGGTGGGCATGTATGTGGGCAGGGCCAGGCATGGGGCGGGCGGAGCGTGAGAGCAGGAGACAGCGGCGTTCTATGGCTGCCCAGGGATCCCCGGTGTCTGCTTGTTCACAGCGCAGGCTGAGAGTTATCTCTGGACACTGCCAGTGTCCGGAGATGACTCTCAGCCTGCGCTGTGAACAAGCAGCACCTTGGCTCCCTCCACCGCTAAGAGCGGGGAGCGTGTCATCCCCCGGAGCTACTGCTGCCCGGCCTGCAAGTGTCCGGAGTGCTTGTTCACAGCGAAGGCTGAGAGTCGACTCTCAGCCTGCACTGTGAACAAGCAGACACCGGGGATCCCTGGCTGCATCCCGCGATTGACCCATACGGCCTTTGCGATCGACCGGTAGATCGCGATCAATGTATTGGGCACCCCTGCTCTAGAGCTTTTCTCTTCTGTGTCAAACCACATGGCAGAGCGGTTTATTGGCACCCACTATCATCCAGGGCACCTGTCTTGCCAGGACCCATTCACGTGTCCCAATTCTCCTGTGTATCGCAGGATTGTCTTGTGAAATGGGCCTTGGGATGTATCTACGTGAGAAGGCTAAAATTAGAATATTCTGAAAGGAATTATCTGGGAACCTATCGAAATGAATGTAGCAAACACCCCACCTAGCAAATAAAGGGGAAGAACTGCCAACTATTACTGTGCCCTGTTTGTTATGACATGTCATTCTCATCACATGGGCAATTACTTAGACCACGTATGGAAGCGGCGAGACCTGTCAGCCCATCACATCCCCTTGTATTTAGCGATCAAATTAGTTATTCTCATTAGGAGTGACACTCATGTCATGAACCCCGGAGACTGAATAGTCAGAAACACAAATATCTGCAGAGGTCATTTCGTCTGCAGTTTGGTAACATGTGCGTAATGATTCCCTATAGCTAATTATAGAATCAATGGCAGCGCCCATTGCACCAGGTGCTAATGCCGCTTGCGTTGACTTCCTTGTCAGTTGAGCTTACAATCTATAGCGAATAATGTAAAGAGATGGGAGGAATGTGTACACATTAGGTCTGCCATGATTTAAGGCAGATTAACACTAATAGCATCATTAAGGTCCTGTGTTTTGGCACTGGGTGACAGGTGTCATAATAAACTGGGGGAATGGCGGCTGGAGTGATGAGGAAGGTACTGGGATTAGTCATCTGAGGAAGCCAGTGTTTATTTGAATGGGATCTTATACAATTTGCAGAACAAGGACGGCTATAATGAGTCATGAAGAGACGGGAATTAAGCTGGATGTACATGTCCTCAATGGCTGGGGTATACATATGCAGAGCACGATGGAAATCATATGATCCTAGAATCGGGTGGGGTGTGCACCTTGCACGACGGAGGGCTCCTTTAACAAAATGATGACTAATTCTTATTGAGCAGGAACCAATGTGATGGCAACTTAACCTAATGCCTAAGCTCTAGTGAATGGCGGTCACTCAGTATGGATGACAACAAATCTGAGCAATTTGCATTGGCTACCTTCCAGGGCTTGGAAAGACATGCATTCCCCAATCGGGAGAATGTGGGAACCAAAAGTCTCCAAAGCCAACTTGTGCATGGAGAGCCAGTACGCTTGTATGACCAGTGCTCCATTAACTGCAATGCCCGCTGCCCCTCACTGGTCAATGGAGCACCAGTCATGCAAACACTATGACAAGACATTCACAAGGAGGGTTTCAGGGGACTTTTAGTCCCCTGTATTCTTAATTGTTGGGGGACTCAGCAGTTGGACACCCAGTGATCTGATACCTGTGGATAGGGGATAAGGGTCCTTAACAGCACAACCCATTTACCAGTGGAACAACTACATGTATAGGAAGCTAAAGGGAAGCCCTTTGGTTAAGAGGATGAGCAGCAATTCGAGTAACTTTTCTTATAACTCTTAGGCTGGATTCACATAGGATACTTTGCTTCACATTCTTAAAATTGGTGGAGAGAAAAGTCCTACAAAACCCACTGGACTTATAGTGTATGGTGCCTGCAAGTTTCTGCAAGTAACTGCTTTTTAAGCAGACTAGGTCTCCATCTTCTGGGTCCCCATGTGGACCTGAACTCTGCTGTGAGCCTAGTGTTAGTTGTACTGTTCCTCTTTTATTCCTCCTAGACATTTTGGGTTTGTTCCTTTTTTTTAATGGGTTAAAGCAGGGGTGCTCACACTTTTTCAGCATGTGAGCTACTTTATATACTGACCAAGGGATAAGATCTACTACCCACTTCTTGTGGGCGGGGCCTGTGGGCAGGGCGGGGCCTGTGGGCGGGGCAGAGCGTGAGAGCAGGAGACAGCTCTCCGGTGTCTGCTTGTTCACAGCGCAGGCTGAGAATCATCTCTGGACACTGGCAGGCCGGGGCCTTGCACTCGTTTGCAGTCAGGGCTGCGGCAGCCCCGGCTGCCAGTGTCCGGAGATGACTCTCAGCCTGCGCTGTGAACAAGCAGCACCCCGGCTCCCTTCATCCCTAAGAGCGGGGAGCGCAACATCCCCTGGAGCTGCTGCTGCCCGGCCTGCAAGTGTCCGGAGTGCTTGTTCACAGCGCAGGCTGAGAGTCATCTCTGGACACTTGCAGGCGGGGCCAGCAGACACCGGGGATCCCTGGCTGCATCCCATGATCGACCCATACGTCCTTCGCGATCGACCTGTAGATCGCGATCGACGTATTGGGCACCCCTGGGTTAAAGCATAATAAAACTATATAAATTTGGTATCGATGGAATCCAACCCATAGTTTGTAAGTGTCATTTTAGTTGCACAGTGAATGCCGTAAAAACAAAGTCTTACTAATGCAAATTTTCTCCAATTTCACCCCATTTTTTTAGCTTCCCAGTACATTATACAGAATTAAAATTTGTGCCACCAAAATGAAGCCCTCGTATGGTTCTAGGAACGAAAAAATAAAAAAGTTATGGCTTTTAGAAGTCAAAAATGAAACTCAAAAAATGTCAACGTCAACAGTTCAATGGGTACTCTTGGCATCAGTTTACCTTCAGTTTGTATCTATAAGATTCCACCATTTCACCTGAAAAACAAAATCGCAGCACAGCAAAGACCCAATGACTGCAATGAAAAACATTTATGTTCATTTGATCGTGTGTTTCCAAAGAAGTCCTTTTTTTAAAACCAAATTTTTATGTTAGGCATACATTTTTTTTCCGAAATCTTAATGATTTTATTTTTCATTTTCCATGTCAACATCTACATTTTTTTAAAAAAGTACTCCATACTGCAATTTTCAGTCTGGCCACAAAGCCTAATAATAGGCTGACACTTGCCAATTTTTTGGGCCGCCACCTTATGTACATGACAGAGAGAATTGCAATAGAAGATAATACCTCATCATCACATCCACTACCTATAATAGAAAACTGATATGTGTTATACATTAAATCTATGGCAGTTCTGACTGTCTGATGCAGGAGAATGTGCTGCAGCTTCTTAATAAATTCAGGTCAGTCTTAATAAATTCCTCCTACTGAGTGGATCACATTGCCTTAGAGCTTTTTCATCTGTATGACGCTCTACTAAAGCTCAGGTGTAGGATAAGCCGCCATAACATGGCCGAAATAGCAATCGCAACATCTACTTGATTGTATTGCCCTATGATGTCACCCTATTGTGTCTGGTCAGTTTGCTGCTTCTTGGCCGGCGTTGGACTTTCTTCTCTTGATTCCTCGTCTTACTGTTCTCCTGAAGAAGCCGTAGAAGATTGACAGGTCATCCAGGCAGCGGGAATGACTCAGACGCAGCCTTGACATATGGCAGTGATTTGGGATGGAGTGATAGAAGAAGGATGTTTGATTGCTCCTCATGTTCAGTGATTTCATGGTGTGCGCAGAGAGAATGAAGATGTTAGAGGTCACGGCTACAGCTATCCTTTCTATAGATAAAACAAGACTAATAATAAAGCAATTATAGGCTGTGGGGAAGTACAAGAGCAGCCTCATTACCGCGCCCTCGGGAAGCCAGCGAAGCGTATAAGCAGTAACAGCTTGGATTCTGGATGGGTAATAGGGGTAATTTCCCTTCAATAAGACTATTTGTCTTCTAATCAATGGGAACAGATGAATAGTAAAGAGAAGATAGAAAAATCAGGCTCAACGCTTACATCAGACCCAAAAATATCCACAGGTGTCCACCATGTATTACAGTCGCATCCTTCTAAGTAGCGGAAGTCCGAGCTGCGCCAATATTTGTCCATCTTTCAAATGTGAAAAAACAACTTACAATGGGGCCGAAAAAAAATTCAAGCAGTCAAAGATCCATTAGGGGATGATGACCACATAGGAATTTGGAGCTGATTTGGGGTAGATTCCGCTCAAGATCAACTCCAAATTCCGTCCCGAAACCGCTTCTCATTATTATCAATGGAAGGCAGTGATGGACACTTCTATTTCTCATAATGCTACACTGAACCAAATACTCAGCTGTGAGGACCATCTACTTTGAAAGACTCTCTGCCCACATCCCAGACTTCACATCTGCAGACGAGAAGAGGAAACTCTACATCCTGCTGGGAGAAGGGGAGTCCATGGTGGAGATCGCTGCCCAATATGTGTCCAGCTGTCACCAAATAAGAGGAAGATGAGACCCCAAAGACTATTAAACCCCCCACCCACCACCCAAACACCCCAAAGACCTTTAAACCGACCCACCCATCACCCACCCACTCTACACCTACTCATACCCACACGTCCCAAACAAAAATGACGACACCCCAAGGATGCACGTACGCCCAAACTCCACTCCACCCCCTACCATTCTTTGCTTTGGCAATATCAGATGTTTTTCTTCAGTTATGCTAATAAAGCCCCTTTTATCTTGTATCTAATGCTGAAAAAAAACCCATCCTGCTTGGATAATCCCTTTAAGAACTTTAGTAAAATCTATTAGTACAAGTATCCCGCTGTTGTCCTTTCCTACTATCCCACAAGTTACAGCCCCATTCCGACGGGGGTATAAGAGACCCATGTTCTTATGATTGGAAGGGACACCCCTGACTAGCCCCCTCACCATCTACTTCCTACATCGCAGAAACGCTGCGTTTTTCCTGCTGCAGAAGAGCCAGAGAAAAATAACTGCAGCATTTTACCGTACCAGCAAAGTGAATGAAATTCTAGCTAATCCCACATCCACACAGGGCAGAATTTTTTTTTTGAAAAATCCAACATGTTAATTTTACATGCGGAAACCCAAATGTTCTCTCTATAGATTTAAGGCCGGAGCCCAAAGTTTCGAAAACGGTTTACAGATTCTGGCTAAACCCATCCACACTTTGCAGAAAAAAATCTGCAGCGGAAAAGCTGCGAATTCAAAAACGTTCACATTTTTGTAAATCGCAGCATGTCAATTATCTCTACAGAAATGCCAGCGGTTTCCTTATAGGTATAATAGAGGCAGAAAGTCCACAGAGGAAAACTCTGCTAACTTTCTGTGAAAATTCAGCACAAACACATTGCAGTTTTCCCCGCAGCACTTTCAAGCCTCGGCTCTAGGGTTGGCCGATCTTGACTTTTCAGGATCGATTTTAAAATCCTATTTCCGATCATTTTTCAATGGGATTTTTTTACTAATCGGAGATCGGATTTTAAAAGCAATCCTATTCACTATACAGCATGGAATCTAACAATTGTTAGAATCCACACTGTGTAGTGAATCACTAAGTAGCCAGAGGATTTTTTTTTTTAATCCTCTGGCTACTTAGTCCCCCCTGGTGTCCACTTACCTGCAGAGATGGCTGCTCTGGTGCCCGGTGTTCTTCTTCGCCTCGCTGCTGCTCCACGCTGCTCTTCTCGCCTCGCTGCCCCCTTCCTCCCAGGTTAGGAGAGTGTGGGCGGGTACTGGGAGGGGAGACGTCACGTCTCCCTGCCATGTACCCGCCCACATTCTCCTAAGCCACAAGCCCCGCCTTCCTAGCTCTTTAAACACTAACCTGGGAGGCGGCGTGGAGCGTGGAGCGGCAGCGAGGTGAAGAAGAACACCAGGCACTGCAGACCAGCCATCTCTGCAGGTAAGTAGCTACTAGAGATGTTAGTTTAGTCTCCCATTAGAATGAATGGAGGCAGCCAGCACGCAGGGGGTTAAGGCTGTGTGCCAGCTGCTTCCATTCATTCCTATGGAACCGCAGAGGAGCCTTCATACTGAGTATACACTCTGCTCAGAATGAGCGGAGAGTATACTCAGTGTGAAGGCTAAGCAAAGCATTGTGGGAAATAGTACCGATCTCGATCCCACCTAAAAAGATCGTGTTCGGAATTCCGATCGTGATCGTGAAATTTTCTCAATCGCCGATCCGAACGCCGAACACGATTGCTCAACCCTATTCGGCTCACTACGTGGGACCTTAGCCTAATACAGGAAGAAAAACCGCAGAAAAAAATGCAACAAAAACACCAAGTTTTTTTTTTTTTTTCAAAAAACTTTAACCTTAGGTGTCTTCCTTCTTAGGGAGAGGAGATCTATATTGCGTATCTGAGGGATACATATGGTTTTTTAGATCCTTGGACTAGTCACTTGACGTGCACAGTTTGATACTGGAGCCCTGATAACTCGTATTCCTGGCAGTATACAGATATGTGCAGATGTGCTTGTTTTTCTCATTTCAGCAGGTTGATGTCTTTTACCATAAGTGAGACTTTTGAGGTTATATATTCCCTCTCTTCGTACTGTGCGCTGGACGGTTTCCATCCCCAGAAGCGCTGGCAGCTCTGCTGATAGTAATATTGTAAGATTGTAAGTAAGATTGTAATAGCTTATATCTTTACCAGATTCTGCTACTATCTGAAATATGGGGCTTTTCACAAAATATAAATATTTATACTTCTACAACTCTAAATATTGATAGGTCATCAAGATCAGATCAGTGGGGGTGCAACACCTGGCACCCCCACTGATCAGCAAGTTGTACAGAGCCCCAAGCAGGTCATGCTGTGTTATTGCTTCTCAGCTCACCCTTAAAGAGGACCTTTTATATCCTCACAGATCAGCAGTATCATATACTTATGCATGTGTCAGTAGAGTTGGTCTTACAGCCTAGCATAACTATTAGTTTCAGCACCGATATCCTTCCACTGTCAGAAAGGCGAGTCTTAAAGTCTCGGGTCATCACTGGGCTGTGAGGAAGATCCCTCAATCCCTTACAATGCAAGGCTATTGAAAACTACTGTGCGTGGAGGGGGGCATTCCCACACAGCCCAGTGATGACCAAGGCTTTGAGCATGAGCTGCCTTTCTGACAGTGGAGGGATATCGGTGTCGAAACTAACAGTACCGATATCTGCAGCACCCACACGTAAGTATATATGGAGCCATCTCTTTGGAGAACCACTTTAAGACTGTGACACGTTCGTCAAATGTTACTTTTTTTGTAAAAAAAACCCCCTCTACACAACTAGGAAGTGATAGACTGACTCTAAACCCCTAGCAACGCCTCTGTCATATAGACATATAAGAAGGTTCCTAGATATGCCCCATTCCCTTTGTAGCCATACTTGACTTTGACTCAAAAAATTGCAGCAAAATGTGCAACAAAAATGCTGCGATTCCACAACATGGGGAGCAGCACACAACCAGCAACATACTGTCCTGAACTGTAATTTAAATATAATAGTCCATACTTTTATCCCCAATTGTATGGTATGGTCATGTGCATTACAATTTAGTAACTCCATGTGCCTCATATTAATTTCAGTTAACCCCATCATGACCCTCACATTGCTCTCCTGTGTGGTTCACATAAGAGTTACTGATATGTGAGACATATGGATAATAATTAAGTATCTTCATTATTGGTACTGCCATATATATCATATATTAGTAGCCCTTATGTCAAGCACACAGGGGTTAATGTGAGGGACATGATGGGGTTAATTCTTATTAATGTGAAGTACATGGAGTTACTAAAACGAAATTAATAACCCCAAATGTCTAACATTACTAGAAATAGTAAACCAGCATGAACCTGTTATTTTTTACTTTCACTTTGCTCGGAGCTCTCCTCTGCGCCTTCTCTTCTGTGCAGGATGCAGACGGCAGGAGCTCATCACTGCAGGCAGGGTCCTTGTGCTGTATAATGACAAGCTCCGCCTCCTGGGCTTTACTCACGCCCTCTCATTGGTGGGCAGAGAGGGCAGCCAGACAAGGGGGAGCGTCCTGGGAGCACTGAAGGGACTCTCCCTCTTTCAATTCCTTCTAGTCCTGTGCTGGCTGCCATGCCAGCCAGGTATGCCATGCGTGCCAGGGGTTGCCGACCCCTGGTCTAGCGCAATAGACTTTCCTGGCGCAGATGTGAACATAACATTAGTTATAGGAAATGCCAGTCTTAATAAATCCTCCCATTGTCATGACTGTCCCATATGATCTACAATCCCTATTAGTATGGCTTTGGGGTGTTGGAGGAAACCCATGGAAACATGGGGAGAATATATAGTTAGAGATGAGCGAACACAGTTCGATTGAATACAGATTCAATCGAATACCAGGTCGTTCAAGGTGTTCGATTCCAATCGAACACCACGAGGCAAACACAGTAAATATTTGTATCCCCTCCCACCTTCCCTGGCGCGTTTTTTGCACCAATAACTGTGCAGGGGAGGTGGGACAAGAACTACGACAATGGAGGCAGTTAAAAAAATTTTTAAAAAACATTGGCTGCCGAAATCAGGTGACCTCCAATTTAGACGAATGGTGGATTTAACATTTGATTAATTTGGGACTGTGAACTATGTGACTGTGAGACAGGGAAAGATCTACAGGCAGGGTTAGCTAGGGATTACCTTTATTTAGGGGGGAATGTCACTCAGCCAGCTCTTTGGGGCTCTCTCTGGTCGGGATCCCTGTCAGCTTGCGATATGCGCGAGCTGACTTTTTCCCATAGGAATGCATTGACCAGCGTTGATTGGCCAGTGTACAGCATTCGGCCAATCAACGCTGGTTCTGCTGGAGGAGGCGGAGTCTAAGATCCGTCCACAGCACTTTCCATTGTGGTCCGATCTCAGATGTAGCAGTGCTGAAACAGTACTGTACATCGGAGATGAAGCAGAGCTGGGCATGCACTCTGCTTGGCTGCATCTGCCAGCTCTGCTACATCGGGCCGTGCGCTCAGTGTGCAGTATTGTTTGCAGAGTGTTGTTGAGCTCAGTGTGCAGTATCGGACAGTGTGCACACTGCACACTGTCCTATACTGCACACTCAGCTCAACTACACTCTGCAGACGATACTGCACACTGTCCGATACTGCACACTCAGCTGAGTGCACAGCAGATAAGAAGCAGAAGGACCCCAGCCCTAATGTATCTACAATATATGAGTCAGAAAACACTGAAAGTGAAACAACAAGAACTGATTTATTTGTAACGTTTGTATTAATCAGAAATAAGCTGTAAATTTGATACAATTCCGAGATGACATCATCATGGTGACTCCAGCCTGGTGTCCTGGGATGTTGTATATCTTCTGGAGGTGGTGTTATTCTCCTGAAGTTTTGGAGTCATAAACTGTTGCAATTGTTGGTGGTATTTTTTCTTTAGTTAAGTGTTTTTATGTTCCAGCAGCAGAAAAGTGCCCTAAGAGTTCTTGATGGCGGCCGGGCTTCTTCTGTTGTGCGCTGGTTTCTTCTGAAACATTTGGGCACCCACCACTTTCTTCTGGACCTAGGTGAGGAGTCCATTGGTGGCCATGCTTGTTTGTGGCTCTCACAGATGTTTTCACTCCCCTCCACAATTTCATCTGATTTGGACAGATTTGGGGATTTTTTATATTCGGTCACAGAGTCTTTTCTTGCAGAGTTGTTTTTGCCAAGGTGTTTTTCTTTTGGCATCACATGCCTGACGTTTGGCCAGGCCTCCCTCGCATGGTGCCCGGAAGGAGTAGTGATTTTTCTCTCCGTTGTTTCCATTTGCTCTGCCACCATGTCATCCTCTTCCTCTTCCTCATACTGGTTGTCAGTGCCAAGGCTGTCAGAGCTGCTGGTGTTTCTTTCAATGTTCTCCATTTCTGCTTGTATCTCCTCTTCTGTCTCCTCAATTATAGTCTCCAGGCCTGGCCATAGAGAAACCTCCACATATTTGAACCGTATGAATAATGGTTTCGATTTCTCCACTCTTCTTCTCCAAATTTTGTTCAGAAAATCGTCATAATTATCCATTTTACCGCTTTTCAATCGCTCACCAAACTCTCTCTGTTTACTTTCCACTATCAACTGTAACCCTCAAGGGAATGTCAGTGCGTCGCTCCCTTATATCATGTGGTGACGTCATAACGTTCCATCAGGGCTATCGCAACATTCCGTCACAGCTGCAGGTGGTTGTTTTTTTTTTTTTTTAACATTCTATCTTTATTAAGTAACAACATAAAACCGCAACATATCAGTTACAATAAGGAATCAGAATAATGACTAGGTAGTTGTAGGAGCCAATGAAGCCGGCAGATCCCATCAGTCCAATAAGGAAAGAAGTCAGTGGAATATTATAGTAGTAACAGGTTCCTCCATATCAATGGCTTGTTATTAACCAAGTGCTATTGTGATACATGAACACAAAGAAAGTTACACACAATGGGCAGAATTCATCAACACATAGGAGTAAATGTGTGATAATCTGGCGCCAAAGAGGCAACACATCCACTGTTAGGCTCCTTGTTCACCACTTTCCTCCGGTCCGTTTTGTGGTGTGAATTATACTATAAATCTATAGGCTGCTGCCTGCTCAGGACACGTTACTTATGGGCAGGCAGCTGGGACAATTGCTGATTCCTGCTGCCCCTGTTGTAATGTATATAAAAAAACTGAAAGACAGCAGTGTATAGTGTAGTAATTAGAGAAGATGTAGAACAATCCAGTATAAGAATCGCTCTCACCTGGTCGGGTTGTGTAATTCACTACAACCGTTTGGGCTCCAGAACCATTTAACAGGGCGTTCCTCCCTGGGTGAGTTCTGAGCTACAGTACCCAATCACCGATGGTGTGTAAATAGATGCAAAGGACCAGAAGCATAGGACTGCGCTTCACCCATTAGGTTCAAGATAGCTTCATAAAACGTTATTGAGGTTCACAACACAACACGTTTCGGGTCTTACTGACCCTTTCTCAAGTGTACAAGAACTGCAGTAGTGGAGTTGCACTAGGGTGTGTCTGCCCTGAATCTAATGGGTAAAGCGCAGTCCTATGCTTCTGGTCCTTTGCACCTATTGTAATGTACAGTGTTAGTTCTAAAAGGGTAAATGGACTGTCAGTTGTGTGTGGGAGCACTCCGGAGCATTATACTATGTGGGGTGTAAGCCGATGGCTGGTCAGGTAATGGAGGGGGTGTACATCTCACCCAGACTACTAAGGTGGGTGAGATGAGAAAACTCCAGAAAGAAGTTTCTCAGCAGATTGTAACATCTCTGCCTGTTCAGGTCACTGCGCCACCCTCTGCTCGCATGCGGCGGTGCAGGAGGCGTGTGCACTTTAGTTCCTTGCTTAGAGTTTTTGGTTGCACTGTGTGAACACGGCTCTAGTTCTTTAATTAAATTTTCACCACACCCGTCTTCTGCCTTGTCTGCCACTGTCCATGAAGTAGTTAAATTTGGTCTTGCCCTGTGAGTGACAGCCTGCCTTCCTGCCTGGTCCAGGGCGGGTTCATCCTCCCCTATTTAGTCTTGGCTCACATTCACACTGGTGCCTGTTATTGCCTCGTGCTTGCTGGCTTTCTCTTGCTCTTTAATTACTTGTATTCTGATTCTTGACCTGGTTGGTAGTGGGACCTGTCATTCCACCCCCTCCAGTCCACATTTTGCGCTTGTTCCTGCAGCGACTCAGCTGTTGAGAGTCTCCTCGTCAAGGAGGCTTAAGAAGTCACCTCCAGCAGCAACACTTTGGGTAGAGTTTGGCTGGAGAGCTGACTGAGAGTCATATTTTTGGAGCTGTGTCCCGAATGATTCTACTGGCTTTCTGGATTACTGGATTTCTGTTATTCTAGGTGAGGTAACCTATTCTATGTTTAGTTAGAGCCTAGCCGAGCAGGGATTTATTTTTGTATTGTTTCCTTTTGTTGCTGCACTAGCTTTTTTAGTGAAAATAAACTCTACCTTTGTTTTGGACTAAAGAAACTGGACTTGTGTGTCTATGCCACCCCACCTAGCAGCCCCAGACCCTGACAATTGGTGGAGGATGCGGGCATACAGAGGTTGCTAGGGCCAACGACGCGTCCACTGCTTGATGGAGAAATTTTTTTTTTTTATGTCTTGGGTGAAGGCTGCTGTCGCTATACAGACCCAAACTATGGAGGAGATACTGAAGCATCTTGTACAGTCCAATGTGCAGCAACAACAAATGAATCGTTTGCTGATGGAGCAAATTGCGCTCCTTAAAGAGACTGTTGTCACTAGCCTGCAAAGACCTGTGGAGCACAGAGATAAGAAGCGGGCTGTGCAAAGAGCTTTGCAAAAGAAACCTCATCACCCCAGATGATGACATGGAGGCCTTCCTGACTGTGTTTGAGAGAGTGGCCGAACGGGAGAAACTCCCAGCTGCTGACTGGGCAGACGTGATTGCACCCTATTTGACCGGTGAACCCCAGAAGGCCTATTATGACCTCTGCCAGCAAGATGTCCAGGACTATGATAAACTAAAGGTGGAAATTCTTGCTCGGCTGGGGGTAACCACTGCTGTCCATGCCCAGTGGGTACAAACCTGGAGCTACCAGATGGACAAGCCTGCCAGATCCCAGATGTACGACCTGATTCACCTGTTGAAAAAGAGGCTGGAACCAGACACCTGTACCCCTGCAAAGATGGTGGAGAAGGTGGTCCTAGACCGGTTTACCAGAGCTTTTCCTCTTGCTTTGCAGCGCTGGGTTGGACATGGAGACCCCAAAGATGCCAACTAGCTCGTCAGCCTTCTGGAGAGGTATCTGGCGACTGAGGTTGAACTCCGTGATCACCCTACAGCGTGACCATCCCCCAGGGCACTTCCTGGTAAGACTGTTCCGATATTTGAGGGCGGAGGGAAAAGAGCTGGAGATGTGTTTTCTAGGAAGTCCACCAGCCCAAGAAGAGACTCTCTGCTGGAGAAACCAGGACTGGTACAGTGTTGGAGATGCCATGAGCGGGGACATATTGCTGCCCAACGCCCATTCACCTCCGAGCCAATGGACTGTGACGCTGGTGGGCGTCAATCATTATTTGCCATACCTGTCTGTGCTGCAGCACTGGGACTAGAGACTGGGCCTCAGGTCTGCCAAGTAGTGGTGAAAGGCCATTCTGTCCAGCCGTTGATGGACTCTGGTAGCCTGGCCACTCTGGTGCATGCCAGCTTGATAGCTTGGAACCTTACTATATTTTGTGGCTAAACTTGATGTTGCAGGTTCCATCTACTTGAATAGGATTGTGCTCCAAACAGGCCATGTTACTGATGGATGTGATGGCACTGGACTGTGAAACCAAAGTGGTGGGCATCAGCTCACTATTGCCTTCTCGAACAGCTTCAGCACTGCAAGGCTGCAGTGCTAACCACTGAGCCACCATGTTGCTCCATAACTCGAATACGTTTTTGTCCATAGACTGTTACATTTGCATTCTCCTGTTGTTGAGTTGTGAGGTTTAATATTGTTTTAAAGTATCTGAAAGAACGTTCCAGACTCTTGTCTTTTCTTATCATTGCCTGCTCCATGGGGAAAATTTGCAGGGGTAATAGTTTTCTAATACCATTATACCTAGAGATGGCTGAACTGCTAAAGATTCGTTTTGTATCAGGTTCAGGTCGGGGGGTTCATTGGAGGCTCCACTTGTTTGCTACAAACCAGACGTGCAATTATTATACTTCGGGGTTTCTTCAGAGGGGCGGAAACATAATACTGATATAACGATTCTTTCCGTACCTTACCTCTCCTGGATATCCATGCTGCATCTGACCGTTCCTTGGGGTCCTCATGTTATGCACCCGGAGAACCGCTGAAGTACAGATTTTCTTGTGCAAAGTAGACCAATGTAAAAATGGTGAAAACTTTAGGGTTGAGCCAATCTTGAGATTTCAGGATCGATTTTAAAATCCGATTTCCGATCATTTTCCAGCCGATCCCGATTGTGAAATTTACTCGATCGCTGATCGGGATCCGATCTTTCCCGATCCCGATTGCTCAACCCTAATCAATGTTTCTCTATGGGAAAAGTCACTTTTAGGGTTGAACCGATCTTGAGATTTCAAAATCCGATTTCCGATCATTTTCCAGCCGATCGCGATTGTGAAATTTGCTCGATCGCTGATCGAGATCCAATCTTTTCCTATTCCGATCGTTCAACCCTAGTAAACTTTTGAAATTACCCCAAATTACCTTGTGCGCCAAAAATTCCTGTTGTCAATTGTATATTTGTCTCCTCATCGAGAGATGATTTGTATCTGCTTATTATGTGCCAAAAATTTTAGTTTTTGATGCATGCATTCCTTACAGCCTGTGAGTTAAGTTTTTTTTTGTCTACAGAATTTTCTACAAATATTTCGTCTACATGTTTTGCACCAAATACTTGTCTCGTGAGGAAGCTCGACACTTTTCGTCGGATGGTATTTGAGTCAGAATTTTGGTGCTTGTAGAAATACTCCATATCTATGAAGGTCCTTACAACAGATTCCTAAATATGTTTGAAACTACGGAGTGCAAAGGTCGACACAATCGATAAATGTGCCCCAGTTTTTCTATATGTAAATCACAGTAAAACCTAAAAGTAGATGTTTGGAGCAATGCTGTTATATACGACATGATGTGTTAATAAGGATTGACGTAATCATGTAAAGCATGAAACCTGGAAGCCTCTATTTCACATGAAGGTTGAATTTCCATTAAAATTTTATTGGAGTGCCAACTTGGCCTGCCTTGTGAATTCTCCATTTAGCATTATAAACCTGACCTCGTGGCCACCTGTTTCCTGTCCACCTTGTTCAGTCTGTATGGGGCATTCAACATCATACAGCTGGAGAGGTCTTCTAAAGTTAACATGATATTTTTTATGGTTTTTAGTTCTTTTATTGTAGTCTAACTCCTAAGGAGTCTGTGCACATGGCTTGGACATTAAAGGGAACCTGTCACGTTGTCATCCTGAACTCTTTCATGGCAGTAGATTGCTTACTGTGATTGACCTGCATGGAGTGTTATTGGCAAGGCAGTATGTAATAAAGATGGAGATCCTGATCTATTATTTGAGTCAGTATTTTCGTATAAAAGGCTATATAAATGTTGTCTGGTCTCATACCCTGCAAGAAACTCTACAAGTCCTGCTTTACCTACTGACTCATAGAAAAGCCTATGAGTCCGGCTTTACTAACCCACTCATAGAGAAAGCCTATGAGTCTGGCCTCCTCCACTCACTCATATAGAAACCCAGTGAGTCCTACTTACACACCCACTCATAGAGAAAGCGTATGTGTCCGGCCTCCTCCACTCATTCATATAGAAACCCAGTGAGTCCTACTTCCACACCTACTCATAGAGAAAGCCTATGAGTCCGGCCTCCTCCACCCACTCATAGAGAAACCCAGTGAGTCCTACTTACACACCCACTCATAGAGAAAGCCTATGAGTCCGGCCTCCTCCACTCATTCATATAGAAACCCAGTGAGTCCTACTTCCACACCTACTCATAGAGAAAGCCTATGAGTCCAGCCTCCTCCACCCACTCATAGAGAAAGTCTAAGAGTCCGGCCTCGTCCACCCATTCATATAGAAACCTAGTGAGTCCTACCACCCCACCTACTCATAGAGAAAGCCCATGAGTCCGGCCTCCTCCATCCATTCATATAGAAACCCAGTGAGACCTACTTTCCCACCCACTCATAGATAAAGCCTATGAGTCCAGCCTCCTCCACTCACTTATAGAGAAAGCCTAAGAGTTCTACTTGCCATAGAGAAAACTTTTGAGTTCTGCTTCCAAACCAACAGAGGAAGAGGAGTCAGTGCCTCTGTATGGGTGAGAAAATCAGGACTACCAAGTTTTATCTATGAGTGGATATGAGAAGCAGGACTCATAGGATTTTTCTATGAGTAGATTGAGCAAGCAGGCCTCATAGGCTTCCTATGTGCATGATAGGGTAAGCAGGACTCATAGTCTTTCTCTACGAATGTGCCTGATAAGCAGGACTGACTATGAGTGGGTGGGGGAGCAGGACTCACAGGCGTTCTCAATGAGTCTTGTCAAACAGCTTATTACATAAATGTGCTATTTTGTATAATATATTGGAAGCTTATAAGTGTATTTTGTAAACGAATCCATTGATTTTTTTTTTACTGTTATTCTCAATGTACTTTATTGATACCTCAATAGAGTGTTGCTTAATTAAAAAAAAAATAAAAAATCTACCCCTGGACCCTATAAAGCCCTGAGATAGGAGACTCAACAAAGCACTTTAAAAAATATAAACCACACCACTACTTAGTTACTATCTACATATAAAAGAAGAGGAGGTAAGTAAGACAGCTTCTATAGGGCCCCTCATCTATGCTGCCATGTTTAATACTTGCCCTGAGTTGCTCGTCTATGTTCTTGTACAAATCACGCTACCTCATTAGTTTACGCGCTGATCCATCCATATGCTGATTTCATACTGTATAGTTTGCCAGCTACAATGTCATTCCATTCCGTTGCCAGACTGGTTGCCAGCACTTGTGTAATGCATTTGCTGATATTATGTCTGGGACATATTATTGCCTTATCTGCTTTTGACTTGCATGCAATTCTAAAATACCAAAAACAGAGATTTACAATAAAACGTGAAACATTTTCCACCTGTAAAGTTGACCTGTATGTTCTGTGTAGACTACCTGTCAACCTGGAGACCAAACCTTCATGCCCTGTATAAGAATATAAGCAGACAGAATAATAGCTGCCAAACATTTTTGATACATAGGCTGGAGAATGGATAAGGCCTTGTAGACAGTTTGGGTGTAAATAACATTGTGACTGTTCTATTTTACGTTACCTAAGCCGAAAATAAGACACAACACGTAAAGAAGACCTTACACCACCTCCACCAATTTAAGTTCTTAGCAGCTGTTAATAGGCGCCACTCCACTGCTTCCAATTTAGTTGGAATTTTCTCTCTAGCCCCCATCATTTCCGAGTATCATACATAGTTAGTTTTGGTGCCTGATGTGCTATTTAAGCTCTATAATGCCAGAAGGGCGGTGTCAGGCATGGGGGTGTGACTCAGAGCTCCAATCAGAGGGAGCCAGTGTCAGAGCTCAGAATCACACCCCTTGTCTGCTCCTGCCTGACACCCCCCTCCTGACTGTACAAAGTCTAAATAGCAAATCAGGCACCAAAACTAACGGCATTGATTGCTCAGGAATGGTGGGCTAGAGAAAAAATTCCAACTGTGCTGGAATCAGTGGAACAGTAGGTATAAAATGAAGGAAAGAGCTGGACTGTTCAGAGCTGGGTAAAAAATATGCAAATCTATTCTCCAGGATGTAATTAGGAGAACAGTGCACTCTGTACACCGCCATCTAGAGGGCAGACTCCTTAACATCATGCATGACTCAGTTAAAAAGTCTAATATCATGATGCGGATTTAATTGCCAAATTATTATTTCTATTCCAAAAGGAACAGATTCCCAGCTATGAACAGCGCTGTTTCGGCCTATTGGGCCTTCTCAGCATAGCGTAGGAATACTGATTTGGTAGAGTGAGAGACTATAGAACAGGGTCAGGGGATAATCGTACACATTAGGGAGAGTGTGTGCCTACACAGGCGTACGGAGACTTACAAGTCATTCCTGCTCTGCTAGGGATTCTGGGTAAAAAAATATGCAAATCTATTTTCCAGGATGTAATTAGGAGAACAGTGCACTCTGTATGCCGCCCTCTAAAGGGCAGCATCCTTAACATCATGCATGAATCAGTTAAAAAGTCTAATATCATGATGCGGATTTACTTGCCAAATTAGTATTTCTGTTCAGAGCTGGTGAAAGGTCCTCTTTAAGTTTTGACCACAAACACATTGGGAACATTGCTTTGCAAATTCTGTGATGTCACAAGACCTCATTCATTTCAACTAATACCCTAAGTAACTATTAGTGCAGAACCAACGGGAACAAGACATGACATAAGGAGTGGTGTTCTTTGAATCCTTGTGTCATGCACAATGTTGGAATGAAGCTGCTTGGACCAACCAGATAAAATGATTCTAGGGACCCAACTTCCAACAACCCATAGGAAATAGGGTGTACTACTCTTCAAATCTGGGTCTTCTGCTGTTCCATTATTGTGTTAGTGCCTGGGCCTAATGGAGGATCCTCTTTTTTTTCTAGTTGAAGGAGTCTCTGCACCATCTGATGATTCTGCTTCAAATATCCATTTTCTGTCAAAATAATAACCAAAAAATGAACCACAAGTATTTTAAACTGTGGCAAATCTTGAGTTATTGGTGAACCAGAAAGTGGAGATTTAGTGTGCAACTACTCTTTCATCTGCAAAGGAGTCCCTGCACTGGGTAGGTTATTCACTGTCACTGACCTGCTTTTGAAATCTGATGCCGGAACAAGCAAATCTCACCCTAAATACATCTCAGTAGATTTGCTCATCTCTAGTCCTGAGTTTGAATTTGACCAAGTCCAATCTCCGCATGGTGTTTGTATGTTCTTGGAACTTGATGAGACAAAATGAAATATTTATGTGTATTCACAAATCCAAAATTTAGTACATCGTTAAAGATAAGATATTATAAATTATATTCTATAGATTCCCAAAGACGAAGCGTTAAAATGTGTTGCAACTAGGGTTGAGCGATCGTGTTCGGAAAAGATCGGATTCCGATCGGCGATCGAGAAAATTCCATGATCGCCATCGGAATTCCGAACATGATCTTTTTATGTGGGATCGAGATTGGTGATCTTTTCCCACAATGCTTTGCTTAGCCTTCACACTGAGTATACGCTGTATACTCAGTGTGAAGGCTCCGCTGCAGTTCCATAGGAATGAATGGAAGTAGCCGGCACACAGCCTTAACCACCTGCGCACCAGCTGCCTCCATTCATTCGAATGGAAGGCTAAACTAAATCTCTAGCAGCTACTTACCTCTAGAGATGGCTGCTCCAGTGCCCTCCTTCTTCTTGCCTTGCTGCCCCGCCTCCCAGGTTAGTGTTTTAAGTGCTAGGTAGGTGGGGCTTGTGGCTTAGGAGAGTGTGGGCGGGTACAGGTACCCACACTCTCCTAACCCACCCACACTCTCCTAACCTGGCAGGGAGGGGGCAGGGAGCAGCGTGGAGCGGCAACGAAGCAAAGAAGAAGGAAGACACCGGGCACCGGAGCAGTCATCTCTGCAGGTAAGAGGACACCAGGGGGGACTAAGTAGCCAGAGGTTTAAAAAAAAATTCTCTGGCTACTTTAGTGATTCACTACACAGCGTAGATTCTAACAATTGTTAGATTCCATGCTGTATAGTGAATAGGATTGTTTTTAAAATCCGATCTCCGATTAATAAAAAAATCCCATTGACTTGCATTGGGATCGGAATTGGGATCGAGATCGGGTTCGAATGAAAAATGATCGGACATCGGATTTTAAAATCGATCCTGAAAAGTCAAGATCGGCTCAACCCTAGTTGCAACATTTGTTTGTAGTCTGTAACCATAGTGACACATAGTTCTGCCTACAAACTGTAGACACAAAGAATAAGCAAAGTTGTTTATTTTTATTTTACTCCATGACAATCATAAAAAAGTTATCAAAACTAAATATTCCATATTCAGGGTAAAATTTTTTAATCCTCTTCTGTGTCCAACATGGCAACGCTACCGCAAATCAGTTGGAGGTGAAAAGGTTCGGCTTCCCCGGGAACATAGACACATTATGACGACTTCATCTGATTAAAAGGGGATGTCGATGGTTAGTTATGACCTGGATTTCTCTCTTTTCTTCTCTCCTGGCAATCATTCAAAATGCTCCCAGATGTAAGTAGGAAAAAAAAAAAAATTGGGGGGTATCTCCAAATAAAACAAATCTGAAACATGGGACATTAATGAATAATATTTGGATGTGGCACACACCTTTCCCAGGGTTTGGGGGGTTTGATGAATCGAGTAGGAGAATAACAACATATGGATTCCAGATTGAAACGCGCATAGTTCACTAATTCAGAGTTCATGTTTCTCCAAACCACAGCCAAACAAAGGGGAATAAATTACAAAGCAGTTGTCATTCATGTGGGATTAATTATTTGGCTTTTTATAAATAGGTAGCTGTACCGGGTTGTACCACTCGCGGATCTGGATTTTTAATGTGCAATTATGATCATAAAGCAGCTGAGAACTTACAATGAGGCCAAGGGAAAAATATTTAATACAGTCACCAAAAAGCCCATTGTAGTAATAAGAAAGGTCAAATGTTCACTGCGGGAGAAAACTAACACTGCCGTATTCTTTTAGCTCCATTATATATTGCTACATCATCTCACCGCGCCTGCACATGGCAGATATTGGAGAAGTTACTGATGCCAAGTATATTTGCAGAAAAGGAGACAACAATTGCATTCAAAGGCTGATGCAAGGTCACATTTCAGTTTGACATTACCCCAAAGATATTATGGGATTGTATGTCATCTTCATAGACGTTTTCAATTAACATAAAGTAACAATTTTGGAGAATCTTACCTGTTGTGCTTTTCCTCTATTATTTCTCCTCTAAATGGATGACTAAAGTTATAATTTCTCTGGATAGAGAGTCAGAATGAGAGAACAAGTCCCATGGGGTACACCAACGTCATAACACTTAGACCCAAATGTCATGACATTGGCGTCCCCCATATGACCGCAATGGCCGGATACATAATTTAGGAAAAGACCCAAAGATCGAAGCCCAGGAGAGGTATGTTCCTTATGTTTATGCACCTCTCCTTGGCCTCCCCCAAAGATACCCCGGAGTATAATAATAGTAGTTCCAGTTTGGACCAAAAAAGTTTTGCTCCAAAACAAAACTGCTGGGTAACCTGTTCACGACACAAATCCAGCAAGGTTCACCAAACACTATGAAAGGAGTTTGTCACTACACACACTGACACCACACTGGTCCAATCCATTCTAGGGACACTTCATATTAGCTGTCAATTCATTATGTATTTCCAGGAAGTATCACTTTGAAGACCTCTATGATTATGTTCACACCTGTCTTAGGGTATTCCATGAGGATTGTTATGGTCTGTTTGACGTTTGGAAGAAATAATATCTCAGCATTCAGAGCTATTATGGCCACCAAAATGGCAGGAATCTTGAAGGACACCATCCAAGCCAAGACTTCTTTCACTTGTCTTTGGGACCCATTATATGACAAATTATAAATTATCATTATAAATTGTAAACAGAGCAAAATTAATTATGGGAAGGAGTCCCTCAGGGTTCTAGACCAATTGGGTGGGGAGGAACGGGGTAGAGCGAGCACAAATCAAATAGTTGTCAAAGAATCTTCAACGCATTTATTTTGTACTTAACACAACGCGTTTCGGACTTGGTCCTTTCTCAAGTGCAATTACAACTGGCTCGTAGCCTAAGGCCGGGTCCACATCTGCGCCCCGGCCTCCGTTATGCAGGTTTCCGTTTCCTGCCTGAAACTAGACAGGAGACGGAAACTGTTTGGCCGTGAGCACCGGTGAGAAGCGAAACGTTTTTTTTAAACTGGACACAGAGTCGGACATGCAGGACTTTGTGTCCAGTTAAAAAAAAACGTTTTTTGCTGTGGAGAGCGCAAAACACTCCCCGTCGCTCACGGCCAGACACTGTCTGTCGGGCGTCCGTCTTCTGCAGAAAACCTGACAGACGGAGATCAGGCGCAGATGTGAACGAGCTGCAACTTGCACGATGCTGGTATGCTATGAGCAGCGTCCACAAGTGTCCACCTAGAAGTTGTTATATTGAGTATACCAAGCTTGGATTGCACTAGAACTACTGTAGACTTTCAAGACTCCAAGTCTTTCTGGTCAATGACCTTAATTTGAGTGTGACCTTCAGCATATAGCCAAGGTGATGGTGAGGATATAAGAGAAAGTCTACTCTTGACATCGTCTTCCAAAAGTTCTTAAGTATGTTAATGAAAGTAATATCCTGGGGATCTTTTCTTCCCTTTGTTAGATTCGTCCACTTCCAAAAGTCATGGAGGAACTAGTTTGAAGAGTATATGAAAAGGAACTTAGCAAACGCAGAGAAACCCCCGGAGGTTGAAGGAGTAGACTTCATTACAGAAGTTAAAGAATACAAAACGTCAGGTCTATTTGGTTTGGAAGATATTGGTCTACCACTAGATCCTGGAGAGAACCCATAAAAAATATTTAGGAATGATCTCTTGAGATCACCAGTCATCATATTATATTATATTAAGATGTTATTTTCCTCAATGTACGAGTTGCTCAGGTGGATTTAGTTTATGGTGGAGGGTTATAGACTCTTTTAAAAAATGACCACTTGGAGTCCTGTCAACATCAAGAGCTACTTTCTTCATTTCCACCAGAGATGAACCCGGGTATTCAGGAAACCTGATGATGTGGTGATATTTTAAGGAAATTAGCCAACGTTCATCTTCTTAAAACAACTTGATGGGTTTTGTAAATTAGCCAGGATTGTATTTCACAAAAAAAGTCAGCATCTGCGGAGGAAGCTCGGTAAGAGGTCACCAGAAAAAATGTCCATATGTGTTTTATTCTTTATATATTCTCAAACTGTATCGGTTCTATAGATAGGATTGGATAGGACTGAGTCACTGCCTCAAACATTAGGTTTTCTTTAATGTTCTTCATTAACTCACAGCTAATTAATATCCATGGAAAAGTATCCTCAGGACTGGATAGAGCTACTGGGAAAAAATATCTGTCAGTAACCAGTTTTCGAAACGTTAATGGCCAAAAATAAGAAATGCTCAGATATTAGATTATCGTTTCCTCTATTACGAATAGTTGAACTTATACGCAGATGAAATCCATGGATGGACACGTTGAGTTGCCAAAGTTGTGGTTTGTGGTTGCCTAAACTTTGTCTGCATTTGTTCCATATTATCCTGGTCTTCACCTTAAATACCTTTGGTAGGTCATGTTTTGCAAAGTTCATGTTCTAGAAAAATACATTTCTATAATTTACACTCGGAACGTCCCTTTGTTATGTATTTGATAGTGAAGACTAACAACGGCTCCGTACTCACAAAATTGTTTTACTGAATTTCCAGTGGGCAGACGTGATAGATACACGGGCAGACAAGACAAATGAGTTCAAGATTAGTTACAAAATCACTAGTCTGAGGCTGAGGTCAAATTCAGGAAAAAGGTTAATGGTCGGCATCAAAGATCGAGGTCATATATTAAAGTCAACTATTTAGTTACTGTAGTGAGAGCCCCCAGCTAGTAGTGTAATAGACCTATCACAGGCGCTACATACAGTACCTCATGGACTTCAAAGTCCACATATGATTACATATTATGGAGGGTCGTGTCGAGAGTATAATGTTGCATGTTATGAATAATAGGCATCAAAAATGGTATAACTAGCTCCAAATTGGTTGAAATTGTGCAGATGAAATGATACATTTATCAATATAAACACCCAAGGTACCCCCTTACCATAGCTCAAATGTGGCTGAGGAGTCCATCTTGTTATAAAACCAACTCAGTACAATATTACGCGAGCAAAAACTTTCATAAGTTGCAATTCACAACATAGTGACCACTAGTGTTGGGTGAACCTTGTGAGATTTGTCTTTTAGACCAAAGATTGGATTGGAGCTGCCATTATTATACTACTACTACTACTACTACTACTACTACTACTACTAGTATATTCAGGAGGTTGGAAGAGACCAGAAGAGTAAGGGCCCCTTCACACGGAGTAAACACGCCGCGTATTGTGGCACGTTTACGGCGCGTGTACGCCGCGTTTTTTTACGGTGCGCGATTACGCCGCGTTAACGCCGCATAAATGCGGCGTTAACACGGCGTAATTGCGCACCGCAAAAAAACGTGGCGTACACGCGCCGTAAACACGCCACAATACGCGGCGCGTTTACTCCGTGTGAAGGGGCCCTAAGAGAACCCACACTGGAGTCAAGGAGAGATGGCTTTGAATGTTTGTTATGTTTCTGCACCTCCCCTAGGCTTCCACTTTTACTTTGGGGTCTGAGGAAAACCCAGAGTGTAATAGTCATTCATGGGAGGCAAACCTCAAAAGTTCAGGTTCATCCAAATTTGAAATTTTTGGGAAAATTCATATCAAACCTGGCGCATTAGTTCAATTATCCCAAGTGGCCACATGTCAGGAACAGAGCTCACTGGGTCTTCAACTCTTGTCTTCTCAGCCATGACCACTATGCCATTGAAGAAGCCTGTTTCTTCTTGCTTTAACTGGTCTTTTCTATTGGAATGATTAGCTTATGGATCTTACCTGCTCTGTGGCCATTCACAGTATAGCAATCACTATATAAACCCACAGCTTACTCCATCTTGCCCTGATTATTCTGGCTGTCTTCTTCCTGTTGGTTCTGAGCCTCACCACTAGTCTATTGCTCCTGCATATGTCTGACTATGGCCGATCCACTGCTCCTGCGTACCGAATCTTGTATGTGTCCGACCACGGCTGATCCACGGCTTCTGTGTACCGAATCTTGTATGTGTCCGACCACGGCTGATCCACGGCTTCTGTGTACCGAAGTTTGCAAACGTCTGACTACGACTGATCCACTAGTTCTGTGGACTGAATTTTGCATGTGTCTGACCATGGCTGATCTATGGCTTCTGTGTACCGAATCCAGCATACCTTCGGACCACGTATAACCCACGGTTTCTGTTTTCTGAATCTTGCATACGTCTGACCAGTGACTTTTTACTCCTGATGTATTTATGCTATTTAGCTACTGTTAAAGTACTGTGCCATTTGGCGCACCAATTGGACTCCATATCGGATAACTAGCACTGGAGATGAGTGAACACTAAAATGTCCGAGCTTCGAAATCCGATTCGAACAGCCGCACACTGTTCAACTGTTCGAATGGATTTCGAACCCCATTATAGTCTATGGGGGGAAATGCTCATTTCAGGGGTACGCAAAATTCGATAAAATTATACTTACCAAGTCCACGAGTGACGGTCGGGCTGGATTCTCCTTGAAGTCTTCTCCCAGTGCAGCGCCCCCATGGCATCTTCAGGCTGGAATTCACTCTGCCTAGGCATCAGGGCCTAGGCAGAGCCGACTGCGCATGCATGGTCGACTCTGCCCGGCCCGACGACTGAGCAGAGCCGACTGCGCATGCGAGGGCATGCCCGCGCATGCGCAGTCGGCTCTGTCTAGGCCGGATGCCTAGGCAGAGTGAATTCCAGCCAGAAGGCGCCGCGGGGACGCTGCACGGAGAAGACTTCTAAAGGTAAGCGAAGAACCAGCATTGATTGGCAATGTATAGCATTCTGCTAATCAACGCTGGTTCTGCATCGAACCTTAAACTTCAAACAGCTAGTAGTGTTCGATCGAGTATGAGTATTTCGAATACCGTAGTATTCGATCAAACACTACTCGATCGAACACTTCTCGCTCATCTCTAACTAGCACCAATACACCACATATAGACACATGTAGGATAAGTATCTTGTAACAAAGCACTGAAAAATCAATTTTCTTTTAAAGAAAAAAGTTGGTCATCCTGTGTCATCTTGCGATTGGTTGAACCAAGAGGAAAGGTAAGTAATAAGTAACTTGTAAGAAAGCTACGGCATTCTGTCAAGAACATACGTAGAAGGAAACAATGCATCTACTATTGGGCTGATGGCAGTAGGTAGGTTGAGGCTATACATCTATGGGCTCCTCTACCAAAATTCAATATAAACAGGAAGTTAGGTAAGAAGCAAAACTAAGGATCTTTGAAACTGTCCTTCGTTCCTAAGAGGGGCAATCCACCGAATCATCACCATGTTTTTGAAGGGGCCATTATGCCCCCGTTATGAACATTCTGTCCATTTCAAGCCAACCAGGTAATGAGCTACAAGAAGAGATTTTTACAGCTGACGTATAAATCCTTTAAGATCAGAAGGACTCTTGGATGAAGGACACTGAGTGGTTCTTTCATACACGCTTCTAGATTTCAACTCTTCATGTTTTTCTTTTAATCAAGTCCTTGTATTTGGCATGTTGAGTAATGGACTCTTTCATAATGGTACCGCATTTCAGGAAAGCCTATAAAGTCAAGTTTATTTAGGGCTACGCTCAACATCGGTAGGGACCACACTCTTCCTCTATCAATGAGAATTACTCAGGATACTGGATAATAGCCCAGTAATGGCTGCTGTTGTATGGAGCATTATTTTAATTTTCAACAATTTCGAGGGACCGGTTAAGTGTCTTTCCCACAATGTAAGTGTGCGGTGAGTGTTGTGTTTACGCTAAGGTTAGATTAATGACCTGCTAAGTTACAGCATCCATCGAATCACAGCGAACATTCTTGTCTCACGTTTCTTAAGTCTCAGGACTGAGAAACCTTAGGCCACTTGTAGAGTTCCTTAACTGGCTGGCAGCAGATGTTGGAAAAACATCCTGACGTATCAAACGTAATGAGTTTTTATATCTTAAATCAATCTACGTATATCGATGGCCCATGACAAAGGCGTTCGACGTAGAAAAGACTCTAACAATAGTGATTCATGACTTCACGCAAGACACAAGGAAACTTCAAAGATTTTGGCTAATGTCAGACCTATTTGCTGCATGTGAGTTTAATGTCATTTTATAGCCTGGGGTCTCGGGAGAATTTTTTCGGAGATAAAGTCTTGGATATGTTGAGATGGAGATAAATATGTAGAATTACATTTACAGTGCTTAGGGAACGGGTGTATATAACAAATGAAACGCATTAATTCTTAATGGCATCAATTAGTTATCGCTGATGGGTTACATTATTGGATACAATAGGGCTATAATTCTTTGCCTAATTACAGAGCTGCTAAATCCCATGCACGTAAACAACAGGTCCATGTAATATTGCAGGTTTATGCATATGAGGAAACATAAATGAAGGTAGAATAGTGTATACTGGTATAATACAAAGACTGGCATAGAATAGAAACTGAAGGTGGATATCATAGAGCCACACCATAGAGAGCAGGTGATAGGTGTAGATCAGCTCCTCCTCCCTTTTCTAGAACAAAATCCTGTCAAGATTTGCTTTGTGTTTGGAATCCGCAGCTTGGGTCTCCATTTGTTTTGGGACAGAAAAGTTGGTATGAACCGCTCATTAAATTGGCTTAAAACATAGTATAAAACACTCTTATGGTTCCTAGGAACCTATCTGTAAAACATAGTGTAGAATATTCTTAGATCTCCCAGGAACCTATCTATAAAACATAGTGTAGAATATTCTTAGATCTCCTAGGAACCTATCTGTAAAACATAGTGTAGAATATTCTTAGATCTCCCAGGAACCTATCTATAAAACATAGTGTAGAATACTGTCAGGGCTCCTAGGAACCTATCTATAAAACATAGTGTAGAACACTGTCAGGGGTCCTAGGAACCTATCTATAAAACATAGTGTAGAATACTCTTAGATCTCCCAGGAACCTATCTATAAAACATAGTGTAGAATACTCTTAGGGCTCCTAGGAACCTATCTATAAAACATAGTGTAGAACACTGTCAGGGCTCCTAGGAACCTATCTATAAAACATAGTGTAGAACACTGTCAGGGCTCCTAGGAACCTATCTATAAAACATAGTGTAGAACACTGTCAGGGCTCCTAGGAACCTATCTATAAAACATAGTGTAGAACACTGTCAGGGCTCCTAGGAACCTATCTATAAAACATAGTGTAGAACACTGTCAGGGCTCCTAGGAACCTATCTATAAAACATAGTGTAGAATACTCTTAGGGCTCCTAGGAACCTATCTATAAAACATAGTGTAGAACACTGTCAGGGCTCCTAGGAACCTATCTATAAAACATAGTGTAGAACACTGTCAGGGGTCCTAGGAACCTATCTATAAAACATAGTGTAGAATACTCTTACGGCTCCTAGGAACCTATCTATAAAACATAGTGTAGAACACTGTCAGGGCTCCTAGGCACCTATCTATAAAACATAGTGTAGAATACTCTTAGATCTCCTAGGAACCTATCTATAAAACATAGTGTAGAACACTCTTAGGGTGGATTCACATGGAGTAACATGCCGCGTGATGCGTCACGTATACGATGTGTGAGAATTTGCGCGCCGTAAACGCCCCCATTGATTTCAATGGGAGAGAGGATCGTATACGCCGCGTTATTTTGTGGCCGTGATTTTGCAGCTGCAAAAACGATCCAGTTTTGCCCAACTATAAGGCGAGGTTCACACTGTGGAAAATGAAGAGAAATTCCTCTTAACTTTTCATCACCATGTTCGTCATTGAACCGATCTTGAGATTTCAGGATCGTTTTTAAAATCCGATTTTTGATCATTTTCCAACCGATCCCGATCGTGATCTGATCTTTCCCGATCCCAATCACTCAACACTAATGTTAGCTTTTCCCATAATGATTGGTCAGTAGCCAAGCATTGTGGGAACTAACGTGAGAACTCGATCCCGCCTAAAAAGATTGCGATCGGAATTCCGTTCGCGATCGCTCAACCCTATTCGTCATTCCATTGTGGCTTTCCTCGGGAAAGCGTAATTGTCAGGAACTCCTGAGCTGCAGAATCGGTGACTGCTACAATCTTTGCAGCCCATTGAAAACAATAGGAGACAGATTGGGGATGGAATCTGCCATGCAATTGGGGGGGCGGAAACCGTACCCAAACTCATGACAGATTCCTCCCTGTGACATATCCTGTCTCATGGTCGGCGGGGACCTAGAACTGGTTTGGAGGATTTATCTTCACATTATGTCTTTAGGGGTCATGCCATATTGTATAGTAAGGGTAAAGCTCTGGGTCATAGCAAGAGATACAAAGTTAGTAACAGAAAAAATAAGTAAAAAATAGAAATTCTAGAATCCAGGGCTCCAGCTCACTGCGTATAGATAGCAACCACTTTCTAATAATCACTAGTCTGACCATGCCGAACAAGTCTCAGTCTGGGCTGAGCTCCGCTACTTCTCACTTGCATTGATGGCTGTCATGTTTTTCCAAGTGTGTATGTGCAAATATGTAAAACAAGCTCAAACAACTATTGTAGTCACATGCAGTATGACCTGGAAAAAGTGAGTGCTGAAAATCGCTCCAGCGTTTCCAAGTTTTGATGTGGACTTGAATGAAACATGATTCATATAGTTTATGATAGGCGCTGCAGCTGCAGAAATAAAAGGACGGCTTGATTCATGTGAGATAAATATTTATGTGACAGATTCTTCCTCGTGAATAATACTGTTATTCCGACTGGCCGTAACAATAACACAGCGCCGTACTATTGTGCGAGGAGGGGGGGAAATATAATAGATGTGCATGGTAGGGCATTTACATTGGGGCTGTAGGAAGAAGTAATTCAACCATTTATCAACAGTTTCCTCCACTGGGCAAAATCTAGAATTACATAGAATAGGAAGCGTCCAACTAATATTATTGATTGCCTCCATAGCTCCAGTAATATGACTGGCTAAGCCCAAAGATATAGCAGGTGTCAGCTGATCAGGTTCACATTGTGAGGCCTTAAATCTGCAGTCATTAGGAGGCCGTTCAGGAAAAAATATAACACTGCCATTCAGTGTAGAAATAATACCGCCATACAATGCTTAATCAAAGGTTCCAGGACAGAGAATGGCGTTATGCTTCTCTTGCAGGTTTCTCTTAGGAAGCAATTCAGTGAAAATATACTACTGTCATTAAGTGTCGAAAAATCACAGCTATAACATGACACGTCAAGGGGTTCCTGAGGTCCACAATGGAGAAAAATGATAATCTTTTCCTGCAGGTTACTCCTAGGAGTGCCGTAAATATGGAGGCTGTTCAGTAAAAAATATAATACTGCCATTCAGTGTCGAAATAATACCGCCATACAATGCTTAATCAAGGGCATCAGGGCAGAGAATGGTGTTATGCTTTTCTTGCAGCTTTCTCTTAGGAGGTGAAAATATACTACTGCCATTAGGTGTTGAAAAATTGCCACTATATGATGACACGTTAAGGGGTTCCTGTGGTCCACAACGGAGAAAAATTATATGCTTCTCCTGCAGGTTACTCCTAGAAGTGCAGTAAATAGGAGGCTGTTCAGTAAAAAATATAATATTCTGCCATTCAGTGTCGAAATAATACCGCCATACAATGCTTAATCAAGGGCATCAGGGCAGAAAATGGCATTATGCTTCTCTTGCAGATTTCTCCTAGGAGTGCAGTAAATAGGAGACAATTCAGTAAAATTATACTACTGCCATTAAGTGTCGAAAAATTACCTCTATAAGATGACACCTCAAGGGGTTCCTGTGGCCCACAGCGGAAAAAAAATTATATGCTTCTCTTTAAGGTTACTCCTAGGAGTGCAGTAAATAGGCGGCTTGTTCAGTAAAAAATATAATATTGCCATTCAGTGTCGAAATAATACCGCCATACAATGCTTAATCAAGGACATCAAGGCAGAGAATGATTTTATGCTTCTCTTGTAGGTTTCTCCTACGAGACAATTCATTAAAAATATACTACTACCATTAAGTGTTGAAAAATTACTGCTATAAGATGATACCTCAAGGGGTTCCTGTGGTCCACAGCAGAGAAACATTTTATGTATCTTTTGCAAGTTACTCCTAGGAGTGCAGTAAATAGGAAGCCATTCAGTGAAAATGTAATACTGCCAGTCAGTGTTGAAAAGTACCGCCATAAGATGACATGTCAAGGGGTTCCTGTGGGCCAGGAAAGATTGTAGGTTACTCCTAGGAGTGCAGTCATTGGATCCCCCTCCCCACCAGGAAATACGGACATTTACCTAATTTAACACCCACTAAAGGCAACCTACCCGGCCCACTGTTTCCAGTTGTTACATGTTACATATGGAATATTGGAATACTTTGTAGTTATCAGAGAAAGAAGCTTGACCAATGTCTATCTGTTAAATGAATATTGTGGGTCCACATCCTAAGATCAATAGTCACTTCACGTCAACGTGCACCATATGACTGATGTGGCCTGTGATTGGCGCTGACATCATGTGTATGACATCAGCCAGGAGGCCAGAAGAGGACCCAGGGAAACAGCCAGATACTGTGAGGAGGTCCAGAAGAGGTGAGGGAAGGTGAGTATAAGTGTTTATTGTTTCACCTCCCCTGGGTCTTCACCTATTACACTCTAGGGTCTGAACCAACCCCTCCCCCCCCCCACCAGAATATAATAATCTCACTTCCAGTTCTATTTGAACAAGTTTAGACCTAAACAATCTGGAGGGCCGTCTTGTCCAAGACCGAAACGTAGCAAATCTTCGGAGGTTCACCCTTTTCTACCCAAAAGGTACTGGTAAACTATATTACTGATGCATAATATGTTTTTATGGGATTATGGGATGAAGGAAATAAGGGAAGCGGATCTAAGTTGATAGGAAGATACAGGGAGAGCTCTGGGGAACGGCCTTGCTATGGCAGGAGTCATTGTGGGACATAGGTGAGAGATAGGATAGAATTACACCAGCCCTTCATCTGCAAGTCCCCATCGTCTCAGTAGGTCCGGGGAAGACCGTTCCTCTTTTATCTAGAACACGGTTTATTATGTGCACTGGAATTGGTGATGTTCTTTGACCGTCTTAAATATTTTTTATTATTAGAGATGAGCGAACACTAAAATGTTCGAGGTTCGAAATTCGATTCGAACAGCCGCTCAATGTTCGTGTGTTCGAACGGGTTTCGAACCCCATTATAGTCTATGGGGAACATATACTCGTTAAGGGGGAAACCCAAATCCGTGTCTGGAGGGTCACCAAGTCCACTATGACACCCCAGGAAATGATGCCAACACCTCTGGAATGACACTGGGACAGCAGGGGAAGCATGTCTGGGGGCATCTAACACACCAAAGACCCTCTATTACCCCAACATCACAGCCTAACAACTACACACTTTCCACATTCCAAAAAACCTTTATCAAAGTGGGAAAATACCTGGAAACCTTCTTTACTCCCCAAATGGATGGACACAAACCCCAATTTAAGCTCAACAAACAGTAACAACCACCCCTTTAAATCACGTTCCCCATGACAACCACGGATGGAATAGACAATGGGAAATCCAAAAGCCCTCACCCTTAACTGTCATTTTGAGTGTGTGTGTGTGTGTGTGTGTGTGTGTGTGTTTGTGTGTGTGTGTGATGTGGTAAGACCTTCCAAAATTCACTTTTCTAGCCCTTAACATGAGCCCTTCCAAACAAAGTTACAGGACCTTAAGCTGAGCTACCAGCAGAGATTGAGGCCCTTGGCATGAGTAGAGCCTTGCACCAGCAGTGTTTTTGGCACTTAGGGTGAGTTGAGCCTTGTACCAGCGTGTGTCCCTTAACATCAGGCGGGCCCTAAGTTCTGCGCTTTGCACAAAAGTTCCACATTAACTAGGCTGAATGGTACAAACCTTAGTAGGCCCGAGAACCAGGAACAGGTCTTGCAATGGCTGTCGGATAACGGCACATTGTCCACCAGCCAGTCAGCCTCTACCTCCTCTTACCCAACAGTCTTGTCCTCCTTCCACCCAAAATTCCCAATCTTCCCAGAACAATAACCCCAACTGTCCCTGCTCCCCAGAGCTGTTCTCCCTTCCTTTGACTGTACCGCAACTTGCCCCTCCATTTCGCGATTCCACGGACCTAACAGACTGTGTCCAGATGCTCAAACACTAGAGTCTCCTCCATCTGCGGTCGATTTGGTGGCGGATGACCAGCAACCCACCCTCATCGACGACGATAAGGCGCAGTTGCTGTCAGGGCAGCCAGTTGACATGCACATTGTGCAGGAGGAGGAGGCGAGACAGGAGTTGGAAGAGGAGGTGGTGGACGACGAGGACACCGACCCCACCTGGACAAGGCGGATATCAAGCTGGGAAAGTAGTGTGGATGTTGAGGCAGGTGCAGCACCAAAAAGGGTAGCTAGAGGCAGAGACATGTCCAGAGGCAGAGGTCAGCTGCTTTGCCGAAGCCAGGCCAGACCCGGAATGTCCGAAGATGTTCCCTTTTGTACCCAGCCCAGAAAAACTCCCCCATCGAGGGCACGTTTCTCGAAGGTGTAGAGTTTTTTCAAGGAATGCGCCGAGGACAGACATAGTGTCGTCTACACAATTTGCCTCTCGAAATCGAGTAGGGGCCCTGAGAAGAGCAACCTGTCCACCACTTCAATGCACCGTCATTTGGAATCCAAGCAATGGAATCAGTGGCAGGCAGCAACGGCAGGACAAACGTCGCCCGCCGTTCATGCCACTGCCTCTGCTCACAGTGCTGGCGATGCACTCCAGAGGACGAGCCAGGACATCACTTCATCTGCCTCCGCCACTTTGTTGACTTCTCCCTCATCCTCCCCTTTTCCTGCCACTTCTCCTTTTGCCCGCGCCATCATGCGCCTCTTTCCAGCAACTCCCCATCTCCCAGGCCTTTCATTTCATGCTAAAGTACAGCGCAACCCACCCACATGCCCAAGGCTTCAACGGCCTCATCTCCAAAAATCTGGCCCAGGAGATGTTGGAGTCCCAGCTGGGGGACACTCTGCCCTTTTTGGGCAGAGTGTCTACTGCGCCACCTCACTGTGCCGTCCACACCAGCACTTTCCCCCAAACATGAGGCGGTCCCTAAATTCAGCGCTTAGTTTAGCTGGAAAGAGGCGCATTATGGTGCAGGCCAAAAGGGCGGATGAGGGTGAACTCCCCAATGTGTCACAGACGGATATGTAGGTGTCCTTGCATCATATCCTTGCACCATACTTGGCTGGATTGGACTTTCATTTTGTGCCAAAAAGTGGTCAAGACAGCGATCCCTCAGCTAATCCGATTACACCATCCGTTGCCAACTGCAGCGCTGAAATTACCATCTCTGGAAGTGGTCCAAAATCTTTCTCTGTATTTAGCCAGGCTCGATGCTATGGTAGGCTCCAGGGTTCTCTTAATGCATATTGCATGGGGGACTCAGATGTGTTTCTCAGCACTGAGACCACCACTTCTGAGATCCCAAAGGAAGTAGGCAAGAGATGTGCAGTGCAAAAAAAGAGATGAGAAAATAAGTGTAGGCTGTAGAGCACAGAGGGATCGGAGAGGGCAGAGCTGGTGTCGGCCAGGTATTCCCAGTCAGAAACTGGCACTATATGTCAGTGGCAGGACTTGAGTATATTTGTAACCCCAATATATTCTTTGAATTCCCAGTCAGACAATGGCACTATATGGCAGTGGCAGGACTTGAAGGTATTTGTAACCCCAATATATTCTTTGCATTCCCAGTCAGACAATGGCACTATACGGCAGTAGCACAAATAGTGGGTGTATATAGCCCCAATTCTATTGCTAGGGGACTTGCAGGGTATTTCTGGGGTGAAGGTGGGGGGGCACACCGTTGGAACGGGGATTTGGGGTGTATATATGGGGTATACGGGAATACACTGTCAGTGTGTTCCATTCAGGATCCTGGGAAAGCTGGGTTGCGGCGATTGAGCCCGTCAGTGCCACGTTACACTGACAAGCTTCTCCCTGGAATTGAAGTTATATGTAAGCCCAATATATTCTTTGAATTCCCAGTCAGACAATGGCACTATATGGCAGTAGCAAAAATAGTGGGTGTATATAGCCCCAATTCTATTGCTAGGGGACTTGCAGGGTATTTCTGGGGTGAAGGTGGGGGGGTACACCGTTGGAACGGGGATCGGGGGTGTATATATAGGGTATACGGGAATACACTGTCAGTGTATTCCATTCAGGATCCTGGGAAAGCTGGGTTGCGGCGATTGAGCCCGTCAGTGCCACGTTACACTGACAAGCTTCTCCCTGGAATTTAGCTCTTACAAGAGCTGTTGTGGTTGTCTTCTCCTTCCTATCTAGCCTGTCCCTGCCTACCCAGAATCTAAGCCCTAGCTAACTGGACGGAAACCTCCGTCCCCGGTGAATTGCAAGCTCAGAATGACGCGAAGCTGGGCGTCGCTGTTCTTTTAAATTAGAGGTCACATGTTTTCGGCAGCCAATGGGTTTTTCCTACTTTTTTCAACGTCACCGGTGTCGTAGTTCCTGTCCCACCTACCCTGCGCTGTTATTGGAGCAAAAAAGGCGCCAGGGAAGGTGGAAGGGGAATCGAGTAATGGCGCACTTTACCACGCGGTGTTCGATTCGATTCGAACATGCCGAAAAGCCTAATATCCGATCGAACTTGAGTTCGATAGAACACTGTTCGCTCATCTCTAATTATTATTATTTATATTAAAAGTTAAGTTTTATAGTTCTCTACTTGAGACAATGGATTGTTGGATCACAGTTTTTTTTATTTTTTATAATAACATTGTAATTGCATGTTTTGGCGATTACTCAGTAGGACTCAGTAGGATCTTCACCTATCTCTAAAATGACCATGACCTAGCTGAGAAGACTGTCATCGATGGTCCTATCTATCTATCTATCTATCTATCTATCTATCTATCTATCTATCTATCTATCTATCTCACATCTATCTTCTTTCCTATCTATCTATCTATTTATCTATCTATCTATCTATCTATTTATCTATCTATCTATCTCCTATCTATCTATCTATCTATCTATCTATCTATCTATCTATCTATCTATCTATCTATATCTCTCTCACATCTATCTTCTTTCCTATCTATCTATTTATCTATCTATCTATCTATCTATCTATCTATCTATCTATCTATTTATCTATCTATCTCCTATCTATCTATCTATCTATCTATCTATCTATCTATCTATCTATCTATCTACATAATATCTATATATCTATAGGTATATACACTCACCGGCCACTTTATTAGGTACACCTGTCCAACTGCTCGTTAACACTTAATTTCTAATCAGCCAATCACATGGCGGCAACTCAGTGCATTTAGGCATGTAGACATGGTCAAGACAATCTCCTGCAGTTCAAACCGAGCATCAGTATGGGGAAGAAAGGTGATTTGAGTGCCTTTGAACGTGGCATGGTTGTTGGTGCCAGAAGGGCTGGTCTGAGTATTTCAGAAACTGCTGATCTACTGGGATTTTCACGCACAACCATCTCTAGGGTTTACAGAGAATGGTCCGAAAAAGAAAAAACATCCAGTGAGCGGCAGTTCTGTGGGCGGAAATGCGTTGTTGATGCCAGAGGTCAGAGGAGAATGGCCAGACTGGTTCGAGCTGATAGAAAGGCAACAGTGACTCAAATAGCCACCCGTTACAACCAAGGTAGCCAGAAGAGCATCTCTGAACGCACAGTACGTCGAACTTTGAGGCAGATGGGCTACAGCAGCAGAAGACCACACCGGGTGCCACTCCTTTCAGCTAAGAACAGGAAACTGAGGCTACAATTTGCACAAGCTCATCGAAATTGGACAATTGAAGATTGGAAAAACGTTGCCTGGTCTGATGAGTCTCGATTTCTGCTGCGACATTCGGATGGTAGGGTCAGAATTTGGCGTCAACAACATGAAAGCATGGATCCATCCTGCCTTGTATCAACGGTTCAGGCTGGTGGTGGTGTCATGGTGTGGGGAATATTTTCTTGGCACTCTTTGGGCCCCTTGGTACCAATTAAGCATCGTTGCAACGCCAAAGCCTACCTGAGTATTGTTGCTGACCATGTCCATCCCTTTATGACCACAATGTACCCAACATCTGATGGCTACTTTCAGCAGGATAATGCAATGCCATGTCATAAAGCTGGAATCATCTCAGACTGGTTTCTTGAACATGACAGTGAGTTCACTGTACTCCAATGGCCTCCACAGTCACCAGATCTCAATCCAATAGAGCATCTTTGGGATGTGGTGGAACGGGAGATTCGCATCATGGATGTGCAGCCGACAAATCTGCGGCAACTGTGTGATGCCATCATGTCAATATGGACCAAAATCTCTGAGGAATGCTTCCAGCACCTTGTTGAATCTATGCCACGAAGAATTGAGGCAGTTCTGAAGGAAAAAGGGGGTCCAACCCGTTACTAGCATGGTGTACCTAATAAAGTGGCCGGTGAGTGTACATCTCTTAGGACACATTTTCATAGTTTAATTTACTAACTTCTATACCAGAATCCCAGAATTGTCAATTTGCGCTGGCAGCAATGTTTCCATCCCCCTGAGTGTTGAGTGGAGTGTAGGAATATTATTTTTCATAGAAATTCCAGTCAAAAACCTGCAAACATAAACAAATCTGTGAAGAATTTGACATGAGATCTCGCGTACCGTACAAGTACCGCTATTTCTCAGATGTCAGTGCGTTACATGAACTATCACAATATGCGGTTTCAGAAAAGTAGCTGTAATATCGCAGAGTATGGGCACCAAAGGAGCTCAGGAAAAAGCACAAAATCTGACTTCAATGGCATAAGACAGCACCAGCCAAATCTAAATTGCTCATGTAGTGATCGCTCGCCAAACTGCTTGGGGCCGAATAAAGAAGTTGAGTAGAGTGCTGAACAGGCTGCACTGACACGCACAAGCTACACAACATGCATCGAGTTACTCACCGTCATCTGCTGTGTGTGAATGATCACTAACTCCGTCAGCTCAAGACATTCTGGACAACTCTCCTCTATCAAGACAGATCTTATTTAAAGGGGTATTCCTTATTCAGAAAAAGTAACAGATGTAGCAAGCGGCAAATTTACACTCAGCATGATACGCCAAACTCAATAAGGAACCCCAAAAGCCACAAGGCACATGTGATTTATCAAGAGGCTTCGGACCCTTAATATATCAGGTGCAAGCCCGTGCCCCCGAAAAGAGATCTACGCCAGTTAGGAAGGGTGTAGATATAAATCTGGATAAGTTATAAGAAATATATCAGGCTGAGACATCCCAGATCCACCTCGCTTTCCATCCTGCTTTTCCCACATTTACTGGAAGTGGCAATTGAGGTGCAAAACAGGGGCTATTGTGCAAGCAAGGGCCTTGCTCCAAATGTGCACCTCAAACTTTGTCACTCTCTTAATCCAGCCCTTCCCACATTTTCCAGCCACTCCCCTCTGACAATCCCTTCACTGGCTAACCATCACTCAGCGGATAGAGTTCAAAATGTTACTTCTGACACACAAGGCCATCAACAACCTGTCCCCCCCCATTACATCTCTGACCTAATTTCTTGCTACCTTGTAACCACACAAAACCTCCGATCTTCTCAAGATCTGCTACTCTGTTCTGCTCTTCACTCAACCATCTCCAAGACTTCTCTGTGCATCCCCCATACTCTAGAACTCTTGGGAAAACTGTCCCCAAAATCACAAACTTCTAAAAGACCTTGAAGCCTACAACCTCCATGAACGCTATTATCACCACACCACCATCTGGCCAGCCTCTATCCTCACCTATCCCTCTTCCCTTGTAGATGTAAGCCTTTGTGGGCAGTTCCCTCAATCCTACTCTACCAATTGTTTTGTGTATTTTGTGGACTGTATTAAAACCCTCAAATGTCCAGCACCATGGAATTAATATAATAATTTACAGCACCATGGACTTAATATAATAATGTACAGCAGCATGGACTTAATATAATAATGTACAGCACCATGTAATTAATATAATGTACAGGACATGAAATTAATATAATAATGTACAGCACCATGGAATTAATATAATAATGTACTGTACAAAGGAATTAATATAATAATGTAGAGCACCATGGGATTAATATAATATACAGGACATGGAACGAATATAATAATGTACAGGACATGAAATTAATATAATAATGTACAGCACAAAGGAATTAATATAATAATGTACAGCACTATGGAAATAATATAATAATGTACAGCACCATGGAATTAATATAATAATGTACAGCACCATGGAATTAATATAATAATGTACAGGGCAACATGGGATTAATATAATAATATGCAGCACCATGGAATTAATATAATAATGTACAGCACCATAAATTAATATAATAATGTACATAACCAAGGAATTAATATAATGTGCAAGACCAATTAATTATTATAATAATGTACAGGACATGGAAATAATATAATAATATACAGCACCAAGGAATTAATATAATAATGTACAGCACATGGAGTTAATATAATAATGTATAGCACCATAGAATTAATATAATAATGTACAGCACCATGGAATTAATATAATAATGTATAGAACCATGGAATTAATATAATAATGTACATAACCAAGGAATTAATATAATTTACAAGACCAATGAATTAATATAATAATGTACAGGACATGGAACTAATATAATAATGTACAGCACCAAGGAATTAACCTAATAATGTACAGCACCATGGAATTAATATAATAATATACAGAGCACCATGGAGTTAATATAATATTGTACAGCACCATAGGATAAATATAATTAATAATGTACAGCACCGTGGGATTAATATAATAATGTACAGCACATGGAATTAATATAATAATATACAACACCATGGAATTAATGCTCTAAAAAAAAAATTAAAAAAAATAATAATACTAATAACAACAATATTTAGGTTTCCAGGTTTTTTAATTGATGACCTATTCTTAGGGTAGTCCATCAACTGGTCATGGCTGAGGTGCAATACCAAGCACAGGCACACTCACATGGACATCTCTGTGATACTGCAGTGAAGGGTTCACAGTTCTTAAGTCTTATTGGGGGGCTCAGGATTTAGACCACCACAAATCTTAAAATCCATCAACTGCATAATATCCCAGATAAACCCCTGTAAGGCTGAGGCCCCACGTTCTGGAAATACAGTTTTTTTGTTGCAGATTTTGCTGCAGTTTTTATTTTTTATTTTTGAGCCAAACCCAAGAGTGGCTACAAAAGGAATAGGAAATATATAGGAAGTTTCTTATACTTCTACCTTTTGAACAATCCACTCCTGGCTTTGGTTCAAAAAGCCACAGCAAAATCTGCAACAAAAAAAGCTGTATTTCTGCAACGTGGGGCCTCAGCCTAAGCGATTAAACAATGAAGGTATTCTTAATACAACAACATTCTTACCTCTCCCCGACCTGAAAGAAAAGCAAAGACATGCATTAATCCAACCATCATTGTCACCGTTTTATCACCATGTGAAGCAAAGCGAAATACATTCTATGGAATAAGGAATTGTTCGAAACGCATCACCCTGGCAAATAAAGATGTGTAAGACATACTTCATGTTCTCTTTCTACAATACTTGCAGTCACACAGTCACTTGTAATCTACAATACAGACTCCAGGATCAGACCATCCACGAAATCTGGAATAAATCTGGGCCAAACCAATTTAAATCAGAGCCTTCTGGCTCAATGCACAACTCAACACATTTTTATTACATTATATTCTAGATACATTATAGATTCCTGCTGCCTCACACTTGCAGGTGATTATTTCTTCAAATGCAAAGTGAGAATACAATAACCCTCCATGATTCAGAGTCCAGCGATTCTACAGGTTATCGGCTGGAGTCATTGATTCCCATCCAGTGCTCAACGGTGATTTCCAGCATACACTCATTGGAAGATATTTTCGAACATACCGGTTTCTTATACAAAGTCTTCTGACGTTGGATAAGGGGGTACCCAACAGACCCGTACGGGAGATATGACATTCTTCCAGACATGTGTATCTAAAGAACGAAAGGGACAATGAGCGCCGCAGGCTATGCTTTGTACAGATTGGTGGAGGTCATGAATATGACTTATCCTATCCAAGTATTGATGGGCCAAACACATTATTTTATACTCCCATCTTTCAGGTGGTAATGGCGGTTCATCTTTGCCATACAGCTATTCATACCTTTAGTCCTAGTAATTAGACAACTATTATACCAAGGCAAAAAGAGTTTGCCTATTCTTTACCGATTTATTTTATGTGCAGCTAATGTCTTAGCATCCAATACTTTGGCGATCCCATTATTGGCAACCATTGGTTTAGGGTCACAGTCCCTAACCTCTACTTGTCCACTGTCTCAAACAGGATTTTTCGCCGCCTCCACCAACAACTGTTTGAACCCTATAAGTGGTGCTCCACTGAATACAGCAAAGCCAGAATTTTTTCTCTAGTCTCAACCATTACCCATTTCTCTCTAAGTCCCAACCATTACCCAACCATTAGTCCTAACCATTGCCCAGAAATTGATGCTGGGGCTGGAATAGGCAGACCTGGACCACCCACCTGACAGTACAGAGCCTATTTAGCATATTAGTGCTGAAACTAACAGCACTGATTGCTCAGGAAAAATTGGAGCTAGAGGAAAAAATTCAACTGCCCTGGAATGAGTAGAGCGGAACCAACTGAATACACAAAGTGTTGGAGTTAGTGGAGATCGTGAAGATCTCTAATTTCTGAAAATAGATTTATAGTGATCAATTTATGAAATTAGAAATTACTTTTCCTCCTGGCATGAGATATTCCAAATAGAAAGGGGAAAGATGACTAAGAACTGTTGGGTGCTGACATAATATTTTGAAGGTTGATTGTCTTGGGATTATCTTGGGATATCTTGAGCCAAGAAGAAAGATAAAGAAGAACACATCTGTATGAAATTATTCAAGTTTAAAGGGTATCAGTGTTATCTTCAAAAGTTGAAATATGTGCATGATCTTGCTGGGCAATCTGTTCTATGACCATATACATCTTCATACATGGTGTTTTGCCAGTTTTTCTCCTGCTGATAGCCCCATTATGACTGCAGTACATTTTTTACTTCTCTCTGAGGCAGTGGACATATCCAGTACAAAGCAGTCAGCTCACTCCCCTATCCATTATTACTACTGGTTTCTTTACATGTAATTCTGCCATGAGTAACTGTATAATAGCAAATAATTAACTGTGAAAAGTCCAAGTTTCCATAATGAAGGAAATTCAGGGACACTGGACCTCAAATGCAGATTATGATGCAGCTAAAGCAATCCCTGACCCAGAAAGAGAAATCTGACCAAAATCAGGAAAGCTGCTCACTGTTTATGACAATATCTCATCATCAATAACACAAGCAGTTAGATACAATCCTTACACTCTTTGTAAGCTGTGAGAAGCCACAGACTCCTCTCTGTGCAGTGTACAGGTAGGAAAGCTGTGTGGAAACTTGCATAAGCTGTAAAGAGAGATCTTCTTTTCCTCCCTCCATGTCTTGAGTTCCTGTCTTGATACTGCTGGTTTCTAAAGTCAGAACTTCCCTTGTAACAGGGGATGTTCTGCAAATTAGAAAGAAGGAGGAGACCTAGTGACAGGAAATTTAGACAGGTATTTCAGGCAGAAAACAGAAACATTTTTAAAGTAAGTGCAATACATTTTGGTCTGGAATCAGTTGCTCTATTAAATCAGACTAAGTTGGTGACCATTTAAAGGGGTTGTCCCATCACAAGGATCCTATCTACAGTATACTGCTTGTTAATGTGGATTTAAGTCTTTTCCTAATTATACTGCTTCAGCAAAACTGCTTTGTTTGTCCACTATCTTACTTTATTCAATTCATTGTTGACACACCCTTGACTTATCTGCTCAAAAGTCAAGTGATGTATCTGCCTGCTGTCAGGGGAGAGGGAGGAGCGGCTAAGTGCACGGGAGCGAGCCTGTGTTTCTAGCTATTCCTGTGTCTACACCACATGTGACCTAGCTTCCTGCTCTCAGATAGAGGAGAGGAGCTGCTTTCATTTCTGAACTCGTCTTCTGTTCTCCCAGTTATCAGGCTAGCTAATTCAATTGTGTTCATTATGGCAGAGACAGGCAGTCTCTGTATGTAACACAGAATGGAGTTGCTCCTGCCTGTACTTTATAGTCCAATATTGTGCATATAGTGTTGTTTGAGGACCTTTGATGACATAACAGGCCCTTCAGCCTTGCATGTGAAACCCTGCCCACCAAATGACGCAAGAAACCAGGAAGAAAGAAGATTTTACAGCAGTGAAGACTGGTGAGTATGCGACGTGGGAATACCCCTTTAAATGGACTAAAAATGGGTTCCTATTCTGCCTTATCCTCAGTTTGACAATCATAGAGCATGTTTAGGGGATTGTAGGGTTATAGGTTGGATTTGATGGACTGAGGTCTTCATCCAACCTCATCTACTATATAACGATGTAACTATGTTTACCCATATATCCTTGGGCCTCCAAACTCTTTGGACCCTTGTATTTGCCTAGCACTGATGCCAAACTTTCCCATGTGTCTACTTTTCAAGCCTGCCTTCATGAAGTATCCGGAATCTTGGTTAGTACCTGTATGTGAGTTGGCTACTTCTCCTGCCCGTATTGGTAGGTGGTATATGAGTACCAAAAAGGGCACATGAGGTTGCAAAACAAACACAGTACCCTCATAGTCCTGCGTTCCACATGTTCCAGTCCTATGTTATTGGCTTTAACTATGTAACTTCTCCGTTGCGAGCACATGCAGAGAACAAAAGACAAACAGCAGCATGTGATATCTATACACCACAGCTAATTCCTATATGCTACAGTGATTTATGCCCATGTCTAGTCATTTAGGGAGCTTTTACATCTCCCTTTGTCTCCAGGCAAACTGATGTTCACAAAAGAAAAAAAGTTTTTTGTCCTCAGCCAACTTTTTACATCCATGCACTCTGCAGGGCTTTGCTCCGCTGACTCTCTTTGTGCTGCCTAAATCCTTCAGGAATCTTGATATCATATAAGAAGCAGGGCCGTGCTATATATTTCTTTTTTAGGATTCCCTCTTGGTTTATAACATCTCAAATGTTCCATTTTTATCTCTCATTAATGTTTTCAAATCCTTCTCACACCTTCCAAAATCCTAAATAGTCTTGAATCCTGTGGAGGGTAGACATCCGAAGATAAAATGGAGATTGTAGTAAAAGGAAGGGAAGGGGGGGAAAAACCTTGAGTCCTCAGATAGGCCATCGTTTCATCGTAAAAACGTCTCTTCGGGGAATTCCTTCCCTGTAAATCCTCACCTCGATTCAAGGTGGATTTAGGCTATTCAGTACATTCAACAGTAATTTACAGCTGAACTTGTGTAACATTCCCTGAAAGTATACGTTCTACAGCTATCTTCATCCTATCTCGCTTCTACTGAGCCTCACATGGACAACATCTGGTGGATGGATTTCGACTTAAGACCGAGAGTAGGATTGCTTTCATTGTCGGTGATAAATTCCGTATCGACAATAGCAAGTGTGGTGGGTGAGTTTCTGGAAAGAAACTCCAATTTTTTTTTGTAAGTCTTTCAAACTTGATCGAGTGAAGTCTTTGCATTACATGTTTTAGGATAAGTCTTGTAGGAGTCTTGTTATCAAGGAACTGAACAGTAACCAAACAAAGAATTACGATCAAGATCTACATCATGGTTTCCATTTATAATAAATACCACACTTAGAGAGGGATCAGTCAAATGTCTTAAGGACTCCCCCAAGTAATCGATGACCTATATTGAGAATTAAATTTGGCAAGGGTATAGCACCTGGCCCCTGGACTGATCAGCTGTTTGAACACTTGCCCAAAAGCTTGAGCCTCTTTAATACATAAGGAGCATTTACACGGAGCAAAATGGAGCAGATTTTGGCGCAAATCCGCACAGAATTAGTGCGGAATTTGCGTTAGATTCGGTGCAGAATAAAAGCCTCCCCATAGAACTCTGTGCTTGGTATTGCAGCTCAGTCCATTCACGTGACTGAAACTGAGCCAAGATCAGGTTATGAGGACAATAAGTGTAAGAGGAAAATATATGTATACATTTATGGTGCCGTGCATGTGCGTTCTGATGTGCATGTATAATCTTGTGCCCCTTCTGACAAAGACATATGTCTCTTAGGTCCAGTTCATATCTGCGTTTGGGTTTGGACCCCCTGAATGGACACCTAGTCACATAAAAAGTGGTTACCTAAGGAAACTGGTGGACCTCATAGACTAGAATGGGGTCCGTGTGGTTTCCGCTCAGTTTCCATAGGAAAAATGCAGAGTGAAAAGTCCTGCTTGCAGGACTTTTCTCTCTGCATATTCCATGTGGATAGGGGAACGGAATGACCTGAATGCAAATATGAACCGAGCCTTACATCCGTCCCTGGTACCGCATCTCTATACCTCCATGGGAAATATTGCAGACTGACAATGATGTCACATTGTGATGTGACCAATTTTTTAGGGAATTGCTGAGTTGATTTTGGCTGCCTACACAAGACATAAGTAAGCTTTAATCTGCCACAAAGGGCAGTATATAGAGAGTAAAACATGCTACATCTAGAGATGGGAGAAGCTCCCAAGATTTGTTTAGTTTTGGATTCGGGTGACTCGGGTCTCTGATTTGTTTGGGGTGAAACAACTTTGGATAGAAAGTGAGATTGATATACTCTGGGATCTCTTCAGACCCCACAGTATAATAGGTGGAAGCTCAGGGGACATGTAAAAAAACCTAAAAAAAAAATTCATACTCAAATTCCCTTTCCTCTTTTGGGCCTTCTCGTGGTGTCTGGGACTCTTTTCAGTCTCTTTGATGATGTCAGGTGCCTGGGGTCACCTCTGACCCCTTTAATTGATGATGTCATGATGCTCATATGACTACTGAGGTCCAATCACAGGCCTTGGCAGTAACCCAGAGTTCATGAAGTCACCAAGGAGGCAGAAAGAGAGTGCTGAACACCGTAAGGAGGCCTGAAAGAGGTTACGGAAGGTGAGTATAAATGCTTTTTCATCCTTATTTTTTGTCAACACCCCCGGGCTTCCACCTATTATATTCATGAGTCTGAAGAGACCTCAGAATATAACAATTTACTGGAATGCATGAAACGGTGGCCATTTTATTTTGTCTGAGAAGACTCCCCAATTGTTTGGTTGCATTAAAAACAAAAAATTTAGGGTAATCGGGATGAACCAGGCTCAGAACGAGTTTGTTCACCCATCTACTAAATAAATGTATGAAAAAGTATCTTAGAAATAATCTTGCCTATGAACCAAACTGTGCTTTAATGTGTTAGAAATGGAGTTGATGCTAGGTAAGCCATGTCTGCCTTTACATTGTATCTATTTCACTTGTTCACCCCTGGCATTGGGGCAGCATAGACACAACACAGCCTCGCTCACGTCTTATAATAACTCTTTATACCTGTACTTTACATTCCGACATTTGACTTTGCAGACAAAAGCCACAGAATTTCATCAAGGAAACACGTAAATCCCGAAATAAAGTGTTTTATCCTTCGAGCATTGAACCTAAATCCAGCAAACACAGAACCTAATTCCCTTCTTGTCCTATGATCAAAACCAACTTTACAAGGTGAGTTTACAATGATAGTTTTGTGTCTTGAAGTCGTCTTCTCTTAAAATGTACAGAATGTAAAAAAAAAAATCCTCTCAGACGGTTTTGGCTGGAAAATGGCAAAAAATGATAATTTTACTTTAGTTCATGGCTCCCACTAAGCATTCGGGGAGTTTGGGAATACAACTTGACAAGGAACCTGGAGAACATTCTCTGTTTAGTTCCAGGATCAAAACCCCTGGGACTGAAGTGTGTGCCAACATCATAATAGACAAGACAGCACAAGAAGACAGCCAAAAAGGAATGAACTTAGGAGATGGGGAATCTTTAGCTGAAACACATAAATTTATGAAACACCCACAGTTTCTGCTTTGGTTCTGCCTCAATCTGACAGTGACCTGAGAAGTGTAACATAGAGTTGCTTATCAGGCGATTGTATGACTTGCATTAAACGGATACTAAACATGAAACTTACATGGGGGATGTTAGGGAATTGCTAGAACAGCAATTCCCCAGTAGCTGCTGGTGAACCCTGGGAGAAGGGCACAATAGACAGTGAGCCCTAAGCTGAATCTCCCCACTGTTCCTTCCTGCTTGCCAGTCCTATCCTAAGGAATAGGCGACAACTAGTCGACGGGCCCTTACTGTATAGGTGATAACACAGAACGCAGAGAAGACAAAGAACACAAAAGGGAGGTCAGCTAGCCGAAGGTCCGGTAACAGTTTAGCAATGCAGTAAAGAGTCAAAATCCAAGAGAATAGTCAAAGGGTAAGTCAGAGGTCAGAGATCAGTAATACAATAGTAGCAGACAGAGGAGCTTAGCAGGGACAAAGTCAATGCCAGCAAGTCTATGTGGGCTGATGGCATGTATATAGGAAGCCCAAGACCCGCCCTAGGCTTGAATGAAAGACAGGCTGTCAGTCACACAGGCAAGGCTAGAGTTATCCATTTGATAAACAGATGAAGACAAGGTGCAAGATATGGGTGTGGTGGGAATTCAACCACAGAGGATACTAGAACTGGAGCAGAAGAGGTTTGAACACTTGAATATTGGTTATTTTTTCATTCCATCACTTTTCTCTTTGCCCTTTTTTCATTCCATCACTATTCTCTTTGCCCTAAGCCAAATTTAAAAAAAAAATTCTCAACAACTCCTTTAAATAACTGGTAAGATGTTCCATTGTAAAGAGACAACTTCCCTTTAAGCAACATCTGGTTCACCCACAACAACAAGTTACAGCCCGACCTTATGGGTTTACAGTCTCCTACAGCTACAAAGCCACAAGTCGCTTACCTCTCGGTTGGCCACGCATACCATACTGCAATTCAAATATTGAGTTACCACCGAATATCGCTTACCACTTTGCCCTATCCATCATTCTGTTCACAAAAGAAAAATAACCGGAGTGAGAATTTCCAAAATTTCCCTGATGTGTTTTGTTATCCTGAATGATATTGCGGACGTCAAGTTATCTTGGTGTTTTTGAAATATTTAGAAAAAAAAAATCCCAATTTTGACTTGTCTTGGGTATGGCCTGTCTGGTCCTTTAATATTTCAAGTCTCTAGCAGCAGCTGACATCCATCCATATTTAAGTGGTGCCCTTTCGAGGTTCTAGGAAACTCTGGAAGTCTGATTAAACTACTAAATTCAATTTCGAGCATGGTGGCGTGTACCCGAGGGAGCTGTGGGCAGTTTAAACTATGAAACATTTTCTTTTTGGCCAGTTACCACTCTTAAATATTATTATTTCAAATAGTTGATGTGTTGAATTTTACATGAAAAGCAGTTTCATCCAGTATAAATCCTGATAGGAAAAACCAGCTCCATGTGTGTATACTGGCAATACCAAACTAGCAGGTGAACATCTAAGAATAATATATGACCCCATAACTCATTAAAATGAACAAAAAGGGTGGTGAGATTCCATTTTCATCACATCACAGGTTTGATTCTTCAAGGTTTGCTGTTCGCTTTTTTGGCAACCATTCTTTAAGGCTCTCTGAGTCATGGCTAAGTGAAAAGGACTTAAAAAGATTCTAAAAACTTTGTTGTCTTGTTTTCGGAGCTTAGGGCCGAAAGGACCATTTTCGGTTGAATTTTTGGATCCCAGGAGGTGTTTCTTTGTTGTTGAAAGGAGAACTGGAAAAGATGCCATTAGACGTTTTTAAGAAGTGTAACATCAGTAAAAAGATAAAATTATTTTATGGGGTTTTAAGGAGTTATAGGGAGAAGTAAGATCATTCGGACCGCAAAAGATCAGACTACAAGATCCAATGGTCCATAAAATAATCAGGAAGTTCTTCAAATTAGGCTGACTATTGGCTATTGCTCCGGAACATATATCCTCCACTCTACCCTGACATTCACATGCACACTTGGCTCAGTGAGCGTGTGCGTGTTCTGGATAGATAGAATGGAGGTGGCTTATTGAAGAACAAAGACTTGGGAATGTTGGAATCTAACTGGTCAGTCCTTCACTATCCGAACATCTGCCACCAGGGAAGAGTCAAAAGCTCTCCATACACATTAGATGGTTGACCAATCCCCCTGAAGTTCATGGGTTTGGTGGATATTAATCTTATATGTATTACCAGCTTTAGTCATTGACTGATGTCAGCCATGTATGGCTATCTCTCATGATCCCTGACAAATATACATGTTTATTTTACATCTTTCAAATCAGAGAGAAATTACTTCAAAACACCTTTGGCAGCAGATTACTTCTTCACTGGGGTTGAGCCGATATTGAGATTTCAGGATTGATCGGAATCAGGATCATGAAATTTTCTCAATCGCCGATCGGGATCTGATCTTTCCCGATCCCGATCTCATAACCCTAATTGTATATTAAAAATACAGTGGGGTTGAGCCGATCTTGATATTTGAAATTCCAATTTCCAATCATTTACTGCTCTTACTCAAAATTTTCATTAGAGTTCTGTGTTTTGGCTGTCCCATTAAATTGAATGGGTTGACGTGCGTGCCCAACCTGCCATTCTACTTCACGACTGGGATGCAAACAAGTTCAGTTCTCATGATCAGTGGGGGTCCTGGTGGTTGGATTTCCACGATCATCAAGTTATCCTCATCCTTTGGATAGGCGGTAACGCATTGTTACTGGAATACTCGGGTTTCTTTCCTGTAGGCAGCAATGATCTCAATTAGAGATGAGCGAACACTAAAATGCCCGAGGTTCTAAATCCGATTCGAACAGCCGCACACTGTTCGACTGTTTGAATGGATTTCAAACCCCATTATAGTCTATGGGGGGAAATGCTCGTTTCAGAGGTACGCAAAATTCGATAACATTATACTTACCAAGTCCACGAGTGATGATCGGGCTGGATTCTCCTTGAAGTCTTCTCCCGGCGCAGCGTCCCTGCGTCTTCTTCCGGCTGGAATTCACTCTGCCTAGGCATCGGGGCCTAGGCAGAGCCGACTGCGCATGCGTGGTCATACGCGGACATGCGAAGTCGGCTCTGCCCGGCCCGACGCCTGAGCAGAGCCAACTGCGCATGCGAGGGCATGTCCGCGCATGCGCAGTCGGCTCTGCCTAGGCCGGATGCCTAGGAAGAGTTAATTCCAGCCAGACAAGACTTCTAAAGGTAAGAGAAGAACCAGCGTTGATTGGCAGAATGTATAGCATTCTGCCAATCAACGCTGGTTCTGCATCGAACCTTAAACTTCGAACAGCTAGTAGTGTTTGATCGAGTACGAGTATTTCGAATACCATAGTATTCGATCGAACACCTACTCGATCGAACACTACTCGCTCATCTCTAATCTCAATCTCAAGAAAACTTTTATATACAAAGTTCTTATTCTTAATACTAATCCACACAATGTACTGTATAAGAATCAATGTGTAGGATGTTCATCTGCCCTGATCACCATCTTGGCCATCTTGGAAAAATTACTCCATAAAGGGACAGTCCCTTTGATAAAGGATTTCAGTAACAATTTTTAGAGCTTTTTCAGATAGGAAAACATATTCATTGAACTTCTACTGTTCATTAGGATAATAAAGTAGGCAATGTGCACCCTATGAATGGTATCACAGGACTAGTTGCAAGAGACTGATCTCACTAAATGCTCTATATACAACTGGTCCTCAAGGGTATCCATCGAAGATTTACTCAAAGACCATAGATACACTTGGACTCACCAGGGAAATTAATCTTGGGGCCTAACCTTCAACAACCTTCTAATGGACATTAATGTGTTACAGTCTGGACCCACCAGAGGATCCTCTGGTATTCCGGTGGACAAGTCCCACACTGGGATATACTGGATTTGTGTGCATTTTTAAGTATATCACCCACACTGTAATGCACAACCTATGCTTTGTTGAGGTTCAGATTTTCTCTGTGTTGTTTTCCTGCACTGGGCTCAAATCCAGCCAAGGACAACATGAAGTTTGTATGTTCTCTCCGTGTTTGTATGATGGTTCTTAGGTTTATTCTTGGTATATTGGATTATTATGTAATTCACCATTCTTCTGTGTTTGACAAAATACATTTTGAGCCCCAGTGGGGACAGATATGGATGGTGACCATCTATACAGCACTGTGGAATAGGACACCTATAGACAACAGAATTTAGGCAACAGAATGCCTAATCCCAATGACTCTTTGTACTAAGTTGGGGAAGAGCTATCTGATCGGTTGGGGTCCGATTACTGGAACCTCGACTGACTATAAGATCAAGGGTCATGTTTGTGGGAACTTTTGAAGGTAATATCTTCCTATAATGGCATAAGGGACCCCTGTTCATATCATATCATAACTGGTGGGGGTCACGGTGTCTTGAGCACCACCAACTACACAGCTATTCCTTATCCAGTGGATAGCAGATAACTTTACATCAGCAGAATACCCCTTTATGGTAAGGTCCCATATAGTGGGACGCAGTATAAAAGCATTGTGGGAAAAGCCGTGACAGAAACGCATCACGTTTTTTCTTGCAGAGCTTTTCACAGAAAATTTGCAAAGGTTTCCTCTTCGAACTTTCTCCTTCAATTACGCCTATACGGAACCAGACAGCGTTTCCGTAGTTATAATTGACATGTTACAATTTCCAAAACTACAACCATTTTGGAAATCGCAGCATTTCCACTCCACTTAGCACCAGCGCCCGATCTCCATTTTGCAGGTTTCCGTTTCCTGCCCAGGAAACTGGACAGGAGACGGAAACCGGCAGGCAGTTTTCAAACCCATTCATTTGAATGGGTTTGAAAAGTGCCTGCCCGTGAGCGCCTGTGAGCGTCTTCTGCTCTCTGTGGCGAAACCGTTTTATAAACTGGACACAAAGTAAGACATGCGGGACTTTGTGTCCTGTTAAAAAAAAATGGTTTAGCCGCGGAGAGTAGAAGACACTCACTGGCGCTCACTGAATGCCGGGTTTCCGTCTTCTGACCGGCAGAAGATGGAAACCTCAAAACGGAGATCGGGTGCTGGTGTGAACCCGCCCTCACTTTTCTACAATGTTATGATGTTTCCACCACATGGGGTCCTGGCCTTAGAGAGGACCTCTCACCATTCCATTGGTACCATTCCTCTTGTCAAAGGGATGTGTTCCTGCACAATCTGGTTCTACACCCCCACCAAATTCTTAATTTATTCATAAATTTCTCGAGAGGAACACAGAACTTGTTATATTATGGGAAATACAATTATGATACAATTATGTACCTGAATATACACGATTGGAAAGGTGGAAGAGATCTGATCTGCAGATCCTGACATTAGAGCTTGTAATACAGATGATTCACCCTAGTGGGAACAAGCCCTTAGGGGCTGAGGAGACCTCATTTATTGACTTCTCCATAGTACCTGTCCTGATGATTACAGGATGTAAGGCTATCTGCCTGGAATGAGCTGTGCTTGATGTATTGTATGGGAACGTCCCAGCGCTGATTTGCTACATTCTTCTACCCCGCTCCTACAAAGTACAATCACATGTGTCGGCGGCGATTGAGGGCGCTCATCTATTCCAGGCCGATCACTAACTATTCATAACAGCAAAGTTAAAATAAACGGAGGGAGCAATATAAACACACATTATCGCTCTCGCACTTGCCTGTGTGATTTATTAAGGACCATTTAGGTGTACTCTTCCACCTCTCTAAAACACTCCATTTTGCCAAAATCCACAGGCAAACACAATCACTTAACGGCAGGTTATAATTTATATGTAATGTAATTGCTTTCCCCTTTAACTCTTTCTCGGGTGCTGTGTCTAACATTACACAGCTGGCGGGGGGAGATTTCGACAATGAATTGATGTTTTTTTTTTTCTTTCTTAATATGTATAGAAAGACACATAGAAAGCCATTACTGCCAGTGTAGTAGTGGATTAAAGATGTCTCACTTTACCCCTTGAAGGCCGTAACTAGTCAAACAGTATCAAACAGCTTCACTAAGTCTTGGTTCTCACCAACGCTTGGATTCCGTTTGGTAATTCCGACCTCGAATCCACTTTAAAAATGTGGAGAGAAACGGCAACCCAGCGGACCCCATTATAGTCATGGGTTTCCACAGGTAACAACTTTTTTAAGCAGATTGGGTTCCATTTTTTCAGGTTCCCAAGTGGACCCGAAGAACGGAAACCCAAGCACAGGTGGGAACCTAGAATAAGGCATCATGTAGACAGTAAATAGGGATGTACTGAGACTGTACAGAGCCATATGGAATCATATTCCACCATGTGATCACAATACACACATGTAGCAAGGCTTCAAGACAAGAAGGGCCACAGAACACCCTCACACCTCCAGGACTGATTAAACTTTTTTGACCTCCCTTTTGATTTCTTTTGATGGCAAAGGGAAGTCTGCACATAGTAAATGTATTACTCCTGCCCTCTGCTGCACTGAAGTGAGAAGATGTAGAATACACATCCTTCCATACAAAGTGCATCTGAGGTCCCCTCCTTGCCTAGATTTGAAGCCATGACTAGGACTGAGCCGATCTTGAGATTTCAGGATCGATTTTAAAATCTGATTTCCGATCATTTTCCAGCCGATGCTGATCATGATCTTGAAATTTGCTCGATCGTTGATCGGGATCCGATCTTTCCCGATCCCGATCACTCAACCCTAATTGTATATAATATATACAGTGGGGTTGAGCCGATCTTGAGATTTCAAAATGCAATTTTCGATCATTTTCCAGCCTAACCCAATCGTGACATTTGCTCGATCGCTGATCGGGATCCGATCTTTCCCGATTCCGATCGCTCAACCCTACCCATGACCCAGTACTGCATAGACACAGTGCAAACCACTATACCACCTTCATACCATGCTTGTGGTTGGACTTTGCCCAATAAGTCTCTTTGTCGACTTGGTGATGGATATTTTTCTACCCACCATTTTTGTACTGACCTGACCAATAATGGTTGGTAATGGTAACGTATTTTATCTAGTTTTTCACCTATGGGTCAGCCAACCTCTTTCCATAGTGATATCCAGCTTTGGATCTCGGTTTATGATGTTTTACAATTATGTAATTTATGATAGATAGGATTTTCTAAAATTTTCTGACTATATCTATGGTAGGTATAGTATTTGTTTCAGTAGGATTCTTGAATGTTGGCTTTGGAGATCAAGATTCTTTGAGGATCGTTGGATTTCTTGGAGGAGGTGAACAAACATAGTCTCAAGTGTTTGCTTTTAGGAAGACTTCATCAGTCGTTTTCCTTGACTTTTTCTTGGGGCAACTTCCAGAAGACATTTTTCTATTATGATTTGTTCTGTACAATTTGTTGTAAGTTTTTTATTTCTATGGTAACTACTTGAATTGGATCTTTCTCCATTCTGTATGGCGCCTCTTCTACTTGCTTGAAAGATTCAGACCTTGGACCATCTATGTAAGAATATGGCTCCACTTTTTAGGTATGACTTTCCTATTTTCCAGTGACAGATGCTGTCCAAAGTAAACAAGAAACTTAAAGTGTTCTTCTGGACCGCAGCTCTAGCTTAATACTTACAATTGATCAGACTACAGAGAGTGTCAGTGGACTCCTAGCTTGCATTGTCTATGGATCATTGACAATAGTCATTATTTGTTAAAATTTTGACTAAATTTTCCCATTGAAATTCCAACCTTGTTTCCTGAGCCACAAGTTTGTTTACAATAGAAGCATAATACTTGGGTGGATACTTGGATGGCCAATTGGGATGAAATCCAATTATCTAGACCCTTGGGCTGATCAGCTGGATTATAGACTTTTTCTTCTACGTAGTCTATTAGTCCACCGGGCCCGGATTGGACCACGGGGTAATGGACTGAATTTTTAAAGATAAATGTCACGTGAAATTTGATTTGCACCACATAGTGTGAAGGACATTATGATTCAGAATTTCCGGACCATGAAAAAGGCATTAATGTTCTCTTTTTCTTTCTGCTACATGCATCCATAGAATTTTTCTTAAAAGGGTCCTGGTGATGAGCTGATTTTTGAAATATCTAGCCATAACTTTCAGCGGAAATATAGTGTGACATTGTCCGGACGTATCTATCAAGATGAGAGCCATAATAGCTATTTTATAGAGTGGACTTGAGTGGAGGAAGCAGTTTATGATGTCAACATGTCATAATAGAGCATGTGACAAAGGTTGTCAAGATTATTATTATTAGTCATCTAATATAGCCCAATTGCGGTCACACAGGGACCGCAATTGGGCCCGGCATGGTACAGGGCCTGCAGCCAGCTGGAGATGGCCAGGGCTTCGTACATCTATGACAGCAGTCAGGGTAGGCCTGGTTCCCCGACTGCTATACATACTAGCCCAGGAGAGCTGACTTAAAATAATAAATAGTTATATTCACCTCTCCTAGGCTCAGTGTCCTCTCCAGCACTCTTCTGTCTCGTGACAAAAGTTTCAACCTGGGCCACCAAGACACTTGTTATGCCACTACATCTAGTTATACAGTAGTTGCCAACAGAGTATTGAATGTTATCTGATAAAACATACCTATTTTCCACCTTCTAACCAAATCTCTCCAATAGACGTCTATGGAGAGAGGAAGGTGGAGGAAGAAGACACAAGAAACAAGAAAGCCATCTGCACTATAGAGAGACAGTACTCTTTCACATCACAACTGGGTTATCAGTCTTCTCCTGTCTGAAATGACTCACTCAATGCTCTAGACGGCCTAATATCCTCCCTCATCCGCTCTCCATAGACTTCATTTTATGGAACAAATCAGATCTCTCAGATAAGAAGTAAAGACAGGAGAAAAACTTAAAGAAACAATCACTTATTTTTTATAGCCTGGTTATCATGAAAGTTGGGGTCCCGTTCTTCTGCCTGAATTCAGTGGCGGGTTGAGCATGTGCACTGCCTCTCTATTCATTGTCTGTGGGATTGCCAGAGATAGCCAGGCAGATCTCCATCCTCAATGTTGGTGGTTATCCTCACAAAACAGCAAGATAGGCTCTGTCCTGGGGAGCCCCTTAGACCCAGTACAGGTGGTGGGTGACAGAAGAATACTGTCCGTGGTGACCGCCATGCAGGAGAACAAATCCCACCCCATGTATGGGACCCTGATGGGACTTGGCAGCACTGTCAGTGACCGTCTGTTTCACCCCAAGTGTGAGAAGGAGCTATCGCAGGTCCTTCCTTCCAACCACGACCAGGCTGTATAATCTACATCAGACCAAACGAAGATCACTCCGCACAGAGAACTAATGATTATGACGATGACCATGAAGTCTTCCTTATTTATCTTCCGATTTTCCTTATCTGCTATGGCCTCCTAGTATATCTTCTCTTCTCAGCTTATGTGTGTCTACGTCTGTGATATATTACTGTGTATTATCCTGTATCTGTATTACTATGCTGCTGTAACATGCTGAAATTTCCCCAATGTGGGACTATTAAAGGATTATCTTATCTTATAACTTTAAAGGGCCATATTTGGCAGAGATTGGAATACAACCCTGCTGTTTCTGCAACTCCAATCGGAGATATGGAACTGGAACTACACTCTTCCATCTATGGGACTTAGGAGTGGTTATTCTGAATTTGGCAGTGATTTGCCAAGTTGAGAATGACCTTTTAAAACTGAGCCAACCCCTTTAACAATCTGTTTATTGTTTGACCCTACCCTTAGACTTTAGTAAGGGTAGGGGTCAACTTCTCTGCAAGTGCCACCATAGAAAAATTTGCACATTACACAATGGGATCCATGTAATGCCTGGTCATGTTGGGTCCTCCAAGTCCTCTTTGTAGCTGATCGACACTCAATCTCACAGATAAGGGATATAGAATTCGCTGATTCCTAAATGGATTTTCTAAACCAGACGGTCATATTTTACAGACAACTTATGTAAGGTTACGGTATTACTGTATGTCTACTATGGGAACCCGGGAAGCAATGCTCATTCCTGTACGTTTCCAGTTTTGTATTATCCATATCTATCGAATGTTTTTAGATATGACCTAATATGACTTCAATCCATTCAAAGCGAAATTAATATTCTCTCTGTCACAGTAGTGCGAGTAAAATCCCGCATTAAACTCATGAAAGCAGTTGAATGTCTTCCAGACGTTATGAACTGCTAGTTTCCTGTTTGAAGTAACCTAAAGGCTTCTTTAAGAGACTGGCAGTCACTCCGAAGTGTGCTGAAGATCATAATGAGGGAAAGGCCATTTCATGTTTACATTGTAGCATTTTAACCTGAGGAATATTTTTCTAAGTTTAGTGACAAGTCCCGAAATCTCGCGGTTAAAAACTGGCGCCCTCGACATGGCTTGGATTCACCTGGCAAGAACGCGTTCTCTTAACAAGATTCAAATGTTTTGGAAAGAGAAAAAAAAAAAAATTCCCTCCACTAACAACAACTTTCAACATGGTTTTCTAAAAAACCCACAAAGTGCAGGTTTTCTCGTGATTAAATTAAAATATGATCTTTGATGGAAACCAAAAATCTTTCAGATTTACCAAACATGCAGCTGATACAAATGAGTGATGTCTAGATGTATTGCTAAACATGTATTTTATATAGCATGGTACAAATGAAATTCCTGGCTTGGCACGCCACATTATTGCAAGGAACCGAGCCAAAATCCATTTTCCCCTCATGCTGTGCTCTGTATGATGTATGCTAATAGGCGAGCTGGCACGGGGGGCATCGTCCCGATTATTTCTGCTCATTGCTATGAATGCTATTTGTAATTATACATAACATTTAACATTATGGGGATAGGAATAGCCTTGAAGTGGCCAACCAGTACCAGCCATTTTCCGCAGGCAGTAATGTACGGCAAATACATATCATTTGTAACCAGTTTATGATGTTGTGGGTTTAATATTGTGAAGTTTTTTTTATATAAAGAGGAACTGGGCTCAACTTTCTTGACAGGTAAATACTTTTATCCTCCATTAAAGGGGTTGTTTAGGATTAACAATTACATGTAGTCAGGAGGGGAGGGCTATAAAATATATGTGTTTATGCTGTAAACCGATGGCTGGTCAGGTAATGGAGGGGGGTGTACATCTCTCCCAGACTGCTAAGGTGGGTGAGATGAGAAAACTCCAGAAAGAACATTTCTCAGCAGATAACTATTGTTTGCTGAGGGTTCCAGTTACTGGGCTGTATTTTTAGGAATGGCAGGTAGGATTGGTAGTGGGCCCTGTCATTCCACCCCCCTCCAGTCCACACTTTGGGGATGTTCTGGCAGCGACTCAGCTGCAGGGAGTCTCCTCGTCAAGGAGGCTTAAGAATCCAGCTCCAGCAGCAACACTTTGGCAGAGATTGGCTGGAGAGTGAAAGAGAGAGGTCATATTTTTGGAGCTGTGTCCTGAATGACTCAACTGGCTTTTGGATTTCTGTTATTCTAGGTGAGGTAACCTATTCTATGTTTAGTTAGAGCCTAGCCGGGCAGGGATTTATTTTTGTATTGTTTCCTTTGTTGCCGCACTACCTTTTGGGGTGAAAATAAACTCTACCTTTATTTTTGAACTAAAAGAATCTGGACTTTTGTGTCTATGCCACCCTACCTAGCAACCCCAGACCCTGACAATGCTTACCTGCATTCCTCCCTCTGTTCTGTTGCTGGTAGGGAATAGGGATGATGGACCCAAAGAAGACAATAGTGGGCTGCGCTCTGAGGTCGAGGATCGAAGGAAGAACCAGATATGTTTGCTATATCTTTAATTACTGTAAAGTAAAGGTGGGAAGCCAACTGGTCGATTTTACTTTTACTTTTCGTCTGCATAGGGACCCAAAACACAAAAGCCCTATCCATTTAAAAAGCAGTTACACAAGGAAACTATAGAATAAACCATAGACTATAATATTCCCCAGGTTGCTTCTTGCAGGACCTTTCTCTTTGCCGACTGTAGGCGGATTCAGCTGTGAAGTCTCCTACAGAGACTCTAGCACTAGTGTAAATCCAGCCTTAGACATTGTCAGAGTGTGCAGGGTTACAAAACGTTGACAAGAGGAACAATGCAGGGGATTCGCTAAAATGCAGGGACTGTATAACGCCATGTTTTTGTCTGATGCCTAATGAAGTTTCCACGACTTCTTTAGGATAGGTTATCAATATGGTGATCATTGGGGGTCTGACAACTGGGACCCCCACAAATCAGCTTATTGTAGAGGTTGCAGCCTTCACGTGATTGAATGGCAGGGATGGAACACGGATGTCATCCATTTGCCTGCACCAGCCATTCATAGGTGCCAGTGAGCACAGTCCGTAAAACGTGCCGGATTGGGACTTGTCCTGAGTTTTGCTCATGGCATCGTATATCCGACTGTGAATATACACAGTCGTGTGTAAGGGGCCATAGAAATGAATGGGTCAGGGTGCTAGCTATGAAAATCACAGCTAACACACTGACTATGCACACATTAGTGTGCATGAGACCTTAATATGATGCCCATATACGTCTATTGTGCCATAATTTGCTTTCGTATGTCTCCAAGAGTCATATTGAGATTATGTCAAATTCATACAAAATCTGAACCAAAAAAAGATTGTGCCACGTGTACAGGACGGCGCCAAAATATAGACCTCGACCATCAAAGCCCGGACTCCGTGAACATATCCCTGCCCTTACTATGCTCTTCTCTTACTGCAGCTCTTTGTTAATTTTAACATTCCAACTTTCCTCCGATAATTTGCTGCTTTTTCGCATGCCAATATTTGGCACAAATATTTCTCAAACATGAGATCATTAGATTTGATTAAAAACAATAAATTATGCGCCTGAATAAAAATAATAACAAAAAAATATGGACCTAAAGCAAGAGCCAAGCACGCTACAAACAGTATTCAGTCCTAAGAATTCTGCAAAAAAATAGAAGAATTAGTTGTGCCAATGGAATGGATGACGGATGAAGTCAGCTGCGACTGAGAGATCACGTCAACAGGGGTCCAAGGTAATCCGGGGGTCACTCCAGCCGCTGCATACATAAGCGCTCATGTACAAATAGGACATTTAAATGCCGAATTTTTGTGTAGACTTTTTCAGTCAATAAGCAATTACTCTGTTTATTTGTTTAACGTCATCGAGACGAGAAGTGTCTGCAACGATTTGTTAGGGAATTACATTTTCACCAAAAAATCTCCCTCAAATAGTCTTCTGTCAAGGTCCTAGTTATATAATTTCCAGGATTGTTAGGGCAGGATGAAGTCTGCGTCTTTATGCTCATTCTTCTGATCAGTTATAGGACCACAGAACAGAAAAATGGGACAATGACAGATAACAATGGATCCTGAGGGGCCCCAATGACGATAGTGGCGGTCTGTTGGATAGCCATCATTTTATCCCTGACTTTGATGGGCAAAAAAATTGAAATTTCCATTGAACTTTGTGCCGAACGGACACCAGATGTGAACGAAGCCTTGGTTGACATTTTATTAGCTACCATCCTACTTTCCACTTGGGTTCTTATCCACCTTTCCCACGGTTCTGATGAATAAATCTTCCTAGTTATTTGCAGGGATGTGTCACTACTAGAGATGAGCGAACACTAAAATGTCAGAGGTTCGAAATCCGAATCGAACAGCCGCACACTGTTCGACTGTTCGAACAGATTTCGAACCCCATTGTAGTCTATGGGTGAAATGCTCGTTTCAGGGGTACGCAAAATTCGACTCTCCTTGAAGTCTTCTCCCGGCGCAGCGCCCTCACGGTTTCTTCCGGCTGTAATTCACTTTGCCTAGGCATCGGGGCCTAGGCAGAGCTGACTGCGCATGCGCGGTCGGCTCTGCCCGGCCCGACGCCTGAGCAGAGCCGACTGCGCATCCGAGGGCATGCCCGCGCATGCGCAGTCAGTTCTGCCTAGGCCGGATGCCTAGGGAGAGTGAATTCCAGCCGGAAGACGCCGCGGGGATGCTGCTCGGAGAAGACTTCTAAAGGTAAGAGAAGAACCAGCGTTGATTGGCAGAATGTATAGCATTCTGCCAATCAACGCTGGTTCTGCATCGAACCTTAAACTTCGAACAGCTAGTAGTGTTTGATCGAGTACGAGTATTTCAATTACCGTAATATTCGATCGAACACTACTCGCTCATCTCTAGTCACTACATAACTAGTTATCCCAAATTTTGACCTACTGCAATAGCCAACCTGTTTAAAACAGATATACAGTGGGTACAGAAAGTATTCAGACCCCTAAAAGTTATAGAATTTTTACAATTGACACTGGTAAATGATACCGTACTGCATGATTGTACGACACTACACACAACTCTACAAACAACACTACACACAACTCTATGCACAACACTACACACAACACTACACATAGCATAACAATACACACACTAAATACAACACTACACCCCACTCTACACACAACACTACACACAACACTATACACAACTCTACACACAACACTATACACAACACTACATACTACACCCTACTTCAATCTAAAAATTGTGGCTTTGGCCATATTAGATAATACATAGCTAAGGCTAAGATAACATCTGTCTCAGGGACTCCATTGGAAGAAAGCAGAAGGTGCCAAAAGTCAACAGAGAACAAAGATCTCACAGAGGAATTTTCTTTTTGACAATTTCAGTTTTGAAATGGTGGACTCCTGACAGACACCCGGTGGATCCCATTACAGTCAATGGGGTCCGGCAGTGTCTGTGTGTATCTGCTAAAACAGACGTCCAGCTATACGCCATCTGAGTCCCTGGACGGACCTGAAGAATAAAGAGTCTGGCACAGATGTGAACCTAGCCTTACTGATAAACAGATATTTCACAAACTGGTTGAATAGAGTGTACAATGACACTGTATACTACAGTACAAGACTCACAAAGTGACTCTGTATTCTGTGGTAAGTGACATTGTGGTAAGTGACTCTGTACTCTGTGGTTAGTGACTCTGTGGTAAGTGACTCTGTATTCTGTGGTTAGTGACTCTGTGGTAAGTGATTCTGTACTCTGTGGTTAGTGACTCTGTGGTAAGTGACTCTGTACTCTATGGTAACTGACTCTGTACTCTGTGGTAAGTGACTCTGTACTCTGAGGTTAGTGACTCTGTGGTAAGTGACTCTGTATTCTGTGGTTAGTGACTCTGTGGGAAGTGATTCTGTACTCTGTGGTTAGTGACTCTGTGGTAAGTGATTCTGTACTCTGTGGTTAGTGACTCTGTGGTAAGTGACTCTGTACTCTATGGTAACTGACTCTGTACTCTGTGGTAAGTGACTCTGTACTCTGTGGTTAGTGACTCTGTGGTAAGTGACTCTGTACTCTGTGGTAAGTGACTCTGTGGTTAGTGACTCTGTGGTAAGTGACTGTACTCTGTGGTAAGTAACTCTGTACTCTGTGGTTAGTGACTCTGTGATTAGTGACTCGGTGGTTAGTGACTCTGTGGTAAGTGGCTCTACTCTGTGATAAGTGACTCTGTGGTAAGTGACTCTGTGGTTAGTGACTCTGTGGTAAGTGACTCTACTCTGTGGTTAGTGACTCTGTACTCTGTGGTAAGTGTCTCTGTGGTAAGTGACTCTACTCTGTGGTAAGTGACTCTGTGGTAAGTGACTCTGTGGTTAGTGACTCTATACTCTGTGGTTAGTGACTCTGTGGTAAGTGACTCTACTCTGTGGTAAGTGACTCTGTGGTTAGTGACTCTACTCTGTGGTAAGTGACTCTGTGGTAAGTGTTTCTGTGGTAAGTGACTCTACTCTGTGGTTAGTGACTCTGTGGTAAGTGACTCTGTGGTAAGTGTTTCTGTGGTAAGTGACTCTACTCTGTGGTTAGTGACTCTGTGGTAAGTGACTCTGTACTCTGGTAAGTGACTCTGTACTCTGTGGTAAGTGTCGTGGCTTCCAACAGTCGCGGCTTCCCCCTCCAGAGTAGGCTAAAATGAATGAGACTTCTCGGGAGGGCACTGTCGCGAGGTGGACGCCGGGGCTGAATCAGCCGCGGAGTCCACATCAAGAAAGGACAGCTCATTTATTTTTTCGCTCAGGGAAAAAAGTAGCCTGGCAATCTACATAGACCTCCATTGTGAGGGGGCGGAGTACGAGATGGATTCAGCATCATAATCTTCCCCCTCTTACCGTGTGAACTAGCCCTTATACCTATGGGGAAAGCACCGGTATTTCCGTAGGTATAATTGACATGCTGCGAGTTCCAAAGCCACGCTGGTTTTATAAATCATGGCTTGTCCGCGCTGTGGTTTTTCCTGCACAGTGGGCCTGGGATTTGCTAGAATCCCATCCACTTTGCCCTTACTGTACTGTGATTATTACTGCAGCGTTTCCTCCATGAGCAAATCGCTGCATTTCCATCCCCTGGGGCCCCGGCTTTAAGCAGATTTTTTTTCAGCCTGCAAAAATCTCCATGTGAACACTCCCTTAGACAGACTAAACTAGACTGATAAGTTTCTTCTTGACGGTTGCCCTAATAATGCCTTACGAATAGGTCATTAATATCGTTGTGCTGGAAAGCCCCTTAAAGTCTAGCCCATGTTGTGTCAGTAGTCACCCGCTGAAACCATGCACACTTCTTTCCATCTACTAATAACTGTCAGGGCGCAGTAAGAGAATATCTGGAAATTGAGTTTTTCCCCGTCAGGTGCGGTGACTAAGTACTGTTTGAATAGTCCCCGGTATCAGATGTCTTATTCGATTCCTTCTCATTGCCTCGGAGGTTTGAGGAATGCTGGGTGTGTATCATTGTTTTGCTATATTGTGGTCATCTCCATGCAGGTTCCCCCCAATACTTGATGTGGGAAAGAATAACTGTTAGAGCGATTGACTATATTTCAGTGAGATGACTAAGGCTGAATGTTTTCGCTGCGTGAACCCTCCACTGACTTCATCAAAGGTCAGGATCTCGCTGCCTTCCACTGGTTAGATCATTGCCGTGCCCTTTAAGTCACTAGGTGATTCATTGGCATTGTATCGGCCAATCGGCCGCCTTCACATCTGCTTTTTGTGACTATTCATAAGGGAATGCTTTACTGTTTGGCTGATATAAATCTCTCACGATCAGAAGTGGCCGTGTAGTGTTTGCAAATGTTTGAAAATTCTAGAATTCGGGAAAGTTCTAAAAAATTGTTCTACATAAATATACAGGATGGACATGAGAAAGTGCGCAAGACGGTAATAACTCTATAGTGAGACAATTCAGATACAGGTACTTAGTTATTACCCAGGTGGGAAAGTTTTATCTTATTCAAGTGAATGGGACTGAGCTGTAATACAAGGTACGGCCACTACTCGAAGTATAGAGCTGTTTCCAGAAAACATTGAAGGCAAGTGAGATAAGAAGTGATAGGCCATCAATTTAACCAGATGCTGACCTCCCATTGGCTAAATACGTCCAGGCGGTAGACATCTATCAATGCAAGGAGTACCTGTACGTCCCTGCATGAGATCATGCAGCTATAGAACCAGAGAGCCTGCAGTTAGAACAGCAGAATATCCTATAGAGAAAGTAGGGAAATTTTATTACCACCCCTGTCTTGCTGATGGCTGTATACACATGCATATACACCTACCGGAGATGCTATAATATGGCTCCCCATCCAGCCGGCCAGTCATGTCTCAGTCTCAGTCTGCAAGAGGACCCAGACCATAGGACCTACAGTTCAGATTAGGAGGCTGTATTCTGTCTTTAACCCTTTAAGGACACAGGATAATTTGTACATTAATGCTCAGAATCTTATTTCATATTTTCATGCCGCACCATGCAAAAATCGTAGCTTTATGTTTATGATATGTATTGTTTACATTAAAAGGTGGAGGTTTTTTAAACTTTTTATTATTTGATTATACTTTATTTTTAACTGTTTGAACTTTTTTTATCTGTCCCTTACGGGGATTTGAATCATGGATCTCTGATTCTCAGTGCAATGTACTGCAATATAGTGTATTGCAGCACGATGCACATAGGCTCCCTATGTGTTATAAGTTTGCCATAGCAGCCTCCTGGCTGCTATGGCAGACATTCAGACTTTAAGGCTAGTTCACACGGAGTTACATGAACTCCGCATGTGAACATTCCATCGCGGCATTCCGCTCCGGATTAGGCCCAAATGAATGAGCCCAATCGGGAGAGAGCCTCGCGCTGTGGACGCCGCAGGTGATTCAGCAGCGGAATCCGCGGGAAGAAGGGGCATGTCGCTTCTTTTTTCCACTACTAACTTGAGGCGGATTCCGCATCAAAATCCACTGCCAAAAGACTATTATTATTATTATTGTTTATTTATATAGCACCATTAATTCCATGGTGCTGTACATTATTATATTAATTCCATGGTGCTTTACATTTGGGGGTTACATACAATACACAGAATATACAGGTAGATATAATACTAACAATGACTGACTGGCACAGTGGGATAGAGGGCCCTGCCTGCGAGGGCTTACAATCTATGAGGGAAGGGGGTAAAGACAGAAGGAGAGGGGGAGACTGTACAGATGGCAGTGCGGTGATAGTGTTATTGGAGGTTGTAGGCCTTCCTGAATAGGTGAGTCTTCAGCGCCTTCTTGAAGCCTGTGATTGTGGGGGTCAGTCTTATGTGTCGTGGTAAGGAGTTCCAGAGTATGGGGGATGCACGGGAGAAATCTTGGAGACGGTTGTGTGAGGAGTGGATGAGAGCAGAGCGGAGTAGGAGGTCATTGGAGGATCTGAGGTTACGTGTAGGCCGGTAGTGGGAGATTAGTTCGGAGGTATATGGAGGGGACAGGTTGTGGATGGCTTTGTATGTTAACATTAGTAGCTTGAAATCAATTCGCTGGGTTATAGGTAGCCAGTGGAGGGACTGGCGGAGGGGAGCAGCCCATGAAGATCGGGGGGTGAGGTGGATTAAGCAAGCAGCGCAGTTTAAGGTGGACTGGAGGGGGCGAGGGTGTTTGTTGGAAGTCCATGGAGAAGGGTGTTACAGTAATCTAGGCGGGAGATTATGAGGGTCTGGACGAGCATCTTGGTAGTTTCCTGGGTGAGGAAGGGGCGAATTCGATGGATGTTCTTGAGTTGGAGGCGGCAGGAAGTGTTGAGGGTTTGAATGTGTGACTTGAAGGATAGGTCGGGGTCCACTGTTATCCCAAGGCAACGAGCCCCTAGTACAGAGGTAAGTGTGGTTCCGTTGACTTTGATAGATGGATCAGGTGTAGGGGCCATACGGGGTGGGGCAAAGATGATGAACTCCATTTTCTCCATTTTGAGAAAGCGGGAGGAGAGGAAGGAGGCTAAACATTCCGGAACTCTGGCCAGCAGGGAGGTAAGGTCTGGTCCAGAGATGTATATTTGGGTAAAGACTCCGTGTCTTTACCCGAACTAGCCCTAAGCAGTGACCCTGGGACCGGATCCCAAGGAGGCTGTGATCAGAGGATTTAATCAGCTGGAGTCTTTCTACTCTAGTGGCTAGACCTGGGCCTCTGCTGTGTTACATGAAGTATTATTACCTAAAGGGGTGCACGATGCATTAAAAAAAGTAAGAAAATAAAAATGCAACTAAACAGTAAAACATAAAGTAAAATTTAAAAAAATGCCAACACCACACCCACGTCACAGGTTCCCCAACTGTGTCACCTATATAGGATTTACCATAATGGAAAGGGGAAACTTAAAATAAAAATTGTAGTACTATGTAATAGTTAATAAAATATAGATAAAAACATAAGAATAAGGAAAAACAGATAAAAAAGAAAAAAAACATGCAAAAATATCTATAACATAAAAATAAAGCAAAAAAAAAAAAAATGTAAAAAGTCCAAATGAAAAAAAATGTTATAGATCTCAATAGCCCCTGAGTAAAAAAGCCCAAAATGTGTTTGGTACTGAAGTTTAGCCAATCCGTCTGGTTTCCGTCTTCTGCCCGCGAAACTGGACAGGAGACGAAAACCCGTCGGTCAGCTTTCAAACCCATTCACTTAAATGGGTTTGCAGAGGTGACCGCCCATGTGTGTCTTCTGCCTATCTGCAGGGAAACCATTTTTTTTTTTAACCGGGCACAAAGTCCTGCATGTCTGACTTTGTGTCCAGCTAAAAATAACAGTTTCCTCGCGGAGAGGCAGAAGACGCACACGGACGATCACCTCCGCAAACCCATTCAAGTGAATGGGTTTGAAAGCTGACCGCCGGGTTTCCGTCTCCTATCCAGTTTTGCGGGGCAGAAGACGGAAACGTGCCAGATTGGCTAAACCGGAGACCAGGCGCAGATATGAACCCGCCCTAACTCTTGACTTTTCGAAAGGTTGTGTAGGTAATCCTGACAAACACCATTCACTTGTATTATAGATTCCATGTTCCATTAAAATTTCATGAATTGTCTTTCACATACCTTGAAGCTTTTCCAAAATAAAATCTGTAAGATGAATGTGGGCAGCAGAAATAAGAAAATAGGGAAAATATTCTTCATCTGTGTTTTGTTAACTGGTGGATTTCCTGTTTCGAAGCCATGATTCCCTCCCATAAGACCATGAAGGCTAAAATAGGAATGAGTATTAAGGCATTCCCACCTTAGATGACGTATAACGCCTCCGTAATAGGAAACTGATCTGATGGTGAGACGCCACCAAGGCGAATTTTCACAAATTTGGTTATACGCCACCAAGGTAAATTTTCACAAATTTGATCATATCTTGTATCCATCAATAATGTATGGGTTATTTTTATTGTTGCAAAGTATTGAAAGTGGTTTCAAGGATGCTAAGCAAGCCCTTGGAGAACTTTATCCAGAACATAAGACAACCACACTAGACGCCCATGCATACCTCTACACTCCTACATAGCTTTTATTGGCTGCCAAAATGGAAAATGTTCTTGCCTTCTTTGCCAGCCCATTGAACAACCCACAGACCTAATGTGTAAATCCGTGTAGGACTTCTTATTATGTGTCTTAGTGGCTTAAGTGTCCTTACACTTCATGAATGGTACTTGACTTGAGTTAGGTAACAACTACAAGAGTAGGGCTAAAATGTGTGTCCCATTCTGTTACGAGAGATAGTAAGAAATTTCTATATCGATATCTCGCTTACCTTCATATTCACTGTCAACGATGGCAGAATACAAGAGCCATCTTTTTAGACCAGCGTAACATTTGCATTTCACTGGAAATTACCCTAAAAAATTTGGACCAAAGAGTAAAAACATTTATCAATAGGCCATTGATGATATTTCAAAGGATCCATCGCTTATTTCCCGTGAAATTCTGAATTTTCCATCAAAATTTTCCCTAAATGTTATGTTATTTTTTTTTGGTTTGTGCCATATTTACTGATTATATGGTTTTTTGGAAAAGTAGTCTTGTACTGTTTTATAAATTGCTTATATTGATCGTGGTCCATTTTTTGATTATTAGAGAGACTAATAAATAGCACTCACTATTCTAAGGGGGGAAACCTGGGAAAGGAGTCTGGAGATTTTCCCAAGATTAACCCCTGGTTTAATAGATATTATTGAAACAAACTGTTCTGTGTGACAAGCCATGCTTGTGCCCAAAAACGTAGACCTGCTGAGGATCAACTGGTATGGGCAACTATACCTTTGTCTGTGTTACAGCACCTATACAAGCCAATGGTTGCGCAAATAATGTTTGTAAATAATTGGCTACCACTCTCTGGCTAAAAGTGGTACATCCTACTCAAAATATTTCCGAATATAGCTTAAAATGGGGGACCAAAAGATTGTCTGAAGTGGACAACTCTTTTGGGGGTAGCACATCATGATATTTTTTGTTTTTGCAGAGCTATTACAAACTGAATCACAAAAATTTTACTACTACTCACCACCCATAGGCACAAAATTCTTGATGTCTTAAATGGGTTGTCTCAGAGTAATCCACAAGATAGGTGATAAGTACAAACCTTGCAAGATAAGTTTTGAGAATACTCATGAAGTTTGTCTACCTGTTCCATTTTGGGTTCAACAAGTGGGGTTCATTGATGTCATAACTCGTTTGTTAAAGCACCAAGACGTCAACACACAGCACATGAATGCTGAGACCCAATTATAGACCTCAGTGGTCCCAAAAGGGTGCGCAATATCATCTCACCCAGCAGTGGCGTAACTAGGAACGGTGAGGCCCCATGGCAAACTTTTGACATGACCCTAGAGCAGTGATGGCGAACCTATGGCACGCGTGCCAGAGAGGGCACGCAGAGCCCTCCATGCTGGCACGCGTGCAGTCGCCCGGATCGCTCACCAACAGGGAATCCGGTACAGGATTCCCCGTTGATGAGCGATCACTGCCTTCAGTTGTATGTGCAAATGCACATACAGCTGAAAGCTGTCAGGGTAGGCCGCGGATCGCGCAACCGCGGCCTACACTGGCTGCAGAGTTTGACCTCTGCCCCGACGCGGGCGCGATGACGTCATCAGCGCCGCCAGTGACAAGAAGGTGGATGCCGGCGGCTCTTCAGGGGTGAGTATGAGAGTGGCTCACTGTGTATATGATGTTGGGGGGAGCGCTTATAATACTTGGTGGGGTGTATGATACTGGGGGGAGTGTATAATACTGGGGGGGCTTATAATACTGGGTGGGGTGTATAATACTGGGGGGAGTGTATAATACTGGGGGGAGTGTATAATACTGAGGGGGCTTATAATACTGGGGGGAGTGTATAATACTGGGGGGCTTATAATACTGGGTGGGGTATATAATACTGGGGGGAGTGTATAATACTGAGGGGGCTTATAATACTGGGGGGAGTGTATAATACTGGGGGGCTTATAATACTGGGGTGGCTTATAATACTGGGGGGTGTACTAAAGAGCATATAATACTGGGGGGGGGCCTATTTATAAGCACACAATACTGTGTGTGGATGCCACTGTGGAGCATATAATCCTGTGGGGGGGGGACACCTACTGCGGAGCATATAACGCTGGGGGGCTACTGTGGTACTGTGGAGAATATAATATTGTGTGGTGGGCCCACTGCAGAGCATATAATACTGTCTGGGGTCCCCTCACTATTTATATCACACAGTATCTGTTTTATAGCAGACGTGATATTAGTACAGGATGTAAGAATATTACACGGTAACTATAAAACAGATCCTGTGCGATGTAAATAGTGAAAATTAATTGTTCAAAGTACCAAATGCCGAGACCTTTACATTTCAGTACAACGTTGTTTGTATTATTGAAAGCTCTGTAAAGCCCCACATGACTGTAATTTTTGGTCAGTAACTGTCCGCAATTGTGGATCCGCATAGTATTAAGTCTATATTGTCGTGTTGGCACTCCGCGAAAATTTTGTGGGTTTTGGGTTGCAGTTTGGGCACTCGGTCTCTAAAAGGTTCGCCATCACTGCCCTAGAGTATAATAATTGTAGACCGAAGGGGGGTACCAACATAAAAAACATTGTTACTTACCTATCCTCGGCTCTGCTGCAGACCTTCTTGGCGTCAGCCATCTTCAATGACGTCTGGGACATCACATGTGATGTCAGGGAGAGTCACAGAAGTAGGCCAAAAGCCTGCTCAGAGAGGTAAGTAACACAGTTTTTTATGTTACCTTACCTCTGAAAAGACCCCTGAGTGTCATAATGATGTTTGTGGGGCCTGTGGCATCACTTACCAATCCCGGCCACTGCCAGGGTCGGTAAGGAATTAGGGCTAGTTACCTTAGGTAACGGCCTATTAAGAAAATAAAAAAACCACAGTGGCTATCGCTGGACCCCTAATATCCCGGGCCCTGTAGCAGCCGCTACCCCTGCTACCCCAGTAGTTACACCACTGTCACCCAGGAGGCCATAAGATGTCAGATGACTAAAGAGGACGCAGTGTCAGACACTGTTAGGTGCCCAGGAGAGTTAAGAGAAGGTGAGTGTAAGTGTTTACTATGATTCTGGACATCCCCTGGAGCTCTACTTGAAGAGACCCTAGTATATAATATTTGTGAGTGGTAATCCCCCAAAATTTTGGGTTTGGGTTAAACCTGAAACTCTTAGAAAATATGTATTGAATCTGGTTTGTACCGAATCGGTTTGCTCACCCATAGTGATAAGTGTGTGATAACTATGGCCATGATGATAGGACCCTCATGATCACAAGAATGAAGTTACCATATCTCCTGTTGGAATACAGTAGTGGTAGAGCATAAATACATCCACTCACTGGGGGGAAAATGCTCGTTTCAGGGGTAGGCAACGTTCGATCAAATTATACTTACCAAGTCCACAAGTGAGGGTCGGGCTGGATCATCCGTGAAGTCTTCTCCTTGCAGCGTCCCCGCGGCATCTTCTGGCTCTTCATTCATTCTGCCAGGCATCGGGCCTGGGCAGAGCCGACTGCACATGATAGCACTACAAGCAGACATGTGCAGTCAGCTCTGCCCAGGCCCGATGCCTGGCAGTGTGAATTCAGAGCTGGAAGACGCCGCGGGGAAGCTGCACGGAGAAGACTTCTAAAGGTAGGAGAAGAACCAGCATTGATTGGCCGACTGTATAGCATTCGGCCAATCAATGCTGGTTCTGCATTGAACTTTTACATTCGAATAGCGAGTGGTACTCGATCGAGTACGAGTATTTCGAATACCATAGTATTCAATCGAATACCTACTCGACTGAGTACTACTCGCTCATCTCTATAATCTTTGTTGAAGAAAGTCTTGAATTCTGACAAGCCTGATATCCACCATGGAAGGACACAACTGAAATGGTTAAGTTTTGCCCACATTTATCTACTGTATATGGGCAGCTTTGAATGTATGGGTCCATTTTCTATCTGTCGGTGACATAGTACGACACTGGACATAGAGAATTGTAGTTCATAGTGTCTCCTATAAAAGAGAAGAAAGATGGATCTCACTGCCCACCATCAAGCCAACTTTTTTGAGTGTTTTCAGATAAAGGCCGATCTAGTCATGTTTTCTTTAGGAACCATTGACCGTGAAGTTGAATTTGATGTTCCTCTAGAGAATGGTAATTTCTGAAGAAACACACACTCTCTTGGTTTGTGGGAACGAGTCCACGTCCATAATAAACATAAAAAAGTTGGCTTGTTCGTCGGTCTAACACCCGATGTTCTTTTTGATGCCATCGAGCGAGTAAATCCGTGTGAATCATGTAACTCATGTAGATTACGTTCTGCGCTCTTTATGGTTTTAAATTAATATATATTAAAAGAAAAGAAGTATCCAAGCTTTTTTATTTGCTTCGTGAAAAGCGTATGAACAGTGTAATGAAAATTCCTCAGAGAAAGGTCCTGGTTCGTGTCAGTTCTCCTTTCATCCACTTCTCCTTGGTTTTTTGGGGCAAGACTGAAACTGTGATCCATAGAAGTAATTTGTGAGACTCCTGCACTTTCTCATGTCTCAGTTACATGTGTTTCATTTGCTACTCTTTGGAAAGTAAGAGGAAAAATGCAGAAAGAAGCAAAAGTTTATGGTCAATTTCACCAGAAGGTTTTAATGGGATTACTCGATTTTTGTGCTGTATTGGAATCTTGTGTTGTGTTAAAAGAGAAGAAGAAAAGTAGATTTTCTTTTATTCCTTGAACAGTTCATAGCGCTTTTTTTTTGTGGGTTTTGAATCTGGTAGAATTTTTTTTACACTGTAGATATCTCTGTGATGTTACCGAGGTCAAAGTGTGAACCTTGTACTGAGTCCGCGTCTCTTCATTTGATCATGTGCGGTAAAACACCTACAGACCCTAAGGCAGGGATGCCTACAGAACTGTCATTCTTAGGACAATAGACTACAGAAAAAAATTATTCCTTGGTCAATTTGGAAGGCATCTTGAAACTTTAAAACTGGTCTCTTCTTGACTCTTACCAATCTCTTTCTTTTTGGGCATTGACCTCCTTTCCCGGTGTCCTGCTTACCACCAGTGCCATCCTGCTGAGACCTTCATTGTTGCTTTACTAGCACACGTGCTGACTCCAAACTACTTCATGGTCCCGCACTCCATCTCCAACCAATGTCCAGCTACCCCAGACTTCGATGGACCCTCCCAACATTGCCCAGTCCCAGTGCAATTTGTTTCATTAGGTAACAGTAACTGTAAAGATGTTCTGTTGTATTTTTTTGCATTTGACTTGCTTGTACGTTGACCTCATTTACCTATCTGCTGGGCTGGCCTTCATGACCTACTGCCTTTATACCATTGTGCCCGAACACTACCATCCCTAACCCGTCTGCTGTTGTATACAAAGACCATCTGCTCTGTCAGTGCCCATCTGACTACATCTTCACCCTGGTGTCATCTTCTCAGTTCTCCATTAGCTGTTACTAACATAGACTACACCTAGAGAGGCATCTTTTGCACCAATGTCTTTTATTGGGGTTAAAGAAGGGGTATCTATAAGATTCTGCTCTTTGGTTTTGCCCAAAGCCAAATCCATAGTAATCCATCAGATCCAATAAGATGCTTGATAGCATTGTTTTGACAACAGGAGGCCTCATAGGCATGTCCATACTCTGTACTATGTAGTGGTAGCCTATATGTGTTTGGCGCCTTCATACTACACAGTCTTAAAAATATGTTGTGTCCTAGATGCAATCTTTCTAGCAGAAAAGATTTCTATAACATTGAAGTCAATGGAATATAACATCACATATTTTTATAGGCTTAATTAAAATTTGCTATTACTATAATAGAAGATATGTAGAGGGCACCCTAAACTTCGATAGGTGCTGTGTAATGGCTCTATGCAACATGGTGTGTCTCACCATTGGGATCAATATCTATTTTGAAAGTGAATGAAAGTGAATGTGAGACGGCCGAACATGCGAGTGTCTCTCTATTTACTTGTTGGTACTTAGTCAAGGCTGCATCACCATTCTTGGAGGTCCTGAAAATAGCCTATGGATCATAAATAGAGATGAGTGAATCAAAGCTGATGAAGTAGAATTCGATCCAAATTTCAGGAAATATTCAATTCATCTCCAATCCAGATTTCCTCACACCGTGGCTGGTGGACATTAGGACATGGGGCAAGCAACTCTGGGAATTTGGGATGACCCACAATGCCATGTGTGCAGCCAATCATCAGCCAGCCGGACATGTGATGTACCAGCCCTTTAACCCCTTCGCGACCGCCCATGGCATCGGGAGTGGGTGTTAGCGGATAGCTGTATTTTAATGCCATTTGGCGCAAATTAATTTGGCTCGAATCATATCGGAAAATTCAGAGAAGCTATCGAATTGAATTTTTGAAAAAATACTTATCTATAATCATAAACTCCGAAATGGAAATACCCCTTGAAACTTTGTTGGCTTACATACAGCTCATCTTCATTGAAGTTTACGGGCCTGAGCTGCAATACCAGACATACCCCATGAACAAGAGTGGAGGAGACCATTTTTTCTAACCTAGGATAGCCCCTTTTTTTTTTCTTTTTTTTTTTACAAAAAGAGATTGTCCAAATTGGACAGTACTTCAGAGTTATGACACCTATTAAAGGGGTATTCCCATAACTCTTGGTCACCAACCTGCAGGCTCTGTGCTCTCTTCACTTCCTGGATTTCTCGGCACATTGGTGGGCGGGGTTTCACTTGCTCTGCTATCTGCTATATTTGCAGTCAGTAATGAGGGATTGGTTGTAAATGCATTATCACAGCTGATGTAGAAGCTAATGTAGCAAAGATGGATTTGAGTCAGCTTGCATTACATACAGAGGTAAAGGACTCCTTATCTTAGCCCTTATCAGCCAAATTCAATTAAACCGGCTGATAATTGGAAAAGCTGAAGATAGACAGCACAGTAATCCCGGAGCTTTCACCTCCCACCTCCCCTATCTGAGGAGCTCCATTGCTTGTCAGACATACACAGCTCAGAGCTGCTCCCAGCACTCAGTCCCTCCCTCCCCCCTGAGAGCAGGCAGCTACATCACTTGGGAACTGAGCAGATAAGCCCAGTGGCCATAGAAACAGAGTGTCAACAATGAAGTGAATAAATTAAAATAGCGGCCAAACAAAGCAGTTTTGATAAAGCAATGTATTTATGAAATGTCTTAAATCCACACAAAATAGCAGTATAGATAGGATGCTTTTCATGGGACAACCCCTTTAAGCTTCAAAGAAATAGGAACCCTATGGAGGCAACTCTTTACACAACCTGTAGCAGGGGGACCAGGAGGATCTGACAACTGTATCTAAGTCACAGGTCATGGAGGGTTAATCAATGATATACTCTGCTGTATGTAAGATACAACTGGTTGTAAATTTTATCCGAAACACAAAGTCCACGCTAACTTAATTTGGAGTTATGAGACTTAAAGGTAAACAGATGACATCGTTCACCATTACCTTGATAGTAAGATCATGCCAGGTCCACCTAATAGGAACCTTCCCCTTATAAATTCTGCTAAGTGACTGTATTACTCAATATCAAATACTATAGAATAACATATCTTGTTACACTCATACATTCCTATCTAGGTCTTACCTTCTTATCTGCGTCTTGGCTCCGACTCCCAGTTTGTCTCTAGTGTCTCGGAAGCAATTGTACTTGATTCTTATGCCATATACATCACGACTCTTCTTGTCTCGAGCATAAATTTCTATTAATGTTTGAATTGGAAAGGAAAAGCATTCTTATGATCTCGGGAACCGTCTCACCTCGGCAAAATATGTAATTTATTTAGAAAGTGGGATGATTTGACTTCAAATAAAAAACTCAAACTCATTTCTAAAATGAAAGATATAGAACCCAGAACAGGATGTACTGATTATAAGAAGATTTACCGGACATTTCTGGAGAAAACTTGGAGGATCTGGCAACTTTTACTGTTATTTATTTTGAAAAGTCTCCAGTGCTGTAAAGTATGTGGACAGTAGTTTTGTTCTGGATGGTTGACTCATACTTACAATTTTTGAATGAAAAGATCCTCCCTCGAAACTTGGGTTTCTGACTCCCATGTTCCCATTTTTTTCTGTTTTCTAAATCCAAAATGACTTTCTTGAGTAAAATAATTCTGTCACCAAATGGATATAAACATACGGCACATGTTCGGCATCCATGGCCAAGAAAAAATATTTATGGTTGCCTGGAGTAACACAGCCGTCTAAATATAACTATCCGTACGTTGACCGTAAATGTGATATACTATAGTTGCAGCCAATGACGAATGTCCTGAAAGTAGCAAGATAGGTGAGAAAAGGGGAATAAAGAATATAAATTACACAAAAAGATATAGCAATAGGGAACCGAGCCAGGGTTTCTCATAGAAGATTTGCTACATAAATTATGGATAGTCAAGTCGAAGACAAAAAAATTTGAAGGCTGTAGAAGCTAAGTCAGGACAAATGGATGGAGTGTGAGGCTGAGCACAATGGAATGGGAAACATTTCTTAAAATACTGAGATAAGGCTGCGTCTGAACCATTCTATATCTGTTTCTGAGACAGCTTTATGGTCCTAGAACATAGATAAGAACCCTATTAGTATGTCCCGGAGGCGGAACTTGGACCTGCTTGTGGGCATCTCAATGTGCAGCAGATCCATCAAGACTTTGCGCAGAACCTTCATTATATAAATGTGAGCCATCATGAAAAGGACAAGACATATTTACGATTCTTAGTAACATGTCCTCGGGAACAACCTTGCAAATGCAATTTAATGTCTGGAAACTACAGAAATAACCATAAAATTGAGGCAAAGCGCCCAAGACTCCCTTTTTGGAGGAACAGTCTTTAGTCCTTCATTAAATTCCTCTGTCCACCTTTACTCCTAAACTTCTTTACTCAGGAGTCAACTAGAGTTGTATCATTTCTAAAAGAGCGGCATTATTAAATTTACTATAACGGGGACATCTGTCCATTAACTCATGGTCATATTCTCCTAATGGGCCTTTGTTGAGATGATAATTATAGTTACAGTGCCTTGCGAAAGTATTCGGCCCCCTTGAACTTTTTAACCATTTGCCACATTTCAGGCTTCAAACATAAAGATATCAAATTTAAAATTCATGTTTCTATCAGTTTAGCAAATCGAGAGACTGAAATTCTTGCCAATTCTTCCTTGCAGAACAGCTCGCGCTCAGTGAGGTTGGATGGAGAGCGTTTGTGAACAGCAGTTTTCAGCTCTTTCCACAGATTCTCGATTGGGTTCAGGTCTGGACTTTGACTTGGCCATTCTAACACCTGGATACGTTTATTAGGGAACCATTCCATTGTAGATTTTGCTTTATGCTTTGGATCATTGTCTTGTTGGAAGATAAATCTGCATCCCAGTCTCAGGTTGTTTACAGACTCAACAGGTTTTCTTCCAGACTGGTCCTGTATTTGGCTCCATCCATCTTCCCATCCATTTTAACCATCTTCCCTGTCCCTGCTGAAGAAAAGCAGGCCCAAACCATGATGCTGCCACCACCATGTTTGACAATGGGGATGGTGTGTTCAGGGTGATGAGATGAGTTGCTTTTACGCCAAACATATCGTTTTGCATTGTGGCCAAAAAGTTGATTTTGGTTTCATCTGAGCAGAGCACCTTCTTCCACATGTTTGGTGTCTCCCCGTGGCTTGTGGCAAACTTTAAACAAGACTTTTTATGGATCTCTTTGAGAAATGGCTTTCTTCTTGCCACTCTTCCATAGAGGTCAGATTTGTGCAGTGTACGACTGATTGTTGTCCTATGGACAGACTCTCCCACCTCAGCTGTAGATCTCTGCAGTTCATCCAAAGTGATCATGGGCCTCTTGGCTGCATCTCTGATCAGTCTTCTCCTTGTTTGAGATCAAAGTTTAGAGGGACGGCCAGGTCTTGGTAGATTTGCAGTGGTCTGATACTCCTTCCATTTCAATATGATTGCTTGCACAGTGCTCCTTGGGATGTTTAAACCTTGGGAAATCTTTTTGTATCCAAATCCGGCTTTAAACTTCTCACAACAGTATCTCGGACCTGCCTGGTGTGTTCCTTGGTCTTCATGATGCTCTCTGCACTTTAGACAGAACCCTGAGCCTATCACAGAGCAGGTGCAGTTATATGGAGACTTGGTTACACACCGGTGGATTCTATTTATCATCATCAGTCATTGGGTCATTCAGAGATCCTCACTGAATTGAACTGATTGAGTTTGCTGCACTGAAAGTAAAGGGGCCCCAGGTTTCTCATGGATACGTGGTCCAGGGAGAATCTGGAGTAGGCCTCAGGCCAGGTGTAAATTCTTGTCTCATTACTGACCCATAAAAGACTGCAGAGCCTACAGTTCATGGCAGTTCTATGAGGTGAGAGGAGGTGTATGGTTCTGTCCTGTAACCCTGAGTCTGGTCAGACTATATTGCTCCTGTTTTGTTTGTGTGTCTGGAAGTAAGCCACATGTATAGTTAGGTTATCCATTCTGTTTAGCTAGTGGCTCAGACGAGCAGGTATTTATTTTGTTTTTGCCTGAAGTTAAGGCTTTATTTTGTTTTGCTCATTTTGTGCCTGAAGTCAAGGTTTATTTATTTTCCTTCTTTTTTCTAAATAAACCAGTTTGCCCAAAAGGTCTCTTTAGCACATAAAATGCATGTGTATAGGGTGGCATTTGAGAGGTGCTGTTGACCGAATGAATATTCACCCACTAACAATTGTGAGAAGTTGACAGGCAGAGTGCTGGAGTCCCGATATATCAGCCCCATATTTCTGACCTATGTGTGGTTCAGTGTGGGTCTTGAATAGACCTCAACCCCAGGTGTGGGTCCTGGACTCATTACTGGGCCATAAAAGGCAGATCCTGGTAGCGAGAGGAGGAGCCTGGGTCAGTCCTGAAACACTGAGAGTCTGGTGAGACTGCACTGTGCTACTTTGTTTTGTTCATGTGGTTGGTAGTAAGCCACATATATGGTTAGTTTTTATTGTTTGGTTAGAGCTCGGACGAGCAGGGTTTAGGCAGTATTTTATTTTGCTTATTCTGTGCCTGACATGAATATTTATTTATTTTTGCTATTTTTCCAAATAAACCTGTTTGCACCAGACATCATGTGTCTGTCTTTGACTGGTTGGGTCTGCACCATTGCTGCTACCAAGCTAATTTTCCCCATACAGGACTTCGTCATTCCGTTGCGGCTTACTGCTGCTGACTAGGCCAAGATTCATTAAAAGTGAGTGTCAGTGAAGATTCACAGTTTGCATCCACTGCTTACATCTGTTTTTCCATAAACATAAATCAATGTATTTCACCTTATACACAGCACAGCGGGGTCAATTTATTAATCTTTTTGCCCCTGAATTATGGCGCATTTAGATGACATTTGTGTATTTTATTATAACTTGTGCCATATTTTTCAATGCCATCCACCATGTTTATAGTGATCTGCAAGTATTGGGACTTTTTTCAACATTGTCTGGTAATGTGGGCACATTTTACATGAAGCGTAGGATTGAGTCTAATTTATTATTTGTGACTTTAATATCTTTAGTGAACTTTGGTGTCCTCCACCTAGAAAAATGCAGAAAATTTTTTAATTTTTTTATATTTTTTCAAATTCTACTTCTAACTTGGCTTAAAAACAAATCTTTAGTAAACTCTGGTTCCACCTAGAAAATTCTAACAAACTTATGAATCAGTTGTTAGGAAATTGCTAGGACAGCAATTCCCCAGTCGCTGCTGGAAACCCTGGGAAAGGGGCACAAGAGACAGTGAGCCCTAAGCTGAAACCCCCCACTGTCCCTTCCCGTTTGCCGGTCCTATCCTAGGTAATAGGCGACAACTGGACGACAAAACCCTTCCTAAATACGTGACACACAAAAAGCGGACAAGACAAACAACAACAAGGGAGGTCAGCTACCCAGGGGTCAGTAACAGTCGAGCAATGCAGCGTCAAAATCGATATCCAAAAGAGTAGTCAGTAGGGAAAGCCAGAGGTCAAGAATCAGAATACAAGAATAAACAGCAAGAGAAAAGCCAGCACGCACAAGGCAATAGCAAGCACCAATGTGAATGTAAGCCATGCATAAATAGGGAGGAAGAACCCGCCCTGGACTTGATAGGAAAGCTGGCTGTCAATCACAGGGCAAGACTAGAATTAACCATTACATGAACAAAGGCAACCAAGGTGCAGAAGGAGGGTGTGGTGGAAATTCAATTACAGAAATAGAGCCGTGTTCACACAGCGCAACCAAAAACTCTAACCAAGGAATTAAACTGTCCACGCCTCCTGCATCGCAGCATGCGAGCGGAGGGTGATGCAGTGACCTAAACAGGCAGAGATGTTACATCAGTAGAAGGCATTTTGATCAATTTGTCACAAATAAAAGACTGCTAAAAATGAGCATTTTAAAGTGATGTAAATCCACCATAATAGATTGGCCCCCTTGCCATCTAATGTCTGTAGACAACATGAATTCAGATACAGTTGTACATGTGATATATCCCTGTATATATACATTATATTGCCATGTACTGTCTGCACTTTGTACCAATATATTCTCTGTATACACAGCCCCAGATAGAATTGGATCCCAATCTGGTTACAATTCAGCTGATATTTCAGCCTCCCGCTGTGAACTCACTGTCACTTCACCTGAAGATCAATTATTTAGCAACAAAAAAACTATAAAATTGGTTATTTGCCTATTTACAGCTTTTCACAGTGTTTGCCTCATGTGCAGCCGCAGAGTTTGTTTACTCTACGAGTCGACATCTTGTAATTACAGCTCCGTAATAGGGAGGAAAAATCCGAGAAAATTTGGCAGTTGAAATAATTGCTGTAAAGTATTTCAGACATCGAATAATAAAACCAGTGGTGTTCCCCAGACTTTCCTAAGATTTGTCTAAACTCACTGAAAAATTAAGGAATGGAAATGCAAGCTTGAAAAAAACGGCAGATTGTTCAAGCATCTTACAAGGAAAGTTCCCAGTTACGTACCTCACGTCTCACGTGCCTTTAGTCACTTCTGGTTATTTGCTGCTTAGTTTCAGAATTATGAAATAAAGAGGATTTCAAGGGTTTTAAAGGGTTTACTAAGGGTACTGACCATGGGGATGGTAGCAATGCTTAAAGAGGACCTTTCACCACCTTCACCAACTCCAGTCCTTCAATAGATGTCACTAATTCTGGCACAGTTGAAATTTTTTCTCAAGCCCCCACCATTCCTGAGCAATTAGTGTTACTAGTTTCAGCACCAATATACTAACTAGACTCTCCACTGTCGGGGGTAGGTCCTAGGCTGGAACAGATAGTCTGGGACTGCTCACGTGACAGTAGAGAGAGTAAGTGTGCTGAAACTACCAGAAATTATTGCTTGGGAATGGTGGAGACTAGAGTCATTGGAATCAGTGGAGACTTCTGATGAAAGAATGCAAAGGGATTGCTAACTTCAGATCCTATTCAGGATCTTCATCTCTTTGCCAGAGTGAACAGTGGCCACAAAGTGCAAGTCCTACTCTGGATGACCTGTCCTGTCCTGCATTACAGAGACTACCTATTTATTTGAAGTGTTATTGTGTAATGCTTAATATCTCCTGGGGTGGCACTGTAGGGAAATTGAATACTTACTGCTAAGTTTCCTAGCTATAGCCCTAATATAGTTATTGGCTCAACAGTTATTTTTCCTTCCATAATGCACATGCAAACTCAGCTCAGCCGAGTTTGCATGTATTCTCGATAGAAACAGCACAGTAAGTTGCTACCAGATACCATGGAGGAGGAGCTTATCTCCTGTGGGAGCAAAGAATCAGGACTGTTTAGACCAGAATACCTCAAGAGAGATCCAAGAACCAACTAATTTTTTTTTTTTTTTTTCAGGAAACTGAACAAACTGAGATTAATCTCAATCAAACTAAAATGGCCACCGTATTATACTCTGGAGTCTCTACAGACCCCACAGTTTAATAGGTGGAGGCCCAGTGGAGTTGAATCTAAAACCTTTATACTCACCTTCACTCATATCTTTTAGGCCTCCTTGTGGCGTCCAGTGCTCTCTTGGTGATGTCATGTATCCAAGGTCACCACTAAAGCCTATGGTTTGGCCACCAATGGTGACCTGGGCACACCATGCATCATGATGCTATGAAACTTGGCATGACCATGTCAGCGTTGACCCTGGGTACATGACATCACTGAAAAGGCCAAGAGAAAGCACCAGATGCTGCAAAGAGGCCCAAAAGATGAGCGCTAAGGTGAGTATGAATGTTATATTTTTGTCACCTCCCTCTGGGAATATGATTGTTTCAATTTCAATTCAGCTGTGTTTGCCTTAGAGAGCCAGAAATTAAATATGTAGGTTCCTAGGAGCCCAGAGAGTATTCTACACTATGTTTTATAGATCGGTTCCTAGGAGCCTTGGAGTATTCTATACAATGTTTTATAGATAGGTTCCTAGGAGCTCTAAGAGTATTCTACACTATGTTTATAGATAGGTTCCTAGGAGCCTTGGGAGTATTCTATACAATGTTTTATAGATAGGTTCATAGGAGCTCTAAGACCATTCTACACTATGTTTTCTAGATAGGTTCCTAGGAGCTCTAAGAGTATTCTACACTATGTTTTATAGATAGGTTCCTAGGAGCCCTGACAGTGTTCTACACTATGTTTTATAGATAGGTTCCTAGGAGCTCTAAGAGTATTCTACACTATGTTTATAGATAGGTTCCTAGGAGCCTTGGGAGTATTCTATACAATGTTTTATAGATAGGTTCATAGGAGCTCTAAGACCATTCTACACTATGTTTTATAGATAGGTTCCTAGGAGCTCTAAGAGTATTCTACACTATGTTTTATAGATAGGTTTCTAGGAGCCCTGACAGTGTTCTACACTATGTTTTATAGATAGGTTCCTAGGAGCCCTAAGAGTATTCTATACTATGTTTTATAGATAGGTTCCTAGGAGCCTTGGGAGTATTCTATACAATGTTTTATAGATAGGTTCCTAGGAGACCTAAGAGTATTCTACACTATGTTTTATAGATAGGTTCCTATAAGCTCTAAGAGTATTCTACACTATGTATTACAGATAGGTTCCTAGGAGTCCTGACAGTGTTCTATACTATGTTTTATACATAGGTTCCTAGGAGTCCTGACAGTGTCCTACACTATGTTTTATAGATAGGTTCCTAGGAGCCCTAAGAGTATTCTACACTATGTTTTATAGATAGGTTCCTAGGAGCCCTAAGAGTATTCTACACTATGTTTTATAGATAGGTTCCTAGGAGCCCTAAGAGTATTCTACACTAAGTTGAATGGTTGAATGGATGATACTGAACTTGTTTGACTCAAAATAAATCTGGGACCTGAACCACCCGAACTCGAAACAAATCCTGATTGGCTCACCCATCCCTGCTCAGAAAAAAATAGTCTCCTAGTTAAAATATTTTCAATCCTCAAGCATTTTCATCTATCCCGGGGATCTTTATTAGCCTAAATCTTTCTCTCCTCTCCATTTTTCACACCTCCTACTGTGCATGTTGCATGGCCGCACCGCTTGGAAAGTGTAAACTGTTACTTCCTCTAAGAAATCAGACTTACATAACTTCATATTCAAAGTCGGTGGGATCACGGTGCTGATGTTTTTGGAAATTAAAACAAAAATAAACAAATTAAGAGAGAGAGAAAAAAGAAAAAAAATCCAAGAGGAACATCATTGAGGAAACCCCCCCAGTGACTCTTTATTGGGTTCCATTTTCCACATAAATCACAGCTGGTGTTAAAGTTCAGATGGAATAAAAAGCTAATTAAGTTGGTGTCAAAAGCAAGGCATGACAAATTTATACAAATGCAAAGAAAACAAGATCTGCCTTCCCTACCTTCTAATTGGGGCCTGGGAGGAGAGGCCTGAAGTGCTCGGAAAGTGCTCGGTATTACTGAGGTTAAGAGTCAAGATGCTTGGTGATTTCAATTTGACAACTTTACAGGCTCTAGATGAATGTCTGAGTGTGGCCACTTTGCTTTCAGAGAGTAGATTTGGATTGTAGATAATGTGTGTTATTATATACCGGCCTGCAACTTTTTTTTTTTTTTTTATTAATTATGCATTCATGGTGTAGAAATGTTTCCTATTCCCCTCCCCAACAAAGACCAACTTGTCTAAGTCTTAGGAAATATAACACTGCATAATGTGAAATGTCAGTAGTTAAAATAACCACTTAAAGAAAACTTACTTAAAGCCGGCATTTATAGCTACTGGAGCAATTAGCATATCTGTGCACATGATGTGTTATTTGTGGCAAGTGTGTCCATCATGAAATATAGGACTTAGGACAAGTGCCCTCAAGATTGAATATTGTTGAGTCCTATACGGAGAAGTGTTTAACCCTGCTTAGTAACCGGGTCTGTATTTTACTTCAATTTTCTCAATATTGAAAATATAAAGCTTAGATGCTTCAGACTAGACTGACCCTAATAAGGCCTTAATCCTACCATAATTGATGTATTATCTAGTTGTACATTATCGTAAAGGGAGTCACCAAAAACTAGCATATCAAGTAAGCCCTGCAGATAGATAGGTTAGTGTTACTAGAACCAGCATATCACCCCAGCCCTGCAGATAGATAGGTTAGTGTCACCAGAACCAGCATATCAACTAAGTCCTGCAGATAGATAGGTTAGTGTTAGAGATGAGCAAACTTGGTTCGGATCAGCCGATCCGAACAGCACGCTCCCATAGAAATGAACGGAAGCACCTGTGACGCTGACTTTGCCGGCGTCCGGCGACACAGGTGCTACCATTCATTTCTATGGGAGCGTGCTGTTCGGATCAGCTGATCCAAACAGTGTTCGCTCATCTCTTGTTAGTGTAACTAGAAACCAGCATATCAACCCAGCCCTGCAGATAGATAGGTTAGTGTTACTAGAACCCAGCCCTGCAGATAGATAGGTTAGTGTTACTAGAACCCAGCCCTGCAGATAGATAGGTTAGTGTTACTAGAACCCAGCCCTGCAGATAGATAAGTTAGTGTTACTAGAACCCAGCCCTGCAGATAGATAAGTTAGTGTTACTAGAACCCAGCCCTGCAGATAGATAGGTTAGTGTCACCAGTACCCAGCATATCAACTAGGCCCTGCAGAGAGATAGGTTAGTGTCACTAGAACCCAGCATAACAACTAAGCCCTGCAGATAGATAGGTTAGTGTCACTAGAATCCAAAAAATGAACTAACCCCTGTAGATAGATGGTTTAGTGTCACCAGAATTCAGCAAACCAACTAAGCCCTGCAGATAGAAAGGTTAGTGTCACCAGAACCCAGCATATCACCCCAGTCCTGCAGATAGATAGGTTAGGGTCACCTGTATCAAACTGTCTTTTCCCCTCTTGAATTGCTGTGTTTTCCTAGATATTACCAATATGTAACTGAACTCTTTGGATCAATTAGGGGAATTGGCGCTCTCCTCTTTGGAACAACGCCAACACCCTCATTGCTCCAAATAGCTCATTTTCATATTGACTAAACAGCAGACGCTCCGGTTCACACTATTTGATTTGGATGAACATAACCTATCTATCTGGGGGGCTGATGGACATATAATAATAACACATATACCATAGAACATATAGCTTCTCTCGTGATTGATATTGTTTTTTCTTTTTTTTTTTTTTTACAGCAGAACATAGTTGGACTCATGGATGAACTCATCTGAATATCATCCAGTAGTAAAGTCCCAAAGAACAACGTCATCTCCAACTTCCCCTATCTAGCAGGAAGCCCATCGGCAACAGAAATCTTTATAGGGACAATCTGAGGCATAGATATTTCCATCACACTAAGGGCCCCTTCACACGGCGTAAGCGCGCAGCTCATTTAGACATGTATCCACATGACCGAGCGCGGCGCTTCAAAACAGAGCCCATTAATTTCAATGGGAAGCGCGCATATATCGGCATATACGCGCGCTTCCCATTGAAATCAATGGGCTCTGCTTTGAAGCGCTGCGCTTGGACACCTGTATACGTGTCTAAATGAGCTTACGCTGTGTGAAGGGGCCCTTAGGCATCACACTTAGAACCCAGGAAGCTGTATTCAATAGACCTACAATGGTTGACCCTGCAAATTTTGGTGGAAACTGACTGACCATCTAGGACACATGAAATATTTGCTTATGTTCACGAGAAAAAAGCCTACAACAAGCCCAAACATTTGGAAGAGCCCATGTATATTGCTATAATAGGCATGTAATGAAAGCTTTTTCTATGAAGCTAGACATCAATCTGCTCAGGTCCTCCTGCTCTATAAGACGTTGTCTGCAGATCAGACGTGACGGGTCCCCTTTCGGGATAAGCTCGCCAGTATTTAGTAAGCTCAGGTCACCTCTGAAACCTCCTATTTTATAAGAATCTCTGGGTATTACACATGTGTTTAGTCTTCTTAATAGATGACCTCACCCGATCCTTATATACCTGTTCTCTACAGAACGTCATTTCATTCCACCTCATATAAACAGAACTTATTGGATTAATATTTTTCCATAATGAACAGCACATATTTTGGATATTACCAAATGTTCCATGAAATGTATTACAAGAAGTAGAACAAGATCATTTTAACAAGTAGTTTTCTTTTATAAAACACTTCTTAACTTCTCCCATAGGAAAGTAGTGTATATTAGGCAATGCATCATATATATATATATATATATATATACGGTCATAGCTAAACAGTATATCCTAGCGGAGGTCTTCATAACTGTGGTGCTGTGTCTGGGGGCAGGTGGGCCAGGGCAAGAAACAAGGGGCATTGAGAGGGTTAATTCACATGAAGATAAAATGGACAGAACATGGTCCTATAGCTCGGTAGCAGTAGTGGTGCGGACCCAAACAGCCAAGGCAGGGACACAAAATGTGCAGCAAACTGGTTTATTCAGAAAAAAAAAAACCTTGACTTCAGGCACAAAATGAGCAAAACAAAATACAGTCTTAACTTCAGACAAAAACAAAATGAAAAAAAACTTGCTCGTCTGAGTGACTAACTAAACAGAACAGATAACCTAACTATACATGTGGCTTACTTCCAGCCACAAGAACAAAACAAGTGCAATATAGACTCACCGGACTCAGGGTTACAGGATGGAACCGTACATATCTTTTCACCCCATGGATCTGTTGCCTTTTTCTGGCCCAGTAATGAGCCAAGGATCTACACCTGGGCTGAGGCCTACTCCAGATCCACCCTGGACCACACATAGGTCAGAAACCTAGGGCTGATATGTCTGGACTCCAGCACCCTGCCTGTCACCTTCTCATACCCCTTAAAAGAAGTCTGTCAGCAGAACTAGACCTATCAAGCTAACTGTACGTAAGTTGATGATCTCCAGAATAAAATATCAAATTGGTGCCTGTGTTTACCCCTCCCCCCCATCAAAATTGTCAATCAGAAGCACATTAACCCCCCTTATCTGCTGTGATCAATGAGTCATTTTACAGAAAAGGTAAAAATAGACACCCCCCTCCGCTAATGAAAAAAATATATAAAATGCACGCAATTGGTATCACCACATCTGGGATAAAATGTGTTAGATCATTAAAGGGTTAATATGCTCATACTGAACCAAAGTTATCTGTCAGTAATATTTACTTGAGCCATTTTAATTTTAATGTGACAGTTAAGGGGTTAAGTCCGCATGTACCTTAAGTTCGGCCATGGTCTAAGGCCCCACGTTGTGGAAACAGTTTTTTTTTTTTCATATTTTGCTGCAGTTTTTTTGAGCCAAGGCCCAAAGTGGATTGAGCAGAAGGGAAAAGTATAAGAAGCTTCTTATATATTGTCTATTCCTTTTGTAGCCGTTCTTGGCTTTGGCTCAAAAAAACGCAGCAAAATCTGTAACAAAAAAGACTGCGTTACGCAACGTGAGGCCTCAGCCTCAAAGAATGGACAACCAAGGGATCCAATTATAGTCAATGGGTTCCATCAGGCACTGGTGTCCACTGTTTTAACAGTCTGTCCGTTGTTCTCATCCGTAAGAGCAAAGAATACGAACACGTTTTTGAAAACAATGATTTGTTTTGTGCCACCGTGTTCTAAATTTTTTATTTTTCCATCGATAGAGGTTTTTGTAGGTATGAGCCGAACTTTTTTCTGGGGTTCATGTGTATGACTTTTAGATTTTTTTTTTTTTTTTTTGGCGGTGGCCAAAAAGAAGCCTAAATTCTGGTATAATATATATATATATATATATATATATATATATATATATATATATATATGTATATATATATATATATATATATATATATATATATATATATTATATAATTATATTATATTATATTTAATTTTTTATTTTTTTTTATTTTTTTTTTACGGTTTTCACTATGTTGGATAATGGTTATTTATATAGTACAAGTAGTCACAAAAGTATCAGTGTAAGGGGGCCACACGGTGGCTCAGTGGTTAGCACTGCAGCCTTGCAGCGCTGTGGTCCATATTCCAAAGACATACTGATAGGGAAAAAAGTACATTGTGAGCTCTATGTGGGGCTCACAATCTACATTAAAATAAAAAAAAATATAAAAAAAAGTATCAGTGTACCGACTGGCAAAATGGGGAACCATCCAAATATTTTATTAATCCCTATTTATAACCCAATGGACAGAATTTCAACCCGGAAATCCACAAGTCTGAGTATTGGTCCATGTGGTAATGTAATGAGGTGGTTTTAGGAATTTTTCCCACACCGACTTCATTAAAAATAATTGTCCCTTAGAATCCGGGCAATGACATAATTTTTTAGGGAAAGTTTTTTTGCGATCCCAAAATTCTGATCAGGTCAAACAAACTTAATCCCCATGAATATTATAATGATGCCAACAATTCAATACATTGCACATCTATAGTAGTCATCGTCTATAGTAGACACCAGTCATATTAGCGGTGCGTTCATAGACGGTATTCTTCGTAGGTGTATAGGGATGAATGAGTCGGCTGTAAACACTCGGGCACCAGCTTCTTGGCTCGCACTCTTCTATGAGTCTGTTCCATAAGCTGTTAGAGACCATGGCCGGTAATGGGAGCCGTCTTTACTACGAATGGCTTGTGAGAAGAACATATGAAACCACACTTTTCCCCGAGCCCAGGCAACTCCAAAAGGAAATTTTATATGTGAATATTATAAGGTGTCTGTCACATAGGAGCACATTTAAGCTGTTTTCATTTAGTATTCCAGCTATCATGCCTGTATGACTACAGATGAAGCCTGAAGCATTATAGCGGTTTGGTGCTTGGGGTCAATTCAAAATCGAGTATAAAATGCGAAAAAAAAAGTAGGTGCCAACTATTTGGGGTTTTTTATGCCAAACTAAAGAGCTTTAGAATGGTTAAACACATATGTATTGAGAATTTATCATATGGAACCAAATTTATATAATGAAAGTTGCCATTTCGAGCACTTACCACTTCGGTTGTCTGGAATAGATTGTGGAGGAGACAATTGAGTTGGGTTTTACAATGTTGGACAAATTTTCGGAATTGAGGGTTTCTAAATTTGTTGAGTAAGTTGGGAACCAGTGGCGTAACTAGGAATGGCGGGGCCCCATGGCGAACTTTTGACATGGGGCCTCCCCAAGAGGGGTATGTGGGTGTGCAGACTGTATGTGAACAAGAGGATGACGTGGGGTCCATGGTATGTATGAACTAGAGGGAGGAATGGGGGTGCAAACTGTGTGCGAGCAAGAGGGTGATATGGAACGGGGAACCCCTCATTCCACAACACTCTTGCTCACCCACAGCCTGCACTACCTTCTTTCTCACACACAGTCTGTGCCCCACGTCACCCTCTTTGCTCACACACAGCCTGCATGTCCATGTACCCCTCTTGCTCACACACAGCCTGCACCACTCATTCCCTCCTCTTGCTGCGATAGGGGGGAATGGGGGTGCAGACTTTCTCACACACAGCCTGCACACTCATCTACCCCTCTTCCTCACAGGCAGCCTGTAACCCATTCCCCCATTATACTCTAACCTGTACAATCCGGGTAGCTCCACTCACACAATACTTTGATTCTAGCTTAGTAGGTTAAAGACCTTTGATGACGTCATGTCTCAGGTCCTTAACCCACTAGGATATATGCCGGCACAGGGCTTGGGACAGCGGACAGGAAATAGAAGTTTCTCCTGCCCATTGTCACCATGCAAGTGTTGGGGGCCTGGACAGCAGGCGGCCCCTGCTTGGTTACAGTAGTGAAGCTAGCAATTGCTGGCTTCACTACTGTTAAAAGATGGACTGTGGAGGAGACAGCTCCTCTCCATCTTCAGGCTGCCCCCAGCCCTACAGTAAATAGGGCCCGCTATGTGCTGGAGTTACTCCAGAAGGTAATGGCCTATTTAAAAAAATCTGCAGCGGTAGTAGCTGCCACTGGGCCCCCTAGTGTTCCGGGCCCTGTGGCAGCTGCTACCGCTGATACCCCGGTACTTACACTCCTGTTGGGAACTCGTCTACTTGGACACTTAGGGCTAGTTCACACATGGGCAAATGGGAGTTTTTTGACAGCGGATTTCGCTTCAAAACCAGCCCCTTTACAATGGAGCCCTATGTGAACAGATAGCTTTTTTTTCCGCTAGCTTTTTTTTCCCGCTAGCTTTTTTTTTCTGCTAGCTTTTTTTAAGCTAGCAGAAAAAAGAAGCGACATGACCTTTCTTCAGGTGTTTTCCGCAAAAAAACGCGTGGAAAAAAACCGCTAGCGTTTTTTTCAGCCCATTCACTTTTATGGGAGGGGAAAACAGCCTGGCTTTTTTTGGAAGCGGTTTTTACAAAAAAAGCTCAAAAAAAAGCTTGGCAAGGTAAAAAAAAAGCTTCCTAATTAGGAAGCGGTTTTTTTCAGGACCAAAATAAGCCTGGAGGTTTTTACGTGTGAACTAGCCCTTAGGCAGCACATTTCTCTCCACATTTTTTGTGCGGAAACCGAGCAGAAACCAAATGGACCTCATTATAGTCTCTGGGTTCTGCGGGTTTCCTCAGGTAACTGCTTTTTTTATGCAGATAAATTTCCATTTGGGGGGTCCCTGAACCTGAACACAGATGTGAACCAGGCCTAAGCTACCTAAATTTCTTCATGAATCGGTGTTATATTAATGTGTCCCCTGGAGATGCGCATGTGCCCAAGGTCTGGCGCATTCACATTTAAGTCAAGGTGTAGGTGTACTACTCCAGCTTCAGTTAAGTAGGTAAGTTCCTGATAAGTATAAAGTTGTTTTTTTATTAATTTGCAACCACAGGCAACATGACAATACTAAATTATGATTTGGAATATTAACCCTAAGGTAAACAAGGACCTGTGGATGATTTGGGGTAAGGTCACATGTGTGAAAACGAAGAGAAATTCCTCTTCAATTTCCGCCACCATTTTTGTGGTATAGTAGCTTCCTGCTGCTGATTAGGATCAGATGAATGAGTCTAACTAGCAGGGAGTCTTGAGACATGGAATCCGTGGCTGATTCAGCCGTGGCTCCCAGGGCAAGATTGAGCAGGGCACTTATTTTTTCAGCGTCCTGCTGTGATCTCTGCTGCCCATTGAAAACAATGAGAAACAGAATTTGGGTGGAATCTGCAGCGGATTTGAAGACAAAATCTGCTCCTAAATCCTCAGCAAATTTCTACATGTGAGTTTACCCTTAGGGTAAGTTCACATGGAGGAAAGTGGAGCACAATCTGGCACGTATACACGTGCCGGCAGATGACGCGCTAAAAATGCTCCCATTCATTTCAATGGGAGTTTGGATCGTATACGCCGTGTTATTTTGCGGCGTATACGATCCAGGCTCCCATTGAAATCAATGGGAGCGTATACGGCGCTCAAAGTCTCACACGCCGTATACGTGCCACATGACGCGGCACGTTACTCTGTGTGAACTCCCCTTTAGTGTCCCAAATTAAACTTGACAGTTTTCCTTTAAAGAGAACCTTTCACTACCTCCAAGTCCAGCTCTTTAAATCAGTTTACAGGTACTGTTCCTCTGATTCTGGAACAGTTAGAATTTTCTCTCTAGCCCCCACCATTCCTGAGCAATCGATGCTGTTAGTTGTGGTGCCTGGTATACTATTTAGGCTCTGTACTGTCAGGAGAGCGGTGTCAGGCAGGAGCAGACAAGGGGTGTGATTCTGAGCTCTGACACTGGCTGCCTCTGATTGGAGCTCTGAGTCACGCCCCCCGCCTGACAGAGCTTAAATAACACATCAGACACCAAAACTAACTGCACTTGTTACTCTGGAATGGTGGGAGCTATACTGAGTGGCTATGCATGTGCATGTCTCTCATCATTAACATGTATGTGTATTACAGTAACAGCCAACTAGACATTTGCATGGTCACCTCTCCCTTCATTCCCCACTTAGATGTGGTATTTTATTGGACAGGTCAGGGAACCCCTGTTGTCACCAAGTGGGATCTGTATCCATCATATCCTATAGATATGCCACAAGTGTCCAAGATGGGAATACGCCATAAACATGGACATAACTAATAAGTGGAGAGCCCCTTTAAGTAATATAATGTACCTATATAAGATGCTTCTATTAGATTCCTATCCAGGATCTGTATGAAGAATCCAGCCCAATAGTTATATTCTCCGTCAGCCATGCCGCAGTCCTCTGCCTACACATGTACACGTATTTTTCTTTATTTTTTAAGTCCCTTTACAAAGTCTAGTGTTAAAATGTCGTCTTTATGACTTATTTAGGAAAGGCGGCAGTCTTTCTACAGAGAATGAAGAGTATGAAAAAGCAGTAAAATTTTATGAAGTGTGTAATGTTAAAATTTATGTCAAGCCTTTCAAATAATGCAACAGTGACATTGGGCAGTGCCCAACTTTCTTCAGGAACATAAGCAGCAGTCTTGTAGATTAGGTTACATTACAATGAAGTATGTGACCAAGATGGGTTTTATGGCCGCAGATCCATAACTGTAAACACAAATAATTATTACAGCAAGCCTCAGAACTTCCTTTTGCCATATAAATAATTATACAAGTACAACCCGCACCGTGCACCCTGATGTGCAATGACAAGTAGGGGTAGAATCGCTCGTTGTTCCAAGTACGGCAGGAAAGCAGTGAAATCTTTGTCTCTTGATCTGTTCTTTATTTTATTGCAGAAATATTAATATTAATTGATATTGGGCTTCAACAGAGTTGCGATATGGATCTGGTTCAAGTGCGTATTAGTAGTGTAGTGTGTACAGTGTTATACAGCAATGTGCACTGTGCCCAGGACCATTCGAGGGAGTGCAGGAGCCTCAGGGGGCCATAAGGTTTCTCTTAGGAGGTTAGTACTTTGATCTATAAATTTATGCTATATATATGGGAACCACGCATCCAAGGAGGGAAAGATGGAAAGGGAAAGTTGCTATTGGGGCCCAGTTCCAATAAAAAAACTAATAACTAATAATAATAACTATATATATATATATATATATATATATATATATATATATATATATATATATATAGCACCAACATAAAATGTTCCCTGGGGCTCATAGAACTTTAGTTACCTCCTGACTTTGCCTTTAAGACTAGGTTCACATGGCGGAAATTCCTCTTCATTTTCCACCACTGTATTCAGCAGCGGGATTGCCATAACAGAATGCCAATGCCTCTGCATAGTCATTGTAGCTGCTTTTTCCTGCTGATTGGGTGTGAATGAATGGGCCTAACAGGCAAGGACTGCTAAGCCACAGGATTCATGGCTGGAATCCGCGGTAAGATGGAGGAGGATGCTGATTTTTTTTCTGTGTGAATGCCATAAGCTCTCCTCACAACATGGCTGTTATCACAATGCCTTACTACAAATCACTGACACAGTTCTGCCATTTTCGTATCATGTTGTGAGTCCTGACAGTTTTCTACACTATGTTTTATAGATAGGTTCCTAGGACCCCTGACAGTATTCTACACTATGTTTTATAGATAGGTTCCTAGGAGTCCTAAGAGTGTTCTATACCATGTTTTATAGATAGGTTCCTAGGAGACCTGACAGTGTCCTATACTATGTTTTATAGATAGGTTCCTAGGACCCCTGACAGTATTCTACACTATGTTTTATAGATAGGTTCCTAGGAGTCCTAAGAGTGTTCTACACTATGTTTTATAGATAGGTTCCTAGGAGCCCTGACAGTGTTCTACACTATGTTTTATAGATAGGTTCCTAGGAGCCCCTGACAGTATCTTACACTATGTTTTATAGATAGGTTCCTAGGAGACCTGACAGTGTCCTATACTATGTTTTATAGATAGGTTCCTAGGAGCCCTGACAGTATTCTACACTATGTTTTATAGATAGGTTCCTAGGAGCCCTGACAGTATTCTACACTAGGTTTTATAGATAGGTTCCTAGGAGTCCTGACAGTATTCTACACTATGTTCTATAGATAGGTTCCTAGGAGCCCTGACAGTATTCTACACTATGTTCTATAGATAGGTTCCTAGGAGCCCTGACAGTATTCTACACTATGTTCTATAGATAGGTTCCTAGGAGCGTTCCATGAGAGTGTTCTACAATAAAAGAACCTGAGCCACTGAACCTGAATATGAAACAGATCTTAAGAGGTTCACTAATCTCTAATGATAATAATAATCCATAGCATTTTTCAGCTGCATTTTGCTACATGGGCCTTAGTCTTACAGTCAGGTTTTCTGGTGCAGTTTTTGAAGCAAAAGGAGCATGAAATTATATAAGACCGATTTTTCAATTCTTTTTTTTTTCTGACAACAAAATCTGAATAAAAAACCCTGTGCGTGTGTGTCTTTATCCTTAACCCCTTCCCGACATGCGCCGTAATAGTACGGCGCTGCAGGGAAGGGCTTCCCGCAAACCGCCGTACTATTACTGCGGGCGCATGGTGTGCACACAGAACCTGTGTGCGCACCATGCGCTGCGGGTGTCAGCCGTATGTTACGGCTGACAATGCTCCTTAACACCCGCGGTCGGAATCAGGTCCGATCGCGGGTGTTAACCCCTGATATGCCGGCGGTCAACATGGCCGCCGGCATATCCGGGGTTTCGCTATGATCTGGTGCCGATCGGCACCCCCCGCGCCGGTTTCGGGGGGTGCCGGTGTTCGTGGGGGGCAGCCCGGGGTCTGATCAGTGACCTCGGGTCTGCCCCATGCTGTCCCCTCCATGTACCTGGTTGATCCTGCCAGGAATTGAAGCTGTCATCCTGTGCGTCTACACAGGATGACAGCTTTCTGTGTTCTGCAATACACGTGTAACACGTGTATTGCAGATACATATAGTGAAGCAGTGATCAGCCGATCACTGCTTCAATCCCCCGTAGGGACAGAAAAAAAAAGTTAGAAAAAAGTAAAAATAAAAAAGTTTAAATAAGTTTAAAATAAATTAGAAATAAATAAAGCCCCAAAAATCCCTTTTTCCCCATATAAAATGTTTTATTATGTAAAATAAAGAAAAATAGAAAAAAACCTTACATATTTGGTATCGCCGCGTCCGTAATAACCTGAACAATAACAAAACATTATTAAAACATTATTTAACCCGAACGGCGAACGGCGTAAAAAAAACCCGTAGAAAACCACACAAAATAATGATTATTCACCACCTTTCCCTTACAAAATGTTCAATAAAAAGTAATCAAATGGTCAGATGAAAACCAAAATGGTACCAATAAAAAGAAGAGGTCTTCCCGCAAAAAATAAGCCCTCAACCAGCTCTGTCTAGCGAAAAATAAAAACGTTATGCCTTTCAGAAGATGGCGATGCAAAAATAATTGATTTTTTTCCCTAAATTTAATTTTATTCTGCATAAATAGCAAAGAATTAAAAAATAATATAAATGAGGTATCGCCGTAACCGTACCGACCCGCAGAATAAAGGTAACATGTTACTTATAGTGTACGCTGCGCGGGAAAAAAAATAAATGCTAAAAAGCAATGCCAGAATTGATGTTTCCTTTTACATCCCACCCAGAAAGAGTTAATAAAATGTCAATAAGTTACAGGCCCCAAAATGGTGGCATTGAGAAGCACATCTAATACCGCAAACAACAAGCCCTCATATGGCCACATTGCCAGAAGATAAAAATAAAAATCTAGCTTGTACAATATGAAGACAAAAACCCTAAAAGTCACCAAATCATCAGAACATAAGTGGCTACGACTAGAAGGAAATGTGTAAGCGGTGCGAGCGTTTTCAGGGAACACCCCATATTTAGAGCTTATGAGAGAGAAGACACCAGCGCTGATCCCCCAGAATGCCCCTCTTCCCCGTCCATGTCATAGCAGCTAGTGGGAAAATAGAATGGGATTTGGTGTGCCCAATTTACTCCACACAGCTTACACATTCACTTCGGGGTTACTAATGCTCACTACATCACTTGATAAATTCTTTGAGGGGTGCGGTTTTCAAAACGGGGTCACTTTCTAGAGGTTTCCACTGTTTTGACTCCTCAAGGGCTTTGTAAAAGCGACATGGTTCCTGAAACTGCTCACAGCCAGATCTGCCCTCTAAAAGCTCTTTGGCGCGCCTTCCCTCCTGCGTCTCGCTGTGCGTCCATATATTAGTTTACACCCACAAGTGGGGTACTATGGTAGTCGGGAAAACTTGCCTAACAAATTGTGGGATGCGTTTTCTCCTTTAACCCCTTGTGACTGTGCAAATTCTAGGGCTAAACGAAAATATTAGTAAAATAAAATCAAATTTGAAAATTTCACCTCCATTTTGTATTAATTCCTGTTAAGCACTTATAGGGTTAAAATACTAGGTATATGTTGTTTTGGCTTATTTAAGGGGTGAAGTTTTGAAAATGGGGTGATTTATGGGGGTTTCTAATACAAGGGTTTTTCAAAACGCCTTCATAACTGGATTAGGCCCTTAAAAAATGGGTTTTGGAAATTTCTTGAAAATTTGGAATATTGTTGTTTCACTTGTAAATCTTATAATGTCCGTAAAAATTAAAAGGGCGCCTAAAGTTTGATGCCGACATAAAGCAGAGATCTGGGACATGAGATTTAGGATAGAATTTTGGCTGTCTGACTATCTGCATGCAATGCACATCATTTCAAACTTTATAAAATGCATATTTTTCAAAATTTCCACCAAATTTCCTATTTTTTCATAATTAAACACAAAACATATCAACCAAAATTTACTAGTAACATGAAGTACAATGTGTTACGAAAAAACAATCTTAAAATCACTTTGGTAAGTTAAAGCGTTCCAAAGTTATTGCCACATAAAGTGACACATGTCAGTTTTGAAAAATCGAGCTTGGTCAGGAAGTCAAAAAGTGCCATCGGCGGGAAGGGGTTAAATAAGATGATCACAGAGACCCCAAGTGCTGTTGGTAATACCAATAGACATAAGCAAATTTCCTAAAAGTAATGTGCAGGGCTTTGCAGTTGATAGGCCTAAGCACTGACTTTGACTCCTTCAACAGTCGGCTGACAGCCATGGTCAGTCACAGGCTGTATAGCTATGTATCTAATTAATTATACAATATACAATATCTATAATTGACTAATTAAAAATTAGCAATAATTTTATTTTGAAGCTGAAATTGATAACTTTTTTCTGACTCCAACTCCACCCCAAATTGACTTTGACTTCAATTCCACAAACCTGGTTTCAGATCTGATCTAATCAAATCAGCCATCGGATTTGATTCAATCCAAATAACTTAAGGGTGCATTCACACGGAGTAACGTGACCTGGCACGTATACGCGGTGTGAGATTTTGAGCGCCGTATACGCTCCCATTGATTTCAATGGGAGTTAGTCTCGTATACGCCGCGTTATTTTACGGCCGTGATGAATGGTAGCTTTTTGGGTGCATATAATTTTGTAGTGTTGGTAATATAAAGCAAATAACTAGACATGGCTTTCTCTGGAAACTACAGGTAGTTACTAGTCGAGACAACCACTTTAATCCAATTTGACTCTACACACTTTATTATGAGGACTGTCCATCCATACCAACAGTATCTGTATCTCTATCTCCAAGATGGTCCAAGTCAAGAATTTCTCCTTGTCCTAATCATTCATTGTTACAATCCAGCATATTACCGCTCACGCGTTTTTCTATGTAAAAAGAACTGCAGTACAAACCCTGAACACTAGATGGCGCCTCTAATAGTATTAGACAATACCTGTGAAGCTCCATTTTGTTAGTGCGATTAAAGGCATAGGCATCCATAAAATACAAAGTGCTATCAAAATTACGAACTGAACAATTATACAGTAAAATTAATTTTTTTAACTATTAAAAAATCTTTATGAAATTGCCGAAACAACATCCATTTTCAGCACAATCTCTCCACACCGGACTAACTATCAGATTTTCTTTCTTGCATCACTTACACCGATGTTTCCCATCATTAAAAGTTATGATGTTTATCCAAGAACTGCAGTGAACTCATAAACCTATATTAATTTCCCAATAGGGTACTGAAAATCAACTTTATAGTGCTAGGCATAACATAGATTTCTAGGTTAGCAACAAACTTTCCCTTATGTAATGCCTCCATAATATCAGCGCAGCCAATGATTTCACAGTCGCAGCAAACAACGAAAATGTTCAAAGTATCGTAAATCACAGGGGGAAGAAATGAATTCAATGTGCAGGGGGCAACGCTGAAAATACGTACAAGCAACCCCACCTCAAAGCTGATCTGCATAGGGAGAAGGGTGTAAGTAGCAAAACCAGGGTCATAATGCGGAGCAGAAATAAGTATGCAAGTACACTATCAGTCTTACTATAACAATCACACATATATTCATTCACTTATTTTATTTTTTTTCAAAATATTTTGTTTCAAAATTCTTTGTGATTTTTGTAAATGATAAAATCTTGTCTTCCTGCAGCCTCCACAAGGGGGAGCTGAACATGGATTTATACAGCATAATAAGAACAAAAGTGAAATCTGTGTTCATCTTTGATTCCCTTTTAATGCTATTATCTATCTATCTATCTATCTATCTATCTATCTATCATTTATATATTTCCTTCAATGCTTCCGTTTTCTACTATATCTATCTATCTATCTATCTATCTATCTATCTATGTCCTATCTATCTAATCTATCTATCTATCTATCTATCTATCTATCTATCAACCATCTATATATGTCCGTCTATGTTTCCCTTTTGATCTATCTATCTATCTATCTATCTATCTATCTCCTATCTATCTATCTATCTATCTATCTATCTATCTATCTATCTCCTATCTATCTATCTATCTATCTATCTATCTCCTATCTATCTATCTATCTATCTATCTATCATCTATCTATCTATCTATCTATCTATCTATCTATCATCTATCTATCTATCTATCTATCTATCTATCTCATATCTATCTATCTATCTATCTATTATCTATCTATCATCTATCTATCTATCTATCTATCTATCTATCTATCTCCTATCTATCTATCTATCTATCTATCTATCTCCTATCTATCTATCTATCTATCTATCTATCTATCTATCTATCTCATACTTCCTTCCTTCCTTCCTTCCTTCCTTCCTTCCTTCCTTCCTTCCTTCCTTCCTTCCTTCCTTCCTTCCTTCCTTCCTTCCTTCCTTCCTTCCTATTAAACATGTCTTTTTATGCATGGTGATAACTCCCTACGTTTCAGGAACTTAGTAGATAAAAATCCACCCCCATTGGATTATCTGTGGGTTGCAAAAAAAATTAAAATGTTCCTAGAAGACTGAGAACATTTGTTGACACGGAGCAATAATTCCTTCCATCCTTGTAGAATAATTTACATGGGACATTATACTTTAAGCCCTTATATACGCTCTATCTTGTAATGGCCGTCTGTAGAATGAAATATTAGCCTTATCTATGTCAGATTTGCAATGTGAAGTGATGAGGGGGAGTGTAATAGCCTTATGACTAGTGATAGATCTTCTGATATTTAACAGCCCACGAAATAATAACAAGATTTAATGACACACTTAAATGTAAAGTACTGCTGCTCAGGTTTAAGACCACAAATCCACTTAATCTCTTAAAAGTTCACCCTTAATCTCCAAAATGTTCTCTGCAACATGTAACCCAACTGTGATTATTGAAATCTGGAAAATAGATATCCCATCTTCAAAGCCTACGACATGTACTTGCAGGTCACAAATCAATGGCACCAAGTAGAAACCCTGCCATGAGAGCAACATGTCTGCTCACTTCTCCAAATTCACATTACACCCAAGTGTCAACTGGGTAATGTGATTTATAAAGCAAGTGAATAGTTAATGAGTTGTAAAACATGTAAAAGGTCCCCAAATGTATCACCAGGTCCTTGTTGACCTGTGACATGGGAAGCAGTGAGGTCTCTTCATGTCTCAGTAATGGTCAATCATTCGGGTGTGGAGAGCGTCACCAATTACCAATAAAGGACATATAAGCCAAATATGTTTTGTATCGATGTGTCCATTCTTATCTTTGTTCAGATTTTGTGAAGGACTCCAATTTCTCACAAATTAAATTCAATATATTTTAGTTACATGCTAACGAAGCCATTGATGTGCTGCAATTCACATCAAAACCTCTAGTTTGGCACATATAGACAAGTACAGCATACAACACCTGACAATGTAATGGTGTGTCATGGTAGCAACAGACTCTGATGACACCTGTGTGTTTTATAGAACTGTTTACTGAAAGTTCTCCGGTGGTATACAGGATGGAACATGCCGGCAATACAAGAAGGAAGTGATTTGCACTATGTAGAAATCCCACCTTTGGCAGCACTCCTGTGGAGAGGAATTCTCCCTTATCTCCCATAACTTGCACTATGTAGATATCCCATTTTTGACAGCACTCCTGTGGAGAGGAAGTCTCCCTTACCTTCCATTGCCTTGAAAAGTAACCTCAGCCGCATAATTTGATCAGAAGCTAATGCTTGGTTTAGCAGTTTTATAGTTAATGTCTTTCAATGTGAACAAGAAATTACTGCTGAGAAGTCTTCTCACAGGACATCTGAAATGGTGCACTTTGGCTTTATATAGCTTTATCAATGAAGCACCTCTCTTTAAGATCTTGGTATCATTGTCACTTCACTTGTAGTATGCATGCTGGTTGGGGGTAAGATGGCAGCTTTCCTAATGATTCAGAGCCAGGACCTGCACTCCAATTGACATGTTTTCTGACGGGTACTCTATGTCTCTTGGTCTCTATGTGGGCCAGCTAGAACACCCTGAATACTCTGGGCCAAACTCATAGTCAAAGTCTTTGATTTTGCTTTTTGTATTTTATAACCCTGCAGAAACCTGCATTGTGCTCTGCTGCTCCAGAACTGAAGAGCCCGTCTCTTCTCCAGACAGCCAAGAACTAGAGGCAAAGGCAGGCTAGAAAAGTGGTGGTGGGTCTGAAGCATAAAACATCTAAGGAGGCTTAAAGAATTTAGAGTTTTTTTAGTATAAGTAACTCCTGAGAGAGTATCTCATTTTATTTTAATGCTGGTCATTGCACAAAAGTCATCTCAAGATGTCAATCAAGAGGAAACAAAAGGACATGAGTTTATGTTTATAAAGATTCCCTATCATTTTGCTGAAATTGATGGACTTGTTGCTTACATGTTCCATGTTCATATGACATCAAAACCCCCTCCCCATTCTTTATCTGTCTCAGCATTTCTACACATGACAAAAGTAAGAGGGAAGAGAAATCCCTATGCAGGGATCAGTACTTCATTGCCGGGAGAATACCAGGTTCCTACCTCTTGGGAAATTCCTGTTTTTGGTGACAACTGACCTCGGGGCCAAGGGACACCGGGGCAAAGCATTAAAAGGTCAGGCAAGAGAGCGGTCAGTTCATGGTCAAGGTCATGGCTGTCAGAGTCTGTGCAGACATGGTGAACAAGCCGAATGTCAGGACTGCAGCACAGGTTCAGAGGTCAGGAGCAAGCAGAGGTCAGACATGAGTAAGAATGAGATCAGATAACAAGCCGGGGTCAATACACAGATAATATACACAAGCAATAAAGTGAACACCTTGGATAGAACCCAAGCAGACTAGGAACCTTCAATCAAGGACCCCGTTAAGTGCATGGCAGATATTTACGGACTGAGGCTGGAAGGGATTGGATTAGATGGAATGATGATCCTTTAAGAATCCATAAGAGCTGGTGCAGGCACCCTACAGGCAACCAGAGAAGGAATATTGTGCACGGCCATGTGGGAAAGAGCAAAGTGGGCACAGGCAGAGGAGATGGGACAACCCCTTTAAAGAATTGGCTCATAGTAGACAGTAATACTTATTTAAAAAATTGTATATCATAACATATAAATATGTAAAATATGAAAATGACTTTGTGTTAGTTTTATGCTAACTCTGGATTTTTTTCTGCCTTTGTTCTTTCATCCATATATTCATTTAGTATTCATTGAGGAAAAGCTGAATCTTTACCAACACTATATTGCATGAGAATTACAGATATTCAAAGAACTAAACCATGGGAAAATGTCAAAAACTACAATACCAATAAAAGTTTACAGACTGGAGTTCAATGAAATCTGAACATATCCAGTATGTACAAAGAAACAACATAAAGCCAAAATAAATTGGAAATTCCAAACCTCGGGCGTTTCATCATCCCTGACAGCCAATAGAAGTACTCCTCGCTTTACTGCTCTGCTGCGTCTTCTGCCAGACACATTTTATATTCTGGTACCAAGAGATAAAACAGAAATAACCAGAATAACCTTAGAAACAAGGAGTGGAACAGTCTGATGGATAGTGTGTGTGTGTGAGTGGAGATGATTCAGGAGATGCAAATAGACAAGTTTATGGCCAGAATCCTCTTTTTTTAATATTCTATTTGTGTCTGTGTATTTCGAGGTTTAGTCTATTGCATTGTCTAGTCAGTGTAGTCAATGAATGATTCACCAAAAGTCAGTTCATACAAGTAGTGGGGGCCTCGTTCTTTGGGTCTACCAGAGGTCTCCCTATTTTGAGAAGAGACATATTACAGGTCCCTTAAGGCTCCTTGGCCACACGCTCTGAAACTCTTCAAGATGTGCCCTTGGCTGTAAACCCATAGAGTCAAGACATTCATGGGACTAAGGTCGGGTTTGCACCTGTGCCTGGTCTCCACTTTGCACGTTTCCGTCTTCTACTCGAGAAACTGGACAGGAGACGGAAACCGGCAGTCAGGCTTCAAATCCATTCACTTGAGTGGGTTTGCAAAGTGTCTGCCCGTGTGCGTCTTCTGCCTCTCTGCGCGAAATCGTTTTTGTAACCAGACACAAAGTCGGACATGCTGGACTTTGTGTCTGGTTGAAAAAAACGGTTTTGCCGCAGAGAGGCAGAAGACGCACACGGGTGGACAGTGACTGCCGGGTTTCCATCTCGTATCCAGCTTCTTGGATCCACAAAGCAGAGACTGGGCGCAGTTGTAAACCCACCCTAAGGCAGCTTGCACACACATGTACTGGACATGCTTCTGAAAGCCCCATTCATGCAATGAGTAGGAGCTGCGGCAGGAAGGTCACAAAACTGGACAGGAATTGGACCTACCCTGAGTTTTGTGGCCTGGACTGTCAGCCTGCACACAGGACCATGTAATTCACAATTGTGTGTGTAGACCAACACAAAGTATACTGAGCTAGCCAAGGGTCATTAGCAAGCGGCCTAAGAGTCAGAGCTGAACAGTGAGACTTCAGCCCCACTTCTCACCCACATCAATACATTAAGCAAGATTATACTGTGCCCCGAATACACTGTAAAAAATTTATATCATCACATAACCCCTTTAAATGACATAGTAATATTTGTTGTTATCATTGTGCACGCAGGACACACCATCAAAAAGATCTAATAGGTTATAGACCTTGGTTGCAAGTGAGTGGCTCCAAAGTTACTTCCCAGATGGATCTGTCTTCTGCTAGACCATTGGCTCCATTGGGTCAACCAAAGTATAAAAAATAAAATAAAAAAATCCTATAAAATCTAATTAAAACTGATAGACCATCTATGCTTAGTGCTAGAATTCAGTGGTCATGTTCTCTCGATGTTTGAGTTGGTTTCCTCCAGGTACTTTGCTTTCCTCCCATGCTATAAAACAAAAATTAAGGGATCCTATTAGTATAAAAATGGCATTTGTGTATTCCAGCCCCCATTCTGCTTCCATTTTCGGGGAGAAATCTGTCTGATACGCAACGGACACAATTATAATTATGGGGTCGGCGGGATTCCGCAAGTAATCGCTTTTCAAGTACATTGGGTTTCCATTGTTCAGGTCCCCAAGTGAACCAGAAGAACGGCAACCTCAACGAAGGTGTGAACCTAGCGTGAAAATGTTCCAGAAATGTTATAGTATAGGGGATACAAGAATTTACAAAAACAGACAAGACAGAGGAGACAAGTTATCCTTAAAGGAGACCATGACTGGACTTCTAACAAGTGGATATTTGTAGACAACCGATCAAGACAACAGATGTCGCCACTTAGAAGAAATTTTTTAGAATTTTTAAATTTTTTAAATTATTTATATTTACAAAAATGTTTAACTTTTAATTTTATACAAATTTAAATATGGTTATGTTCATAGGAAAACCCCTTTAAGGCACAAAGGACTATGTCTATCTTGTATTACAGTCAACCTATACAGTGTATATTATTGAAGAGTTGAGATTAGGAAATATATAAACTATTTGTGACCTTCAGAAAAAAAATCATATTTATAATGATGTATTTGGATAAGTTAGTGAAAATGGGATGAGATATAGGAGCAGTGTATGTACAGGGAAATTCCACCCCGGGTTTTTCACCATGACATCCGTTATAGTGTATGTCCATACTAGTCTACTAATGCAACAACGTCGAAAATTTCAGTAAACCGGTAATTCATCTGGTGGGAAATTCCAAACGTCATAATCTCCTCTGGGTTATGATAGGACATTTCAGTTGTGTTTGATAACACTTTTTTTTTTTTTTCATTCGTTTCATTGGGATCATTTGTAACGTTATCAACGTATTTATTCTTCAGGTGTGCAGGATGAAAAAATCTTTGCAAAAACAAAATGGAAAACAGAAATTTCACAAAAATCCAGTTAAGCCATTGTGACCACTGAATGGATAATATATAAAAAAAAGGAATTTTATTCTGTAAAGAGTAATTGTTAGGGAATTGCTAGGATGACAATTCCCGAGTAGCTTCTGATGAACCCTGGAGAAAGGGGCACAAGAGACAGTGAGCCCTGGTCTGAAACCCTCCACTGTCCCTTCCTGCTTGCCGGTCCTATCCTATGTAGTAGGCGACAACTGGATGGACGACAAAACCCTTCCTAAATACATGACACACAAAAAGCGGACAAGACAAACAACAACAAGGGAGGTCAGCTAGCCAGGGGTTGGTTGCAGTCGAGCAATGCAGTGTCAAAATCGATATCCAAAAGAGTAGTCAATAGGGAAAGCCAGAGGTCAATAATCAGAATACAAGAATAAACAGCAAGAGAAAAGCCAACACGCACAAGGCAATAGCAAGCACCAATGTGAATGTGAGCCAAGAATAAATAGGGAGGAAGAACCCGCCCTGGAGTTGATAGGTGGACAGGTGGTCAATCACAGGGCAAGGCTAAAATGAACCACTTCAAGAACAGAGGCAAACAAGGGCCGAAGACGGGTGTGGTGGAAATTCAATCACAGAACTAGAGCCGTGTTCACACTATGCAACCAAAAACTTTAAGCAAGGAACCAAACTGCACACACCTCCTGCACCGATGCATGCGAGCAGAGGGTGGCGCAGTGACCCGAACAGGCAGAGACATTACAGTAATATGGAAAATTATGGAAATCACCAAATTTTTATCTCTCACTCTATAAATAGATCTTATTTTTTATTGTTTTTATTTATTTTTTTCAATATACTGGCCTCAGTTTTGGGATAGATCTCTATAACACTCACCCAGAAATTGACAAATTGCCTTCAATCTATTTTTGAGTTCCACTTTACAAATCTCTTCTCTCCCCAATTTCCCGTTTACAGACCCGGGTTGGGTTACAACGATTTTTTTTTTTTCTTTACAACATTTTCAATGTAATGGCTAAAATCTGGCGTAACAATCTAGATTTTTAACCACTCGTAATCTTCTCCTTTAACTGATTCCAATAGTCATTTTCACTGGTAGCAGAAATGCTTTGTGGTTTATTGGAAACTTTCTTTTTTTATAGGCACCGTGAACTTTTCCCCTTCCTTTACAGAGAAATATTCTTGAGAAATGTTCAAGCAAGTCCAAATGCAGTTTTTTAAACTTCGGTTTCAATCCCCAGAAGGTACAGAAAGCTTAAAAATCATATTGCACTTTTTTTTTTTTTAAGATATAGAGATGTTATGAACTTCTTCCTTGAGTTTATGATTTCAGCTGCAAAGCTCAGTAGATGTCTGTAGTTCTACTTAGACGTATGTGATGTGTGTATAATGCATGGGAAATTTAAGGTTTTCCCAGGCTGTCCATCTGTATGCCTATTTTTCCTATCAATGGACCTCAGGCTAACAGAAAACTTGGCTATCGCGCAAAAAGCTGTAATAATGGACTTAGTTTTGTCACATCTGGTGGATTCCCTTCTGCGTCCTCCTAGGATAAGCATCTTGGACACAATGTGTTAGGCTAAAGTCATTCTGCTGAGTTATACTAAACTATAAAGCCAAAAACATATCATTATAAATTTCATTTTGTACTTTTTGAACTTTTTAACTTAGTTGTACGTTCTCTCGCGGAGGAGCGGTCATCACCCAGTTTTGATTCCAAAGATTTGACCACCTAGATGTTCTAGGTGTAGGATCAAATCCAAAATTGTATTAACTAAGTTCAGGTGAAGTTTTTCGGAGTTGTCAAGACGTTATTAGAGTATGTGGTTTATGGATCGGATAACCACCAAGGAATATTGGAATCTGTTGTCGCAAGCTCGGCAAGTCCTGGTCTCGCATTTCAGGGACTGGCAAGACATACCTTCAAATTGGCCTGTAGGCGAAATATATGGTGGCAACAGCATGTGCAGATGTAACCACTGATCTCCAAGTGGTAGTGGTGAACTCAATTCTATGTTCTTCCTAGGATAAGTGTCTTAGACACAACTTCTCAGATTATTGTAAATTGAAGATCAAATCATATAATCTTCTTTTGTACATTTCAGGGCTCATTCACATCCCCATCCAGGGTCTACGTTCTGCAGGTTTCCATTTCCTGCACGAAACTTGGCAGCAGACCGAAACCTGCAGTCATGTTTCAAACCCATTCATTTGAACGGGTTTGAAAAGTGTCCGGTCGGGAGCGCCGGTGAGCGTTTTATGCTCTCCGAGGCAAAATAGTTTTTTTTTAATCGGACACAGAGTCGGACATGCAGGACTTTGTGTCCGGTTTAAAAAAAAAAACGGTTTTGCCGTGGAGAGCATAAAACGCTCACCGGCGCTCATGGACGGACACTGTCAACAGGTTTCCGTCTTCTGATACAGAGACCCAAACGCTGGTGTGAACCCAGCGTCAGTACTTTTTTTTACATTTGGTCTTTGACATATCTGAGAAAATGAGTTGGCTTGACCCAGTTTTTGCCAGACTTATGACCACCCTGAGTTTATATATGTGTCAACCACTGCAAATCCTATTGAGTAAATTCAGGTGGCACTTTAAGATGGATTTTTTTTCAATACAAACTTTGCCTATGTGTCATAGTTGGTTCTCACTGGCCCTCCTGTCTTAAGGTGGAGCTGCAAGGAAAGTGTGGCCACAAACCCACAACAACTGATAGTCTCTGCTTCCTAACCCCTCTTGAGAAACAAGAAATGACCACTGAGCCAACCACTAGACCCAGTTGTGATGTCCACCAACCCATCACTGGCTGAGCGATATTTCCCATTTGGTGAATTTGGAGCCTGTTTCTTAAAAAATATTGATTGTAATGATGTCTTGTACAAATATGATTGATCTGTTTTTAGAAAATACTCTTTGTCTCATTTTGTTATTTGGCATATAGCCAATAATAGATTAGTAATAAGTGCAATTACTTTTATGAAGATTTTGATTCATATCACAGTGATGACCTTTACTCTTTCAGCACCATGGATAGGGGCTTGTATGAAAAAAATGCAGCATGAAATACATACATCTAGCAAATATAAGTGCAACATTAGGTTCTGCTCTGTCGGGAGGAGAAACCTGTTCTCTAACATCAGATATCACTGGCAAATTCTCCTGGTGGAGATCAGCTGATCGCCATAGGACAGGTCAATGAGAATCCCAGTGATTGGTGGCTTTAGCCAAGGGAACCTGTGAGAAGACTCTCCTTTTTCCAGAACAATCAAAGCTGACTAGAGGACCATCTCTAAAGACACTTGGAAATATGGTACTTGTATACAAAATGGGGTCGAAAAGTGAACCCGAAAACTAAGCTGGTAGGTCTAACTTTGGTGGTGGGTAAAATATTTGAAGGTTTTCTAAGGATATCTCAATGAAAATAACCATATAAAACCCAATCAGCATTGATGTATGAAGGAACGACCCTGTCAGACTAATCTGATCACCTTGTATGGAGAGTCCAGTTCTAGGTTGGACATAGGAAATGGGGTGAACATGGTGTATCTGGACATTTCAAAGGCATTTGACACTGGACCTCATAAACAGTTAGAGAATGTTGGGATTGGGGGAAAATATATGTGTTTGGGTTCACATTTGGCAGGCCACTGCTGCCAAGGCAAATAAAATTATGGGATGCATCAAAATAATAGTTCTGAGATTCTTTAATGTAAGATTGTGGAACTCACTGCCACAGGATGTTGTGATGGTGGATTCATTGGACAAGTTCAAGATGGGCCTGGTCACCGTTCTTGATAGAAAAAAAATTACCGGTTATTGGTAGATGTCAAGTTGATTGCTGGATTTGGAGTCGGGAAGGATTTTGTTCCTCTGACATGGGACAATTGGTATCAGTCTCATGTTTTTTTTTTATATTCCTCAGGACCAATGAAAAATCTAATTAAATCTAACTTTTTGGTTTATTTACTGTACAATACCTTAAAAATAATATTCTATAAGAAGTAACAGCAATTGCTCGGCTGAATGGGTACCCTGAACCCCCTTCTATGGAAAATATGATGAATATTCTGGGTGGTTTTCCTGTTGTTTTTGTAATACCCATAGAGTTTAACTTCCATCAGTATATCCATTTAATAACTGGTGTTACAAATACTAAATATTGCCCCATGACATTACATCTATGATATGGTCATCAGATAAGTGGGGGTCCCAACTCTATGACACTCACCACTGCCAAAAACAGGGGCCCCAAATCTCCAGTCTCAACCAGAGTGTTGACAGTAACCTCAGCTTTCAATAATAAAAAAGGCTATCCTAATATCCTAACCTACATAATTAAGTGAGTGCAAAGGTTGACAAAAAATATATAATAGAATATAATATCAAGTGAGCATTGTCTTGGTGTCCTGTCCTATCTTGCCGTGAATCTAGGAATCTCCGCTGAAGCCATGGTGCACGGCCATATCATGATAAAACTATAGTTTATAGTTACTATGTAACTATGTAAAAGGCTTATCAGTGTGAGCAAACCAGAAAGCAAATATGGCAGAAAGTACCTTGGATTTTCCAGGGCGTAAGGAATATCCATAGAGGTCGTACGTTTAAGACATAGGAGTAAGCATTTTATAGTAGGTGGTGAAGGCAATGGTAATTTGGGACCAAAATTGAAGTCTCCAGAATGTGCTGTTTTTTATACATATTTATCAACTGTATTTGTCTTACTATGGGAAATATCCTTAAATGGGATGAAACTATATAGTTTTCAAAAATTATTTTTATTGTATTTATGTTAGAGAATTGCTTAGATGACAATTCCCCAGTAGCTGCTGGAGAACCCTGGAGGAAGAGGAACAAGAGACAGTGAGCCCTAAGCTGAAGCCCCCCACTGTCCCTTCCTCTTGCCAGGCCCTATCCTATGTAATAGGCGGCAACTTGGAGACGATCCCTTTCTATATATGTGACACACAAAACGCAGACAAGACAAACAACAACAAAGGGAGGTCAGCTAGCCAGGGTTCGGTAACAGTCGAGCAATGCAGAGGCAAATCGAAGTCCAAAAGAATAGTCAATAGGAAAAGCCAAGGTCAGGATTAAGAATACAAGTAACTAAACAGCAAGAGAAAGCCAGCAAGCACGAGGCAATAGCAAGCACCAGTGTGAATGTGAGCCAAGACTAAATAGGGGAGGATGAAGCCGCCCTGGACCTGACAGGAAGGCCGGCTGTCAATCACAGGGCAAGACCAAATTTAACTACTTCATGGACTGAGGCAGACAAGGGCAGAAGACGAGTGTGGTGCAAATTCAATTATAGAACTAGAGCCGTGTACACACAGTGCAACCAAAAACTCTAAGCAAGGAACTAAACTGCACACGCCTCCTGCACCGCTGCATGCGAGCAGAGGGTGGCGCAGTGACCTGAACAGGCAGAGATGTTACAATTTACTTTTTGTATTTACTTTTTAAAAATTATTTACAAAATATATTTGTGGCACCATTAGCCAGTGACATAACTAGGAATGGATGGGCCCCAAGGTGAACATTTGATATATGCCCCCCCCCTTCCGCCGTACAAACTGCATTCTTGCACACACTATTATTCTCCATAGTGGCCCCTGCACACAGTATTATACCCCATAGTGGCCCCTGCAAACAGTATTATGCCCCATAGTGGCTCCTACACACACTATTATGCCCCATAGTGGCGCCTGCACACAGAATTATGCCCCATATTGATCCCTGCACACACTATTATTCTCCATAGTGGCCCCTGCACACAGTATTATACCTCATAGTGGCCCTTGCACACAGTATTATGCCCCATAGTGGCCCCTGAACACAGTATTATGCCCCATAGTGGCCCCTGAACACAGTATTATCCCCCATAGTGGCCCCTGCACACAGTATTATGCCCCATAGTGCCCCCTTCACACAGTATTATGCCTCATTATGGACCACCCATGAACAATCATTATACTCTGGGGTCTTTTCAGACCCCAGAGTATAATGATTGGAGACCAGGGGAGGATACAAACATAAAAAACACTGTTACTTACCTCTCCCTGGCTCTGGTGCAATCCCAGCTGATTTTGGCCTTCTTCAGTGTTGGCACAGACGTCACGTGAGCCAGGCCTGCATTGCGATGCATAGTGACGCAGGCCCAGCCCACATGACATCTGAGACTTCACCAAACAGGCCTGCAGGCTGTTGGAGCACAGGAGAGGTGAGTAACACCGTTTTTTATGTTACCTCACCTCCCCTGGGCCTCCGATTGTTATACCCTGGGGTATTATATCCCACCAATTTACAAAGGGTTTGTCTGGGACTATGACATTGATTGTGGCCCCTTTATTTCTTACCAAGCGCAGTGCTCTACATTGTATAGTGGCCGTGCTTGGTATCTCTGAGCAGATCAATTCATTTGAAGGGGACTGAGATAGAAGATGGCCACATAACCAATAGACATGATGTCATTGGCTTTAGAAGAGGAAATGGAGCTCCAGCGTAGTCCTAGACAGCTCTTTTAAGGTGTTTTGGCTATACCTACAGCAAACAGGTGCAAAAATACAGCACAAAGCCACACAATCTCCATAGGCAAACATTGGTAGTACTAGTATGAGTCACCCTGAAGAGCTCACTGGCCCTATAACATGCTTTCAGGTTCTGAAATTTTGATAAACTCTAAGTGCTATTATTGAGAACATGAATTACCCTAGAAACGCCAAGCAAGGGTTGACCACCAAATGCTAAATTACATAGCATATAAAAATGATCTTTCCTTCCTCAGCACAAGAATTACATATCGAGCTTCACGCAAAGAAGTTTCGTTGGTAGGTGAGTAGCACACAAACAACATCATCATACAATATGAAAAATTTTGGCTGGAGTGGTGTAAAGCATACTACCAATGGACTCTAAAACAGTGGAAGAATCAAGAGATGAACCCCGATGTATCTGTATCTTGTGTCTGATGGATGAATCTGGATTTAGTCTATGTCTGGAGAATTCTATGTTCTGGAAGGCAAAGTGTCTACTTTCTATTTTGGTGGGAAGGGATACTGGGTCTATACTGGTTCAGTTTTTGGTCAAATTCCCGGTAAAGGTATATTAATGGTACAGCATACAAAAACATGATATAGCATACAAAGATGTCTTAAACAACTGTATGCTTCTATGGAAATAGTTTAGAGAAGGTCCTTTCTTAATCCAGCCTGACCCAGTGCACAAAGCAAGGTCCATAAAGACATACACTCACCGGCCACTTTATTAGGTACACCTGTCCAACTGCTCGTTAACACTTAATTTCTAATCAGCCAATCACATGGTGGCAACTCAGTGCATTTAGGCATGTAGACATGGTCAAGACAATCTCCTGCAGTTCAAACCGAGCATCAGTATGGGGAAGAAAGGTGATTTGAGTGCCTTTGAACGTGGCATGGTTGTTGGTGCCAGAAGGGCTGGTCTGAGTATTTCAGAAACTGCTGATCTACTGGGATTTTCACGCACAACCATCTCTAGGGTTTACAGAGAATGGTCCAAAAAAGAATAAACATCCAGTGAGCGGCAGTTCTGTGGGCGGAAATGCGTTGTTGATGCCAGAGGAGAATGGCCAGACTGGTTCGAGCTGATAGAAAGGCAACAGTGACTCAAATAGCCACCCGTTACAACCAAGGTAGCCAGAAGAGCATCTCTGAACGCACAGTACGTCGAACTTTGAGGCAGATGGGCTACAGCAGCAGAAGACCACACCGGGTGCCACTCCTTTCAGCTAAGAACAGGAAACTGAGGCTACAATTTGCACAAGCTCATCGAAATTGGACAATTGAAGATTGGAAAAACGTTGCCTGGTCTGATGAGTCTCGATTTCTGCTGCGACATTCGGATGGTAGGGTCAGAATTTGGTGTCAACAACATGAAAGCATGGATCCATCCTGCCTTGTATCAACGGTTCAGGCTGGTGGTGGTGGTGTCATGGTGTGGGGAATATTTTCTTGGCACTCTTTGGGCCCCTTGGTACCAATTGAGCATCGTTGCAACGCCAAAGCCTACCTGAGTATTGTTGCTGACCATGTCCATCCCTTTATGACCACAATGTACCCAACATCTGATGGCTACTTTCAGCAGGATAATGCAATGCCATGTCATAAAGCTGGAATCATCTCAGACTGGTTTCTTGAACATGACAATGAGTTCACTGTACTCCAATGGCCTCCACAGTCACCAGATCTCAATCCAATAGAGCATCTTTGGGATGTGGTGGAACGGGAGATTCGCATCATGGATGTGCAGCCGACAAATCTGCGGCAACTGTGTGATGCCATCATGTCAATATGGACCAAAATCTCTGAGGAATGCTTCCAGCACCTTGTTGAATCTATGCCACGAAGAATTGAGGCAGTTCTGAAGGCAAAAGGGGGTCCAACCCGTTACTAGCATGGTGTACCTAATAAAGTGGCCGGTGAGTGTAGTTCGATGAGTCTAGTCTAAAGAAACTTGAGTGGGTGCAGAAAACTCTGGTTCAAAACTATTAAAAACAATTCAAGGTCTTGTGGTGAGCCTTCTCAGAAGAGTAGAGGATGTCATTGCTGAAATATGAGTTCAAGTTCTACATGAATGACCCTTGGTTTTGATATAAGTATGACAGTCGAGGGTCAACTTCCATTTGCAAAGTTAATATTTGTAATCTACATTTATATAAAGAGATAATTTCTTAAAACGGGAGCCCACGCAAAAGCCAGCGAAGCCATTGGTCATTTCTGAGTCAACAATGGATTATGAAAACATATTCTGAATATTTTTGTGAAATTATTTTCTCTTGAATTTTTTTTTTACAAAAATCCTTTGTTCAAACAAAACCAAGTTCTAACATCTCTGCCTGTTCGGGTCTCTGCGCCAGCCTCCGTTCTCATGCTGCGGCACAGGAGGCGTATCCAGTTTGATTCTTTGCTTAGTATTTTTCATTGAGCACTGTTCACACTGTGCAATCTCTGTAATTGATTTTCCACCACACCCATCTGTCTTCACCTTCATTTCCCTCTGCTCCTCTAATAGTTAAGTTTAGCCTTGCCCTGTGATTGACAGCCTATCCGCCTATCAACTCCAGGGCGGGTTCTTCCTACCTATTTATTATAGGCTCACATTTACATTAGTGCTTGCTATTGCCTTGTGCGTGCTGGCTTTCTCCTGCTGTTCATTCTTGTATTCTGATTATTGACCTCTGGCTTTCCCTATTGACTACTCTTTTGGATATCGATTTTGGCACTGCATTGCTCGACCATTACTGACCCCTGGGTAGCTGACCTCCCTTGTTGTTGTTTGTCTTGTCCGTGTTTTGTGTGTCACGTATATAGGAAGGGTTTTGTTGTCCAGTTGTCGCCTATTACATAGGATAGGACCAGGCAAGCAGGAAGGGATAGTGTGTGTGTGTGTGTGTGTGTGTGTGTGTGTGTGTGGGGGGGGTTCAGCTTAGGGCTTACTGTTTCTTGTGCCCCTTTCCCAGGGTTTCCAGCAGCTACTGGGGAACTGCTGTCTGGCACTTCCCTTACACATGCCTTCACTATTTCTTTATACCATATTATAGACATCATCTACAATATTTTATATAGTCTCAAAATTTTTCACTTTTAACAGCCTAGCCTACGAGCATTTCTGTCTGTTTTATTCTTAATTCACCCTCATTAGTCCAGATTTATAGAAAGAGATAATTTCCTGAAACAGAAACCCCTACAGAAGCCAAACCAAAAACAATGTCCCTTTATAAGCCAAAAACAGTGAAAGAAAATAAAATAAACTACTTCCCACAGTTCTGCTTCCACAGGAGCGCCAGGAGCATTTTCGGCTTAAGATTTCCATCGCCAAAAAATCTAAGACGGCCCTGAGAAAACAGTGACTCATGTTAGACCTAATTTAGTGGCACCAAAATAATAGATAGGACTCATGGATCAAAGACGAGTGTCATTGCCCAGATGTTGTCTCATTGACATACCGTAAAACCATGAAACAATATTTTTTTCTAATTCTAACATATTTGTTTAATTTCCTTCAGATATTTTAATAGCTGAATAAGCAGACTCACTCACAAGCTACTAAATAGTATTTGGAATGTGAATTACCTTGACCAGATGTTTATAGACTTCATGTTCCTCTACATGAATTTTCAAGCATTTACAAATCTTGGGTAATTCTATAGCTCTTATATTTCCACAGACAAATTCCTTCTACGCTAAGATGGGGGGATAAAAATAAGTGTGAAAACCCTCAAACCAAAGTTATTCTAAATCTCCAGATTTTTTTTGCTTTATCTCCAATCGAAAACCCAAAGAATTTTTGTAAGAAAAATTTTTGAATTTTATTTTTTAATTACCGGGACAGCTGAACTTCAAAAACAATGATTTGCAAATCGAGTTTTTTTTGAGTTTCTTTCAAGTCTGACCTTCAATGTTTTAACAAGATTCTTCTGTATTGTTACTGTTATTGTATCTGGTAATAAAGTATCAGCGTCTTCTCAGCAATGGAACTGTCGAATAAACTTTAGGCATCTGTTTTTGATTTTAATAAGATTATGGATACCCAAGGAATAAAAATGGAAATCACTACTGCCAAGATATGAAGGACGGTTTGTATAGTAAAATAATTTAAACCTTAACATTTGGACCCAATAAGTAGAACGGGGAATGTTTTTTTTCCACATTTTGGAAAGAGTATCCCCTCTGCACATGAAGTGGTACCCATAAAAAAATAATGATTCACACTCGTTTTATTTCTATAAACTATATTATTTTATAGTTTTCCAGTGTTTGTGTCAGGCCTAGTGTATGTGTCAAGCTCCATGGCGAGCACCTGGCTGTAAAACTGTGTAAACTGGTAAGGTCCAATGATGAAAGACCTGCTAGTCTCCGCCATGAAAGATCCCAATTGTGTAGTTGACGACATTCATTGAACTATGAAAATGTATTTATTACATATGTGACCTTATAGACTCAGATTCAGACTCGTAGTCAGTTCAATTTCCCACATAAGGTGAATATTTTATGAATGTGTTAGTGTATGTTAGGGAGATCTCATAATAAATATTTCAGAAAAAAAATTTCTTAGAACAATGGAGGAGGGGGTCATCCAGAACACGACCTGTATTACAGATCAGCAGTCCCCTTACACGTCTTTGACTGGCGATACAGGACTCTGGATAAACAAGGGTTGTCCATAGAAGCATTTTCCTCTCTATTCACCTCACCTCCTTGCTGTGGACCCCCTCCCATTATTGTTCAACATTGGCATGACTCTCTCTTCTCTGTCTGTCTGGGACTGCATGTGGTCAGCCAATTCTCTGGCCCTCTTTTTCGGAACTCGATGTTCCCACCGGGTCTCTCCATCCATGGATTCCGTTGTTGGTCTGCTAGAGATGACATTAGGGTAAGTAAGGTTGCTGGGTTGGCATCTTTTCTGTCCCTCAGCCAGCTATGAGTGTCTGCCCTTGAGACTCCTCTTTCCTGGCTGGATTACAACCAATTAACTTCCTTTCTCCACAAGTTCTCCTTGCTGCCCCTGCTCTCTTCTACTCCCACCATCTTGGAGACTATCCTCCTCCAGACCAAGGTACCGACGCATACTCTCTCGCTCCTCTACGACATCCTCCTAATGGCTGCCACCTTGGGCCTCCCCCCCTACACCAGACTTTGAGATACGGAGCTCAGCTTGCATCTCTCTTTGGCTAAATGGGCTTGTTCCTTCCTGTTTGCTCACAAATTACCATTGCCCTATAGTGCCAAGGAAAAAAATATTAAGAACCTGACCCACTGGTATCGGTGCCCAGACCTCCGTCACAAATTTTATCTTACTGTCTCTGATGATTGTTGGCACTGTGGTTCCAGTGTGGGATCTCTTTCATATTTGGTGGGAGTGCAGGGAGAGTCAGACCTTTTGGTCCTATGTGTTCTCTCTATACTCAACAGCTAGCAGTTGTCCCATGGTTCCCTCTTCCCAACTGTCTCTCCTCTCCCTTATCCCAGGTAAGATATCCAATGATTCCCTCTCCCCAACTCGCTCTCCTTTCCTTTATCCCGGGTAAGATATCCAGTGATTTCCTCTCCCCAACTGGCTCTCCTCTCCCTTATCCCGGGTAAGATATCCAATGATTCCCTCTCCCCAACTGGCTCTCCTCTCTATTATCCCGGATAAGATATCCAAGGTTAAGACAAATTTCCTGCATCATTTTCTCATGGCCGCCAGGATAGTTATTCCTCGGCACTAGCAAAGCACTATAACCACCTCATTGATGGAGTGGCTACAGGAGTTCCTTCTCATCAAGAGGATGGAAGTTTTGGTCGCAGAGGACGCCGTAGACTCTCTAAGCTTGACGCCCTCTGGTGCCCATGGGTTGTGTTCCAGAATCTTCAAAGTTTACCAATCTATTCTCATAGGCCTCCCTCATCTTGTGAGACTCCCCTCTATTGCTTTGGTGATTTCTGCCATCTGCCCCACCCTCTGGACTCACCGTTTTTCCTTCCTCTTGTCTCCTCCTTTGTGGTCAGCCCCCTCCCCCATTGTGTCTTTGTTTCTTTGTTATGCTTTGTTTCCTGATTGTTTTCATACTAGTTTTTCCCTTGACATGCCATGCATAGTTTGCCTATGCACTGGCTCATGGTATGGCTTCTGAACGTCTTTGTATGCTATGTTTTATTATTGTTTGTTTCATATAAAAAGTCAATAAAATGTAAATACACTTTAAAAAAAAATACTAGTTGTTACTAAAAAAAATTCAAAAATAGAATTTTGGGTGGACCTGGTTATATGAATCAATCAAACATCTTTCTCCTGTGACTCTTTCTTCCCGTTCCTCTCCAAGCAGTCTCCCACACAGGTTCAGGTAGATAAACTGTAACAAGAATTTAGAAGGAATTTTTATTTATTTATCTATTAAAACAAAATAGTGAAATATATAATTTTTTATTGTCTGTTTTTATTTTCAGATGTGTATTTTTTAATTGTATTTTCTTTACAAGGTGTGTTCTGTGCAGGGAAAGGTGGTTAGATAAGCAATTGTCAATAGTGAATCCACAGTGGGAGGTTTGCCCTTCCATTGTGATCCTGTCTGTCTTCCTTCTGAAGTAAATGGAGATGACTGCTACATTGAAAACCACTACAGAATTGGCAAATGTCAGTATATATTGCAGGATATAGTACTTTTTAAAATATAGATAGTGAAAAAATAAAAAATAAAATGATCAAAGATTCTCAAAAAAATCTGCTTGACATAAAACATTATTTAAAATATATTTAATGGAAACCAAGGTAATAGACAACCTTGGTCCAGAATAAGAAAACCCCTATCTCCTTAAAAAATGGTTACCCACATAAATCCCTGGAACCCATAAACTGTAAGGGTTTCTGCCCAGTTTTCACCTGAAATCAAGGGAGAGAGAAGTTCTGCTTGCCACATATTTTAACCTGAATAGGAGACAGAGTCCCTGAATGGTCACACAGCGCTGGAATGGCCGTAGCCTGAGGATAATTTTAAATAATAATAATAATAATAATAAATGTTATTTCTATAGCGCCAACATATTCCGCAGCGCTGTACAATTTGTAGGGTTCAAGTACAGACAGAAAGATACATTACAAAGAAAGTCGATTCACACAATGGGACTGAGGGCCCTGCTTGCAAGAGCTTACAATCTATGAGGTAGAGGGGGTGACACAAGAGGTAGCAGGGGCGGCATTGCTTATACAGAGGTCAGACAATTTTGTAATAGAGGTGACTGTCATTACACAAACATAAAACTTTATGAGCCGTCAACAGTCGTGTCCTGTAACATGTGGATGGAGCTTGGACCTATAAAGTTAGCATGAGATGACATCATATCATGTGGGGTAATGTGGGAGCGGGGACAGAGGAGGGTTAAGGGTTTACATTAGACATTGTGATAGGCCTGTCTGAAAAGATGCATCTTTAGTTTGCGTTTTAGTTTGTAGAAATTGAGAGTTAATCTGATTGTCCGGGGTAGAGTATTCCAGAGAAGTGGTGCAACTCGGTCTTGTATACGAGCGTGGGAGGTTCTGATAATAGAGGATGTAAGTGTTAGGTCATTGAGTGAGCGGAGAGCACGGGTTGGGCGGTAGATAGAGATGAGGGAGGAAATGTAGGGAGGTGCAGCATTATGGAGAGCCTTGTGGATGAGAGTGATAACTTTATATTTTATTCTATAATGAATAGGCAGCCAATGTAGCGACTGGCACAGACCAGAGGCATCGCTGTAGCGTCTAGCCTGATAGATGAGCCTGGCCGCTGCATTCAGAATAGATTGTAGAGGGGAGAGTTTAGTGAGGGGAAGACCGATTAGTAAGGAGTTACAGTAGTCAAGGCGAGAATGAATCAGAGAGACAATAAGTGTCTTTAGTGTATCTCTGGTAAGGAGAGGGCGTATTCTGGAGATGTTTTTGAGGTGGAGGTGACATAAACGTGTGAGTGATTCAACATGAGGGGTGAAGGAAAGGTCTGCGTCAGACATGACCCCGAGGCAGCGGGCCTGTTGCCTAGGAGTTATAGTAAGGCCTGAGACTGCAATGGATATATCAGGGACAGATCTATTAGATGGTGGAAACAGTAGTAGTTCAGTCTTAGAGAGATTTAGTTTCAGATAGAGTGAAGACATGATATTTGAGACAGCAGAGAGACAGTTGCTGGCGTTCTGTATGAGTACCGGGGTGATGTCATGGGAAGATGTGTATAATTCGGTGTCATCAGCATAAAGATGGTACCTGAAGCCAAATCTGGCGATGGTTTGTCCAATGGGGGCTGTGTAGAGAGAAAAGAGCAGGGAGTTAGCAGAGAGATAGCGGATAAAACGAGAATAAACCAGGCGTTCCATGAGTTTAGAGATGAAGGGGGAGTTAGAGATGAGTCGATAGTTAGCAGCACAGGATGGGTCCAGGGAGGGTTTCTTCAATAGCGGGGTTATAACAGCATGCTTGAAGGAGGATGGGAAGATTCCAGATGAGAGAGAGAGGTTAAATATTTTAGTAAGGTAAGTAGTGACAGCAGGCGACAGAGATTGGAGAAGGTGTGAGGGGAAGGGGTCACTACTGTAGATCATAGGGCGAGATGAACAAAGTAGTTGGGAGACTTCCTCTTCTGTAACAGGTTCAAAAGATGAGAATGGACAGGCTGAAGTGTGGTTGGTGAGGGGATCATTTTTTTAAAATTGATCCCCATTGATAAGTCATCAAGTAAGAATTGTGAAGTCACGTTCATTGGTCAAATGGCCAGATTGCATCTCAGTCCTACTCAAATGAATGGGCGTGCTGCAAAACCAAGTATAAATGTAGGGTGCTGTGCTTGGTAAGCATTGAAGAGGCTGCAGCACTCATCCAAATGCTGCAGCCTCTTCAAACAGCTGAATGGCTGGGGGGCCAGGGTGTCGGACCCTCACTGACCTTTATGTGATGGCTTATCCTGAGGTCAAGTGACAGCAGTCTTATCTACTAAATGCCCCACATTTTTCATTTACACCATTTATATAATGTGTCTCAGGATCTAGATATTGCTATGAAATACATCTTATGGCACCCACGGGTGTTAATTTTATTCTCTCTAAGAACATCCACCTAGTGTGTCCAGTTCTGGTGGTCACGCATGCTCAGTAGCTGTTAATCCGTGCTGATGTCAATGCTTATTTATCTATCTAGACACTAGAAGGCCACAAAGGATGTAATATCCACACATTGGAATATGACAAGATGTTTCCTGATCATGCCCAGCTAGTAGGATACAAACAGCAGTCATAGCTGTCAACAAGGGCAAACTACACCTGTGTGAGCTGCAAGCGAGCAAAGATAACCCTTCCATCTGTTGTCACTTTCATTTTAATTGAGACACAATTACCAGCATTACAAGGGGTTAATGACGACTCTTTGTATGGTCTTCAGCGTTCAGTTGGATTGCTGATATATGCAAAGAGCTTATTGCTACAGCATATCTGTAGACAGGGCAATGCACAGATATCATAGGGCCTTCTAGTGAAATTTAGTAAGCCCCCCCCCCATGATGTTTTCATCTTGGTGTGCCCCATGTGACCCCTGAGGTCTGAGGAGACTCCAGAGTATAAAAAAGTTTTGCGGGATCAGTTTTGATCTGATGGGTCTAGTGACACTAGTGCAGCCTCAGCGATGACCCTAGGTGTAGGACATCAGAGAAGAAACCAGAAGATTCTCTTGATCCTTAGGATAGGTCACCAGTATAAGATGGGTTGGGTATGACACCCCGAACCCCTACTGATCAGCTTATTGAAGGAAAGGTGTTGCGGCCTCTTTGATGCTTGCCGAACACATCACAGTACATTGTATAGCGGTTGTTCTTGGTGTTGCAGCTCAGCCCCATTCATTTAAGTCTAAGCTGCAGTTGTACCATGTGATCAAAGTAGACAACATCACTGGCCTGAAAAGGGGAAGCGGGTGTTACCCGAGTGCTGCAAACAAAAAGACCTGATTGTGAGTGTAAGACTTTACTGGTCTAATATTGATGGTCTATCCTAAGGTTAGGCCATCAGTGTTCCCAGAACTCAGTACGTAATGCCAACACCACAGATAGATAGGTTACAGTCACCTATATCACACAATATTTTTACCTTGTGAATCATTGCCTTTGTTACATAGATGTTGTCATTTTTGTCAATATGCAAATAAGCACTTTGGAGCAATGAAGTTCCTGCTGCTGACCTCTTTGGAGCAATGAAGACACCCTTGTTGCTCCAAACAGCTTTTCTCCAGAAACAGCGATATCTCAGCAATGGAGACTACAATTCACAAGGGGATTCACAAGATTCACTGTTTGATTCAGGTGCCCCTAACCTATCTATCTGCAGGGCTGGATTGATGTGCTGGTTCTGGTGACACTAACCTATCTATCTGCAGGGCTGGGGTGATATTCTGGTTCTGGTGACACTAACCTATCTATCTGCAGGGCTGGAGTGATATGCTGGTTCTGGTGACACTACCTATCTATCTGCAGGGCTGGGGTGATATGCTGGTTCTGGTTACAGTAACCTATCTATCTGCAGGGCTGGGGTGATATGCTGTGTCTGGTGACACTAACCTATCTATCTGCAGGGCTGGATTGATGTGCTGGTTCTGGTGACACTAACCTATCTATCTGCAGGGCTGGGGTGATATTCTGGTTCTGGTGACACTAACCTATCTATCTGCAGGGCTGGAGTGATATGCTGGTTCTGGTGACACTAACCTATCTATCTGCAGGGCTGGGGTGATATGCTGGTTCTGGTAACACTAACCTATCTATCTGCAGGGCTGGAGTGATATGCTGGTTCTGGTGACACTAACCTATCTATCTGCAGGGCTGGGGTGATATGCTGGTTCTGGTGACACTAACCTATCTATCTGCAGGGCTGGGGTGATATGCTGGTTCTGGTGACACTAACCTATCTATCTGCAGGGCTGGGTTGATGTGCTGGTTCTGGTGACACTAACCTATCTATCTGCAGGGCTGGGGTGATATGCTGGTTCTGGTGACACTAACCTATCTATCTGCAGGGCTGGGGTGATATTCTGGTTCTGGTGACACTAACCTATCTATCTGCAGGGCTGGGGGGATATGCTGGTTCTGGTGACACTAACCTATCTATCTGCAGGGCTGGAGTGATATGCTGGTTCTGGTGACACTAACCTATCTATCTGCAGGGCTGGGGTGATATGCTGGGTCTGGTGACACTAACCTATCTATCTGCAGGGCTGGGGTGATATGTTGGGTTCTGGTGACACTAACCTATCTATCTGCAGGACTGGGGTGATATGCTGGTTCTGGTGACACTAACCTATCTATCTGCAGGGCTGGGGTGATATGCTGGTTTCTGGAGACCCTAACCTATCTATCTTCGGGGCTGGGTTTATATGCTGGGATCTGAGGACCGTCTCCCTTTAAATGAAAATCTAAATAAGTTTTTGGATTTTTTAGATGAAACCTACAACCATTTTATTAGTACCCCCAATCTCAATATGTTCTTCTTATCCTTTTATTAATCTTTTATACTCCATGTGCTCAGCATGGAGGACAATTCACTGAACGTACTGTATATAGCGGGGTTTCTTCATGTTTAATGGCTCGGACTGAGGCACATGTTTTTAATCCTAATGATGGATGCAAGAAGCTAGAATAACACGAGCCTTCATTAGCGCTGGTCAAAAGGCTACAACAATTCTGTTTAACTTGAAATAAAATACAGTATTTTCTAACGCTATAATCATTCGCCTGCCAAGTACACTGCTGTTATTTGTTGCTATACATGTATAGGGTTTAACCATTTGACTGCCATAGGCTAATGGCACTTTAACCCCTTAATGACCGGCCTGTTTTAGGCCTTACTGACCAAACCATTTTTGGCGTTTTTCCATCGTCACATACCAAGACCTAAATTTTTTAAAAAAAATTTCCGTCAAGGTAACTGTATGGTGGTCATGGTGTTTACTGGCAGTTTGGGTTAGATATATGTCATTGGTTAACTTTTATTAAAGGGGTTGTCCAGGCTAATTTTTTTTTTTTTTTTTTAATTAGGCTTGTGAAGGTAAAAAAAATTATTAAAAAAAACATACTCACCTGTCCCTGATGCTCCAGTGTCTACCAGCAAGGCCCGGTCTTAAAAGTCTATTGTCTCTTCCGGCAGAAGTCCCCGTTGCCTATGACATCTGAGGCCTATCAGCAAAGGACACGGGACATCCCTACCTGAGACATCCCTGCGTCTTAGGCCGCTCAGGCCTTGGCCTCAGTGTAAGGAACACAAGATGTCATGGCTGACAAGGACTCTGGCAAAAAGAAGACAACCGAGCAGTAGGATCGGACACCGGAGCATCGGGAACAGGAACGGAAGAAGCAGAATCTGAAGATGTCCACCTCAAATTCCTCTAGATTTTTCGTTGTGTGGTCTTACAGTTAGGTGTTCTCATAGACTACGGCTGATCACTGGAGGCCCCGTCCGGAGTGAAGGCCAATGAGAAGGATGTGCCCAGATGTGCATGTTCTTTGTGTATTTTATGGCGTCATCGGAGATTCCTTACATGTGCTTAGATACAAATGAGGATCTGAATGATGAGAGTAAATATGACAGACGAGCCTGTAAGGTTTCCCATGGAGTTGGAATTTGAAGGACTGACGAAGAGCTTCTATTTCTTTGTATATCCAGTCTCAGTAAATTATTCACAATTTTTTTCTTAGAAGTATTTAGTCACGTCGGTTTCTGGAGACCATACACTGAGTTATAGTCTACAACGGCCACACAAACCACACTTAGGGAAATGTACATTAAAGGATTATAGATGCATTCTCCCTATATGTGCGCTGATTTTTACTTATTAAATTGTTTTAGGGTTTAATGGAAGAGGAAATGTAAGAAAAAAATCCACTGAATGTAGTAAAATCTGGAGGAATGTTCCATCTCTGCCTCAGCTTTGGGCTACTTAAGTCTTCCTGAAGAGGCTTTAGATTATTATAAGATTACTAAACAGGAAAAAGGTTATGAATTGAACTTTACAAGTATGCAGGTAGCCATATGTCCATTGCCTAATTCTCTACCTCACTGGTATGGTTTCACCGATAGAAACCATTGTTTGTCTATCTATCTATCTATCTATCTATCTATCTACCCATCTCATATCAATTCATCATAGGTAGTGGATTGTGAACCCATTGTGCTACCAAACTGGTTTGTCCTGGGGCCATCTCTAAGGGCATTATCCAAGCAGACTCCCCATTTGCTGTGGGGAGACCGTCAATCCGCTGCATCCTGAAGTGGTCCCTGTTTGGTAGCAGCTGACCAGGCGGACAGGACTGTGGTGTGGAGCAACATAGAAATAAGGATGAAAACATAGATTATAATCAGGACAGAGAGAGAGAGAGAGAGAGAGAGAGAGAGAGAGAGAGAGTACAGACTGAAATTAGATGGGGAAGAAGACAAGACAACAGGTAGTAAGAGGCATGCAGCCACAGGAGGCAGGTTGAACATGGCCACAAATAGCAAGAGGCACAGGGCCACAGGTAGCAGGAGATACAGGGCCACACAGGGCCACAGGTAGCAGGAGGATTATGGCCACAGGTAGCAATAGGCACAGGACCACAGGTAGCAGGAGCCACAGAGCCACACAGGGCCACACGAAGCAGGAGGATCATGGCCACAGGTAGCAAGAGGCACAGGGCCACAGGTGGAAGGCAGATCATGGCCATAAGTAGCAAGAGACACAGGACCACAGAGAGCAAGAGGATCATGGCCACAAGTAGCAAGAGACACAGGGCCACAGGCAGCAGGAGACACAGAACCACGGGTAGCAGGAGGATCGTGTCTACGGGTAGCAAGAGGCACAGGGCCACAGGTAGCAGGAGGATCATGGCCACAAGTAGCAAGAGACACAGGGCCACAGGCAGCAGGAGACACAGAACCACGGGTAGCAGGAGGATCATGTCTACGGGTAGCAAGAGGCACAGGGCCACAGATGGCAGGAGGATCATGGCCACAGGTAGCAATAGGCACAGGGCCACAAGTGGCAGGAGGTTCATGGCCACAGGTAGCAAGAGGCACAGGGCCACGGGTAGCAGGAAGATCATGTCCACAGGTAGCAAGAGGGACAGGGCCACGGGTAGCAGGAGGATCATGTCCACAGGTAGCAAGAGGCACAGGGCCACAGATGGCAGGAGGTTCATGGCCACAGGTAGCAAGAGGCACATGGCCACTGGTGGCAGTAGGATCATGGCCACAGGTAGCAATAGGCACAGGGTCACACAGGGCCACAGGTAGCAGGAGGATCATGGCCATAGGTAGCAAGAGGCACAGGGCCACAGACTTCTACAGAGATAAGTCATTTAAGACAAGAGACCTTCAGTCAGTCCCGAGATGGGTATCGCAGCGACTTTGAGAGCATTTTTTTTTTTCAGAGGGAGGAGGAGCAGAGAAACAGTATAATAAAAACAGAAAGAGACATTTCCCTCTGATAACATTTTTTTTTTTTTTTCAATTCGTGTTTATTGACAAATAAAGGATAACAAAGCCAAAGTTACAAAAGGGGGAGCGCTCTGGAGAAGATGCAGCTTTCCTAGCAAGCTCCTCCAAGAATCAACAAGAATATCATCGGCATATAGATATGTTCCGCTAACAGTCCATAAACAGTTTTACATTTTTAATCTCTGATAACATATTTTATGAAGTTTCTTACAGTTATCTGTACTATTCATTTATGCAAAGTTTGTTGAAATGATATATGTGAGACATTCCCTTTAACCCCATGAGAGTGCAGGGTAGTATGGGCATTAAAGGGGTTGTCCCATCTCAAGGATCCTATCTATACTGGTAGCTTATGTAAATTGAAGACTTTTCCTAAATATATTGCTTTAGAAACGTTGCTTTGTTTGACTGCTATGTGATCTTATTGCTCCCATTGTTTACACAGTGTTTCCATAACCATGGACCTGTGAGCTAGGACAAGTGACGTCACTCGCTGCTCTGCTAGCAGGACAATCACTTCAGCTAATTGCAGTTTGCTGATAAATCCGGGTCTGTTATGCTTCTATGTAAACACACAGATAACACTGAGTCCGTTCTCTACAAGCATGTGCATATTATCTGATCTGCATAAGTATTGTGATGCTTCATAGTGTCACTCAGCAAGCTGGGAGATGGGGGGGGGGATACAGGAAGTGAGGAGAAGATATAGCAGGCAAACTGGTGAAACACTGAGATGGGAAACCCCTTTAAGGATGGTGATTTTTTTTCTTTCCTATTTCCATCAACACCTTCCAAAATACATAATTATTATTTTTTATTTATTGTTGACATGGCCATATGGGGGCTTATTCTATATATGACAAGCTGAACTTCAAATTGTGACCTTTTTTGGGGTCCATATAATGCTTTGTTTAGCTTTGATGAATGTTTCTGACTGCAATAGCACGCAATTCTGTCCTGTTTTGTTTTTCTGAAGTTCACTCTGCATTAAAAATGACAGGGCAACTTTTTCTGGCAGGTCATTCCAATTACGGGGAGATCATATTTATATTGGTTTTATTATGTTTTACCGCTATTACTGAATAAATGATCATTTTTTGGGAAAAAAAAACAACTATTTCTCCAGGGGCCCCGTATTCGAATGTCCACAACTATGTTACTTTTTGGTTGACGGATCTATTTTTTTTTTCTTTAAATACAAAAATTCTGAAAAAAAATACCTTCTCCCAGTTGAGACAAAAACAGAAAGAACATTCCAGCGAGCGCTCCGTTCCCATGAATGTGCAGTGATAATTTGTCTCCCAAAAATAGTAAGTAATTATATTTTACAAACAGCTAATTTTGCTCTCAGAATAGATGCGGTTTATAGGTGAACATGAACCTTGATGCCTCATTCTGCTTACATGGAAACAATTACATTAAAATGCAGATGGAGATTCCAGTAATCTCCTTGGAATAGACAAATAGGTTTTGAAATAATTTACAAATGATGCACTAAATCTGTTTGCCATCTGCTCTTTGCTGAGGGAAACATTACATTTCTCCCAATATGAAAAATAGTGCATTTACTTCATGTATAATGCAGAAAACTAAGACAGGATTCTAAGCAGCTCCTGGATATCTGACATTGTGTAACTGCAAGAGAATGTGAAAACAACATTCATAATTGTTGTGGTGATAGATAGATAGATAGATAGATAGATAGATAGATAGATAGATAGATAGATAAGACATAGATAGATAGATAGATAGATAGATAGATAGATAGATGTGATAGATAGATAGATTGATTGATTGTCGATAGATAGATAAAACATAGATATATAGATAGATAGATAGATAGATAGATAGATAGATAGATAGGTGATAGATGATAGATAGATATATAGATAGATAAGAGATAGATAGATAGATAGATAGATAGATAGATAGAGATAGATAGATAGATAGATAGATAGATAGATAGATAGATGATAGATAGATAGATGATAGATAGTATAGATATGTGATAGATAGAGGGATAGATAGATAGATGATAGATAGTATAGATATGTGATAGATAGAGGAATAGATAGATAGATAGATAGATAGATAGATAGATAGATACTTTTGACGTGTGACATGATACTCCATCATGTTGGGAAAGTGTTGTTCTTCACCAAATTGCTCCTAGGTGGTTGGGAGAAGTTGCTTTGGGAGGAGGTTTAGATACTATTCTTTACTGATGGTAAGGCTCTTTCGCAAAATTATGAGTGAGCCCACTGCCTTGGATTAAAATCAACTCTAACATAAATGGTTTCAGGTGTAAGGGAATTGCTAGTTGTGCAATTTCCTACTGTTGTTGCTAAAACCAGGGAAGAAGGGGAAGACAAAGACAGTGAGTCCTAACCTTGACCCAGCCCCTATCCCTACCTACTTGCCACAACTGTCGTAATGACAGGGACAACTGGGTGACCGTCCTTTCTCTGAATAAGTATACACAGAACAAGACAACACTAACAACACAGAAGAGGATTCAGCAAGCCAAGGGTCAAAGCCAGAGAGACAAAGCAGTACAAAATCACAATCCAAAAGAGAAGTCACAATAGCCAGCAGACATATATGGGCTGATGACCTGTTTAAAGAAAGTCCAGAACCCACCCCAGACATGATTGGTAGATCAGCTGTCAATCACAAAGGTAAGGCTAAGATTAACTATTAGAGGAGCAGAGGGAAACCAAGGACATGAATGTGGTGGAAAATCAATTACAATGTGAGGGAATAGGACAGAGCAACAAGAACCTAGAGCAAGGAATCATAACCAAACATGCTTCCCCCACAGCGTGTGACCAGAGGGTGGCACAGAGACCTGAGCAGTAGGGTTGAGCCGATCCTGACTTTTCAGGATCGATTTTAAAATCTGATTTCCGATCATTTTTCATTCGAACCCGATCTCTATCCCAATTCCGATCCCAATGCAAGTCAATGGGATTTTTTTTATTAATCGGAGATCGGATTTTAAAAACAATCCTATTCACTATACAGCATGGAATCTAACAATTGTTAGAATCCACGCTGTGTAGTGAATCACTAAGTAGCCAGAGGATTTTTTTTTAATCCTCTGGCTACTTAGTCCCCCCTGGTGTCCACTTACCTCCAGAGATGGCTGGTCCACTGCTTTGCTGCTGTTCGCCTCGCTGCCGCTCCAGCTGCAGTCTTCTTCTCCCTTCGCTGCCCCCTCCCTGCCAGGTTAGGAGAGTGTGGGCGGGTTAGGAGAGTGTGGGCGGGTACTGGGAGGGGAGACATCACATCTCCCTGCCCTGTACCCGCCCACACTCTCCTAACCCACCCACACTCTCCTAACCTGGCAGGGAGGGGGCAGCGAGGCGAAGAAGCAGCCATCTCTGGAGGTAAGTAGCTACTAGAGATGCTACTTTAGTCTCCCATTAGAATGAATGGAGGCAGCCGGCGGGCAGGGGGTTAAGGCTGTGTGCCGGCTGCTTCCATTCATTCCTATGGAAACGCAGCAGAGCCTTCACACTGAGTATACGCTATACACTCAGTGTGAAGGCATTGTGGGAAATAGTACCGATCTCGATCCCACCTAAAAAGATCATGTTCGGAATTCCGATCGCGATCGTGAAATTTTCTTGATCGCCGATCGGAATACAATTTTTTCTGAACACAATCGCTCAACCCTACTGAGCAGGCAAAAATATTACACCCTAACATGAGTGGTCTAAGGATGCTTTACCATTGGCATGAAATTATAATCATGGTGCATTAAAGTTTTTCCTGCAATGGTTCCCTTTGGAATGTTTGGGACATCTGGAAGAATGATTGTCCAGAAAAGACAAGGTGAGCGCTACCATGATCCCATGTCATCCTATGTATTCTAGTAATGGTTATTGATACCAGTAATAATCTGTTATTAAATAAACTGTAGACTCAAAATTCCCTTCTCATGAGCACATTGGTACAATAATGACACACAATGATTGAATCAAGATCTCTAAGAATAAGATAATATAAGCCATTAGGTCCAGGTGTTGTATTAACATTCATTTCCTATCATCTATTTTCAAGCAATGTTTAAGTGGGATATAAGGAAACATTGTGTAAATGCTTACAAGTAAAAAACTCAGTGATCAGCAGTTGGTTAGCACTGTTGCCTCGCAGCGCTGGAGTCCTAGGTTCAAATCCAACCATGGACATCTGCAAGGAGTTGGTAAATTCTCCAACATACCAAAGACTAAACTTACATTGTCAACCTTATACAGTGTTGGCCAAAAGTATTGGCACCCCTGCAATTCTGTCAGATAATACTCGTGTTCTTCCAGAAAATGATTGCAAGCACAAACTCTTTGGTATTAATATCTTCATTTATTTTGCAATGAAAAAACACAAAAGAGAATGAAAAAAAAGTCAAATCATTGATCATTTTACACAAAACTCCAAAAATGGGCCGGACAGAAGTATTGGCCCCCTCAGCCTAATACTTGGTAGCACAACCTTTAGACACAATAACTGCGCACAACCGCTTCCGGTAACCAGCAATGAGTTTCTTACAAGGCTCTGCTGGAATATTAGACCATTCTTCTTTGGCAAACTGCTCCAGGTCCCCCCTGAGATGTGAAGGGGGCCTTCTCCAAACTGCCATCAAGAGATCTCTCCCCCTCCCCCACAGGTGTTCTATGGGATTCAGGGCTGGACTCATTGCTGACACTTTAGAAGTCTCCAGTGCTTTCTCTCACCACCATTTTCTAGTGCTGACCTGAAGTGTGTTTTGGGTCATTGTCCTGCTGGAAGACCCCTGACCTCTGAGGGAGACCCAGCTTTCTCACACTGGGCCCTACATTATGCTGCACAATGTGTTGGTCGTCTTCAGACTTCATAATGCCATGCACACGGTCAAGCAATCCAGTGCCAGAGGCAGCAAAGCAACCCCAAAACATCAGGGAACCTCCGCCATGTTTGACTGTAGGGACCGTGTTCTTTTCTTTGAAGGCCTCTTCTTTTTTTTCCTGTAAACTCTATGTTGATGCCTTTTCCTACTTTTGTCTCATCTGACCAGAGAACATTCTTCCAAAACGTTTTTTGGCTTTCTCAGGTAAGTTTTGGCAAACTTCAGCCTGGCTTTTTTCTGTCTCTGGGTAAGAAGTGGGGTCTTCCTGGGTCTCCTACCATACAGTCCCTTCTCATTCAGACGCTGACGGATAGTACGGGGTGACACTGTTGTTCCTCGGACTGCAGGGCTGCTTGAACTTGTCTGGATGTTAGTCGAGGTTCTTTATCTGCACAATATTGTGTTGAAATCTCTCGTCAATTTTTCTTTTGCGTCCACATCTAGGGAGGTTAGCCACAGTACCATGGGCTTTAAACTTCTTGATGACACTGCGCACGGTAGACACAGGAACATTCAGGTCTTTGGAGATGGACTTGTAGCCTTGAGATTGCTCATGCTTCCTCACAATTTTGCTTCTCAAGTCCTCAGACAGTTCTTTGGTCTTCTTTCTTTTCTCCATGCTCAATGTGGTACACACAAGGATACAGGACAGAGGTTGAGTCAACTTTAATCCATTTCAACTGGCTGCAAGTGTGATTTAGTTATTGCCACCACCTGTTAGGTGCCTCAGGTAAGTAACAGGTGCTGTTAATTACACAAATTAGAGAAGCATCACATGATTTTTCAAACAGTGCCAATACGTTTGTCCACCCCCTTTTTTATGTTTGGTGTGGAATTATATCCATTGTGGCTTTTTGAAAATTCTTTTTGTGGTTTTCCATTGAAAACAAATTAAATGAAGATAATAATACAAAAGAATCTGTGATTGCAATCATTTTCTGGAAGAAAATGAGTATTATCTGACAGAATTGCAGGGGTGCCAATACTTTCGGCCATCACTGTATATCTGAAAAGTGCTGAGGATATGTTGATGCTATACAGAAGAAAAATAAATGACTTGCCAAAATTAAAGTTATTAGACTACTAATAAGTGAAAACTAGTAACAAGTAACCATTTAACATCCTACTAACAGCCAAAACCTCACAATTAGGGAAATTGTGAGATTACTTAGACTGTGTTAATAAGATGCATTTTTTGGTTTTTGAAGTGTTTTTTCCAAAGATGTGCCCAAAAATGTCATTACTATAATGTGTGGAGACAACCGAAAACCAAGAAATAGCAACAGACTAAGAATGACTAAGGGAGCCTTCACACGATGTAACGCTTCACTCATTCTGATTGTAAAAACACGTTCAGAATGAGCGCATAAATAGCAGCCCCCATTGACTTGAATGGGAGCCGGCATACGTGTGCTCCCCATTGAAATCAATGGGAGGCTATATTTCCCTATGCTTTCAATGTATTACGCGCGTAATAAGTTTCCTAGGAGTCCTACATATCTACAATATGTTTTATAGATAGGTTCCTAGAAGCTCTAAGAGTGTTCTACACTATGTTTTATAGACTTCTAGGAGCTTTAAGAATGTTCTACACTGTTTTATAGATAGGTTACTAGGAACCCTAAGAGTATTCTACACTATATGTTATAGATTTCTAGGAACCCTAAGTGTTTTCTGTACTATATTTTATAGATTTCTAGGAGCTCTAAGAGTATTCTACACTATGTTTTATAGATAGCTTCCTAGAAGACCTAAGAGTATTCTACACTATGTTTTATAGATAGGTTCCTAGGAGCCCTGACAGTGTTATACACTATGTTTTATAGATAGGTTCCTAGGAGCCCTGACAGTATTCTACACTATGTTTTATAGATAGGTTGCTAGGAGTCCTAAGAGTGTTCTACACTATGATTTATAGATAGGTTCCTAGGAGCCCTGACAGTATTCTACACTATGGTTTATAGATAGGTTCCTAGGAGCCCTGACAGTGTTATACACTATGTTTTATAGATAGGTTCCTAGGAGCCCTAAGAGTATTCTACACTATGTTTTATAGACAGGTTCCTAGGAGCACTGACAGTGTTATACACTATGTTTTATAGATAGGTTCCTAGGAGCCCTGAGAGTGTTCTACACTATGTTTTATAGATAGGTTCCTAGGAGTCCTGACAGTATTCTACACTATGTTTTATAGATAGGTTCCTAGGAGCCCTAAGAGTATTCTACACTATGTTTTATAGATAGGTTACTAGGAGCCCTAAGAGTATTCTACACTATGTTTTATAGATAGGTTCTCAGGATTCCCATTTGTATTTTACTCTATGTTTTATAGATCGGTGTATAAAATGTAGACTGCTTCTTTAACAGCACAAAAAAGTTTATTTTCACACTTGTTTTGTTAAGATAATTAAAAGTTTTAATATTTTGATTCTATTTTTAAACTAATTCCAAAAAATATGTTATAGAAATACCCTCTACCACACACTGTACTGTTGCTGTGGATTATGATGTAAAGTTTCCACAACAAATAATTGAACAAGAATATTAATAGAATAAAACAATTGAGGTATTTAGTCCAACTTGCATAAAGTCTATGCCAACTCAATAAAGAATAATTGGTTAGACAATTATTAGTCCATATAGATCCTCAAATAAGAATTGGAAATGTTTCATCTTTTCATATTGGAAAAAAATACAATACCACAAGCATTTTAGACAGGTGTAGAAAAAAACCACTACAAAGTAAGAATGCCATTAGAAATATAAGCTTTAATAATGTTTCTGTCAATTAATTAAGTTAAGTGAATGAAGAAAAGAGAAATCTAAATTCCATTAATATTTGGGGTCACATTTGTCCTTTGGAGGAGGAGTGAAAGTGATGATACGGCCCCCACAGAGACCTGATATCATCATCCAGTCTTTCTGGGATGACATGGAGACAGAAGGATTGGAGCAAGCCGACACCCACAGAAGATCTGTACTTAGTTCTCCAAGATGGTGGGAACAACCTCCCTACTGAGTTCCTTCAAATACTGTCTGCAAGTACCGAGAAGAACTGGTGGAAGGCAAAGGGCAAAGGTTACACCAAATATTGATGGGATATAGATTTCTCATTTTGTTCATTCACTTTTTTTTTTTTTTTTTTTAAATGTAGATTGTGAGCCCCATATAGGGATCACAATGTACTTTTTTTTCCCCTATCAGTATGTCTTTGTAGAATGGAAACATGGGGAGAACATCAAACTCCTTGCACATGTTGTTCCTGGCAGGATTCGAGCCCAGGACTCCAGCGCTGCAAGGCTGCAGTGCTAACCACTGAGCCACCGTGATGCCCCCATTCACTTTTTTTTAAAATCCCTTAACAGTATGTGATATATGAGGGTCTGACACCCGAATGCCACACAGATCATCTGTTCCTGCAATGCCTGGGTGCTCCAAGCTATAGTATTAAACAGGAAGCATGTGCAGGCTATTCTATTCAATTAATAGGAACAGTGCTGCCCTTACCTGGAACCACCACTATACAGTGGCTGGAGCGGTTATACTTCTTCTATTACTTGAATAGGAGAGCCTGTATAACTGCAGAGCTTCTGCATTTAGATGCTGGCAGAACAGCTGTTCTGTGTGGGGTCCAGGTGTCCGAGGGTGTGTGCCAAGTCCATGTGTGATCCACAGATCACATACCGATCCAATGAATAGGTCATCATTAGCGTAAAAGTAATAATAAATTGCCCATTGTGTGCTTAGTACTTTTTTTGCTTTATATCCTATTACAGTTTTTTTTTATTTTTGATCTTTACCTTGTAACCACATTATGCTCCATCAATATTCATGGAAATACTTTATATGATTAGTTATTCAAAGTACGCCCCAATATTGGCCTTTCTATAACATGATAGGCCTCCATGCCCCTTGATAACATCACTGCCAATATTGACCTTAGGGTCACACAAAAGAGGGTCTTCCTTTGTTATACAAATGGCTGCTCGGGACCAGGAGCCATCACTTTGTCTATATTTCAAAAAATTTTGTCCAAATATCTTATTAGTTTATCTATAAATTGAAGAAATACGTAACAAAATAGTGTAGTATATCATTGAGTAATTCATCCACGCAAAAATATTCAAAATTCATTCTGCAAATCCTCCTTTGTCTCAGACTACCACTCCCAAAATGGCCTAACTTAAAGGGAATCTACCATTAAAAACATTTTTTTTCTCCCTAACATGTCAGAATAGTCTTAAGAAAGGCTATTCGTCTCCTACCTTTAGATGTCTTCTCCGTGCCGCCGTTCGGATAAAATCCCATTTTCCACCGGTATGCAAATGAGTTCCCTCGCAGCACTGGGGGTGGGCCCCAGCGCTGAAACAGCACTGGGGGAGTCCCCAATGCTGCAAGAGAACTCTCCAGCGCCGCCTCCATCTTCTTCAGGAACAGGGTCTTCACCACGTCTTCTTCCCGGGGTTGGCTTCAAACTTCTAAGCCTCAGGCCTAGGGCAAAGCCAACTGCACATGCCTGCCGGCCACAGTATTGTAAGTGGCCATTTTCTTGTGGCCGGAAGAAGACGCGGTGAAGACCCCGTTCCTGAAGAAGATGGAGGCGGAGCTGAGTTCTCTCGCAGCATTGGGGACGCTCCCAGTACTTTTTGAGTGCTGGGGCCCGCCTACAGTGCTGCAAGAGAACTCATTTGCATACCGGCGGAAAACTGGATTTTAACCGAATGACAGGGCAGAGAAGATATCTAAAGGTAGGAGAAGAATAGCCTTTCTTAAGGCTATTCCTACGTGCTAGGAAGAAACAAAGGTTTGTAATGGTAGAATCCCTTTAATATGATCACCTAAAATTTTCCTAGAAATAGTGAGAAAGTTCAAAAAATAAAATGTAAAAATAAAAAAAATCACATAACTTTTTTAAAAATCAAAGAGAAATTTTATAAAAAAGCATAACTTATTTTGCCATAACCGTAACAACCTATAGAATTGTGGAAAATAAAAGAGATTGGGAGAATTGTTTTTTATGTGCCCCCCCCCCCCAAAAAAAAAAAAAAAGAAAAAAATTAATGATTAGTGGATGGAGCCAGAGGTTCCTAGAAAACCCAGGATATTTGTGTCCTGAAATACCCGGATGCCAATGATTAGTGAATAGAGATGAGCAAGTAGTATTCGATCGAGTAGGTATTCGATCGAATACTACGGTATTCGAAATACTCGTACTCGATCGAGTACCACTCGCTATTCGAATGGAAAAGTTCGATTCAGAACCAGCATTGATTGGCCGAATGCTATACAGTCGGCCAATCAACGCTGGTTCTTCTCCTACTTTTAGAAGTCTTCTCCGTGCAGCTTCCCCGCGGTGTCTTCCGGCTCTGAATTCACTCTGCCAGGCATCGGGCCTGGGCAGAGCCGACTGCGCATGCCCGCGCTACAAGAAAATGGCCACTTTGACTGTAAGCAGCCATTTTCTTGCAGTGCGGGCATACGCAGTCGGCTCTGCACAGGCCCGATGCCTGGCAGTGTGAATTCAGAGCCGGAAGATGCCGCGGGGACGCTGCACGGAGAAGACTTCTCGTAGGATCCAGCCCGACGCTCACTCGTGGACTTGGTAAGTATAATTTGATCGAACGTTGCCTACCCCTGAAACGAGCATTTTCCCCCCATAGACTATAATAGGGTTCGATATTCGATTGATATTGAGCGGCTACTCGAAACGAATATCAAATCTCGAACATTTTACTGTTCGCTCATCTCTATTAGTGAACAAATCAGGCGTTTCAGGGTTTACAACATCCAAAAGAAGGTACCCCTTCGTCAGATCTAGTTCTGTCTCCCACAGGCCCTGGGGAAAAAAAATAATTTTTTATGTACCCTATAAGGAATCCATTGAGAAAATATATCTCAGAAAAATCTGAATTTGGGGGGGGGGGGGGGGTTAATAGGTCCTCTCCGAAAAATTTACACCAAAGGACATTTGCCTACAGACGGAGATCTCGGCACATTTTCGTATAATTATTTCCTGCTTGATATATTTCAAAAATAGAACATTGAGCCCATTTTCACAAAAACTTCCATTTTTTTTTTCTCGAGAAACCGCATTTCAGCCTCCTGCACAAAGCCACCACTGAGTTCCTATTATTTGATTGTTTTGTGTATGTTTCTAGGACGCGGACATCATTTCCATCAGCTTTGTTCATTTTTTCCCAGGCTCGGAATAGGCTTCAAGCAAGTGGGATCTTCTACCAAGGGAGTGATCAGGAAATTGGCTACCTGCAAAATTGGCACGGTGCCTTCTCCAAATGGCCTTCTGCCTAGTACTTCCATTGAGCACCTTCACATTAGACAGGATATTGGTTCTTTCTGCCTGAAGGTTTAACACAATATTCTTTGGAGTTTTTGTCAGTGAATGATTTATCGCACGGCAGGTATGTCCTTTTACTTTAATTTTCGACTTATTATGAAGCTTTGAAAATTCATGAATGGCGTACACAAAATCTCAGACGCAGCGCGCTCTGCAGCCATATAGCCATGGGCCCATTCATTTGTGGCTTATATAACTGGATTTGATGAATGGCTGACATTAACATGTTCTTCTTTTTGATAATAGAAGATAATAATTAAAAGATTACTGTATGTTTTTACAAGGAACAGTAAAAAAATCGCCATTTACCTCGGAATCAATGTTCTATTCAACGACATAACACTGTTTAACCCTTTGCAGACTGGGACTTATTGGGCTTTGACGGCCAAATATCATTTTTTCTTTGTTAGTGTCGTATTCCTACGGCTGTAACTTTTTATTTTTCCGTCTACAACTGATTGAAAGCTTGTGTTTTACGGGATGAGTTGTATTTTTCATTGGCACCATTGTGATGTACATATAGCTTATCAATTAACTTTAATTAACTCTTCACGAGGAGGAAAAAACTCCTGCAATTCCACTATGGGTTTTTTCTGACCATGCAGCATATGTAGCATATTAGGCTTCAAGCACACGATCATGTCCATTCTGCAGATCACTGGGAATGGCACGGATGACACCCGGATTGTTATGAGGGTGTCATCTGCAATTTTCACCAACCCATCCATTCTATTGAATGAGCCAAGCCGCAAATGTGGACAGATATACACTGTCTACTAATAAGTATTTCAACATCCACGCAAATGAAGATATCTGCGCTCGTGATGTACGGCACACTTTCCAACATTAAATAGGAAACACCATTGGCATTAGTCACATGTAAGATGCCATGAAGTGCAGAGTTGTCCGATTTCGAGAAAGGGGTAATTTGTAGGGAACCACAGAAATAGTCAATCCTTAATGAACATAGCAAATTAACTGAATTACCCAAAATTGACAGTGGCCTATGTCATTACGAAGTGGAAGGTGAATGGTGATTGTTGGAATGTGCCCTGAGTTGGAAGATCCCCGAAACTGGGAGATAGAGACCGACAAGTGCTGACCAGAGAAACCGCACCCAACCGATGGCTCCCATACACCAGGAGTCTCACCAGTGTTTATTGTGTCGCTCAATCCCATCCGTAAGG